>NC_062556.1:35600171-38000171 GCF_016906955.1 Phacochoerus africanus | reverse complement strand
TTAATAAGTGCAACCCATTCCTTTGGTCAGATCAGTCTTAACCTTAACCGGGTCTGAGCCAACTGCATTCAGTGAGAACAGGTCATACACTCAGCACTTTCTCACCCTCATTTCAGCCTTGTGCTGGATTATCCTATTGTGTATACTCTATTTTATGTATATGAAACTACAATTAAGCATGCCTGCTTCAAGATATGAATACTCTCATAGACCTTGCCTTATTAAGGTAATTGCCTATTCCAACATGGATGGAACTAGAGTCTCTCATACTGAGTGAAGTAAGTCAGAAAGAGAAAGACAAATACCATATGATATCATTTATATCTGGAATCTAATATATGGCACAAATCAACCTATCTACAAACAAACAAACAAAGTCATGACATGGGATCTGAGCTGTGTCTGTGACCTACACCACAGCTCACGGCAATGCTGGATCCTTAACCTCCTGATCGAGGCCAGGGATCGAACCTGCAACTTCATGGTTCCTAGTTGGATTCATTAACCATGAGCCACAATGGGAACTCCGCATGCACCTTTTTCAATGAAATTTTTGTCCAGATATATGCCCAGGAGTTAGACTGCTGAGTCATATAGTAGTTCTATATATAGTTTTTTGAGGTATTTCCATACTGTTTTCCACAGTGCTTGTACCAATTTACATTCCCACCAACATGTAGGAGGGTTCCCTTTTCTTCACACCTTCTCCAGCATTTGTTATTTGTAGCCTTATTAATGAAGGCCATTCTGACTTGTGTGATGTGGTACCTCAAGTGTAGTTTTGATTTACATTTCTCTAATAATTGATGATGACTACATTCTTTTTTTTAATCTTTAGGGCCACGCCCACTGCAAATGGAGGTTCCCAAGACTAGGGGTTGAATCAGAGCTATAGCTGCTGGCCTATGCCACAGCCATAAAAATGTGGGATCCAAGCCAAGTCTGCAACCTATACCACATATCAAGGCAAAGCCGGATCCTTAACTCACTGAGCAAGGCCAGGGATCAAACCTGAGTCCTCATAGATGCTAGTAAGTTTCATTGCCATTGAGCCATGATGGAAATCCCAAGCATCTTTTCATATGCTTTTTGGCCATGGGTATGCCCTCTTTGGACAAATATCTATTCAGGTCTTAGCTTTAGAGCAGGAGAGTAAAGCCCTGACTGAGACAAGATGACAGAGAAGGAGACAAGGCTTCAGTACTGAAAACTATTAGAAAGGCCAACAATAATAATAAGGGCAGAGGAAGAAAGTATTTAGTTGAAGGGATTCTTTTTTCTAATTGCTTCAGTTTGTTAAAGCTAAATATATATGATATCTGTGTGAATATTTTCCTGTACTTGGGGATCACATTACAATTCACATTCTTTCTGTCCATTTAAATATGCCACCTCAATTTCCTGGCTATTATTATTTTTTTTTTCTTCTAGACTTGGTTACTTTGACATTAATGTTAGAAATTTTTATTCTTTTTATTTTGAATTGTTTTCATTATATGGAAAAATCATTATTAGTCTAATGGAAGAAATAGTGACTTTTTAAAAAAATCTATCATAAGTACTTTCCCTTTAAAGGAGTGTAAATGGATATGGCAAGGCCCAAATGAATCGGGCCTTGTCACTTTTTCTTTGGGTGTTTAAAGGAACCAGTGAATACTAATAAAAAATAAAAAAATGAGAAATTTTCCTTGTCTTTCATTTGCTCTAAATTACTTTAGGATCAACATACTATTTTAGTCATCTTTTTAATTATAGGCTTTGACCAAAGGAATGGGTTGCACTTATTAAATATCTATGAGTTTCATTATGTAGATGTGGGAAAATTGTCCTACAAAGGTTTAAAATTTGTTTTTTTTTTAAAAATTCAAAATTAGAAAAATGTTTTTGAATATTCACGTTAAACAAATAAAACTGTGGTCTTTTTGCTTCATATTCCATAAACATGAATAAAATACTTCCAAACTGAATGTTAGGTCAAAAATCCTTTGCCTTTATCTGTTAGCTCATGGAATTAAAAAAAAAAAATCCCCTCATATTTACATCGTTTTAAATTCAAAGATAGTAAAAAGTTTCAATGTTAATTTTGTGGGTTGCTAAGAGTAATCTTCTAAATTTGGGTTTCTTAGTTCCTAAAACATCTTTTCCTGTGACTAATATATATATTAAAGAGTTATTTCTTTGGAAAATGTCAAATCCTACATAAAATCTCTTAAGATTTTTAAACATAAATTTGTAGATCTATCGTCCTAAGGTGATTCCATTAAACAAATTCATCAAAGATTTAAAGCCCACTGAAACTTAAAGTTTCCATTCTGGAGAAGAGATCATCTTAGGTCATTTTGAGGTCCTCAGTGGAGCATATTTATTCACTTTATTATACAAATCATCTGTCATCCAGAATAGTAGTTCTCTCAGAATATCCCAGTGACACAAACAGGAACTTAATTTTGAAGAGTCATGAGACCTACTTTGAGCTGCATTGCATCTTTGAACTCCTGATGGAAATCTGGATGAAAACTTTCTGGGACACTACATTCATCAGTCTACAACTGCAGCACATTTGTGTATGTCTCTTAAATAGTCATTATCTGGTGAACACTAAAAGAGTTTCAGTTCCAACAGTGATTCCATTAAAAGTTTGTTATCTTCTTGAGGATTTACAATTTGGGGAAGAATGTAAAAAATCCATTTCCTTGTGGTTCTGAACACAAAGTTTGGTTACTTATACCTTATAAATAGAATTGAAAGTACAAATTTCATATATTTTCTCTTTATTACAATACATGGGAAATATTTCTATTATATAGAATAATTACTTCTGCAGAATATAATGTAGTAAATATCTTGCTGATTTCCAATTATAGACATATTCTACAGATAATGATAAAAAGATGAGGATTTTAACAATTGGAAATTTTCAGGTCAAAAATATCACACTCTAAAATATAATGATATCTTATTATACTAAAGCCTAGTTTATATCTTACAATTGTACATATCTAGGCATTACTTATTAAATGATATAAATGCACATTAGAATAACTAAAAGAAAATTTGAATGGCTAATCATTTTCCTACATTCAAAAATATATCTAGTAGAATAATACTTTAGGATATTAAGGTAGGTCATTTTCCATAAATTACAATGTAAACCTTGACCTTCCCTAAAATAGTTAATTTCAAAAGCCAAGGCTAGAATGTTGGAATTAAGAAATGTTAATTTTATAAACAAAGATTGAGAGGGTAGGTTAAGAGTTAAGACTAAACTTAGCCAAATAAAGATACTCTAGTTTGAGAAAAGAAACTGTTGAGCCAGTTGCTAAGAACCTCATTCCTACTTGACTTTAAGAAAGAGCGGTGTTAGAATAACCAAGTAATGTGCACAATTAAGAGTAGGATCCTTTTCTTGATCCCTCTAGCACCCAAGTCTCCAACTGTTCCTTCACCAACACGAGCAGAAATGAGCAGAAATGTCTTTGTGAATTGTTTACACAGGTGTGTCTGAGGCCAACCATAAAGTTTTATCTGGCTCCAATGTTCTTTCCACATACCTAACAGGACAATGGACAAGGGGATGAGAACCAATAAGCCCAACACATTTTGCAGTCTGGATGAGATAGAAACAGCTATGAAATACACAGACTTCTAAAGATCAGCTACAAAAGTAGGTCTCTCTGTGTAAATTGGTGATATTAAATGCTAATACCTCCCCAAGTATTCTAACATCTCAGGCCCTTGGCCACTATGAGTTAACAACAGGAAACAGAAGCAAGTAGGGAGAGAAGGGAAGGAAAGAAGCTGAACTGACTGAAAAATAAATATTTTCTGTGTGCAGAACAAAATTTTATAAAAGAAATCTTGTTGCATTTTTGAAAGATGGCAATACATTTCTTTCACAATTGAATTTATAGCATAAGATGCTTACTGATTACATATGCATCACCTATATAAACAGTCCCTGACTTACAAGGGTTCCACTTAATGATTTTTCAACTATACAATGGTGCAAAACAATATAAATCCAGTAGAAACTGTACTTCAAATTTTGAATTTTGATCTTTTCCAAGACTAGTAATATACTATAAAATATTTTCTTGTGATGCTCAGAGGTTTCAGCTCCTAGTCAGCCAGCCCATCACAAGGGTAAACCACTGTTATTCTCACAACCATTCTGTTTCCATATGTCCATACAGCTTTTCACTTTCAGTATACTATTCAGTAATCCACAAGAGTAGTCAACATTTTATTATAAAATAGGATTTGTGCTAGATGATTTTGCCCAACATTATGTAACTTATGTTAGATAATGTAAGTGTTCTGAACATATTTAAGGTGAGTTAGACTAAACTATGATGTTTGGGAGATGAGGTGTATTAAATGTAATCTCAACTAGGATCTCTTCAATTTATTATGGGTTTATCTGAAGGCAATGTCACTGTGTGTCAAAGGATATCAGTATTCTAGTTACTAAACACTATTTTTAACTACATGTTATTGTATAATTTTATATCATTTGAAATATATGTATATATAAATATATCAAATATTGGTATACATTATACCTGAATTATACCATGATGATGTGACAGAAGTAGGGAAAGTAGAATTAGGGAAAGCGCTCCAATAGGATAAAGAATGATACTGTGCACACTATTGTACATGGAATAGATGGTCAATGGGGGCCTGATGTATAGCACAGGAAATTCTACCTGATATTTTGTGATAACCCCTATGGGGGGAATCTAAAAAAGAATGGATGTGTGTATGTGTATAACTGAATCAATTCATTATACAGCAGAAATAACCACAACATTGTAAATCAACTATACTTCAGTAAAACTTTAAAAATTAAAAAAAAATACAATACTGTGGTACAGTGCACAAAACAACAGACTGGGATTCTTGTTTTATCTTTGTATAAGTACTTGAAATTTTTCTATGCAGTGTGCCTTAGTAGTTCTTAGATATTCTTTGACAAAGAGAAAAATAGCCACTGAAAGCTGGGAGATTGTTTGACATGATCATTTATGCCTTGGGGTTGCTAGAGCTGATTTGACACTCCCAGCCAGGCCCTGGTGTTCCACTATTTGACATAAACAGCTTCACAGCACATTCAAATAAGATAAGGCCACTGTGAACATTAAAGATTGGAACAAATCAAGACCACTCCACAACTATATCTGAGGTCAGAGCAAGCCAAAAACATTTCCCAAAACTCAAAAACAGGCAAAAAGCCACTCTATCCCAGCTTATATGTGTAATGCTGTTCCTTTATCACTTACAACTTCAGCTTTTATTTGTTCCCCCTACCTTCTAGGTAAGAATTATTAACAATCAATCATGATGTATGAAAATTAGCTTTTAGTCAAAGAAGCTATATAATTTACTATAACTAAGTGCTCTATCATGTACCAATATAGCCAGCCCAATACTGTCCTACTCAGTGTGTAACTACACTTTATTTCTTGGTACTTTTTCTTTCTGGCAGTACCCCTTATAGTACCTGTGTATGCTCCACTTAAGTTTCTAACATAACCATTTTATTTTATTTTATTCTGTTTTTATTAATATATCTTTCCACCTAAGAAAACTAATAAATTTCACATATTGAATATGAATGGAAAATGCTAATGATATCACTTGTATATATTTGGCAATTTCATGTTAACTATCATTTATGAGCATTTCATGTGGAAGTGTGTGGAAACTGAATACCAAGTCAGCTGTGGAATCATTTAGGAATAAAGTAGCACAAAGAATAATAATTTTGAGATATTTTGCTGTATTTGAAGCTCAAAATAATACATAGCCAATATCTTAAATGTATTAGTGACTAGATTCATATTTTTTATAAATATTATGTTTCTTACTGGTAGCTTTCCAAAGTTTATGCTGATGCTCTGAATATTTTCCCATATTTTATGGGAATTTTCTGAGAGCATTTGTGGTTCTACATGTATTTTGTCTGGTGCACACTTAATATTTCTTGGAGATAGTCGGTGTTCATTATTTTTTTGCACAATTGCGCATTACAAAATTTCTAAATAATTCACTAGAAGTTGATTAATATGTAACCTAACATGTAGCATGTAAAGTTAAGGTAACTGCATCAGTTGTTCAACTTTCTCATGTATCAATAATATAGCTAAATCATTATAAAGAGAATATGTTAACTGAAGAGGTGAATAATTCGAGTAATTAAAAACATGATGTAGTGTGTAAAGGGATAGAGATGTTTACTAACATAGCATAATTTAAAAATGAGCAGAATATTGGTCACTATGTTTAGCATTGATTTTAGTTAGTATCACAATTAGGGACATATTCACCACCACACAGTGCTGGAATATAGCCAGCCCAACATCAGAGAGGTTATACTTGCTACAATGCAGCTCCACTGGACTGCAGAAGTGTGAAAAATTGATGGCAGCAGGATACCTGGCCAGCTGTTGTATGGCGAGCTGAAGTGAGGAGAACTCAAATAGGGCAAGCTGAAGGAACATGCTGCAGACACACTGAAGAACAATTTCAAGTAATGAAGCATGGCTGCAGAATACTGGGAAATAACATCAGGGGAAATACCAACCCAGTGTGGAGCAATTAGAGCAGCAAAGGTGGTGTGCAGCCAGGTGAAGAAGCAGTGCTTCAGATTGCAACAGCTTTTGCAAAGAGCAGTCACTCTCCCAAAGAGTGCTGGCCACCTGTATTCATTGAGGAGGCATGGCTGATTTCTTACCAAATATTTTAGTAGTATTAACAATATGACAAAAATATTACATTCTCATGAAGAAAATTCCTGTTAAGTCTGTCTTCCCAGATATGCCCAACAATGTTGTTCCCAATTTGTTGCATGATGACTAGCACTATATTACAAAGAGAACAAATGGCATGTTTTGATATGTGTTTGCAGTTGTCCCAGAAATTACTGAATCAAGGAATTATTGTGTTAAGGAATTTTCACATGTTAGAAGAATTTTGCTGTGGGAGCTTTCCTGGAAGGTCAGTTAATCTGTGACTGGAAAAATACAGTCAAGTAGTTAAGACAAATCTCAGGATTCAGACCATCCAAGAGTTGAAATCACATCCCTGACAATTTACCCAATTTCAGCCTTGGGCAAGTTGTGAACTTCTCTCAGCTTCAGTTACTGTATCTATATAAAGAGGTACCCATAGGGCTATTGGGAGTAAAATGCCTAGAAAATGTTCAGTACTCTGTCTGATCACAGAGTTACTACCAGGACCGGTATAATTTTTTTTTCTTAATGGTCTATATAAAACTGATAAGAATTCAGTAGTTTTCAATCACAGCTTTGGTGCCTGAAGAATGTATAGAATCAGTGCAAAATGAGGTGTATTTTCCAATCAATATCATTGTACATTTTTATGTGTAAAGAAACTAAAAGTGGTGATGAAAAAAAATGATTTCTGAAAACATGCTTAAAGAGTATGAATTACATTTGAAACTGACTTGTGACTGATTTCTATGAGGATCTTTCATTTGCCATCTTTCAACATCTGGTGCCCAGGACAGTACTTGAAAAAATTACCTAGTAAAGAAATAGCTGAAAGTGGAATAAATGTACATGCACAGAAATCAACCTCTACGGCCTAATTTAGTTACTAAACTAATGGATTTTTTTAATTTTAATAAATATTTAGCAGGAGATTATGCTTTATTGTCTTCAAATATCAGAAGATAAGCTGTTTAAAAAATAACATTTTTAATATATATATAGCACAATACAATTTAAAATAATTGATTTTTTTATTTTTTATTACTTTGTGAAGGATAGAACCACAGTATTTTTATTTCTCTTGTTAGTGAATTTCTTCATATCCTTAAATGATCCATTTTGTCTGATTATATTCTCTTTATTTTTATTTTTTTGCATTTGCCTTATTAAAATATCTAATCATTTCATCCAAATGTGTGGTTTGCAGATTACAATATACGATGTACAATTTTCCACATTGATGTAGCTATAATCTATAGACATTTTGCTGCTTTCTAAAATAAGTACAGTAGAAATTTAAAATTTGATCCTAACATAAGTCAAGTAGCAATATCCCTCTTCCAAAAAGCAATTTTTTAAAACAATATATTTTGAGTCACATCTCTATGCTGTTATAATACTTTCTACCAGATATTTGAGAACTGTTAGAAATTTAATTGTAGAGATTAAACAGTTTATCTTAAGTTTTACTTTGGTTTGCTTTGAGTGCCTAATTACCATATTAAATTGTGTGCTTGTTTCAAACCAAGATTTTTAATCTTTTGCTTCAAGGCTCCCTCTGCTCTTAATAGGGGCTTCCAATTTCCTGACATAGACAGAATTATTACAGACTATCATTGAAAAATGCCAGTTATCTGGAGACTGGTAGCATTTGGAAAATTTTAGGTGATAAGATTGGAAGCAAATGCAATGATTGGAAGAAATGTCTAATCCAAACAAGAACTCTCCTACCATTTCCCTTAATATGGCTAAACTTTATTTAAAGACATTTAGTGACTTTGCCATATCTACCTCATTAGTAAAACTTTTCTACAGTTTGATTGACCTTACTGTCAAAAAGTTTTTCAAATATCTAAGATAAATATAACTTTCTTCGATTTCAGTCCAGCCTGGCTAGTTTTAATAGTAGCATCTGTTGTTAATATTTCTTAATCTTGCCAGATTGTAGCAATGCCAACAGAAATCTTAATTACCTATTGTATTTTATTTCTAAATTGTTTTGCTGATTTTTAAATACAAAATATCATTATAGCTTTATTGTTTTTATAACCACCTTTTAATTGATTTCTATTCTCTTGATTCAACTTTGTAATGGCATATTAATTGAAATTCACAGTAGTTTTATCTTTTAAAGAGCTAATCAAGTGTTACAGAGATCACACATAGATTTTTACTTTTGTGTAAAGTAAAACAAAGCACTATGCCTTTTAAGGGCACATCTTATAATTCTGATTACTAACTACTTAGCTAGAAAAGACTTACTCCCCCATAATACAATTCAGTATTGCTCATTCATTTATTAATCTATATATTCTTTTCATTTTACCTTATACTTCATGCTTATATATAGCATTTATCTGAATAGTTGACTGAATTGCTATCTTAGAAATCTTGTATAATCTTTAGGTATTGTGTTCCTAATATCAGTAACAGCTCTTTATCACAGAGTAAAAGTACCCAGAAAACAGGCCCTTAATATCTCTTCTAGGCAATTTCAATTTCCAGTACATTTTCAGCAATGGACTAGGAATTATGGTTAAACAGAGTTACTAAAAGGATTCACACAGTCATTTTGAAATGCTACTGAAAAATACAGGTTATACAGATTTGGCAATCAAAATACATTATTAATCTACTCTCTGTAGATACTATTCATTTAATTTAATTTAACATATATCAAGTAATTCCCAGATTTTTAAAGCAATAAATAGATTACTTTAAAATTTTTTTCATTAGCAAAATAAAATGTAAAAAATTTAATAATGGTAGCTATTATCTAAATAACCAAAAATTTTAGTTCTGTATTCATATTAGGAAATCAGTTTTCCTTTCTTAACATTGGAATTACTACTCAGTCATTATGCTCTAAATCCTTTCAGCATTTGATGACTATCTGTAAGAAAACCTGGGGAGTATGGATGGGAATGAAGATTTCCAATGTATGTATTCCTATACATCCTCTCAAAATGATTTTCCGTAAAATTTTAGTGATTATTTTTTAAGTGGGAAATAATAATTGGTGATCTCTTTAAAATGTATTTAGGGAGTTCCTGTTGTGGCTCAGTGGATTAAGAAACTGATATAGTGTCAAAGAAGATGAAGGCTTTATCCCTAGCCTCACACAGTGGGTTCAGTATCCAGCATTACCCCAAGCTTTGGCATAGATCGCCAATGTGGCTAAGATCCGGTGTTGCTGTGGCTGTGGCATAGGCAGGCAGCTGTAACTCTGATTCAAACCCTAGCTTGGGAACTTCTGTATGCTGCAGGTGCAGCCATTAAAAAGAAAATAAATAAATAAAGTGCATTTAATAACAAGTCTTATTCATTAAGCACTTATTCCAAGCTTACTTCCTCTAGGCCCTTAATTCTTACCATTTTGGAGGTTCTGCATTGTTCTTCCTTTCTTTGTTTAAAACCCATATCGCCCAGAAGTTACTCCTAGCTACTCATCTCCAACCCTGATTTCCTTAGTTCTACCCTTAAGTTTTTATAAGTCTGCTAGAAAATTTCACATAGATGCCTTGTTTAATGTTAATTCAACAAGTAGTGATTTAGAGTGTAGAATGCAATGGCTAATGTCTAAAGCAATTAGTGTAAATAATAATTGAAGAGAAAATAATTAGTCTTTACAAAAATAATATTCCAATAAGGAGGACTGAAGTAAATTAATTAGCAGGCAATGTATGTTACAAAATTATAATTACTGTTTGAAAAAAATTCATGCAGTGTAAGATATGTGAGGGTGTCAGGATGTTTTAGTAAACCTTTTTGAGAATTTAACATTTTAATAAAAACTAAAGGAGATATGGAAGCAATTCATGTATATATTGGGGGGGGGGTGAGGGCATGTGAACATTCCCAGCATAAGAAACAGCTAATGCAAAGAAGCTGTTTCAGGAATATTCCTGGTATAGTTAAAGACCAGCAAAACAGTCATTGTGATTCATTTAATATGGGGGGAATTAGTAGATGAGATAATACAAGATCAGAACATATAGTTCATCAGAGGCTATTGTAAAGATTGTAGCTTTTACCATTAAAGAAGAATGAGACAATTAGTAAGTTTTTTAAAATGCATTAATTTATGTTTAAAAAAATCACTTTGATCCCTCTATTAAAAAAGAGACATATCAAAACAGAAAATAATGGTGGTTTAAACACAGATAGTAGATAGTACTGTTGATGGGAGAAGCCATTATTTCTTTTGTTTCTAGTTTTCTGTTCTTTTTTCTTTCTTCTTTTCTGGACACTTGTTTTTCATGTATTACTCTGTTTGATATTACTTTGGATCTTTTCATTGATTTTCTTTCTTTCTTTCTTTCTTTCTTTCTTTCTTTCTTTCTTTCTTTCTTTCTTTCTTTCTTTCGTCCCTCCCCTGGCTAATTTCCACTGTTCTGTCTTGAAGTTTGCTGATCCTCATTCTTTCTGCTTGATCTAGACTGGGTTAAATCACTCTATTGAATTTTTAAGCTCAATTTTAGTATCTATGTGATTTGTCTCATATTTTTTACTATTTTCTATTTTTACTATTTACTATTTTTACTATTTACTATTTTTAATATTTTACTATTTTTAGTTGAATTTATCACTTTTTTTGTTTGCTCTTCTGACCTCAGTCAGCAGCTTGAAGAATATTATTTTGAACACTTTATTAAATAAATAACTTACCTCTGTTTCAGTAGGTAATCTTCTGGAAATTTATCTTGTTTGTTTAAAACATATCTTATTTCTTTTTTCATTTTCCTTGACTCTCTGTTGGTTTTTGTATTTTAGATAAAACAGCCACCTCTCCTTGTCTTGACTGATTGGCCTCCTGTAGGAAATGAAACTAATCACTCAGCCTGCCCCAAGTTCCTGGTTGCTTCTCCAAACTTTGATTATCCAAGCTTTCAACTTTTCTTACTGTCTTCCCATAGTTAAGGGCGTGCCAAGACCCATCAGTGTTCCCCCAGAATGGGAAATACCCTTTAGCCTGTTTAGGTACCAAAGGGCTACAAAATTTCATGTTATTTAGCTACCTGCTGCAGGTTAATTGGAAGCCCCACCTTTGGGCAACAGTTGGAACAATCTGGATATTAGATATGCAGTCTAAACCCTATCAGGGTGAAACTGGGAGCTGGGTGTTTTTGCTTACT
The DNA here is from genome assembly GCF_016906955.1 of Phacochoerus africanus. Classification (NCBI taxonomy): domain Eukaryota; kingdom Metazoa; phylum Chordata; class Mammalia; order Artiodactyla; family Suidae; genus Phacochoerus; species Phacochoerus africanus. The sequence goes on along the minus strand of NC_062556.1, from coordinate 37,988,302 downwards.
CATTCCAAGCTGAGCCAGAGGGAATAGCCATTGGGAGTGTCTATGTGCCCAAATGGAACCATCTCTTTGATTTTTGTGATGAAGGGGAACACATGAATGTCAATCCCTGTCAGTTCTCAGAGTAGGTTGACTTGGGATCCCATCCCTCAAGTGGCAGCCATAACATTTGGAGTACATGACGTATGAATAATCTCCTTCCAGGGAGAAGTTGGAATGCTTGGTTTGACTGTTGGAGTCTCTGGGAGGAGACAGTAGGGGTGTCCCACCAGCTCTATCAGACTCTCTCTAGGATCCCAGTTAGCTCCCACATGCACCAGGAAGATTAAAAACTTGTATCTCAGGCATCATCTGGGAATGTATGCAGTCAAATCCCTTTCAGGGAGAAACTAAGAAATTGGTGTTTTTACCTCCTCCCTCTTTGTTGAACCCAGGGAAGAAAGTTGTAGTAAGTACTCCTATGCTCATTTGAAAATTTATTTTTTTGTTTAAAATGTTCCTATGGGACTTAAGAATGCAGAGCCCATTGGCTATCAGAGTTAGGAAATTTGAGGTTCTCTCAGGTAGCCCCTGCAATATCTGGGGATTTAGATATACTGGAAAGTTGCTTCCAGAGAGAAGCTGGTGACTTGATTTTGTTGGTGGAGCTTGCTGGGGGAGAAGGTAGGGGAAGAGCCAACTGGCTCTTTCAGGTTCCAGAGAAGATACTATTCAGCACCCAGATATGGGTTAATTATGAGGCAAACCCTCAGGCAACATCTGAGAAAACATGAAGTTAAAGTTCTTCCAGGGAAGATTTGGGAGATGGATGTCTCCTCTCTCTGTGCAGAGCCTGCAGGGTCTAGCCATGAGAGTGCTCACACACCCTTAAAAATGGCCTCTTTGATTACTATAGTTCTGTAAGACTCATAAATATAAGTCCTGTTGACTTTCAGAGCTAGATGATTGGGGGCCCATTACTCAACCAGTAACTTTAAAATTGGGGTGCTAAATGTTAAATCCAAATCCTTTTTTCCTAGGGTGAAGCTGACCGTTGGAAGTTCCCTCCTGAATGTAAAGCACTGTGCCAAAGGTGGAGTGACCATGAGAGAGTGTCTCAGCCTTTTCTTTCCTTTTCAGTGTGAGTATTTTCTGTTGCTAGATGTGTCAGAGTCGCTAAACTAGTTTCTGGATTTATCTCAGAGGAAATTCACCTATAGTAGATGTATATTGTGAAGAGAAAATTTCATGAGCAATGGGTATTTGTATATTCAATGAATTCATGGGAAGTAGGAATTTCAAGAGCATCCTTTTTAGTTTTTTTCTTCTTCCAGTTTTATTGTGATATAATTGATATGCAACCCTGTAAAACTGTAGGCTATATATAAGATTTGACTTACATCATGAGATGATTACCATAATAAATTTAGTGAAAATTCATCTCACAAAGATACAAAATTAAACAAAAAAAATTTCCATGTGATAACTCAGAATTTACTCTCTTAACAAATTTCATAAGTAACAGAGCATTGCCAATTATATTTATCATGTTGTGCATTATATCCCTGGCATTATTTATCTCATAACTGGAATTTCTACCTTTTGTCTGACTTCATCCAGTACCTGCCCCCTCTCCAACCCATGCACCTGGTAAGCACAAATCTGATCACTTTTTCCTATTAGTTTTTTTTTTTTTTGCTTTGAATACAATTAACTTATGACGCTACACTATGTTTGTTCCTGGTACAAAACATAGCTATTCAATATTTCTGTGTATTACAAAATGTTCACCATGATGTGTCTGTCACCATACTGAGGTATTATATAATTATTGACTATATTCCCCACATTCTACATTTATCCCCATAACACATTTATTTTGCAACTGGAAGATTTTACCTCTATCCCTCTCACCTCTTTTCATCCCTCAACCTGCCTCCCCTCTGTCAACCATTTGTTTGTCCTTGGTATCAATAACTTTTTCTGTTTTGTTACTTTTGTTCATTGGTTTTTCTTTTAGATAGATACATTGCTAAATAGGATTACATATGGAGGATATTTAACCTTTATAAACTAAATGTATAAATGCATGCATCCATTTTATTTAGCAGAAAACTAAACACAAACCCAGAAGAAAACTAAGAGCTATTTTTCCATGACTTAAGAACTAGTCTGTCTCCTAATTCAAAGACAATAGATAAGGAACGTAAGAAAAAGAAATGATGTTAAATCAGATCTTAAATATTGGGAGTATAATATAATATCAAATGATACAAATTATTTCATCAATTAAAAAAACTGTTAATGTTTATGTGTGTTTACTCTTTATTATGTGAATGTTAAGGCAATGAGCAGATTCATTTTACCACAATGAAAATGATTAGATGTGTCTTTTGCATAGTTTACCTCTATTAGTTACTAGCCCAAATTTGTACTTTCATAAAGTTCCTGATTTTTATTTTTTAGAATTCCATACTTTTTATAAGATAGTCAATTATAGTTACATCAATGTGATAAAAATATCTTTGATAATGTCCTTAAATCAGACTTCTATTGCTCTGTTATTCTAGTTTTAAAGAGAAAGGGTCTAGACCCCAAAACAAATATTCTTTGGTAGTATTTCTTTCTCTGCTTCTTTGTATCTAAAAAGTCTTCCGTAAATATTATAATCTTTTAATTTCTCAGTGTAAATATTGTCATTGTCTCATTTGACTTTGATAATAAGCCTCTATAAGTATAATGAAATTTCATTTTACCATTTACCTAAAATCATGTGCAAGTTAGACTCCACATGAGATAATCTAATAAAATCAAAATTTCTGTGACAGAAATGCTAGCAAACCACTTTACTCAATTGTTTACAGCAGAGCATGCTACTCATTTTCAATGCAATCAGTAGTCTATCTTTTTTCTATTTATTCCTACTATGAGACACACTAATTAAATTCCCCTTTGCCCAGTTCTTTTTGTGTACCACATGAATAGCAGGTAAAGTCAATTTGTGAACTTATTGTCCTTGACACAGTGTAGAAGTGTTTCCAGCTGGAACTGATTATGTTTATTCTTCTGTGTTACCCAGGTAAAAAATAATCCAAAAGATAACAATAAATAATTGCAACTCTAACTTTATTTAAATTTATTCTGCTACTGTTATGGAACAATGCAGATAAATAGCAAAGGATCTTTCACATGGTCCAAAGAATGTTGCTGTAGCTGTAATTATGTACTTGTATGTGACCAGAAGCTCTCTGCAGCTGGTGACAGATAAATGATTTTAAAATATGAGAAAATCAAATTGAGATACTCATTATCCTTTAAAGAAATAGATTTGAGGCTAGGATATTCAAGTCTTATATTCCATCTTCCTGAGCAAGGCAATAGTACACATCTTTTATAAGGTAAACTTAAAAAAAAATTCTGTGCTTTTGCAATTGAGATACCAAATAGATGATGTGACATCTTCCCTCCCAATAAAACTTAACTACACAATATATTATCGTTTCCTACAGGCAGAATGTAGATCTCTACAATTTATTCATCTTGTCCAACTGGAACTTTGTATCCATTAAGCAGAAACTCTTCACTTTCTTGACTCCACAGCCCTCAATGTCACCCATCTTCTTTCTATTTCTATGAGTTTGTCTATTGAGATACCTCATATAAGTGGAATGACACAGCATTTGTCTTTCCGTGTGACTTTTTCATTTAACATAAAGTTCTCAAAGTTTATCCAAGATGTCATATTTGGAAGGGTCTTCTTTATGGCTGGATAATGATCCATTGTGTATATGCACCACAACTTCTTTATCCATTCATCTGTCAATAAGTATTTGGGTTGTTTCCATAGTTTGGCTATTCTGAATAATGCCACAATAAACCTTGGGGGTGCGTATATCTTTTCAAGATCCTAACTTTTATTCTTTTGGCTGAGTACCCTTAACAGGGATTTCTGGATCATATCATAATTCTATTTTCTTTTTTTGGTCTTTTTTTGGTCTTTTTAGGACCACACCCACAGCATATGGAAGTTCCCAGGTTAGGGGTCTAATTGGAGCTGTAGCCACTGGCCTACGCCACTGCTGTAGCAATGCCAGATCCAAGCCACATGTGCAACCTACACCACAGCTCAGGGCAACGCTGGATCCTTAACCCACTGAGGGAGGCTGGGGATCAAACCACAAGCTCATGTTTCCTAGTCAGATTCATTTCCACTGTGTCATGATGGGTACTCCATAATTCTACTTTCAGTTTTTTAAGTAAATTTTTATGTATGGATGAAAGTTGCATTTGGGCTTTTTCCTATAATATACTCTGGAAGAGGTGATTCTTGCAGGCTTATCACTGTGATTATTTTGAACATAGCAAAACCTGGTATGCAAGCATGATAGAAATTTTCAACTATATTTTGGACAATATGAGCATATGCATATATATTATATAAATATTATTCAATTAACATAAATGTACTAGTTGAATACACATAATGCATAATAGTCACACATTACACTTTATAAATTTATATGACATTTTAAACCTTAGTATACAACTCGTTTATAAGGGCCAAATTTCCTAAACTGAATTTTAAAAGGAAATTAGCTAAACAACTCTACTTACATGATATTTTAAATTTCAAGCAAAACTCCTGAATATCTAGGAAGTAATTCATTTTACTGAGACTGAATAGTGCGTTATGCATGCACTATTTGTAGGGGCTTGTGAAATTTGAACACAAACTGGCAGAATTAAAAAAACTTCATACCTGTACTAAGCTTTATTAATTTGGAACATATACATTACAACTTAAATAAAACCTCTTTGGGTATTTAATACCTCTACCTGAATGTTTTTCAGTCCATAAAAAATATTTTGTAAGTAGAAAGTAGTAATCTCTAATTATTGTAGATTTATAAACATTAATCCATAGAAAAATTATTTTGTAATATACCTATATTAATGTTTTTAAAATAAAAAGATGAAATGATTCAATGTGTTTAAAACAACATCATCTGTAGTTTATTTCATCATGTAAGAACTTCCCTTGTGAAAATCTTAAATGTCTTTTACTTATTTTCATTTGAAGCTAAATTGCATTTCATGGAAAACTACATACAATGTCAGGGAAGAAAAGAAAATTTATAAAAAATAGGTAATGCTAAAATATATATTTAGCATTCAATGCTAAAGATATTTTATCATCATACAAAATAAAAAAAAAGATCCATCATAAATGGAAAAAGTGTATCCAATTATTTAAAAACAAATATATCTAATTATATAACTAATATCAACATTATAATATACTTACACTACAACAGTTTGGTATAAACTAAGTCTATGAGTAATCCTTCATGGATTAAAATTAATGTGTTAACTCAAATTCTTCTTTATAGAGAATCTCATTTCATGTTTATTTCTCTTAATCTTACTTGATAAGTTTCCCAGCATTTAATACTTATTGCAGAATCATAAAACTCATAACTTGATGTTTCATTTACTCTGATAAGCATGAACTTATTTGGTTCTTTCCAAGTTTATGATGGAGGGAGAGGCAGTACTGCTATAGCAATGAATGAATAAATGCCTGGGTTACAGGGATTAGATGGTTTCATACATGTCATAGAGTAAGTTTTTGTGTATTAGGGTATATAACCAATTTCTTCCAAGCCTTATATTTAATTGTATTGTGAATTTATTCCCCTTAGCACTTTTTATGAGTATTCAACATTAAACACACATATATATATATACAAAATAATTAAAATTGATATTAGTGATAATCCAAAAGAAGAAAAAATTGATAAAAAATTTGGAATAAAATTTCAAAATGCAGCATGAGATTTGAAAAGGGAATGAGGAATACTACTAACCCATCTTTCTACCTAACAGTGAATGGATATAATGGGTTTGGGTTAGATGGTTAAATGTGAATTTTTGTGTATAAAAATCTCAGGGTGTTTTGTCACAGTATGGTAGCATTTCTCCTGGTGCTTACTCTCCTAATATATAGTCCCTAATTCCTAAAGCAATGAAATTTGCTGTTATATATTTTTCTAGTTTTTAAGCTAAAACCAGTGACATACTCTTCCTCCCCTGGATTCAAGGCCATGCCCTGGATTTGTCATCACCTCTATCTTAGTCCTTGAAGTAGCTTTCTTCAATGTTCCAGGCTCAAACTATAAGCTTTTCTTTCTTGGATGCAGATATGAATCTTACTGTCTTCTGACCTTGCATTCTCTTTTAATTTTTCTTCGGCTCCTGTGTTTATATATCTCCTTCTTCTGGAATTCAGATGTCTTTATTTTTATAATTTTCTTCTCAGTGAAGGGAAACCCTCTGCTCCACCTTCCATATGAAAATGGCAGTCCTTCATCTGTCAATATATTTGTCATTTCTGTATTCCTTTTCTGAGTATTAATGAAAAAATAATCCAGTTGTGTAGATTAGTGATAATATACTTAAACTTTATCTTCAGTAATGCCTGCACTTTACTGTGTCTATTATCTGTATCTTCTCCATTTTTTGCTTGCAGTAATTTCAAAATTTTACCAGTCTTCAACTCCTTTTCTACTTTCTCTATTTTTTGAAAATATTAACTTCTTCTTCCCATGGAAAATATAGTTCTATATGTCTCTGCCCCACTTTAAAATTTATATTTATATAAATTTATATTCACTATCTTTATTCCCTTCCCTCCTGTACAATTGAGAAAATGTTTCTCCTCTTAGCTGAGGCTTCTACATCCATCTGTGTGCTAACTGCTTTTTGCTTCCTCATAGACCTTGCTCTCCTTCATTCCCTTTATTGTGAAACCCTGAATTTCTTATTCCTGTTCCCCAACATCTGAAATCGATCGTCTCTTCTTTTACAGTCAAACCAGTCAGAACATCTACCTTCAGTAATTTACACTCACTGCTCTTATTGTAGTGTATTCGATTTATACTTTAACATTTTTACTATAAATAAATTGGACATGCTACAAAGTGTATTATAGATTTGTGCCATATAAAAATAAAAAAGAAATACCCACTTACTCATTACCTAGCTTAGAACATGGAAAACCATTGAGAAATTCAAATGCCAATGTGCCCCTCCACAATTGCATCACTTTACATTCCACAAGAAGCAAATATGTCCTACACTTTACGTTTTTAAGGTTTTACCACATATGCATATTTTTCTATTTAGTATAAATTATTCTATATTATATGCACTTTTTAATTTTTTTTTTTATTTCCCCACTTTACAGCAAGGAGATCAAGTTATCCTTACATGTACACATTACAATTACATTTTTTTCCCCACCCTTTGTTCTGTTGCAACATGAGTATCTAGACAAAGTTCTCAGTGCTATTCAGCAGGATCTCCTTGTAAATCTATTCTAAGTTGTGTCTGATAAGCCCAAGCTCCCGATCCCTCCCACTCCCTCCCCCTCCCATCAGGCAGCCACAAGTCTCTTCTCCAAGTCCATGATTTTCTTTTCTGAGGAGATGTTCATTTGTGCTGGATATTAGATTCCAGTTATAAGTGATATCATATGGTATTTGTCTTTGCCTTTCTGGCTCATTTCACTCAGTAGGAGATTCTCTAGTTCCATCCATGTTGCTGCAAATGGCATTATGTCATTCTTTTTTATGGCTGAGTAGTATTGCATTGTGTATATATTACCACCTCTTCTGAATCCAATCATCTGTTGATGGACATCTGGGTTGTTTCCATGTCCTGGCTATTGTGAATAGTGCTGCAATGAACATGCAGGTGCATGTTTCTCTTTTAAGTAGAGTTTTGTCCGGATAGATGCCCAAGAGTGGGATTGTGGGTCATGTGGAAGTTCTATGTATAGATTTCTAAGGTATCTCCAAACTGTTCTCCATAGTGGCTGTACCAGTTTACATTCCCACCAACAGTGCAGGAGGGTTCCCTTTTCTCCACAGCCCCTCCAGCACTTGTTATTTGTGGACTTATTAATGATGGCCTTTCTGACTGGTGTGAGGTGGTATCTCCTGGTAGTTTTGATTTGCATTTCTCTTATGATCAGCGATGTTGAGCATTTTCTCATGTATTTGCTGGCCATCTGTATATCTTCCTTGGAGAACAGTCTATTCAGGTCTTTCGCCCATTTTTCCATTGGTTGATTGGCTTTTTTGCTGTTGGGTTGTATAAGTTGCTTATATATTCTAGAGATTAAGCCCTTGTCGGTTGCATCATTTGAAACTATTTTCTCCAATTCTGAAAGTTGTCTTTTTGTTTTGTTTATATGCACTTTTTTGTGATTTTTCTTCCTATTTTTACTTTGAGATGTGTGTTTCATTATTTTATTCATTTTCAAGAGAATAATATTCCAGAGTTCCCGTTATGGCTCAGTGGTTAATGAACCCAACTAGCATCCACAAGGACGCGGGTTTGATCCCTGGCCTCGCTCAGTGGGTTAAGGATCTGTCATTGCCATGAGCTGTGGTGTAGGTCACAGACACAGCTCGGATCCTGTTTTGCTGTTGCTGCGATGTAGCCCAGCAGCTACAGCTCTGATTTGACCCCTAGCCTGGGATTGAATGCCATGGTTTGTGCCCGCAAAAGACAAAAGGCAAAGAAAATAAAAAATAAAAATAATTTGTGTTAAAAAAAGAATAATACTCCATTTTGTAAAAATGCCCTAAGTTATTTAGCAATTCAGCCACTGATAGACATTTGTTTGTTTCTATCTATAAGGCTTCATGTTCTGGTTATCCTTCATGTCTTCTGGTGACATTTGCTTGGAGACATTATCTATGTCTCTCAATTCCTATATAGATATATAGATACATATAGACATAGATGTAATATTCTGTGTGTTTGTGTATACACAAATTAGAATAGACTTTCAGGTCATAAAGTATATGCATGATGATGGCAAATTGTTTCTCAAAGTTGTTAGATCAATATATGCCCTAATAGCAATGCATGAGAAATCCCATTGCAGTCTAAGCAGCAAATAATCTTCCTTTGCACTTTTTACTTAAAGTGTCCTGATTTCTGATTTCCTTTTTATGGATGATATTTAGCCATTGTTCTCCTGGAGTGTTGGTCTTACTGACTTTTAGATGTCATTTATATTCTTCATATAAATTCTGAAAATATAAATTCATATAAATTCTGAAAATATTTACTTCCAGGATGAGGATTATATTTTTACTTTTTGTGGTATACTTAAGTGAAAATAATTTTAATATTAATGTGTTTGAAGTTATTATTCTTGTACATAATTTGGCTTTGGTTTTGCTTATGAAATACATTACTACTGCAAGTTTTTAAAAGTATTCTTCCTTATATATTTTACTACTTCAAGTTTTTAAAAGTCTTCTTCCATATTTTATTCTAAAGGTTTTAAAATCTCTAAAATGTCAAGTTTTTAATGTAAGCCCTGGTAAAACCAGCAATTATTTTGATGCATGGTATATAGAGAGATAAAAACATAGTTTTGAATATTAGATTATTTCAATACTTATCTGAAATATCAGCTCTGTTATATATCAGATTCTCAGTTTAGGCCTTCAGTGTAGCTTGCTAATTGTATGTTAGCACCAGAAATACATGGACAAACATGCACACACATAACCAAACCTCCAGGTTATATGTTTTTTCTTAGTTAATGTTTTTTATGAATGTTTTTTATTTTAATATTATTGTGCTAGTTGAACATTTTATACAATTATAATATTATTTTTTGATTGTTATGAAATACAAGAGTATTACACATGTAATAGTAACTATTCATGGGCATAAGAGCATTATGAAACTCAGTGCAATGAGGTATTTCTCCATTATCAAAATTTTTACATATACCATCCAAAGGAAAAAGAAGTACAGTAGTATAATTCATTGTAATAATGGAGTAAATATGTATTGAATTTTTAATTCTTGCAAACGCAAGAGAGTTTCGACTTTTTTAAGTCTCCGAAGAATGTGTGAGTAATATATGTAAAGCTGGAATAACTTTTTATCATACTGTTCTCATTATTTTTAGTCAGGAACTGCCACCTTTAGTAATATGTGTATGGCCCTAACTCAAATGGTAACATAATGGGCTTGTCAAGAATCCTTGCTTTGAGACAGTGTTTTATATCAAAGTGAAACTGAAACCATGTACATATTTCTGACTAAGTGGTGGAAAACATGTTAGCATGAGCTACTGTTCTGAGTGTCTGTTTTATAGTATCATTAACAAATAGAAACAATAGTTTAACAACTCAGATTCTTGCTTCTGTAGCCTATTCTTCAGATTAACTCATGAATCTCATGAAGAATAAGATAAAAAGAAATTTGATTATTATTAACAAATGGAATTCTGTAATATTTATATTTTTATTTTGTTTAGAAAAGTAAGAATCCATGACTTAGTAGAATGATTTAGATACATGCAAAAAAAAGATTACTAGATTTTTATTGCATTTTACTGATTTCCAAGAGAACCTTGTAACAAGTCTAAAATCCATATATTTCACTGCCTCTTCAAAATCAAGGGGACAACATTATTAGTGGTTTCAACTGTGGTATTGTATAGATATTAAAGCACTTTGAGAATATTTCATGCTGTATGCATTCTATAAATATATATGTTGAAAAATTTAATGTATTTGATGTTGTAAGGAAGATATCTTAAAAAAATAGAACCTATGATTTATGTATATTGCTATTGTGGTTTTTGAATCTATTGACTTTATACTACTGGACGCTATATTAAAGGAACCTAATTTTTTTTAAATATGCACATATATTTTATAAGTTTTTCAGATTTTCCAAAAATCACTGGGAAATTTTCCTCAACTATTTCAAGGTGGCAAGTTCATATATATAACAAAAAAATGTAAAAAGCTATTTATGATCTTCCATAATACAGTATTCTGTAGATTATATAATGTGATTATGAGACTTAGTTTACCTGAACTTTGGCATTTCTAGAGTGGTCTAATATGGAGTAATTTGGGATAACTTTGAATTTCTTATTGAGTGATGGGTAATATATTAGCTTAGTTTTTTTATTTTACTCTCAATATGAAAAAATCGAGTTTGACAATTAATTTCTGATAGAAGACATTATTTATAGATTGAGAAAGCAAATGGAGGAAAAAATATAGCTATTCAGGTTGTTTTTCTTTCAAAAAACCTCACTCTAGAAGAAAAATAAATAAAATGGTGGTAATGATTCAAAGAGAACTTAATAAGTGCTTGGTATCAAACATAGGTATAATAACTCCAAGTTCCTAACTCACTAATACAGAGAACTATAGTTAACTTGAGGCAACATTAATTTCAAAAGTTCTTAATCATCTAAGCAAAGGCATTCATACTAATAAACCACACAGTTTCATGTGTAATTGACAGATCATTCTGGTGTTACACTTTACTTTGCCATTTCTTTACAAGTCAATGTGGATGTTAACTTCAACCTGTATATATATTTATTATGTATATTTATTTATACATATATTAGTTTTATTTATATAATATACATATATATTTATCATTATATATTCCTTTTATTGCAGTATAGTAGAATTATAATGTTCTAATTTCAGGTATACAGCAAAGTGAATCAGTATATATATATATATAAATTATATACATATATAAATTATATATATAAATTATATACATATATAAATTATATACATATAAATTATATATATATAATTTTTCAGATTCATTTCCCAAACAGGTTATTATAGAATATTGAATAGACTTCCCTGTGGCATAGAGTAGATCCTTGTTATTTGTCAGTTTTGTATGTAGTGGTGTATGTATGTGCCATTCCCAACCTCCCAATTTATCCCCCCAAATATTTCCTCTTTAGCAACCATAAGTTGTGATCTCCTATGAGATTAGTGATCTCATGTGATTTTTTTCTTTCTCTGTCTCACTTCACTTAGTGTGATCAATTCTAGGGTCCATCCAAGTTGCTGCAATTGGTGTTATTTCATTTCATGTATGGCCAAGTAATATACCATTGCATATTCTTTCTCTTTATCCAAATCTCTGTTGATGGACATTTAGGTTGTTTCCATATTTCAGCTTTTGCAAATAGTGCTGAAGTAACATTGGGATGTGTGTATCTTTTCTAATTATGGTTTTATCCAGATACATGCCCAGGAGTGGGATTGCTGGATCGAATGGTAGTTCTATATTTAAGAACTACCATTTAAGGAATTTCCATACTGTTCTCCTTAGTGGTTGCACCAATTTACATTCCCACCAACAGTGGTAATGAAATAAATGGCATATTAATTGCAAGTTCCCAAAGCTTAAATAAATAATCCTATGCTTAAAACATTGCTTGGATATGAAGGACTGGTAGTCTTTTTTTCTCAAAAAACAACAATATCAACAATAGTTTGAAGAGAGGTTTTTATAACTTTCTTTTTCAAAATTCAAATACAATGAAAATGAATATCAAAAAAGTCAAAGCTAAAATTAAATTAACAGAATGTTAGAAAAGTTCAAAATAATTATAACGTATACTTAAGGAAAAGGCAAGGAACTTGTTAAAGCAAACAGAAAGCATGGCATTAATTTGGAAGGCAGATAAAGGAATGGAGCAAAATAATTATTGGTGTCCCCTGAAACAGTGGACTAGAAAAGGAAAAAATTGAGTTACCACACAGAAACATTTCCCTAAAAGAGAAAGAATTGAGTTCATAGATGACAATGATACATCATATTGAGAAAAAAAGTAACAATCATCATTAAAATACCCTAATTAACGTATTACACATCAAGATAAATCTAGAGTTATTCAGACATCTAAGAAGAGAAAGGAAGTCAACTCCAATAGGGCAAAAGAATCAGCCTGGCCTCACGCTTCCTATAGCAACATCCAATCTCTGAAAATCATGTAGCAAAATCTGCAAGCTTAAGAGGGAAAGAAAAGGTGTCCCAAGAATGTCATATCAGTTGAGTTATTATTTAAGAATAAAGGCAGATAATCTCAAAAGTGAAAAATCTCAGAAAATGTAACCCTCATGAGACTTTTTTGGAAAAAAAAAATTGCTGATGAAAGTGATCCAAAATAAATAATCTTGGGATGTGCAAACCATGGTAAAAAGACTGGTAATGAGCAGTGGGTCCCAATAAAAGTAGAACCAGAACTAAATAAATGGGAGAACTACATTTGCAAAACAGAATGAGGATGTTATAAACACACCAGAGTAAATATAATGTAAGCAACAAAATTGGAAGGTAGTGAGAAAAGAGTTGGGAAAAATGAGTAACTTCTGAGTTGCTCCCATTATTTTAAGGTTAATTCTTACTATGTTTCTATCTTCCTACCTGTATATGTGCATTAGGAGATATTGAGAATGATGCTCTTCAACTGTTCACAGCGGATATTTCTGGGAGGTAGGATTTAGGATGATGTGTTGCTTTCCTGTTTGTAATTTTCTGAATTGCCATTTTTAATGATGAGCATAAGTCACTTGCAAAAACATATCATCATCAATCTAAAGTGAATATATAAAATATAATACTACTTTTCTGACTTAGTAAGTATCATAAGTGAATTGTTTTGTAGATGACCAAACATATTTAAGTAGCTCTGGGCAAGGCATCATTCTGAAAACATATCATTATTGTAAAGTACATTAGAAGGAAATGGTATATAAGAATGAGCAGAATGGATCCAAGACATTTGGATGATGCTGTGTTTTATTTCCTTAAATAAATCTCTGACTTCTTCTTCTCTAAAAAAAAAAAAAAAAAAAGAATACCAATAATCTCAACCAGTATAAAATTCAAATAGAGAATAATAAAGTAATTCAATTAGTATACTCAATTTAGCAGTTTATATTTGTTATATTAAGTAATATAAAATACAATTAGTTATTATTTTTCAATAGGACATGTCAAATTTTAAAATGATCTTAGTAATTATCAATTGGGCTTATAAATGACTATGCATATGATTGAATACTTGCCCATTATTTGTATAGTCAAATAGTTTGTGCATATTTTCAAGCTACTTGTGTATATTGAATGTGAATAATCCAAAGGAATGATGAATAAAAAAATTATTTTAAATATGAGTATAAACAAGTTATAATTATTTTTAAATAAACTTTTTTGAAGTAATATTTGGTTTGGAATAATTATCCCTATTGTTAAGATTTTAAAATGTAATATTATTTTATTCACATATTTAATAGTCTACATATTTTCTAAATTAAAAGAAAATGTTTCTTAAACCTGACAATAAAGTGAAGAAAAGGCATTTTTGAAAAACTAAATTTAATTCCTTTTAAACATTGTTTCCCAATTGTGCATTATAATAAATTTAGTAATGTCTCTGAAAGAAAATAATAATTTAGCTTTTAAGTAAATTTTAATATACTTATGAAATTGACCATATATTCACATTTTTTGAAAAATAAAAGGTTAAAATAGCTACAAAGCTAGCAAGGATGTGAATAGCAAAATTCCCCATTTCTTATGTGACTGCAGCTATTGCTATAACTACTGAGTGGTTTGCCTTCAACACAGGTTTAAATTTGACCTTCTGATGGACCTATTACTCTAGGATTATGTGTGTATATCATAGAGTATCATTTCCTTTCTTCTTCTTCTTTTTTTTTTTTTTAAGAAACTGGTATTTCCTGTAAGGAAATGCACGCAAAGAATACATACTGACAAATTTCAATTTACCTAGGCCCAAAGGTGATTAAAAACCATGAATACATAATTTTTTAAAAAATATGTTATTTACCATAGAAGGCTATTTATGTATTCCATCCACCATTTTAATTTCTGAAATAATTTGTCTTTCAAATATACTCCTTTAATAACTGTAACTTTAAAAGATCTTCAACTTGGCTCTCACTATGAAATTATTTTCAATGGTACCTGGTAAAGTTATAACACTGCTAATTTATTCACTTCTTTATTATTTTTGTAAGTAGGACACTATTGCTTTATCTGATAGGTCTTTTATGATTTTTCCTTAATTATACACAATCATTTAAAGATAAAAATATGACTTGGACAATAATGTCTTCAGATATTAATTTAATTTTTATGTTTCTATGTATATACTGTAAAAGCACTCTGAAGTCTTAAGGTATATTGGCAATGACTAACATAAAAATTAGAGTAATATTGAGGCAAAAATAAGTTTAAGGTTAAATGAGTTTGGAAATCTACTAACGAATTTTAAAATTTATGTTAGATAATGTTTGGAGACTACAGTCATATCATATAATGCCATAGAAGATGCTCAAGGCACCACTCTAAAAGCTGTTATTTGTAAAAATTGCAATAAGAATTTGTACCCCTGAAGTTTTGCAGTGTGGTATCCTTTGAACATATGAAAAGTTATACATATGAATGAAAAGTTATACATATGAATGAAAAGTATAAAAAAATAAATAGAAAATATGTCGATAAATATACAAGGCTTTTCATAAGATTGACACTCAAAAAGTGATGTGTTCAAATTGTTAAAAAATTGTTAAGGGATTATTGCATTGTAGAAATGAAACCTGAGAATGAAGACAGAAAAAGTAGAAAATGAGTGAATGGAATTAAACTGAAGTAAGATTCTTACATTGCTCAAGATATATCTTATTTCTAAAATAGCTCAATTACTTAAACATACTTTCTCTACTATCTAGAACAATAATTAAAGTATAAAACACAAATAGATCTAAAACATCAATATACTAGACAAAGTAAGATACTAGGAAAAACTTGATTCATTTGAAAGAATGAGGAACAAAGAATCATATATCAACAGAAGCAAATAACAGCAAGGTAGATTTTAATACCTTAAAAGTGAACACACTAATTAAAAGGCAGAGATTGATACCTTAAAAGTAAGCATACAAATTAAAAGGCAGAGATTGATACCAAAGAAAAAAATATGCTATATAAAAACATTTTAAATGCTGAGAACAGAAGATCTAGAAGTAAAAGGGGAGAAAAATATATTGTTGCAAACATAAGTATTAGAATTTTAATATTAATGTAGCTACATTAATATTAAAATACACATTATGGCCAAATAAAAGAGGGATATTTAATATAAAAAAGTATCTACAAGTTACAATAATCTTAAATATGTACACACTTAATAACAGAACTATTTTAGAGCAATAAAACTGATAGAACTACAGGAAAAATTCACAATAATATTGTGGGATTTGGAGAATTTTGTCTCAGTGCTTCATAGAACAATTAGGTCAATTAAAAAATTAGGAAAATAAAAGATTTGAACAAGACTATTAATCAATTTGACCTAAATGACTATTGCAGAACAATAGCAATGGCTGAATGATTATTTCCTTACACTTGCATATGAAACATTCATTAAAAATATAAATCAATAGTTCCATATGCATTGGAATACAAAACTAAATAAATCCAATCTAATACAAAATATCTGTATAATATTTGTATTAAATAACCTGCATTTGTATTCCAAAGAATTCCTACAAAGAAAGTTCAAAATCCAGAATCCTTCCCTGCTGAAGTCTATCCAATTTGAGGAAAGAAAAACTATCAATATTAAACTCCTTAAGAAAATAGAGTTCAAGGTGAATAACCTATCTATGGACCTATATAAGCTGGAAATGTAAACATTTCAAAATGAAAAATATAAAAAATATGTTTAGAAAAATTAAACATGTGGCTCATTATAAAAAAGAAAAAAAGAAAACTGGTTGGAAGTTAAATAGTTAACCAAACACTAGGAGAATGTACTTGCAACATATAAACTGGTTTATACTTTTTTAAATATAAATTAAGTTTTAAAGATAACTCAATTTTGGAGTTCCCTTAGTGGCTCAGTGGTAACAAAACCGACCAATATCCATGAGTGTGTGAGTTCAATCTCAGGCCTCATTCAGTGGGTTAAGGATCCAGCATTGCCCTGAACTGTGGTGTAGGTCACAGAAACAGCTCAGATCCCAGGGTAGGCTGGCTCCTGCGGCTCTGATTCAACACCTAGCCTGGGAACTTCCATATACTACAAGTGAGACCCTAAAAAGCAAAACATAAAATAAAATAACTCAATTTTAAAACGACAAAATAATTGAATAGATATTTCCAAAAATGTTAATAAAATGTTTCCAATAAACACTTGAATGAGTATTCAACATGATTAGCTATTTGGAAATTCAAATTGAAACCACAATTGATGTGTCATTTCAAACTGAGGTAGAAAACAACTACGATCAAAACAAAACAAAATCTGACAAAACTAAATGCTGAAAAACAGAAGGAGCAACTGAACTCGTACATTTATGGTGGGAGAATAAAATGGAGCAATCATTTTGGAGTACTGTTTATAAACATACACTTAACACATAATATTTCCTAGTATTTTCACTAGAATTCCACTCCTAGTTATTTTCCTAAGAAAAGTGAAAACCTATATTCCCAAAGAAAATTTTATATAATATATTCATCATAACAAAGGTTCAAAAAATCACTTATGATGATAAAATCTGAAAAAGGCCATGAGAATTGACGGTAGATGGAAAATGTAAGTGTCCTAGGTGATGAAAATTTTACTAAATTTTGTTTTGATCATATGATTGTATAAAAGAATTAGTTCTGAAAGTAAACAATTTACGTGCATTGTATTATATATTAGTCACACTCCATAAACGAAGGAGAAAAAAGAATGTAAACTTCGAAGTAATTGTCTAATTCAGTGTCACCCTAATAAAATCTACCATCTATGAATGATGATGATGATGATGAAAATGATGATATGCATAAGTCAGGCAAATTTAAAAAATAAGAAGTGCTGGACCATTTAAATATAATATCATTAGTATCTTTTTCATAGTACTCACTTTTAATTATAATTTTATTTTATATTTTTCTCTAACAGTTATCCAGAGCTCCTTTGCTTTCAAAACACATCTTCCAAATGAGAAAGGAAATGATATACTTTTAGCACTTTCTTTTCAAAACTCATGGTCCCTCTTTATCATATTATTTCAGTTTTCAAATCATCATATTATTTTTGATGTACTACTTTCAATTGGACTGACTTTTTGCAAGTGGAAATATTTGGAATAATTTATCAAAAATAAAAAATAATTTATCTAACTGTAGGTTGAAATATTTATTATTGTTTTATATGAAAGTATAGGCATCATTGAACAGGGTAAAATATAGAGCAGAAACAATGATCACTATTTCCAAGTTATTCATGAATCTTTCTTGAAACAGCTCCTACTTTAGGAATTTTATAATGCATTCTCATAAGCAAAACTTCTGGGAAAGGTTAAAATCCATTTTATCCCTTAGCAAAATATTATTTCTTCTGGGTGGCCCATATTTTCACTAAAAAGGGCAGCAGTGAAATTGCAGGATTTGGGCTATGTTTTGGTACTTGTAAATTTACTGCAATATATAAACTACATGTACTATCTTAATCTCCTCTTTTTAAAATATTGACCTTTTCCTGCTCTAACACATGTTAATGTCCTCCATTTCACCTCCTATAACTTGAATTATCCAATGTTGCAAAGCTTCATCATCAAATGTTTCATTTCTAAATATTTTGATGTTATTTATCTAATACACTGTGTTAAAATTTTGTACCTTACCTACTTTTCTGATACACCAACATAGATTTCTATGGCTCATTTATTAGTCTTACTTCCGCTCATAAAAGTTTTGACATTGTATATAGTGGAAATGACATGGGTTGTCAATATTGGAGTAGTAACTTAAAAATAACACAGGGAAACAAACTCTAGTTTCTTGTTTTGACTTTAGAAATTCAAAGTCAGGTTTTATTTATAATCAATCTTTTGTTTCATAATTTTAAAAATAGAGAAATAACTTGTTACAGAACTCATTTTTATAAAAATAAAATGGAACAACGAAGTTCAGAAAGGTATTTGCAAAAACTTCAAAAAATTTTACAATCAGACATTGATATCTCTTGATGAATTTGTTATTTTATTGGTTCATGTAATTTTAAATAACAAAATATATCTCAATGTATTAAATCCCAATGTTACTATAAGCATAAATCAAAATATCAGTTATTTTACTGATTTCTTTTTGGGGAAAATATAAGTTTATATATATGAAAACTTTTGTAGAATATTGCACTTATGTTTATCTTCAAATTCTTGTTTAATAATAGGAACTTGTTTGTGGATGTAATTGAACTTTTGGAATGCAGAAATTAGAGAAAAACATTGGGTTGTCTTTAAAGGATGTGGTTTAATTAGGCATTTCAAAATGAATGAATTTATCTTATTTTAGTGCATTATTTACCTTGAATGACAGTAAATGTTTTATCAGAAATTTAGATCTCAACACATATGATTTAAGATAGGTAATCTACTAATAAGATAGTAATAGGAGTTCCCGTTGTGGCTCAGTGGTTAACGAATCCGACTAGGAACCATGAGGTTGTGGGTTCAATCCCTGGCCTTGCTCAGTGGGTTAAGGATCTGGCATTGCCGTGAGCTGTGGTATAGGTTGCAGACACGGCTTGGATCCCGTGTTGCTGTGGCTCTGGTGTAGGCTGGCGGCTACAGCTCCTAGGAACCTCCATATGCCGTGGGATCGGCCCTAGAAAAGGCAAAAAGACAAAAAAAAAACAAGGTAGTAATAATATATATTTCTATTTACTAATGGAAATAACAGGATTAAAAGGGCAAATTAAGGAGGAAACCAAGATGATAAAGTAGAAGGACTCAGAACTCAGCTCCCACATAAACACATCAAATATACATCTGTATGTGGAGCAGCTATTACTGAAAACTAACTGGAGACTAGAAGATAGACTCTTGTAAAACCAAGGATGTGAGAAAAATCCACACCAAATCATGTGGGAATGGAAGAATATCACTCACTTTTTTGTATGTATGCCCATGGTCGGAGACTCAGAGGAAAAGGAAGATTACATGGACAGAAATCCTCACTCCAGAGTGAGAGATGCATCTACATATGGGCTGCCCCAGCTCTGGATTCTTCCACAAGGAAGGTGTACTTCCATAGCAGCCTGAAGGCTAGTAAAACTAACAGGAACTCTAAAGAAGTCTGGATTCTTCTTACTCCTGAAGCAAGGAAGAGAAAGAGGATTAAAAACTGCAAGAGTGGCTATTCAGTTTCCCATGACCACTCCAGGACACACCTAAGCCTGATCTAAGAAAGCACTTCAACACTGCTTGATTCATGACACAGCTTCTTACCAAGGAGAGGGCTTGGGTAAGAAACACAAAAGTGACTCAGACACAGCTCTGAGACAAAGGGATACTCAGACTTGAACTGGCATCTGACCAGGGTTTGGGCAGCCATTCCTGGCATGTACACAGAAGAACCAGAAGCAGTCCAGGTTTTGAACCCAGGCATATGGCCACAGCCTGCACCTGACACACATTGAATAATCAGCCCTTCTTGCTCCAGCCTTGCTCTGTTCAAAGGTGAGAATACTGGTGCTGCGAGGTGGGAAAACACATACTTATAGGGAAAGAAGCCAGCTCAATCCTGACCCTCAGGGCTTCTGTCCAGCAACATGAGACCAGACTCTCACCCTGATAGGGCAGTGATGGTCACAGAGAAGAGAGGAAACCCTGCCTCACACTTAGTTCTGGGTCTAGATATATCACCTTTAGCCACCCCTACCACCAAAGTAATAGAGGCCAGAATATTGTGAGAAAAGATGTGACTTGAGCTCACATCAATTCAGCTCTCCCAAACAGCCACTGGGCACACAGATTTCATAAGGACAATCACACACAGGTACACCTGAAGACCACAATAGGTAAATATATAACATAATTTCATAGGGATAGAGAAAGTTAAGCAAAATGAGAAGACAAAGTTTTGACCCAATTGAAAGAGCAAACCGCTAAAAAAACCCCAAAAAACAAAAAAAAAAAAACTAATGAAACTAATGAAACAGAAACAAATTACCAGATTAAGATTTTAAATCATTAGTAATGATGTTAACCTTACAAATGTTTTCTCAGGTCAGTCTCCCAAAGAAACAGAAATAAAAGCAAAAATAAACCAATGAGACCTAATCAAAGTGACAAGTTTTGCACAACAAAGAAACCATAAAAAAACCAAAAAGACCACTTATAGAATGGGAGAAAATAGTTTAAAATGATGCAACTGACAAGGGCCTAATCTCTAAAATATAAAAACAACTCATACAACTCAACAGCAAAAAAAGCCAACAACCCAAAGGAAAAATGGGCAAAAGACCTGAACAGACATTTCTCCAAAGAAGATGTACAGATGGCCAACAAGCACATGAAAAAAATGCTCAACATTCCTGATTATTAGAGAAATGCAAATCAAAACTACTATGAGGTACCATCTCACACCAGTCAGAATGGCCATCATCAATAAGTCCACAAATAACAAATGCTGGAGGGGGTGTGAAGAAAAGGGAACCCTCCTTCAGTGTTGTTGGGAATGTAAATTGGTACAACCATTAGGGAAAACAATATGGAGGTACCTTAGAAAACTATACCTTATGACCCAGCAATCCCACTCTTGGGCGTATTTCCAGACAAAACTTTCCTTGAAAAAAACACCTGCACCTGCATGTTCACTGCAGCACTATTCACAATAGCTAAGACATGGAAATAACCTAAATGTCCATTGACAGATGAGTGGATTAAGAAGATGTGGTATATATACACAATGGAATACTACTCAGCCATAAAAAAAGAACAAAATAATGGCATTTGCAGCAACATGGATGGAACGAGAGACTCTCATATTGAGTGAAGTAAGTCAGAAAGAAGAAGACAAATACCACATGATCTCACTTATATCTGGAATATAATACATGGCACAAATGAACCTTTCCACAGAAAAGAAAATCATGGACTTGGAGATCAGACTTATGGTTGCCAAGGGGGTGGGGAGGGAGTGGGATGGATTGGGAATTTGGAGTTAATAGATACAAAATATAGCCTATGGAATGGATAAGTAATGTGATCCTGTTCTATAGCACTGGGAACTATGTCTAGTCACTTGTGATGGAACATGATAATGTGAGAAAAAGGAATTATATATGTATGTGTGACTGGGTCACCTTACTGTGTAGCAGAAATTTAGCATAACACTGTAAATCAACTACAATGGAAAAAATAAAAATCATAATAAAAAATAAACAACAACACCAAAAACAAAGCATTAGTAATAATCATAATTGAGTTAGGGAAAAGACTAGATGGACTTAGTAATAATTCTAACAAACAACTAGAAAATGGACTGAGTCAGAACTGAAGAATACAGTAAAGGTGATTGAAAACACACTAGAAGGAATGAATAGTCGAATAGATGATACATAAAAGTGCCTATGTGATAAAGAAGAATGATGGAAACCACCTAATCAGAACAGCAAAAAAAAAAAAAATGACAACATACAGAGAATGGATACATTTTTTAGAAATATGCAACTTGCTAAGACTGAATCAGGAAGAAACAAACTGAACAGACCTATCATTAGTAATGAAATTGAATTTGTAATAAAAAACAACTCCTAAAACCAAAAATATGGGACCTGACAGGAGAATTCTGTCAAACATATCAAGAAGAACTAACACCTATGCTTCTTAAACTACTCCCAAATTAATTCTATGAGGCCACCATTATCCTGACACCAAAACCAGACAAAGACACTACAAGAAAAGAAAATTACAGGTCAACATCTCCAATGAATACAGATGAAAAAATAGTCAATGAAAGATTAGCAAACCAAATCCAAAAAATGTAAAAAGGATCATAGACCATGCTAATATGGGATAAACTCTAGCCATAGCAGGATGGTTCACTATTTAAAAATCAATCAATGTAATACATCACATTAACAAAAGGAAAAAATAAAAACCACACAATCATCTCAATGGAAGAAGAAAATCATTTAACAAAATTCAAAATTCATTTGTGATAAAACTCTCATCAAAATGAGAAATTAGAAATAGTGGGAATTCCCTTGTGGTTCAGCAGTTAATAAAACTGACTAGGATCCATGAGGACTGGAGTTTGATCCCTGGCCTTGATCAATGGTTTAAGAAGCTGGCTTCACCATGAGCTGTGGTGTAGACTGCAGACATGGCTTGGATCCCACATTCCTGTGGTTGTTGTGTAGGCCAGCGCTGCAACTCCAATTCAACCCCTAGCCTGAGAACTTCCATATGCCACAGGTTCAGCCCTGAATAAATAAATAAATAAATAAAGCAAGCAAAAATGAGTAAAGAGGGAATATATTTCAACATAATAAAGGCCATTTATGACAAATAACTAATATTGTACTCAATGATGAAAAGCTGAAAGAGTTTTCTCTAAAAATCAGAAATAGGACAAGGATTCCTACTCTCACCACTAATATTTAACATAGTATTGGAAGTCAAAATTGTAAAAGAAAAAGTAAAATTGTCAGTACTTACAGATGGCATGATATCAAGTATATTATAATTTATATAATATCTAAAGTCTTCACCAAAAAGGTGTTAGAACTTATACATAGATTTAGTAAATTTGCTGGACAGATGACTAACATACAGTAATCTGTTTTTTTTTTTTTTTTTTTTGCTATTTCTTTGGGCCGCTTTACTGTTCACAGGATATTTATTTATTTTGTCTTTTTGCTATTTCTTTGGGCCGCTTCCGTGGCATATGGAGATTCCCAGGCTAGGGGTCTAATCAGAGCTGTAGCCGCCGGCCTACGCCAGAGCCACAGCAACGCGGGATCCTAGCCGCGTCTGCAACCTACACCACAGCTCAGGGCAACGCCGGATCGTTAACCCACTGAGCAAGGGCAAGCACCGAACCCGCAACCTCATGGTTCCTAGTCAGATTCGTTAACCACTGCGCCACGACGGGAACTCCCTGTTGTTTTTCTATACTCTAATAATGGACTATTGGAAAGAGAAAGCAAGAAAAGAATCCTGTTTAAGATGTGGCAAAAAGAATAAAATGATACAAATAAAATGATACAAAAAATTGAAAATATTCCATGTTCTTGGATTGAATAACCAATATTGTTAAAATATCCATACTATGGAAAGCAATCTACATAGCAATCTACAGATTTAAAGCAATTCCTATTAAAATATTCATGATGGTTTTCATAGAACTGGAATCAATAATCCTAATATTTATATGGAATACCAAAAGATTCCAAATTGCCAATGTAGTCTTGAGAAAAAAAGCAAAGCTGAAAGGGACACAAGTCCTAGTATCAGACTATACTACAAACCCACATTAATAAAAATGGTATGCTATGGCACAAAAACAGATATATACATCAGTAGAACAGAACAGAGAACCCAGAAATAAGACCATAGATGGTCCCATTAATCTAAGGCAAATGAGGCAAGACTGTACAATGGAGAAAAAGCATTCTCTTCACTAAGTGCTACTGGAAAAACTGGACAGTTATGTGTAAAAGAATGAGATTGAAACAGTACCTCACACCCTATACAAAAATAATCTCCAGGAGTTCCCATTGTGTCTCAGTGGTTAATGAATCCGACTAGGAACCATGAGGTTGTAGGTTCGATCCCTGTCTTGCTCGGTGGGTTAACGATCCTGTGTTGCCATGAGCTGTGGTGTAGGTTGCAGATGCAGCTCTTTTCCCACGTTGCAGTGGCTGTAACACATGCCAGCAGCTACAGCTCTGATTAGACCCCTAGCCTGGGAATCTCTATATGGCACAGGAAATGGCCCTAGAAAAGGCAAAAAGACCAAAAAGAAACAAACAAACAAACAAACAAAAATCTCCATACGGAATAAAAACATTAATGTGAAACATGAAGCCATAAAACTCCTAGACCAAACCAAGACACATGCACCTGCATGTTCATTGTAACACTATTCACAATAGCCAGGACATGGAAACAACCCAAGTGTCCATCAACAGAGGATTGGATTAGGAAGATGTGGTATATATACACAATGGAATACTACTCAGCCATAAAAAAGAATGACATAATGCCATTTGCAGCAACATGGATGGAACTAGAGAATCTCCTACTGAGTGAAATGAGCCAGAAAGGCAAAGACAAATACCATATGATATCACTTATAACTGGAATCTAATATCCAGCACAAATGAACACCTCCTCAGAAAAGAAAATCATGGACTTGGAGAAAAGACTTGTGGCTGCCTGGGGGGAGAGGGAGGGAGTGGGAGGGATCGGGAGCTTGGACTTATCAGATACAACTTAGAATAGATCTACGAGGAGATCCTGCTGAGTAGCATTGAGAACTATATCTAGATACTCATATTGCAACAGAACAAAGGGTGGGGAAAAATGTATACATGTAAGGATAACTTGATCCCCATGCTGTACAGCGGGAAAAAATAAATAAACAAAAGAGTGTGACCCAAAAAATAAATAAGCTCATTATTTGGGCAAGATGAGTAAGTAGACATCAGGAACTAAAGATGACAAAGATATAGGAGGCCATCAAGCAAGATCAAGTAGCTTCCTGAAAATGTGTAATTCTGAGGTCTTGCTCTCACATCAAGAAAACTTTACAGCCCCACACCATGTATGCCACTTGAAGATCCATTTTTAATAAATCTTCCAATAAATAGTTTCCTTCATAAAAAGAAGAAACCATAGACATAACACTTCTTGACATAAATTTCATCAATGGATTTTTGGATCTGTTTAATAAGGTAAAAGATAGAAGCAAAAATAAATGAATCAGACCTAAGTAAACTTAAAAGCCTTTTCGCCTCAGAAATATTCACCAATAAAATGAAAAGACAACATATTGAATGGGAGTAATTATCTAAAAATGAAATGACAGATAAGGGGTTAATATTCAAAATACATGAACACCTCATACAACTCAATGTCCAAAACACATACAATTAGATAATGGGCAAAAGACATGAATAGATTTTTTTTTGGCATACAAATGGCCAAGAGGCACTGGAAAAGATTCTCTACATAACTGATCATAAGGGAAATGCAAATCAACTACCATGAGATATCACGCAACACCTGTCAAATGGCTATCATCAAAATGACAACTAAAGTTTGTGAGGATGTAGAGAGAAGACAAAGCTCATGCACTGTTGGGAATATAAATTGGTGCAGCGTCTCTGGAAAACAGTATGGGGCTTCCTCAGAAAACTGAAAATAGGACTACCATTTGATTCGGGAATTCCACTCTTGGGTATATATCTGAAGAAAACAAAAGCAATTTTTTTTATTACTCAATGAATTTATTACATTTATAGTTGTACAATGATCATGACAATCCAATTTTATAGGATTTCCACCCCACAACCCCAGCACATCCCCCCAACCCCCAAATTATCTCCTTTGGAAACCATAAGTTTTTCAAAGTCTGTGAGTCAGTATCTGTTCTGCAAAGAAGTTCATTTTGTCCTTTTTTCAGATTCCACATGTCAGTGAAAGCGTTTGATATTGGTGTCTCATTGTCTGACTGACTTCACTTAGCATGATATGAAAGCAATTATTTGAAATGATACATACACCCTAATGTTTATAGCAGCATTATTTACAATAGTCAAGATATGGAAGCAGATCAAGTGTTCATCAACAGATTAATGAATAAAAAAATCTGGTATTTATATATACAATGGGATATTATTTACTTATCAAAAAAATTCTGTCATTTGCAGTAAGTGAATAGACCTAGAGAGTATTACGCTACTGAGATAAATAGAGAAGACAAATACTGTATGTTATCATTTATATTTGGAATCTAAACAATAAAAAACAAATGTATACAACAGAACGGAACCATACAGAGAGAACAAAATAGTTGTTCCCAGCAGGGAGAGGGGAGATGGGTAAAGAGAAGTTAGGTGGAAGGAATTAAAATTAAATTCTGCTAGGTATAAATTAAATTACAATATACAGCACAGGGTTTATAGTCCTTGTTTTATAATAACTTCCTATGGAATATAATCTATAAAAATCACTATTTGTACACCTCAAACAAATACAATATTGTAAATAAAATATACTTCAAACAAAACAAAACAAAACAAAAAAACAGGATTTCCCATCGTGACACTGTGGAAATGAATCTGACTAGGAACCATGAGGTTGCCGGTTCGATCCCTGGCCTCATTCAGTGGGTTAAGGATCCAGCATTGCCATGAGCTATGGTGTACGTCACAGACGCTGCTCAGATCTGGCATTGCTGTGGCTGTGGCATAGGCCAGCAGCTATAGCACCGATTAGACCACTAGCCTGGGAACCTCCATATGCCATTGGTGCAGCCCTCAAAAAACAAAAGACAAAAAAAAATTGAAGACTTCTTCCATGTAGCCCAAAATGAACAGACTAGACTGTTTGGTGTTCATATTAACATAAGACTCTGAACTGTGATTGTAATCCAGTCACTGAAGATTAATCAATTTTGTATCCCTAAAGTCTAGTAGTGAACTTAACATATACTCCTCACTAAATTAATTTTATTGGGTGGATCTACTAATCTATACCCTGTATTCTACAAATGCATGTAAGAATCTCACTTATTGCTTCTCCATTATCACTGTCTTTCATCTTCTGGTTTAATAATGGCAAAAGTGAGAGGAGGAACATCAGGAAAGAAGCATCAGAAGATGTAAAAGTATTCACTATTCATTCACAGGGACATGAAATGGTTCAGTTGTACATAATTTTACATAATGGCAAAAATTTTGAAGACCAGAAGAGTTATCTTGGTTTCAAAGATCAGTATGCTCATTGCTTTACTTCTAAAAACTTGAGAGAAAAAAATGAGATTTTTTTCTTATGTTTCCCATTTTAAAAATTCTTTCTACCAATACTATATTCTGCTATCTCTATGCCTTTTATATATCAGACCTTTTCTTCACACTTAATGGCTTATAGTTGATAAAATGTCCCTTCTCTCAAGGGGGTATTTGAATTTTAATAGGGGTCAAAGCCTAGAGGTAAAAGGATTAATCTCATAAATAAAATCTTCTTTGGCTTTTTCTGAATTAACACGAAGTGTTTATGTCATCCACTCCGCCTGTGCATAAAGGTGACCTAAGATACTGAAATTTAATGATATTCACTAGGTTGTTCTATTACTATTTAGCAAAAACTTCGGCAGCCTATTATTTAATGGTGTAAAGTAGCTGTATACAATGGACAATTTTGTCTTTCATGTATACCTCATTTAGAAACTCGAGGTTTATTGTGGGGATTCTGCAAATGTGACAATAAATATTTTCAATCCTTTTTATGGTATCTAAATATAACTTGATTTTGTGTGTACACAAGATGAGTTAGGGAGATGAAGAATATATGTCACTGATATTGGTTCCACACTGTAAAATCTACAAAGGTTTTGTTTAAGTAGAACTTTTACTTAAGATTCCAGTAGTTATATCTTAAACTTTTATAAACTATTTTGCAAATCTTATGTTTTTGAAAAAAGAAAAATTGAAGAATTATTTAGCCATAGTCATAGACTTTATAATGAAGAGTTTAGAAATAAACCTATGTTAGTATTTCTAAGGGACCGTAGACAGTGTTCATGGATTTTATTACGTAATACACACATATGATGTCACAACTCTGTAGTAAATGTTTGTAGGTATTGTATAGTTTGATGTTTATTAGGGAGAAATGTTTATTATTGAGAGCCTTTTATAAAATGCAAAGTAATTACACCAATATCATACTCAGTAATCTTAGAATACTTTCAAGTAAAAGAAGATACAGTGTAGGAAAAGAAAATCAACAGGAGAAATTTAGGTTGATCAGTTGGATGGATAAAATGAAAGATTTTGACCATTTAGATATTGAAGAATGTGAAAATAAAGTAAAATTACAAAATTTATAATGTAACATACTCTTAAAAAAGTGTCATTTGAAGTTTGATTATTACTGTGCTTAATCTATTTATTCAACTATTTCCATATTCCTCACTCTTTTCTCTTCTCTAGATAACAAATAGAATTCTTCTATTTATGAAAAATGTGGAATTTTCCTTCTTAACTGCTATTTTTCTCACTGTTGAATAATCTTGCAAATGTTTACAGTTAAAACCAGCTCATCTATATAACTCATAAATTTAGCAGTAAATTTGCCCTTTCCTCTTTATTATATAGTCTTTTTAATGTGTATTCATATCTAGTAGTGGTGGTCTGGGGAAAGAGAGCATGCTGTTTCCCCAACTACAATTACCTATAACATGCACTTTTTCTTAATATGAAATGAAAATTTTATGACTTAGTAAAATTGATTCAGACACTTCAGCTTGCAGAAACATACTATAATGTAACTCTTTTTATTCTACAACTTTCCACTTCCTAAACTATTCTACCTATTTCAGAAATCTCATGATCCCTATCATTAACACACATCTGATATCACATCATGGTTGGACTATTTCCATTGGAAATTAGGCTCAATTGTCTCATTCTCCTCTCCTAAAACATCGTTTTGCAATTGTTTGAATGGGTTTTGTGAATATCTTATCACAATGCCTTTCTGTTTTAAAATATTTCATAGAAAGAGCCAGGAGCATCTCATAGATAAGAAGACACACATTTTAGAAATATGAAGTAAGCACAGAATGAGTTACTACTCATTAAAAAGATTTATTGAAAAAAGCAAATAAAAACAAAAACAAACAAATAAGAAGTTCCCACTGTTGCTCAGTGGGTTAATGACCTAACATTGTCTCTGTGAGGATGTGAGTTTGATCACTGGCCTCTCTCAGTAGGTTAAGGATCTGGTTGTGTTGCTGTAAAGTTGTGTAGGCTGCAGCTACAGCTCTGATTCAACACCTAGCACCCAGGAACTTCTGTGTGCCACAGGTGTGGCTGTGTAAAAAGAAAAAAATAATATATCTCTATATCTAGGAATTTCTGTGGTGGCGCAGGTTTGATCCTCAGCCTTGGGTACAGTGAGTTAAGGATCCAAAATTGATACAGTTGCAATATAGGTTGCAACTGTGTCTAGGATTTGATCCCTGGCCCAGGAATTTCCATATGATGTGGGTGTGGCTGAGAAAAAAATGTCTAAAATATTGCTAGGGCTTACAATACTGTGCTACTAAGTCATTTCAAAGCCCCATGAGTATTAAAGCATTGCTACATTTATTTTAAGGAATAGAAATTGAGTATTAGAGAATTGAAATATCTTTTAAGTGATAGTCCTCCAGGGAAATAATAATAACAATTATAAACCAGATATAGATACCTCGACGTGTTATTGATGCTCATTGAAAACACTGAGCAATATTATTTTAAAAGCAAGTGATGGCATTATAGAATATTTCAAGAAATAAAGTTATTCTAAATTTATATCTAAATCGAAACAATTTAAAATGTGCTTCATACATGATTTAGGACACTTTTTTGATTCTGGGAAAAAGATCAGATAAAAAGGAAATCTGACTATGTTATAGTTCTCAGTCAATTAATTGTAGTACAAATTTGAAAAATGTTTTATGGGGTGAGGGAGGGTTATGGAATGGTAACTTACATTCTCTCAGCCAAGCTTTGAATTTTATATCTCTTTAACATTCCTTAATTTGTAGTAAGATATTTTGAAATTGCTAGTCAAGAAAGTAAAGTTGTATTCACTTTTAAACATAAAATAACTGTATCTCTCTTTTCTTTCTTTTTTTTTTTTTTTTCTCTAAATCTTGCTCTGAGTGCCCATACTAATTTTTTTTCCTTTTGGCTAGTTTTTAATCAGGGCAATTGTACTTAGTTCTGACGAAATGTCATTCTCTGCCTACCTAGAAATAAGATGGTTCTTGACATTGGGAGTTTGTCATTGATTAAATTGTCATAGCCTATTTGAAACCTAAATGCTGCCTTTGGTCATTGTTCTTTTTCTTCTTTAGAAAGTGACCTTTGTGAATAATTGCATGCCCCAGATGTGTCAAAATGAAGAGAAAGCAGCATTCCTAAATATGAACATTTTATACACTATTTGTCTCTGCTGTCTTGAGCAGCTTTACAAAAATTAAATATTTCAAAATTGTATTGCAGAGTCAAAGACAGACTTAGGAGTAAGATAAATTTAGTATAGAATTATAGGATTTATTGATAGTCTCATTTTCCCACCAATATAAATGTATTTAAATTATTATACTACACTCCTAAGAAAAAATTATAAAGCATTTGGGACTTTGGGCTTTAAATACATGTAAAGATGATGAATCCCAAAATGTAAGGACATTTTAAAATATATCCATTATATCCTCTTTTGGACACAGCAGGGAATTTTAAGCATATCCTTGTGCGAAAGTATGAGTAATGTTTTCTCAAGGTGCTTTTAAAAAAATCTCTCTGTCACTTTTGACATAAAGTAATTTATATTAGTGCAAGCATATAAGAATTGTTACCAATATAATATGTACACATACCTTTTGGATACTAGCATTTTTTAATAAATTTATTTTATTATTTATATTTATATTTATAACCCACTTTCCATCTTTAATCTTTGAAGATATTTAAAATTGTGTTTCCTCAATGAGTATGATTAAGAATATAAGAAGTAGTTTCTCACTGCAGGAAGTAATATGCAAAAAAAGACATACATATTTAAGCAATAATATTCATTTTACAAGATGTAAGGGAGATTGAAATCTAAATGGGGAAGAAGAACTAACAGAGATATTAGAATTTAGCTCTCTCCGGTGTATCTCATATGAGTATACAGAAGGGAAGAATAAACAGAATAATTTTAATCTGGAGTACTAACATGCTGAATGATATGGATGTGAAAATAAATGTATTCCACTGTTGCTAAGGAAATAAAATAGTAAGTTAGTTTAAAAAAAAAAAAGCTACATTTACCAAAAGATTTTAGAAGTCTGTTTTGGGAGAGATGTGTGTGTGTTTGTGTGTGTGTGTGTGTGTGTGTGTGTGTGTGTGTGTGTTAACACAGATTACTGCCAACCTCCCTGGGTTTTATATGGGAATAAAAATAATGAAAAATGTCTTCTAAAATATAATCTGGCAGTAGTGAATAGTAGAAGGAAACTAGAGGCAGTGAACTAGATAGAAAATATTTATGGTTATTTAAGAGTGAATTAAGGGATTAGAGTGAGGGCTATAGGCAAAGAAATATAAAGGATAAGTCCAAGAGAGACTGTGAAGAAAATATTAAGAGGCAACGAAGCAAAAAGAGGCAAAAGTTAAGAATATTTATTTAAAGATGGCTCCAAAATTTCTAGTCTTAGACATATTAATAAAAGAAACAGAGAATCTATAAGAAGAAAGACACAATAAAAAAAATTGATTTATTTTTAATATGGTAAAATTGTGATAAAAATCCATTATCTAAATCATAGCAAATTTAAGATTGTTAGGTTATGGTCCTTCATGCACAAGATCTAAATTAGACAGGTGGTTTTCACTGTAAATGTAGCAGATATATTTATGAGCATGGGTAGACTCATTGAGGTTAGCAAAGTAGAAAGATAAGAATAAAGACATAGCATTAAGAGATAAACTAGAATCAACAGAACCAAATGACAAAGAGGGAAAATTCCATAAAAAAATTCAAAGAAATAGAATTATGAAGAGGTACTGATGCTATGGACAAAATAATTCATATAATTTTTTAAAGAAATTAGATACTAAAAACTCTTCAACTACACAAAACTTTTCTGCAACTTTACTATAGCCAAGAGATATAAAATAACCACATTCTATACATAACTGTGTATATATAATTATAATTTAAGAAGAAACCTCTTAAATTCATAAGCATTCCAGGATGGGAAAATACTTCCCTCCAGGCCCTTGCACCCAACATATAAACACATTCACTTAGCATTCACCTGGGCGGCTACTAGATGTCAGAAACTACCCAATTATTACAAAGATAAAAAGGTGAACTAGGAAGTCAAAGACCCTACTCCTTTGCTTATACTTATGCAAGAATGAAACAATAAGCAAATAAAACAGTAAATATTATTATCAGAACCTGGACCATGCTATGAAGGGATAACACGAATCCAAATAATGGGATAAAAACTGAACTTGTAAAGCCACTTTAAATAAGGAACTACAGAATGGCTTCCAAAACGTGACATTTTTACTGAAGAACCCGAAAATCCAGACTTTAAGGTAAATCAGACAAAATCCTAGAGAAAGAGAAGAGTTTGGGTTTAGAGAATGCAAAGGAGACCAGTGTATCTGGACAAGAGTAGTAAATGGGCAATAATATGGTTTGAGTTTGCAGAGGTGAAAACACCCATATTACATCCAACTATATAGCTGTGATTAAACACTACATTTGCATTTGAGAGCAATGGGAATACATTGAATAATTTTAATTAAAAGGGCACATTATTTTTCAAAACATCACTCTGTCTAAACCATAGAGAGTTAACTGAACAATACAAGAAAGGAAGCAAGAGATCATTTACAAAAGGCTTATAGCAGCTCTTAGGCCAACTTGGGCTGCAAGTCTATGCCAATGGAAATTCACAATATACCTTCCAGGTTGAATGGATATCAGGGATAATACAGTGGTGAGGAAAAGAACAGAAACTATGAGAATGTTGTGGTTTGATTATTAAGTATAATATACAAATGAGTGAGTAACAATTATGTATCTTTTTATACATGTAAAAACATTTGCCACATAGATACACACACAGTCACACGTTTCTTACGTATTTTGTGATTTAGAACTCTGAAGAAGCCCATATTCCTCCTGAATTTTTATTTTTTTTTAAATTAAGTAAACATTAATATTTATTGCAAGCTTGTGATAGTTCTTACCACCCTGTAAACTTGGTCTGCTTAACTCAACCTTGAAACAAGTTTTCCTTTGTGGAATTTACAGGAGAGGTACAGAAAAACCAAAAAAAAAACAAGCATTCTTGAGAATATTGCAATCTGTATTTGTATTATTTTACCCAAGTTTTAATTTTTTCCTGGTGGAATAATAAAGGGATGGATGAATGCCTGCTGTGGATTTAACCCTCCATTATCTTGAGGGCATAGGAGTCCATTTCTGTGACATTGTATTTGTAGAAATGCATGCCTCCTTTACGTAGATTCGTGCTTATTGGGAGGACCTAAAAGTGAGTGTAGGAATGTGTTAGGTTATAAATAGTTCTAAGCACATTTTCATTTCCTTAATTAGAGGAGCTGGAATTTACTTTGTGAGTAATTGGTTTACATTGTTGTTGTTATCACCCTATTTCCTTTATCTTGATTACCATTTGTGTTCTAGGGAGAAAATTCTTTAAAACAAACATTCAATTGTTACCACTTAATCTAATGTCTGGAGACTCATAGTAGTTACACAAAGCTATTTTAGTAATAAATGACTAAAAGACATTGAATTATCTAATGCACATTTCTGATGCATTGTTAAGTGGAACAAGTAGCCTTGAACTATGTAATATGTAATGTCAATTTGATTTAAATTATGCATAGGAAGTAAAGCATACCCTCAAAGATATTAATTAAAAAAGTGATTACAAAAACCATACTAAAACCAATTATAAATAATTCTTACATCATCCTTCATTTTGTGTTTTTTGTTTCTCCTCCTTATCTTGTTTGTAAGAGAACACTCACTCTTGCTCTCAGTGTTCAACACTATAATTCTCTCCTACTGGGGGGAAGAAAAAAACCTTCATATAAAACAAACTGTGAAAGATTCTGAAGTTTTTAGAGGCTCATGCCCAATACTGATCATTTAGATTAAAAGAGAAAAGGCAGCCAAGTAATAAAATTTTCTTGAGTTATCAGAGAATGCTAGCAAAAGGTCACTCAGTCTAATTCAACTATGAGCTATATAATCTAATTATGCTCATTTCTAAAGTAAATGTGTTATTTGCACTGCATTGGTATGCAGATTACAAAGTATTATTATGGGATTATAAATGGAATGCTGGTTAGCACTTTATATGAAAAAGACCTGTAAATATTATTTAACTTCACTTTTATGTGGCTAGGATTTAGTGCACACACAAAGACTTGGCTAGTACAATATTAGAGTTTCAGATAGTGAAGTCAGCTAACTGAGCGCTGATGTTAAATAAAGCCATGCGAATACAGTTTCAGTCTCATCTCTTCATTTACCACATATTCTTTCATCCATCAGAAATATGAAGTTAATAAATTTCATTTTCCATCCCTCTGACAATCAAAGTAACTTCGTTTTAACCGATTAGAATAAGAATGCTTTTATGGGAATCAAATTACTAAAAGCCATTTTTTTTGATATTTGGTACATACTTTCATACTGTGTTTATACATGAAGCTGAGAGTCAAATGACTTTGCTTACTCTCTTGAAGGAATTGTGTAAAACACAGTTTGGGGACTCTGGAAAGTTTAATAATATTTTGTCTCTGCAGTTAGCACTATTGTGGTTTAGCAGATGCATTAGCAATGATGCTTTAAAATGATTTTAAAGTAATTCATTACTTCCCTTTCTCATGCATTAGATTTAATATAGCTTGCAGGTTCTAATTCATCTTCATGCATACTAATAAATTATGCACTGCAAATAAATTCTGCATTAGTTTTAAAGCAATTTCACTTCACCCATATGTCAAATATGAAGTTGCTGGTTGGTTTGTAGCTAGCTGCAAATAAGTCCAGAATCTTATCTATGTACTACATAATCAATGACTATAATAAACCATCTTTGTGAAGATGACATATTTAAATATATATACATATATATATATATGATTTTGCTTTCTAAGGTGGTAAAAATTCTTGAGGACATTGCTCTAGAATATGAATGAAGTCAATGAAAGCATCTTAAAATTCATATGACATACCACAGTGGTTCCCTCCTTTTATATCTGGGCTTTATAACTAGAAGTGCAGAGGAAAGAAAATCTTCAGTCCTCTCCCCTCTTGGATACTTCTATCAAATTGGTTCAGTGCTGGCAGTCTTTGCAGCTGTTGAGTGACAGTTTCTTAAGCAATCTTCAGAGCAAAGAAGAGGAAGTGCAAAGACTGTGGCACTATATTGATTGGGGGAGGGCTGAAAAGCATCTAATTGCATACAGAACCATAGAATTTGCTTTTATATTGCTTTATCATATAAAAAGGACTTTCATGTGTATCATTCCATTGAATTTTAGAACCATATTTTAATTGAGATATAATTGACATATAACATTGGGTAACTTTAAGAGGCAGGATGTATTGATTTGATACATTTGTATATTGAAATATGATTGCCACTGTAGCACTAGCTAACACCTCCATCCATTCATACAATTATAATTTCTTTTTTGTCCTGTGAACACTTAAGATCTAATCTTTTTTTATTTAATTTTTATTTATTTTTTTTATTTATAATGACTTTTATGTTTTCCATTATAGCTGGTTTACTGTGATCTGTCAATTTTCTACTGTACAGCAGGGTGACCATACATGTATACATTGTTTTTTCTCACATTATCATGCTCTATCATAAGTGACTAGACAGAGATCCCAGGGCTATACAGCAGGATCTCATTGCTTATCTATTCCAAAGGCAATAGTTTGCATCTATTAACCCCAAATTCTCAAACCATTCCACTCCCTCTCCCTCCCCCATGGCAACCAGAATTCTGTTCCCCATGTTCTTGATTTTCTTTTCTGTGGAAAAGTTCATTTGTGCTGAACTGTTCCAGATATAAGTAACATCATATGGTAATTGTCTTTCTCTTTCTGACTTACTTCACTTAGTATGAGAAT
The DNA here is from genome assembly GCF_016906955.1 of Phacochoerus africanus. Taxonomy (NCBI): domain Eukaryota; kingdom Metazoa; phylum Chordata; class Mammalia; order Artiodactyla; family Suidae; genus Phacochoerus; species Phacochoerus africanus. Next base: position 37,951,676 of record NC_062556.1, on the reverse strand, counting down.
AATATTTCCATCCATGTTGCCGCAAATGGAAAACAGTATAGAGGTACCTTAGAAAACCATACATAGAACTACCATATGACCCAGCAATCCCACTCCTGGGCTTACATCTGGACAAAATTTTCCTTGAAAAAGACACATGCACCCACATGTTCATTGCAGCCCTATTTACAATAGCCAAGACATGGAAACAACCTAAATGTCCATTGACAGATGATTGGATTAGGAAGAAATGATATATATACCAATGGAATACTACTCAGCCATAAGAAAAGAATAAGATCTACTCTCTTAACTTTCAAGTATACAATACAATATTATTAACTATAATCCCAATGTTGTATTAGATTACTAGGACTTATTCATCATCTACTTGGAAATTTTTATTCTTTGACCAGCATCTCCCCATTTCCCATCTTCCAACCCTAGGAAATATCATTCTACTCTCTGTTTCTACAAGACCACCTTTTTTAGATTCTACATGTAAGTAATATAACACAATATTTTCTTCATCTGTCTGAATTATCTCATTTACCATAACATTTTTATCCATGTCACAAGTGGCAGAATTTTCTTCTTTCTCATGGCTGAGTAATATTCTCTTGTATATTCAGTCCACCTCTTATTTTTTTCATTCATCCATTGACAGACATTTAAGTTGTTTCCATATCTTGGCTATTGTGAATAATGCTGCCATAAATATGGAAGGGCAAACATCTTTTTGATATATCCTGTTTTTTTTTTTCCTTTGCAGATACATACATATACACCCAAAAGTGGGTTTGCTGGATCATATGGTAGTTGTATTTTAAAACTGAGGAATAACTGGATGGGATAGAAATCTCAATCATATGTGAAAGGAAATATAAATTTTTTTCTTAATGTCACATGAATTCAGTGTTGAAACTTACAATCAAATTTATCTGACTGAGGAGTTCCCGTCGTGGCGCAGTGGTTAACGAATCCGACTAGGAACCATGAGGTTGCGGGTTCGGTCCCTGCCCTTGCTCAGTGGGTTAACGATCCGGCGTTGCCTTGAGCTGTGGTGTAGGTTGCAGATGCGGCTCGGATCCCGCGTTGCTATGGCTCTGGTGTAGGCCGGTGGCTACAGCTCCGATTCAACCCCTAGCCTGGGAACCTCCATGTGCCGCAGGAGCGGCCCAAGAAATAGCAACAACAACAACAACAACAACAACCAAAAAAAAAAAACAAAACAAAAAAACAAACAAAAAAACAAACAAATTTATCTGACTGAAAAAAAGGTCTTTTTCTCAGTCTAACACACTTTATCTTGTGCTTTTGTCTGTTTGTCCCACAAGGAAAAGAGGTTAAATTTCTACTCTATTCACCAGTGAGGTCTCCAGGAGAAAGATCTTAGTTATAGTAGTTTTAATTGGACTTTTGGGAAAAGAAGCTCTCTTAAAGCTGAGCTATTCAAAATGTGGCATGTGGACCAGCAACATTAGCATCACCTGTGAGCTTGTTAGAAACACAGAATACAGAACCCATTCTAGGCCTACTCAATCCAGTTTTTGATTTTCAGCAAGATCCTACATTATACATAAGCAGCTTGAAGTTTGAGGAACAGTGTTTTCAAAAAAACATAAAGCAGTTGTAGAAAAAAGACCTTTGGAGTAAGATAGTTTAAAAAAAGTCAGTAAGATGGAAAACAAATTGAACTAGCATTCAAGTGAAAGAGAACATGATTTTTTTCTCACAAATGTAATTTTTGAAGTTCTATAATATTTATAATAATTCTTCCACCCACTCATTTTTAGCAGTATATTTGCTGTAGGTGTCAGCAAAGTACATGGTGAAGGGGGAGTTTCTGTCTAAAGAAGTTTCTCTCTTGTGAGAAATTGACTAGGAAATGAATATTTGAACAATAGGAATTGTCCTTATGAAGTCTGTGAATTTTAAGCCAGATTGCTTCACTAGTTTTAAAATTATGAACAGACTTGTGGTTGCCAAGAAGGAGGTGGGGGAGGGAGGGTAAATCTAAGAATCTGGTTTTAGTAGAGGCAAACCATTACATACAGGATGAATAAAAAACTATATAGCACAGGGAACTATATTCAGTATTCTGTGATAAACTATAATGGAAAATAGTATGAAAAAGAATATATATAATGTGTAATTGAGTCACTTTGCTGTGATCAGAAATTAGCACATTAAAAATCACCTATACTTCACTAAAATTTTTTTTGATGATTATGACAAGCAAATTTATAATGAAACTAAGTATTTTCTCCAATGAGTTTCCTGGCTCTATTACAAAGAATTGACTAGTTCTACCTATAATGTTCTGTCAACATTCCTTAGCTTATTAAACTAAATGGACTTTATTTATTTTATACTTGAAATATAGTCATTTTCAGATAGCATTTTGGTTGTACTTACAAATGCATCAACCACTAATTTTCCATTGTTGCTGAAGATAAGTAGCAAGGATTTTATTGTCCTAATCCTTGCTCCTAGTCTCTAATTTATGTTTAAATCATGCAGTCGTATCATTGATAAACCTTATGTAAGTATCACCGAGCAGACTTCTTGCAAAAGCATGGTACAAAATATGTGATTAGACTGTGGACATAAAACATTTTATGTTTGTCCATGTAATTAACTTGGAGGACTATTCTTCTAACAGAATCAATGTCAAAACACATGGAACTTTTTAGGAAAAAAGGGAAGAGCTGGTTTATTTGCAGTTAGACTGATAAAGATCTGACTGAGGTGCAATAGATACGAAGACAGATGGATAGATAGAGATAGAGATAGAGATAGAGATTGATAGGAATAAACTATCCTGTCTTTGTTTTCATCTGTTACATCATGTTATAGGAATGGCATACTTTGGATTCTGGTCTAGCTTATTCGCTTTAAAAAAATCATTTTATTATGGTTGATTTACAATGTTCTGTCAATTTCAGCTGTAAAACAAGGTGAGCCAATAGTGGTGAACATAGCTGCCTTCCGCTTTTTTCCTAAATAATTGACTGTGTTAGTTTGATTTTGAATTCATCTGAACTTTGCATTTCTCATTGACCTCTAGAATATTCACAACACTGCTTTAAATGAAATCATCATCCTATTCTTACTCATAAAACTGCTGCCTGATTAATCTTGAACTGCATGTCGTGACACTCTATTGTTCCAAGAAACAACAGACAGTTGGTAACTCTTAAAAATAAGTATAAATCATCATTCTGAATTATCTTTTCAGAAGCTCACATATTCAATTTAGTGAAAATGCTACCCAAACTAGCCTATTTCCCTAATTCGACAAATCAAAGAAAAATTCACAGCTTTTAAAATTTCATCCTTCTTTTTAAGAAAAACTTTTCTTATTCTTTTTAGCTCAAAAGTACACATTATTATATGTTTGGGACAAGATAATTTTTTTACATAAATTTGAAATCTTGGAGGCAAACTTTTATATGGAATAACAAAGTTTGACTGTCCAAAGAGATCCAGTTCACATTCCCCTTTCATTGATATAGAAACACAATTTTGGTTAATATAACAAATGTGTAGCAATGTAGAAACTGGAATTCTTATATATTCATCTCTTGTTAGAATTTCTTTTTTAAAAAAATATTTATGTATATGTACACCATATTTTCTTTTTCCATTCATCCATCAATGAGCATTTGAGTTTCTCCACCTCTTGGCTGTTGTGAATAGTACTGCTATGAATATGAGTGTGCAAATATCTTTTGGAGATCTTGTTGCAAGAGAGGGAAATGTCACATCCTGGGATCTGCAGAAGCCCTTAGAATGGATTGCCAAATGAGGGGTCTTGTTATGCAGGAAAGAGGGAGCCAAGAGTAAAGAGAAAGCGGGTTGATTTTGAGACATACACATTCCATAGGCAGTTTGTCTCAGAAAATGAGAGCGGCTATGTATTCATCTCTTAAACTAGTAGAGCAGTGCTACTCAAATTTGAGTGTACATATGGATCTCAATGAGTTTTGCTTAGAAAGTTGAGCGGCATTCTAGCAAGTTCCCAAGAAATGCTGATGTAGCTTGATTACTGGCCAAAATTTGGATAGCCAGGCTCTAGAAGGCATGCCCAATTTCTTGAGTTATGAGTCAAAATGTCAGTGTAGGCTATCTTGCATTTCAAACTTTGTGGTCATTCCTGGTGACATACTGTATTTTACTACTTTTATTATCTGCTGCTTTCTTTTCTTGTGTCTTTTTCAACATTTACCAGTATAAATCTTGTGACGCTGGATCTGTTCTTCTTCTCTTTATGTTTATAGCATCTGACTCCTGCTCTTGACCTCTTCAGTTGCCACTATTGCAACTCTTTCAGGCTTTTCCACAGATCTCATTTCTTTTCAGAAGGAATCTAGTTGCTCTGTATTAAGGCAATTTTGCTCTTTCTCTCTTCCTGATATTGTGACCTAGTCTGATTACTAGACTTAATATTGTCATTTTTAAACTTATTAACATTTCCTTTTTACTTTACATGATCCATTTTTTTTTGTCTTTTTGCCCTTTCTAGAGCTGCTCCTGCAGCATATGGAGGTTTCCAGGCTAAGGGTCGAATCGGAGCTGTAGCCACCAGCCTACACCAGAGCCACAGCAATGCAGGATCCGAGCTGTGTCTGCAACCTACACCACAGCTTACACAGCAATGCCAGTTCCTTAGCCAACTGAGCAAGGCCAGGAATTGAAACTGCAACCTCATGGTTCCTTGTTGGATTCGTTAACCACTGAGCCACGTCGGGAACACAGATCCATTCTTTAATTGTATTAAATGAGCTCTCTCTTTCTATTGGTTGGAATTTTCTCTTTCCAAGAAATAAATGTTGAAGGCTTAGCCCCCATTAGCTCAGAACATGACTCTATTTGGGACCAGGTAGGTGTAATTACTTAAGATGACTTCATACTTGAGTAGGATGAACTCTTAATCCAATATGATTTGTGTCCAATATGATTTGCATCCGATATGATTTATGAATTCAGAAACACAAAGCAAGTGAGTGTGCTTATGCAGCTACAAGCCAAGAACTACTAAGGATTGCTGGCAAACCACTAGAAATTGGGAAGATGTAAGAACACGTAGGGAAGGAAATAGTGTTACACACCTCCATATTTAGTTGATTTCAGATGAATTCAGACTGTTACAGGAATATTGGCTTTTGTTCCTTAGCACAAACTGTTTTGGGGGTTTATCTCTATGGCAGCAATAGACATTAAATGAAAGGAGTTGGGTTTTCTTAATTATATTTTGTTGGGAAAATAGCTTCCTTCCCCCACCCCTTTTTTAAAACAGGAAGTAGATTTTTCCTAATTGCAAAAGAAATATAATATAGACAATTAGAAAAACAGTAGAAAAAGTGAAAAGATACTGTTAATTTCATTTGTTTTTTTTTTTTTGCCACACCCGTGGCATGCAGAAGTTCCCAGGCAACCTGTGCCACAGCAGCAACCCAAGACACTGCAATGACAATGCCATATCCTTAACCTACTATGCCACAAGAGAACTCCATGGATATTATTGATTTTTTAAAGAACAGACATTAGCTAATGAATTTAAGAGGTGACTCTGCACCAATTAAATTTTTCAAAAGGAAAAAATAAAGTTTTATCAATAAAGCCCTTTATATCCTAAATTTATTTTAATTAAAAAATTACCACTTTTTTTAAACTGAACAGGAATTTTAACATGAAGCAAATGACCACTTAAATCTTTGCAAGATAGTAAGTTATTTATTTTACCCTCACCAATATATTTAATATCCTAAAGGCTAAGTCTTACAAACAAAAAAATTATAACCCATTAGCTCATCATATATTTCAAATGTCCTGCTTACTGGGAAATTATATTCATTGATCATCGTGACAACTATTTTATTATTTCTTAAAATATAAAGTTAAGATGTACAGTGAAAGTTTCCTTACTTTACGTATTTTCAGTATGGGCCATACAGTACCTCTAAACTGAATAGCTTCCACTGTTACATCCAAGCACATATACATATCTGAGTTTGATATCAGGCTTGCAGGCATATGTGGCTAAAAAACATTTTAAAATAAAATTTAACCTGTATATTTATCACAATTGAACTACAGTAAGGGTAATTTTCTTACCAACTGTTTAATTTAACCAACTCCTTTTTGGTGAAAGGATTAGAACAAAAAGAAATTTTAACTTTTAATTAGATATTCCTGAGCTTTTAAATATTTTGTAAAATATATAATAAAGCTGAGAAGTTATGATGGATTATTAACCAGTGGAAAGCTTATATATACATTATTCAATATTAATATAATTTAATATTATATGCTCATTAGTAGTAAAAATTAAAGCAGATACTTATAAATATATTTCTGATAACTTAATTATAAACTGATATGTTTTAGAAACTCAGGGATAAAATCTTTTTGCTATAGCATAATTGAAGAGTACTCTCTAGATAATAAAATTACATCTTTTCCCATATGTTTTTTTCTTGTCTTTTTTTTTTTTTGTCTTTTTGCTTTTCTGAGGCTGCTCCTGCGGCATGTGGAGATTCCCAGGCTAGGGGTCTAATCGGAGCTGTGTAGCCACCGGCCTACACCAGAGCCATAGCAACGAGGGATCCAAGCTGCATTTGTAACCTACACCACAGCTCACGGCAACACCAGATCCTTAACCCACTGAGTAAGGCCAGGGATCAAACCTGCATCCCATATGTTTTTTTATAAAAAGAAAATGACAGTAATTTATACAGAGGAATTAAGTATCTGAACAGCTGTGTATCAATTTAATACTGTATTAGGTTTCTAAAAATAAAAAGCAAATACGTGCTTTATATTCATTCATTTTAGAAATATAATATTTTCACATATGATATACAATAACTGAGTGTCCAAAAAGTGGACATATATATTTATCTTTCATGTTCACTGAAAGGGCTGAATTTTATTTTATAATTATTATTTGATAACACTTTAGATACTTTTGAAATCATAACATATATCCATATGGTTCAGTGTATCTTCTTTGCTACTTAATATATCCCTGCTGGACAATGACTGATCAATAAGTACATATAGGGTGAATGAATAAATGAATAAAAGTTTGAGACTTCAAAGAAGAAAACTAGAACTCAAAAACTCAAAAAGCAATCGATAAAATAGAAAGCTATGTTTAACTCTTTCCCATAACTTAGCAACTTCAAAGGAAAGGAAACTTTTAGTCTCAACAGAATTATTTTTCATATACAATAATATGTTAAATAAAATATTTTCTCTATTTAATTTTATTTGTAATAGGTGTATATTCTCTAAAATAAGTTGGATCATAAATACATTTGCATTTCTTTCAAAGATATACAATGAATGAAATGGTTTATATATGTGGGTACTTTAGGTTAATTTTCTTATCAAATATATGAATTGGAGATGTTTGTGCTTTAGGCTAAATTGTTTAATGTTATAACTCTTTTATTTTCAATAGCCACATAGTTAAAAGTAATCTATAGGGAATAAATTAAATATCAGAATAGTAATATAATGTTATTTCAGTTTATACATGTAAATATTAGCTGCCAGTCATAATATAGTTATAACCTAATTTCATGATGCTAAGCGGGTCTTCATGATTAGAACTTTGATATGCAAATGTGTCCAGAAGCTAAGAAATAATAATAAAATTGTCAGGCTGACCTACTGACCTTAAAAGTTTGTTTTAAAATCTTTTTAAGGAAAAGAAGTAAATATGTTCAAAAATTAGCCTGAGGTTAACCTATTTCAGATTATATATACATATATACATATTATATATACATACACATATATTTGCTATTTTTTTAGGGCTGCACCTGCACATATGGAGGTTCCTAGGTTAGGGGTCTAATCAGAGCTGCAGCTGCCAGCCTATGCCACAGCCATAGCAATGCTGGATCTGAGCCACATCTGTGACTTAAACCACAGCTCACAGCAACCCCAGATCTTTAACCCACTGATCAAGGCCAGGGATTGAACCTGTTCCTCATGGTTCCTAGTCAGGTCTTTTAACCACTGAGCCATGAAGGGAACTCCTCAGATATAATATTTTAAGTATCACAACCTTCTCCATAAAATACATATGGTAAAATAGATTACACTCTATTAAATGCATATATTTGTAATGTTATTAAAGGCAAAGCAAAAGACTTATTAGTAATATGAAGAATATTTCTAAAGGTGATAAGATAAAATTGCAGGAGGAATATTTTAAAACATGCCTTAACAATGGAAATGTACTCCTTTATGTTAAAGAAGAAATACCAGTTCAAGAGATTGTCTTAAGATTGAATTATACACTTTGCAAGGTTTACAGTGTTTATTCTAGGGTCTTTTTCTTTAAATACTACCTCAGCAAAGGGTCAAGTTCAACAGAGCAAGAAATACTGGAGAAAATCTAATCACATCTGATTAACATGCTGGTAGGTATCACTGGCATCATCATTTTGAGTGACTTTCATAATACTAATATGAAGTTTCCTAATTGAATACTAATGTCAAAATGTCACTTTATTTCCAACTCAGAGACTGTTCTTTGAGTTTCTCATATACTGGATATTTTTTACTCTCAGCCTCATTTGTTTGGAGAATAGACCCACTGACAATCTGGAGGCAACCAGAATGCTCAGAAAAATACTAAGCTAGAGTATTAAGTTTCATCTGAGGACTAGTAGCTACTCTACAATATGTGTAAAAGTACAGGATTTACATTAATTACATATAGCTTACTACTGTCATCATGTGATAGGCATAGTAGTATTTGTTTCCTCTGATGTGAACATATCAAGCTCAATGCAATTCTGAAGAGATTTACATGGCCATAAATGTTGAAAAAGAAGAGTACTAACTTCCACAGAAATTGCGATTGATGTTCAGATGGATATATTAAAAATTTTAAAGAAAGAAAAACAGGGGAAAAGTAAGAATCTTATAATAAACTTGGCTTTTTGCTTTCTCATGTGTTTATGAAGGTTCTACTAAATCTGTATCTAGATCCTTTTCTACTATCTAAAAATTAAGGGTTTTTTTGATTTGGTCTCCTTTTTTCTATTCATTCATAAGTCATGCATATCTATTCTTAAATTGTTAAGTAACACTTGATGTAACTAAGAGTAAATATCACTCCATTACCAGAATAAATGAGGACATTTGGGTGATTTACCTCATCATATCATCTAATATTATACCATTTTTATTTTAGTTCTTCTTTTTTTCTAAACCCCATTAGTTAATATGATTATTCAAATTGTTCTACTAGCAATGTTTATTTTGATTTGCCTATATTTTTACTAGGCTCTGTTACCATCCCTTCTATCATCCACCCAAGTTAATCTTTTAAGTTTCCTATTTCTTTTCTGAAAATGAACTTGAATCATAAAACTGAGAATAAGCAAACACCATTTATTCAGAGATTACTGTAGCAAGTGAGTCAACCACTACCACATGCTTTGACAGAGACTAAAAAGGCTCAAAGACTTGACGTATGGTCTGATTAGTAGTTGTTGTCATGGGAGGCTAGAGGAAGACTAAGTAGAAGTGGGGCATCTTGGGAGCTTTTATTGTGGCTTAGTGGTAATGAACCCTAACTAGTATCCTTGAGGATTCGGATTCAATGCTCAGTGGATTAAGGATCCAGTGTTACAGTGAGCTGTGGTGTAGGTCGCAGATGTGGCTCAGATCCTGCATTGCTGTGGCTACAGCCTGGACTGGCAGCTACAGCCTTGATTTGACCCCTAGCCTGGGAACTTCCATATGTTGAGGATGTGGTCCTTAAAAAAAAAAAAGTGGGGAATCTTACATGATTGGTTTGGAAAGCACATTTGATTTTATTAGTTTTACACTGTGCTAGAGAAGCATGTGCAACTTACAAGGAAACTAGTATCTGTTGACCTGGTCAAATTTCTCCAGAAATTATTGCTTGGATTCCTGGAATGTTTATTGCAGAGTTTTGAGGTGAGAGTTCAAGTCTTATGTATGATATAGCTATTGCCCATTTGAATATTCAGTCTCTCATCTTGTTGCTAAGAATACTGTAATTATTACTCCAAAATATTTGAGTGGCAAACATTCCAATTTGCATTTATGTATATTTTTAGTTTGTCTCCAGGCTTGAATAACAATTTTTCTAAGTGGGTAATTTCATTGTGTTTTATTTCTTCTCCACAAATTTTGAAGATAGCTCAATGTCTTCTAATGGCAGACTTCCATTAGTGAATAATGAATGGTTTCAAATTCTTATATTTTCAGAATAGGCATCCTGTTTCTTTCATGAAATAGCTTATTCTCTAGATAGATAGATAATAGCTAGCTAGCTAGCTAGAGATAGAAATATAGCTCTGTCTCTGAATTTCAGCTGAACTGTTCCCTAATCAGAAAATTTCTTACTGTCTTGTGAAAAGTAGGTCCTTCATTCTATTATTTTTCATTTTCATTTTATGTTTTATACTTTTAGAATATTTATTACACTTTAAAACAATTTCATTCATCCATTTTCTTTCTCTTTCTCTAAAATATAAGTTCTTTGACATTGGGTACTCTTCAGTTACTGTTATTGGGCTTTCTGAGCTTACTGCAGGAGCCAACATGTTTTTGTAATTACAATTGTCTTCCTTCTGTACTCTTCTTATCCTTTGATACTCTTCTTATGCATGTTGTTTATGTAAAATTTAAATCAAAAGTCAGAAAATCAAATAATTTATAAATTAAGAGAATGTGTGTCTATTATATTTCTTATTCTTATATTTAAATCAGGTTTAAATGAGTACAAAGAGTAGAGAATATGAGAGAAATTGTTATCTAATCTTATGAATGAAGGAGAATGTATAGGGTAAATAAAACACAGAATTTAAAAACAATTAATTTTGTGTATAAGTTTAAAGAGAACATACTTTATTATAAAATATTTGGGAACTTTTTATAAGTATGAATGCAAAATAGATATGTGTAATGTACCTCAATATTTTACAGGTGCAAAGTGATTAAAAAGAGACACAGTGTGGCAATAGAGATAAGATGTAGTCATTTTAAAAAAGACATATTCCTTTTCCCAAGTAGGATTTGAGGTAAGAGAAATGACATGAGGCATAAGTCACCTTAAGAGAGGGTTGTAATAGATCACTACTTGTCAGTTTCAGCACAAATAAGAACTTTGGGAAATAAGAATGCTTTATTCTTTGAGAGAGCCATCACAAAAATAGTCAAAGCTTTTTATACCCTTGAGGGATGTCTCTTAAAGGACTTGATTAGTTTTGGATACCTCATTTTAAGACGGAAATCTACAAACAAATTGAATCTAGACATAGTAACAATGGGGCATAAAGATATCATGGTGAATGATACAAGGAAATAGAGAATTTTATCCTGGAAAAGAAAACACTTAAAGCAGCATGGCAAATTGTAGACCTTATATAATATTGTTTTATTAAATGGAAATGTGCCTTACCCTGAATAGGTGTATAATTTTTAAGTAGAATCAACAAAGGGATGTGTTTTGAGAGGTGGCTTTCAAGTATAGAACAAATCTGTGGGTGTATTTTCTCACAATGAGAAAGTTTAAACATAAAATGGACTAATATGGTGAAGAAATAAACTGCACTTGACAGTTATTATTCAAATGGTTTCCTCCCATGGTAACCATAAATTTGACTTTGAAATCTCTGAGTTTGTTTCTGTTGTGTTAATAAGCTCATTTTTATCATTTTTATTTAGATTCCACAGAGAAAGGTGGAGAAAAGGTGGTTGACCTCTTACCAGGAATATTAGAAATACATGTGTAAATGCATACTTTATTTCAGTTAGTGTTTCAACTATTTGATGTCACATATGTCTTCAAAATTTCCATGATAAGCAAAGATTCCATACTCACTGGCCATTGAAAAACATAGGTAAAAGTATTTTAAATGTAATTAGTGATTTTGTCATTTTCAGAAAAGAAAAAAATGATGAATCAGATTCAAAAATTCTACTCAAATTCCCAAGTATATAGGATTCTTTAGTTCCCAAGTAGTTATTATCTACAGTTTTATTAGGAAATAATAGCATCATAGCATGACATCAATTACTGATAATGCTCATTTAACTGGTTCTCACTTCAAATTTTGTTCTGCTCCCCAACAATATTTGTCCCAATATGCTGACCAACATATTTTTCAGTCATTTTCATTTGGGGGGGGATATGAAATACATCTGATAAAACCATGCAGTATAATACAAAGTGGAATTGCAGTTGTACAAGAACTAAAAGATTTCATGACTCCTATGAAGTAAAATTAGAACTACTTGAGTTACAAGTAAAGAAAGACTGACAAATGAAGGTTTAGCAGATTTAGAGTGGTTAAAAATTGAAGAAAAGTATTGGCAAGACTAATGATAGAATATGTGCTTCAAAAGAGAACAATTTGACTATCAAATAAAATTTATGAAGCCCTGAAATATTTTGGCAAAATGGCCTTCTTTGTGACTGTTCTCTGAAACAATCACAGTGTAATATGCTCTTAAATTTTGGCAAAAATTACAAACTTGTGCAAAGACACAAAAGTTTGTTTAAAACATTCTTTATTGGAGTATAGTTAATTTACAATGTTAAATTAGTTTCAGGTGTACAGCAAAACAAATAATATACATTAATATAGCAAATATATATTATACATAAACACATATCCATTATTTTTTCTCATATAGATTATTACAAACTATTGGGTAGATTTCCTTGTGCTATACAGAAAGTTCTTGTTAATTATCTATTCCATTCAGTAGTGAGTTATTCCCATCCCCCCAATTCATACCTCCCCACCATGGTTTCCTCCTATGGTAACCATAAATTTGAGTTTGAAATCTCTGAGTTTGTTTCTGTTGTGTTAATAAGTTCCTTTTTATCATTTTTATTTAGATTCCACAGAGAAATGATATCATATGATATTTGTATATCTCTGTCTGACTTACTTCACCTCATATGATAATCTCTAGATCCATCCATGTTGCTGCAAATGACATTATTTTGTTCTTTTTTATGGCTGAATAATATTCCATTGTATATATGGACCACATCTTCTTTATCTATTCCTCTGTTGATGGACAGTTAGGTTGCTTCCATGTCTTGGCTATTATAGCACTGTAGTATACATGCTGGAGCCTATATCATTTCAAATTGTGGTTTTCTCCAGATACATGCCCAGGCATGAAATTGCTGGATCATATGGTGGTTCTATATATTCTTTAAGTATTCAAAGAATTAAAGTGTCATTAAAATAACCTAATCCTGTTGTACATTAAAAGGTAAATTGAATTGTTTAAAATATTTATATTATTTTAGATGCCTTTTTCAGATAAAATCATAATCACATTTTTTTCTAATCACTCTACTATGAAATTACGCCAAGTGTTTTACTATTTTAAAGTGCCTTTTTTTAGACCTAATTATGTTTACATAATGGTGACCTCTCATGTATTCTTTAGCAAGTCTCCCAGGATGTCGTTTTTGTGGTACTGATAATGTGTAATTATAATTCATGTGTGTGAAAAGTGATTTGTAAATATTAAACTGCTATACCACTGATTTTTTAAAAAATCCCTTCATCAGGAATAAATTAAAATTACAGATATTAAATTATGGCTATAGCCACACAGAACCTGTACCTTTTTTAGAAACTACAGAAGGAAAGGAATCTGAATACATTACTTACATCAGACAATACCCAGAAACTTCTGATTTTCCATGAAAATATTAATTAAAAAGTAATGAAATAATACCCTTAAAATATTTTGGATTTGGTATCACTAATAGATGAAAAAATAAATTGACATAATATCTTGTGGATAAAACTTTAGCCATTTAAGAACCTTCAAAATATTGTAAATGTAACTTACAGAAAGAAAAAGTAATTACCAGTGAATCTCTGTGTTTGGCAAGATTATGTTTGCATGTATTAGGATTTGTGCATCTGTGACACAGCAGGTTGTTAAATTGCTCAGCTATCAGACATAGCATCTGCCATTTGTTAAGATGAGGTAACTTGCTAGAATCTGCTTAAAAAAGAGCCTACCAATATCTCTTTTTCAAACTTCTGCTGCCTTGAAGGTGTAATCAGCAATGACAGGCATTTACTTCAAAATATAAAGACCACTGTTCAAATTTTCTATACATTATTCAAGGAATGTTATATATTCACTGGCTTATGAGTCTATTTTATTTATCTTTACACATTATTTGTTCTGCTCCATATTTTTCACATGGTTAAAAAATGATTTACACCTGAGAAATTGATTGAAGTTTTACAAGGGCATTGTTCTTTAGCTCTGGTATGATTTCGACATTATCAGTTAAACAAAATGGCTTAAATCATTCAGAGAGTTAACTAAATTTTATGTTTTGCTAATGTATTACATACAGGCATATTAATAGAAATTTCTTCACTTGAAAGTCAGTGTAAGTTTCTTATCCTGAATATTCTGACAAGATTTTAAGAATACCTTCCAGTGTAAATTCAGGAAATATAATAATTGCTAACCTTATTGAGCTTATATGCTCTCTTAAGTGTTATGCATATGTTTTGCCATTATATCTTAAAAATTTTGTATGAAAAAATTTAAGCTATGTTTCATAGATGAAGAAACTGATAAAAGAACAATATAAGTGATCTGCTTAAGTATGTCCACCTAATAAGGCATAGTTCCAAGAATTTAGCATGGCATTAGCAGTCTGACTCTTGAGCTTACACACTTAAATGATAAGCTGTTCCTTTGCCAGTATTGTACCTTACAGAAAATATCACATGATCACATGCCAACATGAATTTCATAGCAATTTAAGAATATAATTCTATAATCTCCTCCTAAAGAAATTTAGGCATAATTTTTTTAAAAAAAGGTTTTTTTTTTGTTTTTTTGGCTGGACCTAGAGCATACAAAAGTTCCCATGCCAGGTATTAAACTTGCATCACAGCTATAACCAGGACTGCAGCAGTGACAATGATGGATCCTTAACCTGCTGAGCCATGAGGGAACTATGAAATGAAAGATTTTTATGTGGTTTACACACACACACACCCCTCTGCCATTTTAGCCATATTTAAAGATACAAATTAATGGAATTTATTATGTTCAGCATAATGTGTAATCTATTACTACTATTGATTTCCAAAAGCTTTTATCACTCTAAACTCTGTTAGCATTAGGCAATAATTTACCATTCTCCACTAATCCCAGACCCTGAAAACCACCAATCTATTTTTGTCACTATTCCTATATTGTATGTAGTTCATGTAAATGGGAACATACAACATTTTTTTTTTGGTCTGGCTTATTTCACTTAGCGTAATTTATTCAAGTTTTGTCTCTGTTGTATCATATATCAAAACTTCATTCCTTTTTCATATCTCAGTGATATTTCACTGTACATATACATGACATTTCTTTTATCCATTCTTTGGATGATGAACTCTTAGGTTTTTTACATCTTTGGGTGTTGTGAATCATGCTGCAATGAATTACTGAATTAAAATGTGATTCAATGTTGGATTTTTTGTTTTCCAGAGAAGATATGACATGCAATATGTACATCCCATTGATGATGTACAAGTGTTTTTATTTCTGTTTTATTAATTTTTCTTAATTTTATTTATTTTATTTTTATTTTTAAAATTTTTCTTTTTACAACCACACCTGTAGCATGTGGAAGTTCCCAGGCTAGGAGTCAAATAAGAGCTGCAACTATAGGAATACATCATAGCCACACCAACACCAGATCTGAGCTGTATCTGTAACTTATGCCCCAGCCAGGGGCAGTACAGGATAATTAACCCACTGTGCTGGGCTGGGGATTGAACCCTCATCCTCATGGAGATTGTATTGGATTCTTAACCCACTGAGCCACAATGGGAACTCCCATTTTGTTAATTTTTAAAAATAGCCATACTAGTAGATATGATGTAGTATCTCATTGTGGTTTGAATTTGCGTTTTCCTAAAGACTAATAATTATAAGCATCTTTCTTGTGATTATTGGCCATTTGTGTATATTCTTTTTCTATTCAACTCCATTGTCTACTTTTTGAGTTGTTGTGTTTGTTGTTGTTGTTGAAAGCCTTTATATATCTATTAAACCATTATCAGATATAGTAATTGCAATATTATCTATTTCATATGTCTTTCCACTTTTTTGATGACATCCTTCGATATTCACATTTTTAATTCTAATGAAGTCTTAATTTGCCTATTTTTTATTGTTGCTCTGCTTTTGATGACATATCTCAATTATATTCCATTAGTGCATATGCCTATTCTTATATCAGTGAAACACTGTTTTGATAACTTTGGTTTTGTACTAGGTTTTAAAATCAGGAAATGTGAATTTTCCAACATTATTCTTGCTTTTTAAGGATATTTGGCCATTGAGTCCTTTTCAACTCCATATGAATTTGATGATTCTTTTTTTCATTGCATCAACAAAAAGGGCTATTGGAATTTTAATACAGATTCTATTGAATCTGTAAATTGTTTTGGGTAGAATAATAGCAATTGTTCTTATCCATGGGATATCTTTACATTTCTTTACAAGCGTTTCATGTTCTTTAAAACTTTATTCCTATCTATTTTAATTTAATTAATTAATTTGTTTATTTATTTATTGCTTTTTAGGGCAACACTTGTGGCATATGGAAGTTCCCAGGCTAGGGGTTAAATCAGAGCTGTAGCTGCCAGCCTACACTACAGTCACAGTGGATCCAAGCCAAGTCTGTGATCTACACCACAGCTCACAGCAATGCCAGATGCTTAACCCACTGAATGGGGCCAGGGGTCATGGATCCTAGTCAGGTTTATTGCTCCTGAGCCATGAAGGGAATTCCCTATTTTACTCTTTTAGATGCTATTGTAAGTGATGTTTTCTCATTGTCCTTCTCAGATTGTTCATTGTTGGTACACAGAAACACAACTGTTTCCAATGTGTTGATCTTGTAGCCTGCAGTTTTGCTATATTTGTTTATTGCTCTAATAGTGTTTTAAATGCATTATTTGCGGGGGAAGTAAAAATAAACAAACACCTCTCCCAATTTTTGCAGAGGGCCTCTGTGCTGGAGCACTCTTTTGACATTTAGGCTTACACTGAACCCAAGAATCATCCCACGGTGAGAGCTTAATGTTTTCTCAGATATTTTTTAGGTAGGTTTACGGCCTTCTGAATTCTTCTATATACATGAGTATATTTGAATGTCCTAACTTCTCAGAGAAACTCACCAGAATATCCTCCAAATGATCTATTTTATGTTTCTATTGTATTATTTTATTTTATGTCAAGTTACATTTATTCCTTAGTTTTGCTTGAAGTGTTTTCAAGCAACACACACTTTCCACAGTGAGGTCCACCCTAGGCAAAACAGTGCCAAATACCGTGTACTTCAGGTAGTCCCCACATAGATTAGAAGAGACATGAACAAAAATTTTGCATGGAAAATCTACTCAATGCTCTCTGAAAACATGGACCAGAGTCCCACACTGGGAACTCAGACTTCCTTCTTCAAGTGCACCATTGTATTTGGAAAGTGGTGGGGCAAGGACAAATCAAAATGCTGCAAACATTTCCTGCCATTATTAAGTTTCCTTTTTCCTCCATCCAGCATTTACTCAGTTGCCATAAACCTCTGACTCTTCCAGAAATCTAAAAAAGTTGATTCTGGTAGTTTCTATGCCAACCTTGCCATTTGTGGATGTCCCCAACTGGTATTTTTCTAAAAATAAGTTGCTATTATTTATGTTTAATATACTAAAATAAATTTAATTATTTTTAAAACTAAGGTAAATATAAGGGAAGAAACTTGTTATGTAGATAATCGTGAATCAAAGAATGTGTGATTGGAAATTTATACAATGTATATTTTTCAAAATATATTAAAAGATTTTCAATATTTATAATGAGACATTGAAAAATATTCAACAAAGGGAAATGGTTAAATTAATTATACTGTATTTCAGCATGATGGGTTAATGGGACAGCATTAAAATCAAGTTTTCCTAAAATAAATTTTGAAGAAATGCTGACAAAGTAATGTAAACAAAAAAAACCCCACCAAATTAAGAATTAATTTGAATGCATATACTTACCCTTGCTAGTTCCTGAAAACCCATTATAGTAACAGTAAAATTAAAAACAAATTTATTTGTAACCTCACCTGTTTATTTTTTTATAGCATAGTAAGCACACAGAAAGGAGAAATGTAAATGACACCATCAACAAACTGTTGATATCTGAAATCAAATGGGTTCTAAAACTACTAGGAGAGTCACATAACTAGAATCCTTGGTTAAGAGTGAGAAGCATTGAGAAAACAACTGACTTTGTACCTCAAAATTTTAGCAGAGTGTTCATTTATCTCTGGAAATGGAGAGGAAAGCAAAAATTGGGCTAAAATAAGGGGAGTTATTTAACATATTCCAAGGAATATTTTACATTGCTTGATGCCCTAAAACATCTGAGAAAGCAGATATATTTTATTGTGGATAGAAGCCTGAGAACTATTCTCTGAAGTGGCATCTCTTTCTCTAATTCTTAAGGCCACATCTGTGGCACATGGAAGTTCCGGGGTTAGGGGCCACAGCTGTTGGCCTATGCCACAGCCATACCACAGCCATGGCAACAGCAATCTAAGCCTCATCTGTGACCTATGCCACAGCTTGTGGCAATGACAGATCCTTAACTCAAGGCCAGGGATTCAACCCACATACGCACAGACAATATGTTGGGTTCTTAACCCACTGAGCCACAATAGGGACTCCTCTTTCTGCATCTCTTTTTAAAGCCATTTTTGTCAAATTACATTTTCTTAGTTTTCTTCAAGCATGCTATTTTTGCTTTTTAATTGAAATATAGTTGATTTAAATGTGTTAGATTCTGGTGTGCAGCAAAGTGATTCAGTTTATATATATTATATATATATATTCTTTTTCATTGTGGTTTATCACAGGATATTTAATGTAGTTCCCCTGTGCTATACATTAGGACCTTGTTTATCCATTTTCTATGTAGTAGTTTCTATCCACTAATCCCAAATTCCTGATTTATCCCTCCCCAACTTCCTGTTCCCTTTAGCAAGCATTACTTAGTTTTCTATGTCTATAACTTTCTTTCTGTTTTGTAAATAAGTTCATTTGTATCAAGTTTTAGGTTCTACATATAAGTTATATCATATGGTATTTGAAAAGCCAAGAAAAACAGGGGAAAATTTTGCATTCATGAAGCAAACCTGATGATTTTATATATGACAGGATGATATATATAAATATATACATGTACATATATATTACAAAAAGGCCTTTTTGCAATTAGAAATTAAAAACTCAATATTATAGTTGAGTGATAAGGTAATATCACATAAAGTAGAAAAAAAAAGAAACTATAAAGAAAAAGACAAGAAGGGATGGAGCATAAGAAGTATAAGAAAATGAGACACAGAAGTTCCCATTGCAATTGCTGGGTTAAGGACTCAACCTTGTCTCTGTGAGGATGTCTGTTTGATCCCTGGTCTCACTCAGTGGATTAAGGATCCAGCATCACAAGCTAAATGAAGCTTGGATTCTATGTTGTCATGACTGTGGCACAGGACTTAGCTGAAGCTCTGATTCAACCCCAGCCCCAGAATTTCCATAGGATGCAGGTGAAGTTTTGAAATGCGAAAAAATGTGAATTATCATAAAGTATGATGCTATAAATGTCTAAAATTTATTGATTATCTCCTATGTATTGGAAATTATATTCATATCAAATTTATCATCTAATTTATAAGAACTATAATTATATGTGATAACTATATGTATATATAATTGTATATGTATACATATATATATAGTTCCTAACATTCACCATGCTTCTGTTAAGTAGATTTTGGTAATTTTATTTACATATTAGAAAATTATTTTTGGCCATATTAAGAACTTCGATTTCTATGAGGCCACAATCACCCTAATACCAAAACCAGACAAAGATACTACCAAAAAAGAAAATTATAGACCAATATCTTTTATGAATACATATGAAAAAATTGTCAATGAAATTTTAGCCAAGTGAATCCAACAATGTATAAAAATAGATCATTCACCACAACCAAGTGGGATTAATCCCAAATACATAAGGATGGTTCAACATATGCAAATCAATCAACATCATACACCACATTAACAAAAGAAAAGTCAAAAAACGCATGACCATCTCAATAGATGCAGAAAAATCATTTGAGAAAGTCCAACATTCATTCATGATAAAAACTCTTACCAAAGTGGGTATAGAGGGAACATACCTTAAAATAGTAAAAGCCATTTATGACAAATCCACAGCCAATACAATATTGAACAGATAAAAGCTGAAATCCTTCCCACTAAAATCTGGAACAAGACAAGGATGAGCACACTCACCATTTTTATTCTACATAGTATTGGAAGTCCTAGCCACAACAATCAGAAAAACAAAAAAGATTAAAAGTTATCTAAATTGGAAGAGAAGAGGCAAAACTGTCACTGTATGCAGATGACATGATACTATATATAGAAAACCCTAAAGACTCCACACAAAAACTCTTTGAATTGATCAATGAATTCAGCGAAGTAGCAGGATGAAAGATTAACATTCAGAAATTGGTTGCATTTCTGTATACTAACAATGGAATATTAGAAGAGGAATACAAAAATAGAATACCTTTTAAAATCACACTCCCATAAATTAAATACATAAGAATAAACCTGACCAAGGAGGTGAAAGACCTATATTCTGTGACCTATAAAGCAACTATAAGACATTAATCAAATAAATTAAAAAGAATTCAAAGGAATGGAAAGTTATTCCATGCTCCTGGGTTGGAAAAATTAATATTGTAAAAATGGCCATACTACCCAAAGCAATCTACAGATTCAATGCAAGCCCTATCAAATTACCCACGGCATTTTTCACAGAACTAGAACAAGAGTCCAAAAATTTCTATGGAACCATAAAAAAACCAGAATTACCAAAGAAGTCTTGAGGAACAAAAACCAAGCTGGAGGCATAACTCTCCCAGACTTCAGGCAACATTACAAAACCAGAGTCATCAAGACAGTGTGGTACTGGTACCAAGAGAGACGTAGAGAGCAACGGAACAGAATAGAGAACAAAGAAATAAACCCAGACACCTATGGTCAATTAATCTTCAACAAAGTAGGCAATAATATAAAAGAGGAAAAAGACAGTCCTTTTAGCAAGTGGTGCTGAGAAAACTAGACAGCCACATGTAAATCAATAAAACCAGAACACATCTTCATTCTATGCACCAAAATAAACTCAAAGTGGCTTAAAGTCTTAAATGTAAGACAAGACACCATCAAACTCCTAGAAGAGAACATAGACAAAACGTTCTCTGACATCAACCATACAAATGTTTTCTCTGGTCAGTCTCCCAAAGCAACAGAAATAAAGGCAAAAATAAACCAGTGGGAACTAATCAAACTGACAAGCTTTTGCACAGTGAAGGGAACCATAAAAAAACAAAAAGACAACCTGAGTAATATGAGAATATAGTTGCAAATTAGGCAATTGACAAGGACTTAATCTCTAAAATATACAAAATTATATTCCTCAACAGCAAAATACAAGACAAAAAGAATCAATTGAAAAATGGGCAAAAGAGCTGAAGAGACATTTCTCCAAAGACAATACACAGCTGGGCAACAAGCATATGAAAAAATGCTCAACATCATTAATTATTAGAGAAATAGAAATGAAAACTACTATTGGTACCACCTTACACCTCTCAGTATGACCATCATTCACAAGTCAACAAATAACAAATGCTGAAGAGGGTATTCAGAAAAGGGTACCCTCCTACACTGTTGGTGGGAATATAAATTGGGGTACAACCACTAAGAAAAACAGTATGGAAAGTACCTCAGAAAACTAAACATAGAACTACTATATGACCCATCAATCCCACTCTTAGGCATATATCCAGATAAACTTTCCTTGAAAAAGATACATGCACCTGTATGTTCATTGCAGCACACTTCACAATAGCCAAGACATAGAAACAACATAAATGTCCATCAACAGATGAATGAATTAAGATGTTTTAAATATACACAATTGAATACTACTCAGCCATAAAACAGAACAAAACAATGCTCTTTGCAGAAAATGGATGGGACAAGAGACATTCATACTACGTGAATTAAATCAGAAAGAGAAAGACAAATACCATATATCATTTTTACCTGAAATCTAATATATAGCACGAATGAACCTTTCCACAGAAAAGAAGTGGATCAACTTGGAGAAGAGACTTGTGGTTGCCAAGGAGGAGGACTGGGATGGACTGGGAGTTTGGTGTTAATAGATCCAAATTTTGCATCTGGAATGAATAAGCAATGAGACCCATCTGTATAGTACAAGGAACTATACCTAATCACTTGTGATGGAACATGATGGAGGATAATGTGAGAAAAATAATGTGTGTGTGTGTGTGTGTGTGTGTGTGTGACTATGTCACTTTGCTGTACAGTAGAAAATTGACAGAACAATGTAAACCAACTATAATGGAAAAATAAAAATCATTAAGAAAAAACATTCTTCTCTAAATAGAGAATGAAATTTAAAAAAATCCTTTCTCATTTCAATCTCAATTCAATCTGACATTTTTCATCAGTTCATATTTTCAAAAGCTTTGTAAAATCTCACCCTATAAAATAAGGCAATGAGTTATTCTAGTACAATATTTCAGGACCCTTATAAATATCAGATATCAAAGAAAAGTAGTTTTAGTTCATGGTACAGAAAGAATCAACTTGTATATCCTTAAGCATTTTCAAAATTTAATAGATTCAGGAGTTCCCATCATGGATCAGTGGTTAACAAATCTAAGAACCATGAGGTTGTGGGTTCAATCCATGGCCTCTCTCAGTAGGTTGGGGATCTGGCATTGCTGTGACCTGTGGTGTAGGTCACAGATGCAGCTTGGATCCCACGTTGCTGTGGCTCTGGTGTAGGCTGCTAGCTACAGCTCCGATTAGACCCCTAGCCTGGGAACCTCCATATGCTGTGGGTGCGGCCCTAAAAAAGACAAAAAAATAAATTTAATAGATTTAACTAATCCCTGATTATTATTATTGTTATTATTATTATTATTTGCTTTTTAGGGCCACGACAGCAGCATATGGAAATTCCCTAACTATGGCTTGAATCAGAATGACAGCTGCCAGCCTATACCACAGCCACAGCCACAGCAATGAATGATCTGAGCCACATCTGTGCGCTACACCATAGTTAATGTCAATGCCTGATCCTTTAACCCACTGAGTGAGGCCAGGGATGGAACATGCATCTTCATGGATACTGGTCAGGTTTATTACCACTGAGCTACAAAGGTAGCTTCCACTCATCAGTGATTTTTAACACAACAAAAAAGGAGACAATTGGTCTTTATTTACTTCCTAAGCAGTATACATTCCAAATATGAAATGCACAAAAAAAATTTTTAAATCTCAATCATCAACATTAGAGGACAGAAAACATTTTTTTAGAGCCAGAAAGTAAATATTTTAAGTTTTGTTGGCCATGAAATCTCCCTCATGACTACTCAGCTCTGACTTTTTAAGTAAACAAAACCATACACAATACATAAATAAACAGTTGTGATTGTAAACAAATCTTTGTTTACAAAAATAAGTGGCAAGCTGAATTTGGTCAACCCCTACTCCCCCATCTAATCAATAACTTCGGGAAATGAATGGAACAGAAAAATATGTTTTAAAATGCCATGAGGGAAAAACCAGCAACATCCAGGCTTCAGGATATACTATGAGAAATATTACATTTTTTTTTTTCAAAAAATCACGAGAAAGGAAAAATAAGATGGAACAGTAACCTACAAATTAAAAGACAGTTATGAGGAGTTTCCATCGTGGCTCAGCAGAAATTAATCTGACTAGCATCCATGAGGATGAAGGTTCGATCCCTGACCTTGCACAGTGAGTTACAGATCCAGTGTTGCCATGCTGTGGTGTAGTTTGCAGATGCAGGTCAGATCCTGTGTTGTTGTGGAGGTGGTATAGGCTGGCAGCTGTAGCTCTGATAAGACCTCTATTCTAGGAGCCTTCATATGCCACAGGAAAGGCCATAAAAAGCATATACACACAAAAGAACAGTTATGAGACATCAATTTAACTAAATTTTGGGATTTTATTTGGATATAAATTCAAATAAGGGGATTGTAAAAATATTATAAGACAAATAGAAAAAATTTGATAACTTGTTTTTAAATATGATTTATTATATTTTGAAAGTATAGATTAAAATAATTTTAGATGAAATAATCCTGATGTTTGTAATTTGATTCAAAATAATCTGGGATAATGTTGATGAGTGTGGGAAGTGGGTCTGTGTAATGATAAGATAAATTAGGCTAGTTGGTGACAATTGTTGAAGATGGATGATAAGCACAAAGGGGTTCATTATACTATTCCACTTTGCATACATTTAAATATTCCTATAATAAAATTTAAACATTTCAATTTAGAGATCCACACAGTAACACATAATAGGACTGACACTAACTTTGTTATATATAGAAACATCAAGAAATACTTGATGAGGAGTTCCCGTCGTGGCGCAGTGGTTAACAAATCCGACTAGGAACCATGAGGTTGCGGGTTCGGTCCCTGCCCTTGCTCAGTGGGTTAACGATCCGGCGTTGCCGTGAGCTGTGGTGTAGGTTGCAGACGTGGCTGGTGTAGGTTGCAGACGTGGCTCGGATCCAGCATTGCTGTGGCTGTGGCGTAGGCTGGCAGCTACAGCTCCGATTGGACCCCTAGCCTGGGAACCTCCATATGCCGCGGGAGTGGCCCAAGAAATAGCAAAAAATGACAAAAAAAAAGAAAAAAAGAAATACTTGATGAATTACAATGGTATTAATTGGCAAAATAACAAATTTGACCATTTTTTTTGGTGCTATATTTTTCTCTTTTCCTCTCATCTACTTCCCACCTATTCAATTATCATAACTAATTCATTTTTTTCTCTTTTTCTTCTCATATAGGCCCACATTAACCTAAAAATTTATTGTCCTATAGAACAAACTCTCTTCATTCTTAAATTAATCTGATTTTGGTTAACTAATCATTTTGGAAAGGATTATGACCTGATGTCAACTAATATTCCTAGAATTTCATGTATTCTCTTTAGAATGCAGTGTACATCTCCATTTGAAGGCACTGAGTGGGTATACCATACTACAGGGTTAAGTTTCTACGTCCATTCCAAGACATTAAGTGTGAATAACCATGCAGAAGAGGTGAGTGGGTATCTCTATGCCAAGGGCTCATGTGGATACATCCATGCCAGGGAATGGAGTTCAGTATCCATACTAAGGAACTGGGTGTGCTAGGCTAAGGAATAGTACTTAATAAAAGTTTGTGTGAGATTTTGAATCTTTCACTCTCTTGTGAGGATTGAGAAAATCATCAGGCTGCTGGTTTGGGTCAGTAGTGTTTCTCCTATGAAGATACAAAATTCCAGAATTTTAGTGTTGCCATGTAATCTTGGAATTGAGCAGAACCCTGCAACCCTCCCCCCTGTGCAAATAAATACAAAGGCCCATATATACCCCTTGCCTCTTGTTTATAGAAAAACTGAAGTCTCCCAGGCCTCCCTGAGTCACAAAAGTCTCCTGAGCCTGGAGACTTAGTAATTAGGACAATAGACTTACAGACTCAGTGTCTGATGCACATTTCCTGAGCTGTTTTACAGACTGACTGATAGCAAAGTGAAAAAGCTAACTGCATGATGGCCAGACTGTAGCCATGACATAAGCTGCTTCATTTTGCACATTACTGAATTGCTCATTATAATCTGTATCACCGTGGACATTGAAATAATTATGGTTTTCTCTTCCTGTATATGTAAGTGGGCAACTGAAATTGTCAGGATAGAGATGCTACAGACCCACGTTGACATCTTCTACTCTGAAAATATGGTGCCCTATGCCAGCATGAAGAAGTTACAGAAGACAGACCTTCCCCTCTCATCCCATTGAAATGGACAAAGTTCTGACAATTTGGAATTTGTAAGTAGCTCTTTTGCCCCTCTCCTATTTATTTCTTCTTCCCTTAAACATTAATTATTAAAATGAAGTACTGGGTAACATTTACCTTAATTCCTGACTTCTGCTCTACTGAATATACACAATGTCTTGCCTAACCTGCCAATTTCTTTCCTGGATTAAAAGGAGAAAGAATGAAGAATTAAATAGTTAAAGAATGACTGACTCTTTAGCTCTAGCTCCCCCCTTAGCAAATTTGCGGGCATATCATGTGGACAGGATAGCATCCAACTGCAAGTGGATTATGTGGGCAAGAGAGCTGGCTAAAGGAAGGTCAGAAATCAGCAGGTCTGCAAGCAGAGAAAAAGTGCAAAAAAAAAAAAAAACCTGACCTACTATCTTAATGATAACTGAGAGTGTTTCACTTTTTTCCCCTTAAATACTGTCATGGATAAGCAGAATTTTGTAGTTGGTCTCAGGACATGAGTCCACCCTTATCTCAGATTCCTGGCTTTTCTGAATAAAGAATATTTCCTGTCTAGTGATACTTGCTCCTCAGTTGTTGGCTTTGAGCGGTGTGCTGCTGAATCTGTGTTTGGTTACAATCCTAAATGAAAAAGAAATGGGAAGAAGTACTAAGGAAAAACAAAAGAAAATAAGATCAGATGCTACAAGAGCATAACGGCCAGACGGTAGCCCATGACATAAGCTGCTATTTGTTTTGACATAAGGAATTCCTTTTGTTTCATTTCTGTGACTCAGACTATATCCTTCTTTTCATTTATTCTTATTTTTCTCCACTGTAAATATGTGAAAACATAGACTGCTAGTAAAGTTTAAACTCAGAAAATTTTTTTTCATGTAATTTTTGGCAAATTTAAGATCAACTATAAATAATTATAACTTAGTTTCCTTCAAACACAGAGTTACTAATTTACTTATGTTTTTTAAAAAAATTTCTTACATTTATATGTGTAGTATTTGATTTTGAACAACTCTTTACCTAGAACAAATAATTATGTAACACTTCAAAAACCCACCACATGTTTAATTGCTACAGGATACCACAAAGAATAAGTTCATTCCAGAATAGTTCAGCATCTGCTAACAAATGAAGTAAGGATGCTGAATTTATTGTAAATCTACAGATACATTGTGACTTGGTATGTAGTATTTTTAATGGCCCTTGGAGTGAAAAATTAGACGAACCAACCAATCAATGGCAGGGGTATTAGGATTGTAATATGAATAGGAAATAAAAGTTTCTCCAGCACCAAATAGTTAATGAGCATCTATATGTGCAAGGCACTATAAAGAGGGCAGATCATTTTATTTCCTTGGAGCTCAGTTTAGTGCCAGAAAAGGAATTTTATGTGCTGAGTTGACTGGTACAATCTTTCAGGTACGGTACTTTCTGCATACTACAGAAAAACATCAGACAATTTATTTTCAAGAAGACTTCCAAATGCTGCAGCATTAGCAAAGATTGAACAAGGGGCCTTGTGATCTTAAGTAAACCCCCATCCCTCTAAAGATGTTGGTGCTGGGAGAAATGATCTTTGAAATTGTTTGCTGGGAAATGTCATGAGCACAGAAAATTACTAGGTATGGTGGCACTGTGCATTGGAAAAGCACAGAAAAATTCAACTGAGCAAACTGAGAAGACAGGATGGGAGGGGGCTGGTTAATTGTTAACAGAAAACTGATGATTTTAAGTCAGAGGTATGATATAATTTGAACTAAACTGATTTGTAATGACATCTTATGGTCATGGCAGAAAAAAGTGTTGTGAAAGAAAATTTCTGATCTGATTATTTGAAATAATCAGAGAAGGATTTTGGTATCTTTACTTTCTGTTTCAGAGTTGCAAAAAGTGTATTTTTCCTACTATATATTTAGAAGGTAGTTATTAAGAAAACCATGGACTTGGAGAATAGACTTGTGGTTGCCAAAGGGGACGGGGAGGGAGTGGAATGGATTGGGAGATTGGGGTTAGTAGATGTAAACTATTGCTTTTGGAATGGATTAGCAATGAGATCCTGCTGTATAGCACTGAGAACTATGTCTAGTCACTTATGATGGAGCATGTTAAAGGGAGGAAAAAGAATGTGTACATGTATGTGTAACTGGGTCACCATGCTATATAGTAGAAAAAAAATGTATTGGGTAAATAACAATAAAAAATTTAAATAATTAAAAAATTAAAAAATAAAATATGGCCAAAAATATTCTGACTTTATAACTTTGGAACGTGTGACATATTTTAATTAGATAGTGTCTTAAAAGAGGAAAATTTCTAAATAAAAATGACCTAAGGTTATTTAATACTAAGTGTAAGTATCCTGATGGCAAGGCATTCCTTTTACTCTGGTTGATGCTATTGGATCCAATTAACATTAAATATGGAAAACAAATAAAATTTAAGTCAAAACCTCTTAACCAGAGGATGCTTTTCATTTTCTCACTTTGCTAAGTGTATCCATTTGTTTGTTTTAATTATAATCCCCAGATCATATTTCAATAAAAGAATTAAGACAAAAATAGGATACTCACTAAATGTCATGCAGTAAAATTGTAAGTGACAGGACTTAGAATAAGACCAGCGGTCCTGACTTGCAGGAGGCAATTAATTTTTGAATATCCAGAATGAAAGCATTAATCATTATTACATGTATTATTTGCCAGTTTCTATATAAAAGTTTCAGTTAGCAGAAGCATTTCTTGTGTTCACCTGGCACAGTTACTATTTTGGAAAATTGCAACTCTGTTTTTCTTGTTCTAATTAGTGTTCCTGCATGAGTCATTCAGCAAAAAATTTAATAATCTTTTCTCTGAATATTTAAACACTGTTATCCACAAAATGAAAAACTATCATTAAAGCACAATTAGTGAGGGAGAATCAGGTTAAGTGAAACTACTGTCTGAAATGTTTTAGCAGTATTTCTTTGGACAGGTAGATTTATTTGATTTAGCTAAACTATATTAAAGAAATGATACTGGCTATATAAGAATTCCGTGCAATGAGAATCACTTTTTACTTTAGTAGATTAGTGCATAAATTCTGCCTTTAGATGGAAATGCTGGGGAAATAACTTGCATTAGATATGGAAAGATTTTGTGTATTTATATATAAAAGAAAATTTTAATAGTAATCCAGAACTTTATAATGAAAACTTTTTCAGAACAGATACAATCTCCAGTAACCTGTTGAAATTATGTCATTATATGCTTACCAATAATTTATTTTCAGCATCTTTATCTATGACAACATTTACTCTGCCATGCAGCATGGCTTTATGCTGGCAAAATTCAGAATAAGAAGTCCTGAGTGTTAACCTCAGCTGAACAGGCATACTAAAGGTTAATTCCTTTATTCTTTTAACGAATAATTCAGTTTCAAAGATGACAGTGGTGATTTAATAAAAGAGTACTAATTATTTTTATTATATTTTATTTTATTTTTGTCTTTTGTCCTGTTAGGGCTGCACCCGTGGCATATGGATGTTCCCAGGCTAGGGGTCTAATCAGAGCTGTTGCCACTAGCCTATGCCAGAGCCACAGCAACACCAGATCCAAGCTGCATCTGTACCTAAACCACAGTTTGTGGCAATACTGGATCCTCAACCCACTGAGTGAGGCCAGGGATCAAACCTGCAACCTCATGGTTCGTAGTTGGATTCATTTCTGCTGCGCCACTATGGGAATTCCAAAAGGTACTAATTTTTGACTCTCTCCATCCAAAAAGTGCCAGTTTTAATGCACGCTTTCAACCATATACAAAACTTAAATCCTTTCTCAAAAGAACCATCTACCATTTTAGAAATATCAGTGCAATGTTCTTAATATATTATGCAAATTTTAAATGATAATACATTTTTTCCACTACATTTAGAATATTAGGAATGAGTATTATTCAACAAATTGTGGTCCTGCCTATTTGCTTTAATGATTTGTAATGTACAGAGAGAGAGAGGGGATTTCTCACTATATTATGCAGATGGGTCAGCTACATCACAATCCACACTATTATATTAAAGGAGAAATCTGGGAAAACAAAGTTAAAAATAATATTTAGTTTACAATGCCTTAATCCAGAGAATGGTTAAGTCATCTTGTAGGCATTCATAAAATATAGAGAGATAACTCAACAAAAGAACAAAGACAATGAAGCAAAGGGAATCAAGGATAAATGAATATTTTAAACAAAGCCAGGAATGAAATAAGCACATTCAATCCATACATCAAAATCTTGGAATGCATGTAAAAAAGGTGTGGAAGCTAAATTGACACCCTATAGGAGTGAAACAGATTATTTGTAGGATAGGCATCCATTTTTGCCAATGCTTTGTATTACTAGAAGTAATGTATATACAGTGTAAATAATATCAAATAGACATTAGGACTTTCAGTAAGAATCAATAGTCATTGACCATAATTTTCTCTCCCCCTAGCCCTATTAGACATAATAAATTTCAACTTCTTTTTGTGGTGTAGGATTTTTCCTTGTGATCTCTTATCACTCTAAATAGCATGATTAAATCTCTATCTTCTGACCTATCAACCAGTGTACTCTCCAATGTGTAAAATGAGTATCTATCTCAATAATACTACCTCAAATTCCCTCAACTTGTACCATTTTTTTAAATAATTAAAAATTCTTCATTGGATGATTCTTTTAAATTTGAGTAGTAATAATAATGAAATAATATAAAATGAATATAAATTGCAAGAAAATAAGGAAATAACATCATCATATATAATTTTTAATCTTCCCATTAATCTCATTTACGTCTCCAAATTTTGCCTTTGCTACAATCTGCATGTCCAATTAAAAGAATGTTTACATTAGTTTAATAAAGTTTCCAGCAGACAATGAAGATTCGAGTATCATACACAAGCATACCTGGCAATATTATGTGTTCAGTTTCTACAATTTGCATTAAAGCGAATATCATGATGAAACAAGTCACAGGAATATTTTGGTTTCCCAATGCCTATAAAACTTGCAAGGTTGCAACAAACTTTCAACTTGTTAGGGAAAAAACCTAATATCTGCAAAATGCAATTTATGGAAGTACAATAAAAAGACACTTACCTGAATATATTCCCTCTGTGATCCATTGGTGATGGTGGGAAACATATCAATTAAAGGAGACATCTCTTAAAGGAATGTTAATTTTTTCCTAATGCTAACAGTTATTCAAAATCACTTGTACCATATTTGAGTGATTTCTTGTAAAATATATTAGACTTTTGTATTTTTGTTTTTTTCTTTCTTTATTTATTATCACAGGTTTTAGTCATTTGGAAAAAAAAGTTAAAAAAGATGTACTTTGTTTATGATATGATAATGATATCTGTAAGACCTTCCAGGTTTTTATTCACTGATTTCATTGACTTGAATCCAAGCCCCATTTCATTTAGAAGACATTTTTTTTTTAATTTGTACCAATTGCACATAAAGTTATTTTAGTTCATGGATTTTTTAAATAAGACCAATATGTAAATGCATTCTTATTATGAAAAGAATAAACATATAAGGCAAAATATATTCTTAACCCAGTTTCCCACATTTTCTAATTTTCTCCTTAGAAGCAGATCCTTAAGAATTTTATGTTCCTAGGCATTTACATACATTTATAAATATATATGTATAAATATACATCAAGTGATGGTGGGCCACCAAGTTTCTCCTTTCAAGACTAAAGGTTTTCTTTTCATATTCCCAGTTGGGTAACAATTCTTAGCTGAATCTTTCTCCAGACATTGTCATCAGCAGAAAAGCGTCATCTTACCAAAAGTTTTATGTCCTGCCCCAGGGCACTCCACATCTAATACCTATTTCATGTAAACGTATAAAATTGTTGTCTTCTTACCTCAATTTGAGATATATCTAAAGGGCTTTCATGGAATACCCAAAGGATTACCTGAAGCCTTTGTTTCAACTCTGTTGTAGTTCAATTTCTTCCTCTGCCCAATCCTGCTACATTCATATGTGAGAACATATGTTGACCTTGAGAGTACTTCCCACAAACTTCTTATATAAGAATCTGTCTCTGTGTTTATTTCTTAAGGAAAACATCTAAGAGAGTCAAAAATAAGAGTGGGCTGAAGAAGTAGCTATGAAATGGGATTTTGAGCTAGATCATCTCCTGGCTAGCTGGTAATAAATACCAAGTATAATAAGGTAGGGAAATAATAACCTTTGGCTGGTGGTGGTAATCTGATTTATAAATGTTAATCCTTTGTTTACTAAAATAGGATATCAGTTGGAGGGAATTTACTGATGAATGAAAGGAATCCGGCATATTAAAAACTATAGTGGAAACCTCCAATTATAGATTATAGGAGTGGTATTTTCCAGATAAATTGATTCACTGGAAAAAAAGATAAAAGGTTGAGGATGATTAATTATCAATTAAAGGGTAAGAGTAAAAATCAGAAGGCTTTCTTGATAGCATGAAGAAATTACTATTTCCTACAGCTGGAGGAAAATAAAAAGTAAAATTGTGTTCAAGCCTAGGATTTATATAACACACAGAAATTTAAAATTTGAGCTTTCAGTTTTGGAAAGGGTCTACCAAACCCTGAGGTTTGATTAGAAAAGGCTGAGATCCAAAATTTGTATGAGAAATTGGATTTATGCAAGTGAAAATGTTTAATCCTCAGAATCCTGTACATATGGTACCTGTGGAAGAGTCCTAATTCCCTCTCTGAAATTTTACACCACACCCAAGCTTGAAGCAGAGGTCTCTGCCTAAAAGAAAACATATGTTTTCTTCAACAGGTGATTACTCCTTTCCTGGCCACCAAACTAGTAATTATTGCAAAGTCACATAACTACTCAGGTCAGGTTATATGACTATATATAAATATAGTAAAAAAAAAAAAAAGAGTAATTGTATTCTGGACCAAGTTCAGGATCTAACCAACATGTAACAGCAGGAATCTGGGGAGTATATCCGACACTGGATTTGAAGATGCTCCATCAACAAGGTCAAACATAAAAATGAGGTGTCATTTTATCAGTATCAGAGAAGTTTACGATATATGATTCATTTCTTGGCAAGGGTCAATACCAACATCCTCTGAGAATGGCACTTGGAGAAAGCAAAAGTGAAGCATAAGTGCCGGAATTACCATGGTAGATGGTGGTAGAAAGGATTAAAATGCTCTGGGAATGGGATGTGCTATATTAGAGTAGAGATACTCATCAGATAACTACATTCTGCTGGAGGGCCTCACTGAGGTCAATCTATTCACTGGAGTGATAAGAAATGGATTGATGAGAGGAGAAAAAGTGTCATTGAGACATGTAGTGGTAGCTACTCTCTATATAGATGATCCCAGGAATGGAAGAAAATGCCTTTACAGTATTAGGCCCACTCCTATCAAAACAGAGAACCATGAAATAATAGAGGCTCAACTATCAAAATCCTACTGTCAAAAGCAAGGTAGAAGAAATTGAAATGATGAGTGAAGGTATTAAGATTGCAGCCAGAAAGACTGACTTACGGCATGCTAAGGAAATGATTCTTGCAACATGGTGGGTAATAGAGATCATCCAACAATGATTGGCAAATGAATGAACAATATTCAATACCACATACAAAAATAAACTCCAGGTGGATTAAAGACCTAAATATAAGGCTAGATACTATAAAACTCCTAGAAGAAAACAGGCAGAATGCTCTTTGACATAAGCCACAGAAACATCATGTTTGATCTACCTCCTAGAACAATGATAATAAAGACACAAATAAACTAAGGGGACACAATCAAACTCAAGAGCTTTACACAGCAAAGGAAACCATTAAAAAAATGAAAAGACAACACACAGAATGGGAGAAAATCTTTGCCAATGATGCAACATACAAGGGCCTAATCTCAAAAATATACAAATAACTCATGCAACTCAAAAACAACAAAAAAAGACCCAATCAAAAAATGGGCAGAAGACCTAAATGCACATTGCTCCAAAGAAGACATACAGATGGCCAATAGGCATATGAAAAAAATTCTCAATATCACTAATTATTAGAGAAATGCAAATCAGACTATAATGAGGTACCACCTCACACCAGTCAGAATGGCCATCTTTAACAAGTCAACAAATAACAAATGATGGAGCATGGAGAAAAAGTAAAACTCCTCCACTGTTGGTGGGAATGTAAGTTGGCATAATCACTATGGAAAACAGTATGGAGGAACTTCAGGAAACTAAATACAGAACTACCATATGACCCAGCAATCCAACTCTTGTCCATGAATCTGAACAAAAATTACATAGAAAAAGATACATGCACCTGTATGTTCATTGCAGTGCTATTCATCAATAGACAAGATATGGAAACTAATTCATCAATGGATGAACGGACTAAGAAGATGTGGTACATGTATACAATGGAATATTACTGAGCCATAAAAAGGCAAACAAATGTCATTTACAACAATGTGGGTGGATCTAGAGACTCTCATACTAAGAGAAGAATGTCAGAAAGAGAAAGACATATCATATGATATCACCTATTTGTGGAATCTAAAATATGGAACAGATGATCCTATCTAAAAATAACAAACAAACAAACAAATGAAAAACAGAAGCAGATCATGGACAAGAAGAGTAGACTTGGGGTTTCCAGGGGGACAAGAGGAGGGAGTGGAATGGATGGGCATTTTGGGGGTTTATGAAATGTAAACTGTTGTATTTGGAATAAATGGGCAATGGGATCCTACAGTGCAGTGTGTGATTGGGTCACCTTGTAGTACAATAGAACTTAATGAAATATTGTAAATCAACTATAATTTAATAATAATTTTTTAAAAAGCAGAAAAATGAATAGATGAATAAACAAATGATAAGAATGAGAGGCAGATACTTGAACCAAATTACCGGACTTGAGCCAGTTTTCTTCAGAGGACGCAATGAGAGGCTGGATCCTCAGTAGTAATGACCTTACAACACCGTGGCAAGTGTATATGGTAAAAATGTAACTGGTCCTTCTGAAATGAGACTATTTTCCATTTACTCAGAAAACCATGCTGGAAAGGGAGGATATGTAAATCTTTGAAGATTGTGTTACAAATGTTCCAACTGTACATTAACATCTAGAGGTTTGAGTTGTTACCACATGTCTCTTCCCAGATCCTTTAATAGTTTTTCTAGTCTTCTCACCCCCAATCTTGGTCGCCCACCTTGGATTCAGACAAATGATCACAGATGAAGTGGGAAGCTGCCTACTAATAGCTAAACTGTAAATATACTTTCTCTGGAATATTACTCCATGTTTTCCTTGTTGCCTCTACAGAAATCTGATAATTTCCAATTATATTTTTAAAACGTACCTATCTTTCTATTTGCTCTTAATGCAAATGTTGATTTTTTCTGACCTACTCAGAGGAAGAAATTTTTTTTGAGTTTCTTTTTGCTTAAACTTGAGCCGGATCAACAATTTCTTGAACCTTAAGTTCCATCTAAGTTTTTAACTCTAATTTTATTGGGATATATTTCTCAAGTAATTTCTTCAGAAAAGATATATGTGCATATATGTATAGATGTTATCTATATATGTTATTAACTTGTATTTTAATTTTGTCATGCAAAAGAAATCCATACATATGTTGACTTGTATTTTAATAATTCTCTAAGAATGTATTTATTTGTCTTTAGTTGATAATTTAGCCTGTAAAAATATAGAAATATTGGAGTTTCTATGTGGCTAAGTGGGTTAAGGATATGGCATTACTGCTGCTATAATGCATATTTGATTCCCGGCCAGGGAACTTCCACATACCCTGGGTGATGCAAAATTTTGTATATAGTCATATATATATACAATCTCTTTTTTTTTCTTTTTTATGCTTTTCTAGAGATTTAAGGACTCTTTCTCAGTTATTTTGAATCCCTTATTTTGTATTCCTAACCACTCAATCTCACCCTAAATTTTCAAGACTAATTTTAATTATCTCTCCTCACATTAACCTTGGTGAATTCTTTTATTCTTAAGATGCAGGAACTTCTTTACCTTTGGAAAAATGTTTTGATTCTTGCCTTGATAATTTCCTTCCTCTATTTTCTTTATTTATTGTACTTATATTAATTGGCTGTTTTACATTCTGAATAGTTCCTATACTTTTCATCTTATTTTATGTTTTCCAACACTTTGTGTTTTTTATGCTATCTATGAAATATGGTTCAGTTCAATCTCTAACACAATGACTGAAATACTGTAATTTCTAAATGTAAAAAATAGAGCTGAGATGTTGGCATTGCTGTTTTGCACCAGGAATTTGTTTCTGAAAGGCCAATGTGAGGCCTCTCCAAGTGAAACTAGAATAAGCACAAAGAAGAAAAAAGAAATAAAGAAAACCAACTTTCAGTTCAGCCATGACAGAGTAACTTGGATCAGACTTATCTTCACAAACAACTTTCAGATTCTGGTAATATATAAAGTAATTATTTTCATCACTGGATAGCAGGAAGTACAGGACAGTGAATTGTGAATGGAGGAAAATCCATAAGGCTCTAATGGTGGAAGGTCAAGTGTTTATGTGAACAGGAGCAGGATCAAAATGGGAGAGAAGTAAGACATTGTGCTCACCTCCCCCAAACACATAAAAAAACACTACATTTAGAATGATTCACACAGAACATCTACTGAAAGATAGTAGAAGATGTCAAACCTCCAAAAAGGGTAATAAACCCTTAACATAACTAGGTAGAGCAAAATGGAAAGAGAGACAGAAAGAGAAAAAAGTAAAAATAAAAAGAGAATGAGAAGCACACACACACACACAAAAGGGAATCAGGACAGGGCCAGAACTCCTGAGAGGGAGCTGTGAAAGAGGAAAGGAATTCACACACTGGGAGGCCATCTAACTGATAGGGAGATTGGCCAGAATGGAGGGGGACTCTCAAAGTCTTCAAGAAAAGTACAGCAACGAGTTAGAGGAGGGCAAATCAGAAAGACCATTGGTAAAACTGCCCAGGACACCATAGCCTGAGACGCTCAAGTGATGGCTGCACTGATACTCTGGATATGGAGGTCAGTTCTGGGAAAATGACTACTGTAGGCTATATGGAAATAGCCTGAGGGGCCTAGAGAGTGGTGTTCCACAGGTTCTGGAGCCATGCACCACAGTGGAGGGAACATGGGAGGAGGCCTGTCCAACAGGAGAAGCAAGGCACCATTGTTGGGGAAAGCAAGAGGAGGAAGAATGGGACCACCATAGGAATATCTTTCTCTGCACAGGTACAAGCTCTTGAGAGGCAGGGCACCAGCTGTGTGGACTAGAGGGGCAGTGCAGACCACTGCAGCAATCTTGAATTCCTGTGGTGGATATAGCCTGCAACCACTAAAAGTCCCATGAACAGGTAATACCAAGAGCCTGGCAACCAGACGCCACCAATAGGTGCTGCCCATTTCACCTAACTCCCTGGAAGCATGTGCAGGCCATATACCTGCACAGTTCCTATCAAGGGGATAACAGCTTGCACACACTGAAAAAAGAGAAGCAAGCATCCAAAATAAAAGAGTCCTCATGCCAAAAAAAAAAAAAAGTAATCCCTGACAGATAATCCATAGGCCCTCCCATGTTTAAATAACCCTCCAAGACTACAGTAGATAATTGCTTTCCCTAAACACAGAAAAAGAAAAAATATATATACAAGCAAAATGAAGAAGCACAGGAACCATTCCCACTTAAAAGAATAGGAAAATTCCTCTGAAGGACCAAAAAATGAAACAGACATACACAGTTTAAGAGAAAACAAATTCAAAAAGGAGGTAAGAAATCAAACACGGGAAAATGTGAAAAAAACTGAATACATGCACTAAACAACATGTTACTAAAAAACCAATGGGTAAATGAGGAAATAAAAAAGAAAATTAAAAAATACCTTGAGAAAAATAATAATGAAAACACAACCATTAAAAAATCTATGAGATGCTGCAAAAGTAGTACTTAGACGGAAATTCATAACCATACAGGCCTCCCTCAAAAAAAGAAGAAAAATCTCAAATCAGCAACCTAACCTACCACCTAAAAGAATTAGGAAAAGGAGAACAAACAAAACCTAAATTTAGCAGGGGGAAGTCATAAAAGTCAGAGAGAAAAATCAATCAAATAGACATGAAAAAACAAATAGAAAACAAATCAATAAAACCAAGAGATGATTCTTTGAGTGTAAAGACAATGGACAAACCTCTTGCCAGATTCCCCAAGAAGAAGAAAGAACCCAAATAAACAAAATATGAAAAAGGAGATATACTGTAGAAATACAAAAACTCAAAGAATAGTGCAAGCAATATGCCAATGAGTTGGACAACTGAGAAAAAATCCTCAACTTTCTATAAAGGTACAGCCAAACAAAATTGAATCAAGAAGAAATAGATCATTTGAATAAACCAATCACTAGAAATGAAATTGAATATGTAATTTTAAAAGCTCCCTACAAACAAAAGTCCTGGACCTGATGGGTTCTCAGTGAATGCTATCAAATATGCAAAATGGAATTTATACCCATCCTTCTTAAACTCTTCCAAAAGAATAAAAAAGAACACACCCAAAGACATGCTATAAAGCTATTATAAAGCTATCACCAAATTAAAATCCAAAGATACCACCAAAAAATAAAATTATAGGCCAATGTCTTTTATAAATATAGATGCAAAAATTCTCAACAAAATTTTAGGAATCTGGATTGAACAACACATACAAAAGATCATAACCATGACCAAGTAAAATTCATTTCAAGTTCACAAGGATGGTTCAACTACACAAATCAAAAAATGTAAAATACCATATTAACAAAAGGAAAGACAAAAAAGCACATGATCATCTCAATAGATGCAGAAAAAGCATTTGACAGAATTCAACATCCATTCATGATAAGAACTCTCTACTAAAGTGGCTATAGAGGAACATATATTAACATAATAAAATCTATTTTTGACAAACCCACAGCCAATATAATATTCAATGGAGAAAACCTGAAAACCTTCCTGCTAAAATCTAGCACATGACAAGTATGTCAACTCTCACCACTTTTATTCAATATAGTATTAGACGTGCTAGCCACAGAATCAGAAAAACAAAATAAATAAAATATATCCAAATTGGAAAGGAAGACGTGAAAGTGTTATTATATGCAGATGACATGACACTACATATAGAAAAGCCTAAGGACTCACATTAAAAGTACTAGATGTGGGAGTTCCCATCATGGCTCAGTGGACATGAATCTGACTAGCATCAATGAGGACACAGGTTTGACCCTTTGACTCCCTCAGTGGGTTAAGGATCTGGCATTGTGGTGAGTTGTGGTGTAGGTCACAGACATGGCTTGGATCTGGCTGTTGCTGTGGCTGTGGCATAGACCTGCGGCTATAGCTCTGATTTGACCCCTCATTGGGAACTTCCATATCCCACAAGTGCAGCTATAAAAAGACAAAAAAAAAAAAAGAAAAAAAAAGAAACTACTAGATGTGATAAAGGAATTCAGCTAAGTAGCAGTATACACAATTAATATTCAGAAATAAGATGCATTTATGTATAATAACAATGAACTACCAGAAAGGGAATGGGGGAGTGTAAAAAAAAAAAAGAAAAAGAAAAAGAAAGCTTAATACCTTTTACAATCACACCAAAAAGGCAATAAAACAAACAAGCAGAAAAAACTGACCTAGGAGGTGAAAGACTTATATTCTGAGAACTATAAAATATTAATCAAAGTAATTAAAGATGATTCAAAGAAATGGAAATATGGTCCCTAGTTCTGGATTAGAAGAATTAATATTGTTAAAATGGTCATATCTCTTAAAGCAATCTACCAATTTAATGCAAAATCTATCAAACTACACAGGCCATTTTTCATAGAACTAGAACATTATTATATATCCAAAAAGATATATGGAACAATAAAAGACCCAGAATGGCCAAAGCAATTCTGGAGGGGGAAGCAGGAGACAAAAATCTCCCAGACTTCAGATAATATCATATAGCTGCAGTAATCAAGACAGTGTGGTACTGGTACAAAACCCAACATATATTGATTGGAACAGATACAGAGCCCAGAAATAAACCTAGACACTTAAAGTCAATTGATCTTTAACAAAGGAGGCAAGACTGTAAAATGGAAAAAAAGTCTCATCAGCAAGTTGTGGTGGGAAAACTGGACAGCTGCATGTAAATCAATGCAACTAGAACACACCCTAATATCATACACAAAAATAAACTAAAAATGGCTTAAAGACTTGAAGATAAGACATGGCCCCATAGGAGTTACCATCGTGGCTTGGCGGTAGTGAACCCAACTAGTATACATGAGTTCACAGGTTTGAACCCTGGCCTTGCTCAGTAGGTTAAGGATCAGGCATTGCTGTGAGTTGTGCCATAGGTCATGAAACACGGTTTGGATCCCACATTGCTGTGGCTGTGGTTTAGGCCAGGAGCTGCAGCTCTGATTCAACACCTAGTCTGGGAATTTCCATATGCCTTGGATGCAGCCTGAAAAAAAAAAAAAAAAAAAAAAAAAAAAGGCAAGACACCATAAGACCCCTAGAAGAGAACATAGGCAAAACATTCTCTGACATCAACCATACAAATGTTTTCTTGAGGAGTTTCCGTCGTGGCTCAGTGGTTAGCGAATCCGGCTAGAAACCATGAGGTTGCGGGTTTGATCCCTGGCCTTGCTCAGCAGGTTATGGATCCGGCATTGCTGTGAGCTGTGGTGTAGGTTGCAGACGCAGCTTGGATCCCGCGTTGCTGTGGCTTTGGTGTAGACCTGTGGCTACAGCTCCGATTGGACCCCTAGCTTGGGAACCTCCATATGCCATGGGAGTGGCCGGAGAAATCACACACACACACAAAAAAGACAGACAAAAAAACAAATATTTTCTTGAATCAGGTCAGTCTTCTAAAGCAATAGAAATATAAAAATGCAAAATTGAGGCCTAAGCCAATTTACAACTATTGCAAAGCAAAAGAAGCATAACTAACTAACTAAGTAAATAAATAAATATCAACCTACAGAATGGGATAAAATATTTGCAGAAGATGAAACCTACATGAGCTTAAACTCTAAAATATACAATTATCTCTCACAACTGAACAACAACAGAAAACAAACAACCCAATCAAAAAATGGGCAAAAGACCTAAGCAGACATTTCTTCAAAGAAGACATACAGATGGCCAACAGGCACATGATAAAAAGCTCAACAGCACTATTAGAGAAATGCAAATCAAAACTACAATGAGGCACCACCTCTTACTGGTTAGAATGGTCATCATCAATAATTCTACAAATAGCAAAGTCTGGAGGAGATATGGAGAAAAGACAATCCTCCTTCACTGTTGGTGGGAATGTAAATTAGTACAACTGCTATGGATTACAGTATTAAGCTTCCTCAGAAACCTACATATAGAAGTACTATATAATCCAGTAATCTCATTCCTGGACATCTATCTGTTCATGACAAAACTACAATTCAAAAAGATATATGCACCCTTAGGTTCAGAGCAACACTATTCACAATCCCCAAGACGTGAAAACCTAACTGTCCATCAACAGATGATTTGATTAAAAAGATGTGGTGTATATATATACAGTGGAATACCACTGAACCATTAAAAAGAGCAACATGGAAACAACTAGAGGCTCTCATGCTAAGTTAAGTCAGAAAGAGAAAGACAAATACTGTATGATATCACTTATATGTGGAATATAGAATACAGCACAAACGAACCCATATACAAAACCAAAACAGACTCACAGACATAGAGAATTGATTTTTTTTGTCAAGGGAGAGAGGGGAGGGAGTGGGATAGACTGGGTGTCTGGGGTTAGCAGATGCATACTATATTTAGAATGGATAAACGATGAGGTCCTACTGTATAGCACAGGAAACTATATCCAGTCTTTTGTGATAGATCATGATGGAAGATAATATAAGAAAGGAAATGTATGTGAGTGTATGTAAATGTATGTATATATATATGACTGGGTCACTTTGCTGTACAGTAGAAATTGGCACAATGCTGTAAATCAACTATACTTCAATAAAGAAAATAAATGAAAATATTTTAAAATTTAAAATACTTTATGGACTAAAAAAGATGGTGGTTAAAAAATAAACCACTAGAGTTAGCTAAGCATTGATCAGCATTGTTAATATATGTGTAAGTTTGAGTAAGTTATGTAACCTTTTTAAAGCTAAGTTTTTTTTCAACAGTAAAATAATAATAGGTCTAAATGAAAAAATAAAAATAAAAAAGCAAAAAATATTATCAAGAGCACTTTCTTTTATCTGTTGGTTCCTGTGAGTTAAAATAGTATTTTTCTCTGGAGTCTCTGAATTATTTCATATTTTGTATTCTGAGATTTATTTTATTATTTATTTCAGTGTTTTAAAATTTATTTTTATTTCATGAGTTTTCTTCATATGCACAAGAAAGGATCTTACGTTATCCTTTCTTATATTTTAGGTAAGTTCAGTTTGCCTTGTCTGTTGTATAAGTGAATCCTTTCTCCAGGCATCATTTTAACAGAATGAGAAAGATGACTGAAACCTGTATATGCCTGGAGCATGTTTATTACCTGGAGGCCTTCTAATTTAGAGTCCTAAAAGACGCTCTTCCTATAGGTAAGCTGAGAGGCTTTCCAAATTTTAGAATCAGGAGAGTTTTTCTTTAGGGATATTTTCTATCAATATTTGTCTCCTAAACTCTAATATATTCATTCAATTTATTTAGTGATTGCTATTTTAACTTGATTTAGAGTAAATGTTAACCCTAGATTTTTTTACTTAACCCTAGACTTTTTTACAATTACATGTCTTCTCATGCCCATTCTTAGTACAACTTGACTATAAACTAAAAAATTTGTAAACATTCCAGGCACCATGTCAAATGCTTTTCAGATACTATTTTATTTAAGCTTCAAATTAATCATTATTCTGATATATAGATGAATGAGCTGAGACTCAACAAGATTTAAGTAAATTTCCCATGAATACATAAGTTTGGATTTGAACATAAGCCATCTGTATCCAAAAACTGCCTTTTTACAACTGGTATATGGCATTATTCATCTTCCATTACAGTCCTTAC
The DNA here is from genome assembly GCF_016906955.1 of Phacochoerus africanus. Taxonomy (NCBI): domain Eukaryota; kingdom Metazoa; phylum Chordata; class Mammalia; order Artiodactyla; family Suidae; genus Phacochoerus; species Phacochoerus africanus. The sequence continues at coordinate 37,908,524 of NC_062556.1, read as the reverse complement.
CTTCTGTTTTTCATGAAAACTATTTCTATAATTTACCCATTATCTTTCTAGACTAGTTGTATTATTATTGTATTGATATTTAGCAGAGAATTAGGACTCTTTATTATTACTGCCATAAAAAAGTATACCAAAATAATTTTGTTCAGATTTCATATAGTTAATACGAAATATTAATAGGTTCATCAATGTGTCCGTGTGCAAGGATCATTTTCTTTTTAAGAAAATACCTATGTTCAGACACTGTCTGACTCAATTCTTAATGGAGATGGTGTAATGATAATATACATGATATTTTGTTCAACGCCCTTGTTAGTTTCCTCAGTTTTCATAAAAGGGGTGCTTAACTTTTTAGAATCATGATAAATGGTCAGGTTCATGAAAGAGATTTCAACCCACAAACTATAGAGAAGAGCTACGCTCCAGGCATTAGCCAGGGGGCATAATTTCAAACTTACACCCTTCAATGTTTATCAAAAGTTTAGTTCAAAAAACAGTATATGGGATATGTGGAAAGGATTGCCTGAAGGATGTAAAAATTCAAATATTCCTCTGGTTTCTGTGAAATATACTTCTAGGTTTCTAAAGAAGTTGTATAACATATTGTTCTGGCAATGAATACTCATGATTTAATCATGCTTTTATTCTTTCATCAACCCATGGTGAGAAACCCTCTAAGAAATGAGTCCTATGAAATCTGTCACTATATTTTCAATAAAGATAATGTTGATTACAATATAGGCTCTTCTCTTTTTTGATATTTTAGGATATATATGTAATTGCTTATGCACCAAGAATTATAGCACTGTGACTAATAAATTATCTAGATTTAAATTTATATATACCATGAGTTTTCTACTGTTGGAAGCTGACTGCTCTAGAAATCTAATATCATTTTGTAGAATAATGTGCCATCACAGTTACACATTCAACATTAATACCACTAAATTCCTTTTAAAAAATTTCTGTTATTAATTTTATTATTTTCATCTAACCTTTAAATCCTGATATTAATTCTTAGAAAAAGAAATAAAACAAAGTAATTAAATTAATTAATCAGCAGAAGAAATTGGAGAATAATTTTGATAAAAATTTAACATTGTTTTCTAGAAGTCAATAAAAAGCCTGAACACAATTAGTTCTGAGTTCAACATGACCTTAAGAAAATACACTCTTCAGATATATAGCTATTTCTAAGGAAAAAAAAAATTCTGCTAGACAGAAGAAAACTGTAAGTAAACTGTAATATAATAAAATCCTTTTCAACACAGTATAGAAGCACTTTCAACTCCTTTTTTTTGGCCATGCCCAAAGCATGCGGAGTTCCTGGGCCATGAATCAAAATTGTCCCACAGCAGTGACCAGAGCCACTGCAGTGACAACGTCAGATTCTTAACCTGCTTTGCCAAAAGAGAATTCCTAAACTACTTTTCTAAATATTGGTTGATAAAGTATGAACTAAGCATAATTCAGTAAAAATCAACTTTTTTTGCAGGATTTGCAATGTTCATACAGAAAACACAAACAGATTCAGTTAATAATTCTTTTGAAGCCTGCTTACATCTGTCCATAATACAATACAGGATTTACTTAATTATTTAACTTGTAATCCTATGAATACTATGCCCACAGATTTTTGTTCTTGCATACAAATACCCTTGCAAACAATTTTTAATGATTTTATTTTTTCCATTATAGTTGGCTTACAGTGTTCTGTCAATTTCCACTCTATAAAAAGTGACCCAGTCATACTTATACATACATTCTTTTTCTCACATCATCCTTGATCATGTTCCATTACAAGTTTCTCACATCATCCTCCATCAAGTTCCATTGCATGTTCCAGCATCCTCCACCATGTTCCATCAAGTTCCATCACATCGTCCTCCATTATGTTCCAACTACATATAGGGAACTAGATATAATGCCCTGTGCTATAAAACAGAATGTCATTGCTTATCCACTGCAAATGCAATACTTTCCATCTATCTAACCCAGACTCCCAATCCATCCCATTTCCTCACACTCCTCCTTGGAAAGCACAAGTCTGTTCTCTAAGTCCATGAGTTTCTTTTCTGTGGAAATGTTAATTTGTGCCATACATTATATTCCAGATATAAATGATATCATGTGGTATTTGTCTTTCTCTTTCTGACTTATTTCATTTTGTATGAGAATCTTTAGTTCCATCCATGTTGTGGCAAATGGCTCTATTTTGCCATGTTTATGGCTGAGTAGTATTCCATTGTGTATATGCACCACATCTTAATCCACCATCTGTTGATAAGCATTTCTGTTGTTTCCATGTGTTAGCTATTGTGAATAGTGCTGCAAAGAACACACTGGTACATACAACTTTTTCAATGAAGGTTTGTCCAGATATATGCCCAAGAGCAGGATTACTGGGTCATATGGTAGTTCTATATTTAGTTTTCTGAGGTACCTCCATACTGTTTTCCATAGTGGTTGTACCAATTTACAATCCCACCAAGAGTGGAGGAGGGTACCCTTTTCTCCACACGCTCTCCAGCATTTATTTGTTGACTTGTTAATAATGGCCACTCTGACAGTACCTCATAGTAGTTTTGATATTCATTTTCTAATAATTAGTGATGTTGAGCATTTTTTCATATGCTTGTTGGCTGCCTATTTACCTTCTTTGGAGAAATGTCTGTTTTTCAATTTTTTTTTCTGTTGAGTTGTATTAGATGTTTGTATATTTTTAGAGATTAAGCCCTTGTCAGTTGCATTGTTTGAAACTATCTTCTCCCATTACACAAGTTGTCTATTAATTTTTTTTTATGGATTTCTTTGATGTGCAAAAGCTTTTGAGTTTGATTAGATCCCATTAGTTTATTTTTGCTTTATATATCTTTTGCCTTGGGAGACTGACCTAAGAAAACATTTGTACGGTTGTTAACCTATGTTCTCTTCTAGGAGTTTGATGGTGTCTTGTCTTACATTTAAGTCTTTAAGCCATTTTGAGTTTATTTTTGTGCATGGAATGAGGGTATGTTCTAGTTTCACTGATTTAAATGTGGCTGTCCAGTTTTCCCAGCACCACTTGCTAAAAAGAGTGCCTATGGCCATACCACCCTGAACTGACTTAATCTCATTTTGCAAACAATTTTATTAATTTTGGTGTATAGATTCAAACTAAATATGAAATTGTGGATTCCAAAGCATAGCTTAATATTACATTGGATGTGTAGCAAATACTTTCACTTACTATTGATTGTTTATATTTTAATAATCTATAAATATATATAATAATATTGAAAAATTGCTTGATTTTTTAAACAACTTTTGGTACAATATATCCCATTGCTAATTAAGAGGAAATTTATATCATGATGCTACACAAGGCCATTATTAATATGTATTGTGATATATATACACACATATACTAATATGCACATATTAGATGTATACATATGTATTTGTAATATTTTCCAATTTATAGTCTTAATGGATATTTTATTGCTCATATTCCTGAATTAATAAAGTAACACACAAAATCTCCCTACCTAGTCTTAAATTAGCTGATTAGAGGGCAAGGGAAAGAGATAATGAAGGTATGTGCCAAAATTGGTGACTTAATAGCTCTTACTCAAATTTAGAAAACTAGTCCTCTGTGGATAATTCAGCTTTAATATAATTTTATGAATATTTGCTAAACATGCTTAATATTAAAACCATTTATTGAATGCTGTTCACGGTCTCTAATGTAGTACAATTTTATTGAACATTACACACATTTTTCTAATAGTGTTTAGATGTAGAAAATCTGCAAATTCAATCTCAGGGTAAAAGCAAAGAAAGAAAAAAGAATCAAGAATTCTATTCTCATATACTTAGACTATGTGCTTTAAAGAATTGAAGAAAAACACCAACAGACTTCTAAAAAAGCAAAAGCTCCACTTTTAATGTATACCTTTTTAAAATATTTATTAAGTTGGATTAGTTCTCTTTTTCTTTCTTTCTTTGAGAGTTAAGTTTAAGTTAAGAGTGTCTCACTTCTGGTCTCCACCTCGAGCTCCATTCATGGGGTGCTGTGGGTTTGTAGCTGCAGTGGCTCGTGTTTTATTCCATATAAGAGTCTGATGGCAAGTGCTAAACTTCAGTTCACAGTGCTCCCCCATTGTCATAAATTCACTATAGTTTTGGGAGACATTTCATGACCATTTCATCCCACAGTGCAAGGAATGCTCATTCCCAGGCCTGGCAAATATTTCATTGGTAGGCCATTCAATGTGCTTTTACTGGACTAGGCCTTATTAACTGTACCTAAAATCTATGGACCACCTGCCTTACCAGACTTTTATGATCCAGGAAAATATGCCCTCTTATTGAATCTTTCTATATCTAGAGTTACTCTATTACAATTGTTGATCTAGTAAAGAATAGTTAACTGTTTCAAATCTCCTAGTCATCATTATTTTCTTGGAAGCTCAGTTACATATTTGATAATACAAGAAACAATAACCTGGTAAAATGGGAAAAATACAAATAATATAGCTAATAACATTAAGTTGTAAGTAAATATTTAAACCACAAGCATCTCACACCAAACCAGTTTCTAAAGATGGCATCAAGACTAGGAAGTGTGTCATTTAAAACATATAGACCTGAGAATTCAGTATACTATTAGTCTGGTTACTATTATGAGAATTAACATGTCTTTTCTATCAAAGGAAGTCTTGGTTACTCCATCTTGTTCCTGCTTCATCTGAGACGGCATCCTCCACCCCCCTCTTTCCCTCTTCTTCCAGTAACAATTTGTTTCAAATTAGCCAACTGAGAAGAATGTGCACCCTGACCTGACCAGTGGGAAGGGGGCAGGTATACCACCTTCATTAGGGATAAATAGGGGGGTCTTCCCTCTTTCTTGCATGATTTTTGGGTACTCATGCCCTTCTGCAGAAGTAAAGAGCCTTGTTGAGGTCTCCCCATATTAATGTGTCTCACTTTCCAACACTTATGATCTGAGCCAGAGTCACTTTTCCCCAACACTATCATTTAAATTTTGTTAAGGCTTGGATATGACTGATACACATTCTAATCCTATTGAAAGTACAAAAATGGCTGGTAAATTATCATACTAGCTGAGTACATATCCCTTGACCCATTAAGCTTGCATCAGTGATAGATTGGTTGTTGTCATGTTATGTATATGTCCTTGAGTCCTAGGGAATCCTAGAGCACATCTTCCTATCTATCCTGGTAGAAACCCAAAGTCATAAATTATTACTGCAAATCCATTGGGTTCCATTATGTATGACCCAATAAATCTCTGGTCACCTGACACAGTCTGTTCCATACTTGCCACTGCTATAAAGGTAATAATATGTAGGCATTATTCATAAGGTTCCTAATTTCCTAATGTTAGGAGGATAGGCTGATCACTTTTAGTGTGATTTACTTATTCTTAACATAGGGGAGACTTAAAACTTAAATAGTCTGGTGTTAACTATATAAATCCATCCCCTACATGAGTGAAGCTCCCTTCTAATAAGCAGGAGGTTACAGTTTTTGATTGAGACTTAGCTCATTCTACTGAGTTTGAGTGTCCCCAAAGGAAAATTCATATTTATGTTCAGGTTCAGAACAGGTATCATTAATTGGACAAGTGAGAAAAATCTCATCTTAATATCAATAGTATCCTGTACAGGACTGAATTCTTTCTTATAAAATAAATTTCCTAAGGTCTATCCAATTAGAACCTTGGAGGGGAGAAGCCTACCAAGGTAACCCAGAAGTACTGACTACAGTAATTGGTCACAAATTCAACAATTGGATTGATTTTTAAAACCAGCATAGGATCATTCTTCCTATGCAAAAACATTTGATTTATATGCAAAAATTTAAGAAGTCAATAAATCATCAGTCATCATATGAGTTAGGTCCAGCATCTTGGGTCAGCTGTCTATATCTGATGCTGTCTTCTTCTCATCCTAGTCTTTTCTCCTCCATGTGAACATTGTTTTAAGATAACTTTGAGGTCCAGCAGTCCAGCACAGTGCAGGGGCCTTTTTTTAAGTGGGAAAATATGAATCTAAGAGTCAATTCCCTTTATCTTGCTTGCTGCACATAAAGTAGTTAAGAGTACCTGGTGAGAGTCTTCCTTTTGGCTTGGAAATAGTCCTTTTATATTATGTCATTGTCAGTATGTATAGTCCCCTTGTTGCAGGTTCTGGGGCATATGATCTTCATCAAAAAACAGATCACTGAGATAAACTTTAGAAACAAGCTTAGAATGTTCTTTTAGAAGCTCAGTTAAACATTGCAGCAATATAACATAACAGCAAAGAACTACCTAGGAAGTAAGTTACTGATGGTAATTAAAAGAATTAGATTAAAAGATTTAGCAAATGTTCATTAAAACATCTCTTCCCCTCTAAAATTACACTCATTTTTATCAAATATAGCCAAACAAAGACTAATTCATTTGACAATTAAGTCTGGTGTCAACAATCTTGGCGTGATGATTTATATTAATATAATTGATCATATAGAGTTTTGTAAAAATTGGCTTTGCTAGAATTTTATAAGGAATTTCAGGCTATGCTTTTAAAAGGCATCTCAGGGCTAAGAAAGTCATGCCAAGGGCTTATCAGAAATTTTATCTTAAAGATCTAGGTGAATTCCTTGCTTTGCAAATACCCAGGTGTCTTGAGATTTCTGTGGGCTACATACAAGTTGTCCTCCCTAATTTATCTGATAAAGCTGCTGGGAACCTGAGAATTTCCAGCCTCTGAAGGGATCAGATAGAAGAGAGAAATGTTTCAGTTATGCTTACAAAGGTATAATTTACAAAATTGCTTGATGAGGACTATTTCTTTATACCTGGAAAACACAGATTAAAAGCCAGTACTATTTCAAATGGAAACCATAAAATTATAACCATATTCACCAGTTCACTCAGTCCAATGTAACCAATCATTTTTGGTTAACTGTTTATGAAACCATAAGATTTCCTTTTAGAATTCTTTAATTTCTTACCCAGGTCATCACTAAGTTCTGGAAGTCAGAAAATTTTATTTCTTTAAAAAGTCCTTTCTATAGATCTTCTTGAAGAGGAAGAATTTTTGAAAAAGCATCAGAGTAAAGACATTAACTGTTATAATGACAAGACTTAATGCACATTTAAATCTGATTGCAATGCAAATTGACAAGGAAACTTGGTTACTGTTGTGACATATAACATTTTGAAATAACTAGAAAAAAAGAATTATAACACAGTACAAGTAGATATCCAGATTTCAGAAACTGTATAAGTTCCAGAATATCTATATTAAAAACATCTATTCATCTGTATAATCTGAGCTTTATCACTCATTTGATAATGCTCTCTATGTATTTTAACATACCAAATAATTGTAGTTAATTTAACATTTTTTTTCTTTTAGGTTGACTCAAGTGTCCTGTGAAGCATTCCAAAGTTTGCTGAATTAAAATAATTTTAATTAGAACTTGATAGGAAATTTATTAAAAAAATAAGTTTTTTTTCTTTAATTTGGTCAGATAGAATCAGAGGTCTCTATAGATAATGCTTTTTCCTTTACCAAAGTTACAAGGGATCTCAAAAGCAAATACAACAAATCACTTCAAAAACATTGTATAATTTATTATCAAAGTAGCATTCCAAGGAAACTGTTCTCTTAACAAAGAAAAGCCAAGTTCAAATCTTGTACTAGCTTATTTTTAAGTTAATTTACTTGATTAAACTCATTCTAAACTTTGTTCTGACAATGCACAATTGTCCACTTCCCACAAAGTTTCCAGCTCTTTTTGTATTTGAGAATTTATATAAGTGCTTAATTTCCTTTAAGCCAATTAAGTAGAGCTCACTTACAAATCATTTTTGACAATACCATTAAAAAAAGACATATAATGCACATAGAAGCACATAGACAGACACAACCGGAGATCTCATAAATTCATTTTCTAAGCTTCATCACTAGTTAGACATCACAAATAAAAACTCACTAGTTTAAAATAACAGTTGGAATAAGTTTGTTTTTTGTTTTTGTTTTTTTGGTTTTTTTTAAAGACTTCTTTCCCATGTTTTCCTTCAGTCTCAGTAATTAGAGGTGGTCTGGATAAGATGTGTTCCTGAGAGCCTGGTCTCAAAACTCAGGGAGAGGGAAAATGTTCTCCTAGTGGGACTTGTTCCCTCTGGTCAAAATTTTGAAAGGATTTTTTAAAAGTTTATTTCAACAAATGCATATCTAATAAAGGAACTCATTTTAGCTCTTTTCAGAGCAATTTTTTGTTAATACCCAACTGACTAGGTAACTGTAAACCTGCCTGAAGTGTTTGTTGGAGGCTGATTTTCTAATACCCCTCATTTTTTGTTTGAATTTGAATTCTCAGGGATAATGTCTACTAGCAACATTGTGTAGTGGGCCACTGTGCTGCGTGAGAGTTTAACTCCTCTAGGTTTTTCCTAGACCTTCTTACATGTCTTGGGTCTTCCAGTGGCATCTAGGACATTATGGGTGCTCAGATCACCAAATGGCCAGTTCTTATTCGCATCCCAGGTTGAGCAGATTTTAATTAAGGAGTGGGTTTCCTTATGGGACCACTGCACCATGTGAGAACTTGGCCTCCACCACCCCTGTTAAATTTCTTAGTCACCTGAGAAAACTATAACTGGCCAGGGAGAGTCTTGTCCCTTTTCTTTGGAGAAAAGGCTGTCATATACCTTCGCTTTTATCCTGATAAATCCCATTAAGGCAGGTGAATTGAGGAGAAGCATCAGGTCAGCCTCTTACCTAAACACTCAGCCCAGACCCTTAAGTCTCTTTCAACTGAACCAACTACAATATCTTTTAATTGAGCCCCCAGTGTCTCCACTAGTGGGGTATATATTTCCCATTATTTTTCAAACAAACCCCTCCTCAGCATCTCCACTGAGGTGGTTAACCAAGCCCCTCAGGGTCTCCACTGCTGGGGTATAGTCCCCAGTATCTCTCAATTGAGATTACCCCCACGGACACCGCTGAGGAGGTAATCTCTTCCCTAAGTATTTCCCACTGAGGGGGCATCCCCTTGCCATCTTCCCCCACATCTCCACTGATGGTTACTCCCCAGGTATCTTTCAGCCAGTCCTCCTCCTCAGTCTCTTTCAATTGAGGTACCTGTTACACATGGCCAAATAAAACTCAAGATCGTCAACCAATATGGGAGATCCAAGACCCAGGAGAGCTCACCCAAGTTTATCTGGACTCCCCAAGAAGATGGATGGGCACAAGGGGCCCCTGCTGGTACCAAGGTTCCATATCTTCATAGAGTTCAGGCAAAGGAGAGCAGTCTTCTCTGGGTCCCTTTAGTGGTTGCCATAACTGTCAACTTAAAAAGTACACAACCTGAAAGTTGAGAGTTAAGTTTTATTTGGGGTGAAATTAGGACTTAAGCCTGGGAGACAGCATCTCAGGTAGCCCCAAGGAATTGCTCCTGAGTTGGATTAGTTCTCCTTTTCTAATAAAAAAGTGAAACAGCTCTGAAATCTTACATTGAACCAAGTCTTCCACAATATATCTTTCTAACACTAGGCAAACTTGTAATGGCTTGGGATATAAATATTTAAATGAAATGCATTCTTTTCATTTTAATATTATTCTTGAAAAATTAATTATTTAATTAAAGTACAAAAAGGCAATATAGAAGTATTAATAATGCCATATTGACTGTTTTGTTGTTCTATGAAACTGTGTATAATTGTTTTCACAAGCTACATTTTTAAAGCATTTTAATCCAATTATTGGGAAAATGAACATGACAAAACTATTCAGTGGTATGCATAGAATCAAATTCAAGTCTATGAAATAAGCTAATCACTACCTAAGGCCAATGCTTACATCCTGTACTGGAATGGATGTTAGATTATAATAATTTAAATTTTATGTAAACATAAAATAAAACCTTATGATCAATTGCCTTACCAAGTATCATATTCAATTATGTCACACATTAAATTACAATTCCTGGATCTACAATGTTTATCTGTTTTACTATAACATACAGAGTGTATGATACAGATATTATCATTATAACCAGAAAACAGTTTCAAAATGGACCTTCCTACTTTTATTTTCAGTTAAAAATGAATATTCCTTTTTGTGAAGTTTCCTTTTGTTCCATAGTGAACAAAACTACATGTGTTTGCACGTAGAATGCCATGTGAGAAAGTAGCCAAAAGAAGTCTATGTAACTCATGAAAAGTTAGAGTTGAAAAAAGGAGAGGGAATGGGATGGACTGGGAGTTTGGGGTTTGTAGATGCAAACTATTACATTTAGAATGTGTAAGCGTTGAGGTCCTACTGGAAACTATATTCAATCACTTGGGATAGAAGATGATGGAAAATAATATGAGGAAAAGAACGTGCATATCTATATGACTAAGTTAGTTCGGTGTACAGCAGAAATTGGCACAATATTGTAAATCAACTATAATTTTAAAAAATCAAAAAAAAGAAAAAATATTCAAAATTGTCAGACAAAATAGTATGCTGGAATAATACAGCACTTTATGACTTATTAAAATAATTTGGAGAAAGGTATAAAAAAGTACAAAAGTAGCTTAACTAGCCAAATTATTTTTAAAAATAATTCATTTTTGGAATAACATATATTAAGAACACAAATCATGCAATTGATAGAAATCCCCTTTACTGCTCTAGCATTAGAGAATGTTAATGTCACCATACCAATACTAAGGTACTTTTCAACATATATGTATACAAAGTGTACATTTAGGAGGTGTGTTAAGCCATTAACTTGCCATTATAACAAAAATTCTAGTTTGTTAAAAATAATTTCAAGTTTGAGCTATAAGCGTAAACATACCTATTTCCATAAATTCCAGGAATATGATATCTGGTAAATTGCCTTGATGTTTATTTGATCTGAATATGACAATGGTGATTTTGTGGAGGTTTGAATTAGATTATTATTTATTACCAGGGCTAACTAAAAAAGTGCCAAAACATATTTAATATGTACAGTACATTTATTAACTAGAATATTAAATGTAAGAATGGATTATCAAGGAAGATGTAGCATCTTCTACACAACCATGAAATCTTTTTTTTAATTAAAGATTTTTTTGGGGTTAATTTTTAGGGCCACACCCATGGCATATGGAGGTTCCCAGGCTAGGGGTTAAATCAGGTGAGAACTGCTAGCCTACACCACAGCCATGTCAATGTGGGATCTGAGCCATGTCTGACCTACACCACAACCCACAGAAATGCTGGATCCCCAATCCACTGAATGAGGTGAGGTATTGAACTTGCATCCTCATGGATACTAATCAGCTTTGTTTCTACTGCACCACAATGGGAACCCATGGAAAGTCTTAACCTAGAGATAATTCTGTGTTTTAAAAAGCTATTAAAAATACTCCAGTCATACTTATTTATATACTTACTCTTTTATCAATTTCATAAGCATTGATATTACCACAAGAAACATTTTCCATTCCATGTAAATATTTTTTATTAAATATGTAATGTAAAATCACCATTTTATAAAAAGCAAGTGTTTATAAATGAATCACCATTTAACTAAAAATAATTTTACTTCATTACTTACATCTATCAACATTGATTTTAATATTACAAGAGCTAAACATACCCAGGAAATTTTTTCTACCTATACAGTTGTCATTACTTCTTTTTGGATGATAGTCCTACTAATAGCTCCAAAATGGAAAAATTTTATATCAGCAGATGAAATTAAAATCAAAGTTCTCATTCTCTTCCAACTGAAAACAAATTCAAATTGACATTTTATTTAATATAATTTAACAAGGATCTTATTAAGTTTTATTCTTTATACTTAGAGAAGATAATAGACAATAGTCTGCAAAAAATTAAGGTTTTGAATATAAAAATCTTTAAGTTATAACTTTCAAATAGAGATGATATGATATATATTGATAGTTATCAAATCCATAGGATTGTCTTACCTTTTTACTGAGTTTTTATATACTTAAGAAAGCTTCAAATAACTCCTCTTTCTTTACTAGGAAAATAAAATTAAAAAAAGAAAGTGAAATTGATTTGCTATTTTATGCTGTCACGTTTAATATTTTGGATAATTTTGAAACTGCTTGGTAACCCTTCAATTCTGAAAAAAAATTCTGGCTCAGTTGCCACTATGCTTCATAAAATAATAAAATATAGATGGAGTAATATTTAAGTAACTGTATCTATTATGGGGAATTGCCTTCTGAAGTCATGCATTATTAAAAGTTTCTAACAAGTTATAATGGATGTAAGATAATAGAGTATCATGTATAATGAGTGATTTAAAAGATCATCTCACTGCGCTTGTCAATGGTTTAAAATGTAGATAATAGAGAAGTAAAAAAAATATTTGGCATAAATTTTCTCACATACCTAAGACTTTTTTTCTCATGCATCTTTTAAGTAAACTAATGGCTTTTTAAAAAATGATTTCAAGCATGTGACATACTTAATATCACACATATAATCTCCCTGCTATTCAAAGATTTACTGAATTTAGTTTAATTTGGATATAAATAAATACATTAAAAGTGTTTATTTTATTTAATTAATTTTTATTTGGCTGCACCTGCAGCATATAGAGGTTCCTGGGATGGGGATTGAATCCAAGCACCAGCTGTCACCTGCACTATAGCTGCAGTGACATCTGATTTTTAACATGCTGTGCCACAGCAGGAACTCCTAAAAGTGTTTATTTATGTAAAACTTATTATGTTGTTCACATTACCTTGAAATACTTTAAAATAAATTTCAGGAAAAAAATGCAACCTGATTATCCTAATGCAGCTCCTTTTTAAAATAATTTTTTATTGTTATTTCCCCAATAATTTTTTTTCTACTGTACAGCATGGTGACCCTATTACACATACATGTATACATTATTTTTTCTCCCATTATCATGCTCCACCATAAGTGACTAGACATAGTTGTCAGTGCTACATAGCAGGATCTCATTGCTAATCCTGATACGATAACAAAAAAACTTGGAAATATTCCTGGCAAATGATCAACACATCATTGTTATCATTTTGACATAATGCATAATGCACTATAACTTGATATATGGTGCAATAGACACCTAAACTCAAAAACTAAAAGAAACTTTGATGTAAACCATGCCTATCTAAGAGATTTCACACATATCTCCAGTGAAAATATTTTTTGACATCTTAAATTGCATGCCAAATTAACAAAAGTTCAGATGTCTGAATTAAGTGCTTGATTACATAAGAATAAATTTTGTATTATTTAAAACAGAGATCTTAAGCTCACTTTTAGTTTTATTGAATACCTTAAAAGTGAATTTGTAATAATTTTCTTGAGTTCAAATTATTTCTCTATGAAAATCTCAGATTGTGGTCTGTTATTTGGCCTCAGCTCCCCCATGACCTGGTTAGAAATGAGAATCACATTTCACCCTAGACCTAGTGAATCAGAATCTGAATTTTTAAAAGATTCACAATCTCACCATCAACCCTACCCACCACATGGCAACCCACAATTGGAATGGTGGAAGTTAAAATCTGGAGTTTCTCCCTGAAGACTGAAGTGTTTGTACCCCATATAAGCCATTCCAATTTTCAAGAGCAGTACCTAAGAGATGAGCCTTCCAAATATTTGGCTTTGAAGATCAACACGGCTCCTTCCCATGAGACCCATGAAGCTGTGGTGATCTGGAAAAGGTTCTTAAAGGACCAAATATAGTGACACCAACTCCAGGCCCAGTGTAGAAGCAACTCTTTGAAAAGAGCCCACACCTTATGGGAAAGAGGCTCATTTACTAATTTAAAACATTGATCTGTAGGCAGGGGCCTACTGGAATACTCACCAGGGATAGAGGTTGTTAGGTGTGGTATTCCTGCTTTCCCTCTGCCTTGCTAAAGTCAGTAGAGGCCATCTAATTTTCCCCTTTCTGAAGGTTGCCATACTTATGCTCCAGCCAATAGTCATTTTCTCTGTGCTCTTTCTGCCTTGCTGAAGCTGATTTGTACCATCTTTTTATTATTTTTCTTCTTTTTTATTGTCTGCTTTTTCTCCCCGCCCCTTTTATTGAGTGCCATCTTTGCACATCTCTCTGTACCTTTTTGCACATCTAGAACGTCAGTATTTCCCAGGGGGCAGCTTCTACACATCTGGTGCCTTGGGTTTCACATCTGACGACCTGATTTTTGCAGCTTCCCCCAGGGCATGCCCCTTAATTTTCTGGTTCTGGAAGCCGGGGGTGCTTTCTTTTCTGGTTCCTGTAGGACTATAACAATCAGAGAGCCAGTTCTTGGCAGACTGTCATTCCCAGGTAGCAAACTGAAGCACACTCCCAATCTTTCTGAGAAAAGTCTAAAATCTGAGAAGATTGATGTAAAGAAACTTGAATTAAAAGTTGATTATAATGGATATATTCTCCTGGACATAGGTTAGCACTGTTCTTATTTATACTTTGATGCCCCAAAGACATTGCATTTGTTTTGTTATTATAGGGAACTCTAAATGAAAGCAAGAATGATTCTTTACATTTAATTCCTTAAGCAGTGTTCTCAGGACCATTTTTCTTTCAAAATTATTTTCTGATATTTTTGTACAAAAAGGTAGACATGTCATGCCCAGAATGAATTGATTAAATATAATTTGAAGATAAATACAGATGTCAGTATTTTCAAAAAGCTGTAGGATGGCAGGAGTCAAGTTATATTTTAGGACATGGAAAACATGGAGCATATTTGCTAATAGTCAGGATTCCCCAATTTTCTTGGATAAAAATAGGCCTCATGAATATTGTGGACAGTATAGAACAAACATGTGTTGTGAATTAAAGGTGCCATTAAATATCTCACTAGACCAAAATATATTGTCAACTGTTTATCAGAGCATGAGCAGAAGAATATATGTAGTTAAAGATTTAATTTATAATGCATTTGTTATGTAGATAGAAACTTAATTTACCAGATAGATGATAGATAACAGGTAGCTAGTAGGTAGATAGATAAATGCATATATGATATATATATATATATTAGGAGTCCTTAATATATATATATATAATATATATATTATATATATATATATATTAGGAGTCCTTAATGAGAATGTGTAATATATAGTTGTGTAGATACTTAAAAGATGTTGGTCTGTTTATTTCCACAGACATATCAAAAAGATGAGACATAACAAAAAATGTCCTGATAAATTTTGATTATGTATGCCTGAAAAAAACTAAAATTGACTCATTGAAATGATATGAAATGAGAGACTTCAGGTGGTGAGAAGGAGCTTCAGAAAGGGAAAATAAAGAATATCAATGGTGGAAAAGAAGTATATACTGAAAAATTTAGAGAGGATATATAGAGATAGAGAAATATTTTGTCCATCTCAAATTTAACTTAAAACCAACCCTGATTACCAAGTGAGATATATACATATTTTTCTTTATAAATGACTGTATTTGTCCTCCAAAATCATAAGTTTTATTGCTTCCTCTAATATGGGTTCTTTCTAGTGTCCTGTCAGGTAATTTTGTACTTACATATAATTTGCTACTACTTATGAATAGTGACAATAACAATGGCAATGAGTTAACATTTACTGAGTGTGATTATTATGTCCCAGAAAGTGTGCTATGAGTTAATTCATGAAAATCTATTAACATTGGCTCTTGGACAGAGTAAACAGTCAATACATGTTCACTACTGCTACTACTACTAGTAGTACTATTACCTACAATTATTCCTTTTAGTACTCTTAATCCTAAAAACATTCCTAAAAAATATGTCTTATTTTTACAATATTTTATATGAGAAATGAGATTCAAAAAGATTAGATAAGTTGCACGATATCACGCAGTTCTGGAGTGAATTAGGATTGTTTTCAGTCATATATCTGATTCCGAGCCTAAATTATATAACTCACCTTCTTAGTATAGCTTCCAGTCAAAACTACAACAAGGTGAAAAAAATACTAAAATCATAATTGTCACAGAATCAATATATCATAGATTCTCATCCCCCTCTCTCACTGAGAAATATCATTCCTCAAAATGAAAGATTCCTTTCTCATTTTAGTAAAAGCAAATGTATTTTAATGTAATGAATATAGCCTAAAATCAAAAGTTGAAATTGTAGAGTTTATTTTCTACTGCATGATATTGTTTACATCCAAAGTATTATCCATATTCTTTCATTACTTATTGTTCAAGATAACATTTCCCTCAAAATAACTTTATTGTTTTGAGGTTAGTATAGCAGGATAAATTGTTATCAGATTTACATTAGTGCACATAAATCTACCTCTAAGATGGTGGATTGTTTTATCATTTATTTATATATATATATTTTCTACTGTACACCATGGTGACCCAGTAACACATACATGTATACAGTATTTTTTCTCACATTATGTGTTTCATCATAATTGACTAGACAAGAGTTCCCAGTGCTGCACAGCAGGATCTCATTGCTAATCCATTCCAAAGGCAATAGTTCATATCTCTTAACCTCAAGCTCCCATTCCACCCCACTGCCTCCCCCTCCCCCTTGCCAACCACAAGTCTATTCTCCAAGTCCAAGATTTTCTTTTCTGTGGAAAGGTTCATTTGTGCCTTATATCAGATTCCAGATATGAGTGATATCATGTGGTATTTGTCTTTCTCTTTCTGACTTACTTCGTTCAGTACGAAAGTCTCTAGTTCCATCCATGTTGCTGCAAATGGCATTATTTTGTTCTCTTTATGGCTGAGTAGTATTCCATTGTGTATATATACCACATCTTCCTAATCCATCATCTGTCGGTGGACATTTGGGTTGTTTCCATGTCCTGGCTATTGTGAATAGTGCTGCAATGAACATGTGGGAGCATGTGTCTTTTTTAAGGAGAGTTTTGTCTGGATATGTGCCCAAGAGTGGGATTGCTGGGTCATATGGTAGTTCTATGTATAGTTTTCCAAGATACATCCATACTGATCTCCACCCTGGTTGTACCAGCTTACATTCCCACCAGCAGTGCAGGAGGGTTCCCTTTTCTCCACACCCCTTCCAGCATTTGTTCTTTGTGGACTTCTTAATGATGGCCATTCTGACTGGTGTGAGGTGGTATCTCGTGGTAGTTTTGATTTGCATTTCTCCAATAATCAGGGCTTTGGAGCATTTTTTCATTTGCTTGTTAGCCATCTGTACATCTTCCTTGGAAAAATGTCTCTTCAGAATCTTTTGCCCATTTTTCAGTTGGGTTGCTGGATTTTTGGCTGTTGAGTTGTATAAGTTGCTTGTATATTTTAGAGATTGAGCCCTTGTCAGTTGCATCATTTGAAACTATTGTCTCCCATTCTGTAAGTTGTCTTTTTGTTTTCTTTTGGGTTTCCTTTGCTGGGCAAAACCTTCTCAGTTTGATTAGGTCCCATTGGTTTATTGTTGCTCTTATTTCTGTTTCTTTGGGAGACTGATCTGGGAAAACTTTCGTAGGGTTGATGTCAGAGAATGTTTTGCCTTTGTTCTCTCCCAGGAGTTTGATGGTGGCCTGTCTTATATTTAAGTCTTTCATCCATTTTGAATTTATTTTCGTGCGTGCTGTGAGGGTGTGTGCTAGTTTCATTGATTTGCATGCAGCTGCCCAGGTTTCCCAGCAATGCTTGCTGAAAAGAGTGTTGTTGTTGTTGTTGTTGTTTCCCCATTTTATGTTCTTGCCTCCTTTGTCAAAGATTAATTGACCATAGATGTCAGGGTTTATTTCTGGGTTCTCTATTCTGTCCCAGTGGTCTGAGTGTCTGTTTTGGTACCAGTACCACACTGTCTTGATGGCTGTGGCTTTGTAATATTGCCTGGGGTCTGGGAGAGTTTTGCCTCCTGCTTGGTTTTTGTTCTTCATCATTGCTTTGGCAATTCTGGGTGTTTTGAAGTTCCATAAAAATTTTCAGATTGTGTGTTCTAGTTCTGTGAAAAATGTCATGGGCAATTTGATAGGGATTGCATTGAATCCGTAGATTGCTTTGGGTAGTATGGCCATTTTGCAATATTGATTTTTCCAACCCAGGAGCATGGACTAGCTTTCCATTTCTTTCCATCTTCTTTAATTTCCTTGATTAATGTTTTATCCTTCTCGGCATGTAGGTTTTTTACCAACTTTAAAAAAAATTCAAAACAGAAAGTGACTCACAGAGAACAGACTTGTGGTTTCCAAGGGGAAAGGGGAGGGAGTGGGATGGACTGGGAATTTGGGGTTAGTCAATGCAAAGTATTACACTTAGAATGGAAAAGCAATTAGGTCCTATTGTATGGTTCTGGGAACTATACTGGTCTCTTTTTGTAGAACAAGAGGGAAGATAATATATGAAAAGGAATGTTCATGACTAGGTCACATTGCTATACAGCAGAAATTGGCACAACATTGTAAATCAAGTATACTTTAGTAAGAAAAAAAGAATTGAAATGTTTCTAATGTTTTAAATTACAGTGTATTAAAATGTTGGTTTTATTATTTTTTTATTTCCATATACACTTAAAAACCTATAGTAAAAGAGTTTTTAATATTTCAACAAAATTTTTAAATGTCACAGTAAAAAAAAATTCAAGAAAGAGTGATATCAGATAGAAAAGTATAAAAAACTGAATTGTGAAGATATTAAAAAATCTGAATGTACTTCTGAAGATAAGAGATTGAAACAGTAAAAATGTCCCAACAAAAAAAGCCCATAGGGAGCTAGAGTTCTAGCAAACTGGAGAATTTCTAGCAAACATTTAAAGAAAAATTAATATTGATCCTCCTCAAACTCTTTCAAAATATTTAAGACAAGGAAACACTCCCAAACTCATTCTCTCAACCAGCATTAGACTAATATCACAACTAGACAAAGAAATAATAAGGAAAAAAATTTAGACCAATGTCCCTGATAAATATTGATGTAAAAATCTCAAAATATGCCATCAAATGAACTTTGCAGCACATTAACATCATTATATGCCATAATCAAATTAGATTTATACCTGGATTGGGTTTATACCATGCAAGAATGATTCAATATATGAAAACTAATTAATGTAACGTGCCACATTAACAGAATCTAAGGTGAAAATAATTATCTTAATTGATTTAGAACAATAACATTTGACAAAATCAACACAATTTATGATACTGAAATTCAACAGGGAGCTCCTGTTTTGTTTCAGTGGTAACAAAACTGACTAGTGCGTATGAAGATGTGGGTTTGATCTCTGGCCTTACTCAGTGGATTAAGGATCCAGTGTTGAAGTGAACTGTGGTGTAGGTCACAGACATGGCTTGGATCCTGCATTTCATGGCTGTGGCACAGACTGGAGGCTATAGCCGTGATTTGACCGTAGCCTGGGAACTTCCATAAAAATATACGAATAGAATAAGCTGAATATAGGAGTTCCTGTTGTGGTGCAGTGGAAATGAATCTGACTAGGAATCATGAGGTTACAGGTTTGATCTCTGGCCTTGCTCAGTGGGTTAAAGATCTGGCATTGCCGTGAGCTGTGGTGTAGGTCGCAGATGTGGCTCGGATCTGGTGTTGCTGTGGCTCTGGCATAGGCCAGTGGCTACAACTCCAATTAGACCCCTAGTCTGGGACCTCCATTTGCCATGGGTGCTGCCCTCTAAAGGACAAAGGACAAAAAAAAAAAAAAAAAAAGGAAGCTCAATATAATAAATACTATATATAATAAGCCCTCAGCTAACATCATATACAATGATAAAAGGCTAAAACATTTTTTCTAAGGTCAGGAAAAATACAAGGGTCCCCACTTGCAATTCTTCTAATCAATATAGTTTGGAAGTTTTAGCCAGAAAGATTTGAAAAGAAAAAAGTTAAAGATATGCAAATTGAAAGAAAAAAGTAAAGTTACCTCTGATTGCAGATGACATGATCTTATACTTAGAAAACCTTAAAGATTCCACACAAACACAAACTGTTAAACCTAACAAATCATTTTGACAGTTTCAGGACACAATTCAACACACAAAAAGTTAGTTGCATTTTTTAACACTAACAATGACCATTTGGAAAATACAGTTTTAAAACCAATTTATAATATCATGGAAAAGAATGAAATATTTAGTAAACTCAACAAAGGAGGGTAAGAATTTTATACAGATATTGGAAAAATTGATAAAAGAAATCAAGGAAGATTTAAATAAATAAAAAAAATTCCATATTCATGGATTGGAAGACTCCATAGTATTAAAATACCCATACTCCCCAAAGTGATTTACAGATTCAATGCAACCTCTGTGAAAACCCAAAAACATTTTTGGCAGATATGGAAAAATCAGTCCAAAAATTCATATGAAATATCAAGAGACCCCCCCAAAAATAACTAAACTTTGTTGGAAGCCTCACACCTCCTGATTTCAAAAGATACCACAAAATAAGTATAATTATGAAGGTGTGATCTAGCATAAATGCAGGCATGTAGAGCAGTGGAATAGAATAGATAAAAGAGTCCAGAAACAAATGTATATAGTAGAATTATCTTTAAGATAAAGGCAGCATTATTTACAATAGTCAAGAAGAGGAAGTAACCCAAGTATCTATGAATGGATAGATGTATAAAGGAAATATGATATACAAATACAATTATATTCTATGCATACTTAAAATGGAAATCTTGGTACACAGTACAATGTGTATGAAACTATAGGACATTATGTTAAGTAAAATAAGTTAATCACAAGAGGAAAAATACTGTAGGATTCCACTTATATGAGGTATCTGAAGTAGTCAAAAGCATAGAAACAGAACTTAAAAATCTTATTTCCAAAGGCTGGGCTGATATGGGAAGAGAAGTTAGTGTTTAATGAGTATAGACGTTCAGTTAATTTCTGCTGTATAGAAAATGATTAAATTATATGTACATACTCTTTTTTATATTTTTTCCATTATGGTTTATCATAGAATATTGAGTATAATCTCTGTGTTTTACAGTAAAACTTTGTTGTTTAATAATATGAACACTTCATAAATTTGCATGTAATCCTTGTACCAAAGTAATTTCTATATTGTTTCAATTTTGCTATATGTGCAGTCAAAGCAAGCACAGGAGACCATCTTCTATGCTGTAATCATTATAATATTTTCCTTCAGAACACCAATCAATCTAGCTTAAAAGTTTGTTATATAATTACAATAATGCATAAATTTCTCAAAGAACTCAATTAGGAATTGAGATTTACCTCAGAAATAGACTAGAGCCAATGTCACCACACCATAGTGTAATTAAAAAAAAAATCCCAGGAAGGCATGTGTCTCAATTGCTCATTCAGGTACCTTTATATTTTGGTGTCATTTTCCTTCCTCATTGGCAGATTATCTTTCATACTTTCCAAACTATATTTGAAAATGGCCATCATCCATGAATTCTGAGTTAAGTTCTTTATGTAAGTAAATCCTTGAGCCAAAATTTCAAGTAAGGGGCTTCTATTGGTCAATCTCCAGGAAACTTTCTTTCTAATTGACTAATATGTTCATATCAACTAAACATATAGCTCCGGCCTAGGGCAGCGTCAAGCTTGCTTTCACTGTGGTCATATACACAGGGGATAGGGAAGAAGCATTCACCAGTATGCCACATATTGACCTTCTAAGAAGATAAAACAGTTGAAATCATTCTATATCATGGTATAACAACTCTGTTCTCAAACTTCAGCCTATATAAAAGCTCTGGAAACCTTTTGTAATAAACAGATTGCTGGGCCTTACTCCCAGTTTCTGATTCAGCATGTCTGGGAAAAGATCCAAAATGTGCATTCCTAACAAGTTGCCAGATAATTTTCATGGTGGGTCCCCCACTTTCGAGAATAAATGGTATAAAACGAGAACATTTTAAAGTCTAGATGAATATATCAGCTCTGCATCTTACTACATAACTGTAGCCCTTTAAATTAAGGGTGATTCCATCAATTAAACTACTTGAGCAATAAAATAAGTAAAGTAATAGTGAAATTTTATTAATAAACTTAATTTTTAAGAATAATTTTTTGTTCTCAGAAAAATTGAGCAGAAAGTACAAAGAGTTTCCCAATACTTCCTTTCCCCCACAAGTACCACCTTCCCCCATTATCAACATCTCCTACCATACTGGTACATTGGTTAAAGTAGAAAATGTAAATCATCACATCCTATCACCCAAAGTTCATAATTTACTATAGGATTCACTCTTGTTATTGTGCATTCTGTGGAACACACATTTAGACAAATGTAAAATGATGTGTGTCTGCTACTATAGTACCATACAGAATGGTTTCACTTGTGTAAAAATCCTCCATACTCTGCCTACACATCCCTTTACACCTCCCAAAACCCCTGGAAATCACTCATCTTTATACTATCTCTATAGCTTTGCTTTTCCAGAATGGCATATAATTATATTCATACATAAGCATATTGTCATAATATACATATAAGCTTCCTTTTGTCTTCTCATGGCTTGATAGCTCTTTGCAGCACTGAACAATATTCTACTATCTGGATGCAACACAGTTTATTTATCCATTCACTTGCTGATGGGCATCTTAGTTGCTTCCAACTTTTGACAAGTATAAATAAACCTTCTATTTATTACAGTGTAAAAATTTTGTGTGGAATTAAGATTATTTATTTATTTATTTATTTTTAATTTTTTTTATTACTCAAATGAATTTATCACATCCATAGTTGTATAATGATCATAACAATCCAATTTCACAGGATTTCCATCCCATAACCCAAGCACATCCCCCCAACCCCCAAACTGTCTCCTCCGGAGACCATAAGTTTTTCAAGATCTGTGAGTCAGCATCTGTTCTTCAAAGAAGTTCAGTCTGTCCTTTTTTCAGATTCCACATGTCAGTGAAAGCATTTGAAGTTTGCGTCTCATTGTATGGCTGACTTCATTTAGCATGATAGTTTCTAGGTCCATCCATGTTGCTAAAAATGCTGGCATTTCATTCTTTTTAATGGCTGAGTCATATTTCATTGTGTATATGTACCACATCTTCTGGATCCACTCCTCTGTCGATGGACATTTGGGTTGTTTCCAAGTTTTGCCTATTACAAATAGTGCTGCAAGGAACATCGGAGTACATGTGTCTTTGTGAGTCATGGTTTTCTCTGGATAGATGCCCAGGAGTGGGATTGCTAGATCAAATGGTAGTTCTTTGTTTAGTTTTCTGAGGAATGTCCAACCTTTGTCCACAGTGATTGCACCCATTTACAATCCCATCAACAGTATACTAGGGTTCCTATTTCTCCACACCCTCTCCAGCACTTACTGTTTGTAGACTTTTGGATGCTGGCCATGCTAGCTGGTGTAAGGTGGTACCTCATAGTGGTTATGATTTGCATCTCTCTAATAATGAGTAATGCTGACCATCTTTTCATGTGTTTTTTGGCCATATGTATGCCTTCTTTGGAGAATTATCTGTTTAGATCTTCTGCCTGTTTTTTGATGGGCTTGTTTGTTTTTTTGGTATAGAGCTGCAGAAGGTGCTTATAAATTTTGGAGATTAATCCATTGTAAGTTGATTCACTTGCAAATATATTCTCCCATTCTGTAGGTTGCTTTTCATTTTGTCTAGGGTTTCCTTTGCTGTGCAGAAAATTTAAGTTTGATTAGGTCCCATTTGTTTATTTTTTTGTTGTTGTCAGTACTCTGAGAGGTGGATCAGAGAAGATGTTGCTGTCGTTTATGTCAGAGAGTGTTTGGCCTATGTTTTCCTCTAAGAGTTTGATCGTGTCTGTATATCTTGGTCTTTAATCCATTTGGAATTTCTTTTTGTGTATGGTGTTAGGGAGTGTTCTAATTTCATTCTTTTCCATGTGGCTGTCCAGTTTTCCCAGCACCACTTATTGAACAGGCTGTCCTTTGGCCACTGTATATTCTTGCCTCCTTTGTCATAGATGACTTGGCTGTAGGTGTTAGGGTTGAATTCTGGGATTTCTATCCTGTTCCACTGATCAATATTTCTGTTTTTGTGCATGTACCATATAGTTTTGATGATTGTTGCTTTGTAGTATTGTCTGCAGTCTGGGAGCCTGATTCCCCCAGCTCCATTTTTCTTTTTCAGGATGTCCTTGGCTATTCTGGGTCTTTTGTGCTTCCAAACAAACTTTAAAATATTTTGCTTGAGTTCTGTGAAAAACGTCCTTGGTAATTTGATAGGGATTGCTTTGAATCTGTAGATTGCCTTAGGTAGTATAGTCATTTTGATGATATTAACTCTTCCAATCCACAAGCATGGTATATCTTTCCATCTATTTGTGTCATCTTTGATTTCTTTCATCAGTGTCTTATAGTTTTCAGAGTACAGGTCTGTTGTCTCTTTAGGTAGGTTTACTCCTAGGTATTTTATTCTTTTGAATGGGATGGTAAACGGGATTGCTCCCCTAATTTCTTTCTGCTCTTCCATTGTTAGTATATAGAAATGCCGTTGATTTCTGTGTATTAGTTTTGTATCCTGAAACTTTGCCAAATTTGTGGATGAGCTCTAACAGTTTTCTGGTAGAGTCTTTAGGATTCTCTAAGTATAGTATCATGTCATCTGCAAATAGGGATAGTTTTACTTCTTCCTTTCCAATTTGCATTCCTTGTATTTATTTTACTTCTCTGATTGCTATGGCTAGGACTTCCAAAACTATGTTGAAGAGTAGTGGCGAGAACAGACATCCTTATCTTGTTCCTGATCTCAGTGGGAATTTTTTCAGCTTTTCACCATTGAGAATGATGTTTGCCCTGGGTTTGTCATATATGGCCTTTATCATGTTGAGGTAGGTTCCCTCTATGCCCACTTTCTGAAGGGTTTTTATCAGAAATGGGTGTTGGATTTTGTCAAAGGCTTTTTCCACGTCCATTGATAGGATCATATGGTTTTTATTCTTCAGTTTGTTAATGTGATGTATCACATTGATGGATTTGTGGATATCACAAATGTCCTTGCACCCCTGGGATAAGTCCCACTTGATCATAATGTACTATTCTTTTAATGTACTGTTAGATGCGGTTTGATAGTATTTTGTTGAGGATTTTTGCATCGATGTTCATCAGTGAAACTGGCCTATAGTTTTCTTTTGTTGTGGTATCTTTGTCTGGTTTTGGTACCAGGGTGATGGTGGCCTCATAGAATGAGTGTGGGAGTATCCCTTCCTCTGCAATTTTTTGAAATAGTTTCACAAGGAGAGGTGTTAGTTCTTCTCTAAATGTTTGGTAGAATTCACCTGTGAAGCCATCTGGTCCTGGACTTTTGTTTGTTGGAAGTTTTTTAATCACAGCTTTGATTTCAGTTCTTGGGATGCGTCCGTTCATGTTTTCTATCTCATCTTGGTTTAGTCTTGGGAGATTGTACTTTTCTGAGAATTTGTCCATTTCTTCTGGGTTTTCTGTTTTATTGGCATATAGTTGCATATAGTAGTCTCTTATGATCCTTTGTATTTCTGTGATGACCGTTGTTGCTTCTCCTTTTTCATTTCTAATTTTATTGATGTGAGTCCTTTCTCTTTATTTATTTATTTTTTTTTGCTTGATAAGCCTAGCTAGGGGTTTATCAATTTTGTTGATCTTTTCAAAGAACCAGCTTTTCGTTTCATTGATCGTTTCTATGGTTTTCTTTGTTTCTATTTCATTGATTTCTGCTCTGATCTTTATGATTTCTTTCCTTCGGCTAACGTTAGGTCTTGTTGGTTCTTCTCTCTTGAGCTGCTTTAGATGTAAAGTTAGCTTGTTTATTTGAGCTTTTTCTTGCTTCCCGAGGTGGGCTTGTATTGCTATAGACTTTCCTCTTAGAATGGCTTTTGCTGCATCCCATAGGTTTTGGAGTGTCATATCTTCATTGTCATTTGCTGCTAGGTATTTTTTAATTTCCTCTTTGATTTCTTCAGTGATCCATTGGTTGTTTAGTAGCATGTTGTTGAGTCTCCACGTGTTTGTGTTTTTTTTCAGATTTTTATCTTGTTGATTTCCAGTCATATAGTGTTGTGGTCAGAAAAGATGCTTGATATGATTTCAGTTTTCTTAAAGTCACTGAGGTTGGATTTGTAGCCCAGGACATGATCAATCGTAGAGAACGTTCCATGTGCACCTGAGAAGGATGTGTATTCTGTTGCTTTTGGATGGGATGTCCTAGAAGTACCTATTAAGTCCATGTGGTTGAATGCATCATTCAGGGCCTGTGTTTCCTGATTGATTTTCTGTCTGGATGATCTGTCCATTGCTGTAAGTGGGGTGTTAAAGTCCCCCTGTATTATTGTGTTTTTGTCAATTTCTCCTTTTCAGGTTGTTAGCAGTTGCCTTATATATTGTGGTGAACCTGTGTTGGGTGCGTAGATATTTAAAATTGTTATATCTTCTTCTTGGATTGATCCTTTGATCATTACGTAATGACCTTCTTTGTCCCTTACGATATTTTTCATTTTAAAGTCTATTTTGTCTGATATGAGTATTGCAACTCCAGCTTTCTTTTGATCCCCGTTTGCATGAAATATTTTCTTCCATCCTCTCACTTTCAATTTGTGTGTGTCCCTAGAAGTGAATTGGGTCTCTTGAAGACAGCATATATATGGGTCTTGTTTTTGTATCCATTCATCCAGTCTATGTCTTTTGGTTGGGGCATTTAGTCCATTAACATTTAAGGTAATTATTGATATGTATGTTCTTATTGCCATTTTATTAATTGCTTTGGATTTGTTTTTGATGCTTCTGTGTGGACTTAAGTTTAAAAGTCATTTTTGTGAATACTGAGGAGCAGGATTGTTACATTATATGGTAAGAGTATATTTAGTGGTGTAATAACCCACCCAACTATCTTCAAATTAGGTGCAATATTTTGGATTCCCAGTAATAGTAGTCCCTATTCTTGTTGCTCCACACCCTCATCAGCATTCAGTGTTATTTTAAATTATTAACTGTAAATGTATATTGAAACTCCAGGATAGCTATCAGGAAAAATGTTTTATTTATTTATTTTTAAGGATAATTGATAGGTTTAAAAGGAGAGAAATACCAAATTCTCAATTAAAACAAAAAATGCACAAAAATTGGAAGATAAAAATAAGGACAAAGAAAAGGTAAAAAAATATAAAACAAGAACACACAGGGTAGACATTTTTATAATCACTTTAAATACCAATGGCTTAAATATCTCTAATTAAAAATTGGAGATTGTCAGAGCAGACCAATAAAATTATTCAACTATATATTGTCGACAAGAAACAATTTTAAATATGAAGTTATACATAATTAATGGTAAAGGGATAGAGAAAAATACTGTTAAAACTTTAATCATAAGAAAAATGGAGTAGATATATTAATTTCAAATGTAATAGACTTCAGAACAATAAAAGTTATCAAGGATAAAGAGAGGCATTACAGAAGAATAAGTGTTGATTCTTCTAGAAGACATAAAAATCCTTATCTTGTATGCACCTATCAAGAGTATATCAAAATATATGAGGCAAAAACTGATAGAACTACAAAGAGAAATTGATAAATCTACTAGTATACATGCAGACTCTCTTGTTCCTCACATAGGAATTGTCAGACACAGCAGGCAGAAAATCAGTAAGAACATAGTAGAACTCATCAACTCTATGAATTAACTGGATAGAATTGACATCTATAGGCTCTTCATTCTTCTCAAGTTCACATGGATCATCCACTGAAGTAGATCACATTCTGGGTCATAAAACACAGCAAGTTTAAATAATAGAAATTATGTAATGATTAATCTTAGATTATAATTCAATTTGGCTAGAAATCAATAACAGAAAAATTGCTAAGAAATCCCAAATACTCAGAAATTAAAAACATTTATAAATAATACAGGAGTTAAAAAATAAATCTTAGGATAAATTTTAAAACATTTTGTACTCAATGAAAATAAAAATATAACATTAACAATTTGTGAGATTTAGTAAAGGTAGTGCTTAAAGGGAAATATGTAACACTGAAAAACATTAGAAAGGAATTCTTAAAATCAATAATATAAGATTCCATCTTTAAATAGATGAAAAGAACAAGTTAAATCTTAAAAAAGAAACATGCACCTGCATGTTCTTTGCAGCTCTATTCACAATAGGCAAGACATGGAAACAACCCAAATGTCCATCAACAGACAATTGGAATAGGAAGATGTGGTATATATACACAATGGAATACTACTCAGCCATAAAAACAGAACAAAATAATGCCATTTGCAGCAACATGGATGGAACTAGAGACTTTCATATCGAATGAAGTAAGTCAGAATGAGAAAGACAAATATCATATGATATCACATATCTGAAATCTAATATAAGGCACAAATGAACCTTTCCACAGGAAATAAAAACATGGACTTGGAGTATAGACTTGTGGTTGCCAAGGGAGGGGAGGGAGTGGAATCAATGGGGTGCTTGGGGTTAATAGATACAAACTATTGCCTTTGGCGTGGATTAGCAATGAGATCCTGCTGTGTAGCACTGGGAACTATGTCTAGTCACTTATGATGGAGCATGGTAATGTTAGAAAATAGAATGTATACATGTATGTGTAACTGGGTCACCATGATGTACAGTAAAAAACAATTTTATTGGGGAAATAACTATTAAAAATAAAAATAAAAATAAAATAAAATAAAATAAAAAAGTACCAGAAGGAAGGAATGTAGTAAAACTTAGAATGTAAATCAATGAAATTGCATTTCAGAGAAAATCAATAGCAAAAAATAAAAAACCTAAAATCTGATTCTTTGAAAATATCAATAAAATTGATAAGCCCTTACACAGAATAAGAAAAAATAGGGATGACAGAAATTATGGATATCAGAAATGAAAACTATGATATCACTTTTGATCCTATAACTTAAAAATATAATAAAAGAATATTATGAACTACTCTAGGCTCACTAATTTGATTACTTTGATGAAATTGATCAATTCCTTGGAAGATACCATTTGCCAAAATTCACACAGGAAGAAATAATTTGAATAGACCTATATCTACTAAATACATTAAATCAATAATTATTATTTTTCTAATACATGCAGAACAAGGCCCAGTTGTGTTTACTGGTGAATTATGCTGAGTACTTAAGGATGAATTATAATGATTTTCTTCCAGAAGATAAAAAAAAGAGGGAATACTTCCCAAATTATTCTATGAGCCCAGCATTACACTAATATCAAAAGCAGATAAATATAAAACAAGAAAAGAAAACTATGGATTAATATGTTTCATGAACATAGATACCAAAATTCTCAACAAAGTATTAGCAAATTGAATCCAATACTGTATAAAGTAATTATTCACTATGGACAAGGTGTAGGAGGGCTATGTATCAGATATGTAAAGCTGGACCAACATTTGAAAATCAATTACAGGCATTCCTGTCATGGCTCAGTGGTTAGCAAACCCAACTAGCATCCCTGGCCTCTCTCAGTGGGTTAAGGATCCAGGATTGATGTGAGCTGTGGGGTAGGTCGGAGACACATCTCAGATCCTGAGTTGCTGTGGCTGTGGTATACGCAAGCAGCTACAGCTCTGCTTCAACCTCTAGCCTAGGAACCTCCAAATGCCAAAGGTGCAGAACTTAAAAAAAAAAAAGATAAAAAAAAGAAAATCAATTACATAGTTTAATCTATTCTGTCAACAGATAATAGAAGCCAAATCATTATCATACCAATAATACTGAATTTTAAATAAATATCCACATGACTATACTTTTATGCAAAAGTATTCTGAATAATTTATGTAAGTACTTCACTCTCCAGAAGGTAAAATATAACCCCTCACTTGTTAAATATGTGTCTGCATATAGAGATATATCTGCAAAATTATAGTGTGTTAAGAGAGACAAAAAGTTACTTTACAGCTGAGAAACTCTACAAATACTACCACTATCAGGTGATCAAATTTACTGACAGTGTGAAGACATTTTTATAATATGCACTTTAGGGATAATTTGATTAAAGTGGCTCTTTACCTCTCGAAGTCTTCCTCCTAAGAGACATAGCCCAAGAAAAAAAATCATAAAATCCCAATTGAGATATATTCGAAAGCATCAGAGATTAGCACTCCTCAAAATTTACAAGCTCATGGAAAAAAAGCAAGGAACTGACTGTGCCAGAAACTGATACAGTGAAAAGAACTCTAAGATGATAACAACTAAATCCAATGTGGTATCACTGATGGAAAAAACCTAAGGAAATATGAATAAAGTATGGACTTTAATAATAACGCACCAATATAGGTTTATAAATAGTGACAAATGATCCATACTAGCATAAATATTAATTATACTAGAAACTGTGGTGTATATGAGAATTCCTATTAATCTTCACAATTTTTAGGTAAATTTTACTTATTTTGAATTTTTTAAAAAAATTTATTAAAAGAGCTTATTTTTTTTACTGCTCCTTTACTTGTTTTAGCTGCCCATGTCATCATGAACATTTCCTCATTAGTCAGCATGATACTCAAGAACTCAAGAAGTAAGGATCCATTAAAAAAAATACAGTTCTCAAGACCCTTAACTCTTTGTAGTATAGGTTACAACTTTGCCAGAATTTATTCAAAACATACATGCTATTGACTACCAAATTTATATCTCTAGCCCATAGCTCTACATTTAAAAACTAATTTTTTAGGATTTCCCATGTTGGGAAGTTAATACAACGAGGAACCATAAGGTTGCAGGTTCAATCCCTGGCCTTGCTCAGTGGGTTAAAGATCCAGCCTTGCTGTGAGCTGTGGTGTAGGTCACAGACGGGGCTCAGATCTGGCATTGCTCTGGCATAGTCCAGGAAGCTGTAGCTCTGATTCGACCCATAGCCTGGGAACCTTCATATGCTGCAGGAGTGGCTCAAAAAAGAAAAAAATAAAAACAAAACTAATTTTATATTCTGAGATGCATATGCCAAAGAAACATAACATTCAACTTGTCCAAAAGTGATCTCATGATCCACACTTTCTCCATCTCAAATGTGGAACTACATTCAAAGTGGATCATCATCTCAGTGGATGAACCATAATTTATTAATTACATAAAGCAGGCACATTGGTGTTATTCTCTGTGACTCTCTCTGTGATTCCCTCATAATCATCAAAAAGTTATTTCAATTACACATCCAATAAACCTCTCTAATTCATTCATTTTTCTTCAATACTCATCTTCAACTAAGTCCAGTCATAGCCTTTTTTTTTTGAATTTAGCTTTTTCTTTTTTTTAAGATTTTTAGTTTTTCCATTGTTTTTTCTCATATTATCCTCCATCATGTTCAATGCAGGTAACTAGCCATAGTTCTCTGGTCTATACAGCAAGATTTCATGGCTTATCCACACCAAAAGCAATAGTTTGCCTCTATTAAACGCAAACTCCCAGTCCATCCCATTTCCTCCCACTCCCCCATGGAAACCACAAATCTGTTCTCCAAGTCCATGAGTTTCTTTTATGTGGAAAGGTTCATATGTGCCACACATTTGATTCCAGATATAAGTGATATCATGTGGTATTTGTCTTTCTCTTCCTGACATTTCATTTAGTAGGAGTCTTTAGTTCTATCCATGTTGTGGCAAATGGCACTATTTTGTTCTAAGGCTGAGTAGTATTCATTGTGTATATGCATCACACCTTAATCCCATCATCTGTTGATATTCATTTATGTTGTTTCCATGCCTTAGCTATTGTAATGGTGCTGCAATGATCAAATAGGTGCATGCGCCTTTTTCAATGAAAGTTTTTCTGGATATATGCCTAAGAGTGGAATTGCTGGGTCATTTGGTAGTTCCATATTTAGTTTTCTGAGGTACCTCCATACTGTTTTCCATAGTGGTTGTACCAATTTACAATACCACCAAGAGTGGAGGAGGGAACCCTTTTCTCCACACCCTGCCCAGCATGCTATTTGTTGACTTGTTAGTCATGGCCATTCTGACTGGTGTGAGGTGGTACCTCATAGTAGTTTTGATTTGCATTACTCTAATAATTAGTGATGTTGATGTCTGTTGGCCATCTGTATATCTTCTTTGGAGAAATGTCTATTTAGGTCTTCTGACAATTTTTAAAATGTGTTATTGGTTTTTTTTTATGTTGAGTTGTATAGGTTGTTTATACACTTTAGAGATTAAGCTCTTGTAAATTGCACAATTTGAAACTATTTTCTCCCATTCTATAGGTTGTCTTTTTGCTTTTTTTATGGTTTACTTTGCTGTGCAAAATCTTGTCAGTTTGATTAGGTCTCACTGGTTTATTTTTGTTTTCACTTATGTTGCCTTGGGAGACTGACCTAAAAAAAATCTTTGGTATGGTTGATGTCAGAGAATGTTTTGATCAAGTTTGCTTCTAGGAGTTTGATGGTGTCTTGCCTTACATTTAAGTCTTTAAGCCATTTTGAGTTTTATTTTTGTGCATGGTGTGAGGATGTGTTCCAGTTTCATTGATTTACATGTGCTGCCCAGGTTTCCCAGCACCACTTGCTGAAAATACTGTCTTTTTCCCATTTTATGTTCTTGCCTCCTTTTTCAAAGATTAATTAACCATAGGTGTCTGGGTTTATTTCTTGGTTCTCTATTCTGTTCCATTGGTCTCTGTGGCTGTTTTGGTAACAGTACCACAGTCTTGATTACTGTGGCTTTGTAATATTGTCTGAACTCTGGGAGAGTTATGCCTCCTGGTTGGTTGTTTTTTTCCTCAGGATTGCTTTGGCAATTCTGGGTCTTTTATGTTTCCATATAAATTTTTGGATTGTTTCTTCTAGTACTGTGAAGAATGTCATGGGTAATTTGATAGGGATTGCAATGAATCTGTAGATTGCTTTGGGTAGTATGTCCATTTTTATAATTCTTCCAATCCAGAAACGTGGAATATCTTTCCATTTCTTTGAATCCTTTTTAATTTCCTTGATTAATATTTTAGAGTTCTCAGCATATAAATCTTTCATCTCTTTAGTAAGGTTTATTCCTAGGTATTTAATTTATGTGGTACAATTTTTGAAAGTATTGTATTTTTGTATTCCTTTTCTAATATTTCATTGTTAGTATACAGAAATGTGATTGATTTCTGAATTTTAATCTTGTATCCTGCTTCTTTGCTGAATTTGTTGATCAGTTCAAGTAGTTTTTGTGTTAAGTCCTTAGGGCTTTCTCTATATAGGATCATGTCATCTGCATACAGTGACAATTTTACCTCTTCTCTTCCAATTTGGATAACTTTTAATTTTGTTTGATTGCTGTGGTTAGGGCTTCCAATACTCTATTGAATAAAAATGGTGAGAGCAGGCATCCTTGTCTTGTTCCAGATTTTAGTGGGAAAGATTTCAGCTTTCCTCCATTGAGTATTATATTTGCTTTGGTTTTTCATAAATGGCTTTTATTATATTATGCTCCCTCTATACCCACTTTGGTAAGAGTTTTTATCATGAATGGACGTTGGGCTTTGTCAAATAATTTTCTTGCATCTACTGAAATGATAACATGTTTTTTGACTTTTTTTTGTTAATGTGGTGTATGACTTTGATTGATCTGTGTATGTTTAGCCATCTTGTGAACCTGAGATGATCATTTTTATATGTTTTTGGATTCAATTGGCTAAAATTTTGTTAAAAATTTTTGCTTAAATATTCATCAAAGATATTGGCTTGTGGTTTTATTTTTTGGTAGTATCTTTGTCTGCTTTGGATAGTAGAGTGATGGCAGCTTAATATGCTGCCATTTGAATTATTAATATA
The DNA here is from genome assembly GCF_016906955.1 of Phacochoerus africanus. NCBI lineage: Eukaryota > Metazoa > Chordata > Mammalia > Artiodactyla > Suidae > Phacochoerus > Phacochoerus africanus. Next base: position 37,874,819 of record NC_062556.1, on the reverse strand, counting down.
ATCTTTATAATCAAGTTCCTGATATGACTCATCCATTTCTCAAAATGTAGGCAGTATGACTTCTTAAAAGCACATATATTGTCATATCCCTCTTTTACTTTAAAATTACTGCTCATTCTCAACACTAGATAAAGGCTAATTTTGTTACCAGGTGTCATGAAGAATCTACTTTTTTTTTCCCTTTTAACTTACCCTGTATTGATACTAGCCTGACACTGTGGACCCTTTCTAAAGAGTGTCCTGTAGTGAATAAGTTTAAATATGTTAAAATTATTTTCAGAGATTATTTTTTTCTGAGAAAAAATAGGGTTTGTTACATAAAATCATGAATATTTCTAAACACTACTATAGCAATCAGAAGGCAAATTTCCAATTGGATATCTAAAATGAGAGAAAGGTGACAGAGTTTTTGCTGTTGTTGTTCTTCTTCACACTGAAGTACTACTGAAAGAAATATGTATTCAGAGAGGTTGGATGGAAATGTCAGTCTTATCCCTGGGGATGGGAGTAGATGTTGTGCTAACATCTGTTGAGATTTGAGTAAGAAATTAGAATAATTATTAAAGGGCAACAAGGATTGCTATTGTTAGTAGTCATTCAATGGTTTTGATGCTGGCTGCATCCTGTTCTTTGGCTTTTTTACTAAGTAGATATGCTTTATATTACAAGAAAGAGTAACTTCATGAAAATAACCACAAGTTGCAGAGGAAGTGAAAAATTTTTCTATTCTATACTCATATGCCAGCAATGTACTCAGCACTTGTACTACCTTGGAACATACTTAAATTTAGTTAAGTATGTTTCCTTGTAAAATAGGAAGGAAGAATATTAATACATGGATTTTTTACTATTAGTCTTAGTGAGTGATTACAGAGAAAGATAATGAAGCAATTTTCTTTTATCATTACTTGCATTTGGAATCAATAGTTGGAATACCAGGATGAAATTTTCTTTGATTTGGAGGGGTGATGTCCAGCTAAAATCCTAATAGTAAGGTTAGTTCTTATGGACTGAAATTTGTCAATACCTACAATTTTCTCTAGTGCTAATTTAATTTCAAAAATCTATCAATGATATGGCTTTTCAAGGTATTTATCTTTTTAGTTTTTCCTCCATCTTCATCACAACTTGATGTACCCTCAGTGATGAACTGCATATTTCCAAAATATTATTCCCCCCTAAAAACTAATTTTTCCTTAAACCATGAAAGTAAGAAAAAAATGAGGACTGTATGTATCATATATTCACAAATTCAGACACCAATTTTTTCATTTGTTGGGTTATGGAATTAATTTCACATTCAAAGAATGATTTTCAAATGTCAACCACTCTAGTTAACCCCTAATCTGTTAATAACTCTCTTATTATTCTTCACTTTAAAGTGGTTATAAATTTTCTTTTGATTGATGAGTGGCTGAGGAAATTTAAACCATTAGAGAAATAAAATGGTAGTAAAAGAAAAATTATGCAAAATGGATCTGTTAAAATGTGTATACTTTCTAAATATACCCTGTGGTCCTCTCATTCTCTCTCTCTCTTAATCCTACCACATCCCTCTGATTAAAATATATTTCATGGAGTTCACTTCACGGCTCAGTGGGTAATGAACCCAACTAGCATCCATGATAATGAGGATTTGATCCCTGGCCTCACTCATTGGGTTAAGGATCTGGCATTACTGTGATCTGTGGTGAAGGTCACAGACATGACTCAGATCCAGTTTTGCTTTGGCTTTGGCATAGGCCAGCAGATACAGCTCCGATTGGACCCCTAAGCTGGGAAGGTCCACATTCCATGGGTGTGAACCTAAAAAGACAAATAAATAAATAAATAAATAAAATATATTTCATGAGCTGTACAATTCATTCACTTATAATGTAGAATTCAGTAGTTTTTTAATATTCAAAGAGTCACATTACCATCAACACAATTTAAGTTTAGAATATTCTCATGAACTTGTGAAGACTTGACTATTAATGATGATTTTCCATTTCACCATAAATCCTGAGCTCTGAGCCCTAGAGAGCCAAAGATCTACTTTCTTTCTCAGTAAGCCTGTCTATTCTGGACAATTTTTATAACTGACTCTGTCACTTTGAATGTATTAAAGTTTCATTCATACTTAATAATGTACCAGTACTATACCCTTTTCACTGCTGAATGTATTACATTGCATGTGTATATCACATTTTATGTGTCAATTTATAAGTTGATGTACTTTTGGGGTGTTTCTACTTCTTGAATTTCATGATTAATGATCCCATGAAGGCTTATGTAAAATTTTTATATAGATTATATTTTTGTTCTATCTTATTTTTGAAAACTTTCTAAAGAATTAATAATACTTCTTTTTGAATTTATTTTAGAATTCATAAGCCTTATGTTTTGTCTTATCAAAGTCTTGTCTTTTCCTTGTGTGAAGTTTTTTAATGGCCAATTCAATTTACTTATTTGTTTTACATCTGTTCATACATTCTACATCCTCTCGAGTCAAGTTCCACGATTTCTATTTTGTTTTAATTCAATTTCTCACCGTATTCTGATAATATGACTTTCATTTCAATAAGGTCAGTAGTAATGCTTCCTCTTCCATTACTGGTCTTAGCCGCTTGATTCTGCTCTCTCTTTTTGTACTTTTTGGTCTAGCTAAAACTTTGTCAATTTTTGTTGATCTTATCATAGAACCAACTTTAGTTTGCATTGATTTCTCTATTACATTTTCTACTTTCTCTTTTACCAATTTCTGCTTTATTATTTATCCTGTTTGTTTAGACATTTTCTTCTTATCTGTATCTAAAGATGAAATTTGATTGATTTCAGATTTTCTTATTTTTGAATAAAGTCATAAGCATGCATATATTTGATTCTAATCACTGCTTCACCTACATCACATAATTTTTGGTATATAGTGTTTTGATTTTCATTCATCTCAAAGTGCATTCTAATTTTCCTTGAGATTTTTTAACTCACTGAAGATCAATGTGTTTTCTTTAGTTTTCACATATTTGTGAATTTCCTATTTTTTATATCAATTTTGAACCTCACACACTATAGGCAGAGAACATATTTGACATGATCAGTTACTTCAAATTTATTCAGGAATGTTTTGTGCCCTACTGTATGGTCTATCTTGGAGATTATTCTCCATTCAATGTACACTTGAGAAGAGTCTATATGGAGGTGGAATGTTTTATTAAAGTATGTTAGGTCTATTTGGTTTGTATTTTGATTTGCGGTACATTTATTCTTACTAATCTTCTGCCTAATTTTCTTTCCATTATTTAAATTATGGAATTGAAGTCTATAACCACTATTGAATTATCAATTTTCCTGTATTTCTGTTAGAATTTACTTCATGTATTTTGTCCCTCTTGCTGTTAGGTGCGTATGTGTACATGACCTTTATAACTTCCTAATTGAATGACATTTTTATCCTTATAGAATGTATCTCTTTACTGTAGGAAAATTTTTTCTTTAAAGGAATTTTTTCTTTTTTCCTTTGTCTAAGTATAGCCATACTTAATGTATGTGCTGTTTCCATGATATATTTTTATCTCTGTAATTTTATTATTTTATTTTTATTTATATCTTTGAATCTAAAGTGCTCTAGAAAGCACACACAGTTGGATCTTGTGTTATTTTTTAATGCAGTGAGAGAACAAGTCCATATTTATAAATTTATATATTTGTTATATTAACATTCTTATTTTCTACTTCCTGTTCTGTTGTTACTGAGTTCAAGTTATCATCTGGTTTCATTTATTTATTTTGGTATAGCTTTTCTACCACTCACCACATTTGGGCTATTATCAAAAAGTATACCATATTTCTGTATTTATTTTGGCCAATAATAGTGATATGTATGTATTTAAATATATATGATATACATGTATGTATTTAAAAGATAATGTATTATATAAGATTATAGAATAGCTTATATACACATACAGTGCTAAATATAGATTATATATATGAATATATATTGTTTTATACAATCAAAATTTAATTCTTTTTTACAAGGAAAAGAAAAAATGCATTTATAATGTTTTTTAAAATTACATGATTATCAGTGGTTTTTATTTTTTTATGTGGATTTGTATTATTCTCTGGTCACTTGTTCACAGCATGAAGATATTAATTTGGTGTTTATTGCAAAGTGAGACTTCTAGCACCCACTACTTCTGATTTTTATTCATCTGGAAATGTCTTTATTTCACATTAATTATTGAAAGATAGTTTAAGTGCTTATAGGATTCTTGCTTGATTTTTTTCTTTCAGCACTTATTATGTTATTTTACTATCTTGTGACCTCTATTATTTTTGATAAGTTTGCTGTCAATCTTTTGAGGTTATTTTGTATATGACAGATTTATTTTTATCCCGTTGATTTTTTTTTTTGGTCTTTGGTTTTATGCATTTTTTAAAATGGTATGTCTGGTGATGAATGTTTTCATGTTTATTCTACTATGAGTTTGTTCATTTAAATATGCAGCTCAATGATTTCATCATATTTGAGAAGTGCTCAGCCTTATTCCTCAAATATTTTTTCTGATTATTTCCCTCTCTCTCTCTTTTTTTTTTTTTTGATACTTCTTATATATATATATGTTGGTGCACTTAATAGTGTCCCATGTTTCTGAGGCTTTCTTTGTTTTATCTTTATTTGCTTCTTCTTTCTAATCTTCTGATTCTATAAGCTTTATTAATGTATTTTCAAGTTTTCTCTTCTTTCTTCTGCTTATTTATTTATTTATTTATTTATTTTTCCAATGATTGCCGACAATGGATTATTTATTTATTTATTTTTATTTTTTTTGTCTTTTTGCTATTTCTTGGGCCGCTCCCACGGCATATGGAGGTTCCCAGGCTAGGGGTCGAATCGGAGCTGTAGCCACTGGCCTACGCCAGAGCCACAGCAATGCTGGATCCGAGCCACGTCTGCAACCTACACCACAGCTCACGGCAATGCCGGATCGTTAACCCACTGAGCAAGGGCAGGGACCGAACCCGCAACCTCATGGTTCCTAGTCGGATTCATTAACCACTGTGCCACCACGGGAACTCCTCTTCTGCTTATTTAAACATATTATTTGGCACTTTAAATTGATACTATCTCCCACTCCTCTTGATGGCGTGTTGTTGTTCTTTGCTTCCTAAGTTATTTACTACTTGGATACACTATTCAATGTAATTTATTTCTTCTTATAAGAACAGTTTCTTATGTTGCTCCTTCTAAATAGAAGCCCTGACCTGCACCCACTCATCCTGGAATAAAATTTGGGTAGCTGTTCTATCTTTGTCTGTCTTCTAACATTTCTATTAAGCTGTCTACTTCTGATGGTATCACACACAGCTGTTTCTTTCCACTAATTTTATGCTACTTGCTCTATTGTTTTGACAATCACCTGAAGGCATAAATTGCTCCATATTTTAATCTAATTCAATTTCATCTTTGTAAGGGAAGTATAAAAAAACAGTCTTCGAGGTTTATTCCAACTTCAAGAGGGCTCTTGTTAGTTTGATTTTTGATTCTCTTTGCTAAACTCGTAGAGGGTCTAATGTTTAGCATCTTGCTCTATAAAATGTCCAGCCTTCCCATAATTATCTAACAGCAAAATAACTATTGTTTTTGACATCCTCACTGGCTTTTTCAAGTAAAGTCAATTTTATTGAAAAGAACTACCAAGCACTCTATTCTTACAGACTATCCCTGCCTCTGGTCAAAATTACTGTTCTGCTGCTCTGGAGATGGGTGTGCAGATATTTGCCCATTTCTTTACTGGTTAAGGACATTAACTTCCAGTCTTATTAGATTTATTCTCTGTGTGTGGAAGCTATGAAATATAAATAAGCCACAGCAAGGATGATTATGATCCTCCATATTCTCAGTTTGGAATTTCTGCCCTGTAAGTGTGGGCTGGATGGAGAAAGAAGTCCCAGATGATCTTGTCCGGAGTAGAGCTTCCAAAAACTGGAGCTGTGAGAGTGGAAGAATCTGATGGCTTTCCCCTTATGTGGAGATAAATGAAATCCTGTTGGGTATGCAGGTGAAGAGGGAACACTATGCTCCTGAATGTTCTTATCAGGATTATAGTTCCAAATTAGTGGGCTATAGCTGAAATGTCACAGACTATTGCTATTCCTAGTGAGATTTGCATTTTCTCAAATACATACTTCCTAATATGCTCTCTGCCTTTAGAACAATTCCCAAGACTTTAAGTGGATATATGTGTGTTTGCTTTTAATAATTTTCACCAGTTAAACCTGTTTTGCTGGAGGGAAATGTACAGAATTCTTCATACCATTTTTACAAAGCTGTTAATCCTATTATCTTTTTATGGTAGTGCTCCTTTCTTATATTTCTCCAGGATTTATGACTGCTGTCTATGCTCTAATGCTTAAAACCCCCTACCTCCACCAATAAGCAATTTATAGTCAACTGCCTAAGAATACCTACAATACTACTAAATCAACAAGAAATACCACACAGACACAAGTACTAAACAATATGAAATGTCTACCTAGTGAATGTACTTAATCTATTTGATGCATTTATCTTTAGACTTTTAATAGCCTAGTCATATTTTTTATTACCACAATTACATAATCAGTTGCTTTCAGCCTGTATTTTGTTTGTAGTCTGAATTTTTTAACCCGAATTGTTGAGGAATGTACCACTTCACATTATTAATTAAAGCCTTATTAATTTTAAGGAATCCTTTTATTTTAGTGTATTGTATTACATTTTATTATAGTTGATTTACTATATATATATATACATATATATATATACACATTCTTTTTTTCACATTATCCTCCATCATGTTCCATCACGTGATTTGATATATTCCCCTGTGCTATACAGCAGGATCTCATTGCTTATCCATTCCAAATACAATAGTTTTCATCTATTAACCCCTAAATTCCTGTCTCTTCCACTCCCACCATGTTTCTCCTCAGCAAAAACAAATCCATTCTCTCTATATATGGATTAATTTCTGTTCTGAAGAGGGGTTTGTTTGTGCCATTTCTCTTTCTTACTTACTTCACTTGTATGAAATTCTCTAGGTCCATCCATGTTGCTACAAATAACATTATTTTGTTCTTTTATATGGCTGGGTAGTATTCGATTGTGTATATATACCATATTTCTTTAATCTATTTATCTATTGAGAGATGTTTGGTTTGTTACCATGTCTTGGCTATTGTGAATAGGGCTGCCATGAATATAGGGGTGCACGTATATTTTTCAATAAACATTTTGCCTGAATATATGCCCAGGAGTGGGATTCCTGAATCATATGGTAGTTCTATGTTTAGTTTTCTGAGCTATCTCCATAATGTTTTTCCATAGTGGTAGTATGAATTTACATTCCCAACAGTGTAGGAGGGTTCTGTTTTTTCCACACCCTTCCTAGCATTTGCTATTTGCAATCTTTCTAACAAAGGCCATTCTGACCAGTGTGAAATGGTAATTCATTGTAGTTTTGATTTGCATTTATCTAATAATTAGTGATGTTGAAGATTTTTTCATGTGCCTATTGGTCATCCATATGTCTTCTTTGGGGAAATGTTTGTTTTGGTCTTCTGTCCGTTTTTCAATTGGGTTATTTGTTTTTATGCTGTTGAGCTGTATAAATTGCTTGTATATTTTAGAGATTAAACTCTTGTTATTTGCATCATTTGAAACTATATTTTCCCATTCCTTGGTTGTCTCTTTTTGTTGTTGTTATTGTTTCCTTTGTTGCACAAAACTTGTAATATTGATTAGGTCCCATTGGTTTATTCTTGCTTTTATTTCTATTGCCTTGGTAGAATGACCTAAAAAAAAATACTTTCGTATGGTCGATGTCAGAGAATGTTTTGCCTATGACCTCTTCTAGAAGTTTTATGGTGCCTTGACTTAGGTTTAAGCCTTTATTGAGACATTTTGAGTTTATTTTTGTACATGGTGTGAGATTGTGTTCTGGATTCTTTGATTTACATGCAGCTGTCTAGTTTTCCCAGCACCACCTGTTCAAGAGACTATCTTTTTCCAATTTTATATTCTTGTTTCCTTTGTCAAGTATTAATTGACCATAGGTGTCTGGGTTTATTTCTGGGTTCTCTATTCTGTTCCATTTGTCTGTATGTTTCTTTTTGTACCAATACCATACTGTCTTGTTTACTGTAGCTTTGCAATATTCTCTGGGAGAATATGTGTCATGCTTGTTCTCTATTCTCTTCCATTTGTCTGTATGTTTCTTTTTGTACCAATACCACACTGTCTTGTTTACTGTAGCTTTGTAATATTCTCTGGGAGAGTTATGTGTCATGCTTGTTTTTTATTCCTCAGTATTTTTTTTTTTTGAAATTCTGGGTATTTTATGCTTCCATATCCATTTTTGGATAGGTTTTTCTAGTTTTGTGAAAAATGTCATGGGTTATTTTATATGGATTGCATTGTGTAGTATGGCCATGTTAAAAATATTAATTCTGCCAATCCAAGAGCATGGAATAGCTTTATATTTCCTTGACTCCTCTTTAATTTCCTCAATTAATGTTTTATCATTCTCAGCATATAAGTACTTCACCTCTTTGGTCAGGCTTATCCCTAGGTATTTAATTTTGGGGGGTGTGATTTTAAAAAGTATTTTTTTTGTCTTTTTGCCATTTCTTGGGCCGCTCCTGCGGCGTATGGAGGTTCCTGGGCTAGGGGTTGAATCGGAGCTGTAGCTGCTAGCCTACGCCAGAGCCACAGCAACGCAGGATCCGAGCCGTATCTGTGACCTACACCACAGCTCACGGCAACGCCAGAACTTTGACCCACTGAGCAAGGGCAGGGATCAAACCCGCAACCTCATGGTTCCTAGTCGGATTTGTTAACCACTGTGCCACGACGGGAACTCCTAAAAAGTATTTTTTTATATTCTTCATCTAATATTTCATTTTTAGTTTATAGAAATGGAGCCAGTTCCTGAATGTTAATACTGTATGCTTCTACTTTGCTGAATTCATTGATCAGTTTGAGTAGTTTTTGTGTGGAGTCCTTAGGATTCTCTACATATTGCATTGTGTCATCTAATTACAGTGATAATTTTGCCTGTTCTCTTCCAATGTGGATATTTTTATTCTTTTGTTTGTCTGATTGTTGTGACTAGGACTTCCAATATTATACTGAATTAAAATCTTGAGAGTGGGCTTCTTTGTCTTATTCCACATTTTAGTGGGAAGGCTTTCAGTTTCTCTCAGTTAACTATTATATTTGCTGTGGGTTTGTCATAAATGGCTTTGATTATGTTAAGGTATGTTCTCTCTACACCCACTTTGGTAAGAGTTTTTATCATGAATGGATGTTGGACTTTGCCAAAAGCTTTTTCTGCATCTGTTGATATGATCATGTGGTTTTTGACTTTTGTTAATTTGGTGTATGACATTGATTCATTTGCATATGTTGAATGACCCTTTTGAAATTGGGATGAATCCCAGTTGGTCAAGGTTTACAATCATTTTTATATGTTGTTTGATTCAGTTGGCTTAGATTTTGTTGAGAATTTTTGCATCTCTACTCATCAAAGATATTGGCCTATAATTTTCTTTTTTGGTAGTATCTTTGTCTGGTTTTGGTATTCCTTCTTCTTCAACCTTTTGTAAAAGCTTAAGAAGGATAGGTATGAATTCTTTTTATGTTTTGTATAATTCACCTATTAAGCCATTTGGTCCAGGACTTTTGTTTGTAGAGAGTGTTTTTATTATGTACTCAATTTCATTTCTTGTTATGGGTCTGTTCAATTGGTCTACTTCCTCTTGACTCAGTTTTGGTGTGCTGTAAGTCTTTAGAAAATTGTCCTTTTCTACTAGAATGTAAAACTGGTAAGCATATAAGTGTTCATAGTATGGTCTCATGATTTTTTATATTTCTTCAGTATCCATTGAGATTTATCTTTTTTCATTTCTTATTTTGTTTACTTGATTTAATTATCTCCTCTTCTTGGTGAGTCTCTCCAGAAGTTTGCCCATTTTTGTTACTCTTTCAAAGAACCATCTCTTTGATTTATTGATTTTTCATATTGTTTTTTCATCTCCACTTATTGATTTCCTCTATGATCTTTATGATTTCCTACCTTCAGCTGACTTTAGGTTTTGTTTGTTCTTCTTTTTCTAATTCTTTTTGGTAGTCAGTTAAGTTGTTGATTTGAGATGTGTCTTCTTTTTTGAGGAAGGCCTGTTTTGCTATGAACTTCTCTATAAGCACTGCTTTTGCACCATCCCATATGTTTTAAATGGTTGTGTTTTCATTATCATTTTTCTAGAGTTTTTTTATTCCCCTTTTGATTTCCTCATTGATCCATTCATTTTTTTAGTAGCACATTGTTTATTCTCTATGTAGTCAGTTTTTCCTCATTTCTTTTCCTGTGGTTGATTTCTAGTTTCATGTCTTTGTTGTCAGAGAAGATACCTGAAATAATTTCTTCACTCTTAAATTTGTTGATGTTAGCTTCGTGCCCCAGTATGTGGTCAATCCTTGAGAATGTTCCATGTGTATTGAAAATAATGTATCTTCTGATTTTTTGGATGTAATATTCTGAAAATTTCAATTACATCTAAATTTTCTATTTTGTCATTTAGGAATTTTGTAGCCTTATTGATTTTCTGTGTGGATCTGTCCTTTGATGTGAGTATGGTATTAAAATCTCCTACTATTCAATATATATGTGTCCTTTTCCCTAAGATTAGTCTCTTGTAAGTGGCATATTGTAGGCTCTTGTTTTTTTTTTTTAATGCAGTCTGCCACTTTATGTCTTTTGATTGGAGCATTCAATACATCAAAATTTAATGTAGTTATTGATAAATATGTATTTATTGTCATTTTAAATCTTGTTTTCCAGTTGTTTCTGTTTCTTTATTATTCCTTTTTGGGGGGGTGGTTGGATGATTTCCTTTTATTTTATGCTTGTGTCCTCTTAATTTTAATTTTTGTAGACATTCTAGAAAATGAGTCTAGATTTTCTTACCTCCTTCCCCACATTTTATGATTTTAATATCTTTTGTTAACATCTTGATGTTTATCCTTTTGCTGTTCCTTGTTCATCATCACTTTTATAATACTTTTTTTTTCTTTTAGTTCTATATACTGGCTTATTTAAGTGAATACTTTCCAACTGTGATTTCCTGCATCCTATTTTTTCTTATTTACTTTTTTATTTACAGGAACCCTCTCAGTATTTCTTTTAGAATCAATTTAGTATTGTGGTACTCTTTAAGTTTTAGATTGTTGGAAATATTCTTTATTTCTTGCTCTATTTTGGTGGTTGTAGTACCAATGATCTTTGTGGCTCTGTATCTCTAATTTGGCTACTGTGTTTTTTTTTCACCTGTGACTTTGAGGTCCCTCTGTCTCAGCTGATCTCCCTGTCAGTTAAATGGCTTCCCTTCCTAGACTGTGTGTTCCTTTCCTCTTTCTCAGCTCCCTCTCAGGAGTTCTGATCCCACCCTGATTCCTTTCTCTCTCTCTTTTTTTTTTCTTTTTTCTACCCAGTTATGTAAAGGGTTTCTTGCTCTTTTTTGGAGGTTTAAGGTCTTCTGCCATTGTTCAATAGGTTTTCTATGCAAATCATTCTACAAGTAGTTCTTTTTAAAAAAATTTTTTTTGTAGGAGAAAGTGAATGACATGCCTTGCTCCTCTGCCATTTTGATCCCACCTCAGTATCCTCCTTTTAAATCTTTTCCCTGATAATATGGGGCTGATGTCCTCTGAATTTTATACACCAAAAATACATGCTACTTGCCCCTTTAAAGACCATTGTGATGCTTATCCTTATATAATTTAACAAATTTCATTTACATGTTAAAGGAAAGATTTATGTACTTTAAAAATAAACTATAACCAAATTTGAGGATACAAGTAAAAGTAAACTAAATGCCATTTTATATCAGTTGCTGTAGATGTGATATCTTGATGTGAGGTAAGAATAACCATTTTCATTTTACATTTACATTTTTCATTTAACATTTTTCTACAAATCAGAAAGAAAGTAAATAACATGTGATTAGATTCAGAGTTAGTATTTGAAATGATTTTTCTCTATGGTCCATATTTTGAGTCAAAATCTCTGTAGCATACCAGAATGATGACATCCCCAGGAATGTTTTCTAAGATATATAGCCCACATGGAGTAGTCAAAAGTAGCTGACATTCCAGAGATGTATACCAATCCTCATAAATTTTTGACATTAAGAGAGATTTTCCTGTAATGTTGCAATAAATACATCACAAAGAAGTAAGCAGGAGATTAAATCAAACTACAATAAAAAATAAAGTGACAAATTTATCAAGTGTAGAGTCATTTTATTATGATAACACTCATTTTAAACAATTTTTGGCCTCTGTATGAGGCACTCATTCTTGACATAATCTTGTGCAAAAATTGGACCCTATAACTTGAATAATCTCTTCAAATTATTAACAACTAAACACATTTCTAGAGAAGATCAATGAGGGAAAACAAGCTTTGAATTCCCACACTGCAAACCCAAAATGAAAAATGATTGCCATTGCCACAAATTGTTTTAAGAAAATGTTGGCAATAAAATCTCTAAATTGAATATAGCTACATTTTCCTCAAGAAATATTTCCTTTATGTAAATTATCTTTATAAATTTTAGATTTTTATTGAGATTAATTAGATATTTTGAAAGATTTATGTACCTTCAAAAATAAATGTAGACTGTTGTAAAACAGGTTAGGTAAAGGTGTGTGTGTGTTAAGGAAAAAATTTAGTTGAAGATTATGTTTAATTAAATGTAATGTAAAAATCCATATGCTGTTACTGAGGTGTTATTTTGCTCATCCAAAAACAAAACCAAACAAAATTTTCTACATAATAAATTCCATTCATTTTTAACACAGAAGCCTTCAATAATTATAAGTCATTTTTATCATGTTATCAAGATAAAGAAAACTTATACCTATTCTGATCACATAAACATGAAAATCTTTTCTATATATGAGAATTTCATTATACAATGAATGTTATCAATGAACTTTATTTGAGGGTAGCTAAATAAACACAACACTGATATTTTTTCACTGATAATATTTTAAAATGTTCTCTTCAAAAGCAATTAAAAACGAATTTCCCTGATAAAAACAATAGGTAAATTAAGCATTAGGTTAAAAGCCCAACAACATAAGACAGTTTATAGAAAGGAAGCTCCTATGTTTCATATCATATTAGAAGTTTTTGGTGGTACTTCATGTGAAAATAAAATGTCTTGTTCTTTCACTAGACTTTTCTATCAACATAGGTAGGAAAAGGCTGTTAATACATATTCCAGTAGAAGAAGACAATAATATATTCAAAATCAAATTCTTATTTTAATTTTTAAAAATGTATTGAAGTATAGTGGATTTACAATGTTTGCTAATTCTCACTGCACAGAATAGTGATCTGACTAAACATAAACACTGATGCATTTTTTTTTCATATTTTTTCCCATATAATTTATCAGAGAATATTAGTGTTCCCTGTGTTATACAACAGGTCCCTGTTGGCCATCCATTCCATATACAATGATATGAATATGCAAATCCTAAAGTCCCAATTCATCTTTATCCCCCACCTTTCCACTTTGATAACAATGAATTTGTTTTTGAAGTCTGTGAGCTTATATCTTTTGTAAATAAGCTAATATTTATCAGTTTTTTTATTGTGTTGTAATTTTTTTTTATTTTTTGGAGTCAATGAAATCATTCAATTATAATTTTTAGTAGTTATTCCCCCAATAGAATTATTGTCTATTATACACAATGGTGACCTAGTTACACATACGTGTATATATTCTATTTTCACACATTATCATGCTCCATCATAAGTGACTAGACATAGATTCCAGTGCTGCACAGCAGGATCTCATTGCTAATCCATTCCAAAGGCAATAGTTCATATCTCTTAACCTCAAGCTCCCATTCCACCCCACTGCCTCCCCCTCCCCCTTGCCAACCACAAGTCTATTCTCCAAGTCCAAGATTTTCTTTTCTGTGGAAAGGTTCATTTGTGCCTTATATCAGATTCCAGATATGAGTGATATCATGTGGTATTTGTCTTTCTCTTTCTGACTTACTTCGTTCAGTACGAAAGTCTCTAGTTCCATCCATGTTGCTGCAAATGGCATTATTTTGTTCTCTTTATGGCTGAGTAGTATTCCATTGTGTATATATACCACATCTTCCTAATCCATCATCTGTCGGTGGACATTTGGGTTGTTTCCATGTCCTGGCTATTGTGAATAGTGCTGCAATGAACATGTGGGAGCATGTGTCTTTTTTAAGGAGAGTTTTGTCTGGATATGTGCCCAAGAGTGGGATTGCTGGGTCATATGGTAGTTCTATGTATAGTTTTCCAAGATACATCCATACTGATCTCCACCCTGGTTGTACCAGCTTACATTCCCACCAGCAGTGCAGGAGGGTTCCCTTTTCTCCACACCCCTTCCAGCATTTGTTCTTTGTGGACTTCTTAATGATGGCCATTCTGACTGGTGTGAGGTGGTATCTCGTGGTAGTTTTGATTTGCATTTCTCCAATAATCAGGGCTTTGGAGCATTTTTTCATTTGCTTGTTAGCCATCTGTACATCTTCCTTGGAAAAATGTCTCTTCAGAATCTTTTGCCCATTTTTCAGTTGGGTTGCTGGATTTTTGGCTGTTGAGTTGTATAAGTTGCTTGTATATTTTAGAGATTGAGCCCTTGTCAGTTGCATCATTTGAAACTATTGTCTCCCATTCTGTAAGTTGTCTTTTTGTTTTCTTTTGGGTTTCCTTTGCTGGGCAAAACCTTCTCAGTTTGATTAGGTCCCATTGGTTTATTGTTGCTCTTATTTCTGTTTCTTTGGGAGACTGATCTGGGAAAACTTTCGTAGGGTTGATGTCAGAGAATGTTTTGCCTTTGTTCTCTCCCAGGAGTTTGATGGTGGCCTGTCTTATATTTAAGTCTTTCATCCATTTTGAATTTATTTTCGTGCGTGCTGTGAGGGTGTGTGCTAGTTTCATTGATTTGCATGCAGCTGCCCAGGTTTCCCAGCAATGCTTGCTGAAAAGAGTGTTGTTGTTGTTGTTGTTGTTTCCCCATTTTATGTTCTTGCCTCCTTTGTCAAAGATTAATTGACCATAGATGTCAGGGTTTATTTCTGGGTTCTCTATTCTGTCCCAGTGGTCTGAGTGTCTGTTTTGGTACCAGTACCACACTGTCTTGATGGCTGTGGCTTTGTAATATTGCCTGGGGTCTGGGAGAGTTTTGCCTCCTGCTTGGTTTTTGTTCTTCATCATTGCTTTGGCAATTCTGGGTGTTTTGAAGTTCCATAAAAATTTTCAGATTGTGTGTTCTAGTTCTGTGAAAAATGTCATGGGCAATTTGATAGGGATTGCATTGAATCCGTAGATTGCTTTGGGTAGTATGGCCATTTTTGCAATATTGATTTTTCCAACCCAGGAGCATGGACTAGCTTTCCATTTCTTTCCATCTTCTTTAATTTCCTTGATTAATGTTTTATCCTTCTCGACATATAAGTCCTTTACCTCCTTGGTCAAGTGTATTTCAAGGTATTTGTTTTTTGTGGGTGCAATTTTAAAAGGTGTTGTATTTTTGTATTCCTTTTCTCATACTTCATTTTTAGTATACAGACATGTGAGTGATTTCTGAGTGTTAATCTTATATCCTGCTACTTTGCTGAATTTGCTAGTCAGTTCTAATAGTTTTTGAGTTGAGTCCTTAGGGTTTTCTATATGTAGTATCATGTCATCTGCATACAGTGACAGTTTTACCTCTTCTCTTCCTATTTGGAAGCCTTTTATTTCTTTTGTTTTTCCAATTGCTGTGGCTAGGATTTCCAGTACTGTGTTGAATAACAGTGGTGAGAGTGGAATCCTTGTCTCTTTCCAGATTTTAGTGGTAAGACTTTAGCTTTTCTCAATTGAGTATTATATTTGCTGTGGGCTTGTCATAAATGGCTTTCATTATATTAAGGTGTGTTCCCTTTATACCCACTTTGGCAAGGGTCTTGATCATGAATGGATGTTGGACTTTGTAAAATGCTTTTTATGCATCTGTTGAGATGATCATGTGGTTTTTGACTTTTCTTTTGTTAATGTGGTGTATGACATTGATTGATTTGTATATGTTGAACCATCTTGGTACACCTGGGATGAATCCCCCCTGGTTGTGGTGTATGATCTTTTCTATTTGTTGTTGGATTTGGAGGGCTAAAATTTTGTTGAGATTTTTTTTGGGTCTATGTTCATCAAAGATATTGAACTATGGTTTTCTTTTTTGGTGGTATCTTTGTCTGGTTTTGGAATTAGGGTGATGGTGGCATCATAGACTATATTTGGGGGTGTTCCTTCTTCTTTAAACTTTTGAAAAAGTTTAAGGAATTGGGTGTAAGTTCCTCTTTGTATGTCTGGTATAATTCACCTTTGAATCCATCTGGTCCTGTACTTTTATTTGTAGGGTACATTTTTATGGCATATTCAATTTCAGTTCTAGTGATCAGTTTATTTTAAAATTCCACATATAACTGATATCATATGATGTTCCTCCTTCCCTATCTGACTTATTTCACTTAGTATGATAATCTTATGTCTCTTGATAAAGGTGCTGGGAAAACTGGATAGCTACATGTAATATAATGAAATTAGAACACTTTCTAACACCACACACAAAAACAAACTCAAATCTTAGAAGCCTGTATATAGAAATTTCTTATTTTGAAGTTTGAAAAAACAGTGGCAGTGTTTTAACTTGCCACCTTCATTATTTTTATGATGTTTATACTGTATAAATTTCTAAAAATATATAATTTTTCACATTTTTGGATTGTTATATTGCTGATTAGTTAATAATTGCTATATTTTGAAGCTGTGTAGTAGCAAACAATTCAGATCTTAGAACAATATTGCCTATCCTCCATCTGCTAGCTGCTTAACTAGGGAGAAGTTACTAAGAAGAATAAGCCTAAGTTTTCTTAAATATAAAACAAGAATCATAAAAGTAATCATTAGTATTAACATGTTTGCAGATATAGATGTAAATATAGATATAGATATTGCTTTTTAGGGCTGCACCTGTGGCATATGGATGTTTCCAGGCTAGGGGTTGATTTGGAGATACAGCTGCTGGTCAAACCACAGCCACAGCAATGCAGGATCCAAACTGCCTCTGTGACCTACACCACAGCTCATGAAACCATCAGATCCTTAACCCACCGAGCAGGGACAGGGATCTAACCCACATACTCATGGATACTAGTTAGATTTGTTTGTGTTGTGCAACAAACTCCATTTGCAGAGATACTGAGGGTTTCCTGGATATAATGAATTTTCTATGAAGGCTGTTCATCATTAACACTGCATAGGATTTCTCATATATAAGGAAATAGTAGTTTGTTTCATAATGATACTAAGCATTATAATGTCCTAAATGTTTTGTTCATATATTACCTGGACACCCCCATGAATATTTATAGTAATACATTCACTCATTTTCTTCCTTTTAGCAAAAATGTTGTTTATATTTATGTGGTCTGATAATATGAAAAATATTTGATAGGCTCAATATAATTGAAAGGTAATCAGAAATTCCTACAAAATCTAGACTTTGATATCTTTGAGAGTGTATCAGCATTCTCCAGAGAAATGCAACCAAAATGATCTCCCCCTCTCTGTTTTTCTCTATCTTTCTCAATCTCTCTCTCTCTTTCCCCTTCTTCCTCTCTTATAAGGTTTCTTAAAAGTAATTAGCTCATGAGATTATGGCAAATGAGAAATGCCACAATCTGCAATCTGCAGGAAAGGTGGTGAAGGCTTCAGAACTATTGCTATAGATTCTAGTCCAAGTCTGAAGGCCTGAGAACCAGAATTGTCTAGGTTGGCATGGTGAATTCAAACTTTCTCCAACTTTTTGCTCTATTCAGACCTTAAAGTGACTGGATGATGCCTTTCCGCATCATGTAGGGCCATCTGCTTTACCCAGTCCAACAATTCAGAGGTCAATCTCTTCTGGAAAACTCTCAGAGACACATTCAGAAATAATGTTTAATCAGACATCTGAACTTCCATCAACAAAGTCAACTTCACATAAAATTAGCCACAATATGAACTGTGATTGTTTTTCTCTTTCTAAATTCTGAGATGTACAAAATTGGTAACAATCATAATCAGGCAACCTGTAGCTCACTAACAAGCCTAAGAGTCATTAATTTCTCATTGGCCCTTGAATTTGAGTTGCATTCTAGTCCTTTTAGACATGGAAGAAAAAAAGTAGTGCTTTTCTGAACACATGTGGAACTTTGGGACCTTCATTACCTGAAGAGTAGTCACACACATGTGTAACTGAAGTCTTTATATTTTCATTCTAAACATTTCACAATAATATGCATTCAAAAGTGTTTAATGTGCAAGTAACTCAGTTGTTCATTTAAAAATATTAGGTCCTGTCTTTTTTGCACCCAAGTTCATAGATTTATAGAGTAGTTTGTTATTGTATTGCTGAATATCATAATATTTTTACATGTTATATAATCATAAGTAATGTACTTAATCTGCTCTTCACTTCATCTTCATCATACAAACCTGAATTTCATTTAATTTTTTTTTGCTGGCAGATTGCAGTTTAAATAAAAATAATTAGGGTTAATTATTTAATGCTTAAGAATAATTAAATAAAATAATCATTATTATTTATTAGGAGTATACAAAGTAATTTTAATAGTTTTTAATAATTTTAGAAATTATATATTTTTTTGGTCTTTCTAGGGCCGCACACATGGCATATGGATGTTCCCAGGCTAGAGATCAAATTGGAGCTGTAACTGTTGGCCTATGCCACAGCCACAGAAATACAGGATCTGAGCTACATCTGCAACTTACACCACAGCTGACGGCAATGCTGGATCCTTAACCCATTCAGCAAGGTAAGGGATTGAACCCGTGTCTTTATTGATATTAGTCAGGTTTGTTACCGCTCAGCCCAGATGGGAATTTCAGAAATTATCTAACTTTTATACCCAGAGTAATGATTATTTATTGAGAGTTTATAATATAAAATAACATAATAGGTGATAAATAAATTGTGAATACCTTGCTCTTTTTAGAACTGAATAAACTAATGAAGTTAATGAAAATTCAAAGCACAAACATAAATAAGCAGTAAAAGTAATGTAAATATATGGTATTCAGTCAATGGTTTTAAAAAAAATGGGATGTGAAGAAATGAGGAAGGTTTTTTTCAGGCATAGCTGTCAATACCTATGGAGAGGAGCAGGTAGTAGATGATCAAATATGTTATAAAGGGACTTAAATTATATCACTTTGGTGGTTATTTTTGGTGTGGTTTTGTTGAACCATATCTACTACTGATTTTGCTAGTGGTTACTACTTTTATCTTATTAAAACTAGAGTTAAATTTACTCATCTAAGAGAGGAAAAGTTGGAAATACTATAAAGCATTGTAAAGCATGAGATTATTTTTTCTATTATACTTAAATATTGTATTTTCCATATATTTAAAATGGAACTTGTATTTAATCAGAACAGGTGCTCCTACGCTAAAACTGACATCTTTTTGTACTTGGTAGATTCTTCTGTTCTGTGTCACACAGAAATGCCATCTATGACAAATATTGTCTATCTTCTATTTTAACCACATTCATGTAAATCCTGATGTATAGGGTATTAGCACATTTCCCCCATGCTTCTTATTAAGATTGATTTATTCTCAATGTGTTTTTTGATCAGTAAATTTTAATTAATCCTTAATTGACAAATAGTTTCATGCATACATACCATTATTTAAGCTAAGACAGAAAATAAAACCATTTAAAAATTTAAAGTATCACTCAACTTCCTATATAAAGCAAAATCCTCAATTTTTTTTTTTTTTTTGCCACACAGAGGCATATGGATTTCCTGAGCCAGGGATCAGATCTGAGCTGTAGTTATGACTTATACCACAGCTTCTGTGGCAACACTGAACTCTTTATCCAACTGTGCTGGGCTGGGGATTGAACCTGCATCGTGGCACTTCAGAGTTGCCACCGATCACTTTGTGCCACAGTAGGAATTCCATAAAATCCTCACCTTATATTTACTAATTTATTTATCTTTTTAAAAGATGATTTAAGTATTTGTTAGAGACTGTAGTTATTTGGAGTGATATAGCCACATGAAAACTCAAGAAAGCACAGATTATGACGATCAAAATTCTTTTGGGAGAGGAAATCAGTCAGATAATGTGTTCAATAAAATGAAAAACTGCTCCAGGGTTTACAGAAAATATTTAGAATTAAAGTTGAGAACCTAGTCCGAAAAAAATAAACCATGAGTAGACCTCAAACTTCTATGTAGAAATAGGTGTTTATAAATTGATTAATGGATATTTGAAATCATATGGTTATCCATGATTTTATTTAGATAAATATATAAGTATGTCAGAAACAAACCACTGATTTATTAATTTTTAAAATAATAATAGGGGAATTAATAATAATATTGATATTTAATGCTAGACTCCAGTAAGGAATCCAAACCCAATGACTGTGGAAGAAATTCATTTAGGTTACATTGAATTATAATCTGAAATACTTCATATTTGAAAAATGTCACATTTTATTACTCAATCAAGGACAGACTTTACCAATACAAATGGCATACATAATAAAAGTCAAATAGAAAAATCTGTACCTAAACACTTTACCTGTTACCATTTTACAAACATTTACCATATCTCTGTGAGATAAACACAACAGGTAATATTTGCCCATTTTTATAAACTAAGAAACTGTAGGTCAAAGAAATTTTATAAGTTCATGTGTGTAATATTTCATAAAACCAAAGTAAGTAATTATTTTGATTTCTACACAATGACCTATAACTTATGCTATGACAAATAAGTAACTGATGAAAAATTCATTATTTCTTTACAATCACACAGTAGTAGAGCAAGAAAGGGACTTTTACATGAAATTTGAAAGTTAAAGGGAACTATCATTGAAAAGAAAACTGCATCTCAACTGTTAATTTTTGTGTATATTCTAAATGATTTTTACTACTGTATAGTCATGTCTTTTAAAGGAAATGTGCTGCATAAAAGCATTAAAACCCAAACTCAAATACTAAGAGTCACTGAGTCCATGGTTAACATAAAATAGCTCATGTAAAGTATGACTATTTTGGAACCCAGAGGCAAGGTCAGATCTACTGTAGTACATTTAACTGAAGAAAGTCTCAGCTTGCAGTTTTGCATGCCATGACTGCTTCTCTGTTGGGTTCTCATTGGACCCCAAAGTTCCTGCTGACAGATTTGTCTGGAAGATGACCTCTGGTTATTACAGTATGTTGTTTTCAGAGCAGATAACAGTGTGTGCTCATTTTAGATTTTCTGCTATAAGGGATGCATTAGATCAAAGTGGCCATTTACTGGCTCCTAATCAAAGCTCACAAATACTCTCATGAGGACTGCTGTTTTGTACAAGGTACAGATTTCAGAATACCTAAAGACAGTTCAGTGTAGTACTCTAGTAATATGAAAGGGCATTCTGAACAGATTCCTTCCCATGTTTTTATTATATGATTTGTTAACATCTTTAGGAAAATATACAGTATTCACATATATAAGTAATTCATTAAAAATTTTCCATTTTGATATGTATTATTAAATATTGTGTACTATGTTAAATAGGACTAGTTCCTATATTTTCTCTACTTATGTTAACATTTATAAATGATTAGGACAAAAGAATATGTGAAAATAAGAAAGTTTCAATGTAAGAAAACTTTGATTAAAATAAGTTTACTTAACTCCTCCTGACAAGGTTGTTGTACATAAATATTTTTGTGATAAAATACTTCACAAATCAGTTCAAAATTTATAGAATGAATAGCCTCTTGCATACAAAGCAATAACACAAACCAAATACAACACATTTCTACTACATGTTTTTACATGACAGATATCTTTGGCAGCAGTTATATGGGTTAAAAAATAATTATTTGCACTATGCATAATCAGATGAGTCCAAATTCAAAATCAAAAGGTGTTAAGGATTTTGCCTTGTTTCAGTACTTTTATTCTGGTCTATTTACAACATTACATTGGATCAAGGCACCCCTTTGCTTAACCCCTTCAGTGTCACTCAAAGTAAATAAGGAATTAACAATGTCCTAGGGAGATTTTTGAAATCTTATTTCTACTACTCACCTCTTTACTCCATTTTGAATATAGCAGACAAACTCCAGCCTCAAAGGTTAGCACTTCCTACGTCCTTTGTACAGACTGCTTTTTCCTTCTATGTCTTTAGCTTGCTCCATCACCTTCTTCAGGTGTCTGCTCAAATAAAGTTTTCTCTTTGGCCTTTGGCCTTCTACATTAAATTCACAAACATCCTCCATCCACAAGCACACAAACCCCTGGGATATTGTAGGCTACTCTCTTAATTTTCTCTAAATCACTCATCACCATTTGAAAGTGTGTTTTGTTTACTGTCTTCTCCTACTAGAATATAAACTCTATAAAATAAAGATATTTTGCTCTTTTATTCATTCCCAGAACCAAAGGTCTAAAATATTATCTGACACATTGTAGGTGCTTAATAATTATTCCTTGTTTAGTTAGGTTAATATCAATGTAGTACACCTGTTTATTAAATAAAATGTGACTTTGAAACCATCCAATAAATAAAGATTTTTTTGTATGCTAATTTTCTAAGTATTGTCTGTTTACCCAATTATTCTATGTTCTAGCTAGTTTGCCTTGGATAAGTCTCACTGCTAAGAAAACATAAGAAATAACACTTGCATTTGGGTTTCATGAGCTATTTAGACACAATATTTTATGATCTTACAAAAATACATTTATACAGTATAAAGTTAGTTTTAAGAGACAAGTTTAGTGATGATAGAAGTATACTATTTAAAAATTAATTTGAGTAAAAAATCATAAGAATTAAAAAATAAGCCATATTATTAAAATTCCAGCTATTAATTCTAACAAAATTTAATAACATATAATCTTAGTGACATAAATACTCAAATATCTATATGTTAGGCCAAACTTTTAATAATTTTTCCAGTAATTTATTTTATCATGGAATTTAGTTAAATATTATGTGTATTTCATTTAGAAATTATATAGCAAATGAAATATGTATAAGCATATATATTAACATGAAAATATACATTTATATACATACTAATGGGGATATCTTTTTATTAAACATCTCATCAAATTGTGCTATAAAAAACGGTGAAATTCTATTTAATCCAGGTCAAAGGGAATATTTTTGCACTGAGGTAATGTTAACGTTTGATTAATTTCCTAACATTTGCTAGTCTTTATTTTGAGGAGTGTATACATAAATACACATTCTATACATGTGTATAAACAAAGAGAGAAATTGTCTTCTATCCATCCAGGATTCTTAGTCTTCCTAAACTTTTGTAAGCATGTTTTGTGCAGAGTTTTATTCCATACCTTGCACACCAGCAGGTTTTGAAAAAGAACATAGTGTCTCAGTTAAAGAGAACATTGTAGAGACCACTGCTGCCTGGGTGCATGGTGGCTCTTAGATGATTAATTAGCGATATGTCAGCTTAGGTCTTCAAATCTTTTAAAGCTTGAGTTTTTCTGTGTAAAAATTTCTCTGTAAATTATGGATGGGTGAATTTTGAGTTCTTTTTTATCATATAAATCCTCAGCGTACATTATTTCAATACTTTTGACAAACTCATCCTCTGACCCCAGTTTTGATAACTTCAAAAAATTACTAATCCATGTGTTGTGACTAAGAAATACTATAACCCAATTATAATAATAAAATAATAAATTTAAGTCAAATTGAAAGTACTGAAATTCTTCAGATATCACACTATATTAAATGTATATATTTTATAATTATATTCAATTGGTAATATAACTATTATCCAATAGAAATCATTTCAAACTGATATCAATAATATGAAATATGGGACATTTTTACATGTAGTTCAACTTGGAATACTGGAGTTAGGCTTATTAGCCTATTGAAATACAATTGTATAAGGTCAGTTTACCAACATTTGTGAAGCTTCACACACTGGGAATGAGACTATCATACCCCTTTTTGTTTTTTCTACTTCTAAGCTTTCTTTAAACAATGGCTGCATTATTGTGGATTAATATTTAATTTTATATGGTATATATTTTAGTATTAAAAATATGCACACCCTGCCCTAAGCTTTAATTATTTAACCTTTATAAACACATATGGAAAAAAATTAAAATCATATTGTCAATAATTGGAAAAAATATTTTTTTAGCAAGTCATCCAATATATTATCTTTCCAGACTGTAGAAATTTTCCCTTTTTTTACAACAG
Source organism: Phacochoerus africanus (assembly GCF_016906955.1). NCBI lineage: Eukaryota > Metazoa > Chordata > Mammalia > Artiodactyla > Suidae > Phacochoerus > Phacochoerus africanus. Next base: position 37,850,434 of record NC_062556.1, on the reverse strand, counting down.
ATTTTCATGGAAAAAACTGAATGAATATGTGGGAAATGGATTTAGAGGCTAGAATATGTGTTAAAAGTTCTTATAATCAATGAACTATTGGATGAAGCTATGAGATAAGGTAGGCTTAGATTCATGGAAACTAGGTTCACTTCCTTGCTTCATAAACTTGAGCAGGAAATTCCCAATGTATCAGTTTCATCATTCTGTTCTATAAAATATGACATTAATGCCCATCTTGCTTCCTCTCACAGTACTTGCATAGATTAAAATAAAAATTAAATGATGCATATTAAGGTATTTTATAAACTTTAAATTGCTATGCAAATACAAGAGAATTAAAATTCTAAAGCAGTTCACATAACTAGTATTTCTATAACAGCTTTAAATAAAAAAATAGAGATTAGTTAATGTGTTAACTTTAAAGGACTACTGATTCCTTTGAGGTTAGTGCATTAATATCATAACAAGGGGAGTTGGAGACTTGCCTGGAGGGATTTTTTTTTACTACATCATTTTTTGTCCTTCATTTCTTCTTGTTTTTACCTGAAATTGAAAATATAAACAACCACAAAAATTGGCTCTGTTTTCCTATAATACAAAAGTCAAAATATAAAATAAAAAAGAGTAATACTTCATGAGAAAGGTAACAATTAAACAATAGATATTTATGTTACTTTCTCTATTAATGTAGTTATTTCTCTGCCTTTATCCACTCAAATCCCTTAAGCTTTTTCAAAATTTTATGTCACTTTTATGTATAGATTATAATGTTAGCACATATGCAGTGCTGATTTTTGTGTTCAGTTTACATTTTAAAATCATTAAATGGCTTACCATCTCAGGATCATCTTGACAGATACAGAATTATTTTATTTTACTCCCATCCAGAGGTATCTCTAATGTTTTTTGTTTGTTTGTTTGTTTGTTTTTTATCATGTTAAGTTTACAAGGACACCTCCTCTTTGGAACATACTATCCATTTAGCAATAACTTGTGAGTAATCCTCTTGCTTAAACTCTGTTTAACACAATATGGATATCTAAACATTATTCTCCTCAAGTTCTTTATTTCTTTGTAGAGCCCATATATTCCCTGTTTGCAACAAGGGAGTCAAGGAGGATGAATTAAGAAAATACAGTGAGAAAAAGTAACCTTACTCCAGTGACTTTAACAAAGAAGATTTAGAGCAATTTTAAGTTTATTTAAATTGTAAAAGCATAAATTTTAATAACTGCTGGATTTATGAGATTAGACTCATATCCTTCTTTGAGACTTTAGGGTATTGATTTTTTAAAAATATTTTCAATTACAATCCTCAAGAATAATCATAAGGAGGTCCTAAAAGTGGACATAAAATGAGAAGTATCTGAATACCTGAACTGTGGGTTGCTGACTCTTGATATTCTTTTCAAATTAGAGTAATATTAGCTGACAGAAAAAGAAAATGCAATATGCATTACCTTAATTCAGATTTGGGGGGGATGTAAGTATCCAAAAGTTTTATTCTATCTTAAAACATCTATTCTTCAATTCACCAGCCATAATGATATTCATTTAAACCCATATTCATATAACCCTATGGAAACTTTATGTATAAATAATAAAGGAAATTTATAAAAATTAAGTTAAAACACCCATTTTATAAATGAAGAAACTCAAAGACCAGAATGATCCACTTATTTTTCTAAAGTCACAAAGGGAATATGAGTAGAGTTAGTATATGTTGCAATATTTCTGTTTACACAATTTCTAATAAAGGTTAATTAATAAAGTATAGGTTTGAGGCATTTTTAAGTAGTTTGTAGAAAAGTGATATTAAATTGCCTTTGAGGAGTTCCCATCGTGGCGCAGTGGTTAACGAATTCGACTAGGAACCAAGAGGTTGCGGGTTCGGTCCCTTCCCTTGCTCAGTGCCCTTGCTCAGTGGGTTAACGATCCGGCGTTGCCATGAGCTGTGGTGTAGGTTGCAGATGCGGCTCGGATCCCGCGTTGCTGTGGCTCTGGTGTAGGCCGGTGGCTACAGCTCCGATTGGACCCCTAGCCTGGGAACTCCATATGCCATGGGAGCGGCCCAAGAAATAGCAAAAAGACCAAAAAAATAAAATAAAATAAATTGCCTTTGACATCAAAGTCACTTACTCTTTGTAATCAAAATGTTAGTCCAGAGGCATTTATATGCCTTTGGTACCAACATTATTTTTTTTAGTTCCCAAAATAATTTGTGAAGAAATTATTTTTTCATAGACAAGTCCAATCTTAAAGATAATACAAACAATCCTTTTGCTATTCACCCTCTGTTGGCAATGGAAGAAGGGGAAAGTGCTCTTTTAAGCAAGTTAAACATTAATCTCTTAGACACTTCTCCCTAAGAAACCAAAAAAATAAAAGAGTAAAACTTTAGATAAATTATGTGTTGGCTTCAAGTCCTTGAGTATTTTACCCGATTTTAATTCCTTCAAATGCTAGAAATTTTCAGGTACAGAAATGATTTATGGATACACAGAATCTCATTTTGACATTTTAAGAATTCAGGGAGAAAAAGGAACTGAGAAGATAATTATAGAAAATAATGATGAATTAGTAGATACAGTAATAGAATATTATTGAATGTCATAATACATCAATTATGGTCGTTTTATGATATACAAAGAATTTTTTATTCAAACTCTCACTAGGTATATAGAGAAAACATTAGCTGTGAAGACTTGGCAAAAGAAATATTAAAGGTTGTAAAATTTAGGAAAGTTAAATATATTTTGTTTTTTCCATAAATATTAAATATCACTTCTAGAAGGAAAACACTACTTTAATATAAAGATAATTTTTATATATTTTGTATGTTTCATGGGAATTCTTTGTTTTTGTTTCAGGCCTATTATAGAGAAAATAAAATAAAATCTAAAATTCTGAGAAAATTTTCACTTTATGAATTACCTATACATTAAAATACTTCTATTTAGTCATTAGGTTTTAGCTCTTTATCCCAACTCTCAGTTTTTACATAATTGTAATAGAATACATAATTCAATTACAAATTTTGATTTTTTGGTGTGTGTGTGGGGGGTCACATCCATGGCATATGGAAATTCCCAGGCTAGTGATGAAATGTGAGCTGCAGCTGCTGGCCTATGCCACAGCCACAGTACACCAGATCCAAGCCACTTCTTTAACCTACACTGAAGCTCACAACAATGCCAGATCCTTAACCTATTGATCTAGGCCAAGGATCAAACCCCCATTCTCAAGGATACTATTTGGGTTTGTTACCACTGAGCCACAATAAGAACCCCCAAAATATATTTTGTTGTTTGAAAATATTGCACATCATTGAAGAAACCTGACATAGAAGCTTTTATCACTTAGCACAGCATATTTGATAATATGCTGTCATAATAAATGACATCAGACTTCAGATGTTAAAAATTTTCTCTGACATTTACAAAAAAAGCAATGCTAATTGTCAATATGAGGAAGCAATATTTTGATACATTTGTATTATTGTCATGAGGAGTTTATCTCTGGAAAGACATAGCTATAGACTGTACTTGGTGTCTCCCCAAAATTCATATGACAAAATCTAATCCCAAATGTTATGGTAATTGGAGGTAAAGACTTTGAGAGGGGTTAGGTCATGGGAGTGGAGCCCTCATTAATTGAATCAGTGCCCTTATAAAAGAGATATCATAGAGCATTCTTACTCTTCTGACATGTGAGAATATGGCAAGAAATTGTCTGCAGCCCAGAAAAGTGTTGTCATCAGAACTCTAGGACACTGGCCCACTGATCTTGAACTTCTAGCCTCCATAGCTCTAATAAATAAATTTCTATTGCTTATAAACTCTTCAGTCTTTGGTAGTTTGTTATAGCAGCTTAAGTATACTAAAACAGACATACAATAGACTTTAATAAACTATTATGCAGAATTCTCAATAATGTTAGAGAATTAATCAATCTGGTTAATTTCCTGGTTGTTACTATTTCACCCCCTCCCCAAACTCATACAAAAATCTACCACTTTTCACTCCAAATTCCTTTCACATTTCAAATATAAGTTCCTTACTAAAAGCCTCTAACAATCATTACTTAGGATTTTGCAAATATAGTGAGAGAAAATGCAGATAATGTGTAAAAAGAAGAGTGCTTCCTAATGCAATATAAAGAAGGACTCTATTTCATTTTGTCTACAAGCTGTACTTACATATACCTTTTTTTCCCTTAGCTTATTGAGCAAAATTTACTCATAACATACTTTGTTAGAGGCCAGCAAATAGTCCCTTGGTTTCTAGGAATAAGAAACACTTCTTTTATTCCACTGAAATAGAAAATAATTCGTGAATGTGTCATGAAATTACAGATTCACCTATCTTGCACGGCAGTGGGAACCTCATTATAGCCCTCTCTTAAATTTTAGTAATGGTGTTTAAGAGACTAAAGAAGAATTTCTTAGGCGTTGCTTCTCATTTGTTTTAAAGAGAGGCAAATGATTGTACAGGAGCAAGAAATTAGAAAAACATTTATTTTAGCCTATAAGAAAGAGAGTGTTATGGAAAAATAAAACACAACAATCTACAAAAATTTAGAAAGAAAAATTCCTCTTCAGAAAAAGAGTAATGAGATATATACTTGGTAAACTTGGTCTCCAAGGAAAATTATACTAATCCACCTAAAATCATCTAGTTATTGAACACAAAAATCATACATAATTTAGGAAGGATTTTTTTATGAGGCCTTCTCATTTTAACCTTGATTAGTGATTAAGTCCTACCTTTTGATAGGGGGATAATAAATTCACTTTGATTTTCACCACCATTATTTCACACTCTTCAATGTCATCCCATGCTTTATCCTTACTTATTGCCTCGTGCAATGTTAAAATAACAGATGGTCATATTGAAGTTACTGAGTACCATATAGTCTTGGATATAATGAAGAAAGTAAAGCAACACAAAAAGCTTCAGTTTCTTTTACAAAAAGATGACACATCTATTGGTCTCTGTTAGAGGTATGTGTTACCTAGATTTGTTTTGCATGGTGGTGATAGGCTATTAATTAGCCAGCTGTATACTTTCCCATATTAGTTCTAGCAATTAAAAGCTTAGCATTGTAAGACAACATCCTTGATATTGAAGGAGAATGTAATGTTATTAAGCATAGCACAGTTAAATGGACCACAAAGTAGTGGTAAATTTTGTTTGTTTGCTTACTTTAATTATCACAAAGTTTTGTTGTGACAATAAACTGGAAGGCTCAGAAAAGTATTCAATTTTTGCCCATTGAATTTGCAAGATTCTTATTTTTAGCCTTTTGTAGTCAAGGCAGCTGCTCTTTTTTTCTCTTCTCATTCTCTATAATGAGAACTCACAATCTTAACTCTTTCCGTAGATCAAGGTTTATATAAATGGTGTCTGTGTATTACAAGTGGCAGGGGATATTCATGTGTGTTTGCCATAAAAAATGGACTTTAAGGCAGATTAAAAAAAAAAGTCAAATAATTCTTTTCAATGCAGTGTTCCCACAGCCTTATGAATACTAACAAAAAGTGTGTATGAAGAGGGAATACATATGTATTTCCAGAAATTATTAGGCCATGAACACATTTTTTTTACTTCATGGAACATGTATGTGTAGGAACCAGGGTCTAGGTTTCTTGTGACTTGACTCAAAAACATTCAATTTCCTATTCATTCTATAGGATTTCTTAAGTAAAATATGTACAGCTTCCCTTTTCCAGCCATTAACTAAGTATTCCTGAGTGAATGATTTAAATTCTATGAGGCTTTTTTAAAATATATAAATTTAGGATAATAGAGTTACAAAATTAAAATGTTTATTTGTGAAATCCTTAGCATAGGACCTGACACATAGTGAGCAACACATAAATAAATAAGGATCATTAATTTTTATTTTTCAAATATAAAAACGAAGAATGATGGTATGAATGCATGAATGAATGAATTTGTGGAGGTTGAATGTCTATTTCCTTTTTGGAGGACAGTGTATCCTGACTGCAAATTACTATACGGCAGTGTCCTGGATGGTTTTTATTTGCTTAAATCTAAATCTAGGTTTGGATTATACTGAAGACTTCTAAGGGTTTTCCAAAAGAAATAAAATAAAATTTTAAATGAAAAAATAAACTAAATAAATTGAGGGCTCCAGAGGAATTCAAGTCTGTTTTATTGTAGCATTCTGGGAAATTGCATTTTCCTTCTCTTTCAGAAACTGCAATAGATTATGTGAAATTTATAAATAAAATGAAATATACATGCATAAAAACTATCTAAATTTCCAGCTCCAAAACTCAATACATGGATTTGCCTCCTCTGAAATTCAAGTAATTAGGCTTTATAATTTAAAATATGTTTTCTAATAAATCACAGCAGTATCTTTTTTGGATACACCTCCTAGAGTAATGAAAATAAAACCAAAAATAAACAAGTGGGACCCTAATTAAACTTAAAAGCTTTTGCACAGCAAAGGAAACCATAAACAAAACAAAAAGACAACACAAAAATATAAGAAAATATTTGCAAATGAAGTGACAGAAAAGGGATTATACAAAATATAACAACACCACATGTGGACCAATATCAAAGTAACAACCCAATCAAAAAATGGGCACAACATCTAAATAGACATTTCTCCAAAGAAAACATACAGAGGGCCAAAAAGCATATGAAAAAATGCTCAATACTGTTAATCTTTAGAGAAATGCAAATGAAAACTACAATGAGGTATCTCCTCACACCAGTCAGAATGGCCATAATAAAGTCTACAAACAATAAATGCTGGAGAGTGTGAAGAGTAAAGGGAACACTCCTATACTGCTGGTAGGGATCTATATTGGTACAATAACTAATGGAAACAGTATAGAACTTCCTCAAAAAACTAAAAATGAACTACCATATGATCCAGAATTCCTACTCCTGGGCATCTATCCAGAGAAAACCATAATTTGAAAAGATAGTTTTTCATAGTATCTTTGGTTTTGGTATCAAGGTGATGATGGCCACATAATGTCTTTGGAAGTGTACCTTCCTCATCAACCATTTGGAAAAATTTAAGAAGCATGGGTATAAATTCCTCTTTTTACGTTTGGTAAATTCATACGGGAAGCCATCTGGTCCTGGACTTTTGGTTGTAGGGAGTGACAGATGATTAGATTAGCAAGATGTGGGTTTCTTTGTTATATATTCAATTTCATTTCTAGTGATTAGTCTATTCAGTTGATCTATATGTTCTTGATTCAGCTTTGGTGAACTGTAAAGTCTCTAAAAAGTTGTCCATTTCTTCTAGGAATTCAAATTTGTAGGCATATAATTGTTCATAGTTTTCTGTAAAGGTTTTTTCTATTTATGCAGTTTTGGTGAGATTTCTCCTTTGTCACTTCTTGTTTTGTGTATTTGGGTTTTTTTCTCTCCTCTTGTTGAGTGCGGCCAGAGGTTTGTAAATTTTGTTTACACTTCCAAAAAAAAAAAAAAGCTTTTTTTTTTTTTAAATTTGGGATTTTATTTTATTTTCCAAATACAAATAATTTTTTTTTCTACTGTAGAGCATGGTGACCCAATTACACATACATGTACACTTTCTATTTTCTCACATTATCATGCTCCTTCATAAGTGCCTAGACAAAGTTCCCAGTGCTACACAGCAGGATCTCATTGCTAATCCATTCCGAAGGCAATAGTCTGCGTCTCTTAATCCCATCTTTTTCAGGATGTCCTTGGCTATTCTGGGTCTTTTGTGCTTCCAAACAAACTTTAAAATATTTTGCTTGAGTTCTGTGAAAAACGTCCTTGGTAATTTGATAGGGATTGCTTTGAATCTGTAGATTGCCTTAGGTAGTATAGTCATTTTGATGATATTAACTCTTCCAATCCACAAGCATGGTATATCTTTCCATCTATTTGTGTCATCTTTGATTTCTTTCATCAGTGTCTTATAGTTTTCAGAGTACAGGTCTGTTGTCTCTTTAGGTAGGTTTACTCCTAGGTATTTTATTCTTTTGAATGGGATGGTAAACGGGATTGCTCCCTTAATTTCTTTCTGCTCTTCCATTGTTAGTATATAGAAATGCCGTTGATTTCTGTGTATTAGTTTTGTATCCGGAAACTTTGCCAAATTTGTGGATGAGCTCTAACAGTTTTCTGGTAGAGTCTTTAGGATTCTCTAAGTATAGTATCATGTCATCTGCAAATAGGGATAGTTTTACTTCTTCCTTTCCAATTTGCATTCCTTGTATTTATTTTACTTCTCTGATTGCTATGGCTAGGACTTCCAAAACTATGTTGAAGAGTAGTGGCGAGAGCAGACATCCTTATCTTGTTCCTGATCTCAGTGGGAATTTTTTCAGCTTTTCACCATTGAGAATGATGTTTGCCCTGGGTTTGTCATATATGGCCTTTATCATGTTGAGGTAGGTTCCCTCTATGCCCACTTTCTGAAGGGTTTTTATCAGAAATGGGTGTTGGATTTTGTCAAAGGCTTTTTCCACGTCCATTGATAGGATCATATGGTTTTTATTCTTCAGTTTGTTAATGTGATGTATCACATTGATGGATTTGTGGATATCACAAATGTCCTTGCACCCCTGGGATAAGTCCCACTTGATCATAATGTACTATTCTTTTAATGTACTGTTAGATGCGGTTTGATAGTATTTTGTTGAGGATTTTTGCATCGATGTTCATCAGTGAAACTGGCCTATAGTTTTCTTTTGTTGTGGTATCTTTGTCTGGTTTTGGTACCAGGGTGATGGTGGCCTCATAGAATGAGTGTGGGAGTATCCCTTCCTCTGCAATTTTTTGAAATAGTTTCACAAGGAGAGGTGTTAGTTCTTCTCTAAATGTTTGGTAGAATTCACCTGTGAAGCCATCTGGTCCTGGACTTTTGTTTGTTGGAAGTTTTTTAATCACAGCTTTGATTTCAGTTCTTGGGATGCGTCCGTTCATGTTTTCTATCTCATCTTGGTTTAGTCTTGGGAGATTGTACTTTTCTGAGAATTTGTCCATTTCTTCTGGGTTTTCTGTTTTATTGGCATATAGTTGCATATAGTAGTCTCTTATGATCCTTTGTATTTCTGTGATGACCGTTGTTGCTTCTCCTTTTTCATTTCTAATTTTATTGATGTGAGTCCTTTCTCTTTATTTATTTATTTTTTTTGCTTGATAAGCCTAGCTAGGGGTTTATCAATTTTGTTGATCTTTTCAAAGAACCAGCTTTTCGTTTCATTGATCGTTTCTATGGTTTTCTTTGTTTCTATTTCATTGATTTCTGCTCTGATCTTTATGATTTCTTTCCTTCGGCTAACGTTAGGTCTTGTTGGTTCTTCTCTCTTGAGCTGCTTTAGATGTAAAGTTAGCTTGTTTATTTGAGCTTTTTCTTGCTTCCCGAGGTGGGCTTGTATTGCTATAGACTTTCCTCTTAGAATGGCTTTTGCTGCATCCCATAGGTTTTGGAGTGTCATATCTTCATTGTCATTTGCTGCTAGGTATTTTTTAATTTCCTCTTTGATTTCTTCAGTGATCCATTGGTTGTTTAGTAGCATGTTGTTGAGTCTCCACGTGTTTGTGTTTTTTTCAGATTTTTATCTTGTTGATTTCCAGTCATATAGTGTTGTGGTCAGAAAAGATGCTTGATATGATTTCAGTTTTCTTAAAGTCACTGAGGTTGGATTTGTAGCCCAGGACATGATCAATCGTAGAGAACGTTCCATGTGCACCTGAGAAGGATGTGTATTCTGTTGCTTTTGGATGGGATGTCCTAGAAGTACCTATTAAGTCCATGTGGTTGAATGCATCATTCAGGGCCTGTGTTTCCTGATTGATTTTCTGTCTGGATGATCTGTCCATTGCTGTAAGTGGGGTGTTAAAGTCCCCCTGTATTATTGTGTTTTTGTCAATTTCTCCTTTTCAGGTTGTTAGCAGTTGCCTTATATATTGTGGTGAACCTGTGTTGGGTGCGTAGATATTTAAAATTGTTATATCTTCTTCTTGGATTGATCCTTTGATCATTACGTAATGACCTTCTTTGTCCCTTACGATATTTTTCATTTTAAAGTCTATTTTGTCTGATATGAGTATTGCAACTCCAGCTTTCTTTTGATCCCCGTTTGCATGAAATATTTTCTTCCATCCTCTCACTTTCAATTTGTGTGTGTCCCTAGAAGTGAATTGGGTCTCTTGAAGACAGCATATATATGGGTCTTGTTTTTGTATCCATTCATCCAGTCTATGTCTTTTGGCTGGGGCATTTAGTCCATTAACATTTAAGGTAATTATTGATATGTATGTTCTTATTGCCATTTTATTAATTGCTTTGGATTTGCTTTTGCTGCTCTTTTTTATTTCCTTCTTCTCTTGTTCTTTTCTGCCTATAGAAGTTCCTTTAGTATTTGTTGTAAAGCTGGTTTAGTGTTGCTGAATTCTCTCAGCTTTTGCTTATCTGTGAAGGTTTTGATGTCTCCTTCAAACCTGAATGAAAGCCTTGCTGGGTAAAGTAATCTTGGTTGGAGGTTTTCTCCTATCATCACGTTGAGTATATCATGCCACTCCCTTCTGGCCTGCAGAGTTTCTGCTGAAAAATCTTCCTATAACCTTATTGTGGTTCCCTTGTATGTCATTTGTTTCTTTTCCCTATCTGCTTTCAAGATTTTCTCTTTGTCTTTAATTTTGGTCTGTTTGATTAATATGTGCCTCAGGGTTTTCCTCCTTTGGTTTATCCAGGTTGTGCTTCCTGGATTTGAGTGAGTGATTCCTTCCCCATGTTAGGGAAGTTTTCAGCTATTTTCTCTTGGAAAATTTTTCCTGTCTCCTTCTCTCTCTTTTCTCTTGCGGGCACCCGTATAATATGGATGTTAGTGCGTTTCACATTGTCCCAGAGTTGTCTGAGACTCTCTTCATTTCTTTTCTATCTTTTTTCTCTTTTCTGTTCTGCATCTGTAATTTCCACTAATCTGTCCTCCACCTCGCTTATTCGTTCTTCTGCCTCCGGTACTCTGCTATTAGCTGCTTCTAGTGAATTTTTTATTTCAGTTGTTGTATTTTGCATCTCTTCTTGTTTAAGTTTTATATCTTGAATCTCTTTGGTCAATGTTTCCTGTAAGTTATCCATCTCTGCCTCCAGTTTATTTCCAATGTGTTGCATCTTCTTCCACATCAACAGTCTAAAGTATTTTTCCTGGATGCTGAGAATCTCCTCATTGCTTAGCTGATTTTCTGGGGTTTTTCCTTTCTCCCTCATCTGGGTTAATAGTTCTCTGTCTTTTCATTTTTATAGGTTTTTGATGTGGTGACCTTCTTACACATAATAGAGTTGTAGCCTCTCTTACTTCTGATGTCTGCCCCCCTGTGGCTAAAGTCAGTCTGGAGGCTTACTGTAGGCTTCCTGATGGGAGGGGCTGATGCCAGCCTACTGGTAGGTAGAGCTGATTCTAGCCTCTCTAGTGGGTGGGGCTTAGTCTCTGGATGGGCTTAGAGGCAGCTGTGTGCCTGAGGTGTCTTTAGGTAGCCTGTTTACTGAGGGGCAGGGCTGTGATCCCACCTGGATTGTTGTTTGCCCTGGGGCTTCTCAGCAGCTGACTGACAGGTGGGGCCATATTTTCCCAAAATGGCCACCTCCAGAGAAAGGCATGGCTGCTGAATATTCCTGAGAGCTTTGCTTTCAATGCCCTTCCCTCACAACAAGCCACATTCATCCTTGTTTTCCCAGGCTGTCCTCGAAGAACTGTGGTCAGGTTTGGCCCAGATTCCCATGGAGACTTTGCTTTGCCCTGGGACCCAGTTCACGTGAAAGTCTGTGTGTGCCTTTTAAGAATGGAGTGTCTGTTTCCCCCAGTCCCTTGGAGTTCCTGCACACAAGCCCCACTTGCCTTCAATGCCAGATGCTCCAGGGCTCTTTCTCCCTGTGCCAGATCCCCCCCCTCTCGTTTGATGTGTGGCTCAGAACTCTCACTCCTATAGATGACTCTCTGTGAACCAGTTCGTTTCCAGTCCGTGGAGAGCTTCCCACCCAGGAGGTATGGTGTTGTTTATACTGTGAAATTGCCCCTCCTACCTCTTGATGTGGCTTCCTCTTTTTCTTCTGAAGTAGGGTTTCTGGTCCATTTGGGTGAAGAGTGCTCAGTCTTTAGTTGTAAATTTTGTTGTTTTTAAGAGAGAAGTTGATCTCCAGTCCTTCTATTCTGCCATCTTAATCCTGTCCTTCTGTGGACTTCTTAATGATGGCCATTCTTACTGGTGTGAGGTGGTATCTCGTGGTAGTTTTGATTTGCATTTCTCCAATAATCAGGGATTTGGAGCATTTTTTCATTTGCTTGTTGGCCATCTGTACATCTTCCCTGGAAAAATGTCTGTTCAGATCTTTCGCCCATTTTCCAATTGAGTTGTTGACTTTTTGCTGTTGAGTTGTATAAGTTGTTTGTATATTTTAGAGATTAAACTATTGTCTCCCATTCTGTAAGTTGTCTTTTTGTTTTCTTTTGGGTTTCCTTTGCTGGGCAAAACCTTCTCAGTTTGATTAGGTCCCATTGGTTTATTTTTGCTTTTATTTATGTTGCTTTGGAGACTGACCTGGGAAAACATTTGTAATGTTGATGTCAGAGAATGTTTTGCCTATGTTCTCTTCCAGGAGTTTGATGGTGTCTTGTCTTATATTTAAGTCTTTAAGCCATTTTGAGTTTATCTTTGTGTGTGGTGTGAGGGTGTGTTCTAGTTTCAATGATCTGCATGCAGCTGGACAGGTTTCCCAGCAATACTTGCTGAAAAGATTGTCTTTTCCTATTTTATGTTCTTGCCTCCTTGTCAAAGATTAATTGACCATATCTTTTTTATTGATTTTTTATATTGATTTTAAGTTTCCTGATCTTTATGATTTTCTTCCTTCTGCTAACTTTAGTTTTTCTTTGTTCTTCTTTTTCTAATTCATTTAGGTGGTATGTTATTTTGTTGATTTGAGATTTTTCTTTTTCGAGCAAGACCTGTATTGCCATGGATTTCTCTAAACACTACCCAGAGATTTTAAATGGTTGTATCTTCATTATCGTGTGTCTTGAGGTATTTTTTAATTTCCTTTTTGATTTCCTCATTTCTCCTTTGATTTCTTAGTAGCATGTTGTTTAGTCTCCATGTTGATTTTCTTAAAATTTTCCAACAGGTTGTATAAAGAACTGTCCCAAAGATAGTCTATGAAGCCACTATCACCATAATACAAAAATCAGAAAAAGAGACCACAAAAAAGAAAATTATAGACCAATATCTTTGATGAATAGAGATGCAAAAATTCTCAACAAAATCTAAGCCAACCAAATCCAACAACATATAAAAAAGCTCATACAACAGGACCAAGTGGGATTCATCCCAAATTGATGAGGATGGTTCAACATACACAAATCAATCAACATCATACACCACATTAACTAAAGAAAAGTAAAAAACCCACATAATCATCTCAACATATGCAGAAAAATACTTTGAAAGTCCAAAGTATTTATTCATGATAAAAAAATCTTACAAAGTATGTGTAAGGGGAACATCCCTTAACATAATCAAAACCATTTATGACAAACCCACAGCAAATATAATACTCAATGGAGGAAAGCTGAAGGCCTTCTGGCTAAAATGGAACAAGACAAGGATGTCCACCCTCAACGTATTTATTCAATATAGTATTGGAAGTTCTAGCCACAATGATAGGACAAACAAATGAATAAAAATTATCCATATTGGAAGAGAAGAGATAAAATTATTCTTGTATGCAGATGACATGATACTACTATATATAGAAAATTCCAAGGACTCTACAAAAAAGCTACTTGAACTAATCAATGAATGCATCAAAGTAGCAGGTTATAAGATTAAGTTTCAGAAATCAGTTGCATTTCTGTATACTAACAACGAAATATTAGAAAAGGAATACAAAAATACAATACCCTTTTAAAATCGCACCACAAAAATATTAAATGCCTAGGAATAAACCTGATCAAAGAGGTGAAAGACTTATATGCTGAGAACAATGAAACATGAATCAAGGAAATTAAAGAGGATTCAAAGAAATAGCAAGATATTCCATGCTTTTGGTTTGGAAAAATTAATATTGTAAAAATAGCCATACTACCCAAAGCAATCTACAGATTCAATATAATCCCTATCAAATTGCCCTTGACATTTTTCATAGAATTAGACAAAAAAATACAAAAATTTATATGGAGGCATAAAAGATCCAGAATTGCCAAAGAAATCCTGAGGAACAAAAACCAAGCAAGAGGCATAACTCTCCCAGACTTTCTACAATATTACTAAGCTACAGTAATCAAGACAGTGTAGTACTTGTATGAATACATACATACAGACCAATGGAACAGAATAGAGAATTCAAAAATAAACCCAGACTCCTATAGTCATTTAATCTTCAATAAAGGAGGCAAGAATATAAAATGGGAAGAAGACAGTCTTCTCAGCAAGTGGTGCTGGGAAAACTGGACAGCCACATATAAATTAATGAAATCGAAAGAAGCCAGTACAACTTGCACAAAAATAAACTCAAAATGGAACAAGACTTAAATGTAATGCAAGAAACCATCAAACTCCTAGAAGATAACATATGCAAAACATTCTCTGACTTCAACTGTACAAAAGTTTTTTTTTAGGTTTGTCTCCCAAGGCAACAGAAATATAAGCACAAATAAACCAATGGAACTTAATCAAACTAACAAGCTTTTGCACAGATAAGAAAACATAAAAACAAACAAACATAAAACAAAAATACAACTTATAGAATGGGAGAAAATAGTTTCAAATGATGCAGCTGACAAGGGCTTAATCTCTAAAATCTACAAAAATCTTATTCAATGCAACAGCAAAAAAACAACCAACTTAACTGAAAAAAGGTAAAAAGTCCTAAATAGACATTTCTACAAAGAAGATATACAGATGGTCAATAAGCACATGGATAAATGCTCAACATCACTGATTATTAGAGAATTACATATCAAAACTACAGTTAGGTACTGGCTCAGCCAAGTCAAAATGGTCATCTTTTAAAAAGTCAACAAATAACAAATTCTGGAAAGGATGTTGAGAAAAGGAACCCTCCTACACTGTTGGTGGGAAAGTAAATTGGCACAACTGCTATGTAAAACATTGTGGAAGTACCTTAGAAAACTAAATATAGAACTATCATATGACCCAGCAATCCTACTCTTGGGCATATATATGAAAAAACATCATTGAAAAAGATACATGCACCTATATGTTCATTGCAGCACTATTCACAATAGCCAACACATGCAAACAACCTAAATTCCATTGACAGGTGAATGGATTAAGAAGATGTGGTGTATATACACAATGGAATACTACTCAGCCATAAAACAGAACAAAATAATACCATTTGCCGCAACACGAATGGAACTAAAGACTCTCATACTGAGTGAAGTAAGTCAGAAAGAGGAAGACAAATACCACATGATATCACTTTTATCTGGAATCTAGTATACAACACAGATGAAATTTTCCACAGGAAAGAAACTCATAGATTTGGAGAACAGACTTGTGGTTGCCAAGGGGGAGAGGGAGGGAGTTATATGGACTGGGATTTGGGGGTTAATAGATGCAAACTACTGCTTTTGGAGTGGATAAGCACTCAGATCCTGCTCTATAGTATGGGGAGCTATATCTAGTCACTTGCAATGGAACATGATGGAGCTTAATGTGAGAAAAAATATATAGATAGATATAGATATATATGTAAGAGTGGGTCCCTTTGCTGTACAGTAGAAATTGACAGAACACTCTAGACTACATATAAAGGACAAAATAAAAATCATAAAAAATAAAAGATGCTTGCACCCTAATGTTCTTTGCAGTATATTTACAATAGCTGTGATAAGGAAGCAATCTAAATGCTCATTGACAGAGCAACACCTAAAGATGTTCATATGAACAGTGGAATATTACTTCAGCCATGAAAAGAATGAAATAATGTCATTTGTACCAACATGGATGGATCTGGAAATTGTCATACTAAGTGAAGTCAAACAGAAAGTCAAATATCATAATGATACACTTATCTGTGGAATATTAAAAAAATCTGATAAAATGAATTTATTTACAAAAGGGAAACAGATTCACTGACTTAACAAAAAACTTATGGCTACCAAGAGGAAAAGTGGTGAGAAGAAGTGGATTAAGAGTTTGGGACTGGCATATATACACTACTGTATATGGAATAGGTGGTCAACAGGGACTGACTTTATAGTACAGGGAACTCTACTCAATATTCTGTGATAACCTGTATGGGAAAATAATCTGAAAAAGAAGTAGATATTTATGTGTGTGTCTGTGTGTGTTTGTGTCTGTGTGTGTGTATAAAACTGAATCACTTTGCTCTGTGGCAGAAATTGACACATCATTGTAAATTAAGCATACATCAACAAAATTTTTTTAAAATAAAAAATTATCTTTTCTATTCAGAAAGATCTATCAGCAAATGTTCCTGGTTCTGCTATTGAGTTTTTAACTTTATGAGAGTAACTATTCCTTATAAGGTATCAGGCAGCTATCAAGAAAAAGAATAGAAAATTAAGATAGGTGTTCCAATTGTGGCACAGCAGAAATGAATTTGACTAGGAACTATGAGATTGTGGGTTTGATCCCTGGCCTTTCTCAGTGGATTAAGTATCTGGCATTGCCGTGAGCTGTGGTGTAGGTTGGCATCTGTAGCTCCAATTTGACGCCTAGCCTGAGAACCTCCATATGCCATGGGTGTGTCCCTATAAAAAAAAAAGAAAATTAGGATAAAGCTTTACCTTAACTGCACGATTATATTGAAAGTATTTATACTGAAAAATTGACAGAACTTCACTTATTTACCATATGTATTAGAACTTCTAAAGATGACTTTTTAGGGGAAACATCCATAGCAAACACTTGGAAGCCAAAAGAAAAATATCATTGGAATTTTGTAAAGGAGTGAAAATGCAATACATAGTCACATCTCTATTTGGTACCCATTTTATATACTAGTGCAGTTCAAATTTGAGTATGGACAGCATTTCACATAATCAGTTAAAGACATTCAATATCTAACAACGTTAAATGACTTAACCTGTTACCTATAATTAGTGCTTCTTAAGATATGCTATTTTTCATAGAACATTTTTAGATTCTTATATTTGCAATTTTTTTTACTAATTTATTCTGTTAATATCTTAATGCTGTTTTGGAAGACCAAATGCAGAATTACATTTTTATTAATTTAGCATATTCCACCAAGAAGATGATATAATTACAATTAAGAATCATGACCATTTTTATAAATGTTTACAAAGTTACAAATTTTATGTTTTTATCTGTAAGTTTAGTGTTTAACCCCCCTGACAACATGAACATCCTTTGCAATTACAGTACAATTTTACAAAAATTCCTTTTCCTATTCAATAATTCCTATAGAGCTAGAACATGAACCACCATTTGCCCTTGCACTGTCCCGTATTTGACTTGTCTACTTTTACAAAGCAGAATAAATAGTTCTCCTAACCAAAAAGACAAAATGTGTGCCTTCAGTTGCACATGAGGCATCTGGGCAAATACACAAATAGCTGATTATGGAGGATGTCACCACCATTTCTCAAGCCTCATTGAGTTCAGTGATATGTATTGACCAAGTATAAATGGGTTTCTTCCCTGTGGCCAAACTTTCAGCAGATTTTTTATTGCTCCAATGTCAAGGTGACAAAATAGGTTTTGATTAGGTATAGGTGGCTGCCAGAGGTCTCTAATCTGTGAGTGGCATCAAGACTAATTATTCTCTCAGTGACCTGTAATGATCATTTAACTGTTTTTCTTCAGTATTTTGACATAGTAACCTTTCCTATTAAGTCTGAGGATCACCTACACAAAGGAACATTTTAGTAGAAAGAACCAGAATACATTAACCATGTTTTGCTGCATTATAAAATGAACTACAGAAACTTAATTCTTCTGGGTGAAAATTAACATGTTTTGCTAAACTTATTTTAACTTTAGAAGATATGCTAATGTGAAGTAAAGACAAAATGGAAACTAAAAAAGTAAAACTGGATTCTCTGTAAAGATTTCTTTAAAAAACAAATTATATTTATGAGTAATGTTATTGCATGTCCCCAGCTACACTATGTTCATCAGAAAAAAAAAAATTAAGGAAACTTTTTGTAAAAAATCTAAGACTATTTATGTTTATATCTATTGCTTTCTCTAGGGAAACTGTAGCATTCATAGAATACTTCTTATTTCCTTGTTCTTTTTCTGTTTGCTTAAGTGTCACCAGATGTTTTCATCTTTGTCTTTTTAACAGAGTTACCCTTTCACTACACCTAGTGTCACTCTAGATTGAAAGCATTCCAGGGGATTCTAATATGGAAAAAGTGTTTAGTTTAGTTTTGTTTTGTTTTTAAATACTGGCTATGGAACCTGTAATGACTTCTGGTCATTAATCTCTCTTGCTTTCTTCTCTCTTCTTTCCCTTCTCCCTGTCTCCTGTCATCCTCCTCCTCCCCTCCATCTTCTTTCAGTCTCTCTCCTTATTTGTAATTTCATATCTGTACCCACTTTTATTTACATTTAACACTCCATTTCTGGTCTTACCAAATTCTATATTTTATTTATTTCTACATATAAGTGCAATCATATCATTTTTTATTTTCAAAAAGTCAAACTGTATATATCTTTAATCACTTTTATTTTTCACATAGTGAATTGTGAGCATTTTCCATACTAACAGTATTAATATATGAGAAGAAGGATATACAACATTATATTCCAGGCTCTGTGTTAAAAGTTTTGTATAAATTAACTCATATAAACATCACATCCACCTTATGAAGAAGGTCTGTTATTCCCACTTTATAGATGCGGAAACATAAGCACAGAGGAGTTGAGTAACTAAGCCATGAACACTGGCTGAGATTCTACCCCTGGTAATCTGTCTTCAGAGAACTTGGTCTTTAATACTACACTATGTTTCTTTCTACTTTGCTCATCATTTTAATAGCTGTCTGCCTTTATATAACATAGGTGTGTCGTAATGCACTTAAGACATGCCTAGTTAATGGACTTTTAAGTTGTCTCTAGCTTTTCATAACTATAAATAACACCACAATTAGCATCTATGTGCATATATTCTTCTATATCTGGTATTATTTTTTTTGTTTTCTAGCAAGTAAACCACTTAAAGAATTAATTTCTTTATCATGCTGAAAACTTTCCTTTAAGGAAAAATGCCATGCATGACTTTAATTTTTCATTGTTAGGTTGCTTCAAGATCTTATTGAAAACTTAATTACTCCCCAGTATTAACTTGTGTGACTAGCTTTCTGTGATTTTGAAATTTTATAAGCATGACATCTAAATCTCCACTAAGAAATTGACAAATGCATGGAATAAGAAAGGTAGGATTATTGATTTTGCTCTGAGACTTGAATATAAATATCCTCTATCCCAGCTCAATTATTCCTTCAATAATAATAATAATTGTTGAACAATACTGAATAACATTTATTATTAGCTTATTATAAGCCAGATATAAAGCATAAAATATAAACAATGATGATAAAATTATGAAATTAATATTATTATCCATATTTTATAGAGTATAAAATTAGGGCTCTGAAATATTACATGGTCTGTCTGGTTTGAACGCCTTCAGTCATCCTTAGTACCACACCTCCTTCGCTAGTTTTTTTAAGAAACAGATTTACTGAGGTTATCTCAAAAACAGAATTTAGTGTTAAAAATACACATAAACATAAAGTAATTGCAAAGAAGATGACTTTCTTTATGGAGTGCACACATATAGGTCTCCAGCACAAATGGGGCCACTGTAGATGAACCTGTGTCTATTCAGGGTCAAATGAAGTTCCATGTCTGTGATTGCTTTTCACATTATCAGTGGGCAGGCTATATTGATTTTCTTTACTTTTTGGAGGAGGGGGTACTTACTGATTTTCGATTACTTTTGTAGCATTAATCTACAGCAATGCAGTATTTTCACATTTGCTTCCCTGTAATTTCTACTTCTACTTACCTGTAGTTTTGCCTAGTTCTATTTCCCCTTAGTTTCTACATCTGCACACTGTAATCTTCCTAGGTAAGCTTTAACTTATTTTCTCATTACCAATGGCATATTTTGGCAACACTACTAAGTACTTCAGATAGAAGAATAATATATGGATTATGGACATAAATATTTTGCATATATATATGTGTGTATATACATGTGTTGTGTCTGTGTGTGTGTGTGTGTGTGTATAATGGACTTCATGTAGTTCCTCAAATATCCCATGGCATTTCTTATTGATTTTTGTTTATATATGCTCTTTTTATCTGAAATTTTCTTAGTTCTTTGTTCTAGGGAAAAAAAAACTCTAGTTTCAAAAGCATGAATCAATCATTGCTTTGTATAGAAACCCTTCCCTAACATCATCTAAACCTTCATATCCCCAGAGTTAAGTACCATTTGATATATACATATGTATACATATTTGCCATATGTTTATGCCTCTGTAATCACTCATTGCACAATGTGTAATTACTTGCTTTTATTACAAATATTAATATAATCATTATTACATATAGCTTATCTATCAGTGTCTTCTGCATTCATCTGTGAGGCTCTTGATGGCAGGATTCCTCTCTTCCACTGTAGTTCCTGAGCTCATACAGTGATGAAAGTTAGTGCATATACCACTAGAATGAGTTAATGATCAAACCAACTTATACTTTATATTTTTTCCAAGGAGACTAAAATTTTTTTGTCTTTCTGATTTTTAGGGCTGCACCTGAGGCATATGGAGGCTCCCAGACTAAGGGTAAAATCAGACCTATAGCTCTGCTGGCCTGTGCTACAGTCACAGCAATGTGGGATCCAAGCTGCTTCTGCAACCTACACCATAGCTCAGGGGAATGCCAAATCCCTAATCCACTGAGCAAAGTCAGGGATCAAACCTATATCCTCATGGATACTAGTCGAGTTTGTTAACCACTGAGCAACAACAGAAACTCCCCAAGGAAATTTTGTAAAGGCTTAACATATATTTGTTTACTGAGGTAGTGACATCAATGGGTTTACCTAATTCCTTGGGCTATATAGGCAAAAAAATCATTTCTTTGTTTACTAGAATTTTTTATATCTCATAATATTTATTTACTATGAAATACATATAAATGCCTTATTTTGCTTGTTTGTTTTTGTATTTTTAATACAATTGTATGCCTATAATCAAATGTTTATATTATCAAAAATTCAGAGAACTATGTCTAGATACTCATATTGCAACAGAACAAAGGGTGGGGAAAAATGTATACATGTAAGAATAACTTGACCCCCATGCAGTACAGTGGGAAAAAAATTAAAATTATAGCAAAATTATGCATCTTTAGCAATGTATTCAAGTATTGAATTATTCAAGTATAATTCAAGTATTCTTTCTCAAATTTTGATTTAAAACTTTGTTATAATTTTTTCATTTATGACCAACACTTTTTCTTATTAACAACCATGTTATGTGAGGTTTTAAAATACATGTGTACTTCTAGAAACAAAATTACCATTTGACCTTGAACTTTCCTCTTTTCCGAAACAGAAGATATTTGTGTATGAGTGTGTGTGTGTGAGTGTTTTAAGTATGAAGCTGGTCAAAGACTAGAAGAAAAATAATTGGCAATTATTCATTCTTGAAAATTTGACAGAAAAGCCAAAGTACCTAACTTAGGAGAAATATTTTTTTCCCTGAGGCTATTTCAACTTCACTTAGTAAAACTGCCCATGTATCTCTCCCTTATACATTATCTCCTCAAAAAAGAATGTTTTATTCTTAGATTAAAAAGTAGCTACATAATTCAAATTAGAATGTAATAGATATACTAGATATGAGTGAAATTAAATATTGTCCATTTTCCTAGTATTTTATTTAAGATATTTACTTTCTTATCAAATTAAGCTATGATAAAATAAATTCCATACTATTTTAATAATGGAAATATTATTTATATCTTGTCAGAGTTTTGAATATTTAATATAAACATTTGTAAACACCTGTTGCCAAACTTGGATGCTTACCTGTCACCTGGCAGTCTTTAAAACTAAACAGGTTCTTGGGGCCCATTTCAGAGATTAGGATACAATATGTCTGGGATAAGGATTGGAATAATGTTAATAAATATTCCATCTTTTCTGACTTAAGTAGAATGCACGTTCATGTGTGAAAACATTTTTTTTTAACATGTGAGAATTCATGAATAAATATTGAATCAGTTACTATATTTGAAAAGCAGATGGAATGCTTAACTTGGGGAAGTGTTTTTTCAGTTGTAAATTGGATTGATATATATCACTGTCAAAGAAGCTGTAATCATTCCATTTTTCACTGTATACACATAGAGTACATGCATAATTATATTGTAATCAAACCTATATATGTATTATCAAGTATAAGTATACATATACAAAAATCTATATGCATCTATCCATCAGAGATCAAGATCTGCATGTATGTATTATTTGAATTAAATAGATAATTTGTGGCATATCCTTAAGAACTAGGTTTGTTTTGTTTGTATGTGTTTTTTTTTTAATTTGCATAAGTTTTATTGTAAATTATGCTTTAGTATTTTATTTTATTTTTTGGTCTTTTTGCCATTTCTTGGGCCGCTCCCGCGGCATATGGAGGTTCCCAGGCTAGGGGTCTAATCGGAGCTGTAGCCACCGGCCTATGCCAGAGCCACAGCAACGCAGGATCCGAGCCGCGTCTGCAACCTACACCACAGCTCACGGCAACGCTGGATCGTTAACCTACTGAGCAAGGGCAGGGATCAAACCCGCAACCTCATGGTTTTCCTAGTCGGATTCGTTAACCACTGCACCACGACGGGAACTCCAGTATTTTATTTTTGAGGTCAGTTAAGGGTACTATGTGGCCCTGACTCAGTCTTTCTATCTGCTGCATGGATCAATCATATGCAAATATGCAGTGTGCTTATCACTTTTGATGAAAACCTATATAATGCCCAATGTTTTGTCCTCACAATGTTGTGATGAGTAATATTAAAAATTTATGTTAGGTTCTGGTAAATACCTGAAAATAGAATTGCTGGTATGTAGGATAATCAGATCTCTAATTTTGCTAACTGGAGTTGTATTACTCTTCAAAATTTTGTCACCCATTTACAGTACTGAGGTAGTTTCTACACACCCTCTCCAACACTTAAACTTTTCCCACATGCTATGTTTTTGCCAATCTAATTTTTATACAGGTTGCCTTGATTATATTTTAATTCAAAATTCTCTGAACATTTATGATTCTGCAATTCCATATTAATTACATGTGGAGCTCCCAAGCATATATGTATTTATAACATTGAATTATATGTTTTACTTATTCAACTGATACCAGATTAAATGACTGTTAATATGTTTCCATATATGATAAGGTGACTTTTTTGTCATTTGCTATTGTTTTTCAATATTAATCTTAGCTCTTTATTAATATTCATTACTTGATAAAAATTTTAGAATAAACTTATCTAGCTTATCCAAAAATCTTGCTGGAACTCTAACACTGAATTCATTACCTTCACTGATTTGTTTATGAAATTGACCCTTATAATATTTAATCATC
The DNA here is from genome assembly GCF_016906955.1 of Phacochoerus africanus. Taxonomy (NCBI): domain Eukaryota; kingdom Metazoa; phylum Chordata; class Mammalia; order Artiodactyla; family Suidae; genus Phacochoerus; species Phacochoerus africanus. The sequence goes on along the minus strand of NC_062556.1, from coordinate 37,826,793 downwards.
ATAAAACAATATATGTATCTTCAGTAATAAAATATTGTTTTATATAATAATGGAGTTTTAAAAAATTCTGTATGAGAATCCAATTCAGTATCTGTATGCATTGTAAAGTTGTTAGAGTAACTACAATTATTATATGTTCGGTTCTCTTTTTTACATTTCCCTATTGGTTGTTTTTGGTATAAATACTGTTGGCTTTTTGACATTGATCTTTTATCAGTCAAAATTGCTAAGCTATCTTATTGGCCTGTTATTGGGTCAAATTGATTCTCTTAAGTTTTATTTTTAAGGCATTATAATGTCTCCAAAAATAAAATTTTAATATTTCACTTCTAAACATTATATTACTTGCATTATTTTATTTTACTAACATAAATTAGAATACTTATTTTGATTTTTTTCACTTTATTTTTAGTGCCACAAGTGCAGTATATGGAAATTCCCAGGCTAGGGGTTGAATCAGAGCTGCAGCTGTCACCCTACACAACAGCCACAGCAACGCAGGATCCACTTGGCATCTGTGAACTATACCACAGCTCATGGCAATTCTGGATTCTCGATTCAATGCTGGATTCTTGATTCAATGAGAATCAAACCCTCATCCTCATGGATACTGGTCAGGTTCACTACTGCTGAGCCACAACAGGAACTCCTATTTGCATTCTTTTTGATGACAGCCATTCTAAAATGTGTGAGGTGATATCTTATTGTTGATTTGATTTGCATTACCAATGAGGAGCTTTTTTATTTCTTCTTATTTCTTTTTGCTATTTAGGGCTGCACCTGTGGCATATGGAAGTTCCCAGGCTAGATAACTGATCAGAGCTGCAGCTGCCAGCTTATGCCACAGCCAAAACAATGTGGGATCCTTAACCCACTGATTAAGGCCAGGGATTGAACCTGCATCCTCAGTGATACTAGTTAGTTTGGTAACCCACTGAGCCACAACAGAAATTCCTTGGAGCATCTTTTCATGTGCTTGTTGGACATCTACATGTCCTCTTTGGAAAAATGTTTACTCATTTCTTTTGCTCGATTCTTCACTTGGGTCATTGATTTGCTTGATATTGAGTTGTATGACCTATTTGTATATTGAATGTTAATCACTTATCAGTCATGTCATTTACAAATATTTTCTTCTGTGTGTCAGCTGTCTTTTGTTCTGTTTATGGTTTCCTCTGCAGTTCGAAAGCTTTTAAGTTTAAATAGGTCCCATTTGTTTATTTTTACTTTTGTTTCCTTTAGGAGACAGATCAAAAAAATATTGCTGTGATTTATATGAGTGTTCTATGTTTTCCTCTAGAATTTTTTTTCTTTTTTGTCTTTTTTTGTCTTTTTAGGGGCACACCCACAGCATATGGAGGTTCTCGGCTAGGGGTCTAATCGGAGCTGTTGCTGCAGGCCTACACCAGAGCCACAGCAATGCCAGATCTGAGCCGTGTCTGCAGCCTACACCACAGCTCATGGCAACACCGGATCTTTAACCCACTGAGCAAGGCCAGGGATTGAACCTGCAACTTCAAGTTTCCTAGTCAGATTTGTTTCTGCTGTGCCAAGTTGGGAACTGACTCCTCCTCTAAAAATATTATAGTATCTGGTCTTACACTTAAGTCTTTAATCCATTGAGTTTATTTTTGTGTATAGGGTTAGAAAATGTTCTAATTTTGTTCTTTAAAATGCACCAGTCTATTTTTCCCAGCACCACTTACTGAGAAACTATCTTTTCTCCATTGTGTATTCTTGCCTCCTTCATCATGAACTAATGGACTATTAGTGTGTGGGTTTATCTGAGCTCTCTGCCCTGTTCCACTGATCATATGTCTATATTTTTGTGTCAGGACAATACTGTTTTTGATGGATGTAGCTTTGTAGTATAGTCTGAAGTCAAGGAGCCTGATTTCTCCAGCTTCGTTCTTCTTTCTTAATATATTGTTTCTGGGGTCTTTTGAATTTCCCTTCAAAGTAATTTTTTTTCTCCTAGTTCTGTGAAAAATGCCACTGATACTTTGATAGGGATTTCACAGAGTCTTTAGATTGTCTTAAGTAGTATAGTAGTCATTTTGACAGTTGATTTTTCCAATCTGTAAATATTATATATCTTTTTATCTGTTTGTGTTGCCTTCAATTTCTTTCATCAGTGTCTCATAGTTTTTCAGTGTATAGGTCTTTTGCCTCATGAAGCAGATTTATTCTAGATACTTTATTATTTTTGATGTGATGGTAAAGGAGGTTGTTTCCTCAATTTCTTTTTTTGATCTTTGTGTTTTTAGTGTACAAAAACACAATAGATATCTGTATCTTAATTTATTATACTGAAAATTTACAAAATTCTCTTTTGAGCTCTAGTAGTTTTCTTGTGGCATCTTTAGGATTTTCTGTGTATAGTATCATGTCATCTGGAAATAGTGACAGTTCTACTTCTTCTTTTCCAATTTGGGCTACTTTAATTTCTTTTTCTTCTCTGATTGGCATGACTAGGACTTCCAAAACTATTTTGAATAAAAGTGGTAAGATTGTACATCCTTGTCTTTTTTTATGATTTAAAGGAAATGCTTCTAGTTACAATTGACAATGATGTTAGCTGTGAGTTAATCATATATGACTTTTATTATGTTGTGATATGTTTCCTTTATACACACTTTTTTGAGAGTTTTTATCATAAAAAGATGTTGAATTTTATCAAAAGCTTTTTCTGCATCTATTGAGAAGATCATGTAGTTTTCTTTTATTTGTTAAGGAAATGTATCATATTGATTGATGTATAGATATTGAAAAACTGTTGCCCCTCCATTCCTAATATAACATTTTTCATCCAATCAACCCCCAAATTTCCCATCTAACTCATTCCCTCCCCTTTTCCACCTGGGAATGCCAAGTCTGTTCTCCTTGGCCATGATCTGTTTCTGCTTTTTTTTTAATTTTTTTTTAGATAGGATCATCTCCTCCACATTTTAGATTCCATAAATAAGTGACTTAGGATGAGAATCTCTAGTTCTATCCATGTTGCTGTAAGTGGCATTAATTTGTCTTTTTTTTATGGCTGAGTAATTAATATTCCATCAGATATAAATACCATATCTTCTTAATCCAGTCATCTATCAGTGGATATTTAAGTTGTTTCCATGTCTTAGCTATTGTTAATAGTGCTGCAATGGACATATAGGTGAATGTATCCTTTTCAATGAAAGTTGTGTCTAGATATATGCCCAGCAGTATATATGATAGTTCCATATTTAGTTTCCTCAGGTAACTTCATACTGATTCCCACAGTGATTGTACCAATTTACATTCCCCCCACACCCTCTCCAGGATTTGTTACTTGTCGACTTGTTAATGATGGCCTTTCTGACTGGTGTGAGATAGTACCTCATTGTAGTTTTGATTTGCATTTCTCTAATAATAGTGATGTGGAACATTTTTTCATATGCCTATTGGACATCAGTATGTCTTCTTTGGAGAAACATCTGTTTTGGTCTGCTGCCCATTTTTCATTTGGGTTTCATTGTTGTTATTTTTGCTGTTGTTGAGTTGCATGAGTTGTTTGTATATTTTGGAGATTAGGCTCTTGTCTGTTGCAACGTTGGCAAAGATTTTCTCCTATTCTGTGTGTTGACTTTTCATTTTTTTTTTGTCTTTTTTTTTTTTAATCTTTTCTATGGTTGCACCTGCCTCATATGGAGATTCCCAGGCTAGGGGTCCAATTTGGAACTACAGCTTCCAGACGACACCAGAGCCACAGCAACATGGGATCTGAGCTGTGTCTGCGACCTACACCACAGCTCATGGCAATGCCAGATCCTTAACCCACTGAGAGAGGCCAGGGATCAAACACGCAACCTCAGGGTTGTTAACCACTGAGCCATGACGGGAACTCCAGACTGTTCATTTTTTTAAAGGTCTTCTTTGCTATGAAAAATCTTTTGAGTTCATAAATGATATTGGCATTTAATTTTCTTCATTTTTGTGACATTTTTGTCTAATTTTGGTATCATGATAATTCTGGTCTCAGTGACTGAGTTTAGTTCCTTCCTCTGCAATTTTTTTCGAGTAGTTTGAGAAAGATAGGTAACTCTTCCTTAAATATTTGGTTAAATTCACCTATGAAGCCATCTGGTCCTGGACCTATGTTTGTTGTGAGATTTAAAATTATTTATTAAGTTTCATTACTGGCAATTTGTATGTTCATATTTTCTATTTCTTCATTGTTATTTGTCTCTAAGTATCTTTTGATTTCAATTTCTTCAAAGATCCATTGGTTTTTCAGTAGCATATTATTTGGTTACCAGGAGTTTTTTTTTTTTTTTTTTTCTCTTCTTTTTTTATAGTTGATTTCTAGTCTCATAGCACTGTGGTTGGAGAAAATACATTGGATAATTTCATTTTTTTTTAATTTACCAAGTCTTGATCTATGGCCCAAAATGGGAACTATCCTGGAGAATGTTCCATGTGAACTTAAGAAAAATTTATATTTTTCTGCTTTGGGATGGAATGTTCTATAAATACTAGTTAAATCTATCTGGTCTAGAATATCATTAAAGGCTTATTTTTTTTGTTGATTCTCTGTCTGGATGATCTTTCTCTTGATGTCAGTAGTTTGTTAAAATCCTCCACTATTTTGTGCTGTAGTTGATTTCTCCCTTTACTGCTGTCATTTGTTGCCTTATATATTGAGGTGCTCCTGTGTTGGGTGCATATATATTTACAATTGTAATGTCTTCTTCTTTGATTGATCCTTTGATTATTAGGTATGGCCTAGGCACAAAAACAGAAAATCATAATTCAAAAAGATACATGCACTCCAATGTTCATTGCAGCATATTTACAATAGCCATGGCATATAGTCAATCTAAATGCTCATTGACATAGGAATTGATAAAGAAGATGTGGTACACATATACAATGGAATTTTATGCACCATAAAAAAGAATGAAATGTTGTCATTTGCAGCAACATGGATTGTCCTAGAGATTATCAAACTAAATGAGGTAAGTTGGACAAAGACAAATATATGATATCACTTATATGTGGAATATAATAAGAAAAAAAGGAAACAAACAAACTTTATTTGAAGAATAGAACCAGACTGACAGATTTTGAAAATACTTATGGTTAGCAAAGAGGACAGGTTGTAGGACAGGATGAATTGGTGCTTTGGGACTTGCATATGCACACTATGGTATATGGAACTGTTGGCCAATGGAGACTTCTATACAGCACAGGGAACTGTATTCAATATTCTCTAATAATATATATGGGAAAATAATCTAAAAAGAATGGATGAGTGTATATGTCTAGCTGAAGAACACTCTTGTACAGCAGAAATTATCACATTGTAAATCAACTATACTTGAATAAAACTTTAAAATTAAAAATAAATAAATAAATATGACAATAAATACTAGGTTCTGAACAGATCTTTGGTTATTACCAAGAAGCAATCAAGGCATGCTGCCTCTATTTCTCAGATATTTAAGAGGCATTCATTTTGGTGCATTCAGCCCATGCCACCTGGAGAATTTTTGCTCCTGAACTTTGTTTTTCATATCAAAGATGTAGAAAACATCATCTTGTTCAAAATACTTGTTAGTAATAATATCTACTGTGTCATTTCTTTGACAATTTTTATTAGAATCCATGGAAAATTTAGTTTTGATATATCTTTCTTATTCAAGAGTGTTCAAGAAATCCAATTCTTCTTCATGTTTGTTCACAGAAGGATCTTTCCATATTGTACTATGACTGAGTAACCCCTGGTTAAAGAAGCATGTATCCTTTGAGATATCTTACTATTCCTAGAAAGTTACCTGATACAAGACACCTATATCTTTATTTTTTAATTGAAAATACACCATTCACACACTGACCTTTGTTCAAAAGGTATTATAGGAACTTGTGCTCATAGTGGTTAACTAAAATTTAATAGCTCTGCCCAATACATATTACATCAGAGACACCCAATTAATTTTTGGTTTTTTTAAATGATATAAATACAAGATTTGAATAATGAATATAAGGCACTTGTTATTTTTTGTGTATTATGTGTGCTTTATAATATAATTTCACATGGAATTTTAATAAATATCAATTCAGTTTAGTTGTATTAAATTGAGCCAATATATATTTTGGAAGGCAGTAATGTTAATTTGATCATTTGATTTGATTGAATTTGGTGGGCAAACTTGTAGTAATTAAAAAGACAAGGTCCCAGTATAGCAATGCTAATTCATTCTTTAATAGACTACAAATGAACCATCTATTTACTTACAATTTGGTATTGACAGAATATTAGCTACTTTACAAAAAGGAAGTAATATTAACTTAAATGTTGGTACCAAAACTCTACTAATTGAAATCACAATACAAACTCCTATTTACAGCTGGTAAACATTAATATGATTAATTGCAGTGTCTGGCTTTTTTTTTTTTCTTAGCTCAATCATATTCTCCTTACCACATAAGATGAGAGTCAGATATATTTATGGTTAGGTCCATTCAATCCCCTCAAATACAGAAACCTTTATTCATTAAAATAAGTAAACTTGGAATTAATTTATGTTGGAGAAAATGTTCCCTAGACATTCTGATACAGTTTTTAAAGATAATAACCAGATAATATCACAGATTATTCAAGTGTTAAACTGATACTCTTCATAAATCTATATTTCATTATTCATAACAGTGTGATAAAATTGTAAGTATATAGAATCAATCTGACAAAAGGAGCATTGCTTTAGGAATGCCCATTACTTTGTGGAATGCTTAGAAGAGTTGAACTAAAATTTTATGTTTCAGTGGCTTAGACTATTAGCATTCAACTACAAAGTCAATTAAGAATGTTGTTTTCAGAGTTCCCATTATGGCCCAGCAGTTAATGAACCTGACCAGCATCCATGAGGATGCAGGTTTGATTCCTGGCCTTGCTCAGTGGGTTCAAGATTGGCATTGCCATGAGCTGTGGTGTAGGTTGCAGACATGGCTTGGATACTGCATTGCTGTGGCTCTGGTGTAAGTCAGCAGCTACAGCTCTGATTTAACTCCTAGCCTGTGAACCTCCATATGCCATGGGTATGGCCCTAAACAAACAAACACGATAAAAAAAGAATGTTCTCTCTGTTGATTAATAACTTATTTATTAATGAAATATATATTCATGCACACCCAGAGATGTCAATTTAATTCTTAATAGAAGATTTTTTTTTGTCTTTTGTCTTTTTAGGGCTGCACCCATGGCATATGGAGGTTCCCAGGTTAGGGGTCGAATTGGAGCTACAGCTGCTGACCTACACCACAGCCACAGCAACGCCAGATCCAAGCCGCATCTGTGACCTACACCACAGCTCATGGCAATGCCGGATCCTTAACACACTGAGTGAAGCCAGGGATTGAACCCACAACCTCATGGTTCCTGGTCAGATTTGTTTCTGCTGCACCACAATGGGAACTCCTAATTCTTAATAGAAGGTTTTTTATATCAGTGATTTTAAGTATTTTAATGTTAGTGAAATGTTGTATAAAATTACAAAACTAAGTTTATCTTAAAAATTTTCACCAAGTATCAGAAAGAAATAAAATTATTCTCTCTTCCTATTTATGTTGCAAGTGAGCCTTTAATGGAAAGTGATAGCAATAGCTTGTAGAGAAAATACTAGCACTTATAAACAAAATATTGGGAAATTTTGGGTTACCCATAAACAGGAAGACCTTGAGTTTACTTCAATTTGGAATTATAATACCAAGTTTATAAAGGAAAGTTCCTGAGTAAATTAGTCAAAACTATGTCTAGAGAATTGAGGGTTTTTGAAAAATATGATTTAGTTAATATATAATTAATTAGGTCTTAGCTAATGTTTTGAACACAGTATTAAAAGGTTATGCAAAACAAATGACTGAATATATGTAGAAGTGTGTATAAATATCTCATAATTTCCTTTAAATATATATAACTTTAACTACCAATAAATTTGACCTTTTCTTTAAAATCACTTTGAGCTACAGAGTTACATATTCCTTTAATGAGAAGCTCCAATGAATGATGATATTTTCAATTCACAGAAGCACTCTAATCAATGCTATAATAGAATGTAATTACAATTATCATTCACATTAACCATTGTATCTTTGGTCCCTGGATATTACTTCATAAGTATGCTCCTCTTTTACCAAGTATCTCTGACAGATATATATTGGTAATCTATTACTAAAGAAAAGACTATAGAAACTAAATAAATTAATCTCAAATAAGGTCATATAAAGACATACAAAACCAGAAATCCACACCTTTAGTGTGATTTCTTGGAGATAGATAAACAATTCTGTATATTACTATCAATTAAGATAAACTCATTTCATTATTTTTACCAAACACAGTCACTGAAATTTAAATGTCTAATGCAGACCTAAAACATGTGACACACTTGAGAAGAGTAAGTGTCAGTACAATGAAACATAAGAAACATCACTAATACTTAACATAATGTAGTAAAGTTGTAGAGTTAGAGGGAGAGACTGAATGTGAAGTCAGTGAGAGAGGATTAGAAAAATAAAAGGAAATATTAAAAGAAGTAATAACACAAAAGATTCACAATTTAAAGTACTGTTATGTTCTTTCACATGTTATTTATTTTTCTATGCTTTAGTTTTCCTATACATAAACTGGTAAGGATAATTATCTGATAGGTATATCTATGTGTGTGGGTATGTGTGTGTGTGTGTGTGTGTGTGAGATGGCCAATTGAGATAATATATGTAAAGTGCTTTGAATAAGATCTCACAATGTGTTTTTCTAGAGGCCATACAGAAAGAATAAATTACCTTTTTTTTTTTTAGCATTTACAGTTGTTGCCAAATTAGGGTAACTTTGAAATCAAGGAATGTAGGACCAGTATCATTTAACCAAGCAAGGAGTAGTGGGATGGTAAGACTGAAGAATTTCATTTAGATAGAGCTCAGATTTGTACATCTGAAACACAGGATGTGATGTGTTCAGAAAATGTTCATAGACAGAAGAGTTCTATCTACTGAAGAAGCTGCATTATTCCAGGGGAGGATATCAGCCCAGTGATTGAATTCCTAGCTCTAAAAGCTGTACTACTTGTTTGTTCTTGAATTTCATACAAAGAGAATCATACACTATATACCTTTTGCACCTGGCATGCACTATACCCTTCAGACCTGGAATTTTTCACTCAGCATATTGATAGTTAGATATTCTATTATACAAATTTATCAAAATGTATTTACTGCTAATGAACATCTGGATTTACCATGTTTAGTGTTTATGCTATGGTAAGTATTTTGTGCAAATCCTTGTGTGGGCAAATGTTCTCAAATCACTGGGAACTGCAGCCTGGGAATATATATCAAGGGATAAAGGGTAGGCAGATAACTAGTGTTAGTAGATCCTGTCAGATAGTTTTTCAAAATAATTATACCAATTTATAGTGACACCAGAAATGTGTGGAAATTTGATTTCTTTGCCAATAATTGTTTTTGTAAATTGTTTTAGCTGTAACCCATTGTGATGGGTTTATGGAAGTTCCCAGGCTAGGAAACAAAACAGAGATACAACCGCTGGCCAACACCACAGCCACAGCAATGTGAGATCTGAGCCACAAACAGAGACCTACACCACAGCTCACGGCAATGCTGGATCCTTAATTCAACAAAACAGAGATACAACCGCTGGCCTACACCACAGCCAGGCCAGGGATTGAACCCACATCCTCATGGATACTAGTTAAATTCTTAACCCAGTCAGCCACAACAGGAACTCCTAAGATGATTATCTTATCATAAACATGTTGGCTGTGTTAATATCTTCTGCAACACGCCACTTCAAAACTTTGAAGATATTACCACTGGGATATTTTCTTTCCTTCTGCTATTGAGAATGCTTTTATAAATTCTGGATAAGAGTATAAATTGAAAAGATACTTGAACTAAAATGTTCATAGCAGCATTATTTACAATTGCCAAGGTGAAGCAATCTAAGTATTCATCAGCAGATGAGAGGAGAAAGAAAATGATATATATATGTGTGTGTGTGTGTATATATATATATAGAGAGAGAGAGAGACAGAGAGAGAGAGAGAGAGAGGAGTGGATCACTACTTCATAAAAAGTAACAAAATTTTATCATTTGCAGCAACATGAATGGACACAGAGGGCATTATACTAAATAAAATAGGTCACACAGAGAAAGACAAATACTGTGTGATATTACTTATATGTGGAATCTAAAAAATACAACGAACTAATAAGTATAACAAAAAAAGCAGACTTACAAATATAGAGAAAGCGGTGGTTACAGGAGGAGAGGGAGGAGGGGCAATCTAGGGGTAGGTAGATGGAGGTAAAAACTACTGGGCCTAAGATAGGCTTAAAGATATATTGTACAACATGGGAATTTAGACAGTATTTTGTAATAACTGTGAAAAACAACCTTGAAAATTTTATAAAAAATTAAATACAAATAAAAAAATGTATTATCTAAATTCTGAAACAACAATAAAAAAGAGTAACTTATCCAATGTAGTGTTACAAATGTATTTTATCAAATTTGTGAATTACTGATTCACAGTTTTTTGAGGAACAGTTTCTTCATTGCAATTAAGGCATTTTTTTTTCTTTTTTTTTGTTTTTTTATGGATATCAGATGTGTTGTATTTTTGGTCCTTTCCTTTTAACTATTTCCTCTTCAAAAATGTAGTAACTTACTATTTTAGTTTCTTTACATTCCATATAAATTAATTACATTAACACAATGAAAGAGAATGTAAATGAAAGACCATTGTGTTAGATACAAAAATGTATTTGGAGTAAATTAACACTCATTTATAATATAAATGTTCAGCAAACTTAAATTGAAGGTATATCTATTTACATAGACCTAATATTTATTTTTAAAAAGAATTTAGGAGTTCCTGTCATGGCGCAGTGGTTAATGAATCTGACTAGGAAGCATGAGGTTGCGGGTTTGAACCCTGGCCTTGCACAGTGGGTTAAGGATCCAGCATTGCCGTGAACTTTGGTGTAGGTCACAGACACGGCCGTGAGCTGTGTTGTAGGTCGCAGATGTGGCTCAGATCCCGTGTTCCTGTGGCTGTGGCACAGGCCGGTGGCTACAGCTCTGATTAGACCCCTAGCCTGGGAAACTCCATATGCCGTGGGGCGGCTCTAGAAAAGGCAAAAAGACAAAAAACAAACAAAAAAAATTACTTAAATTTTAAGTGTTTCTATCCTAAGTTTAGAATAAAAACAAGATATATATTATTAACAGCTGTACTAAATATTGAACAATACTAGATAGTATAACACAGGAAAAAGAAAGTGGATAGTGTTTGAAGAAAAATAAGTAAAACTATCATGATTTGCAAATTTCATTATTTTTATAAGTAGAAAAATACAATAGAATAAGCGAATCTATAAAAGATGAACAGAATTAGTTAAGTATATTTATTGCTAGATGCTAGGTAAATATGTAAAAATTGATATTTCTACATATTAGCAATAAACTATCAACATATGAAAACAAAAGTAATACTACTTTGTTATAAAATATAAAATAACACAATATCCAGGAATTTTTTAAAAAATGTGTAATATGTCCACAGTAAAAAAAAAAAAGGTAATATTGCTAATGTGAGGCTTTGTAAGATTTAAGTTTTTTTTAACAGAATGATGCAACACACTGACATGTATATAGTGAAAGGCAGAATTCTTGGTTATTGGCAGGTAAGGCAAGGCCACCTGGTAGGGCAGCATAGGGAAATGCACTGGGGACAGGGTAGGAGCAAGGTAGGACTATAGGAGGCAGCTTTTGTATGATAGGCAAGGTGGAGTTAGCTAGATTTTGCAGGATCATTGTCAGTTGAATAATATTTAGACATAAGGGCTGGCACAAAGGATGATTTGGGAGGGTATGTAATGACCATTGATTGTCAGATGCTGATAAGGAAAATAGAGTATAGACTTAATCAGTTTCTTAAGAAAAGCAGGTGACTAGACTCTACCTGGGCCTCAAAATTGATTCAAGGCACATTTCAAAGCAAAACAAAACAAAAACTATAATTCATAGGTAAATTATATTAATTTTTCACAGGTTAATTTAATATTCCATTTCTGAAATAAACTTATTTTGGATATGAAGTACTATTCTTTATATGTCACTGAATTCAATTTGCTAGATCATGCTTAAGATGTTTGTATTTACAAAGAAGATATTTACCCATTATTTTCTTTTTTTGTAATATCTTTTTCAGGTATTGATGACAGGACTATACTGTTCTCATAAAATTGATTTGGGAATGCTCCCTCTACTATAAAGTATTTTATGTAAACTTAGTATATATATATTTTTAAATTCTTGAATGAGTTTATCAGTGGAGCTATTTGGACTTGGAGTTTCTTTTATGGGATAGTACTCACTGAGATTTATGATTCAAGTTATTGTATATGTCTTCCATTTTTATTTATCAGTTCATTTCATGATTTTTAATTATTTGTGTGAATTGCTTTAAATGGCAAATTTTTCTATATACATTTTTTTCTTTTTTTTCCTCAATATACTGAAGGAAGAAATGTATTTTCACTTTAGGATGCCTTTTCTGAGAATTTTTTTTCTGCAATTCATCTTACTTTTGGCCCTAGTTTTCCAAGTTTTTATAAAAGTGGTTTTAATATATTCAAAAGTTTCTTTTCCTCTCATCTCTAATACTTGCCAATACATAATATTATGCATCTTGAATTTTTGAAGGAACAGGAAAAAAGTCTAATCTATGAATATTTAAATTATTTCATATATACTTCATATTTCAGGTTTATTTATTGACCATAGTAGTGTATTTAAAGAGTATTTAAAAATGTAAAGAATTGGTACATAATTTAAATCTCATAACAAATGTATTACTATATATTTAGTAATAACTTTAGTTATTTCCTTCTTAGAAATAAAACCTAAATAAAGAAAGGTTTATTTATTTATTTATTTTAAATTATGTATACATGTATGTGTAACTGGGTCCCCATGCTATACAGTGGGAAAAAAAATGTGTGTTGGGGGAAATAAAAAAAATCAATTAAAAAAAGTTTTAATAATTGCTTCAAGACACATACCAGTAGGTGAACACTAGCAAATGACACAGCAAGCATTGAAACGATGCTTGTCTGCATCAAAAATCCCAGGTTTATCTATTGAACTATATAGACTCACATGAATGTTATTGTGATATTTAATTTATTTTGCTTTTCCAATTGTGTAAAATAATGGATATACTTTAAATCTAATTCTACAGCACTGGACATTTTGCTTAATGTTTTATCAACCATAAACCTTTACCTGAAGTAAAGCAGTGTTCTGTAATGGGTAACAGAAAATCATGAATATATATATATATATATATATGTTTAATTTATTTGGTAAATAAGTAGAAGAGACTGAAAGATAGGTCAATATTGGCAAAAAAAAAATGAAACCTATATTTACTCAAAGTTCTTTTGAAATGCATCTCTTTCTGTTGAGATGTATACCTGGGAATGATTACACTGACCCCCCCCCCCATACTTACTGGAAATACCATACTACAATAATTACATTTTATCCTAATCACAGAGATATTCATTTCTCACATTTTGTCATTTTTTAAAATAGGATTAGTTAACAAATTGAGACAAGAACTCTATTTCACTGTTTTGGATGTTTTCACTATGAAATTTACAAAAGATCTAGTTCCATTTTTCTATCTTCTTACAATACACCTCTATGTGACTTTACTCATCAAATATTTCTTCGAATTCTACTTCCAATCTTATATTCTTAAAACTTCTTTTTTTCATTTCCTCATTCTGATCAGGAAACTATATTGTTCTCTTATTACCTATAATTTTACATAAGAACCCCCAGCTGGACTGGTGAAATTTTAATAACACAAAGAGTTCCAAAAGCACTTCCCCCTAAAATCTCATTTAAGCCATAGTATGTATTTTACATTGCAATAAGTTTTTGATTGTTCCTAGAAAAAAATAGAACAAATTTTTTAATATGTACATTTTTTTGTGTTTCAAGCAGCAGCATCAGTTTATGAACAGTTCTGAGTTAATATGAACTCTTAGAGTATGAACATTTCTAAGTTAATATTCTGTACAATTTTATTTAATATAATGACATCTACTTTTCAGTAAGTTAACTCTATCATATTTTTTATTTCAGTTTTATTTGGAGATGTTAGAAAATATATTAGCTATATTGACTTTCATTAATAGTTCATACATCTCTGGTATTTCAAAGTTTGAAAAACACAAGTGAATATTAGAAAGTTGAATGATATTTTAATTTGTTTGCAAATGTAAATTTTCTCTAAGGTTTATTTTCTCTAAGGAATTTGACTTGTTTTGGCCATGTCCCATTTTATTTGCAATTGTTCTTGTACTCTTCAGTTGCTCCAACTGAAATCTATGTCTCCGTACATTGTAGTCTTTTTCTGTTGCAGAAACACAGCAGAGTAGCTGACCACACTGTGCTATAAATACTCATTTCAATCAAAGCTTAAGTAAAAAGACTGCACACTTTCAAACTCAAAAAGGGTTTGAAGATATTTGCAGCTTCTAAATTTTTATTGTGTGGAGGCAGATCCAATTTAAAAGGCAGTACTTCTACTCCAGTTAACATATGGCACTGCCCTTACAAGTGCAATTAAGCTGTGTTAGAGGAGAGGTCAAATCAGAAATCATGGAAATTAAACATTTATAACATTGGATTAAAGATGATTTGTGCATCACACTGATGATTTTCCATTTATACAATTATCCCATCCTTAGATTGCTTGGGTCTCAAAACAGAAAAGCCATTAATAGAACAAAAATAAGTATAAAATGAACATTAGGTGCAGTTTCTAATGAAAAATGTATTAGCCCATGCTAATGCAAGCAAATAGAAGTTAAAAAGATCAGGTAAGCATGATCCACTGCAAGAGCATAATCATTCATGATGCTCCTGGCAGTAGGAAAAAAACCAGTGTTTCCAAAGGCCTGGAAATTTTAATAAGGTGTGTGAAATACCAAAAAAAAAAAAAAAAAAGGTCCATACTTTGTACTGGGTCACTCTTTTCTATTTTGGACATCTCATTTTTAATAGGAATATTGATAAAATTTTTTCTTACATTAAAGAAAGAACTCAAATATCTTTCAAGCGCATACTAGAAGTTGGCCAGTAAACCGAAGATAAAATAGAATTCCTCTTTTTGTGAACTTGCATCCTAGTTAAAGGAGAGAGACAAAAACAAATAAATCATAATGTAATATTAAAATCTTATAGCCCATAATTGGGAGAATGTCATGTAAGAGTGAAGGAAAATGGAAAGGAAGCATTGAAACCGAGGATAGTATAAGGGTAAAATGAGAACATTTCCTTTGCAAAGTAGGCAGCAACTGCAAGGTTTTGCTTTACAGACTTACCCTTTGGGTGTTCTCCAGGTATATGTAAACTGTACTGATTCACAGAATTGAAAACATAGTTCATATAGTACAGAGATTACATACAATTAAGAGAGTTGAATCTAATTAAATAAAAGTTCTGTAAGTTCAAATTCACCACAAAATATTGGCTTATGTTGAGAAAGTAATGTCAGACAAAATAACCCCACTCAACATTGCTTAAACTTGAAAAAAAGACTGAAAAGAAAAAATGAAATTTAACTGATTTCAATCTCTATCTCTAGATCTCTCTATCTATCTATAGTTATAATTCTATCTTTGTATTTACATCTATATATCACAATAATCCAAGTGAAGAACATGTACATGCAGATGATTGCTTGCTTCCTCAAGTGGGTTTTGGAAGCAATGAAAGGAAAAAAGACATTCTTATTTTTTAGTCCTGCCCATTCTCCCCTCACATAAGTTCTGTGAAAATGAGATACAAGAGAGAAAAAAATTAAGGAGATAGAAATCTTGACATTTCTTTTACTTCTAATTTGGACTTAAGCAGATGGTTAGGTTAAGCAGAAATTCTAGGAATAGATACACAAATCTAAAACATCCTAATAACAGAAGCTACTCATAAAGCTTGTGTTTCTCCAACAGGCACAAAAAACCAGTTTGCTAAGCATTTTTGTGTGTGTGCCTATTGGGAGGATAACTGGAGAGTGAAGACAAAATTATCATAATCACCCAGAGCTAATTATCCCCTTCAGTAAACAGGAATTTAGCAGAAAGGAAGTTAAATGAGAAAATAGATAAGGCAAAATCCTCTAGGGGAGTATGAAGGCCAGGGAAATAAAGTACTCTAGGAACTCAGTTAAAGTTTTCTCTCCAGCTGGACACTAACAATGCCATGGCCTCAAACCTTGTTGTAGCAGCTGTTCCTTCAAGGATCTGTATGTGGAATGGGAATGGCTATGCATGAGGCTGTGAGGAGTGATGGGCAGACAGCAAAGTGAAATTTTGTAGGACAAACTGCTATTGTTGAAATGTATCTTTACGAGATCTTCAAAATGGGGCAAAGATACAAACCTAAATCCCTGTGTTCCTCACGAAAGCAAGCCATCTTCCTGTGTGCACAGAAAGGACTGAAGAACTAGTTAAGGACAATCAGCATTTATGTTGAAAATCAATTATTCACTAAATAGACACGTCGATAAGCTAAAATTTTGGAATAACTAATAAAGCAATGTTGATTCTGCCATAAATTCCAGATAGATTTAAAAAATGTTTATTTAGGGAGTTCTTGTTGTGACTCAGTGGGAACCAATCCGACTAGTATCCATGAGGATGCAGGTTGGATCCCTGGCCTCTCTCAGTGGTTAAGGATCTGGCTTTGCTGTGAGTTCTGGTGCAGGTCACAGACACCGTGGATCTGGTGGTGTTGTGGCTGTGGTGTAGGCCAGAGGCTAAGGTTCCATTTCGACCCCTAGCCTGGGAACTTTCATATGCTACAGGTGAAGCCCTAAAAAGCAAAAAAAAAAATTATTTATAACTTAGACCTTGGAACCATCAGTGAACTCACACTTTGAGGGTATATCTATTGTGGCTGGGAGGAAGGCTACAGAGGTGACAGATTATAAATTAGGAAACTTCCATAATGGTTAATGGGAATAATATTTCATAAGTTTAATAATTGTTTTAGAATATTTCAGAATCACAATGTTTTAAAGAAATACAATTTGATGTAATATATTTCATTGATTGATAACTGTTGATGTTGAAATTACAGAAAAATTTGGAAAAGTTCATTAATCACAGGATATACCATGAGCATTTTCTTTCTAAAAACAGCTTTATTTTTGGCTTAAAATAACAGAAATATATTGTGTCAATGTGTAGGAAACAAGAAGTCTTAAATCAAGATACTGAAAGGGCCATGACTTTCAATAAGGGAGAATCCCTCCTAGCCTCTTCTAGCTGCTGGATTTTGCCGGCAATCATTGGCATTCCTTGGGTTGTAGATGCATCATTTCAGTCACATTACTATTTTCTCCCATCCTAAGGCCAGGGATTGAAACTGAGCTACATTACTAACCCAAACCACAGCAATGACAACACTAAGTCCTTAACCATTAGGCTACCAGGGAACTCTGGAAAACATTTCATTATACTCAAGTTTCAAATGAAGTACAAATTTATTGTGACTCATTATCTTCTTTAGGAAGAAACTACTGAAAAACATTAAAAATTATCAAACAGAAATCATAATTCCACAGACATTAATAATACTTTCCAGGTACCAGTGGACTGTACATGTATATAAGACACTCAGCATTTCAAAGACTCATAAATATTTAAAATTTTTTCTGAGATCTTATCTACTGTACAGCACTCATTTAAAATATACAATTTCTCTGAGGCCTCAATTAATTCCTTTAAAAGATTTTTTGAAAAATTAATATAACTTTATTTTTTTTTAATTTTTATTTTTTCCATTATAGTTGATTTATAGTGTTCTGTCAATTTCTACTGTACAGCAAAGTGACCTGATCATACATCTATCTATCTCTCTCTCTATATATATATGTAAAATATATTCTTTTTCTCATATTATCTTACATCATGTTCCATAAAAAGTGACTAGATATACTTCCCTGTTCTATACAGCAGGATCTCATTGCTTATCCACCCCAAACTCCTGGTCCCTCCCACTCCTTTCCCTTCCCCTTGGCAACCACAAGTCTGTTATCCAAGTTCAGGAGTTTCTTTTCTATGGAAAGCGTCATTTGTGCCATATATTAGGTTCTAGATATAAGTGATATCATATGGTATTTGTCTTTCTCTTCTGCTTATCTCACTTAGTATGAACGTCTCTAGTTCCATCCATGTTGGGGAAAATGGCATTATTTGATTCTTTTTTATGGCTGAGTATTATTCCTTTGTGTATATATATCACAACTTCTTAATCTATTAATCTGTTGATGGACATTTAGGTTGATTCCATGTCTTTGCTATTTTGAATAGTGCAGCAATGAGCATATGGCTGCATGTATTTTTTTCAATGAAAGTTTTGTCTAGATATATGCCCAAGAGTGGGATTCTGGGTCATATGATAGTTTTATATCTAGTTTTCTGAGGTACCTCCATACTGTTTTCCAGAGTGGTTGTGCAAATTACTTTCCCACCAACAATGTAGAAGGGTTCCCTTTTCTGCATACCCTCTTCAGCATTTGTTATTTGTTGATTTGTTAATGATGGCCATTCTGACTGGTGTGAGGTGGTGCCTTATTAGCTAAGTATTTTTTTCTTTAAGAACATTTTATGAATTAATTTATATACTCAGACACATGAATAAACACACACACACACAAAAGAGAGAGAGAGCAAACAGATGTTTGAGTTGAAGTACTCATCCGTTGGGAAGTGGAGATATTTTATCTATGGTAAATTTCATCTTCCCCTTATTTTTCTGATGATAAATATTATAAATAAAAATGGTATTTATCAATTAAATAATGATCGCTATGAAATTAAATGTACACTTTTGTACCCTACTTGTTGTATTTATTCCAAATTTTTATTTTATAAAAAAGCCCCTGACTATATTTTCCATAGTAAAAGTAGGATTTACATGTGAGGTCATATATATAATGATTAACTATAGCAGTATACTATTAACAACTATTAGAATTGTGTTGGGCTACATTATGTCATCAACTGACCATGTATATTGTTTTTAGCAAGTAAGGCTAATTAAAAACACTTTCTAATTACATATCTGCATATCTTGTATTGATATAAATAGGTACATTATTTTCTTGATACCACAAAGAATAAAACAGATTGTGATTTATTGCCAATTTATAAAAAATCCTTTGAGTAAAACTGAATGAGGAAACACTAAACAATGGTGCAAGCATTGAAAAGTGGTGCAGTAACCTAAAGTATTACATGGGTAATATATATGCAGCTGACATCAATTATATTTACATATTATTGGCTTCTGGAAATATCTGAGAACATGTATAAGTTGACCAAATAATTTAATAAAACAGCCTAAAGGAAAATTTAAATTATATTAAATAGGCAAAAATAATCTAAAGGTTTTGTGGGAATACAATATATCTTGAAAATATCCACAAGGAAAAAAGGGAAATTGCTTTAAAAAAAAAATGGCAGTATTCATGGGCAATGCTTTTGTTTCAACTTTCTCAAGTTTTCACCATACTTGTCCCCATGAGCTTACCATTTATTCACCCATGGGATAAAGTCAAGGGTACAATATTGGAGTTAAAAAAATAATTTAAAATATTGGGGAGTTCCCATCGTGGCGCAGTGGTTAACGAATCCGACTAGGAACCATGAGGTTGCGGGTTCGTTCCCTGCCCTTGCTCAGTGGGTTAACGATCCGGCGTTGCCATGAGCTGTGGTGTAGGTTGCAGACGCGGCTCAGATCCCGCGTTGCTGTGGCTCTGGTGTAGGCCGGTGGCTGCAGCTCCGATTCGACCCCTAGCCTGGGAACCTCCATATGCCGCGGGAGCGGCCCAAGAAATAGCAGCAACAAAAACAACAACAAAAAGACAAAAGACAAAAAAAAAAATAATAATAATAATAGTAATAATTTAAAATGTTGGAATAAGCACTTACTTTTGCATACCTCATAATTTTTGCATATATCATCTGGCCTCTGCCATTTAGTGCAAAGTTAGATTAATTTTTTGACATAGGAATTTGGTAGTATAAAAGATTATAGTGCAATAATAAATACTACTCTCAGTGTATTTATTGAAAAAATGCTCTTCTTTCCTGAGAATTGCTCATTTTCTAGTGATGTATTTATACTTAAAGTCAAATTTAAGTAGTATCAGCCAATTTAATTTTTAAGCAAGTGCCTTTAGAAGACTATTTTTTTATTTAATACTATACATTTCAAAATATATTTTATTTATTTCTTTATTGTCTTTTGAGGACCGCACCTGCAGCATATGGAGGTTCCCAGGCTAGGGGTCTAATTGGAGCTACGGCTGTGGGCCTACACCACAGTCACAGCTGTGGGCCTACACCACAGCCACAGAAATGCCAGATCTGAGCCATGTCTGTGACTCACACCACAGCTCACTGAAATGCTGGATCCTTAACCCACTGAGCAAGGCCAGGGATTGAACCCGCAACCTCATTGTTTCTAGTTGGATTCATTTCCACTGTGCAACAATGGGAACTCTTCAAAATATTTTTAAATTAAAATATAAATGTCATGTTAAATTTATATTAGTAAAATGAGTTATATTTAACATATATTTACTTTAAGATCAAAGAATATATTGGAAATTATAATGTGGACAAAAAGTGTGTGATGGTTATACATTTATTTAATCTCAATAGGGTACTTTTTAAAATACTTTATTTCTAAAGTTTTCTTCTACCTAATATTAGTTGAGATGTTTTGGTATATAACAAAAGTGATGGTGTCTGAAACCATCTTTACTACATAACATTTTACTCCTTCTATAAGAAAGTGAATTTTTTTTTCCAGATGAAATCTTAATAAATCAAGCATCTTGAAATTTAGGAGTCTCTTCCTGTGTACCATCTCTTTAATACAGATTCTAACAAAAATATCTTGGAGTTCTCATTGTGGCTCAGTGGGTATTCATGAGGATGTGTGTTGGATCCCTGGCCTCCCTCATTGTGTTTATGATCTGCCATTGCTGCAAGCTGCAGCCTTGTTCACAGTTGCAGCTTGGATCTAGCATTGTTGTGGCTGTGATGTATACCTGCAGCTGCAGCTTGGATTCAATCCCTAGCCTGGGAACTTCCATATGTCACAGGTGTGGCCCTAAAAAGAAAGTAAAAAGAATATCTCTTCATTAAAGCCCTCATTTGTAATAGAAAGTACTTTATATTTGATGTGTTTCAGATATATATGCATTTTCTTGGATGGCTTTTTTAAAAATTTCTTAATGGAGGGGAAATTGAAAGAATCTACTCACAATTTCACTAGAGTTTTGATATGGAAATATATTAATGCATGTATTATGCACACTTACTCAAGCATAGTGTTGATGTTTGGATTTTCAGGAAACAATTTCTGTGACAAGAGTTTAATATGCAAATACTCATTACATCTGCAGAAGGGAGGGGAAGAAGTAGGATTGGGCAGAGGGAGGTATTGAGGAGTAATGCAGACACAACAACTTCTACTGACCTCATGTAAAACTTGTGAAAGTAAAAGTGCCCCTCAGTCTTTCCACAGGAGAAAACCTTAAAAGGATGTGACATGGCCTTAAGCACAGTACTTCTACAGTGGAGGCATTTCCTGAAGGGGCTGATGGCTACAAAATGTCTACTAACAGAACTCTCAGCAATTAGGACATGTCCTTCCTTGAATGGGTATGAGTGACACAATTAGTTGTACACCTCACAGGGTATTGAAAAGAACATAACAAAAAAGATGTTATTAATATTTGGATGCTTCTACCATACCATTGATGATATATATGTCGATATACTTGGTGAGTATGTATCAAAGATTTCATTATAAAAGTACTCTACATAAGTCCATCTGAGACATAATTATCTTGGGGAAGATGAGAGGTAAGTTTCAATAATTGAAATTTATGACTTTCTGTTTATTAA
This sequence comes from Phacochoerus africanus, assembly GCF_016906955.1. NCBI lineage: Eukaryota > Metazoa > Chordata > Mammalia > Artiodactyla > Suidae > Phacochoerus > Phacochoerus africanus. The sequence goes on along the minus strand of NC_062556.1, from coordinate 37,804,743 downwards.
GCTTTAATATTTAATGTTTAATTTATTTAAAACTTTTTTATCTTCTAAACAATTTTTTTCTTTTCTCTATTTCTGTAAAATTAGAAATGATTCTTCACCATATATTTTCAAAAACCATAATTAAGCAGTGTGGTTGGCATTATCTTTGAAAATGCCTTTTATATTATTAATTCAATTTTGTAAAGTTTATGGCAATATTTTAGTTCTCTGTTTCTCACTTCTGATTTGATCCTTTATATTATCTTAGGAATTTATTGGCTCTACACACATTTCTAAATGTAGCCACATAAGTTGTTTATAATAGTCTCTTTCACATGTGAATATGTGTTTGCTAGACCTAAGGTTTACTACTGCCTAGGACCACAAATCTGTAGTTTATGTTAACATACAAAAGGCAAATATGTTATAAATGAATTTTGTCCTGAAGAGATACAAATAATTTCTGTAAAGCTAAAACAAATGCCACAAAGCTGTTTTCATTATGGACTTCAAAATTTACAACTTGGGGATACTTAGGCTCTTTCAGACGATAACTAAACAAAAGTTTTAAAATAATAGAAGTAAGAATTACTTGCCTTTTTCATTGAGTTGATATGTTCACTGGCTATGCAAAAGCAATATTGAGTACCTCTTTGTGGCTAAGAATATTGGTATTTTTCACTTAAGAAGTTATTTTGAAGCAGAAGCAAATATTATTAGTTTAAAATCTCCATGTTGAATACATTTATTTATTAATTTCCTTAAATTCCAAATTTTGAATATATTTTTATTTTAAAATAGTCTGTGAAGAAATGAACTTTTGCTGCATACCAACTTATTATAGTTCTAAGAAAAGTACATAAAACATTGCACTTACAGAAAACTCAAACATATTTTCTACCTCCTATGCCCAATGATTTTTATTTGTAAAAATCAAAATTTGTAGTTTTCCATCAGTATTGATTTTTTAACTTAACATAGAAATTAAAGTTTAACATGTTCCACTAGAGTAAAACTGAAATTAGTGTTGTTCCCACTGTTAGCCCAATGGATTAAGAATATGACTGCAGTGGCTAGCATGGCTGTGGAGGCACTGGTTCAATCCCTGACCTGGTGTAATGGGTAAAGGATACAGTATTGCTCCAGCCATGGTGTAGGTGGCAATTGAGGCTTGGATTCAATCCCTGGCCAAGGAACTTCCATATGCTGTGGTGAGGCCATAAAGGAAAAAAAGAAAAGACAAGAAAAGAAAAGAAAAAGTTAAATTTATGATCAGTTCCAAAAAGTAATTTACCTCTGTTTTCTTTTTTGCAAAATATTAATTTATTAGAATCTAGAGTAGTTGGCGGTAAAAATACTGTGTTGATGTTTGGTTAATCAACTGGACAAAAATAACACTCATAAACTACTTCATTCAATGAAAGCATGCTACTTACACATTCTTCTTAAGCCAACATGTGACATTCAACAAGATACACAACATTCTGTGCTGTAAAACACACCATAACAAGTTTAAAATATTAAAAAAAAATCACACAATATGTCCCCAGATCACAATGTAATGAAACTAGAAGTTGAGAACCAAAAGATAAAATGAATAATATCAAATACTTCAAAATTAAACCATATAGTTCTAAATAACATGCATAACAGAAGAAATCAAAACACAAATTACAAATGTTTTAAACTAATGAAAGTGAAATCACAACTTATCAAAATGTATTCAGTGAAACCTGTGCTTCAACAGAAATTTAAGGCATTGAACACATAAATTAAAAAGAAGGATATAAGTCTGTTTCTGTTCTGAAGGTAGGTTCGTTCATACCACATTTTAGATTTCACATACAGGTGATAATGTATGGTGTTTGTCTCTCTCTTTCTGGCTTGCTTTACTTAGTATAGAATCTCTAGTTGCACCCATGTTGCTGCAAATGGCATTATTTTGTTATTTTTTATTGCTGAGTAGTATTCTATTGAGTATATATACCGCATCTTCCTAATCTATTTGTCTGTCGATGGATATTGTTTCCATGTCTTGACTATTGCAAATAGTGCTGCAATGAACATAGAGGTGCATGTATCCTTTTTGAATGAAATTTTGTCTGGGAGTTCCCATTGTGGTGCAGTGGAAATGAATCTGACTAGTATCCATGAGGAGGCAGGTTCGATCCCTGCCATTGCTCAGTGGGCTAAGGGTCTGGCATTGTCGTGAGCAGTGGTGTAGTTTGCAGAAACAGTTCCCGCGTAGCTGTGGCTGAGATGTAGGCCTGAGGCTATAGCTCTGAGTTAACCCCTAGCCTGGGAACTTCTGTATGCCATAGGTGTGGCCCAAAAAAGAAAAAAAGGAAAAGAAAAATTGTCCAGATATATGCCCAGAAGTGGGATTGCTGGATTGTATGGTAGTTCGGTATTTAGTTCCTGAGGAACCTATACCAATTTACATTCCCACCAACAGTGTAGGAGGGTTTCCTTTTCTTCCACACCTTCACCAGAATTTTTTATATGTAGACTTAATAATAATAGCCATTCCGACTGGTGTCAGGTGATACTTCATTGCGGCTTTTTTTTTTTTTTTGTCTTTGTCTATTTCTTGGGCCACTCCTGTGGCATATGGAGGTTCCCAGGCTAGGGGTCTAATCAGAGCTATAGCCGCCAGCCTAGACCAGGGTCACAGCAACTTGGGATCCGAGCCACGTCTGCAATCTACATCACAGCTCACGGCAATGCCGAATCCCCAACCCACTGATCAAGGCCAGGGATCGAACTTGCAACCTCATGGTTCCTAGTTGGATTCATTAGCCACTGAGCTACGACGGGAACTCCCACTTCATTGTAGCTTTGATTTGCATTTCTATGAAACAGACTCACAGACATGAAGAACAGATTCCAGGTTACCAAGGGAGAGGGGGAGGGGCTGGGAGGGACTGGGATGCACTGGGAGTTTGGGGTTAGTAGATGCAAACTATTGCATTTAGAATGGATAAGTAATGAGGTCCTGCTGTATAGCATAGGGAACTATATCCAATAACTTATGATAAGACATAATGGAAGATAATATGAGAAAAATAATGTATACTTATATGTATGACTGGGTCACTTTGCTGTACATCAGCAATTGACATAACATGGTAAATCAACTATAATAAAATGTTAAAAAAACAAAATTTTAAAATGTTAAAAAATTGCATGCTGCTGCATTGGTTAAAAAAAGAAAAGAAGAATGTAAAATCAACAATCTAAGCTTTCACCTTATGTAAGTAGAAAATGAAAACATATATACAAACACTTCAGAAGAAAAAATAATAAAAAATAGAGCATAAATCAATAAATATGCAAATAGGAACTCCCTATACCTATGATGTTTAACTTACAGATTGGCATAAGTTAAATAAATACTTATTTACTTTCCTGATTTGAAGTTTTATAAGTGTTTTGTGATGAGAATGTTACATAAGGATGACACACTGTGTCATAGAAGATGAAGGCTTTGATCACCTGTGGAATCTTTTCCTCTGCTACATTTATACATTTCAGTTAACGAATAACGGAGATAAAGGTCAATAGCAATCAAGAACATTATCACGGTATGGTTGTTAATTCAACAGTACCGTTAGTTTGAAATCATATTTATTGTAAATCAAAACAAAATTTAGTAGGACGTGATCAAAAAGGAAATTTGGGTTAGGACCTCAGAGGTCATTCTTTCAATAATGAAAGTATAGAACACAAAGTAGATCTATTAATGGATAGATGGCATATGTAAGTATGAAAACAAATATGACATTATAAGTTATTTCCTATAGGTATTTTTTTTTGTCTTTTTGCTATTTCTTTGGGCCGCTCCCGCGGCATATGGAGGTTCCCAGGCTAGGGGTCGAATCGGAGCTGTAGCCATTGGCCTATGCCAGAGTCACAGCAACGCGAGATCTGAGCCGCATCTGCAACCTACACCACAGCTCACGGCAATGCCGGATCCTTAACCCACTGAGCAAGGGCAGGGACTGAACCTGCAACCTCATGGTTCCTTGTCGGATTCGTTAACCACTGCGCCATGATGGGAACTCCCCCTATAGGTATTTTAATATAAAATATTTTAAAATTAAGAACATCAAATGGTAGTTCTCTTTTTAGGTTTCTGAGGAATCTCCATACTGTTTTCCACAGTGGTTGAAAAAGGGTGTTCCTTTTTCTCCACACCCTCTCCAGCACTTATTGTTTGTAGACTTTTTGATGAGGCCATTCTGGCTGGTGTAAGGTGGTACCTCATAGTGGTTTGATTTGCATTTCTCTAAAGATGAATGATATTGAACATCTTTTCATGTGTTTTTTCGCCATCCGTATGTCTTCTTTGGAGAATTGTCTGTTTAGATCTTCTGCCCATTTTTTGATGGGGTTGTTTGTTTTTATGGTATTAAGTGGTAGGAGGTGTTTATAAATTTTGGAGATTAATCCCCTGTCTGTTGATTCATTTGCAAAGGTTTTCTCCCATTCTGTGGGTTGTCTTTTCGTTTTGTTTAGGGTTTCCTTTGCTGTGCAGAAATTTTAAGGTTGATTAGGTTCCATTTGTTTATTTTTGTTTTTATTGTCATTACTCTAAGAGGTGGATCTGAGAAGATGTTGCTGTCATTTATGTTGGAGACTTTTTCACCTATGTTTTCCTCTAAGTATTATATAGTTTCTGGTCTTATATGTAGGTCTTTAATCCATTTGGAGTTTATTTTTGTGTATGGTATTAGGGAGTGTTCTAATTTCATTCTTTTCCATGTGGCTGTCCAGCTTTACCAGCACCACTTATTGACCAGGCCTCACTCAGTGGGTTGAGGATCCAGGGTTGCTGTGAGCTGTGGTGTAGGCCAGCAGCTATAGCTCCAACTCAGCCCCTAGCCTGGGAACGTACATATGCCATGGGTGTGGCCCTAAAAAGACAATGTATTAAAAAATAAAAATAAACTCAAGAGATAGTCATTTCATTTCCTTCAGATATATACCCAGAAATGGGATTGCTGGATCATATGGTATTTCTGTTTTTAATTTTTTGAGGAACCTCCATAATAGTTTCCATAGTGGCTATCCCAATTTACATTCCAGCTAGCTATGCACAAGGTACCCTTTTGTCCCACATTCTCACCAACATGTTACTTCTTGTCTTTTTAATAAGAACCATTCTAACAGGCGTGAGGTGATATGTGGTTTGGATTTGGATTTCACTAATAATTAGTGATATTGAGCACTTTTTCATATACCTTTTGGCCATTTATATGCCTTCTTGGGAAAAAGGTATATTCAGGGTCCTTTGCACATTTTTCAATTGGGTTATTTGGGGTTTTTTTGCTATTGAGTTGTATGAAATCCTTGTATATTTTGGATACTAATCCTTTATCAGATGCGATTTGCAAGTATTTTCCCCATTCTGCAAAAAATAAAAAATAAAAAATAATAAAATAAAATTAAGAACATCATTTCCTTCCTCCATTTTCTTTCTTTCCATATTTTTTTCAAACCCCTATACTATGATCTTTCAAAGAAAGTCTCATACGCCCCACCACAAATTTTTATGTTCATATTCCAAGTGGAATATATTAAAAACAAATAATAATATACTTTGCCAACAGTATTATTTGTAAATATAAAACATTATTTGTGATTATATGTAAACCAAATGTATGCTATTATCATATTTAAAATGAATATTATATATAAAATAATTTATTGATACATTACTTATTGTCTGTAATATAGCACAATAGTTACATTAAAACATATTTAATTTTTTCATATCTGAAGACAATAGACAAGATGAATTCTTTAAATCACTTCCTAATCTATGATTTCATTTAAATATCACTCAATAAACTAAATTATAAGTAAGCATTATCAGAATCTCCAGTTATTTTATTTTTTCCTAGGCACTATAATTACCAATAAAACCAATATCCTTGATTATTTTAAACACAAATTAAAAGAATACGCCTGAATATGACTATTAACCTATACATTTAAAAATGCATCTTTAGCATGTTATAGTGATTTAAAGAAAGACAATTTTCTTTTTAACCAACAAAAAATCAGAATAAAACACAAGTTGTTTAGATTCATACTGCATTTTCATTATCACAGTCACTGTTGTTAGTGGTGTCCAAAGACTTCACTTCTTTAACTATCACAAGCCACATTTATCATATCAAATGGTACAAAAGCTAAATTGATTTCCTTACATTTTTATCATCTTCTACAACACATCCATAATTTGGAATGATTTACTTTTATTACACTAATTTAATATAATGGCATTAAATTTAAATAAGCAACCAGCATTAAAAAAGATAATGTCTAATTGTTTTCTATTAACTTCAAGTCTATCTATCATTTTTCTCTGTGATTGTTCATTGTAAGACTAATGAAGACACTGAAAAGACTATTCTTCCACGCAAAGAGGCATACACATGTAAAGTTGAGATATAAAAGCTAGAAAAGAGTTCTCATAGAAAATAATTGAGACAAACAGTAGGGTTTTAAAGTTTAATTTTAGGTATTATGAATGAACCATATGTTCTCATCTCCAGCATCTGTTAGTTATGGTGATCAGGTTAAGTATTTTTTCAATAAATGCAAATATTTTGAATTGCTTCTTTTTAAGTAGGTGGAGGCCATGCAATAAACAAAGTAGAATGTATTTGCTTTGCTTTGAAGATGTTGGTTAGGGATTCCTAAAATTTTCAATGTATAGCTCATTTTTTAAAATATTAATAATGCTCATAAACATTTCTTAAAATTTTCTAAACTGTTCTAAGGGATATTAAAAATGCTTATGTTTAAAATATACACTTTCATTATGAACATTCAACACTAAAAAGAATAGATCTTTTTAAACAACAATTGATATGACTTGACGTTAAATATTTTGATGTTTCACATAGGTCATTCAAACTATCAGGCATACCAATAATAGCAGCATCATTAGGATTGCACTCTGACAGTGTAACTAGGAAGTACACTCATTTTGCTGACAATTGTAGGTTCACATTAACCATGAAGTTGACTCAGAAAGCTATTCACTTGTTTGTGGAACTGATGAATAAATTACATCCTGCTGACTACCTACGATTGGTGAAAAAAATTGTTGGACATTTGGAAATCTTCTTAACCCTTTATAAATTCAATGATTGCTAGTTTATGAATTTGCAGAGTACACTCTGTCATCTGTGGTTGTGTCTTTTTAATTGGGAGTTGGCTTAGGTTAAAGAGCAGAGAATGTGATGGTTGAAGAGATTATCTTGTTTTATGGAGAGTTAATATTTTATCACTAACTATACATTTTTCATTATGTGAATTATTCAATACCAATTGTATAGAGCTAATTAATATTTGGATTGGATAGTTAGTGTACTCGAGCTTATAGTTTTAGGAAAACTCTAATTTAGAAGTGTATACCTACCAGAACCAAGCAATACATATGCATGGCAAAAAAAAAAAAAAACAAACTATTTAAACTACACCTGTGGGGAAAGGATGACAAGTTTTAATTTTTTTATATTGTCTTACATATTAGTTAATTGTAAAACTAAATATTTATGATTAAGATTTTGTATTTGTAGGAGAGTATAGAAAATTGAGGTAATATTGTTTCATGACTATTTTAAGAAAGCTTTGAGAGACAACAATATAAACATATGTATATATGTATATATAAATATAAGGCCTTTCTACCTTTTTTTTGGTGCATCTGTTGGAGAAAATCTATTTCCCATAAAGTCATATGTCTGCCTTTCTCCATTTAATCACCAAAGCAGCTGAGCTATAATAGAAAAAACTCCACAAACCCCATAGGTTCTATTCTAAATTCATAACCACCTACTTCAAAGGCTTCCTTATTATGATCCAGAAATAATATATAGATTCCCACCTCTTACGGTGTTTTTTTAAACATATTCTTAATTTTTTATGCATGCAGAAATAAGTTTTTTGTAAAAGGTTAAAATGACAGAAATATGTAAGAAATAGTAGTTTACTATTGTACTATATGCAAGATCATGTATTAAGATTTATAGGATGGTAGAGGACACAGGTATTCATCAAAACTATCACTCAAATGAATTTAAATTATAAATTACAAGTTTATTAATAAGAGGTACTTAATACTATAAAACAGGTGTACTGGTCCTGTTGCAGCTGTCAGGGAAACTTCCCAAGGGAATGAATGGCTAGTCTACATTTGAAATGAGGAATTAATGTGGTGAAAGGTTTAGCATGCAAAAAAATTTGGGGATGCAAAAAGAAGAACCACTTAGAAAATAATGAAAGGATATAAGCAGGGCTTGAAATAGAGGAGGAAGAGCTTCATGAAGCTGCAGGGTTAGTCCAGGGGCAGATGAGTTTGTATTCACAAAATTGTCCTTTGATCAATAAGAAAGGAAGTATCCATTCACTTGGGGAGGGGGATATTCTACATATTATTCCATAGTGAGGGGAATATTATCTTCTGATACAATTGTGTTGAACTCTGCCTCCTCAGCCTGATATGGCTGTCCTCTTCTGCTGGTGTTCTAGTCACCTTGCCATCTTGAGCAAAGCACGCTAGATTCAGATATCATCTAGTATGCTTCTATTCATTCAAAGGTGGAATTTCCCCCAATTTTCACCTGCTTTTACTGACTTTCCTCTGTCTTCTCTTTGTTTCTGAAATTGTTGTCTCAGATTTTACCATGTTTTACAGACAGAAAAGTAAGTGCAGTTAAAAAAATATATATAGTGTGGTGTTGGTACAAAACAGACATACAGACCAAGGCAACATAATAATGAACACAGAAATAAAACCAGACAACTGTGGTCAATTAATCTTTGACCAAGAGGCAATAATATAAAATGGGAAAAAGACAATGTCTTCAGCAAATGGTGTTGGGAAAACTGGACAGCTGTGGGTAAATTAATGACATTAGAATACATCCACACACAATGCACAAAAATAAACTCAAAATGGCTTAAAGACATAAACATAGGACAATACACTGTAAAACTCCTAGAAGAGAACACAGGCAAAACATTATCTGACATCTACCATACAAAAGTTTTTTTTAGGCTAGTCTCCCAAGGCAATAGAAATAAAAACAAAAATAAACCAATGGGACCCAATGAAATTGATAAGCTTTTTCACAGAAAAGAAAACCATAAAAAAAAACCCACACACAAAAAGACAACTTATGGAATGGTTTCAATGAAATTGAATTTTCAAATGAAAATAGTTTCAAATGATGCAAGTGGCAAGGGCTTAATCTCTAACATAATCAAACAACTTACACAACTTAACAGCAAAAAAAAAAAAAAAGACCCAAGTGAAAAATGGGCAGAAGTCCTGAATAGATATTTTGCCAAAGAAAATATATGAATATCCAATAGACACATGAAAAAATGCTCAAAATCACTATCAGAGAAATGCAAATCAAAACTACAATGAAGTACCACCTTATACTGGTCAGAATGTCCATCATTAAGTCAACAAATAATAAATGCTGGAGAGGGTGTAGAGAAAAGAGAACCCTCCTACACTGTTGGTGGGAATGTAAATTGGTAAAACCACTATGGAGAACAACATGGTGGTACCTCAGAAAACTAAATATAGAGCTACCATATGATCCAGCAATCCCAGTCCTGGGCATATATCTGGACAATACTTTCATTGAAAAAGATGCATGCATCTGTATGTTAATTGCAGCACTACTTGCAATAGCCAAGACATGAAAACAACCTAAATGTCCATTGACAAATGAATGGATTAATATGTGGTGCATATACATGGTAGAATACTACTCAGCCATAAAAAAAGAATCAAATAATGCTATTTACAGCAACATGGATGGAACTAGAGACCCTCATACGCTAAATACTCATGTTGCAACAGAACAAAGGGTGGGGGAAAAAATGTAATTGTAATGTATACATGTAAGGATAACTTGATCCCCTTGCTGTACAGTGGGAAAATAAAATAAAATAAAATAAAAATTAAAAAAAAAGAAAGAGAAAGACAAATACCATATGATATTACTTATATCTGGAATCTAATATATGACACAATGAACCTATCTACAGAAAATAAACAAACTCATGGACATGGAAAAGAGACTTGAGGTTGCCAAAGGGGAAGGGGAGGGAGTGGAATGGACTGGGAGTTTGGGGGCGGTATATGCAAATGATATAGCATTTGGAGTGGATAAGCAGTGATATCCTGCTGCATAGCACAGGGAACTATATATAATCACTTGTGATGGAACACGATGGAGGATGATGTGAGAAAAAGAATGTATGACTGTGTCACTTTGCTATACAGCAGAAATTGACAGAATATTGTAAGCCAACTATAATAAAAATGAAAAAAACATATATATGTGTGTGTGTATATATATGCATACATATGATGTATATGTATTTATTTCAAGTGAATTCTTTTCTTTCTTTAAACTTTCTCTTCCAGATCCTATACATATCCAGACTCAAATTCAGATCTGATAATACATAGAAACCTTCAACAATCCAAAATTGTTTCATGTTTTACGTTCCTCAGGATATTTGAATCACATAAAATCAAATATTGTCTGGCAATATTTCTTCAGCTAGGTTGAATACATTAATTCCTGAGTTAAACAGAAAGGATAGGAAGTGGAATATAAAGCTAAAATAATAAAAAGAAACTCTTCAACTGATTAGCAAAGCACCTTTTTGCGAAGCAGTACTATTTTTAAATTATGTTTCTTTCTACTGATTTCTGAAATGTCTTTTTACCCTCAATTCAGTCAAATATATAAGTATATATAAGTGATGTGCAAATGCATGAGTGGCTGAATGCTTTCCCTTTTCTGCTTCTGAGGATAGAATTTGCCTCTGTATGTTTTACACTGTGTATATATTCTCAAAAGATACATTTTATTTATATTAGTACATTTCACATACTCCTGAACATATTTAGAGTACACCCATTCAGACCACCAAACTGAAAAATCATGTTTACTTACATTCTGGAATTCTGACCCTTATTTTATATGTGTCTTAGTGAGAATGCAGTTTAAATTCCAGGAGAAATTACTTGTAAACCTCTATTCCTCTTTTATTTGGAGTTTTCAAAATGTCCATAATATTTATATTTTCATTAATAATGATCCATTGCTAAAAAGTACTGGTAAATTCCCTGAGAACTGAATAATATGGTCTGTTAATATTTTCCTATATTTGATGAACAAATTGTATTATGTTTGCTATGTAATAACATGCCTCCAATTTTGTGGTTTAAAGCAAGATGCAAATTCTGTAGGGCAGAGGCTTGGGCACTGTTTGGCTGAATGATCTGCTCAGGGTCTTCACAAGCCTTCTTTCACTCAAGGTTGCAGCCAGGGTCCTCTTCCAGTTCACTGATTATTGTAACTCCTTAAGTTGTAAGACTAAAGCCCTGAGCTTCTGGAGGTCACCTTTTATTCCCTACTAATGGCCCTCTCAACAACATGGCAGTTTGCTGTTTTAAGTTCAGCAGGATTGTCTACAGCCACTTCCTGATACCGACTTGTAGTGCCTCTTTTAGAGGCTTAGCTATTATGTTGTCACAATCAGAACCAGGGATAATCTATCGATTAACTTAAAGTTAAGTTAATCGATACTTTAATTACATCTTCAAAATCCATTTACCTTTGCCATATAATGTAATTTAAGCATGGGAGAGATATGCCATTGTATTTACCAGCTCCACCTACACTTAATATGGGGAAATTACAGAGCATGTACACCAAGGGGCAGCAATCTTGGACATCTTAGAATTCTTCCTACCATGTAATTAAAAAAAATTAAACAGTAAGATTAACATAACTGTTTCAGGAAGGTAACAGTTATGAAACCAAAATGTGAAACCAAGTGTGAAACCAAAGTATTTTATGAATGATACACTGTTTCTAGAATGCAGTGATCAATGAAATATTTAATATTTTTCATGTGAAGACGATATATAGTCTTCCAGTAGGTAAAGTAAATTGCAGGTTTAAGTAGGTGGAACAAAATTTAATCAAACACTGCTTTCTCACATGTTTCAATCTTTTAACAATTTGCTAAGGATTTATAAAGCTTCTATGTGAGGAAGAAGGTATTTATTGAATGCAGTTAGAATTTAAATGCAATTAGATGAGCTGTGATTTATAATGTTACCAAATTCTCTTCCATTATCTAGGAAAGAAAAGCCCTAAACATACAAAAAGAATCTTGAATTAATTTTTATGCTACAAGGGGCACACCCCCTAGTTTCAGCCCATTTAATAATATGCAAGGAGCTTTATCATTTCTGCTTTTCAGTACTTGGTCCTAAACTAAATAGTAACTAATATGGTCCACAGTTTTCCAAATTCTCATTGCCATTACTAAATTAAGTTTTAATTGCTTACTTGTCCTTGGGCCTGTTTGAAGGCAGTTTGGAACATGATTTCTTGTTTTAGTATTCAGTATCTTAGAGGGATTTATTATTTAACTATTTATTTGAGGACTGTAGATTTTTAATTTTAGAAATATTAATGCAGGTCAATTCTGTCATCATTGTTTTTCTTAATGATGTATTCATAGGTGCAACATATAAAAGAAAAATTATGATATGGAACTGATCTCTAATAGTATTCACTTCCATTGCAAGAATTCATCTTGCTAAACAGCTTCTCATTAAATAAATCATTCATTTTGGGGCATCACTATAATTGTATACTCCTTAATGTTAAATTTATTCAATATATATTTTTCAATTAGCTAGATGAAATTTTGTCTTCCAAAATTTAGCATGCATATGGTTCATACTGCTGTGTGAAACTTAAATCCTTCAGTTTTGCTTTACATGATTAACATTTCACCCAGCTTAATCTGTACATTTGATTTTAAACTTCTGGGATGGTTTGTGATGCATGATTTGAATGAAAAAACAACAGACAACTCTGAGAAGATGATTTTGTTATGGTCTTACTAGCAGAACTGATCCATCTGCTCTCAATTTCTTACACTGTATAATTCATTTGTATGTGTGTATGTATATATGTGTGCTTCATTCACATTTTGGCATTTGCAAAAAGCTTTGGTTACCTTTCAAACGCAAGTAATATAGTAGGTTTATTCATCTGTTCCTTAATGCAGAGGATTCAGGAGAATGCAGAAGGTAACTACAAATTTATTTCCTGGAAACTTTCCACATCTGTATTGAATGAAACAAAACGAAAATAAACATAAATCAGTGTGCTATTTTTTTTTTGTGTGTGTATGGGGGGGGGAATTTAATTATCCTCCTACATGTTATAGGAGAGTTTACTAGATTAAAATTTCAACATAGCCCCAAAATATGTTTGTCCTTGACTTCATTCTTCATCTCTTATTTTCAAGTACTATATATAGTTACATAATTTTTGCCAACATATTTTATACAGTTTTAAGCAATAATAAACCAAGGTTTTAATTTAATTTCTAATAGCATTCAGCAGAGACATGGCAATATAATATGGTCCACATTATGTTGCCTATTGTAAACTTGGGCTAGCCTTAGACAAATATTTTATTTCTCCAGTTTCCTGTATCAGTCACAGCCTCCCAAGCCCAGTTGCCAACCCCTGTGAGAATATGACACGCACTATCAATTTACAGATTTACAAAAAGCACTTAATAACTTTTCACTAACTGGAAAAAGAGTGCATAGTCTTATAACCCTTGACAATGATGATCAACTCTTATTTTATGGCCTTCACTAAAAAAAAATTCTTATTTATTCTGAACCAGAGACATATTTAGATGTATGTATGTAGAATATTGTGAGTATAAGATAATATACCTTGTTCAAGAACTAGAAATTTATCATCCAATCAATACATATGCATGTAACATATGCAATGTGAAAGGAACCATGCTAGTGCCTGGATTTAAAAGAAAACAAAACCCAATATTTAATGTAAATGCATTCAGCATCACTAGCCCTTCTGAAAAGGAAAATTAAATAAGCAATAAGAAATCACTATACTCATCTCAAGTAGCTCCAATTAAAAAAAATGTTATAATGAAATTTTCTCTTGGGCTTAAGGACTGTGCCCCAGAAAGATAAAGTCAAAGTCCAAACAGCACCTGCCTTTCAGAACCTTCTCAGACTGGAGTAGAGTCATTCAGACCAGCAAGTGGTACTTCTGATCAGAGCAGCCTAAGGGAGGCTGACTTAATTCAAAAGGATTTTTTTAATTTGAGAAGAAAAATGAGTTAATTTAGTCGGAGCATCATTTTTCCTTCAGACAAAAGTATAAGTGGGGTTAATGACAATACTGAGGGTTTAAAATATAATTTAACTGAAATTTAAATAGTTGAAATTAAATTTAAAATATATGCAAGAAAATAGTTACCACATATATTGAAAACATGCATTTACCACAGATTGACCAAAAGAAAGGGAACATGTCTACAGTAGAAATTTGGAATAGACTTGCTGTACAGTGAGGATTATTATTTTGTGACTGTGGAATCTTATACTTCAATATAAGTTTATGAGTACCTTAATTTTACCCAATTATTAAGTATGACTGCTTTGCAAACTTTTCAGTTTTATTGATAGTGTCATATCAACTTTCAGGTCAGTGTGATAGGTCCCAAATTTTTGTTCATTTTTACCCACAGCAGTTATGTTGTAAATATGATCACATAAAAAATAGAATTGTGTTCTTTAGCACCATCTAGCTTACTTTTTGAGCAATTTACAGCAATGCAATTTACTTTTATAACAACTGGATATAAGTTTAATATATAGCTATGCAGGCTATGAAGATAGGTCACAATGAATAAAAGTATTAATGTCATTTAAAAATATTGCCACATGCACATTATTGTTCTCTCATAGCGTAAAGGGGTTTGTCTTTTAGTGCTGTCACCACATTTTCGGAAATCATTTTCTTTGTGCTAATTGTTAGAAAATCTTCACTTAAAACAGTGGGAACATTCCACTTAATTGCCTTCAGTTGCTGATAATCTTTAATGTATTTTTTATCAATTAAGATTGAGCACAGTTCATATAAATAATATGTAAATGCTTACCATCTTTTTATCATGAGGTGTAAGTTAATGACATTGTCCTAATAGAAAGTTAAGTCATATAGAGAATAAGGGAACAAAATGGAAAATATGTGCCCTATTCCTAATTAATAAACACAGTTAACAACAGAAAAATAACATCTATTGTTAAGAATTTTTTTTTTTTTTTTTGCTTTTTATGGCCTCACCAGGGGCATATGGACATTCCAAGGCTAGGGATTGAATTGGAGCTGTAGCTGCCAGTCTACACCACAGCTACAGCAATGTCAGCTCTAAGCTGCATCTGTGATCTGCACCATAGCTCACAGCAACGCAGTATTCTTAACCCATTGAGCAAGGCCAGGGATCGAACCTACACCCTCATGAATACTAGTCAGATTCCTTTACACTGAGCCGTGATAGGAACTGCAATTTACCAAATATTTTCTAAAAGAAGATATTTTGATCAATTTGCGATTGTGATACACTAGTTTATTCTGACATATCCTACTAGTTTGCATTTATTTCTCTGTCACTACTTAAATGTATCTATTCCATTCCCACTTTTCATTTTATTTTACAATAGCTGAATGTTGCTATATATGTTTGTTTCCAGCCCAGCAAATCTATTTAGGAGAAAGTATATAACTCTGATAAATGCAAGATAAGCACTAGTATAATGTCTATTCAAGGATCCTCAATGATAAATATTAAATAATATTAAGATAAATATTAAAGCAATAGTGATCTGGAAACCAAAAAAGGTTTTAAGAAGCTAATAATGTATATTATATATTTTATAACATATTTAGCTGATATATATGAGATGCATTTGATAAAATATCAAAATATTTTGAAACACTATGTTTATGAGGATTTACTATGGTTATTTTATCTTTAGGGGAATCTGATAAAACATGTTTAAGAATAATACAACAATTTTGAAGTTTTATAATATTTTGTTAAAATGAATACTTCTTTTCAATTTTCCCCTTGAAAAATGTATTGCAGATGTGGCTAACATGAGTTGAAACTTAGAATGAAATATAATGACATTGGTCAAAATTATGTAAAATATTAAGATTTGAGTAATTAATCTCTAGTCCTTTCCATTCATTCATTAATTTAACAAATATTTATTGGATGAACATTATTTGCCAGTCACTGTACTAAATGACCAAAATGCAGTGGTACTTAACACAAGTAAAATCTCTGATCATAAAGATGCTGGTAGGGAGATAAGGACAAACTCTCTCTGTCTGCATGTATGGGGGGCTGAGTGGGTGGGTGTGGGTATTTGCATGTGTGTTGAAATGTGTGAGATAGTGTTAAATGTTGTGTAGGGAATTAAAGTAAGTTATATGATAGTGACCTTTTCATTGCCTTAGATTGAATGGGAAAAAGGATGTCATTAGAAGAAATTTGCAGGTCAAAGAATTAACCATAGAGAGAGGAGAAGGGAAAATATTCCAGAAAACCAGAACGCCTATCTCAAAGACTTAAGTGCATAATAGCCACTTTATTTTCATTTTTTTTTCTTTCGGTTCTTCATATTTGAAAAACTAAAACAGCAGTGTGGGTTTAACATAAGTAGGTAAGATGAAGAGTAATGAGCTATATGGCTGGGGTGAGACCACCTGAGGCTTTCATAAGTTAGGGGAAGGAGTTTCAACATTCCCCTCCTACCCGATATGGATGCTTTGCCCCTCTTTTTCCTTCTTTCCTCTTTCTCCCTCCCTCCCTCCCTCCCTCCCTTCCATCCTTCCTATAGCAATCCCAGTGAGAGTTGACAGTGGTATTTGTTAGGGTGAGAGTAAGGTGCATATAAGAATATGGACAGAGTCCATATATAGAGAGAGGTGGTATAAATATAATTGCCTGATGAAATCAATTGTGGAGTGTATAGTTGGGAAAGAGAAGTATCAAAAGGAACACAATTATTTTAGGCTTGACAACTGGTTACTAGTATTTCCTTGAATAACTGGATGCTAGTGTTGCCTTTCACAAAATTGAAAGAGTGGTGGACATGCAATTTAAGTGAGAGCAGAATCAAGATTTCTGTTTTGGCTTTTTCAATTTTGAGAAGTTTTTCTTGCTGACACATCAAGTATATAATTATTGATGTGAGTTCATTGTTTGGGCTAGAAATCATGGTAGGAAATATAGCTTTAAAATCATCTGCACACACAGAAATGTTTTCTCCTATTAACAATTCTACAAGCCTACTAAGATAGTTTCAATAATTAGTTTTACATGACATGAAAAGAAAAGATCATTTTAAAAATTTTTCCTCATTTAAAAATAATGTATTGACCACAGGAAATTTTAAAAAGAAGAAAGCAATAATCCCAACACAAATGAACAAAATTATCATTTTAGTATGTAATTTTAGATTTCCTATGTACCACAGATATAAAGGTGAGAAGGTAAGAATGTTAACTGGATAGAATCATTGAAGTTATATATCACCATTTTTTGTTTAATTATGAAGCTATTTTTCTTTAACAATATTTCTCTTTACTCTAGTAAAGAGCACATCCTTAATCCATTCGTTACTTCCAAAATTCCTGTCCCCATGCTACGTTCTTTATAGGATTTTGGACTCAACGTCAAGGTAGATGATAGAAATTGAAGTGAACGAAGCTACAATGGTTAATGTATAGCTCAATGGAGTGTAAAGAAAACATCTTGCAGAGCAAAATATCCCAATCTGCTACTCCTACCCAAACCTTTAGCATTTTCTCTCCTGCCTATTTTGCAGGATGCAGCTACTTTTCTGTACTTAATTTAATTTAAAACATTTTCCTGATGACCATGATTCTACATTTCTCCACATTATCCTCTTAGCATCTACTTTCTTTATTCCTCGATCATTGCCTATAAGACTAAGAAGTTTTTATTCTGGAGTGAAGCCTGTTTTTAGCCCATGTTTTGCCAACCTGGAAAAGGCTCCAGAATCTTATCTCATATTCATGCAGAAATGCCAAATTTGATTCCCTTAATTGTCTCAGCTGGGCCAAGAGTGCATAAAACATCTGGTGGCAAGTGTGTATACAGCAAATAGGTAGGGCAGGCTCTCCTGCAAAATGCAATGCTGTACTAAGAATCTTTGCAGTTAGGGACTCTTTCCACTGGAGGAAATCAACCCAATTGGTTCTGTTAAAATCCATTTACTATACAAAACAACCTTCCCAATGGTAGCCTCTGACACCACAAAGTTTCTGAGGCAGAGTTGTGGTGGTAAGATATACATGCAAATGTGATAGGGTGAGAATTTTTTTTCTATTAGCAACTGAAAAAAGCATTTAGAAAGTGGATACTTTGTGACTGTGCTCTTCAGACTTGTGGTAATGCTGTTCTGCTTTCCAGTTAGTATAAATCTGAGATTTTATTTTGTTCATTTGTGTATGTGTTAAAGATCTATTTGAGGTCTTCATGTTTTCTATGAAAGTGCAACATGCTTTTTAAGACAAAAATCTACAAAGTTTTGCATATTTTCTTCATAATATAGCTCTTGAGGATATTTCTATTTGTAAACATATGATTTCAGACCGCTATGAAGTTTAATTCTAGTAGAAAACCACTATCACTGTGTCTATTATCTTTGTTTTCTTATTTCAGCCTTAAAGAATGAAAGGTCACATTACTGCACACCTATACTGTTTTTGTTCATGCCTCTAAATCCCATTCTCAAAATATTTCCTATTGATTTCAAAATTAGATCCAAACTTGGATGAGTCATATAGGGATTTTAAATTCATAACTTAGTGTTGTAGTCCTTTTTTTTTTTTTTTGCTCTTTTTGCCTCTTCTAGTGCCTCTTCCTGTGGCATATGGAGGTTCCCAGGCTAGGGGTTTAATCAGAGCTGTAGCCACCGGCCTACGCAGGAGCCATAGCAACACGGGATCCGAGCCGCATCTGCGACCTACGCCACAGCTCACAGCAATGCCAGATCCTTAACCTGCTGAGCAGGGCCAGGGATCGAACCTGCAACCTCATGGTTCCTAGTCGGATTTGTTAACCACTGTGCCACGACAGGAACTCCTGTATTCCATATTTGGAATCAAGAAAATAATCACACTTAACACATTTTTCTTGATTAAGTAATATCTGGTTAGTATTATTTTAAAATAAAATTAAACCATATAATTAGAAAGTTGCAAGTTTGCTATATAAAATATAATATAAGCTTTTTAAAAGTATCTACCTATTCAGAAGATAATGTATTAAAATTAGTGTGAATTTGGAAGGAATTCAGAAAAACTAAATGGGAAAACTAATGTTAAAAATGTTCTTCTGGTGCATAATAGAACTTCTTATGGTAGATTGATTTTATGCTTCTAGAACATTAGAATGCTGAGACTAAAGTTTCAAGAATTTTGATGGGAGATAAAAGTCAGTTTGTAATACAAGCAATCTGACAATTAGCTTTATGTATTACTATGTCAATTATTCATACATTAAATATATCATTGGTCCACTGTGTGCCAGATCCTGCTCTCACTGCAAGAGTATGCTGCTAAGACAACAAACAAATAGGAACAAATTTTAAAATATGGCCCATATAGCATAAATTAAAAGTTGAATGAAACATCTGAAAATTTTGTAATGCAAAATAAGGCTGCATAACCTCACTTTCACATAATATGCACAATGAGGAAACAAGAGAACCAATTCTATAATTTGCTAGGAAAATAATATTCAGCAAAGAGAAGAAAATTTACTAATAGCGGAATAAACATAAAAAAATGACTCCACCCACCTTCCTCCAATTCTTGGTGACAATTTTATTTGATTTTCTCTTGCATGGAAAGTACACATTCATTAGTTTTCTTTTATTCAGAGATATTTCTGAGGAGGCGCTTGCTAGTCTGTTGGTCTGGAAATTAGTTTTCAAAGTTGCACATGCCAGAATGGCATTCTTGGAATTTGTTTTTAAGTAAATGCCTTTGAGATGATAAATATACAATATATACCAATAAAAAGTTATTTCCTAATTAAATAAAATGTTTTTTCATATATATATGTTATATCCCTGCTTTATAATAAAATAATTTATATTTTTCACCAGATATTTTTATTATATCAGTCCAGATCAGCCTATTTCATCCACTACATATTGGGGAAATAAGAGAAGTGAAAAATTAGAATTAATCAGTTTGTGATAGTTCTATCTAATAAGACCTAGAGTATATTGTTTCTCTTACGTATTTCTGGAGGGAACAGGTGAATTTTTGACTATACATTTCTAGCTTACTAAATACATTATATATTATATTGTATAATATATATTATAGATACTGAAGAATATCATGAACTTAGCACAGATAAAAAAGAACAAGGAGTTCCCATTGTGGTGCAGTAGAAATGAATCCAACTAGTATCCATGAGGATGCAGTTTCAGTCCCTGGACTTGCTCAGTGGGTTGCGGATTCAGCACTGCCATGAGCTGTGGTGTTGGTCACAGACACAGCTCAGATGCCATGTTGCTGTGGCTGTGGCTGGCAGCTATAGCTCCAATTTGACCCATGGCCTGGGAACTTCCATATACCCCATGTGCAGCCCTAAAAAGTAAAAAAAAAAAAAAATTAGAAATGTATAAAATGGTAACATTACAATGAGTGTATAATGAAGCTCAAGGTCCACTGGAAACCAAGTCTTTTGCCATCATGGGCCTGGTTGATTCTAACCAGATCTTTTTTTTTTTTTTTTTAAACTTATTTGCAGCTTCCTCTTGAAACTTGGAAGGGTAATTTGTTTCTGTTCAAGGGGGTGGGAACAGGGGTGTGATGTGATTCTGGGGAAGCATCCTTGGTGATAAAAGAGCAAAGATAAATTGCAGTTGATGAAACCTAGACAGAAAGGAAGCTTTGGTAGTATCTGTGGCCTTCAGTTGAGGAGCTCTTCTGGTACAACGTGAAAAGAAACTGGAGAAAACTGTAACACAAACTTCCACTTCGCACTCCTTCTGGGCTCTCGTCTGACTTCCAATGTGGCACCTTGCTTTAAAACAATTGGAAGCAAGGATGCAATGGAGCCAAATTAAATACACTGAAACAGCCACCATCCAGGGACACTGAGCAGTGTATAGCTGAATGAGGAGTAGATTTGGATAGGCTAGTTTATGATATACTACATCCTCAATTTTTTTTTTCAATCATCAGCATCCCCTTCTTTTTGTTGCTTACGTGGAATATTTTATTTTCAAAACTGTTTTTTTTTGTCCTATATTATATAATCATAGACAATATTAATTTAATCATAGTCTCACTACCCACCTGAAACCTTAAATATTAGCTTTCTAGAATTGTTCTTATATGGTAGTGGAGGGTGTTGAAATGAAATAATTTATTGTGAAAAAGTATATTTGCTATTCCTTTCTTATATGTTTAGTCATGAGGTCTAACATTATAATATCCACCTTATGCCCTTCCAGGACTTTTTACTTTGTGGAGAAACCCAGATCTTTACTCCACACCATCTGAGTCTTCCATATCTTTATTAAGTTCCATCTTATTGATACTATTGGGCAGGAAGAAATTAAAAGTACCACAGTGAACAGTATTGGTTGGGAAAAAAATTTGTTTTCTCTATTGGTAAGCAATGAACCAGTTTTATCTATGTCCAATTAATACATAATCTTCTCCTCTGCCCAATGGAATGTGGACCTCAAAATGACAGTCTAAGTTTCTATTTTATCATAACTGTGACTTACTCCTCACAGAGAAGCATTCATCCTTTGGGCACTAGGACCTCCCAGCACATCAAGATAAAAGGCAATTTTACTCCAGTCAATTGATAGTTTTAGAAATTTAATGAGCTGCTGTCTTTTACTTTCCTTGGTTTCTACACATTCTGTCTATGGGATAGATGTCAACATAAAGAGACCTTTGTTTAAGAAATATTATGTGGGAGAGCAACTCGGTTGGTTTCCTTAAATTAATTTTGCCTGGCCATTTTGTTAATTCCACCTTATTCTGAATGATGAATAATAGTAAGACCAGTGAATTCATGTCAAAATGAGCTTATTTTCTTGTATAGTAGTCATATTTGGATAAAGTCACCTGTTTAAAACACATATCTGATTAAAAATATTTCTTTTTTTTTTGTCTTTTTGTCTTTTTGCCTTTTCTAGGACTGCTCCCATGGCATATGGAGGTTCCCAGGCTAGGACTAATTGGCGCTGTAGCTGCCAGCCTACGCTGGAGCCACAGCAACGTGGGATCCGAGCCGAATCTGCAACCTACACTACACCACACTCACAGAAACACAGGATCCTTAACCCACTGAGGTCAGGGATCAAACCCACAACCTCATGGTTCCTAGTCGGATTCTTTAGCCACTGAGCCATGACGGGAACTCCTAAAATATTTCTGTTTTAAAAGTATTCAGTAACTTCTCATTTTCTCCAATATAAAACTCAAAACCTTTCATATAAGATTAGGCTTTTTCTTTTTGTTTTTATTCTCTAATAAGAATTTCTATATTTTCAAATTAAAACTAGATTAGACAATTTATCATTTACCTTTTTAGATTTTTCAGACTTTTGTCTATATTTCTGCTTTTGTGAAGATATTATAACTTACCATTTCTACTTACATAGCACTCATTGTTAAAATTCAGTTCAAAGATAAATTCTTCTTAATTATCTAGGCCCTGAGGGCAATTACAATGTTTTTTTTTTTTTCCTTCTGAATCTCATTTTTATCTGTCAAAATCTCTGAGAGCAGTCAATATAAATATACCGTACTGGCAGAGCTTTGTATTATACTCCACTTTATTGCACTTCACATATATTGCATTTTTTATGAATTAAAGTTTGATGGCAACCATGCATCTCTAGCAAGTCTCTCAGCACCTTGTTTCCAAAGATATTTGCTCACTTCATGCTTGTGTCACATTTTTGTAATTCTCACAATATTTTAAACTTTTTCTTTATTATATTTGTTATGATCTGTGTTCTTTGATGTTACCATTGTAATTATTTGGGGGCACCGTAAATAATACCCATAATAATACCCATAAATAATAAGACAGCAAACTTAAATATGTTCTGGGTTCTGACAGCTCCACCCATTCTGACTGGTCCACACATGGGCCCTTCCCCAGTCTCTCTCTCTCTCTTCCCCCTTATCAGCTTCCCTATTCCCTGAGGCACAACAATATGAAATAAGGCTGATTATAGCTATATAATAGCCTCTAAGTATTGAGGTGAAAGAATGACTTGCAAGTTTCTCAATTTAAATCAAAAGCTTGAAGTGATTATGCTTAGGGAGGAAGGCATGTCAAAAGTTGAAATAGGCTGAAAGCTAGATCTCTTGTGCCAGTACCAAAGTTGTGACTACAAAGGAAAAGCTCTTGAAGGGCATTAATAGCACTACTCCAGTGAACACAAGAATGCTTAAGAGAGCAAAACACCCTTCTCATTGACATGAAGAATATTTTAATGTTCTGGATAGAAAATCAAACCAGCCACATCATTTCCTTAAGCCAAAGCTAAATCCAGAGCAAGACTCTAACTCTTTAATTCAGTGAAGGCAGAGAGATGTGAGGAAGCTGCAAAAGAAATGTTTGAAATCAATAGAGGTTTTTCATGGAGTTTAAGGAAAGACACTGTCTCCCTAACATAAAAGTGCAAGATGAAGCAGCAAGTAGTGATGTAGAAGTTGCAGCATTACCCAGGAAATGCAGCTAAGATAATGAATGAAGGGGGCTGCACAAAACAACAGATTTTTAATGTAGATTAAAAAATCTTTTATTGGAAGAAGATGTCATATAGGACTTTCATACCTAGAGAGGAGAAGTCATCAAAGACTTAGTCCCTAAGTCTTGCCAGGGACTAATGCAACTGGTATTTTAAGTTGAAGCCAGTGCACTTTTGCCATTCTGAAAATCCTAGACTCTTAAGAATTATGCTAAATCTACACTCCCTGTACTCTATAAATTAAACAACAAAGCCTAGATGACAGCATATCTCTTTTCACCATGGTTTACTGAATATGGTTAACTCTTGAGACCTATTTATCAGAAAAATATTCCTTTCAAAATAGTCCTGCTCCTTGACAATGCATCACCCAAGAGGTCTGATGGAGATGGACAATGAGATTCATATTATTTTCATGCCTGATAACGTAACCTCCATTCTGCAGCCCACAGATCAATGAGTACTTTCAACTTTCAAGTCTGAAGAAATGTATCTCATAAGGCTATAGCTGCCATACATAGTGATTCTTCTGTTTGATCTTAGCAAAGTCAATTCAAAACCTTCTGAAAAGGATTCACTCTTCTAGATGCCATTAAGAACATTTGTGATTCACAGGAAGAGGACACGGTACCAACATTACCAGGAGCTTTGAAGAAGTTAATTACAACTCTCATGGATGACTTTGAGATACTCAAGATTTCAGTAGAAGTAACTGCAATTGTGGTAGCAAGAGAACTAGAATTAGAAATAAGAGCCTGAAGACGTGACTGAACTGCATCAATCTTATAATGAAACCTTAAGGGATGAGGTGTTATTTCTAATCCAAGAAAGTTTTGTTTGTTTGTTCATTTGTTGAGATGAGATCTACTCTGGTTAAAGATACTGTGAAAATTGTTAAAATTACAACAAAGGATTTAGAATGAAACATAAACTTAGTTGATAAAAAAGTGAAAGGGTTTGAGAAGATTGAGTCCAATTTTGAAATTCTACTATAGAAAAAATGCTGTCAAACAGCATAGCATGCTATAGAAGAATCACACATGAAAGAAAGAACATTGGCAAATGCTATGTGAAAAACTTCACTGTTGTCTTATTTTATGAAATTGCCACATTCACCTCAAACATCATCAAACATCACCCTGAACAGTCAGTGGTCATCAAAATGTCAGCAACACCCTAAACCAGCAAAAAGATTATGACTCACCGAAGGCCAAGATAATGGATAGCATTTTTTAATGACAAAGTATTAGTAATTAAGTATTTGTGTGTTGTTTTTTGGATGTAATGCTATTGAAGCCTGGATAGACTTCAGTAGACATAACTCATGTATGCCCTGGGAAATCAAAAATCTTATATGACTTGCTATATTGCAATATATTCTTTATCGTTGTAGTTTGGAACCAAACCTTCAATATCTCCATGGCATGCCTGTACCTCTATGTAACTCAGTGTTTAATTTCTAGTTTTAAGCTCCTTGAAACCACAGATCATATTATACACTTTTGTGAAGCATGATACTAAGTTTAGTAGGTTTCCAAAAGTTCTTCATTGAATTTGAAATAATACAATATTTTATACTAAGAAAATTATGATAAATATCATAACAAAGATAAATCTTACCATATTACTAAATGCTTCAATGTTTTCATCTTTTTAAAATGGTTTTTATTTTTTCCATTATAGCTGGTTTACACAGTTCTGTTAATTTTCTACCATACACCAAAGTGACCCACTTTCACATACTTATATACATTCTTTTTCTCACATTGTCCTCCATCATGCTCCATCATAAGTGACTAGACATACTTCCTAGTGCTATATAGCAGGATTTCATTGCTTATCCATTCCAAAGGCAATAGTTTGCATCTATTAACCCCAAATTCCCAGTCCATCCCACTCCCTCCCCCTCCTCCTTGGTGACCACATGTCTGTTCTCCAAGTCCATGAATTTCTTTAATATGGAAATGTTCTTTTGTGCCATATATTAGATTCCAGATATAAGTGATATGACATAGTATTTGTCTTTCTCTTTCTGATTTAATTCATTTAGTATGAGAGACCCTAATTCCGTCCATGTTGCTGCAAATGGTATTATTTGATACCTTTTTAGGGCTGGGTATTTTATATATATATACCACAGCTTCTTAATCCAATCATCCGTCAGTGGAAAATTATTGGATTTCTTGATCAGAGAAAGGTTGGTGTATTTTGCTTATTGAAAAACTGAACTACTCTATGGAGGGCAGAATAGGTGGGTTTTGGACCTAAGAGTGGGATAGGAGGTACATGTTACGGGCTTGAAGTAAAGCAATATGATGGTGGATTTACTAGAATGATTACAGGTACCATGAGGAACAGTAAATATGTGTGTTTTAGGAGTTAGATATGTACAAAGTGGTGCAGTTTTTTGGGGGGACATACCAGCCTCACATGAAATTCCTGGGGCAGGTATCCAACCCATGCCAAGGTTGCAACCTGAGCCACAGTAGTGATGATACCAAGTTCTTAACACACTGCACCACCAGGGAACCCCCAAAGTGGTGCTATTTTAAAAACCCATGTACAAGCAAATGGACAGACGTCATTATGTCAAAAATAATATCCAGCTTTTAGGAAGAATCAACCCATTATATGAAATAAAACTTGTTGAAATGGAGAACACAGGTAGACTAAATCACTTCATGAAATTGGTGGAGGGCTGGCTGCACAGTGAGGATGGGAGAGTGGGATGATGTAAAGCGAATCAGGCATTCAGTTCAGAACACAATTGAAAGGTGTGTAAGGAATTTGTGTAAAATTAAAATTATTAAACATATGCTTGAATATATTCATATGAATTTTTGTAGGTAAATACATAATATTATTGGTAATATCAGATGGTTTAAAAACATTTAAATAAATTACTTCACTTAGAGATAAAGTAGACATGAGAAAACAAGAGCATCTGAGACAGAATTGAATAATTCCAGTAATGACACATCAGGCTGAATAGCTAATGAAAGGAAACTGAAAAGAAACAAGTAATCTGATGGAGATTAAGAAAAGAGAACATTTCAAAAGAAATGTTTGTTCAGTTGTATTGAAAGTTGCTAAGATGTCTAACTAATCAGCTAAATAGGCAAATGAATAATTTCAATATTATGATTACTGATTCCTTTGTTTATATTCCAGGCAAAGACTTACATAATTTACTTGCATGTGTCATGCCTAGAATTAAAACTAAAGAGGATTTGAATTATTAATGAGTTACAGCGCTTTAATAGATTTTAAGATAAAACCCTTAGAGAAGAATAAAATTTCATATGTGTTTTCTTCTGAAATGAAATTGATCTATAGCATTAATTAAATTTAGAAATTGTTTATATTTAATCAGTCTTTACAGAGGATTGAAACATTGTTTGAACTCATGAAAAGAAAATAATACATGGGGCTCTTATCAATTCTGTTAAACACGTAGGGTGTAGAAGTCTATTAGCTTTTTGTGATAATATTTAGAAGTAGCAAGTATGAAAGTTAATACTTGCATTAAATGGTTTATAGCAGATATACTCCTGAAATTCTTAAATATGCAAGAATTAGAATTAAATTTATTAAGGATACAACCTCTAATGACATTCAGAATAAAGAGAGAAATTATTTTCTCTATAACTATTCCATGTTTGGCTTTAAATGTATTAAGTAGCAATTACTTGAATCAAAGAAAAATTAATCCTCATTTCATCTGTAGTTTAAAAAACATATATGCGGCTTTCACAGAATTCACAGATAGAGATATATGAAATTCTGTGTCCTACCTACTCCATTATTGTAGGATTCACCAGAAAATCTCCAGTCTTAAAAAAGCAGCTGCTCGTATTTAGTGATAATCCTCTGTACTGTATTAGTTTTGTCTTTTGGGATAGGAAATTGATTATCTGACCTTAACATAGTGAAGACTTTGCAGGTGCACTGCCTTCTACCTCAGATAGTAAGTTAGCTAAGTAAACAGTAAAAAATAATTAAAAGTACAAAAGTTTTGGTCTGATTAAGAAAACTAGAAGATAATGAAAAATTAGGCTTTTATTGTTTATTTTTATTTTTCATAACTATTTAGGAATTAAAATTGTACTGTCAAATAATGCAACTTAAGGTGGGTTTTAATTTTTTGTTTTATTTATTTATTTTTCATTACTCAAATGAATTTATCACATCCATAGTTGTATAATGATCATAACAATCCAATTTCACAGGATTTCCATCTCATAACCCAAGCACATTCCCCCAACCCCCAAACTGTCTCCTCCAGAGACCATAAGTTTTTCAAGATCTGTGAGTCAGCATCTGTTCTGCAAAGAAGTTCCGTCTGTCCTTTTTTCAGATTCTACATGTCAGTGAAAACATTTGATGTTGGTGTCTCATTGTATGGCTGACTTCATTTAGCATGATAGTTTCTAGGTCTATCCACGTTGCTAAAAATGCTGGCATTTTGTTCCTTTTAATGGCTGAGTCATATTCCATTGTGTATATGTACCACATCTTCTGGAGCCACTCCTCTGTCGATGGACATTTAGGTTGTTTCCATGTCTTGACTATTGCAAATAGTGCTGCAATGAACATCAGAGTACATGTGTCTTTGAGAGTCGTGGTGTTCTCTGGATAGATGCCCAGGAGTGGGATTGCTGGATCAGATGGTAGTAGTATTTTTAGTTTTCTGAGGAATCTCCATACTGTTTTCCACAGTGGTTGCACCAATTTACATGCCCACCAACAGTGTGCTAGGGTTCCTTTTTCTCCACACCCTCTCCAGCACTGATTGTTTGTAGACATTTTGATGCTGGCCATTCTGGCTGGTGTAAGGTGGTACCTCATCGTGGTTTTGATTTGCATCTCTCTAATAATGCGTGATGTTGAACATCCTTTCATGTGTTTTTTGGCCACCTGTATGCCTTCTTTGGAGAATTGTCTGTTTAGATCTTCTGCCCATTTTTTGATGGGCTTGTTTGTTTTTTTGGTATGGAGCTTTGGAAGATGTTTATAAATTTTGGAGATTAATCCCTTGTCAGCTGATTCACTTGCAAACATTTTCTCCCATTCTGTGGGTTGCTTTTCATTTTGTTTAGGGTTTTCTTTGCTGTGCAGAAATTTTAAGTTTGATTAGGTCCCATTTGTTTATTTTTGTTTTTATTGTCAATACTCTAAGAGGTGGATCAGAGAAGATGTTGCTGTCGTTTATGTCAGAGAGTGTTTGGCCTGTGTTTTCCTCTAGGAGTTTGATAGTGTCTGGTCTTATATCTAGATCTTTAATCCATTTTGAGTTTTAATATTTTTTGTAAACACATTCATAAACTTTTAGCAGAGAGAACTGATGGGTAAAGAAGTGACACTGAATAAAGATATATGTCATGATGTTCATGTTTCTATCCAATGGTAGACATGCTTTTCAGCTTGGATACTCAAAGAGTATGATAATTTACTCTCATAACCTGAAAACAGATCAGCCACAGACAATGAAGAAATGAAAATTCCCCTCAATCATACTTGGTTAACATTTTTCACCCATTTGTTAGTTACATGGAGGTAAAATTAATGTGAACACATTCCTGAATGACAAACATTTTATGTATATATGATTTTGATTTAATTATTTGCAAAGCAAAATTTACAGTAGCAAATAAATATTCAATTATAATTGACAAATTCTTATCTTTCTCATTCTTATAGTTTCTCACTGTCTCATGAAGTTTTATGTCACAGTGAACTATAGATTCTATTAAAAAAAAAAAGATTTTTCCTTCTGCTTACGACCCACTGTTCTACCAGTATGGACAATGACATTCATTCCATCCATGGAAAGACTTAGAAAGAGATGGGATTAAGATGGCAGAGTAGAAGTAATGGAGCTTACCTTCTCTTTTAAAAGTAACAAAATTACAACCATTCAGTGAACAACCTTCAACCAAATATACTGCAAAACACCAAAAAAAGATATTCTATTCCAGAAGACAAAGAGGATTCCACATCAAGACAGTAGGAAGGCAATTATGTGATATAAGCATCCCTGTACCTGCTGGGTGGGCAGCCCGCAGACTGAAAAGTAAATGTATCACAGAGACTCACCTGCAGGAGTGAGAGTTCTGAGCCCCAGATCTGATCCCCATGCCAGGGGATCTGGAATTGGAAGAAGGAGACTCCAGGACATTTGACATTGAAGGCCAGGGGGGACTGTATGCAACAGCTCCACAGGACTGGAGAAAATGGATACTCCATTCTTAAAAGGTGCACCCAAGACTTCATGTGCACTGGGTCCTAGGGCAAAGCAATGACTCCATAGGAATCTGGCTCAGACCTGATTGTAGTTCTTGGAGGATCTCCTGGGAAAACAGGGTGAGTGTGGCTTGTTGTGGGGGAACAATATTGGAGGCAAAGTTCTTGGGAATAATAATCAGTGTGTGTTCTTATAGAACACATCAGTGCTGAGAAGCCCCAGGCCAAACAATAATCCAGGTGGAATCACAGCCTCACCCACTAGCAAACAGGCTGCCTAAAGACCCCCAGGCACACAGCCACTTCAAATCTCTCCAGACAAAGCCCCATCCACCAGAGGGATAAGAATCAGCTCCACCTACCATTAGGCAGGCACCAGTCACTCCCATCAGGAAGCCCTTGTACTGACTTCAGACACATGGGTGGCAATATCTGAAGAAAGAGATGCTAAATTCCATTGTCTGCAAAAAGGAGACCACACCAAAAATCTACATAAAGTGAAAAGGCAGATAAATATGACTCAGTTAAGGGAGCAAGAAGAATCCCCAGAAAAACAGCTAAGTGATCTGGAGATAATCAGCCTCCACGAAAAAGACTTTAGACTTATGATAGTGAAGATGATCCAATATATTGGAAATAAACTGGAGGCAAAGATTGGTAAATTATAGGAAACACTGTACAAAGAAATAAAAGATTCAAGGATTAAGCCAGTAAAGATGCAAAATACAATAACTGAAATAAAAATTCATTAGAAGCAACCAACAGCAGAATTCAGGAGGCAGCAGAACAAATAAGTGAGGTGGAGGACGGACAAGTGGAAATCACCGAAGCAGAACAAAAGATATTGAAAAGAAATGAAGACAGTCTCAGGGAACTCTGGGACAATTTTAATGGCACCAATATCCATATGATAGGGGTGCCAGAAGGAGAAGAGAGAGAGACAGGAACAGAAAAAATATATTAAGAGACAATTGTCAAAAATTTCCTTAACATGGGAAAGGAATCACATGCTCAAATCCAGAAGCACAATGAATACTATATAAAGTACACCCAAGGAGGAACACTCCAAGACACATATTAATCAAACTGAACAAAATTAAAGACAAAGGGAAAATCTTGAAAACAGCTAGAGAAAAGAAAACATACAATGGAATCCCAATAAAGTTTTCAGCAGATTTTTCAGCAGAAACTCTGCATGGCAGAAGGGAATGGCATGTTATACTTAAAGTAATGAAAGGAAAAAACCTCCAAGCAAGATTCCTCTACCCAACAAGGCTTTCATTCAGATTTGAAGGAGAAATCGACAGTTTTACAGACTGGAAAAGCTAAGAGATTCAGCACCACTAAACCAGATTTACAACAAATACTAAAGGAACTTCTTGAAGTGGAAAAGAAAAGGCCACAACTAGAAATGAAAATGTTACAAATTACAAGGCTCACCAGTAAAGGCATAGTAGAGGTATAGGTAGCAAACCATCCACACACAAATATTCTATAAAAATCAGAAATCATGAGAAGAGAGGGTACAAATGTAACACACTGGAGATGAACTTGAAATTAAGAGATCAACAACCTCAAACAATCTTGTGTATATATAGAGAGAGACTCCTATATCAAAACTACAGAGTAATTGCAAATCAAAAATATACAATCATACATACACAAATAAGAAAAAGAAACTCAAATACAACACTAAAGATAGTCATCAAATCACAAAAGGAGAGAACAAGATGGGAGGAAAAAAGATCAACAAAAACAAATAGAAAACAGTTAATAAAATGGCAATGAGAACATACATATCAATAATTATCTTAAATATAAATGGACTAAATGTCCCAACCAAATACACAGACTGGCTGAATAGCTACAAAAATAAGACCCATATGTATTCTATCTTCTAGAGACCAACTTCAGTTCTAGGAACACATACAAATTGAAAGTGAGAGGATGGAGGAAAATATCCCATGCAAACAGGAATCAAAAGAAAGCTGGAGTAGCAATCTCATATCAGACAAAATAGACCTTAAAATGAAGACTATTATAAGAGACAAAGAACATTACATGATGATTAAAAGATCAATCCAAGAAGAAGATGTAACAATTGTAGATATGTATGCAGCCAACATAGGATCACCTAAATATATAAGGCAACTGCTAACAACCTTAAAAGGAGAAATTGGCAATAATACAATAAAAGTGGGGGACTTTGACACTCTACATAAAACAATGGACAGATCGTCCAGACAGAAATTCAACAAGGAAACACATGCCTTAAATGATGCATTAGACCAAATTGACTTAATAGACATTTATAGACCATTCCACCCCAAAGCTGGAGAATGCACTTCTTCTCAGGTGCACACGGAACATTCTCTAGGACTGATCACATTATGGGTCACAAATCAAGCCTTGGTAACTTTAGGAAAATTTAAATCATATTAAGCATCTTCTCTAACCAAAACACTATATGACTGGAAATCAACAAGAAAAAAATTGCAAAAAACACAAACACATGGAAACTAAACAACAAGCTACTAAACAACCAATGGATATCTGAAGAAATCAAAGAAGAAATTAAAAAATACCTGGAAGCAAATGACAACAAAGATATGACACTCCAAAACTTAAGGGATGCAACAAAAGCAATTCTAAGAGGGAAGGTTATAGCATTACAAGCCTACCTCAGGAAATAAGAAAAAGCTCAAATAAACAACTTAACTTTACATCTGAAGCAGCCAGATAGAGAAGAACGGACAAGACCTAAAGTTAGCAGATGAAAAGAAATAATAAAGATCAGAGCAGAAATAAGTGAAATAGAAATGAAGAAAACCATAGAAAAGAGATCAATGAAACTAAATGCTGGTTCTTTGAAAAGATCAACAAAATTGATAAGCCCTTAGCCAGACTCATCAAGAAAAAAAAGAGAGAGGACTCAAATCAACAGAATTAGAAATGAAAAAGGAGAGGTTACAACAAACATCACAGAAATGCAAAGGATCATAAGAGGCTATTACAAGCAACTATATACCAATAAAATGGAAAACCTAGAAGAAATGGACAAATTCTTAGAAAAGTACCATCTTCCAAGACTAAACCAATAAAAAATAAAATACGAATGGACCAATCACAAGTACTGAAATTGAAACTGATTTTAAAACTTCCAACAAACAAAAGTCCAGGACAAGAGGGCTTCACAGGCGAATTCTATCAAACATTCAGGAAAGAGCTAATACCTATCCTTCTGAAACTATTCCAAAACATTGCAGAAGAAGTAACAATCCTAACTCATTCTATGAGGCCACAATCACCCTGATAGCAAAGTGTGACAAAGATACCACAAAAAAAGAAAACTACAGGCAAATTTCACTGATGAACATAGATGTAAAAATTCTCAACAAAATACTAGCAAACCAAATTCAACAATACATTAAAAGAATTGTACATCATGATCAAGTGGGTTTATCACAGAGATGCAAGGACTCTTCAGTATCCACAAATCAGTCAGTGTGATAGACCACATTAACAAACTGAAGAATGCAAACAGTATGAGCTTCTCAACAAATGCAGAAAAATTCTTTGACCAAATCCAACACCCATTTCTGATACAAACCCTCAAGAAAGTGGGCATAGAGGGAACCTACCTCAACATAATAAAGGCCATATATGACAAACCCAGAGCTAACCTCCTTCTCCATGGTTAAAATCTGAAAGAATTCCTGCTGAGATCAGGAGAAAAACAAGGATATCCACTCTCACCACAATCATTTAACATAACTTTGGAAGTCCTAGCCATGGCAATCAGAGATGAAAAAGAAATCAAAGCAATTCAAATTGGAAAGAAATAAAGTAAAACTATCCCTGCTTGCATGTGACATGATACTATACCTAGAAAATCCTAAAAATGCTATCATAAAACTGTTAGAGCTCTTCAATGCATTTAGCAAAGTCATAGGATACAAAATTAATACACAAAAATCAACTGCATTTCTATATACTAACAACAAAAGATCAGGAAGAGAAATAAAGGAAACAATACCATTTACCATCGCATCAAAAATAATAAAATACTTAGGAATAAACATACATATCAATGACCTATAAATTGAAAACTATAAGAAGGTTTTGAAAGAAATCAAAGACAACACAAACAGATTGAATAACACACCATGCTCTTGGATTGGAAGAATGTATATTATCAAAATGGCTATAATACCCAAGGCAATCTACATTTCCAATGTAATCCTTATCAAGTTACTACAGATTTTTTTTACAGAACCATAACAAAATATTTAAAGTTTGTTTGGAAGCACGAAAGACCCAGAATACCTAAAGTCTACTGAGAAAGAAAAATGGAGCTGGAAGGGTCAGGCTCCCTGACTTAAGACTATACTACAAAGCTTCAGTCATCAAAATTGTATGGTAAATCAGAAATATTGATCAGTGGAACAGAATAGAGAGCCCAGAATTAAACCTACACACCTACAGTCAACTAATCTATAACAAAGGAGGCAAGAATATACAATGGAGAAAAGACAGCCCCTTCAATAAGTGGTGCCAGGAAAACTGGACAGCCACATGTTAATGTATGAAATTAGAACAATTCCTAACACCATACACAAAAATAAACTCAAAATGGATTAAAGACCTAAATATAAGACCAGATACTATAAAACAACTTAAAGAAAAAAATAGGCCACTCTCTGACATAATCCACAGCAATATCTTCTCAGACTCACTACCTAGAGTAATGACGATAAAAATGAAAATAAACAAATGTGACCTAATTAAACTTAAAAGTTTCTGCACAGCAAAGGAAACCATAGACAAAATTAAAAAACAGCCCACAGAATTTGAAAAAAAATATTTGCAAATGAAGTGACTGACAAGAGATTAATCTCCAAAATTATAAACACCTCCTGCAGCTTAATACCAAAAAATCAAACAACCCCGTCAATAAATCGTCAGAACATCTAAACATACAGTTCTCCAAAGAACACATACAGATGGTCATAAATTATATGAAGAGATGTTCAACATCACTAATTACTAGGGAAATGCAAATCAAAACCACAATGACGTACCACATTACACTAGCCAGGATGGCCATCATCAAAATGTCTATAAAAAATAAATGCTGGAGAGGGAGTGGAGAAAAGGGAACCCTGCTATAATGTTGGTGGGAAGTTGATTTGGTGCAACCACTGTGGAAAACAATATGGAGATTCCTCAGAAAACTAGCCATAGAATTACCATTTGATCCAGCAACCGCACTCCTGGTCATCTATCCAGAGAAAACCATGACTCAAAACTATACATGCACTCCAATGTTCATTGCAGTACTGTATACAATATCCAAGCCATGGTAACAACCTAAATGTCTATAGACAGAGGAGTGGATAAAGAAGACTTGATACACATACACAATGGAATATTCCTCAGCCATTAAAAGAAAATAAATAATGGCATTTGCAGCAACATGGACAGACCTAGTAATTATCATGTTAAGTGATGTTAGACAGAGAGACACTAATGTCAAATGCTATCACTTACATGTAGAATCTAAAAAAAGGACACAATGACTTTCTTTGCATAACAGATACTGACTCACAGACTTTGAAAAACTTGTGGTTTCCAAAGGAGACAGGTTTGAGTTGGGCTGGGGGCTTGGAATGTAGATGCTATAAAATTGGTTTGTGATGATCATTGTACAGCTATAAATGTAATATAATTCATTGCATTAAAAAAGAAAAAAGAGACTGAGAAAGAGTCAAGAGTATGTAGAATGAGAATGAAAAAGACATCCTAAAGTGCTGACTGGCATTTTGTGTGGAAGGTGCAGGATCTGGGGTTATCCCCCCCCCGCTTTTTTTTTTGTTGTTGTTGTTGTTAGACTGCTTCATAAAATTAAGAAAAATGATGATCCCAGACTATGTTAGACTATGGAAGTATTTACTTGACTGCCTAAGAAGTTTTTTGGTGAGCAGGCCTCTATATTTTGTCAGGAATCATCACCTACCTCTGCTGGTCTGAGTCTGATAAATGTGCAGTCAAAACTGATGCAACTGAAGCTTCTGACTTACCAACTTACAAGATATCACCTCTGTAATGACATGATATCAGACATAGGGTCACACATGCTAACCCATGACCAAACCACTTAGGGGAAAATTCCAAGGGAATTTTCTCTACTTGAAGCTCTTCATTATCAGGACAGTGCACTCTGGCACTCATGGTGCAGTGAAGGTCAAGCACACAACTCATTAATTTCTATTATGCACTCAGATGTAGTAGCAACAATAGTTTATTGACTTGGCCTGAAGTATCTCATACATGAGGTCACATTTGTGTCCCCTCCCCAGTGTGAAATTTGCCCAAACCCCATTCATGGAATTTCAGCACCCCTCCTCCTTATTACAAGATAGAAATTGTAACTTTAGTGCCTGCATCTGACAGAGACATTCAAATTTTATTTCCCTCCCCTCTCAAAGTTACCCAGAATACACAGACAGTTGTTTATGGCTTTGAGTACTCATTGTGGACAATGTGCCTTTGACCTACCCTTAATCATCTTTCTCTTTGAAGCATGTTAGATCAGGGTGGAGAGAGAGCAAGTGCAGAGAAGTGCAGGGATGCAGAGAAGAGTGGTTCGTTATAAGTAAACAAAGCTTTTGACTACAGTTGCATTCTTTCCAACACTCTATTAACAAAGTCTAGTAAAGAAAAATTGTTCATGTGTTCAGTTTCAGTATTGCAAAGCATGGCAAATGATATATTTGAAGCAAATAGAAACTAAATCAATAGCTGGCATTGTCCACCCTTTTGGCTACTCACCTTCCATATATATCATTCTTTGAATCTAGCAAGATGCAGCTATTCCTCTTTCAAGAATAGTTTCACCCCCTCCCAAAAATAGGGAGACAAAGAGTTTCAATATAAATTTTATCCATGTCCAGTTATATTAATTACTTAATTTTTGTAAAAGTATTCTTTTTGTCTTTTTTTTTTTTTAGGGCTACACCCACTGGCATATGGAGGTCCCCAGGCCAGGGGTCAAATCAGAGCTGTAGCTGCCAGCCTACACCACAGCCACAGCAACACCAGATACAAGCTGCATCTCTAACCTACAGTTCATGGCAATGATGGATCCTTAACCCACTGAGCAAGGCCAGGGATCAAACCTGTGTCCTCATGGATCCTAGTCAGATTCTTTTCTGCTGAACAATGATGGGAACTCCAATTTCTGTAAAAGCATAACTGAACAAATGTAACCAAATGTTCAGTAGGACTTTGACAGAAATTTAGGAGTAATTGAAAAGAATGATTCATGAAGTCAACATCCAACATATTATGTATAAAATAAAATTGGAAAGAAGCAGAGAAGAATAAAATTGGATATATGTACCCAAACATGTATAAAAAAACAAAGAGAAAATATGCAAAGTTATTAAAGACATTGTGGTGAGGTCATTGTTTGTAGTTCTTTCTCTTACCATCCATTGACCTTAGTAAAAAACTTCAGATGATCTGAATTCTTTACTTTTCAGTTACATAAATCTTAACTTTTAAGTGATCTTGCTTTGAAAATGTCAACGGATGATATATTTTTCCATTTATCTTTGCCATTGACAACAAAAGTACTAAGAGGTGTCCTCTGAGAATCCCCTGATTTTGAAACATATTTCTTCTTGTCTTCATTGCATAGCATTGATCCAATTTTTCTGAGTTAGCAGAATCAATCATTTCAACCAATAGAGTAAGCTCTTTCTAACATGTTGATTTAATGGTTTAGGGTTCCCCAAATGAATAGGTGTTGTTCTTATCTTCCTTTGTTATATATATTGGTGGGAGCATTAACCAGATAATAACTAAGACTTCCAATCTATCAAAGGTAAAACATTTGGAATAGGAAACAAAACATTTGTGAGTTGGTTTTTAGGAATAATAGAGGTACCACACACATTTCCACCGCTTGATTCTGAGACCTATATATTTAGGTAAACATGAAGGTACTATTTACAGACTAAGAAGATACTATTTACAGATTAAGGGAGAGTGATGAAGAAAGAAGACTTTTGCCCAAAGGTGAGATTCAAAAATCTCTTTGAAGAGGGTTTGACAAATGCAAAAACAAAACCAAAAAAAAAAAAAAAAAAACCTAATGGTGTGAATGCAAGTTGTCTGAGAGCACAATCTCGAACTATGCTATAGGAGTGACCCAGACTTAACACGAGGTATAGGCAGGGCACATCAGATATACAGAACTGGTCACTGGTTGGGGATAGTTGAAAGAGGTTACCTCCAGAGCTACTGTGGAAGTAGGAGGAAACAGGTAACTCAAAGCGCAGAACTATAGAAGGTCTAGAGCAGCTATTTCTAAGTAGTAAAGTGGTTGAATAATAGTAGCAACTTGCTCATAGAAATAGATCAGGGACCAGGAGAGTATGTATGAAGTTGTAGGAAGAGATGATCTCTCCATACAGTCCTAGGGGTAAGGAGACAATGGCCTGAGATAGGGCGTCTGTGGGGTCCACTAACACTGTTGGGGATATAAACGAAAAAAAAAAAAAATTCTGCCACCCTGGAAATCCACTTCACAAAAGTAGAAGAGAAATAAAAACAGTTTTATTATTAAAAGAACATTAATCTAGAATGTGATGTGCAATATAGGCAATCCCTAAAGAGACTGAAGAAACACTAAGAAATTTTACCCATTTATGTAGCCAAGTAATATATTGTATACATTTTTTCCCCAAATAAATAATAATCCTTGAGTATGAGGACTCAATACTATGATTTGTTATCCTAAATCACTTGGAACTGGAGTATCCACTTGTTTTGCTAAGTGCTTTCAAAAGGAAAAAAAATAATTTCTTGTATTTTGTAATGGGAGGGAGGATAGGTTTGCAGTTTGGAACCAGGAGTCAGCTGAAGCTCTCATCCTCCCAGGAAACTGGGTTATAGGGCTGATATATTGCTTGATGATTACATTTCAAAGAGATGGCTCCAAGGCCTTGACTAGGTCCCTAAGTTCCTGCGCTATTCATTTACCATTTTAAAAGATTTACATATATTTCAAAGAAGCAAAGAAAGAACTTACTAAATTTCTAAAGCAAACACTCTAAGAAAAAGAAGGCAGGTGGGAGTCTCTTCTGTTTTTTTTTTTTTTTTTTTTTTTCAGCAGGAAGAATTAAGCCTCTGATTTTTAATTTGTATTTTCTCTTATAGTGTGAGCCCCAGTGGAACTCAGCAATCATGCTCAGTAAAAGGAAAAATGGAAAAATGGAAGCAGGACCAGAACTGGGAAAGGAAGTGATGTGCTACTGCTGTCTCCTTATAAGGTCACTCTAGTGCTTTCTCTGACAAAGTGAATATTTTTGCTAGCTTGTAAGGAAGACATTTTTAGAGGATTCTGCTTCAGTATCACAAAACAGGAAAAGAAGCATAGACTAGGAGCTGAGAGACAATAAATAGACAACTTGCTCACACACTACATATTTTCTCTCCTTTTTATAGTTTAAATTATAATTCCCACATATTACATCATAAAGGTATATAGACATACATATTATTACTCTTTATAGCTGCAAAGTCTCCATCACAGGGTGGAACTATAGTTTTTTCAATCTTTTGATGGATAGTAACTTGTATCCATGATGTACTGTTTAAAATTGCAAACAGCAGTACAACACATAACTTGTGTGTATGTATTTTTGGATTTTTGCCAGTGTATTGTAATATAGATTTCTTAAAATGAAATATCAGTGTAAAAGGAGAAATGCATATGTACATAGCCAAATTCCTTCTCATACTGTTATACAGTTTTGCTTTCCCAACAAAAAAAGTATGAGCTTGTGTTTCCCTTTAACCTTAGCAACAAAGTATTTTTGCAAACTTTGAAGGTTTGCCAACATTATAAATAAGATATGGTGTATAAGCAAAACTTTAATTTACATTTGTATTTCATTATGTCATTTAATTCTCTTTTAGAGAGTTTATTACTTGTAGTAAGTAAAAGAAGTGAACTTAGAATTTGAATTTGGAATGCCACATTAAACAGGTTTCTTTTATCATCCTAGATATATGTACTTTTTTAAATATGGAATTAAATGCAACTAGGAATCTATTAATGGATAAGATCTATTTCAGAAACATTCTCAGAAACATAGTTATCAGATAAAGAAATAATACAGAAACATAGTTATCAGATAAAGAAATAATACAGAAACATTAAAATGTATGAACATTAAGTGAGGTTGAAAAAGTAAGCTGAGAACTCAATAAAAATAGAAAAAAAAATACCAGAAAAGTTGTGAGATATACAAAAAAAAAAAGTATCTGTGAATCTCAGGGAGGAAAAAAATGTTAAATTCAATTGAGAAATCATAGGAGGCAGAATATCAATACTGGTTAGGTCTATCTTAAGGCAAGATGCATTGCTAGTCCTCCAAAAAGTAGGTTATACAATATACACATTTTTCTTTCAAAAATCATCTCCTTTCAATAAGTTTCAACAATTAAACTCATATTTAGGAATATAAGTTAGGGACAACTTTCATAAGGAGAAAACAAAATACAGAACAGCGGAACTGTCCATTTTGAGCATATCCATCTTATCCCACCCAACCACAACCAAGCTTTCTGGACTAGATTTTTTTTTTTTTTCTCATGGTTAATTGAACAGTCTGGTTCTTCTTCCACATTCCCCTTCAAAAGATTGCTGTTTCTGAAACTTACTTTTATTAGGGTATGCATGCTTCATTTAATGTTTAGAAATAACTGGTTTTGATTGAA
Source organism: Phacochoerus africanus (assembly GCF_016906955.1). Lineage (NCBI taxonomy): Eukaryota > Metazoa > Chordata > Mammalia > Artiodactyla > Suidae > Phacochoerus > Phacochoerus africanus. Next base: position 37,763,984 of record NC_062556.1, on the reverse strand, counting down.
AATATCCGCTATATCATTATGATTGTAAACTCGATATCAAATCAAATTCATATGAACTTATATTTGTTCACTTAATTACCAAAGTAATACAGGTAAAATCCAGTCCTACTTTTGTTTGGAGGGAATGTACAGTACATGTAGTGTACTGTGAGTTAGTATAGGTGATGAATAAGGGATGTGTTTATGAATGCAACAACAAAAAACAAAGAAAAGAAAATTTAGTAATAATTAATAGAAGCTGTCATACTTCAGGTGTTTTTTTTTCCCCCCATCACTTTGTACATGGGTATGACTTTCAAACAGTATCTCTGAAATTATTGTCTCTTCCAAATTCATTTATTTCAGTCTCAGCAGAATAAAGTACAAAATGTATGAAAATAATACCCCTCATATTTATAAATAAAAACATTTTAATACTTTTGCCTTGCATCATCACTTTTCCCAACCCAAATTTTATCTTTCATTTGACTTAAATGCAAATTTTTATAATGAACTTCAGAAACACCAACTACATATATTCAGAGGAGAAAATCTGATCTGATTTTTTCATGTGAAAAAAGATTGAGTTTTATTTAAAACAATGTAATCACCAGTGTAATTCAATGACTTAGACTTAAGTTACACAAGAATAGAATATTGGTCTAAGGAGGAAATAGCCTCATTATATAACTGAATGGTTAGAATTTATCTAGAGATGGTAAAGAAAAGCCCACATGCAAACTCATTATGCTTCTCCATGCAAAGAATTCATTACAATGTTAAGACGATTAGGAAACAAAAACATCGCAGTATGCTTACTCTAAATCAGATATTGATAAATGTAGACAGGCCTCAAAGATTATGGCCAGAATGTAAGAAGTTCCATAAATTGACAAACACTGATAAAATGAATGAATTAATACTGACTTGCATTAAAACATGACACTGAGAGGTTTATTACTATCTCAAATAATAGAAAAGATGAGTTTTGCCTAAATGAACTTTTTCTGATGTATAAAACAACATTAGATGAGGATAATCTTAGTGATAAAATGTGTTTAAAGATGAGTGGATTGGCCACTCATTAACTTTTTTGATTTTAACTCATAGAAGTCTGGTCATTTGTTTGAGGAAGAAGATCTAAGGATTGGCAAGACAGTTCCTACTCTCAAGTTTACATCGACCCATTTCTTTTGAAATAATTGCAGTACATTTTTTGGTAAGAAGAGTTTTATTTTATTTTATTTTAATTATTTTATTTATTTTATTTTATTTATTTTAATAATGCCCCTTCCCCAACACACACACACACACACACACACACACACACAGCAATTAATTAATAATTGTTAAGTTTTTGATACTTAGCATATATTTTGCCTGGATAGCATAAATTTAGATTGAATTTCAGTTGAGTTTGTTTGACTTCTATGCATTTTCATCTTCATTATTTTTAACTTTGATCATTTTAAGAGTATGTCAAATTTTATATATAAATACAGATTTTGTCCATGTTCAACCTCTTCAGGCATGACTTAAACGTACTAAATTCCTTTATCACTTCCCAAATTCTGTTGTGTTTGTTTTTCTATTTATAGTTTATCTGGGGAGATACAGACAACATTTATGATCTTTACTTGCTCATATGAGAATTGCTGCTGTTAAAATACCCTGAAAATAGCATTTCAAATTAAGCCAAAAATGATTTGCCCCATGCTGTTGTCATTTTGTGTGAGACTTAAACAAGAAACAACTGTGAAATAAAAGCTGCTAGTAATGTGCAGAAAACTGAAGTGAAACATAAGGAAACTCAACCATGACGGAATAGTACATTTTCTTTCCCCATGCCTCTACTAAATGAAAAGAAGATGATAATGTGTGACATAAAATTGCTAGAGATCACACAACAGACAGATTTTAATTCTAATTATAGTAAGAATTTATAAAATGGCTCATTTCTCTAGTATTTTTGTCTTTATATAATTGAGCAATGATGCACTAATGGCATATTAATGATGATCCATTGAATGTGATGTTCTTTAAAATTAAAAGAAACACTTCTGCAAAATTGATTTCTTACAAATATGAGTGTCAATATTAGAAGAATGGTTTCATATTTTGTTTGTTTCTATCAAAATTACTGTGTATTTATTGCTGGATCAAGGACAGTGACATTTAGAACACTTTGTTTACATATATTTGATGACCATAAAGGCCTTTTTTCTTGACAAGTTTTGCTCTGTCTTCCAGGTTTAAAACACCAGAACTTAGGGTTATTTTAATGAAACACCTGCTAGAATAGAAAGAAACAACGTATGTCAAATCAACTACATTTTAATTCTCTTAAGTTCTCTAAGTTACATGAAGTACAATGGAAAACATTGGTTTATGTTAAATTATTAGTTCCATTTCTCATATTATGTTATTTAGTAGAATCAAACAATTTGCAATTAAAATGGTGCCATCAATAAAGATGTCATTTGGAAGGGTGATTACTAGTATTTGAAGCCGTATTTCAACTCAGAATTCACATATTGATAACCATATGCCATAAAAGCAATTCAGAGTAGTTTTGTAAAAATTGATTTACAGTTAAATTTATATTTAATCTTCACTGTGTGATTTTTCTCTTATGAACTCCTTTGGAAACCTGACTCAAGTTGTTCTTTGACTAAAGGAAATGAGGCATGCATACAACTCTTTGTACTATTAGCTTACTGCTATGTGAACCATGAATTTTTAAATTAGTAATCTCAATATCTAACATTTTAGTATACTGAATTTTAATATAATAGACTGAAAATAAATGAGTATTGTATGATTTGGGGTTTGTTTTAAAGCATTTCTTAGTATGTAATTGATTATAAAGTTAATTTAGGCTTTTTTTAAAAACAAATGTAATGACTTAGGAGCTATACTTTCAAAGCTTGTCAGATGTCATTAAACTGTTTTATCAATTGCATTTTATATTCACACATATTATTCTGTTGGAACCTCATAAATGTTTTTTTAAATTAGTGCTACATGTTTAAAAGGGAGACACATCAAGGAAAATTGCCTCAGATCTGACTATTTGTAAATGACAGAGTCAGGATTATAAAGCAAACTTATCTGTCTTCAAATGTTTTATTCTTTGTACTGTCAAGGACTAATTATTATTGAAAATTAGCCTTGTAATCTTTTATAACATTTAATCAATTAAAATGTACTAGGAGGGGTATTTTTTGTAACTGAATTAGAAGAGTGGAAAGGTTTGGTAAAATTCATTTATTTACAAACACAATAGTTTCTCATAGTTTTTAACTAGTCTTAAAGTCTCCTTCTCATTTAAGTGTGTGTTTTCATTTTTATTCTGGTAATACAACAGGTATAGACTACCAGAGCTTTATTTCCAAATAGAGTTTACAAATGGACATAAATTATTAAATTAATGAACGTAATATATCTACATACTCATGTCTGTGCTAGCCCCTATACTTCTTTCTAAGACAAGTAAAACTCTCATTACTTTTTCAAGGTTAGAAACATTTAGAGAAGAACAGTTTTCTTTCTGTATTTTTAGGTTGATATCTGTTGATCTACATCTTATATATAAAGTAGATGTGCACTTTAGAGTACAGAGTCAATAAAGAAAGGGTTAAGACATGAAAAATAAGTGGAACATTTTGATTATCAATCATGGTATTCTTTCCTACTAAGCCTAGGACGAGACCTCAAAATCCTTCTCAACAAGTGCTCTAGGCAGCCACTACCAATTGGTCAGAGCTGGCATGTGAGTTCAAAACCTATATACCATCCCTGCCCTCAATTCCATTTTCAACACAGTTGCCAAACTTGACTTCCTAACATCCTATTCCCCTACTGAAAGCCTTCTTTAACTTGGCCTTTAGGATAAAGTACCAACTCTTGAATATATCATGGAATGCTAATACAGTTCCTTCCTATCTCTTCAGCCTCAATGCCAATCTTACTCCCCTAAAAACTGTTCAACACAAAGACACGCACACACACACATACACACATACACACACACATACACATATACACACACACACATATGCACGCACACTCTTAATCCAAAACACATGTGTGTATCTCTATGCATTTCAACAAACAGTCATAAACACACATATAAACACATACACATTTGCACTCAACTCAAATAATTATAGTAATAATTTTGTAAAACTCTCCCAAATCTTTCAACGGTTGTACATATTGCTGTCTCTGTTTCTTTCACTCTCCTATTACCTTCCTCATTTTTCAAAATATGTAATTCCTAGTGAGCCTTTCTGACAAAACTCTTGTTTTAGCTACCTGAGCTAAGTGCCCAAGAACCATTTTTACATTACTGCTCAAAACAAATGAACAAACAAACCAAATAGCACTTGGTGCATCCTATTACCATAACACTAACTACATTGCATTTTTAATATAGGCTTCATTGTTGGTCTCTCTCTGTGCATTGAATAAACCTGAGAGTAAATATGGCATAATTGACGTCTTATTTTTTCAGGGCATAGAATGTGTTTCCTGTGTAGTAAGCACTCACAAATTATTGGCTTTATTGGTTGTAACATATTTTGTTTCACTATTTTATAATTAACATAGTAATACACATTTGATACATAATATCTGCTAGTTATTGTTATAAGTGTTTTGCATACAGAGATACACTTAACCCTCACTCCAGCCTTGACTTAGGGTCTACATTCCAATTTTAGAGATGAGAAACTGGGTATGTATATTCAGTTTTCCCAAAAGAAGATTCTAGGATGAGGGTTATTAAACAAATGATTTATCTAGAATATGTTACTGGGCGAAACCAGGTGGATGGGGAGGAGGCAGGTTGAGAGAGGTAAAGAAACAAGGCAAGGTGTAATTGCTAGATAGATGTGCCCTTATTCCAAAAGGAAGCTTTAGAATATAAATTAGGCCTTATATTTTGTCCTAAAGGCAAATGAGCTGAACTTTCACCCTCCTTCACCACTCATTAGCTAACAATACCCTAGATAGTTGAAAGCATCCAGGCACTTCCTATCTCTACCTGTGTTCAAAATGGCTCTCATGGCAACTGGGAGTCCTCTGAATAGAGTCCATGGCACAGCAATTTGAATATATAACATATATGTTGTGATGGAATGAACAAACACTGTTAAAGCGATCTATACACAAGGTTGTCTGGGAGAGGCACTACAGTTAATAAATCCCTCAAATTCTCCCAGGTAGGCAGTAGAACTAGAAATAGAACCTGAGCATCTTGTTCTCAATACTGTGCTTTTAACTATTGTACCGTGCTCCTATTCATCCTTTACGTTAATTTGGAAATTTAGTCCTTCAGCCTGATCTCTGCCTGATTGGTGAAATGTCCAGCTACACTCTGAAATGCGACTGAATCCTTCTCTGAGTTTTATATTTTGCAAAAAGCTATGTTGTGTATTAGAAAGCATATAGAATTTGGGATCAGGTGGTACTGAGTTATAATCCTTGGTCCACTCTGTATTAGTCAGGATTCTCCAGAGAAACAGAATGAAGAGGATGTGTATATATACAGACAGATATTTGTTTTAAGGAATTGACTCATGCTTATGGAGGCTAAAAAACCAAATCATCAGGGTAGGCTGACAAACCAGAAACTCAGGGAAAAGCCAATGTTCTAGTGCAAGTCTGAGGGCCATCTGTGGTGAGAATTCCCACTTGCTCAGAGTAAATTTCCTATTTTTTTATTTTTGTTTACTTTGTTCTATTTTTTCTATTTCCTTTGTTCTATTTAGGCCCTCAGCTGATTAGGTGAGACCCACCCAAGTTATGTGGGACAAGCCTCGGAACTCACAATCCACAAATTTAAATATTAATATTACCCCAAATCCTCCTTACAGAAACAGCTAGTTGATATTTGACCAAATATCTGGGCATAATGGCTCATTCAAATTGACACATAGTATTCACAATCACACACAATTCTAATTACCTTGAGAAATTTATTAATCTCTAAAACCATTTTCTCTTCTTTGTTTTCATTATCTTATTTTTATATCTTTTGCTTGTTTTCTTGATCTTGTTATCACCAATAATCACAAAATTGTTAGTTTGACCCAAGGATTAAATAATGTATAAGAAAATAGAATAAAGCACTTAGCAAAGTGGCCTAAAATCTATCTTTCATAAGTGAGATATAAGGAAATCAGGCCTAAATACTTCATTTGTCTCCCTCAGAGTTTGTGAGTTTGAAGTTTAAGAGTTTGAAAAGGCAAATGCTGGTGATTAGCTTGTTTGAATGATTATAATGGGTCAGAGTGTACAATTGTTCCTTTTATTGCATGCTTTACTTACTTTGTAGATGGAAGAGGAAAAGATATGTTAAGTTAAAAATCTTAATTAATAATGTCATGCATAAAATAATTTTCAGAAAAATAAGTATGCTTTCCTCCATAAAATGACTCATTTATAATAATCTAAGTTTTAGTAGTATATTAACTGTCTCAGAACCATTAAGAAATGTTTAACTCAGTATTGGTTCCAAGGAACTAAATTATTTTTACTTTGTTTTTCTTTTTTGGTGAGTAACTATTAGACAAGAAACTGCATATCTTATAAAATTCCACGAATACTTCCTCACACAAAATAGAAAATATAGAAATGTTTGCCATAAGTAAATAAATGAAAAGAATACTAAATAATTTACAGCTAAAATTTATTGATTTTTTAAGCTTTACTGGCAACACACAATTGCCATAATACCCATAGGTTTATCATATATATGATTTATATGTATCTGATATGATACATAATAATTATTATACTATTATTATCAGGTTAAATCCTGATCAAAAATATGGTGACAATAAAATCTTACACAAAAATTATTTATTTATTGGCTTCACCTGCAGCATGCAGAAGTTCCAAGGGCAGGGACCGAACCTGAGCCACAGCAGCAACCTGAGCAAGAGTGACTATACCAGATCTTTAATCTACTGCACCACAAGGGAAAATTCTCACACAAAATTTAGAACTAAGGAGTTCCTGTTGTAGCTCAGTGGGTTACAAACTGGACTAGTATCCATAAAGATAAGGATTTGATCCCTGGTCTTGCTCAGTGGATTAAGGATCTAGCATTGCTATGAGCTGTGTTATAGTTTGCAGATGAAGCTCAGATCTGGCCTTGCTGTGGCTGTAGCATATATTGACAGCTGCAGTTCTGATTCATCCCCTAGCCATATGCCATAGGCATGAACCCAAAGGAAAAAAAGGAAAAAAAATTACAACTGAGTATAAAAACACCAAAATATTCAGTTTGAAGTTTTCATCTAGATAGAATCCATGTTGGTTATACTCAGATATCTAGATCGTTAATAAAACATAAGCATATCAAATTCTTTTACAATAACATTGAAAATCACAAACTTTTTGTTGTTTTTATCTGTTTTATAGAAAGAGTGTGTTTTACCTTGGTAATTATGACCATTAAACTCTTATGTCTACAAATTAAAATTATTGCACAAATAGGATTTGTCAGGGAGTCAAATCTAATGTTCAACTAATAAATCTTGCTGCCAGTCAAAATTTCAAATACCCTATGGCTCATGAATACCTGCTGATAGTTAGAACTGCTGAATTTTATAAGAGGGCACTTTAAACTTAAATGCAAACTGGATTTCCTTATGAACAAAGAGGGATTTATGAGTACATTTGTCGGCCTTGACTTTTCTGACCTTGAAAACAAGATTCAAGTGAGAGGCTCACATTCTCCAAATCCCATACCCTACAGGGGGTTGAAAAATGAACTCTCATGGGACTAAGTTCTTCCACCTTGCCATTAAAATGGATGAATAGGATATTCTGTTATTTATAGGTAAAGCAGCAGTTCCTTGGGATACTGCCTCTAATTTCAAGTCTTAGAAATACACAATTTCCTATATACCACCACATGATATTTTGTTCAAGAATCACAAAAACCTCAGACTCACAGGGATCCACAATCTCCCACAAACTAATGCCCATACAGATTGGGATGTCTCCTTCTGTATCTTTTGCATCTCCTAATCATGAAATCGCAGTACATCATAAATAATCCCACATGTCCCTAGAATCTTCCATGGACACTGTCACTATTTTTATCACACAGAAACCCTACTCTCCTTTGAGGTCTGTGATTCTTACCACTCTTTTTTTTTTTCCTTCAAGAGCTGACTGGTTTGTCTACATCTGGCCACAGAGAGAGCATAAGTAGCCTACTTTGTTACTTCTAGAATATTCTTCTTCCCCATGCTCCAAATCTCAATATTGAATTTCAACTTTATTATGGATAACTATAAGCCTTAAGTAACCTGAAGGTCATACTTGTCTCTCTATCACATCCCTCTTGTACCATACCCTAATTGCTCAATCCTAATAATCCTGCCACATTTTTCATTCTTACTCAGCTTAAATGTCACATCCAATCTTTATATTCACTCCCTCATATACATCTGCATTACTTTTTTTTTTTTTGCCTGTTTAGGGCTGTACCTACAGCATATGGAAGTTCCCAGGCAAATCAGAGCTACAGCTGCCAGCCTATGCCACAGACACAGCAATGCCAGATTGGAGCCATTTCTGCTACCTACACCACAGCTCATAGCTGTGGATCCTTAACCCACTAAACTTAGCCAGGGATCAAACCCACATCCTCATGGATACTAGTTGGGTTCATTACTGCTGAGCCATGATGGAAACTCCACATCTGCATTAACTTTAACCCTTTTGCCTTTTTACATTTTGTCCTCAAGAGCACAACTTTAGGTATATCTTCTCAAATCTTAAAACTGCTATCTACTATCACCTTCTATCTTCTCCCTCTGATCTATATACTTTGTGTGATATTGTGCGTTTCTTTCATCAAGCTATTCCTGAGTTATATTATTTTATAGTAAAATGACAATATAGTGAGTAAAATATTTCTCTAAATTTGGTGAGCCTTTCAAGCAAATTAATTGAAACTAAGTAGGGGATGGTTAGAATCTTGAATCTATAGTCATCTGTCAGAAACACAATTGACAATCCAGATATGTGACTGGTATCTGAAGTATGGAGAAAGGGGGCAGCTTTGTAGGACTAAACCCTTAACTGTGGGACCTGACACTATCTCTGGATAGATATTAAATAAATTGAATTGAATTATTGAACATCCAGCTGGTGATGGAGAATTGCTTAGTGTTTTGGTGGAAACCCTTCCCCCACACACTTACATGTTGGAATTGATTACCAGAACATTTATCTTGTTTAGAAGTAGTTTTTTTGAGCCTCAAGTCTTAATACAGACTTTGGTCTTTTACATCCTGACCTTAATATAATACCCTTCCTTATATCCCCTCTTCATTTAAAGGAAGCTATGCTGATCCCTTGGTTTAAAAAAAAAAATCTTTAGATAGGAAGGCAACAACTTGGTTGTTAAAAGATTGCAAATTAAGGTAACAATAAGTAAGAAATAAATAAATAACTTCTGGTAGAGATAACCTAAATTATGACTTAAAGGAATGAAAGGAATTGACCATCCCTAAAAGGCATAGAGTAAAGTCAAAAGTAGAGTACCTTAAGTGGGAAGGAACATAGCATTCTCTTGAGTCAATCGGAGAACTAGAGATTCTAGAACACAGTGAGCTCTGGAGATAGTGAAGTAAAGTGACATTAGAAGTGGGTCAGACAAGAATTAGTTCCAGTGTTTATTTTAGTCTAAGGCATTAAGATCTCACTAAGACATGTTTGACAAATAAGTGGCATGGCCTCATGTTTTGGTATTTTGAGGAAACTAGTTTGAAGGAGGGCAAGAATTGAAGAAGAGCCAAATGTGGATAGATGAGTCATACTTGAGAGAAAAAAATATACTAAAATGCTTGTTTCAGCTAATTTCAAGTCTTCATTTTGTGTTCATGAAGTTAATGAGAATTTATCCATCTGTTTGTGTGATTTTTTTTTGTCCTAAGATAATACTGTTTTGAAGGTTTTGAGTTTCAACAAGCATTAAGTATTTTAGGCTCTATGAAGTATAGACTAGGATGATGATGATATGAGAAAGAAATTTGTGTTTAGTGAGTGTTGGGATATTTTCAGTCGTATAAAATAGGGTGTAGGGTGTGAGGAATTAAATATATTTGCAACACACTAATGAGAATGATCATGGGTCATAGAACTATGCTACAACAAAATGAAGTAAAGCTGATGGACTTGATATTTAAAGAGAATGAAATGATAGTCTTGATGGATTAGATACTGATGAACTCAAAGGACTGTGACATTGAAAATCCAAAGCACATGAACTAAAATACGGAATGATTATGCTCAAAGTGAGAAATACTGGAATAGAATTCTCAGTGGTGCTATTATTATTTATCATAAATTCTGTGATTTGTAACTGAGTGTATGTGGTTGAGATGGTGTAGAGGAAAACTTGGAGATGAAAATTTTAAACTCTTCAATGAATCCTCCACATTGATGTTGAAGATATTGAGAATGATAACACAGGGTTAGTGGAGGAAAAGAATAATGAATAAGGGAGTCCTAAGAGTTTTCAACATAAAGTTATAGCAGGATCAGTAAATCTGTTCATTGTGGAATGGAGAGAAGGAGAGGAAATGGAGACTTAAAGGATGACCTTCTCAGCACACATTTTTATAGGATGGAGGTGGAGAAATAGTTTGGGTGTAATAACTGAGACCAAAGATGGAAAGATTACCTCAACTGTTGACTATGAGCTACTTAACACAGAGAAGACAAAAAGTTTCCACAGAAAGGGGTTTCAAGAAATGCTTATCATTTTTTCTATTTACTTTGTACTACATTTAGATTTAAGAATATCTTAATGTGTTTCAAGTTGTAAATTGTATTTGAATAAAAAACATACTTTATACCTTTTACCAAGTTTGCAGGTCAGATTGTTTGACTTTTCTATCCATGATCTTAAAACTTAGAGAAAACTTTCTGTTCAGTCTTGTATTGTTAACAGAGGATAAAATCTGAGTTGAACTTCATGTTTTTCCATTAATATTAGTTCACTCCTCTCTTAATTCACAATTTTCAATTTGATGTCCCTCCTTTTAAATATGTATTATTTTACTGTATTGTTTTGTTTCAGATAACCTATTATTCAAAACATACCCTATTAAATAGGTATAATTCTTTTAACTTAAGTTGCTTTTCATATGAAAGAGTTCATTCATCTTACAAGAAGTGATTTAGTACAAGAAATGATTTAGTATGTTAGTCTTTGTGTTAGATTCAGCCAGCTGCTGGAAAGTACAAAGATGCTGCCCTGGGTTGAAAGACCTTACAATGTAACTGTGACTCATATTTAAATCTTTTTCTGAAAGAAATCTAGGTGTTTTATTCCAATTTTTAGTTAGAGTATCATGGTTAGTATTTTGACTGACAGTTTAGTGAAGGTCCTAGAGACTTTATTAATAATACAATAACTGTCTTTATTCCATTCTTATCAGGTGCTAGGCACTAGGCTAAATATTTTTCATTTATTATGACAAAGGCATCTTGCTCATAACAGTAGTATGATTTGTGTGCTACACTTAAGTCATCATTTTAAATATGAAATTACTAATATTTATTTATAATGATATAATATGGTCAAAATGAAATTAGTAAGTGACTCAGAACTCAAAAACAAGATCAATTGCTTAAAAGCGCTATAAGTATATTATTCTAAAGAGCTTCTTGCAATTATTTCTACTCTGGTATTCATCTGGTAGCTGTCATCAATTTACTGGTTGTGTTTTAATATGAATGGCCCTTTTTAATGTTTATATGGTTATTTTTTAAATATATGCCACTTTCAATTTTTTTTTTCCAAATTGTGTGTGAATACTGTAATATACATTTAATTAGTTTCTAAAATAAAGAGTCAAATAATAAAAAGTCAAATACAATTTCAAGATGTGAAAACATGAGCTTTGTGAGAAATTTTTCACCTCTCTTTCTCTCTCATCTATTTCACTTTTGTCTCAGTTTTTTTTTTAAGATATTTAGTACCAACCATCCTAGCATTTATTTTTCTGCAAAGAATATAATTAAAACTAAAATGTTAATTACTATATTATTACTTAACTGCTGAAATTTTGTAACTCAACTCAGTTTCTATATCTCTATTAAGCATTTGCTAATAGTAGTAATGCCAGTCAGAAGCTGGACCTGCACAGGTGGCTTGTAGGGGTGGTGGGGTTAGTACAGTTACACTCTTCCTTTGTCCTGCATTTCTGTTTTTCTATTTCTTTTTATCATTGTGTGTAATTCTTTTGATGAGGAGGTTTCTTCAGGAATGTTTCCCTGGAATTTGAATCTACCTTTTATAAGAAAGGAAATATTTTTCAAAATTAATAGGCATCAGTATACCATCAGATTTAGAATACTATTATATATAACATATATCTATATATATTATTTATTCATGGCATATTCATTTAATAAAAATTTTCTCCATAACAATGATAGGGACTGAATCCCCTTTAAATATAAGGAATGATTATCTCCTATATATCATTATCATCACATGTTTTTTTTCCTAAATGATCACACCTAAAGGATGGTTGAAAAGTTTACTTTGAAGAGAATTTATATTATTTTTTAAAATGGATTTCCTATTGAAAAAAAAATGTCATTTATGTAATTTATAAGTCATTAAACTTGTCAAGGAAAATTTGGATTGGCCCTTCAAGAAATGTGTGCCAACTCTTCATTTTCTCAACCTTCATGGATAATTCTTAAGCATGGTGAAAAAACAAAGAATAACCATTCTTCTTTAAAAATCACTCTCCTGGGTTCTGTAGGTTTCACATTTTTTCAACATTCAAAACATACCTGGGGATAGAAGAGCATGTTCTTTTCTGAGAGAGTTTAGAAATTGTATGTGATTTTGTCTGTTCTTACTCTAATGAAGCCCATAAGTACTTAATGGCAGCTGCCAGAGGACATTACCAAGTTAATGGGAAGTAGAAGAAAAAACAATTCTTACTTGAATCAATTCTGAAACCTCAGTTGTTCAACTAAAATATATATTTGCTTTATCAGAAGATTATCACACTTGTGCAAATATCATGGACAAAATCATGGAAAAAGTATTATCATGTTATTTTGAGTAACCTGTTTTATGGCCATGCCTGTGGCATGTGGAAGTTCCCAGGCCAGAGATCAATCCACATCATAGCTGTAACCAAAGCAAGAGCAGTGACAATGCTGGATCCTTAACCCATTGAGCCACCAGGAAACTCGATGAAAAATCTGTTTAGAATGCTTTTATTTGCTTTATAATCACTCACACAATTAAGATAGTATAAATGAAACAAAGCCATGATGAAGAAGAAAGAATAAGCCCAGAGACATTCTGTGAAGACACCATTACCATAATACCAAAACCAAAGATACTACCAAAAAAATATAGGCCGATATTTTGATAAATATAGACACAAAAATTCTCAACAAAATTTTGACCAACCAAATCCAACAACATATAAAGATCATACACCATGCCCAAGTGGGATTCATCTGAAGGTGACAAGGATGGCTCAATGCATTCACATTAACTAATGTAATATACCACATTAACAATAGAAAAGTCAATAACTACATGATCATCTCAATAGATACAGAAAAAGCATTTGACAAAATCCAACATCCATTCATGATAAAAATGCTTACCAAAGTGGGTAGAAAGGGAACAGAGACTAACACAATGAAGGCCATTTATGACAAACCCACAGTCAATACAATACTCAATGGAGAAAAGCTGAAAGATTTCTGCTAAATTCTGGAACAAGACAAGGATGCTCACTATCACCACTTTTATTCAACATAGTATTGGAAGTCCTAACCACAGCACTCAGACAACCTAAGAAATAAAAATTTTCCAGATTTCAAAAGAAGAGGTAAAATTGTTACTCCATGCAGATGACATGATACTATGTATAGAAAACCCTAAGGTCTCCACACAAAACTACTTGAACTGATCAATGATTTCAGCAAAGTAGCAGAAATCAATTGCATGTCTGTGTACTAAAAATGAAGTATTAGAAAAGGAATATAAAAATACAGTAACTTAAAAATCTCTCAAAAAAAAAATAAAAACCTAGAAATAAACCTGACCAAAGAGGTGAAAGACCTATACACTGAGAACTATAAAATATTAATCAAGAAATTAAAGAAAATCATAGACTTGGAGAATAGACTTGTGGCTGCCCAGGGGGAGAGAGAGGGAGTGGGAGGGATCAGGAGCTTAGGGTTAATGGATGCAAACTATTGCTCTTGGAATGGATTTACAATGAGATCCTGCTGTGTATCATTGAGAACTCTGTCTAGATACTTACATTACAACACAACAATGGGAGGAAAAATTATGTATACATGTATGTGTAACTTTGTCCTTGTGCTATACAGCAGATAAAAAAAAAAATCCAAAAAAAAAGGAAAGGAATTCCATGCTCCTGGATTAGAAGAGTTAATATCATTAAAAGGCCATACTACCCAAAGCAATCTACAGATTCAATGCAATGCCTATCAAATTAGCTGTTTTTGCAGAATAAGAATAAAAATCCAAAAAATTTATATGGAATCATAAAAGACCTGGACTTGCCAAAGTAATCCTGAGTAACAATAAACAAGCAGGAGGCATAACTCTCCCAGACCTCAGACATTATTACAAAGCTACAGTAATTAATACAGTGTCGTACTGGCACAAAAACAGATATACAGACCAATGGAACAGAATTTAAAAATACAGAAGTAAATGCAGACACCTATGGTCAATTAATCTTTGATAAATGAGGCAAGAATATAAAATTGGAAAAAAGTCTCTGCAGCAAATGGTGCTGGCAAAACTGGACAGTTGCATGTAAATCAATGAAATTAGAACACACCCTCACATTATGCACACAAATAAACACAAAATGGCTTAAAGACTTAAACATCAAGCATCATAAAATTCCTAGAAGAGAACATAAGCCAAGCATTCTCTGACACCAACAATACAAATGTTCTGTTAGGTCCGTCTCTCAAAGCAACAGAAATAAAACCAGAAATAAACCAATGGGACCTACTCAAAATTACAAACTTTTGCATAGCAAAGGAATCCCTAAACAAAAAGACAACATACATAATGGGAGGAAATAGTTGCAAAGGATGCAATCAACAAGGGCTTAATCTCCCAAATATACAAAAAACTCATACCATTCCACAGCAAAAATACTAACAACCCCCAAATGGGAAGAAGTCCTGAATAGGCATTTCTCCAAAGAAGACATATGGATGGCCAATAGACACATGAAAAAAAATGTTCAGCATCAATAATTATCAGAGAAATGCAAATCAAAACTATTATGAGGTATCACCTCACAATGGTTAGAATGTCCATCATTAGTAATTCTGCAAATAATAAATGCTGGAGAGGGTATAGAGAAAAGGGAACCTTTCTTCACTCTTGGTGGGAATGTAAACTAGTACAACCCCTATGGAAAACAGCATAGAGGTACTTCAGAAAACTAAATATGGAACTACCATATCACCGAGCATTCCCACTCCTCTGCATATATCCAGACAAAACATTTATTGAAAAAATACATGCACCCTTATGTTCATTGCAACACTATTCACAATAGCCAAGACATGTAAACAACCTAAATGTCCATTAACAGATGAATTAATTAGGAATATGTGGTACAAATACACAATGGACTAGTACTCATCCATAAAAAAAAAAAACAAAACACAATAATGCCATTTGCAGCAATAGGGATGGAACAAGAGACTCTCATACTGTGTGAAGTAAGTTAGAAAGAGAAAGACAAATACCATATGATTTCACTTATATTTGGAATTTAATTTATGGCACAAATGAACCTTTCCACAGAAAAGAAACCTATGGACTATGAGAACAGACTTACGGTTTGCCAAGGGGGAGGGAGAGGGAGGGGATGGACTGGGAATTTGGGGTTAGTTGATGCCAACTCTTGCATTTAAAGTGGATAAGCAATGAGATCTTGCTGTATAGCACAGGGAACTATATCTAACCACTTGTGATGGAACATGATGTAGGATAATGTGAGAAAAAGAATATATATATATATACGACTGTGTCAACTTTTTTCTGTACAGCAGAAATTGATGAAACATTGTAAATCAACTACAGTAAAAAAATTTAAAAATAAAGTGAGAGTATAGGATGAATATCCACTTAGGGGATATATAAGTAAAAATTAATTAAATCATTTCATTAAAATGTTTTATCAATTACAGGTTTATAAAATATAATTCTCAACAGTCATATTCTTACTCATTTTCATTCCCTTACTCCCAAATATGTCAAAACTTCTTGCGTCTCATATCACTAGTAAACCCATCTCCTTCCTTCTTTATATTTAATTGATAATGCCAAAGATAAAAAAATGGTTAACTAAAATTTAAAGAGTAATTATTTACTCTTAGAAATAACATTTACCCCAACAAAGGTCATTTACTCTTTTGGTGCAGGATTGTCTAATTGGGAAAAAAAAGGCACATGAGGTCTAAACTGACTGACTTTTTGTATAAGCTGGGTCAAGTTTGATTAAAAAGTAAAACAAAAGTCCCATGACTGCCTATGTAGACAGTAAATATTTATTGCAGTCCCACTAAAATTTTAAGGATTTTGTACATTAAATAACATAACACTACATCTACATCATTATCATTCTTATTTCAGAATTAAGAATAAAATATTTTTGTACTATATCTTCCCAAATACTTCTTAAGAATGCTTGCTAACGTCAGGACTGTTTGGTTTGATTCTTTCTGTTTAGAACATTGATTTCTATAAAACATACTTTAAAGTCAAATGGAAACTTCAAAATATCTCAGAGGAAATCACATATAAATCTGTACTTGAAGATCAACACATTTTGAATATCAGTCTCATTAAAACCTTGATTCTCCTTTACAGCTGTTGGTGTGGTTTCTGTATACACAAGTTGGTGGCAGTGAATTTATGTTATAGAATGGAAGACTCCCAGGTTGAAAGTTAGCATTTGCAATTTCATTCAGGCTTTTTTTTCCCTGTCTCTTAATAAGCCATCTGTGTACTCTCATAATTATACCACTAGCAGTGACATCCTTTAAATTTTGATTACTCATGGTTTTGAAATATGCTTAAAATGAAAGTGAAGAATATAAAGTGGAAATAAGTAGAAAACATAGAGAGTAAAAACAGCTAACAGAAATATAAACCCAAAATTTAAACATGAAATAGTAACAGCAACTGAAACTAAATGGAAGATTACAGTTGGAAGCATTTATCAATCAATTTAGATTACACAATGATAAATGATTTTATATATGTCTGGAGTCATTTTGTTTTCCAGCTGCCATTGTAGCTCTTTAATAAAAATCTTAGATGTGTATGGGATACCTTCTGACAAATGTTGATGAAATAATATGTATTTAAGGACTCACTGTGCTGTCCTCTATGGATATAAAATTTTCCCATTAGAGTGAGGTCTGAGGTAGAGCTCAAGTTTTTCTCTAGAACAAAGACCCATCCAGAATCCATTTTCCTGGTTCCCAAATGTGTGAATATAATGGAAGTACTTGGGAGCTGACAGAATTCCCACTTTGATTAATTGGCCTCTGAAGTTCTTGCGATAAGAGAAGACAACATGGAAGCCTATGATACTTCTCTCACCCTGGTCAGGATCTTGAATCAAAAGTAGTATCCTAGGATAAATGACAGTGATTATTGCCATCCTTGAATACCTATAAGATTCAGAGTTTATGTTTCTCATCATGACCATATTTAATCACTGTCTTTCCCCCCAGAAAATCAAGACAGATACTGGAAGATTAAAATGGATTCTGGAAACTCAATGAAGTAGTAATCTTAGTGGCAGTTGTAATGATAAATATATTGCCTTTTTGGGTCAGAATAGCTTGGTCTCATGTTCAGGTAAGAGGCCTTATATCAAATAATTATGTTCTATAATATTCCATAAGGAAGAGGGATAAGAATTAGTTTTCATTAAAAAAGACAGACAGTGGCATTCATTGATAGTCTTGCCCAAGGACTATGTTATCTCTCATCTTTCCCAAATTATAATCCAAAAGGATGAACCTTCTGCATGTTCTGATGGCACTATGTTAATTTGCAATGAGCAAAAGTAAAAAATAGCTTAAGAAGTCTTGTTGAAAAATATAAGCTCTGGAGTTCTTATTGTGGCTCATTGAGTTAGGGACCCGATGTCTCTATGAGGATGTGGCCTTGCTCTGTGGGTTAAGGATCCCACATTGCTGCAAGATATAGCATAGATCACAGATGTGACTTGGTTCCAGCATATCTGTGGCTCTGGCTGTGGTGTAGGCCACCAGCTGCAGCTCCCATTCCATCCCTAGCCAGAAATTTCCATATGATGCAGGTGCACATGTCAAAAAAAGAAATAAAATAAAATATAAAGCTCTATAGGATGGGATAATGTCATGTCAGTGAAGTTTTCGGAAGTTAGTGGTTTAGGCTATGTCAGGCATTCGCTGCTGGTAAGGTTGTAGAAGTAGGAATACCCTGCATTGCTGCTGGGATTGTGACTTGGTACAACCACTGTGAGGAATGGTTCAAGTTTTTTATAAACATACTTATTGCTTGACCTTGAAATTCCACCCCTGTATATTTACTCTAGAGAAAAGAAAACATAAATTCATAAAAAACCTGTACACAAATATTTATAACAGTTCTATTCACAACTGTAACAAATACACTGGAAATTGCTAAAATTTCCTTCAATTGGTGAATGAAGAAACAAGTTTTAATATATCCATTCAGTGAAACTTTTCTTGGCAATTAAACAGAATTAACTGTTGATGAATACGACAACTTGGATTAATCTCAAAGGTGTTATCCTAAATGAAAGAAGCCAATCTCAAAAAGTTTCAGGCTGTATGATTCCATTTATATGACATTTTCAAAGACAAAATTATGGTGCTGGACAACAGATCAGTGATTACAAGGTGTTATGGATAAGGGCAGAGTAGAGTAAAGGAATTTTGGATAGCTGATATTTGTGCATCCTGACTTTGATGTTTACAACACAAATATTACAATTCATAGATTTATGCACGAAAAAGAAGAATTGATCATCCAATTTTTTTATTTTAATAGTAATAATTTAAAAAATTATATCTCCCTCCAACTAGTAAAAATTTAGTACAAACCCAGACATCCTCTTTTACTTGTGGAGACAGAATGGTCCACATAGGAGAAAACCATATGGCTCTCTCTACAAAATGATAAGCAAAGCTGCCAACTTTCTATTTTATTTATTATAGGAAAGGCACCAGAGAAAGACCATTTTGTGATATTAGAAACCACCCCACTTAGGCACACTTTAAGGTACTAGGAGATAAGCTTCTAGTGTACACAGTAAAATAACTTGTAGAATTTTTACCAAGTTCCAACCGAAAAATCACAGTGCAAATTCCTAGACAATGGAGCAAGGTCATACTGCCTGAGGCAAGATTTTAGTAACTTTGAAAAACACTAGTTGGCATGATACTAGGTTCTGGCATACAAAGTGAACCTGACCATGGGACATGAAGTATTCATTCATCAAAACTTACCCAAATGATCTGAGATTTTTTTTTTTTTTTTAGACCCAAGAGTCATAAATTTGGACTAGACCAGCAACAATCTCTAGGAAAATAGAGCTTATCTATGAGTATCAGGCATGAGCAGCAAACATCATATGTAAGCTACATGGGCAAGTAGCCCAGATACATAACCATTCATCAGTACTCCTTCAGATGGTTTATAGATGAATCAACTGTGTGTGTGTGTGTGTGTGTGTGTGTGAGAGAGAGAGAGAGAGAGAGAGAAAGGGAAAGAGAGAGAGAGGGAGGTGGATATGTGGTTTTGGTAGTAGGATAATGCTAGCCTCATAGCATGAGCTAAATATTACCTCTTCCTCTATTCTCTGGAAGTGTTTCTATAGAGTATTAATTTTTTTCTTACTGTAGTATTTGGTAGAATCTATTAGTAAAATAATCTTGGCTCCAAATTTTCTATTTAGAAAACTTTTAAACTACAATTTTAATTTCTTTAATAAATGTAGGACAATACAGATTATTTAATTATTCTCAAATTAGTTTTGTTGGTTTATAATTGGTTAACTTGTCGTATGTTGCAAAATTTATGGATATAAATTGTTAACAGTATTTCCTTATGTTACTTTTTTTGGTCTTTTTAGGGCTGCACCCATAGTGTATGGAAGTTCCCAGGTTAGGGGTCAAATTGGAGCTGTAGCTACCAGCCTACTCCACAGCCACAGAGATGTGAGATCCAAGCCATGTCTGCAAATTACACCAGAGTTCATAGCAATGACAGATCCTTAACTCACTGAACAAGGCCAGGGATTGAACCCACATCCTCATGGATAATAATTAAGTTTGTTACCATTGAGCCATAATGGGAACACCCACCTTATTTTACTTTTAATATCTGTAAGATCAGTAATTATGTGATGTCCTCTGTTTCATTCATAATATTAGCAATTTTGGTCTTTTTTCCTTGGTTAGCTCAACAAGAGATTTAAAATGATCTATAGTCTTATGAAGTTTTGTGAAACTTCAGGCAATAGCATTAACTCTTAATTATAAGGTGGACATCAAAGATTTGCCATTTCCTTCTCAGTGGTAAGCAGTGAGTTTGAGAAAATCATAAAGTCTTTTTAAAGAAATGTATGGCCACC
The DNA here is from genome assembly GCF_016906955.1 of Phacochoerus africanus. Taxonomy (NCBI): domain Eukaryota; kingdom Metazoa; phylum Chordata; class Mammalia; order Artiodactyla; family Suidae; genus Phacochoerus; species Phacochoerus africanus. The sequence continues at coordinate 37,743,270 of NC_062556.1, read as the reverse complement.
TAAATACAAATAAAATGCTTTCATGATTAATAGTATCTTCTCTTCTGACAGTCTTAAAATTTTCTTATATGAAGTGTTAACATGTGCTGAGATGTCCCAATTTACTATGTGATTTGTATGTCACTCATATAGGCAAAGGAAAAGCTTGTTTTCCTTTAAAATATATGGTAAATGGATGGAAATATCTCAGAATAAGTGGCTCTTTGACAAATCTCTATTTGCTGAGTGATTTAGTAAAAGGATTTCTGGCTTTGGATATGAAGTGTAATGTCAGGTGTCTGATATGTTCAGATTAGATTTCCACAATATTTGATTTCTTCCTATAAGATGTGGTTTCTACATTATTATTATGAATTTTTCCTTCATCCTATTTCTTGAATATATGGGCTCTGTAAGATTTGTGTCTTCTTTTTAACATCCATCTATTCATATCCTGTTGGGCTTGCACTATTCAACCTCTTACTTCCAAATTGCATACTAATGTAAACCATATCAATCACCCTCTATTGTTCCCTTGCTGACTCTGCTTACATTTTCAGGTCATACATGTACAACCACACTTTAATTATCAATCTAGTTTCCACTGGCGCATCTCATAAAGCCTGTTTCTTCTGTGTTGAGGGTAAGTATTGACTGACCGAAAATCAATGGAAAATTGTAAATTGGTTCTGTGTCTTTGTAAAATGCCCTTACTTAAGACTGAAAACATACTTTACAGTGACTCTCACAAACAGAAAAGTCTTATTACTAAGAAGAAATCACTGTGACTTTTTATTAGTTTTGATTTTTGAAATTTATGAATAAAATTATAATAGGTAAGATCTTGGCTCTGTTCCCATCTCTCTTAGTATCTCCTCTTCTCCCCTCTGTCCCTTCCCTCCTCCCCTCTCATGTCATACTTTCTAAAGGATGAAATGAGGTATTTTCCTTTTTCAATAAAATGGAAAATATATGATTACAGTTACTAGTGTAGTATTTCTCTTCTTTCAAATTTCAAATCAAATCTTAATTATTTCAATGATTTTAAAGAAAATACAATTTTATTGTCATTTAAAATACAGGCAATAGGAAATAAATATTTTGTGCATGCACTCAATTTATATAGACAAACATCCTAAATAATTGTTTATAAAAGTATTTATCCAGTTAGTACATATATTAAAATCTAATTTAATAAAAAAGGTAAATGAAGATCTTCTTAGTACCCTCAAATGTTAAAATTTTAAACATCTTCCATGGCTATTATGAGATTATATTTTTAGTTACTCAGCTGTTCATACTCAATGCTTAGGTGGAAAGAAAGCGAAAGATTTTCTTTTTCCTCATGGAGAAATCAATATCCCTTTTTTGGGGAAAAAGATATATGATAAATACTTAAATGTTGCAAGTAAAGAAAACAGGTATTTCTCTAGGTTCATAGATTTAAAAAAATGATTTGACTGGTCATCATGATTACCTCCTCTTCACCCTGTTGATGAAGGAAGGATTTCTGCCTTAGGGTTAGGTGATGGCCAAACACATGACAGCCAAACAAGACTGATGAGATGGGCAGCCATTTGTAGTCACATGTACTCACAGCTATGGGTGGAGGACACCATATACCATGCAGGGCCATGTGGGAATCACATTCTGGAGCAGACTTAAACAAGCTAGAGCTGTGGAAATGTGATTTATAGTGATAAGAAGTGGGTTGATTACTAGTTTCCATAGCAAGATATGGTTGATTTCTTTGAATAATTCAGCAGGCTACCAGGGACCAGAGCCTGCTATTCAGCAGTAAACAGGCATCATGCTGCTGGCTACTAAAGGGAAGGTTATTTGGTGTGGAGGTCTTTCTCCATGAGCATTCAGTGGAAGAAAGAGCCTGCATTTAAGCTTGGATGTCAAGGGACAGACCTTCCACCACAGCTTGAACTATGGATAGTTAGAGAGATGGAAAGATAAGATTTACATTTTTTACTGTAAATATTTAATTTAATGCTATCAAGATGTGTTGTGCTTTGCTTTGCTTTCTTCCAAGAAAGTTTCCTAGGTGCTATAATTCCTCAACTCTTAGCTGTTTCAATTTATTTTCATTTGGCATTATATTTTAATGTGTATATTTTTCTATATATAGTACTTTTTCCCAACACTTTTCTACCAATATGTTCTGCCATCAAGTAGTCATTTGCTCATATTTTCCTTCCAACAGGTAGTATTTTTCTTGGCAGTGGGTATTCCAGGACCCCTCCTCACTATAGCCTGATCTGACTGGTCTGTGGACCTGCTGCATAGCTGTTATTCCCTGGTCTTCCTTTTCTTTGTCTTTTTCTTTCTTTTTGAAGAGACAAAGACACAAGAGCAGTTGTTTCTTTTTTATTCTTAAGTGGATGTTATACATCCACTTAAGTGTCTTTTAAACTTGTTTCCATTAATGCCTACCTCAGAAGCATATTTTAAGCATTTATTCCCTTAATCTCTCCCCAATACCTAGAATTTTAAAACTACAGATAATAGTGTATTTTAATCATAAAAAATAGTAATGTTTTATTCTATCCCAAGAACTAATTTCATTCACTTGGGAATGATTTTGTTCCATCAAAAAAGCATTATCTACTCTATTACAGTGCAATAAATCCAGAACCACCCTGAGAAAGAAAGAAAAAATGAGAGTTATTTTGAATAATACATCTTTTAAAATCATCATGTATAACAATTCAATTTGCATTAAGTTTAAAACTTCCTACACTTTCTTCTTCTTTTTTTTTTAATTTACACCTGCTGGAGGTGAGCAACAGCCAATCCCAGAAAAAGTTATTTAATGATTCTTACAAGTTAAGCAAATCTTTAAAGAAATAAAATGAAAAAGAAACAGAAAAATCAAGAAAGGATAATGGAAAGGGAAAGGAATATGAGATATTTGTGGTCAAGCAGATAGTTTTAAAAATATTGGCAAGGTTCTATTATTAATCAGATTCTATACTGTTCATTTTATTATTAAACATTTATACCATTAATCTGCTATATTGTCAGAGAAGGAAGTTCCATGTTTACTCTATAACTGACCAATCTGGCTTCTGCCTTCTTCATTCTGCTGTGCTTGCTTAACTTCAGACTGTTATTCAGCAGCTGTGCATAGCTATGTTGCTATAGTTTTCTAAAGTATTAAAAGACTGAAATACCAGTAAATATTTGCTGCCATGAGCTCCTGAGTCCCCTCATACTGTGAGTTGTCCCAGCACCCCTCTCAACATCCCAGACCTCTTCTAAATCCAACACTTAAATGGCTTATATTTGGGATAACAGAGGGTCTTCATGACCCAGTCCTGGGACTAGAACACAGTCTATTCTGATTGATTGCTAACATTGCTAATCTGGTTTCTAATTACATAGAATATTATTTTGGCTTATATCCATGTCACCAGCTGTGTACAGGACGCCAAATTTATGGGTCATTTGTCTTTCCCCCTCTAACTTGCCCTTTCAGCACTGTTTGTCACAAGAGACTATCCACTCTGTCTTGAGGCTGACTGCCTTCTAAACTTTTATTACTCCACACTTTTCTGGGCTTCATTCTGAGGCCTGTCAGAACCTTCTCTTTTTCTTAATCTCCAATTTTTGAGTTTCTTCATGACATACATTAATGTCATTAACTATTTATCTGCCATTCATAATATATAATGACTACATTTCCCTTCATTCATAAAATATTCATGAAACAAGTATTTATAAGCTGCACCAGGTGCTGAACTAAACAAAATTGTCGCTGCCCTTTTTGATCTGAGGTGTAGTGAGGGAGCAGCACAGATAACAATAAAACTTATGACTAAAAATTGTGGAAATTGCTGTAAAGGAAAAGATGCTACTGGAAAAGACAATTTTAAATAGGATGATCAATGACAGACCCAATTTAAAAATTACTATTTAATGCAATTTTTTTTCATTTATTTATTCTTATATGCATATGCCCTAACATTTATTTTTATGATGTAACAAATGCATTCATGTGATCATATCAAGTGTTTGCTTTTTTGACACTTAAGTCTTAAAAATTGTATTTAGTTTTTGTTTCTTCCTGTGTGTCTACTATATTTGTCATCAACTACCCTTCATCAAATGGATCCTTTCACATTTTCCTCTGTGCTTTATAATACCTAAAAACATGCACCCATACACACATATGCACATCATAATTTTTAAAGCTGATTATGACATTATTTCCACTTATCAGACGCTTGCTTTAAACTACTTTGGAAAATAAATATGTAGCTTGAATGGCATAATTCTAACCCACACATTTTAATGATTGTATAATATTCCATGGGATGAAAAAATATCAATCGTTTCCCTGCTGGTGGACATTTAGTTTTTGTGAATAGTAAAAATTGGTGTATCAAACATATTTTAATTAACTATAGGTATTTGTGCTTTTATTTATTATTTATTTATTTTACTCTTTTTTTTTATTTTTTATTTTTTTTCCCACTGTACAGCAAGGGGGTCAGGTTATCCTTACATGTATACATTACAATTACATTTTTCCCCCACCCTTTCTTCTGTTGCAACATGAGTATCTAGAGAAAGTTCTCAATGCTATTCAGCAGGTTCTCCTTGTAAATCTATTCTAAGTTGTGTCTGATAAGCCCAAGCTCCCGATCCCTCCCACTCCCTCCCCCTCCCGTCAGGCAGCCACAGGTCTCTTCTCCAAGTCCATGATTTTCTTTTCTGAGGAGATGTTCATTTGTGCTGGGTATTAGATTCCAGTTATAAGTGATATCACATGGTATTTGTCTTTCTGGCTCATTTCCCTCAGGATGAGAGTCTCTAGTTCCATCCATGTTGCTGCAAATGGCATTATGTCATTCTTTTTTATGGCTGAGTCGTATTCCATTGTGGATATATACCACATCTTCCAAATCCAATCCTCTGTCGATGGACACGTGGGTTGTTTCCATGTCCTGGCTATTGTGAATAGGGCTGCAATGAACATGCGGGTGCATGTGTCTCTTTTAAGTAGAGTTTTGTCCAGATAGATGCCCAAGAGTGGGATTGTGGGGTCATGTGGAAGTTCTATGTATAGATTTCTAAGGTATCTCCAAACTGTTTTCCATAGTGGCTGTACCAGTTTACATTCCCATCAACCATGTAGGAGGGTTCCCTTTTCTCCACAGCCCCTCCAGAACTTGTTACTTGTGGACTTATTAATGATGGCCATTCTGACTGGTGTGAGGTGATATCTCATGGTAGTTTTGATTTGCATTTCTCTTATAACCAGTGATGTTGAGCATTTTTTCATGTGTTTGTTGGCCATCTGTATATGTTCCTTGGAGAACAGTCTATTCAGGTCTTTTGCCCATTTTTCCATTGCTTGATTGGCTTTTTTTGCTGTTGGGTTGTATAAGTTGTTTATATAGTCTAGAGATTAAGCCCTTGTCAGTTGCATCATTTGAAACAATTTTCTCCCATTCTGAAAGTTGTCTTTTTGTTTTCTTTTGGGTTTCCTTTGCTGTGCAAAAGCTTTTCAGTTTGATGAGGTCCCATGGGTTTATTTTTGCTCTAATTTCTATTGCTTTGGGAGACTGACCTGAGAAAATATTCATGATGTTGATGTCATAGAGTGTTTTGCCTATGTTTTCTTCTAGGAGTTTGATGGTGTCCTGTCGTATATTGAAGTCTTTCAGCCATTTTGAGTTTATTTTTGTGCATGGTGTGCGGGTGTGTTCTAGTTTCATTGCTTTGCATACAGCTGTGCAGGTTTCCCAGCAATGCTTGCTGAATAGACTTTCTTTTTCCCATTTGATGTTCTTGCCTCCCTTGTCAAAGATGAATTGAGCATAGGTGTCAGGGTTTATTTCTGGATTCTCTATTCTGTTCCATTGGTCGGTCTGTCTGTTTTGATACCAGTACCACACTGTCTTGATGACTGTGGCTTTGTAGTATTTCTTGAAGTCTGGGAGAGTTGTGCCTCCTGCTTGGTTTTTGTGTCTCAGGATTGCTTTGGCGATTCTGGGTCTTTTGTGGTTCCATATAAATGTTTGGATTGTTTGTTCTAGTTCTGTGAAAAATGTCATGGGTAATTTGATAGGGATTGCATTGAATCTGTAGATTGCTTTGGGTAGTATGGCCATTTGTACAATATTGATTTTCCCAATCCATGAACATGGAATATCTTTCCATTTCTTTACATCTTCCTTGATTTCTTTCATTAAAGTTTCATAGTTCTCGGCATATAGGTCCTTTACCTCCTTGGTCAGGTGTATTCCGAGGTACTTGATTTTGTGAGGTGCAATTTTAAAAGGTATCGTATTTTTGCATTCCTTTTCTCATATTTCATTGCTGGTATACAGAAATGCAACTGACTTCTGAATGTGCATCTTATATCCTGCTACTTTGCTGAATTGATGAATCAGTTCAAGTAGTTTTGGGGTTGAGTCCTTAGGGTTTTCTATGTATAGTATCATGTCATCTGCATACAGTGACAGTTTTACCTCTTCTCTTCCTGTTTGGATGCCTTTTATTTCTTTTGTTTGTCTAATTGCTGTGGCTAGGACTTCCAAAACTATGTGGAAGAGCAGTGGTGAGAGTGGGCATCCCTGTCTTGTTCCAGATTGGAGTGAGAAGGCTTTCAGGTTTTCCCCATTGAGTATTATATTTGCTGTGGGTTTCTCATAAACAGCTTTGATTATATTCAGGAATGTTCCCTCTATACCCACTTTGGCGAGGGTCTTGATCATGAATGGATGTTGGACTTTGTCAAATGCTTTTTCTGCGTCTATTGAGATGATCATATGATTTTTGACTTTTTTTTTGTTAATGTGGTGTATGATGCTGATTGATTTGCATATGTTGAACCATCCTTGTGAACCTGGGATGAACCCTACCTGGTCAAGGTGTATAATTTTTTTGATATGTTGTTGGATTCGGTTGGCTAAGATTTTGTTGAGAATTTTTGCATCTATATTCATCAATGATATTGGGCGATCGTTTTCTTTTTTGGTGGTATCTCTGTCTGGTTTTGGAATGAGAGTGATGGTGGCATCCTAGAATGTCTTTGGGAGTATTCCTTCTTCAACCTTTTGAAAGAGTTTAAGGAGGATGGGCACCAATTCCTCTTTATGTGTTTGATAAAATTCACCTGGGAAGCCATCTGGTCCTGGACTTTTATTTGTAGGGAGTGATTTTATGACCTCTTCAATTTCATTTCTAGTGATCGGTCTGTTCAGTTGGTCTGTTTCTACTTGATTCAGTTTTGGCAGGCTGTAAGATTCTAGAAAATTGTTCATTTCTTCCAGATTGTCAAACGTGTTGCCATATAGTTGTTCATAGTATTCTCTTATGGTTTTGTGTATTTCTGCTGTATCCATTGTGATTTCTCCTTTTTCATTTACAACTTTGGTTCTTTGGGTTCTTTCTCTCCTCTTTTTAGTGAGTCTGGCCAGGGGTTTGTCAATTTTGTTGACCTTTTCAAAGAACCAGCTCTTGGTTTTATTAATTTTCTCTATTGTTTTTTGAGTCTCTGTTTTGTTGATTTCTTCTTTGATCTTTATCATTTCCTTCCTTCTGCTGACTTTAGGTCTTTTTTTGTTCTTCTTTTTCTAATTTGTTTAGGTGGAGGGTTAAGTTGTCAATTTGGGATCTTTCTTCTTTTTTGAGAAAGGCCTGTATTGCTATAAATTTACCTCTGAGCACTGCTTTCACAGCATCCCATAGATTTTGAGCAGTTGTGTCTTCATTATCATTTGTTTCAAGGTAGTTTTTAATTTCCTTCTTGATTTCCTCATTGACCCATTGGTTTTTTAGTAGCATGTTGTTTCGTCTCCATGCAGTAGGTTTTTTCTCTTTCCTTTTCCCATGGTTGATTTCTAATTTCATGGCATTGTGGTCAGAGAAGATACTTGAGATAATTTCTATGCTCCTAAATTTCTTGAGATTAGCTTTGTGTCCCAACATGTGGTCGATTCTTGAGAATGTTCCATGAGCATTTGAGAAGAATGTGTATTCTGCTTTTTTTGGATGTAGTGTCCTGAAGAGATCAATGAAGTCTAACTTTTCTATTGTTTCCTTTAGGATCTCTGTTGCTTTATTGGTTTTCTGTCTAGAGGATCTGTCCATTGATGTGAGGGGGGTATTAAGGTCTCCTACTATGATTGTATTCTCACCAATATCTCCCTTTATGTCTCTTAATATTTGTTGTATGTATCTGGGTGCTCCTGTATTTGGGGCATATATGTTGACGATAGTAACATCCTCTCCTTGGATGGATCCCTTAATCATTAAGTAGTGTCCTTCTTTGTCTTTCTTTAGGTCTTTTGTTTTAAAGTCTATTTCGTCTGATATGAGCGTTGCAACTCCTGCTTTTCTGTCATGTCTATTGGCGTGAAATATTTTTCCCCACCCTTTCCCTTTCAATCTATATGTATCTTTTGTCCTAAGGTGAGTTTCTTGTAGGCAGCATATTGAAGGTTTTTGCCTTTTTATCCACTCAGCCAGCCTGTGTCTTTTGATTGGGGCATTCAGTCCATTGACATTTAAGGTGATAACTGATAGATGATTATTTATTGCCATTTTGAACCTCATGTTCCAGTTGATTCTATGGTTCTCCATTCTTCTTTTTTTTTTTTTTTGGTTGGATGGTCTCCTGTTATTATCTGCTTGAGTGTATTTTTTTTTCATTTTTTGCAAATGCAATATTTGGTTTTGGCTTGTGGTTGCCCTGTTTCTTAAGTATGCTAACCCCTTCCCATAATTGTGTGTTTTAGCCTGATGGTCCTGTAAGTTCAAACACTTCATTACTATATTAAAATTAAGAAGAGAAACATACAAACAAACAAACAAAAAGGGTTATTTACTTCCTAACATCCCTTGCCCACATTTTATGGTTTTGATGACTCTTCTTTATTTTGTTCTTTTTAATTTTATTTTGTTTGAAGCATGTTCATGATTAAATCCGTATGCTGGTTTATTTGAGTGACTGCTCTCTGATTGCGGTTTCCTCAGTCCTAGTTCTTCCTCTTCTTCTTTTTTTTTTCTTTTCTTTTTTCTTCCCTTTCCTTCCTTTCTTTTTGGTTTAGAGAGGCCCTTTCAATATTTCCTTTAACCTGGGTTTTGTGTTGCAGTATTCTTTAAGTTTTTGTTTGTTGAAAAAAATTTTTATTTCCCCTTCTATTTGAAATGATATTCTTGCTGGATAGAGTATTCTAGGTTGCATATTTTTTCCTTTTAGCACTTTAAATATCTCTTGCCATTCCCTCCTGGCCTGTCGTGTTTCTGTAGAGAAGTCAGCTGATATTCTTATGGGGGTTCCCTTGTAGGTAACATTCTGTTTTTCTCTTGCTGCCTTTAGGAGCCTCTCTTTATCACTAATTTTGCCATTTTTATTATGATGTGTCTTGCTGTGGGTCTATTTGGGTTCAGTTTGTTTGGGGCCCTCTGTGCTTCTTTTATCTTGAAAACAGCATCCTTTAGATTTGGGAAGTTTCCATCGATAATTTCTTCAAGTATATTTTCCATCCCCTTTTCTTTTTCTCCTCCTTCTGGAATTCCTATTATGCGTAGATTGGCCCGCTTTATATTATCCCATAGGTCTCTTATATTGCTTTCCAGTTTTTTGATTCGGTTTTCTGTCTGTTGACCAGATTGGGTGATTTCCATTATTCTATCTTCCATATCACGGATTCGTTCTTCTGCATTATTCATTCTGGTTTTTACTGCCCTTAGTTCAGTTTGCATCTCTGCAAATGAATGTTCTAGTTTTTCTTGGCTCCTCCTCATATTTTCTAGTTCCTTTCTGAGGGTATCTGCATTACTGTTCATATCTTCTCTTAATTCCTTCAGTATTTTCACTATTTCCCTTTTGAACTCCAGGTCTGTCAGACTGCAGAGATCTGTTTCATTGTTGACTGTTTTAGGTGAGTTCTCCTGTTGGTTTGACTGGGGGTGGTTTCTCAGCTTCTTCATCTTTCTTGTTGTTTTCTTTCTCCCGAGGGAGTTGTACTCTCCGTTATCGGGCAGTGTTTGCCTTGTCACTGCTGTGGAATATTTCCTGAGGGCTGGCATTGTTGGTCAATCTTTTTTGAGGCAGTGTGGCTTTTCTGGAGTGTTGATGGGGCTAACAGTGTTTCTTTGAAGCAAAGGAGGACTTCCTGAGGGCAGACAGGACTGGGAGATCCACACCACGATGGTAGCCGATTTCACTTGGTTATGCAGAGCTTGCTCTGGTGTTTTTAGGCTGGTTTTTAGGCTGGTTCTTGCAGGGGGTTGGCGGTGTTGGGCAGCTGTTCCTCAGGAGTGCAGCACCCCCTGGGGGCTGGAGCAGCTATCTGGGTCACTGAGAACTAAGAGGCTCTTCCCTAGGACAGCCCAACTCAGAAGGCTGGCCTGCGAATGTAGGCAGATCTTTTCACAGTCTGGCCAAGCTTGTTGCAGCTTTTCTGGGTTGCAGGGGGTCCTCCAGAGGGCTGGTGGTGCTGAGCAAATATTCCGCGGGAGTGGGGCACCCCCTGGGGCCTCGGGCAGGTAGCAGGGCCACTGGAAACCCAAGAGGCTCCTCCCCAGGGCAGCCCGACTCAGAAATACCATCTGAGATCTTTTCCCGGCGTGGCCAACCTTGTTGCAGCTTTTCTGGGCTGTAGGGGGTCCTGCCTGGAGCTGGCAGTCCTATGCAGCTGATCCACTAGGGCACCCCCTGGGGGCTTGGGCGGGTAGCAGGGCCGTTGGAAACCCAAGAGGCTCCTCCCTGTGGCAGCCCGACTCAGAAAAACCATCCAGGAATTAGGCAGGTCTATTCACTGCCTGGCTAGGCTTGTTTTAGCTTTTCTGGGCTGCAGGCCTTTTCTCGGGGGCTGGTGGTGTTTGGTGCTACTCTGTGGAAGTGTAGCCCCTCCAAAGGGCAAGCAGGCCTGTGCAGGGACAGCCCCTGCAGTGGTAGGCTTCAGGAAATTGTTGAGGCCAGCCCTCCTGGATGGCAGGCAGCCCCAGGTTCGGCGAGAGCATAGGGGGTGGTGTGGGTGGGGGGAGGGGATGCACTGGGAAGCACAGCTTTCAGCTAGCTAGCGGGCCTGTAAGCTTGCTGTGGTGTGGGGGGTATTCTATGTGGACCCACCCCTTCTTCTCTCCCCTCCGCAGCACGGGCACAGACCAGGCTCTTTTCCCAGGTTCCCTCTGATGCTGCTTTCCACTTCCCCGCCCCTAGAGTATTGCTCCCTTCCTCTGCAACAGCTTTGTTTTCTAGTCTCTCAGGCAGTCTCTGCCCTGTCAAATGGTTTCTAGACCTCCCAAGCAGTTTCTGCTCCACCCCGCCCCCCCAGCCCAGGGACTATCCTCTGGAGCCGAGGTCTCGGTGCCCAGCCCTCACCCAGGCGTCCCCCGGCCCTTTCCCAGGGACTAACCTCTGGAGCTGAGGACTCGGTGCCCAGCCCCCACCCAGGCGTCTCAATTTTTGGTGACTGTGCCCATGGTTCAGATGGTCCGTTCGGTTCTTGATCGGCTTTTCCGTACTCCAACTTACTGCTACACTCTTCTCTGCATCTGGCGATTCCTCCAGTTTGTTTGATCTTTCCCCCGAGTAGATGACTTTCCAGGGTGCGGGATCCCTTTCTCCTCCGCAGTTCCCTTTCGGGAGCGCCCGTCCCACTCGGATTCACCTTCTCTCACTCTCCTCTTTTCTCCCTTTCTGCCCCGTAATGTCACGAACTTCTTGCCGTTATTGGAGTTTAGGTTCTTCTGCCAGCGATTTGTTGCTGTTCTGTGCGAGTCATTTATTCTGTAGATGTGCTTTTTTTTGTTGTGTTTGTGGGAGAGGGCAAGTGTGTCCTTCTACTCCTCCGCCATCTTGTGTTCTCCCTTTTATCTCATTTTCATAAGATCTCTCCACATAGGTTTTCGATGGGTCAACATATATATACATCTTCGTAGCTTAAATAGATATTGCCTCTGTCCTTTATAAAACAATGAGGGCATGACTATATCCACTAGTAGGGAAAGCTTCCCTGAACATCTTTAAGAAGTCTTTCCTGGCCTTTTCTAGTGTATTTTGTCCCAAGGTAATAAGACATTTAATGTTGTCCTGCTATAATGTCATTCAAAGCAACTGTAGGAGTTCTGCCTGTGGTGCAGTGGGTTAAGAATCCAACTGCACAGGCTCTGGTTGCTATGGAGGTGCAGGTTAGATGTCTAACTGGCACAGTGGGTTAAAGGATATAGAGTTATCACAACTACACCTTAGGTCACAGCTGCAGCTCAGATTGAGTCCTTGGCCCGGAAACTTCCATAAGCCATATATGTACTCATTGAAAAAAAAGAAAAAATAAAGGAATTATACTCACAGGTATGGAATGAGTGAACTCTTCCTTTTGTATCTATGAAATTTTCTGCTATATAAACCACATAATACATTTTTTCTCCAGATAAATGTATTTATAGTTTCCTTTACCCATATCTTTGGGTATGACATGCATTCAAATTACTCTGATGAGTATATATAGGGCATGCAATTGACATTGATGAACACTTTATGTCATTTCAAATTGCCACCAAAGAATAAGAAGAGGTAATAGTGGAACAAGATAGAAAAATCACATGATTTTCCACAACTGTTTTCATTCTTATCTTCCTAAGTGCTTCAAATCAGAACAAAAACATTTCCTAAAATAATAAAATTCATCTTCCAAACTTTTGGTGGCTAAGAGAAAAGGTCAGCTTTTTTTCTAATGCAGATTCCATAGTAGCCGGAATAAAAAAAAAAAATTAAAAAAAAGAAAGCTTTTTTATGACCTAGACATATGGCAAAGATTAGAAAATGGATAGGAAGTAGTTCTGATTGGCTGGCTAATATTCTAATGAGATAGATTAATCAATGTAAACCACATAACTCCCTTAAAACTGCCTTTCAAATTGCTAATTTCATTTTCTTCCAGCAGAGAAAATGCCAATCTTTTCCTATGTAATAAAATCATCTTGTTATAACAACTAAGCAACTCCAGAGTTATAGTTATTGTGGAACATCTGGTAACTACAAGATGTGGCTCCTCAGAGAAAACCACATCTCTAGAAAATAAGAACTTGCTCAACCTAGCTGTATTTCATGTTTTGTTATACTCTAGAGTCTGGATGCCTCATAATACAGTAATCACTTTCCTTCGGCACCATAAATGAAACCACAGATGCTACAATTTGCTGTAATTGGAGCAGCTTACCATAAATAAATAATCAAAATAACAATATATTCATAAATATATGCATGTTTTAAAAATTCGATTGAAAAGGAATTACAACATTATTACCTAGATCAATAAAATGATGGCTATCACATCTATTCTTTAAGAAATAGGGAATTAGATGGAATTCTTCTCCTGACCTCATTATTTTTCCAAACTATTTAACATGCTTCAAAATTTATCTCAACAATGAAATTACATAAGTTTTGGAAGTGTAGCAATCATTTTTATATTACTGTCAGCTGATTAATTTATAACTTAAATTCATAATAATTTAATGACTTGCCATGTTTTTATTTTGAATAGCTGTTAGAGATAGTCCTCTTCATGGGATTGTGTTCTACTTCTATGTTTCTTTTTTGTATTTAATATGCCCCCAAAATGTAATCACATTTTATTTTCTTGAGCTGAACATTGCAGCAAATAAATAAAATTAAATTATATAATCTTTGGTAAATTCTCCTAGAGCTAAACCTTATTTTTTCTATTCTTTGATTTTATCAGTTTCTTTTGAAGCATAAGGAAAGTGAGAATAAGAGAGTAAGTTAATTCACTGTGTATGAGAAAAACACAGTGTAAGAAATGATGGAGTGTAGATAATATTTGATTGGTTTAAATCTAAGACAATCTTTTGAAACAAAAACTTGTGAAATCTAAAAAGTTCAAATATTATATGAGAGCTTTTTAAAAATGTACTTATGTAAAATATATTCTTTCTTGTTATAGTCAGATTAACTTTACCCTTGGCTAGAATGTATCAATAATCTAAATACCATACATTGAAAGTCCAAGTAGCAATAATATGGTAGTAAAAATGTTTGTGGGAGTTTCTGTAGCGGCTCAGTGTTAATGATCCCTCAGTTTTAACTAGTATCCATAAGGGCATGGGTTCCATGCCTGGCCTTGCTCAGTGGCCTTGCTCAAGTGTCACCCTAAACTGTGGTGCAGTTTACAGATGTGGCTCAGATCCTACATTGCTATGGCTGTGGCATAGGCTGGCAGCTGTAGCTTTAATTTGAGCCCTAGCCTAGGAACTTCCATATGCCATGGGTGTGCCCCTAAAAAGACAAAAAAAAATTGTTTTTTTTTAACTTATATTAGTAAATGTATTTTTTTATTTGAATGTCTGGCCATCAACACACAAACAAGTGTGAATATGTTTTCTACATATAATTAGTGAAGTTTTGGCACCAATATTTAATAGACAATATCTTTAATATCTTCATTTTACTTTGGTATGTCTAAGCTTTATGTTATGCTAATAATGTACTTTTTCTTAATTTTATTTTTTATTTTTATATTCATTAATTTATTAGGTATGCCTACAGCATGCAAAAATTCCACTTGCCAAGGATCAAACCTGTGCCACAGCAGTGACAATGCAGGAACCTTAATAACTAGACCACCAGGGAATTCCTTATTATATTATATTATATTTTACTCTTTACCTAGGTAAAATATTTTGAAAGCCTGAATCACAGAGAGATGCAGGGCCCATTGTGAGTGTGTTCCCAAGGACCTAACAATGGTTGACCATTGTGAATGCAAAATAGTTAGTCCAGCTTTTCCTTTCTCTACTGATTGGTAATTTCAGCGGTATGGTTATATGTTTATATAAAACTGTGGTTGAGAAATAAATTTGAATAGCTCTAAATTTTGGACAAATACCATGCTTTGATGATTTTATAAAATACAATTTTCAAAAAAATATTTCTATTAAGATGTGTTCACATAATTAGCATGCATTTACTACTTCCTAATTTATTCTCTACTGAGCATAGAGACCAATTGCCCTTTGTCTGTATTCTCCACTGCTTTTGTCTTCATATTTGTCTGTGTGATAAGCTGGAACTTATTTATGAAATATTTTCCTGCATTTGACCTCTGTAATTGCTGAATCACAAAGTTTAAAAACCTTCAGAACAAGGATAGAAAGATTTCCACAGTGAAATCTCAAACAAATTCATATACTTATTTTGGTTTTCCAATAATTTGCCTTATTTTTTAATTTTTAGAATTATATGTGATATTATCAAAGATCACAAATTAAAATTTTAAGTAGCCAAAATATCCAACATACACTCTTAATTCAGTTTCAATTAAAATCGTTGTCTCTTTATGCATGTAAGGAAGACTGTTCATCTTAGTTACTTACCTATTAAGATTCGGTCTGTGTCATTAAGACTCCTTCAAAGCAGGGGCTGTAATTCTTTCAGTTGTTGAAGCATATGTTTCATTAAGAGAATGTAAAATTTGTGTGATCATTTTATTGACTCATATCTCATGAAGATTCAGCTACTTATTGTAGTACTCACAAATGTCTTCTTTCCATAGGTATAATAGACATAAATTAGCAAGGCCAGGACAAAGTATAACAAGTCATAATCATTTTAAATTAAAACATTCTAAATACTTTTGTATGAAGAACTTCTAACTACAATCTAGTAGAAACATTTTGAGCTGAAAGGTGACATCAGATTATGGTTAGAACATGGATTAAATACTACCTATTCTCTAGGGCACAGTTTGAGTTTCCTACCATCTGATTAGGATAGACAGGTATTCAAGTAGGGGAAAAATGCAAAGTGAGCTTTATTTATGTTTTAATGAAATGATTTGCTCCTCCTACCAATTTTCTATCATATTAGCAATGTTTCTTCATAATGCATGAATATTAAATTTGTCTAATGAAGTACAAAATTATCTTACTAAGAACTCTCATGTTATAATAGTGGGAAAGAGAACTAATGCAATATAGCACTAATTCAATTTGATGAAAGTTACTGATATAGAAAAGCAGCTCATTTTCCCACATGAATATCAAAAATATTTATTATGCCTCATTTCAAAGATTTTCTTTTCAAAAAAATATTCTACCCAATTGTATGACTGATTGAATATTTTGATGTAGTATAAGGAAATAAGCAGGTCCAGATTCAGCTCTGATTGAAAGGGTAGCTGTTTATTTAATGACTGAGGAATATACAAAAAGGGAGAATAAATATACAAATTTGGAGAATAAAGAAGAATATAAAAATATTCAATAGAATAATCCTAATGGGAATGTAAATGGAAAAGTTGCTGTCTCAATCAGAGAAATTAAACAGGGATTTTAGAAATAAATTTGTTTTATCATTTCACTGAACATTGGCATAAAGGAGAGGTCATGGTTATGTACGTTCTTATTGTCACAAGGATGTGCATTTCTAAACTAGTCCTCACATTTTTTTTCTATTTTTGTGATTGGTTGGATTGTCTGCATAAAGAATTCCATGCCTTCCCTTTGTCTCTCTGATCATTTATTTTGTCTTAAACTGCAAAGTTATGACTGCTAATGACAGTATCTTCTTTATCTATTCATCCCAGCTAAATACCTTGAAATTTTGCTCAAAATTTTGTTCTTTCTCTCATACCAGGACAGCTATAATTTTTACACAAAAATGGAGGGACTAAGTACTATCAAGGAAGCTAATGTAGTCTGTGTATGTTGAGTTCTTGGTAAACTTAGGGAATATGCTGTGTTAAAATAAATCTGATTATTATTCTTTTAAAATGTCTTCTCGTTACCTTTTTTCTGCATCTGTTTATCCCATATAATCCCCTTTTTACAATCTGTAATTGCTTTCTACAAGGCTGGACTCAAAAGTAAATCCACATCAAACCAGTATTCCTATTAGTTTTTCATTTTTGTGCATCTTGCAAAAGAGTTAGTAAGATGGCATGCACATGAGGATGCTAATAAACACCTGCTTATTGACTAAAGGATTGCTTTATGTTTGCTTATGGAGATTTTAATTTAACAATAAATTTAAAAGCAAAAAAAAAGGCTGACATTTCAATTGTGTGTATAAATACTCAATGTAGGGAAGAATCTGAGTTAATGATTCTAGCCGGCCTCTTAATTTGAGAATATGTTAAATTATGTTAAAGAATATGGCATTTTGAGTTTTGACCGTATTTTTTTCTTTACAGTAGTGATCTTACAATTGACTATTCATCATATACGTCTTGTTTTATTTTATGTTTATTGTATCATTTCTAATGTTGAAATAGTGTTTCATTGAGAAAAAAAGGATAAAGTAAACATTTCATAGGAAAAATGTATCCCTTAAATATCTAGTATGATAGGAAAATTTGTGAAATTAGATATTAACATTAAGTTAGAAAAGTAGACATAACAGCAAATTTCTTTTTTTTTCTTTTTCTTTTTTTTTGTCTGCCTTTTTTTCTAGGGCGCTTCCGAGGCATATGGAAGTTCCCAGGCTGGGGTCTAATCAGAGCTGTAGCCACCTGCCTATGGAGCCACAGCAACGCTGGATCCGAGCAGCATCTGCAACCTACACCACAGCTCATGGCAACGCCGGATCCTTAACCCACTGAGCAAGCCCAGGGATCAAACCCGCAACTTCATGGTTCCTGGTTGGATTCCTTAATCACTGCGCCACAGGGGGAACTCTGCAAATTTCTATTTTAAGTATAAGACATAACTCTCATACATTCTTTTTTTATATTTTATTTTATTTTTTTATTTATTTTCCCACTGTACAGCAAGGGGATCAAGTTATCCTTACATGTATACATTACAATTACATTTTTTTTCCCCACCCTTTGTTCTGTTGCAACATGAGTATCTAGACAAAGTTCTCAATGCTACTCAGCAGGATCTCCTTGTAAATCTATTCTAGGTTGTGTCTGATAATCCCAAGCTCCCGATCCCTCCCATTCCCTCCCTCTCCCATCAGGCAGCCACAAGTCTTTTCTCCAAGTCCTAAAAGGATTTTCTTTTGAATTGTATTGTTCTTTCCTAATATAAATACCTTTATCCATGCTTTCTCTGACTAAGAAAAAGGACTAAAATACTGAGGCTATGTTTTGGGATACAGAAGAATGACTGGTTTTATGAAACAATTTTCTAAAAATTACAGCTATGCTGATTTTTACTGGAACATATGAAAATGAAAATAGGAAAAAATCTCATTCAGTCTCTCAATGCTTCATCAGCTCAGGAATTTCCTATCACATTAAGTCATGAGCATGCTAGCCTCCACGTATTTTTCCCTGGTGTGAATTAAAGAGAAGTTTTTTTTTTTTTTTAATTATTTAAACATAAAGTTTTCATTTAAAAATTCTAAGTTGATTTCTCTTTGGAAAATCTAGACCTCTTCCTTTCTGTTTAAATTTAATAAATGTTTCTTTGTTAATGATGAATAAGTCACAGTTCTATATAGTACAAAATATACATATATATGCCAGCTTCTGAATTCAAACTCTTATGATAACCTGTTTGCCTGGATGTTCATAAATGCAACTTATATAAATGAATTCATAAGTTTAATAAAATGTATTACATAATTAAATATAATTTAACATAATTGATAATGTTTTAGAAATATCTTGATGATATAACTGTAAAATTATAATGCACTACAATAACTTTCTTTTTTTTTTGTCTTTTTAGGACCACACCAGTGGCATATGGAGGTTCCCAGGCTAGGGGTCTAATCGGAGTTACAGCTGCCGGCCTATTCCACAGCCACAGCAACGCCAGATCTGAGCCTCATCTGCGAACTACACCACAGCCCACGGCAATGCAGGATGCTTAACCCACTGTGCAAGGCCAGGGATCAAACCTGCAACTGCGTGGTTCCTAGTTGGATTCATTTCCACTGTGCCACTATGGGAACTCCCATAACTTTTTTGAAAGGATATCTCCTCCCTACTCCTAGCTTCTCTATCTATTCTAATCCCACCCATATAGCCTTTGAATTACAAATTGCATCTCACTTAGTTGTGAACTCTGAAATTTCAGCCCACGTATTACATTTTAATCTAAAGATGTCATTATAGAACAAAAATATAATCACAAGTTGTAAACAAATGACATGAATCTTTCATAATTTATTCACCCCCTTTACTGTTGATGGTAATTTATATTATTTCTACTTTTGAATATTTTAGATAAATTACTTTGAAAACTTATTACTTGTCTCCTAGTACACATGTGTATAGTTTTTCTTTATTAAAAATTTCCAGTAGCAGAATTGCTGAGATATTAAAAAATGAGATTGTGAAATTTTAATAGATTATAATTTATTTTCTAAAATAGCACCTGTTTATTCTCTCACCCAGAGTGTAGATTTTCTGTTGTTTTACTTAGTATTTTTAGAATTTTACTTTTTACCAATTGAGTGGATTTTTTAATGTATCTTACTGATTACTGATAAAAATATTCAGCATTTATTTCTACTCAGCATTTATTAAATCTTTCCATAAAATTTTATTGTATTATCCAGAAAGATCTTGTACTCCTTTTGGTTCCTGATTCAATTGGGGTTCTAGTTTCTCAATATTAAAAGAGCTAGGGTTTTAACAAATAAACGTAACTTTTGTATTTGCTTTCCAGATCCTTGTCATGGTGCATTAAGTGAGCATTTTTAAAAACTCCCCCCAAATCAAATTCTAAATGAAGTCTTTTTTATCTCAAGCTGTTAGTATTTTCCATAGAGCCCCTGTAATATCTCAAAAAGATTTATTCTGTTGGGGATCCGGCATTGCCGTGAGCTATGGTGTGGGTCACAGACGCGGCTTGGACCCCACGTGGCTGTGGCTCTGGCTTCGGCCGTTGGCTACAGCTCCCATTAGACCCCTAGCCTGGGAACCTCCATATGCCACAGGAAGCGGCCCTAGAAAAGGCAAAAAAAAAAAAAAAGATTTATTCTCTCTCTTTATAAAAAGAGAAATTTTAAACTGATTAGGCATATCTGATATGTTAAATTGCATAGGAAGCATTGTTGTCAAATAAGAAGTGATGCATATTTGTATATGTTATTATTACAAGGATTCCAGAACTTTAATAAAATTACTAAAATCTAGGGAATGTTCTATTCATAATTCCAGTTGTAATCTTAATATAATCTTAATACTGTGTGTCATAGACATAGAGAAATTTTCTTGCCAATGCCATTATAATAAATACTCCTCAGTTCTTTAATCATGGGAATCTTTAAGTCTTTTGTAATTTACAAAGGGTTATTGTTTCATTCTGATGTTTTTGCAAAAGTAAGATTCATGGAAAGAACCCTACCGAGTACTCTTGACCACTGAAACTGACTGCCACATTATAAGTTGTCAGATCTTGGGTGCACATTTCACAGCTAAAGAAGGCCCACCTCACATCTAGTACTGTATAAATGCCAGAGACCCCCAAGTCAAAGAGACTAAGAAGAAAATTAGCTGGAATTTAAGCAGATCTGCTTATTCCCAAACATTGGATTAAGAACAATTCTTTTCATTCCTCCTTTCCCCTGACTAGCCTTTTCCTAATTGGTATACCTTGAAGGTTGTTGCTGTTCTTTTGTCTAATTTTGCTTTGTCCATGCCTAGAAAGATAATGGCATTGTTCAATACCTCAGTCCATTTCAAAGAAGGGTAATACAACCTCCACCAATTGTTGGCCTTGTGATGATACTGGTGATCCTGTGGTTCTGACCATTAAGAACTTCTCCCTGATTTCCTACGCCTTGGTTTCTCTGAAACAAGCTTGCTGAATAAACCATCCTGGAGAAGTGAAGAGACAGGTACATGAAATACATAAACAGGCCAATTTGGAAAGATGTATCCCCTATATGGAATCATTTATTCACTTATTTAATTCTGTCTGCTTTGAGTGTTGCAGAATCTGGCTCAGAAGAGCTCTCCAAACCATGGGCACTGTTTGTTTGTTTTTTGTTTTTTGTTTTTTTTTTCCTAATACATGCTATTTTATCTCTAATGTAGTAATATTCTCTCAAAAGTTAAATGCATGTGTGCAGCATTGATCAGCCAACACAAGCAAAACAGGCAAAGAAGATTTTATTCAAGACTATTACATTAGAGATAAGATATTCAACTCCTCTAAAACAAAGGCTGGAGGATTTTTAAATGTTAGGATAAGCTAATGGCAAAGTGGGAGAGGACATTAGTAGAGTGGTTGGTCCATGTGATGAGGCCATCTGTGTTTGCTAATTGCTTTACTACTGTCTCATAGAAAATGGAGATGGGGTGTTGGTCTTTTTCAAAAAGACGGCTCCCTGGTCTTGGGAAAAACATTGCAGGAGTGTAGAAGATTTATCAAAAGGACAGAGAGGGAATTCCCACTGTGGCACAGCAGAAACGAATCCAACTAGGAACCATGAGGTTTGATCCCTGGCCTTGCTCAGTGGGTTAAGGATCTGGCATTGCCATGGGCAGTGGGGTAGGCCAGGGGCTTCAGCTCTGATTAGACCCTGGGAAACTCCATATGCTGTGGGTGTGGCCCTAAAAAAAAAAAAAAAAAGGCACAAGGACAGAGAGTTTACAATTACGAGTTTTCTAAAGAGGAGGGAGGTCAGGGTCTATATTCAAGAAGAAGTCTTTAGAAAGCTTAGATAAGCTGAGGGGAAATTTAAGGCAGTTTTACTCACTAAATAGGTCAGCAAACTGTTATCAATCCAAGGATTGCAGATAAGCATCGGTGCTGTATCAGATACTTCACAAGGAAAGGGCTGGAGACCACTCCAAAGTATTTTTTGGCGGGGGGGCACACCTGCAGCATAGGGAAGATCCCAGGCTAATGGTCAGATCAGAGTTGCAGCTGCCAGCCTAGGCTTCTAACCACAGCAATGCAGGATCTTTAACCCACTGAGCAAGGCCAGGGATCAAACTGGCATCCTCATGGATCCTAGTTGGTTTCGTTATCACTGAGCCACAATGGGAATTCCAATTCTTCTTAAAGCCAAAATAACTTCCCATTTCTGCACCAAAGACTAACATTTCCACTAAATATGTTCTTTGCTGCATCTCAGAGGATTTTTGACTTGTATTCTTGCTATTGTTGTTATAGGCTTCAAGTCCCTTCCAAAGCCTCTGGCCTTCATGTCTCATTGTAATGCCCCTTCCCTCACTTTGACCAGCCTGGGCTGCTCAATCCCTGCTAGAGAAGGAATGTTGCCCATTCCTCACCTGGCTGCCATATAACCTGTCCCCATGCAAATAAAGTATCCTGCTCAAGACCAATCATAAAATCGAATTGGGTCTCCACCTGGGTTTTATTATGGGGTATAAAGACTATTGCAGAGTGAGTTAGGCCCTCTTTTTTTTAACCTGCATGCACATGAGTCCTCCCTCCTTTGAAAAATTTGTTAAACGTCCTTTCCTTTAATAAATTTGTTAAACGCCCACCATTCCAAGCTTTGTTACAGTGAGAAAGGGACCGAGGAATTTGTGATAGTAGCATTGTTAAATTCAAAATTTTTTCTAATAATATTATCATTTCTTTGTTGATGCACTATTGTTCAAACATAAGATTTCTAGTTAACATTCTGAAATTAATTTCTAGTAAACTTTTATTCTTGTCAAAATGTGTTGTATTTATTTAAATTCTTTGACATGTTTTTGCTTAAAATTTATGTTCAAAAATTGGTGGGTTTTGGTAAATGTTTTATGCATAATTGAACACCTTATTCTGCTGTTTGGGAATTCAGTGCTCTCTGTATAGCCAATTAAAAAAATGTGTCATGAGTTCCTATCATGGCACAGTGGAAACAAATCCACCTAGGAACCATAATGTTGTGGTTTCGATCCATGGCCTTGCTCAGTGGCTTAAGGATCTGGCATTTCCGTGAGCTGTGGTAAAGGTTGCAGATGTGGCTCAGATCTGGCATGGCTGTGACTGTGGCTGTTGCATAGGCCAGCAGCTGTTGCTCCAATTAGACCCCTAGCCTGAAAAACTCCATACGCCACTTGTGCAGCCATAAAAAAAAAAAAAAAAAAGAAAAAAAAAGAAAACAAAAACAAATGTGTCATTCCTTTATTCCTTATATTCAAATCATTGTACTGACACACTCTGTGTCCTTTTTTATCAATTATTATTGCAATCAAGCAGGGCTCTGTGGGGCCCCTGGGCACAAAAACCTTTATGTTTCCTCTATTTTGTGTTTTTAGGAGATGAGCCTAATTCAACCTCCATAGCCTTCCCTGAGATCCAAGGGGCAGTTTTAGTTAATAATCAGGGAAAGGAAGGGATGCAAAGACAAGGGAAGAACAGTGAAGTAACAATAGTACACTCTTGGAGCAGGATCCTGGTTTCTTCTCAAGGGGTAATCATAATGACATAGGCATCTTATATACCTAAGAGAAAAGTTATGTTCCTTATGCCTCTTTTGTAAATGAATACTTTAAACTTGAATAGCCTGGGGCCCTTCTTTGTGCTTCTCCCTCATTTGATTACACCCTAAACACAATCACCTGCAAGCTTAAGTAGGCACCCTGACCACAATTGCCTGTGGGTTAAATATTATTAGTCCATGGTGTTTTTCAGGAAATTTCCTTGTTTGTTATAATATCTGATCAATATGCACTTTTCACAAGTGCCATTTTTAGAGGCAATAAGCCATGAGACCACCACCATAATCATGCTGAGATCCCCTGATGCCAGCTTTGGTAACTAAGATTTCCCCCAAATAAAGAATTCATGTTTGCCCCAAACCTGATTCCTACCTAAAAACCTGTTTTCCCCTTTGGAACTATAAAATTCCCTGAAATTATTCCCCAAAGGAGGACACAGTCTTTAAGCCATTAGCCTCCTGTGGCATCCTTTGCCTGAAAAACAAAAAAACTATTTTTTTCTCCTTCACCCAAAACCCTGTTTCTACATTTATATTTGGCACTGGTGGACAGAGGCCAAGTTTGGAAACATAATTTTTTCTCTAATAACATTTTATATCTTTCTAGCTGTTTTTTTATATTAATACAGTTATATCAGTCTTCTTTTTGTTACAATTTTCTTGGTGAAATTTGATTCAATGCTTGAATTCAAGTTTTATGTACAACTGTATTTCATTTGCATCACTTGTGAATAGTTTTATTTTTAATATAGTTTACTAAATTTGTTCATTAGTCCATTGTACTTCAGAGTATTAAGTACATCCAGTTATACCTATTATAGTGACTTATAAATATATTAGCTTTATTTTGTATTGTCTATTTGCTCTTTCTTACACCCCTTGAGATAGATCATTTAATTATTACCACTACTGTTGAAATTTATGTTCTTTATTTAAATTTACTTAGTAAATAGCTTAGCAACTACAGCACATACAATTAATTTATTATACTACAAAATTAATAACCTACACTTTCCTCATGAACAGTTCAAGGACTGATTTGAGTTCATCATTTTTCTAACATGTACACTCTCATTGTGGTGGTGTTTAATTTTAACTTCCCCAATATTTATTAGCATTTTATATAGGTAATACTCATTTCATTTTAACCATATATTTGCCATTCTCTTTATTCCTTCTTCCCACTTTTATCCTCTATATTTTTTCTGAAATTATTTTCCTATTTACTAAATGTATAATGTAGATTTTCCTTTAGTGAATGCTTACTTTCTTATTTTTTGATGTTTTAAAAGTAAATTTCTGGAGGTTCCTTGTAGTCTAGCAGTTAAGGACTTGGCATTGCCACTACTGTGGCTCAGGTTCAACTTCTGGCCTGGGAACTTCTGTATTCCACAGGCACAGCTAAAAAAAAAAAAAGAAAAAAGAATAAAAACAAGATAAAATAAAATTGCCCCTCATTTCCAGAATATTTCTCTATGTATCAAATTATAGATTGACACTTATGTATATTTAGCACATTCAAGAAATAATTTAATTGTGTTCAGGCTTCCATTATTGCTAGTAGAAAAATCAGCATTTTTTTTAATTGTAACTTTACTATAACAAAAATTATTTTCTGTAGCCGTCTTTTATATTTTCTTTAAAGCTTGTCTTTTACATGCTATAATTACTCTATGGCAGTAATTTGATGAGTATTTTAATCATGTATAAAGTACAATTCTTGCTTATGGAAATAGAACCAAATCTGGTGAGATGTGTGAAAGATAATTTACATGGATATACAGAAATGCATGTTCTCCACTAGAAACCGCAAAATCAGTGTATTCAAAGCCTAAAGAGGGGACTGATTAAAACTGAGAAAAAAAAGGGTCAAGGGCCATATTTTAGAGTATTTTATAAACACAAAGAGAATCACTGTGTACAGCATGTTTATCAGATGCAAACTTAAAAATAGTACTAAATTCTGTCCTAGACTATCATAGATGTAATAACACAATTTTAAACAGTGAGTGTTTTTTAAAATATTATGATAAAATTATTCTAAGCCATTGATGTGCTGATGCATCTCTTACATCAATGGTTTGTGTAGTATAATCTTGAAAAGTGTAGGTAGTTCCCCATAATTTGGAAATGATGAAAATAAGATTAACTTTGATGGAAATTTAATCAAATCAAGTAGACTGGGTAAGATTATATTTACAAATCAAACATAAGAACATTTGCTTTAACAATTTAACTATGGCTTCATTGAATAAACAGATGATATTCTACTTTTCTATGGAATACAAATTTGTTCAAAATATAAATGCAAAAAAAAAGGTTAAAAGATTCCTTATAGGAGTGTTTTATACCAGGGAAACTTAAAAAAAAAAAGGAAAAGAAAAATTAGAAAATTTTAATTAAACTTCTTGAGCATAATTGTTTTTTTTCACATAGTAATCATGTTTCACAAAATTTAAAAATGTAAGAACTTTTCTCAAGGAACCTGCCATGATTCAAGGACCAAAATGTTTCAGTTTACCCAAGGAAAAGTCAAGTATCCCTTCACCACTTCTGCTTCTCTTCTTGTCAACTTCCCAAAATCTGTAGACACCCTCTGATACTTGGAGACACTCCTGCCTCTCTGATTTATTCCTACTCCTTACATTCAGATGTGAAGCCTATATATTAAGATTGAGCCAGAAGATAGGATGTCCATAGTTTGAGTAAATTCTATAGCCTCTGATACAGAGACTAGAAAGTAGAGAAAAAAGAAGCAAAAAAGTTAATAAAAGTTACTTTGAAATCTGAGTTCTTATTCTTTCTCAGATACTTATGCTACCTTACTCTAATCTATTAAATGATTTAATGAGAAATTATTTATTTAATATTAGAATTGAGCTCACTTCATAAGTTTCTTCATAATATTTTTGAAAATAAACTTATTTTGCATGTTTAATTGGAATCAAAACACACAATTTGTTTTGCAAATGCAGTAGAACTTAACAAGAATAAAAATATCCTTTATTTCCTTAGGGAAGAGTTTTCTTCATTTTTCATTTTAACTCTTATATTTTATAATAATGGGTTTATTTGAATATGTGGATTTGTGAATGAAAACTTGGGTTGACCCATAAAAGTAATGTGAAAGGATATTCATATGTAGTTATATGATGGAGGTGCATTATGAAGGTATACTTAAGTGAATTAGGATTCCTACATTTGCCAAATTAGAAGGAGCTTTTTACTGAATGTATGGTATATATTTTATTATTTCCTTTGGTTCCACAGTAAAGGCCTAAAATTACTTTATTCTCTACTTCTTTCTCCAGCCCTAACACTTTAGCTTTGTTTTGGCGTAGTTACCTACTTTATTTAAAAGCATATTTTCAGAATTTGGTAGGGATTTAACAAATTTACTTTTAGCCATTCTTACATGCAGAGAGAATAAATAACAATCACCCAACTTTTCCATATTACACTTTTTAATTATTTACTCTTTTATTTTATACTTGTTGACAGTATGCTAAGCTTTCCCGTGGCTAATTTCTCCTTGTATTGCTTTTGATTTTAATTTCTTCTATATTTTTTAAATCAATCCAGCTCCAAACTGGTTTATTAAACAATGGCATGTGATAAAAAATTGGATTCAGTAGTAAATGTTTTCTTTTGAAAAGTCAATATGAACACAATATAGATAGACAGACAGACAGATAAACAAAGTAGCTAGATTTCTAAAATAATGAATGACCCAACACCGACAGCATTTTTGCCAACTCTTGGAGTATAGACATGTATACATACCTCAGCACAGGAAGGAAACAGAATTATTTCAAGTTTATTACAATTTACCCTGAAAGTGGCAAGGAAGCAAATTAAAATATGGACCACTATTAGAATCATTACTATTATTAGCATTATTCATAAAAATAAATTAATAATAATAATTATGGCTAACTAGAACAAGTTGAGTCTGTGTAAATTCATTCATTCAAACTTCTACTCAAAAGAAAAAAGAATATGAAGTAGAAAATAAGCATTCGTTTTATAAAAGTTATAACTGGATTAATTTAAAATGTTTTAAGGATTCTGGGAGTGACATGATCTGCATGGCTTTTTTGTTAAAGTAATGACATGAAAATAACACATATCATGTGTTTTATACATCTGAGTCATCTGGAAGGAAATTGGTTCAATCCATGTAGTCCAAAACAAAAAAAAAAAATCTAGACAAAGTAGTTACTGTCAACTACTCCAAAAAGAAGTGCTAACTTCCCATGCAATCAAACATACCGTTAGAGAAAAACACTTTAAAGGGTTGGAACACCAAAATATAATATGGAGGTTCCCAGACTAGGGGGCAAATTGGAGGTGTAGATACTGGCCTATGCCACAGCCACAGCAACGTCAGATCCAAGCTATGTCTGCAAGCTACCACAGCTCACAGCAATGACAAATCTTAAACCTGCTAAGCGAGGCTAGAGATCAAACCTGCATCCTCATGGATGCTTGTCAGATTCGTGATTCCACTGAGCCATGACAGAACTCCAATAAAACACATTTATTTTTAGTGTATATTTATTGTATTAAAACATAGATAAATGAATCATGATGATAAAACAATAGGTGATGTGATATTAGACAAGAAATTTTTTAAGCTGTAGCATTTTAGAAGAAACCAAAAATTTAAAAAAAGTTTAAAAATAAGGAAATAAACTTAGAAAAAACAACCTGATGTTAAGTGAGAAGAATGAAATTATAGTATTAAAATGCCAGCATGGAGAGTAGTTATATATATAAAATATCTGAATTATTTAGTTAACAAAATTTGTTAGAGCACAAGAAAATATAAACTTGAACTTGTTCATCAGGCCATGATTCATTTTTTTATCTTTATTAATTAATAAACATGTATTAAGTACAGATTAGATTTTTTTAAAAAAATTTATTCTTCTCTATAGCACAGGGAACTATATCCAATCACTTGTGATGAAACATGATGGAAGATAATATGAGAGAAAGAATGTGTATACATGTATAACTGGGTCACTCTGCTATACAGCATAAATTGACAGAACATTGTAAATCAACTTTAATGAAAAATTAAAAATTTATAATGGAGATGAGACCTCACTAAAAAAATATATTTTAGCTTGAATGCACACATCAAGTATATACTTAGAGCTATACATATATTCATATATATATTATCAATGGTAATGCTAATTATAACTGAAATTGTTTAAAACTAATATTTATTAGCAAAGTTTTAGATTTGTTTTATAATACAGAAATTGATAAAATGTGAAATATATAAATGTTACATATAAAAAAGTATTTTATAACTTTATTAAGGCTTTCCTAATGCCATTTATTTATTCCAGTATATTTAATTTCTATAATTTTATATTTCTTCTTTATGCATGTTTAATTTATCTATTTCCCTTGAATTTTTCTCTGAAAATAGAAGAGAAGAATCCATTTTTTGTGCTGTTTCATTAATCTTTTGGGGATCTCCCTGTTACTGAACCCAGGTTCAGCTGCTCACTGCTCATAAGCCAGTAATTTGAGAGGCAACTATTTGTAGAAAGGAAAGCTGCTTTAATCAGAAAAGCTGGTAATCTGGGGAGAAGGTGGACTCCTATCCACAGATCAACTCCAAAGATTCTTCTCAGCCACGACAATTTTTATTTATTTATTTTATTTTTATTTCCCCAATACAATTTTTTTCTACTGTACAGCATATTGACACAGTTACATATACATGTATACATTTTTTTCTCCTGTTACCATGCTCCATCATAAGTGATTAGACATAGTTCTCAGTGCTACAAACAGCAGGATCTCATTGCTAATCCATTCTAAAAGCAATAGTTTGCATCCATTAACCCCAAGCTCCCAATGACAGTTTTTAAAAGGATAAAAAGGGGAAGAATCTCCCTGAAACCTGGAATGAGGAAGTTGGATTCTGAATCATTCTCCATTGCATGAAGACTCGATGAGTCTCTCCTCAAATGTTATTGAGCCTGTGTAATCTGCCTTCAATACTGCTACGGCAGCTTTTTGAGGTAGAGAGCTGTCCTTTTTTAATAGCTTCATTCTTCATTCTTAATTCTTTTTATCTAGGAAAGTAATCAATAGATTAGGCAAAGCATGGTGTGCATTCAGGAGAGAATAAATCAGGAATAATCTTCAATTGCTTAGTGACCTGATTTCTATAAAAAGTTTCTTTTAAGGTTAGAGGGGAACAGAAATGAGCAAACAGGAAAAAGGGACAAAAGAGCTGTTTCATCCTCTCTCAGTTTATACATGCCAATTGTAATTTCCAAGGAGTATATAATTTTATTTTTGTTTCCTGGGATTATTTTCCTCCAAAATGTATTTTTTAATCTATCTTTGATTTTTCTTGCCTTTTAAATGGAATATCTTTATGTGAATATTCATTTGATTAAGGCAAGTTTCTTACCAAAGTAATATAAGTATCCTTGTGTCACCAATAACTTTGAACATTTTGACAATAACCTGAATTTTTGCCTGGAGGGCCAAATATCAAAGATTTGTAATTAAAGCAATCTTTCAAAATTTTTTCTTTTTCTTTTTCTTATTCTATATATTCATTTTTTTTATCCTGAAAAAGAGAGACATGACTGTGGAATTATTTGAACTATCTAATAGTTGATAATTTTAATTATCTAAGGAAGTCTGGTACATTTTTCCTGCACTGTACACATCTGTCTTTATGAGTTAGATTTTTATTTCTCTTTCTAGCCTTTCTGCTAGGCTTCTCTACAGAAAATAAAGAAGGCATGCTATTGTTTCCAATGAGGTGGTTTATCCAAATGAAAAATCTTTCAAAATTATGCCTGGGCTCTTACCATCCCAATGTTCCTCTCACCAACATAAAGATTTTTAATAGATGCATATAATATTCCCTTTTAATCTGTTTGTCCTGCTCTATTTTTCTCTTCTCTCTCTCTCTCCCTCTATCGCTCTCTTTCTCTTTTGTTTTGAGCCAACCAATTGGTATAAAAGAACTTTGAGAAATTTCATTAAAAAATTCTGGCCCAATAAATATTAAAAATATATTTAAAGAAATAATGTGCAAACAAAATAAACAAGTGGGTTTTAATACCATCTAGCATTTGCAACATGAAAAGCAAAAAGTCTGGGCAAATTTTCCCTACATATATTTGATTTTATAATTTCAGCCTTACTATGGCAATTATTTTGAACTTCATCTAATTTTCTGGCCTGTGAATACATTCTCACCAATCAAAATTCTAATATTTTTAACTCAGGTTAAATGTTACAGACAGGGATCACTTATGAAACATTAGGAGTTTATATGAAAGTGGTATACTTGACAATTGTGGTTTATTTTAATTCACCAGTAAAATCTTGAGTGCATGTTGTAAACATTCTATGAAGTGTTGAGATGCATTTTAGGTGGATAATATTTTTTTCATTTTATCACTGCATATCAGTGATTTCTTATGCATTATTTTTGTTAGCTTTTTTTAGACCCTAAGAGAATGGATATTTATGGATAGACTGATATTTTGGCTCACAAAACTGATAATTCTATTTTCAGTCATAGTGATAAGAATGGGGTCATTCAGTAGCCAGTGACAATTTCTAAATGATATCAGTAAATTTCCTTTTTTTAGGGCCTAAGCCAAAGATTAAAACCTCCACCTTAAGGTTCATCTCTCTTAATTCCATGGCTACCTGCTGCCTTCCATGATTTCATTAACAATTAAAAAATGCATTTCATTGATACATCTATAGATTAGGAAGGGAGGAAACTAGTTTTACTAAAGTTTACTAAAGGATTGTTTCCAGTCATTCTGAGGAAGAGATGCTCTGAGTCAACTTACATCTATTCCTTTTTCTTTCACATTTTCCTTTCAGCTATCTTGCTCTTTTCGCCTTCTTAAATGAGGTTACCCCAGCTTAAATTCTGTTTTTCTTTTTCTTTTTTTAAGGTCACACCTACAGCATATGGAAGTTTCCAGGTTAGGGGTCAAATCAGAGCTACAGTTCCCAGTCTATGTCACACCACAGCAATGCCAGAACTAAGCTGTATCTGTCACCTACACCATAGCTTATAGGAATGCCAGACCCTTAACCCACTGAGTGGAGCCAGGAATCAAACACATATGCTAATGGATACTGGTTGGATTCATTACCACTGAGATAAAATGCGGACTTCGAATTCTGTTTTCTGGTAATATGTTCCATACTCTTTTAATCTGCAATCAAACATGATCAATAGAGAAAGGATTTTGTTTGTTTGTTTGTTTTGAAGTGTTTGGGTATGGTTATGTTGGGCTTCAAGGAGTTTGAACTTTAAGACAAAAAATATCAGACCCTTATCATTGCCCCATCCATCACATTGTAATGCCCCTTCCCCAACCATGAGCTACCTGGCCTACCTCCTTCTAAGAAAGGTATATGACCCACTCTTCACCCTGCCTTTATAGGGGAAATACACACAGGAGCAAACACAAGGACAAGGGACTTTCTGGGGAACTTCCCTATAACCAGTCCCCCATGCAAATGAGGTATCCTGCCAGAGACCAATAGGAAGATTAAATATGCCCTATGCAAGAGACCATTCAACACTGTCCTCACAGTGTGCCTAGGCAGAAAGAATCAGATATTCACCTGGTTCACAGGATGGGAATATAAGGGAAACCCAGTTGTAAAGTGGGCACAGTTCCTACTCCCAAGGTGGCCTCCTCTCCCTCTGAGAGTGTTTATTTTCTTTAAGACACCTGCTGTAATACTTTCTCTTTGGTGAACTTGCTTATGTCTGACAGAGCTGTAACACTTTGAGCCACAACATTTTCACTTTAAAGAGCTTGTTTGCACTTTCCAGTGTGTCCACTGTTCCAATTCTTTGCTATGTGTGGACAAAGAACTGAGAAGACAATGCAGCCATAAAGTTCAGACAACACAATTCTAACAGCTAAATTTTTTAAAAATTCTGGGATATTTTATTCTTAATAAAACTATGTTTAGTTTTCTACCTTTATCTAAGGGGATATTTTGCTTAAAAAATTGTCATAGAAATATAAACAAATGTAATTGTAATGTATACATGTAAGGATAACCTGACCCCCTTGCTGTACAGTGGGAAAAAAAAAAGAAATATAAACTTATCAACATTAATATAAAAGTAACTCAGCAGAACCCTATGGGACCTTCCTGGGACAGACTTCTCCCAAGTATCTTCTGCTTTAGCCCCTCTCTAAAGTATCTAGATAATAGTATCCATGCATATTTCCTCAGTTTTTCAGATGCAAAAACCACTAACAAATGGAAGTTAACTACTTTATAATCATGAGCTGAAGCCCCCATATCTATGATGTCTAAGGATTGATCACGTTTAACCAATCAGAATTGTGCAAGAACTGATCACATACCTTGGGACACCCCTCCCTCACCTTGCCTTTATAAATTCTTTGATGAAACCCCTCAGGGAGTTTGGAGTTTTAGATCATGAGCCACTATTCTCCTCATATTGGAGCCTTAACAATAAATGCTACACTTTCCTTTGCCACAGCCTAGTGTCATTAAATTGACTGTACTGCATGCCAGTAAGCAAACCCATTTTAATTATTTAACATAAATGTTTCAAAATATATGATCTATTCAATAATGATTTTTATGACTATATATATATACACACACACACACGCACTCTTAGACAATACTCCTTTATATAGGCTTCTGTTGTGTGATTTATGCATTATAAATATAGAGTACAAAATGATTTTAAATTTTATGATACACTTATTTTCTTTAGAACACATTATAGGCCATATATGGACATTAAATTTCTGGTTAAGTATAATTTTTAGAATTAAATATCCCCTTTTCACACAACACACACACATAAAATTCCTTTTATTTCATTCTACTAAGCCATGCTCACCTTTAGACAATGCATTTCCAGTGTAGTTCAAGTCTATTAACTTTAACAGAGGCTTATTGGGATAGTCAAAGTAAATGATGTAAAAATAGTGCCACTGAGATTCAAATATAAGGTAGAATACTATACAATCTTGATGGTTACAATGCATCTGTTTTTTTTTTTTTTTTTTCATCTTTCTTATCTAGTTTTATGTCTCAAGTTGGCATTTTCATCTAGGCACATAGATAAATTCAGTTAATTTAACACCAGTGATTTTAATCCATATTTCCATTTTATTTCATTCTTTATTGTTCCTAAAATATAACATGGAATCCAACTAATGTTTTCTTTAGTTTTCAGCAACTATCTAGAGCAATTTCAAATCCAACTATTAACACCTACTCATATTTTAGTTATAATACTAAAGAGTACCAAGATTAAAAATCTCTCAGACTATTTTTCGTATGTATTTTTGCTGTTTTTATATTTCAGTCAATAAGATATTGAGTCTTTTCATACTATTCCAATAGTTCAGTGTGAAAACATATGGCCATAAGAACAGATTGGGAACAAATGGCTACATAAAGATGCACTATCCATACTATGTGAAGAAGTAATCTTTCATGAATAATGGATCATTATGAAATAGAAAACTGGATAAAAGAAAAATTAATCAGGAAATAATGAAGTAAATCTAGTATATGTGCCAATTGAAGTTAAGGAATGAATAGATATTTAAAGAAGAAAATTAGGGAGTTTCTTCATGGCTCAGTGGTTAATGCACTAAACTAGGATCCATGAGGGTGCGGGTTCAATCCCCAACCTCACTCAATAGATTAAGTATCTGGCATTGCTGTGAGCTCTAGTGTAGACATGTCTTGGATCCCACATTGCTGTGGCTGTGGCATAGGCTAGCAGCTGTAGCTCTGATTCAATCCCTATCCTGGAAACTTCCATATGCCATATGCCACAGGTGTGGCCCTAAACAGCAAATAATAATAATAACAATAATAATAATAAGGAAAAATAGAGCAAGCGTGGAGAAATCCCAAAATCTAATTAGTAAGAAATTAGCAAGACAAGTAATACGCTAAGTTGTTAAGTAATAGTTCAGGAAATTTGATCACTTGCTAAATATTGAGATTATTATTAATTACTCTTATTTCATAATACCATTGTGGCTATATTAAGAAAATGGTTAGAAATAATATGACAAATTTGCTTTAAATAATTTAGATTGAAGAATTGAGTTAGATGGTAAATTAAACAATTGGAAAATATGTTGATAACTTGCAAATATGATGATAGTTAAATCGTGGTTTATTATACTAACCCAGACCTTCATGTTAAATATATCTAATTTAACACTTTCTAATATATGAGAATTGATGTGCCTATTCCTAGGTTTTCTGACTAAAAGTTGGAGAGTGGAAAGGTTATACTCTTTGAAATAGAAGAGACATAGATTTAAGCCCAGGATGCTCCAGTTATATGATATTAGGAGCATTCTTGAACACCTATGAATTTAAAATCTTTATCTTAAATGTAGGAATATAATAATAGCTATGTATTGGTGTGTCTGTGTGGGTGTAACTTAAATAAATAGTATTAAAAAATGTAACTGAAGAAGGCATCTAAGAATTCTGAATATATGAACTCATTTAATCCTTAAAAAGAAAGCTTATGAGGTATTACTATTTCTATACTCATTTTATAGATGAGGAAGTCAGTAATTTGCCAAATATTACATAAATTATAAAGGCTAGATTCAATCAGAGCACTCTGACACCAAATATGTTATCACCATACCATCTAGCTCTTGTCTAATAAATATAATTGTATATGCTATGCATATATATCTATATCTCTATATATGTATATATATATATAATTTTATGCAAAAAAAACTATCATATAGTAAGTTCCCATTAAAGATAATTTTCTTTCTTCCTTGTTATATTCCTTTGTGCTCTGAACAAATAAGAAACATGTGAAACATGGGGAGAAAGAAATATTAAGGTCTCTGTAATTTGTATCTAATAATCAAAAATCTTTCATGATTCTATAAGTTTTTGTATATGAAAAACTAGCTTTTCTGCCTCATATGGACTGCATATTCTTGATTTTTCTATAAAACCATATACTTCTGGGCTTGAAATTTCTTGCTATATGGAAAGAAAACTAGAATAAACCATGAGTTTTTTTTTCTTTTTTTTACTTACCAAATGTGAAGCTATCTTGCCATCAGAGGGATGATATCCTTTTGCCTTGTTTTCTGTGGTTTTGATTTTTGTTCCACTTTGTTAGTCCTTAATTTGCCCTTGGAAATAATAAATGCCAGGAAATGTGCTTGATGATGAAGACATAAACAGTGAACAAGATAAACATGAATCTTTTACATATGGAATTTACATCGTTCTGAAACTGAAGAGTCATAAACAAATTGTTTCAAAATGATATGTGTGAAAGTAGAAAAATATAGAATAATATAACATAGAAAATATCCTTAAAATGACTTCAGCAGTAATGATGAGAAAATCAGAGAAAAGTTAATATTAAAATTAAATTTGAGGACTTCCCATCATGGTACAGCAGAAATGAATCTGACCAGGAACCATAAGGTCGGAGGTTCAATCCCTGACCTCACTCAGTGGGTTAAGGATCTGGCATTGCCATGAGCTGTGGTGTAGATGACAGATGCATCTTGGGTCCCATGTTGCTGTGGCTCTGGTGTAGACTGGGGCTGCAGCACTAATTTGACCCCTAGCCTGGGAACCTCCATATACTGCAAGTGCAGCCCTAAAAATAAAAAGCAAAATGCAGAAAAAAAATAATGTCTTGAAAAATATTGACCTATTGTGGAGGTATATAAAATTATATGTAAATAATGTATATGTAAATTATATGTAAATAATATATGTATGTGATATCCTTGAGGAATATTATAAAGCACAGATATAAGTTTATAATGGGCTAAGATACAGGTTTGAAGAGATATTAACTAGACAAACTGGGACCATTGAATGGAAGACATATATTCCCTATTAAAATGCCTATGCTTTATCATATTAATAATGTTAACAATAAAAAATAAATAATCATGTTCACATTTTAAAAAATTATTCTGGCTTCACTGTCAGAAATGACTGAAAGAAATCAAGACTGTAATCAGGCACACTGCTTAGAAGACTGTTAGAACCATCCAAGAAGATACTATCATTCTTGCATCAGCAGAGCTTTACTAGTGTTTTACAAACTTAGGGGGAAAATAGTTTCAAATGATGCAACTGACAAGGGCTTAATCTCTAGAATATACAAACAAACAACTTATACAACTCAACAATAAAAAAGCCAACAACCCAATGGAAAAATGGGCAAAAGACCTGAATAGATATTTTTCCAAAGAAGATGTACAGATGGCCAACAAGCACATGAAAAAATGCTCAACATCACTGATTATTAGAGAAATGCAAATCAAAACTATCACAAGAAACCACCTCACACCAGTCAGAATGGCCATCATTAAGAAGTCCACAAAGAACAAATGCTGCAAAGGGTGTGGAAAAAAGGGAACCCTCCTGAATTTTTGGTGGGAATGTAAGCTGGTACAACCACTATGGAAATCAGTATGGAGTTACCTTAGAAATCTATATATAGAACTAGCATATGACCCAGAAATCCCACTCTTGGGCACATATCTGGACAAAACTTTCCTTAAAAAAGACACATGCACATGCATGTTCATTTCAGCTCTATTCACAGTGACCAAGCATGGAAACAACTCAGATGTCCACTGACAGATGATTGGATTAGGAAGATATGGTATATATACACAATGGAATACTACTCAGCCATAAAAAAGAATGACATAATGCCATTTGCAGCAACATGGGTAGAACTAGAGACTCTCATACTGAGCGAAATAAGTCAGAAAGAGAAAGACAAATACCATATGATATCACTTATATCTGGAATCTACTATATGGCTCAAATGAACCTTTCCACAGAAAAGAAAATCATGGACTTGGAGAATAGACTTGTGGTTGCCAAGAGGGAGAAGGAGGGAGTGGGGTGGATGGGGAGCTTGGAGTTAACAGATGCAAACTATTGCTTTTGGAATAGATTAGCAATGGGATCCTGCTGTGCAGCACTGAGAACTATGCCTAGTCGCTTATGATGTAACATGATAATGTGTGAAAATAGAATGCATACATGTATGTGTAACTGGGTTTCCATGCTCTACAGTAGAAAAAAAAATCATATTGGGGAAATCATTGTGGTTTTAATTTGCATTTTTCTAATACTTAGTAATGTTGAACATTTTTTTATATTCCTGTTGTCCATCTGTAAGTCTTCCTTAGAGAAATATCTATTTACGTATTCTGCCCATTTTTCAATTGGGTTATTTTTGGGTTTTTTTGGTCAGTGAGTTGTATGCATTATCTTTATATTTTAAAAAATAAGCCTTTGTCTATACCATTTTTTAATAGATTTTCTCCCATTCTGTGGGTTGTCTTTTCAATTTTTAATAGTTTCCTTTGCTGTGCAAAAGCTTTTGAGTTTGAGTAGATCCCATTGGTTCATTTTTGTTTTTCTTGACCTTATTCAAGGAGGTGGCTCAAACAAGTTTTTGCTGTGATCTATCAAGGAGTGTTCTGCCTGTTTTCCTCTAGGAGTTTTAGAATATCTGTACTTATATTTAGGTCTTTAATGAATTTCAGGTTTATTTATTTGTGTGGTGGTAGAGAGTGTTCTAATTTTATTCATTTACATGCAACTGTCCAGTTTCCCCAGTACCATTTATTGAAGAGACTTTCTTAGACTGTATGTTCTTGACTCCTTTTTCATAAATGAGTTGATAATAGGTCCTTGGGTTTATTTCTGGTCTTTCTACCCCATTCCACTGATCTATATTTCTGTTTTTGTACTAGTACCATATTTTTTCAATGACAGTAGCTTTGTAGTATTTTCCAAAGACAGGGAGCCAGATTGCTCCATTTTCATTTTTCATTTTCAATATTGCTTGGCCTATTCAGAGTCTTTTGTGTTTCCATAAAAATTTTTAAAATATTTTCTTCTAGTTGTGTGAAGAATATTCTTGGTAATTTGATAGGGATTTCATTCAATCTATGGATTGCCTTGGGTAATATAGTCATTTTGACAATATTGATTCTTCCAATCCAAGAGCATGGTATATCATTCCACCTATTTGTGTTGTCTTTGATTTTTTTATCAGCATCTTATAGTTTTCAGATACAGGTCTTTTGTGTCTTTAGGTAAGTTTCTTCCTATGTATTTTATTCTTTTTGATTCAGTGGTAAATGGGATGGTTTCCCTTATTTCTATTTCTGATTTTTCATTGTTAGTGTATAGTAATGCAATAAGGTTTCTGTGTATTTATTTTGTATCCTGCAACTTTGCCAAATTCATTGATGATCTAAGAGTTTTCTGGTAGTGTCCTTAGGACTTTCTAGGTACAATATCATGTCATCAGCAAGCAGCAATAGTTTAACTTTTGCTTTTCCTATTTGAATTTCTTTTTCTTCTCATTGCCTTTGCTAGGACTTCCAAAACTATATTGAATAATACTGATGAAAATGGACATCTTTGTCTTGTTCCTGGCCTTAGGTGGAAATGTTTTCAGTTTTTCATCACTGAAAATATGTTAGCTATGGATTTGTTATACATGGCTTTTACTGTGTTGAGGTTATTTTCCCTCTGTGTCTACTTCCTAGAGAGTTTTTTTGTTTTTGTTTTTTTTGTTGTTGTTGTTGTTGCTTGTGTGTTTGTTTTTATCAGAAGCAGGTATTGAATTTTCTCAAAAGCTTTTTCTGCATCTATTGAGATGATCATATGCTTTTTATTTTTTAGTTTGTTGATGTGAGGAATTACACTGATTTGTGGATATAGAAGAATCCTTTCACCCCTGGGATAAATCCCACTTGATCATGGTGTATGTTCCTTTTTATTATGTATTTGATTTAGGTTTGATAATATTTGGTTGAGGACTTTTGCATCTATGTTCATCAGTGATAGTGCTCTGTAATTTTCTTTTTTGTAATAGTATTCTTGTCTGGTTTAGGTATCAGGGTGATGGTGACCTCATAGAATGAGCTTGGAGTGTTCCTTCTCTATTTTTTGGAAAGAGTTTCAAAAGAATAGGTGTTAACTCTTCTGTGAATGTTTGATAGAATTTGACTGTGTAGCCATCAGGTCCTGGACTTTTGTTTTCTGGAAGCTTTTTAATCATATTTTTAATTTCATTATTTCTGATTGGCCTATCATATTTTCAATTACTTCCTGGCTCAGTCATTGTAGGTTGTATCTTGTAAGAATCTGTCCATTTCTCTTAGGTTGTCCATTTTATTGGCAAATAGTTGCTTATCATAGTCTCTTATGATCCTTTGTATTTCTGTGGTGTCAGTTGTAAGTTCTCCTTTTTCATTTCTTATTGTATTAATTTGAACCTTCTCCATTTTTTTTTTCTTGATGATCCTGGTTAAATGTTTATCAATTTTGTTGATCTTTTCAAAGAACTAACATTTGGTTTCATTGATCTTCTCTATGATTTTATTTTATTTATTGCTACTCTGATCCTTATGATTTCTTTCCTTCTACTAATTTTGGGCTTTGTCTGTTCTTCATTCTCTAGTTGTTTGATGTGTAAGCTTAGGTTGTTAATTTGAGTTTTTTCTTGTTTCCTGAGATAAGATTATATTTCTATAAACTTCTTCCTAACTGCTTTTGTTGTTTCTCATAGATCTTGGATTGCTGTATTTTTGTTGTCATTTGTTTCTAAGTACTTTTAATTTCCTCTTTGATTTCTTTAATAAACATTCGTTGTTCAGTAATATATTGTTTAGCTTCCAGGACTTTGTGTTTATT
This sequence comes from Phacochoerus africanus, assembly GCF_016906955.1. Classification (NCBI taxonomy): domain Eukaryota; kingdom Metazoa; phylum Chordata; class Mammalia; order Artiodactyla; family Suidae; genus Phacochoerus; species Phacochoerus africanus. The sequence continues at coordinate 37,703,152 of NC_062556.1, read as the reverse complement.
GGTTTTTTTTTTCTTGTAATTAATTCCTAGTCCCATAGCATTGTGGTTGGATAAAATTCTTGAAATAATTTCAACGTTTTAAAGTTTACCAGGCTTGATCTGTGGCCCTAGATGTGATCTATCCTGGAGAATGTCCAATGTGCACCTAAGAAGAATATATATTCTACTGCTTTGGGATGTAATATTCTATAATACCAGTTAAGGGTTTCATTTAAGGCTGGTGTTTCCTTGTTGATTATCTGTTTTTATGATCTGGGTATAACATTCCACTTACACTGATGTAAGAGGGGTGTTAAAGCCTCACACTATTATTGTGTTGCTGATGATTTCTCCTTTTATGGCTGTCAGCAGTTGCCATATATACTGAGGTACTTCTATGTTGGGTCCATATATATTTTCAATTGTTATATCTTTTTTTTTGGATTGATCATTTGATCATTACCTAGTGTCCTTCTTTGTCTCTGTGACTTTATTTTAAAATCTATTTCAACTTATATGAGTATTGCTATTCCTGCTTTCCTTTGATTTCCATTTGCATGTAATATCTTTTCCATCCATTCACTTTCAGTCTGTATGTGTCCTTACGACTGAGGTGGGGCTCTTGTAAACTGCACATATTTGCATCTTGTTTTTTTATCCATTCAGCCAGTCTGTGTTTATGGCTGGAGCATTTAATCCATTTACATTCAGCACAATTATGGATAAGTATGTACTTATTGCCATTTCATTAATTGATTAGGATTGTTAATTTGGGTCTCTTTTTCTTCCCTTCCTCTCTTGTTCTCTTCTCTTGTGTTTTGTTGACTGTTTTTAGTGTTGTGTTTGGATTGTCTTTTCTTTTTTTTAATGTGTGATTCCACTACAGTTTTTTGCTTTGTTCTTCCCATTAGACTTGGATATAACCATCTATATGAGTACAGAATTGTTTGGGGTTGTGATTCTCTTATTTTAAAAAGCATTCTCAATGTTCTGCCTTTGTCTTCTCTACTTCTCATGCTTTCTAATTTTGATATCATATTTGTCAATGGGTGATTTTCTACCTTTATATTGTCTTTGTCTTTACTAGTGAGTTTTCTCATTTGTAATTTTATTGTTTCTAATTGTAGCTTTTTCTTTTATGACTAGTTTCATAGTTGTTGCAGAGCTATCTTAGAGATGTTGAATTATCTTAGCTCTTGCTTGTCTGTAAAGCTTTTGATCTCTCCAATGGATTTGAATGAGGGCCTTGCTAGGTATAGTATTCTTTGTTCCTCATCACCTTAAATATATTTTTCCACTCCCAACTAGCTCGAAGTTTCTGCTAAAAGGTCAGCTGTTATTCTTATGGGGGTTCCCTTTCACATTATTTATTGTTTTTCCCTTGTGGCTTTTAATACTTTTCTTCATATTTAATTTTTGTCAGTTTGATTACTATGCCTTTCTGTTTAGCTTTGGGTTTATCCTAAGTGGGATTCTCTGTGATTCCTCAACTTAACTGAGTGCTTCCTTTCCCATACTAGGGAAGATTTCAGTATTATCTCTTTGAATATTTCCTCTGGCCCTTTCTGTCTCTTCTCTTTCTGGAACCCCTATGGTGTAAATGTTTGTGTATTTAATATTGTCCCAGAGAACTCTTAGACTCTCTTCAGTTCTTTTCATTTTTTTTCTTTATTTTTTCCAGTGGCACTGATTTCCACCACTCTGACTTCCATGTCACTTATTCATTTCTACGCCTCTGTTATCCTGCTGTTGATTCTTTCTAGTATCTTTTTCATTTCATATATTGTGCTAGCCATCTTAGTGTGCTTGTTCTTAAAATCTTCTAGCTCTTTGTAATACATTTCTTATAACTTCTCCATCACCTTTACTATGATCATGCTGAATTCTTTTTCAGGTAGATTACCTATTACCTATCTCCTCATCATTTAGTTGTTTTGTGTGTTTTTATCTTGTTGCTTTGTCTGAAAGCTATTTCATAGTTATCTAATAATGTCTAACTTCCTATGTTTTGCATTCGCTTCACAATAGGTATGAAAATTCAGCATCTCTGCCTAATTTTGGAGTTCTTAGGGGTGGTAGTGTCATGTGTACCTGGAGAAAGGTGGCTGATAGAAATATGGCCCATAAGAGAGGTGGCAGTGGCTCACAGTTCATGGGATTGCTTTTGTGGCATTGGGTGGCAGCGGCATAGGATCCTGTGACCCCTCCTGCCACCAGGTAACTCTCATGATTTCCTGTAGTTGGAAACACCAGAAGTTTCTCCTGAAGTCCCTCATTTTGTCAAGGAATTTTCAGAACATCTCTCTGTTGCTGTGGGGGCAGTCACATTTCTGTAGCTATTCTTTATGTTTTGTTGGTTTAGAGAGCATTATCTGTAGACCCAAGGGCAGGGGCTTATCCCTAACTGTTGCTAAAAGGCCATTTCTGTATATGTAGGATTTGAACCTTTCCTGTGGTCCCTACCACTACCAGGTTGATGACAGAGTGCTCCCTATAGTCACTCTGAATTAAAACATGCACCAGAATGCCCCTCTTGGCTCCTATCTGTCGGCCATTTGTGACTCCCCTTCACTGAACATTTTGTGGCATTCTACCCACCCACAATGCCTTTTGTGATTCCTTGGATCCTTTGGGCTATTTCCAAATTCACTTTCCACCCCTTTAGCAGATCTTGGCTCTCCACCCACCCACCAATACTTCTGCAACTCTGGGATGGTTTGCACTATTTCCAAAATAAGTTTCTCCACCACCTAGGCATATTTCACCTCTCCACCTGCACACTGGGCCATCCACAACTCCCTGAGATTTATGCACTCTTTCAGCAGTCACTTTGCCTGAGATCTTCATTGTTTCCCTGCCCAGCTGCTGGCTGGGGTTTTGGGGCCTGTGCTATTCCTGAGTTCCCTCTATCTGTTCCAAGTGTTCCCTCTACTTGCTCCACCTTTCTCTGCTCTCCAACTATTGCTAAGCAGCAGATGCTTGAGGATAGATTCTGGAGCTGGAACAGTTGGTGTCTTGAAGCCTGAGAATACTCACAAGGGGGTAAATCTATAGTGGTGGATCCCACCCCTTACCTCCAGAACCCCCCAAAATGGTGCCTCACCTCCAATCCTAAAAAAAAAAGTTTTCCTCCATTTAAAGCCTCAAATGTGGTCACTCTAGACACCAGTACCTCCAGGTTGTCTCCACACTGCCAATCCCAGTGTTTCCCACACAGTCATCCCCAGTTCTCTTTCTGAGTCTGATCTCCAAAGGTGGAGTTTCAGTTCCTGACCCCTACTGACATCAGCCTAGGTTAGGAAGTACATGGTGGTGCCACTGATAATTTGTGGCTATTTCTGTTTTAACTTCTTCATGGCAAATTCTCTGTTCTCCTCCAGTACCCCAAAGTTCCTCCTCTGTTTTGGCTGTTCTCCTCACTTTTGGGGGGACTCCCCAGGGTTTTTCATTTTTCCAGGTCACACTTAGGGGCACAGATCCCAACCTTCTTTGTTTCTCCTTTTATCTCCCTTTTTCTTCTTTCTTTATCCCTACTCAGTTTCATAAAGTTTTTTTCACTCTATAAGAATCCTGTGGTCTTTTGTCAGAATTCAGCAAATTTTTTGAGTGAATATTTCCACATATAGATGGATTTTCAATGAATTTGTGGGAGTAGGAATAGCCTCACCTCCTATTCCTCTGCCACCACCTTTTTTCCTCTCTGGATTAATTTTTAATAATATGATGTTTAATTTTCATCTTATAGGTGTGTAGATAATCACTACACATCTGTTGGAATGGGAAAAATCTGGAATGCCAGCAACAGTAAATGCTAGAGGATATGGATAAACAAGAACACTCATTCTTTGCTGGTGAGAATACAAAAGGATATAGCCTCTTTCACTTTGAAAGACAGCTTGTAATTTCCTTGAACCATTAACCATAATTTTACCATGTCCTAGCAATTATGTTCTTTGGTGTTAACACACATGTGTTAAAAACAAATGTCCACGTCAAAATCTGTGCATATATTTTCATAGATTCTTTATTCATGATTCCAAAACCTTGGAAGATACAAAGAAGTTCTTTAGTAGGTGAATGGATAAATTAACTATTGTATATCCAGACAATGAATTATTATTCAGCACTAAAAAGAAAAGAGCTATCGAACTATGACAACACATGGAAGAAACAAATGAGGTTAGTGAAAGAAGCTGATATAAAAAGACTATATACCATATGATTCCAACTATATGACTTTCTGTAAAAGACAAACTGTGAGACAATTTAAAAATTGGTGGTTTCCAGGGGTAAGATGAGCAAAAGAGATGAGTAGGTAAAGCACAGAGAATTTTTAGAGCAGTGAACATACTCTGCATTGTATTTAGTGATGGACAAATATCATTAGTTATTTGTCCAAACCTATTGAATGTACAATACCAAAAGTGAACTCTAAGGTAAACTATGGATGTTGGGTGATTATGACGTGTCCATCAATTGTAATAAATGTACCATACTGGTGAGTGATGTTCAAAATGGTAGAGGCTATGCGTGTGTGGGAGCAGAGGCTATAAGGTAAATCTCTCTACCTTCCTCTCAATTTTATTGTGAACCTGAATTTGCTCTTAAAAAACAAACACTTCGAGTTAAATTAAAAAAAAAAAAAAGGGAGTTCCCATCGTGGTGCTGTGGTTAATGAATCCGACTAGGAACCATGAGGTTGCGGGTTCGATCCCTGCCCTTGCTCAGTGGGTTAATGATCCGTCGTTGCCGTGAGCTGTGATGTAGGCTGCAGACGTGGCTCGGATCCCGCATTGCTGTGTCTCTGGCGTAGGCCAGTGGCTACAGCTCCGATTCGACCCCTAGCCTGGGTACCTCCATATGCTGCGGGAGCAGCCCAAAGAAATAGCAAAAAGACCAAAAAAAAAAAAAGTGACAGTGATGTTCTGATTCTAGATATGATGGAGTCCCCACACTGTACCCTGTTTCTCATACTAAAACATTAATGGAATACATGAAACAGTAATTTGAAGAGTCTGAAAAGTAAAGAGATGAGAAAAAAGACCATCATTCAAAATACCACTGATGATTAGTTTACTAATTTTCCCCTTCTGGCATTCCTCATCTTGAATTCATCATATCCACAAAATTCAGACTTTACATTTGCATAGACAGAAATGAATCCAGGAGAATTCCAACAGTTCTGTCCTAAAAAGTGAGATCAAGGCCATGGAGAAATTATGCCAAATTCCATATTTTTCTCTTTTTTTAAGATTTTTCTCCATCTTATCAACACGAGCACTTAATTAAGCCTCAAAGAGCAAAAGCCAAAAACTCTAGGGAAGAAGTACCTACATTCATAGGAAAAGTGATCCCAAGAGGATGAAGCAAATATTTTTTTTTCTTCTCTCTTTTCTTCCATCACTTGCCCATGAGATAAGGACTGTGGAGATAAATGTACAGAAGAGAATGGTAATTAAAGAAGGTCCCTGCTTACTAGTAAGTGGACCAGACAAGGTATCTCCAGGAAACAGGAAGTACAAAGAAGATTGTGGACAGGGAGAATCTCAGAAATATACCCCATAAATTTGTAGATGGTCAATTTTCAGATTTTAGAAACTCTGATAAGAAGTCTGGAATTGAACAATCTCTTTTATGAGACAAATTTCATTAAAAATAGTACCTTTTTTATGTATTTGAAAAACCAAATCTGCTATTTCTCCCACTACCGAGTTCAGAAAAATCTCTGTTCAGTCATTAATGTGAAATTAACTAATTATTTTATTTTATAAATTGCAGTAATGACAATTTTCCATCCCTCAAAGGAGATTACAATGATAAATATTTGAAAAATGTTTAATTAAAATGTTGGCTTGAGAAAATCTTTTAATGTCACTGACCTTCAGTTTAGCATTTTTCAATACAGAGTAATAAGTCTAATTACAGTAATAATAATAAAACTAACATTTACAGAGCAAGAGTTAATTCTAACAACAATATGATGTAAATAATTTTATGAAGACAATGAGATAAAATTTGTTTCCCTAAATTTCATGTCACATGTATATTGTGTTCCTTCACAAGGATGGTGGCTTACCAAGAAAACATACATAAAATTTATATTTGATGTGTAAAAGAATGTAGAAATAGAAGATAAAATTAATATACAATATATATTGATTTTAAACTATATATCCTGTGTTGTTAAGACAAAATTGTTTTTTACCTACTGAAATAAGGGAGCGAAAAGGACACTATCAATGATATAATAACAAATTAAATATTTACCAATTAGGAAAAATAAAATCTATAAATTTCAACAGAGAAAGTCAGAATTGATTTAACAATTAATACAGAACTTATCTTAAGTATTTTGGCTTAAAATATCAGAACAGACAATTTCTATTGAATAAGCACTTTTGCTTGTTAGACAAGACATAATTATTATAATTTTCAAAGGACTCAGTAGTGACCTTAAAATAATATTTTTGTGGAGCCTATTAATTTATAAGATGGAGGATTGCTATTGTTTAACAAAGTTAAAATAAGTGATATGGTTTATGTAAATATGTTACCATTTCTCAGGTAGAGAATTTTAATAAAAAATAACCAAATTAATTTATATTTTGAATCCATGCTCACCTGAGAATAAAATGTGACTAATATGGTGGCTCTAAAATATTGCCTCCAGGATTCTAATTATAATTTTGGGAACTCTCATTGTCTGAAGAAAAAAGCCATGACCACATATTTCTTAGACATCTCCTAAAAGTATTTAATATCTTAATCAAAGATAACACTAATGTCTAAAGTTGATGTCAGAACTGAAAATTTATTGACATCAAGTTCTGTCATGGGAAAACTACCACCATGAATGCTCCTGGATTTTGTTTCATGATGATAAGAGTAAAAACGTGTGTTACTTACTTTTTCTTACATTCACATTCTTATCATAAACTACATTATCTACATTATGTAACGAGATGTGTACATTAAATAACATGACAAAAAGACACCATGTAAACTAACCCTTTTGTCTAAAAATGGTTCATCTATATAAACTTTGTTTTATTTTTTAATTAATTCATTACTTAATACTGATGTGAAGAGCAGGAAACTTTACTGTTACAGAGTAAGGCAACCAAATTCTGGTGTGTGGGATAGACAAAGAGCAATTTGGGGGGCACACTAAAGTGATTTGTCTGAAGACTGTAGCATGAGTATGGGTATCAATAATCCTTGATAATATAACTAAGATTCTGATCATATGAAAGTCTTCCTTTGGTATTTTGGTGCAAATTGTTACAATGTTGGATGAAGGTGAGGGGCCAATTTTATAGAAACAATCAGACTTAAAGAAAATATTGAATGCCTCAAAAGTAGCAAAGAGGTCAGTTCTCACAAAGTGTTTCTGGTAACACTGGAAGAAATGAGAAGGACAGTTAAGACAAACACTATGGAAAACTAGTCATAAGCTGGTCTCAGAAATAATAGCTTATCAGGATCCAGCAAGCAAATCATGGAAGTTTGGGTGGCAAAAACATTAACATGCAAAAGTGAGTGACATTGACCATAGCACAAGCATTTTTTAAGAAACATGGATTTTGAGCAGACTCTCAGGCTGCTGGCCCTGAACTACATGAATAAAATTTGGCTTAACACTGTAGAATGAGGCTGAGGCTGACTTACATCATTCTAGGTATTTGTTGATAGAACATAATTTTTGCCTTTAAACTTAAAGTAAATTTAAAGATTTAGTCAAATCTTCTAGGCTAAAGAATAGTAAAGAAATTCTTCCTGAAAAATTTATATTGTGAGCCTTGGTAGACATCTTTGTTCACTCAAATTTTACTCTGTGTGGGCCAAGAAGGTAATTTAGGATGGAGATAACCAGATTGACATGCTCAGGGGTACCTTCCTATTCTCTCAGATTATCTCTTTATTGCTTATCATATGCAACATAAAGGTAATCTTCCTAATGCTAAACAAACACATGGGGAGGGTAAAGCCACTATAGCACAGGAATAAACATGTATATTCACATGTAAGTGTGGAGAATATAACAATTTAATGGGAATTGAAAAAAATGGTGACAAAGAGGTTATAAAAATAAAAAGTTGTGAATATATACTGGATAGAAATAAAAATGACTTACATAGATTTTGACTGGAGCTAAAACTATTGTTCATTCCTAAAACTTGGGAGAAGGAGGCAGTGCCTCTGAAGTCAGTCTCTCTGGGGAGAGAGAGCATGCAGAGGGGAAACCTCCTAATCCCACTATTTAAAAATATGTAATGTCAAAAGTAACCACTGTCTTAAAGATTTCTCCCAGTTGAGTTTGAGTTCAAACTGACATGTTTTTTGAATATTTTCTTGGTCTACACATTTCTTTCAGATTTTGAGTCCTTGTGGTAGTCTTTGGAATCTACTGGGTATAATATTAGGTTAGAATACTGGGTTATTTTTTTCAAGTTTTATGAAGTATAATTGATTTACAATATTACGATGATTTCTGTTGTACAACAAAGTGATATATATATATATATATATATATATATATATATATTCTTTTTCAGATTGCTGAGTTGATACTTTTGAGGGGGAGGAAGATTCTACTTGGGATAATGTACCTGGGGTTGCAAACTGAATTGTTTTACAACTTTGCAGGTAATGGTGCCAGAGCTGAGGCTCATGTGTGTTTTATAAACTTTCTGAGCTCTTTAAAACATGACATGTTTAACTAAACTGATTCAACTTTTTAAGATTTGAGGGAACCATACCATTCCCTATAGCCAGAGAAACATCTTCTTAAAGAACTAGATTCCTGCTAGCCAAAAGAAATCAGGATAAGACCAGGCAGAAGGTGAAATTATAATAGATTTAGTATCTTTATCTTTTTAACTCAAATATGGTTAAACATTTATTTCAGCCTTAATTCCTTCATGTTTGACATTATCTTGTTTTCATCTGAAAGATAATTGAATTTTTAGACTCCTTCTCATCAGGAATTTAATTAGAGCTTTTGTTATTAAAATAAGAGGACACCCTTTTTGTTGACATTTGACCATTGTAGCATCTTAACATTATAACTTTATGGTTTGCAGATCTTTTGATAAAATATACCGAACAATAGAGTTTGGAAAAAATTAGGGTGGGAAATTGAAAGATGTTTAATTTTGACTTTGGACATATACTGACCTTGAGAAAAACTAGCTAATGTATTATTTTGACTAATTTTAATCAGCATTTACACTGGTCATAAGTGGTCTTAGGAGAAACCCAAAGGAAGAGTAGATAAAATGAGAAAACCTGCTCATCAATATATTTGAGACTTCTCTGAGGAAGATGACTGAAATGTTTTTTAATCATATCCAAAATTATTAAGTTCAATAGGTTTGGATTAGAAAAAGTTATGGAATGTTTGAGGGGAATATTCCTTTCCACTCCTGCAATATCCTTCCATACAGAAAGAATTTCACATAAATAAACTATCAAAGAGAGAAAAAGTATATTAGTTATAATAAGCTAATTGCTATTACAATTAATAATACCCCCATATTTCAATGGCTTAAAACAATAAAAATACTTCTTACTCAAAAGTCAAGGATCCTGTTGGAACTCTGCTCCATGCAATCATTAGGGGACCAGTATCCTTCATTCTGTAGCTGTGATATTTTGTCAATCCTTGGGATTCTCCTTAACTCAGCAGGTGGGTTGCAAATTGGGACATTTTTGTAGGCCTGGCCTGACATTGACAAAACAACTTTCATTCACATCCCACTAGCTGGCTTTCAATCACAATGACCAAACTCATGTAAAAGAGGCTGAAAAGGTGCATTCTAGCTGTGTACTGAGTAAGAAAGGTAGAACGTGTTTTATAGAGGAATAACATGCTCTCAATCAAGAAGTTATTTGTATGACTAGGTCACTTTGCTGTAGAACAGAAATTGGCACAACATTGTAAATTAACTATAGTTTAATAAAAAAAAAAAATAGGGTTTTCCCATTGTGGTGCAGTAGAACTGAATCTGACTAGTATCCATGAGGATGCATGTTCCATCCCAGGCCTTGCGCAGTGGGTCAGGGATCCAGCATTGATGTGAGCTCTGGTGTAGGTCACAGATGTGGTTTGGATCCCATGTTGCTCTGGCTGTGGTGTAGGCCAGCAGGTGTAGCTCTGATTTGACCCTTAGCCTGGGAACTTCCATATGACATGGATGTGGCCCTAAAAAAAGCAGAAAAAAAATTAAAGAGGTTGTTTGTTACAGTAATTGTACAAGAAAAAAACATGCAGCCATAGCCCAGCCACTTATGATTCAGTTCATGATTCATGGTAGGAGCAAAATCTCTGGAATATTTCTACCTAGGTTTGGACTTCAGTTTTACCACTTGAAGACTGAGTGAACTTGGGCAAGTCAAGTAATCTCTCTGGGCTCCCTTATCCATGAAAGGGGATAATAGTAGTGCCTCTCTCACAAAATCGTTGCAAAAAACAGCATTCAATATGTTCAGAGTAGGATTGTATCTACTCTATAGCAGTGTTGGATTAGAAGTTATGTCCAACAAAATTGGCTCCTTCTTTACATGTTTTGTTTCCTTTATGTCAATATATTAGCTCAATTTTTCTGTTATATGTACATATGAAAGTATATATAATTTATAATATACCTATAATACACTCTTTGACAAGCTATTAAATCTCTGTATCAATCACAGTTATCAAAACATTTACTACCATAATTTTATTCTAACATATTATCCTGATACTGAAATTATAATTTTACTATTTTTCAAGTTCTTTCATTTCTATGGAATTTTATCTCAATTACATTTTATGTGCCTTGGTACATTCAGTTTTGTATCTGATGTGTCTCCTTCATATAATACACTCCTATTACATGTCTCTTCCTTGTGTTTATTTTTGTAAAATTCTATCCTGAAAACATATATTATTTATCTAATATTGCTTACTGGTTTTCTATTGATTTTTTCTTTTTATTTATATTTTCTAGCAACATTTTGCTCATTTTTTTACCTATTCATATTTTGAGTTTGTTATTTTTTTGTAAAATTTTATATTCAAGTTTTGCATGTTAGCACAGTCTTTAAGTGTTTTAATGGGAGAACTTATCCCTCTCAAATTTCTTGTAATTCTAGCTATGAATTATTTTTGTTTCTAATATAATTTAGTTTACTGTTGATTTTAGTTGTTTTCTTTATTTTTTCATAATTTGATCAAATTTTATTGAAGTTTCTTACTTTGACATTTTAATGAATTTGTAACTCATTCATGTTTACCCATGTTAATTTGTAAATTCTTGTATAGCTATTATCCTTTATTGAGTACCACTTATACTGATAGTATTGAACAAAAATATACTTCACTAATATATAAAAACAAAATACCATGCATCCTATTCAAATTGTTTCCTTGCTACTTTCCTCAAATTTAATTGAGGTAATTTTATACTTTTATTTTCTTGTCTTTCTTTTTCTTTTTCTTTTTTTTCTTTCCTTCTTTTATTATTATTTTATTTCATTCTATTTTATTTTTTTGCTTTTTAGGGCTGCAACCACAGCCTATGGAATTTCCTAGGCTAGGCGTCTAATCAGGCTTGCAGCTACCAGCCTACACCACAATCACAGCAACACAGGATTTGAGCCACGCCTGCAAATTATACCACAGCTCACAGCAACTATGGATCCTTAACCCGCTGAGCAAGGCCAGGAATCAAACCCATGTCCTCATGAATACTAGTTGCGTTCATTATGCTAAGCAACAATGGAAACTCCTCTCTTCTCTTTCTTCCTTCTTCCTCTTTCCTTCCTTCTTTCTTTCTTTCTTTCTTTCTTTCTTTCTTTCTTTCTTTCTTTCTTTTCTTTCTTTCTTTCTTCTTTCTTTCTTTCTTTCTTTCTTTCTCTTTCTTTCCTTCTGCATGACTGCCTGCCCTCTCCTCCTTTCTCCCTCTTTTCTTTTGTTTCTTTCTTTCTTCTTGTTTTCTTTTCTTCTGCTCTCATTTATTTTCTTCCTTTTTGTTTATGGGCTTTTATAAGCCATCCTTCAAAACATCCTCTCTCTGTTTAGGCATAAAATAGAAGATTTCTATCTTTGTAGCCCTATATATTAGATTCTTAGTTAAAGATGATGGTACATTTTCAGTTCCCCTTTTCAACTAGATGCCTAGGTAGAGACCAGAAGTTACCCCACTTTTTATTTTGGAAAGTGGCTCTATGTTTCTGGGAACTCCATGCACGTCATGTGCTCAAGCTGTCCCTTCAAATTTAGAGTTGTTTTCTACAAGCCCATAACATATATCTAAGAGGAAGAAAATATCCTGCCTATCTCTGCACTTCCAAAATTTTCAGTGCAAAATAATGGCACAATGTGGTAAAAATGATGAGTAAGATAACCAGTCTGTGACTCTTAGATACCACAGACCCTATCTTTTCCAAAACATGGGGATTTTTTTTTGTTTTGACATATATGTAACAATTTGTGGTATGCCAGGAGGAGTAGAAATAGAAAGAGCCTAGTTCAAACATGTGAACCTTGCCTTCCTACACAAGCAGCTCTTCATTCTCTGAGAGTTTTTCATTAGATAAATTGCAGTTGGTAGAGCTAGAAAAAAAGGAATATGATCAAGTCACCTTATATGCTTGAATATTTCTGAAACATTCAGTCTGAAATTTGTCCAAGTGTCTATGCCACATTCATCATAAGATTGAAGCCTTTCTTCTTTAAAGAATATATCTTTAATTTTGTGTTCTAGTTACCTTTCTCAGGTTTGTATGTGTGTGTGATTTTACATTAACTTTTTTTATCAGTTAAATTTTCCACGTCTGATTTTCTATATATATTCCACATCTTTATCAATTCATCTGTCAATGTATAGTTAGTGTGCTTCCATACCTTGGCTATTGTAAATAATATTGCAATGAATGTGGGAGGACATATATCTTCTCAAATTAGTGTTTTTGTTTTCTTTGGGTGAATACCCAGAAAAAGAATTACTCGATTATATGCCAGTTCTATTTCTAATATTTTGAGAAATATCCATACTGTTTTACTTAGTGGCTGTACCAATATTACATTCCCACCAATATTCCATGAGGGTTCTCTTTTCTCCATATTCTTATAAGAATTTGCTATTTTTTGTCTTTTTGATGATAGATATTCTGATAAGTGGGAGGTGATATCTCAATGTGGTTTTGATTTGCATTTTTCTGATGATCAGTAATGTTGACTGCCTTTTCATATGTCCATCTCTCTGCCTTTGCTGGAAAAATATCTATTCATATCCTCTGCTCTTTTCATTTTTTTTGATGTTGAGTTCTTTGTACATTTTGTGTATTTATTCTTTATCAGATATATTGCTTAAAATATCTTTTTCCATTCCTTAGGCAGTATTTTCATTTTGATAGTATCCTTCATAGTGCAAAAAGCTTTCCAGTTTTCATTTGTTAATTTTGCTTTTGTTATCCTTGCCTGAGAAGATAGATTCCTCCAAAATTTTGCTGTGATCAGTGTCAAATGGCAGACTGCCTATGTTTTCTTTTATAAGTTTTACTAAGTCTTATATTAAGAACATTAATCCATTTTGTGTTTATTTTTATATATTCTGTGAGAAAGTAGTCCAATATGATTATTTTACATGTAGTCATCTAGTTTTCCCAACACCACTTGTTGAAAAGGACTTTTTCCCCCCATTGCATATGTTTGCCCTCTTTGTTATATATTAATGGCCCATATGGTTATGGGTTCACTTCTGAACTCTGTATTCTGCTTAACTTTTTGGGGGGGCCACACACTGCCATGTGGAATTTCCCAGGTCAGGGACTGAACCTGTGCCACAGCTGTGACAACCCAATGCATCACAGAGAGACATCCTGAGCTCTCTGTTCTGTTTCATTGATCTATGTGTCTGTTTTGGAACCAGTATGAGTTTTATTCTTCTTTTTTTCTTTTTAGGGCCACACAGATCTATGTGTCTATTTTGGAACCAGTATGAGTTTTATTCTTCTTTTTTTCTTTTTAGGGCCACACTTTAGGAGTGTGGACAGTCCCAGGCTAGGAGTCAAATCAGAGCAATAGCTGTTACAGTATAATTATATATATATATATAATTTTATATATTATAACTTAACAATATATATTATTATATAATTTACTTAATAACATTTAATAATAATATAACATATAATATAATAATGTATAACATGCATGTTATATTATGTAATATATAATAACTTTAGAAATATTGTTCTAGTTCTGTGGAAAAATGAAATTAGTATTTTGATAGAGATCACATTGAATCTGTAGATTACTTTGGCAAGTGTGGTCATTTTCATAATATTAGTTCTAATCCATAAGCACAGTATGTATTTACATTTGTTTGAATAGCCATCTAGTCCTTTCATTGATGTCCTATAGTTTTTCAAATATGTCTTTCATCTACTTGGTTAGATTTATTACTATGTATTTTAATTATTTTAATGCTACTGTGAATGGGAAGATTTTCTTACTTTTTCTTTCTGATGGTATGTTTTTACTATATAGAAACAGAAGTATTTGTGTATACTAATATAGTATCCTGCAACTTTATTGAATTCATGCATTAATTCTAAAGGATTTTTGGTGATGCCTTTAAAATTTTATATAGGAATATTAATCATCTATAAGATTTGACCATTTACTTTTTTTTTTGTCTTTTTGTCTTTTAGGGCTGCACTGGTGGCATATGGAGATTCCCAGGCTAGGAGTTGAATTCAGAGCTGTAGCCGCCAGCCTATACTAGAGCCTGAGGAACGTGAGATCTGAACAGTGTCTGTGACCTACACCACAGCTCACACCAATGCCAGATCCTTAACCCACTGAGCGAGGCCAGGGACCAAACCCACATCCTTATGGATGCTAGTCGAGATCATTAACCACTGAGCCATGATAGGAATTCTGACGCTTTTATTTTCTAATTTGGATTCCCTTTTATTTCCTTTCCTTTCTGTCTGCTGTGGCTAGGACTTCCAATACTATGTTGAATGAAGGGTGGAGAGAATCAACGTCTTTGCCTTTGTCTAGATCTTAAAGGAAATATTTTCAGTTTTCAACAATTGAGCATGATGTTGGATGAAGGTTTGTCTCATTTGGCCTTTATTATGTTGAGGTAGGTTCCTGCTATGTCCTTGTTATTTAGAATTTTATGCATCCTCATGAATGTTAGTCAGATTCGTTTCCACTGAGCCATGGCAGAAACTCCATAATTATTTTAATTGATATCTTCTATTGTTTTTAGTATCTATTTGATAATTTCCTCTCTGATCTTTGTTGTTTACTTCTTTCTATTATCTTTGGGTTTTGTTCTACTTTTACTAGATGTAAGGTTGATTGAGATTTTTCTTATTTCCCGAGGCAGGCTTGTATCATTATAAAATTCCTTCTCAGAACTTCTCCTGTTTCCCATAGATTTTTCATCTTTGTGTTTCCACTTTCCTTTCTCTCCAGGTATTTTTTAATTTTCTCTCTGATATCTTTAGAGAACTATTTTTATTTTTTTAGTAGCATATCGTTTACCCTCCATGTGTTTGTTTTTTGTAGTTTTTTTTTTTTTTTTCTTTTGGTTGATTTCTAGTGTCATAGTGTCATGGTCAGAAAAGATTGTTTATATGATTTTAATATTACATTTATTGAAATTTGTTTTATGGCCTAGCATATGATCTATTCTGGAAAATGTCCCATGTGCCTTTGTCTTTGAAAATTAATGAGTATTTTGTTGCTTTTGGATGGAATATTCTCTCTCTCCATATATATGGAAAAGAGAGAGAGAGAAAGAGGGAGAGAGAGAAAGAGAGTGTGTGTGTGTATCTTCTCATTTTGTCCAAGTCTCTATATTATTAGATAGGTTAGTTAAATTTCTTGATCTTGGATAAGTGATCTTATGTAGGAGATGTTCTATGGGATCAAGCAGCACATTCATCTCTGATTCTCTCTGGTCATTAGAGCTTTATACTATAAGGGTGCCCTCAATAATGGGCTTTGTGGGTCTTTTTGTTGTGGTGAGGTCATATACCATTGACCCAGTATAGAATAAGATTGGGTCCTATTACAGATGGAGGCATAGCCTAGTGGGTTTGAAAGGTGGTGCTGGTCCAGTGATGGACAGACCTGTGTCCAAGGGCAACTGGCTGTGGGGTCTGGGGGGCATGGTGCTTGTGCTAACCCACTGGTAGGTGGTATTTGATCCAAGTATGGCTGGCTGTACAGCTTGCTTGGTCCTGTTACTAATGCCAACCCACTGGTGGGCAAGTTAAGCCGTAAGCACTAATAGGCTAGAGAGAGTACTCCAGTATGGTGCTTGCTAGCACCTCTGTCCTTGTAGTGAGATAAGTTCACAAAAATGATTGCTTCCCTTGTCTATGTCCCCACATGGAGTCACAGTTTCCTCCTGCTTCTTAGGAGGTTCTCTAAAATCAGCAAGTGGGTCTAACCAAGGCTTCTTTTAATTTACTACATCTGTGCTGGGATTTGGAGCCTTTAAAATTATGTGCATACCCTTCAAGAGGAGTATTCATGTTTCTTCCTTCTTAGTACAAGCCCCAATGTTCTTAAGAGCCAGATGTTCTGGGTACCTCTTGGCTGAGGAATCTGATGTGGGGCTCTGGTTTCTCACTCCTTCAACTGTGATTATCCTCCTCTTTGTATGTCACTTACCTAGTGTGTGTATATGGGTCTTGATTATACTGTGTCTCTGCCACTTAATTGCCACAATTTAAGGCCAAAAAAACCACAATTACAGATTCCATTTTGAAGTATGTCATCACATTTCACATGATCTCTTAAAAACTTTGCTGTATAATTTTGCTGAAAAATGAAAATGATATTTGAGAATTATGTTAAAAATATTTTTGACAATTATACACCCTCAAGAGGCTTGGGGATCTCAAAAGTTCTTGAAGCCCAATGTGAGAAATGATGACAAAGAAACAAACATAGACACAATAAAGATGGTTTGTTACGAAGCAATAGAATATCTGATACAAATTTGTTATAGGAGAATGGTGCTGTTAGAAAGAAAAACCTGCAACTTAGAATTGTGGGCTTTGAGACCAGACTAACAGCTGAATCTGGCAAGGTAATGAGACTATTCGTAAGAACTGAAAATTGGTGAGAAAAATTATTTTAGAAGGCTGGAAAAAATGGTAACCCATATGATATAGTTGTGACACAAGTGATAATGTTTCTACTTCTGGTAGCTTGGAGGGTAGAAAAAAAATGTACCTATAATGAACTTTAATGTTTTAGTAGTGAGATTTCATTGTTATTGTATATGGATTTTATTAGGTATATACAATAGGATACTAAAAGCTAGAGAGACTGGGAGAGATTATAAGCAAAACTTAACACAAATGAAAGGAACTAAAAACTCTCTTGTTAGGAAAATAAAATTCTTTCTTCCTTATCTCCAGTCCCTTTTAGACAAAAATCCTTCTCAAAGTAAAATGTGATCTGGGGACAGAGACCACACTGAGGGTGAGACTTTAAGTTCCTTTGTTAATACCATTGGGAAAGTTGAGGAAATATACCATTTCAGGTAAAATGATTTCTAGGAAACCTAAGGACATTGTCTCATAGCAGCATTAGAAGCCTAGAGTAGCAGTGGTGAGATACAGATGGAGAGGCATGATTTTAAAAGTATGGGAATGTCTTTTGACACCTAGAATTGAATACATTCATATTTATAGGAAACATGTTTTCAAGGACACTGTACCAGCTAATATACTTCTATTTTTGATTAAAAGGAACTAAAACTTTCAAGATGGAAATGTGCCTTAGGGCCCCCAAAACAGATTGATAATATTGTTCAAAGGGCATATAACCCAATGCCTTATTCAGAAATGTCTAAGAAGGGTTAAAAGAAGGGTTTCCTAGGGACCAGAAGCAAAAGCTGCTGAGAAAAATGGACTGGAGAGCCCACATCAAGCCTGAACCAAATGAAAGTACATCCCTTGCCTTTGTACTTTGGGTGCTGCCAAATGTGCCTGTTGGGTTGCAAAATGACTAAACCAGTGACAGTAGTTGTGTCCCCATTTTCCCTCTATTCAGTGGGGCTGCTTATAAATTATTCTCCCCCTTAGTCCCTGTTGCCCTCTGGGTGTGTGAGGAGCAGATAATTTGAATCCTTAAGTATCCGGATCAAGTGGCACAACACACATGGTATTGCATCTGAACAAAATGTGAATTGCAAGATTTGGACTCCAAGTTCAATGATATGATATGAGGAGATTTTGTGGTTCTTGGACAGGTGTTAACATATATTGCATATGAAAGGGATATAAGAAATTGTGGTCAGAAGGGAAATTGAGGTATATTAAGTTCACTGATGCACTGAAACCTAAAAATAGTTTGACTTGAAAAGTGGGAAGACTTCTCTGTGTGATTTGCTTTTCCCAGTGGAAATTTGTCAATAGCAGCATAATAAGAGTCCTCAGAATCACTTGCTATGGTACAATCCTCATTTCACTGTTTTCCAGGACTATATCCATGAGAAAATGTCCAGGATGGCTGACTGCAGGTATATAGTAGACATGTGGAAAAGAGCTAGAACTTCATTTCAAGAAGGTCTTGAATTTCATTTTAAGTAACAGCAACAAAAATTTAGAAAACTGAAATTAAAAATATACCATTTTAAATAACATTAAAGTATATCAAACATATGACAACAAATACTATTTAAATGTAAATGATATTTAATAGAAATGTATAGAATATTATTAAAAGAATTATAAGATCTAAATAGTGGAAGAGGAACTCTCTCACTGTGATGTAATGGGATCAGTGGCATCTTGGGAGCCGCTGGAACACAGATTTGATCTACAGCCCAGCACAGTGGGTTAGGTCGCAACTTTAGCTGCAATCTGATCTCTGGCCCAGGAACTCCATATGCCATGGAGTGGCCAAAACTGACAAATAAATAAATAAATAAATACTGGAAGAATATAACATACCAATGGTTTGAAGCACTCGACTTAAGATTTTCAATTTGTCCTAGACAAATCAAAAAACAAGGCAAGGGCAATGATATTTAAGGCAACATTTGAATGTGTTTGTGCACATTAAAATTGTCAAATGATTGATTATACAAATCATGTGTACATGCAAAGTAGAGAGAATAACCACAAAAATTGTGCAAAAAAAAGATGGGACTATTAATCTAATCAATCTCAAGACTTTCTTATAAGATGTTGGCAATTAAGAAGGTATATTTTTGGTGCAAAGATATGAAGAAAGACCATTAGAGTGAATTACAGTGCAAAACTTGATGGTTGTATAACTGCTTTATGAAAAAATAACATAATATGCATTAGAGAAGAGTGGTTAATGACACTGTTTTCAAAGACCATGTGGGTCAACTAGATAATCACATGGAAAATAAAGAAATTTGAACTTATTTCATACCATATAGAAAAACCTAACCCTGTTAGATTTGGAAACCTAAATATGAAAAAGCAAAAAGTGTATTATATAGTTAAATATTTTATTACCTGTTAGAAGATGACATTCTTAAAATAAAAATATTAATTCTAAATGAAGAGCTTAATACATTGGCTAAATTAAATAGAATTTCATGACATAACTTGCCATTAAGAGATTAAGGGAAAAAAATGATTGGGGAAAAAAATTTGCAACCCAAACAAGTCATAAAACCTGGATCCTGAATATATATTTTAAAAATGATAAAAACCAGTGAAATAAGGAAATGCACTCAAATAAAACCCTGAACAATTAATTTGAATAGAAGAAGATAATCAAATGATCAGTAAGCATGGAACAACATTTTAAGTCTCAGTTAGTCAACATGGAAAACCAAATTAATGCCCTCACCCATGATTTCTTGACCAAGATTTAGTGAAGTTGAGGAGAAAATGGAAATCTCATAATTAAAAGAGGAGTATAAATTTGCACAGCTACTGAGAGAAGTTAACTGGACTTATCTAATTTAAATGAAGGGTAGGCTGTGTCAGAGAAATTCCATTCCTACCTGTATTCTTAACAGATATGTGTATACACAAGTGTACTCAAAGAGATACAAACGAAGTATGATATCAATATTTATATTACAAACTAAAAATTCCACATAAGCCTCAGGGGTAATATGAATAAGTTAATTATGTACTACATATAAAATTGAAATGAAAATGAAAAAATACATGAACACACAAGCATATATGAGACTCATCAAAATATTGAAAACAATACTTCATGTTGTATGATCCTATTTATAGAAATTACAAAATGCAAGACCAACTGAACTGTATTATTTAGGAATGTGTGTTTATTTGATAAAAGTATAAAGAGCACCAAATAATTATGAATAAAAGTCAAGATATTGCTTAGTCTGGGGACAAAATATGAGATAATAAATGAAAGAATATTTTGGTGATTCCATGTCCTGGTACTATATTACTTTTTTATCTTGGTTTTACTTACTTAGATGTCCTATTATGTCAATGAGTAGTGACAGCAAAATGTCAAATACCTAGAGATAAATCTGTCAAGATATGCGTAAAACAGGTTATAACCATTATTAGATTTTACCTATACAGAAAACTTTAAACATTATTGATATATATAATTTTTATTAATAAATGAATTAATGCAGAGATGTCAGTTCACATTACTCTATGGAATCAATATACCCTTAATTAAATTCAGTAGAAATTAGAAAACTGCTTCTAATATGTATGTAAATGTTAATGTTAAAATAACCAGGATGCATTTATAGAAACACAAGGCAGTCAGAAATAATTATATCAAAGCTAAATTAAGATAGTGTGACACTTTTACAAGAATAGACAAAAAACCTCAAAAGCTCAGAAAAATTCCCAAGTATACATGAGCATTTTATCTGCAAGAAAAAGTGTCAAAATAGAGAAGTGCCTTCAATAAAGTTCTGAAAAAATTGGAAAGCCATGTGGGAAAAGTGATGCTTATATCACATCAGTCACAAAAATAATGTTTACTAAAATATCTTTTATGCAGATATATATGAATTGAAAGGTAAAATGGATTCAGTGTATAATATAGGAGAGTGATTTTTTTTCTTTTGCGGGCTTAAATATGTAGTAATTACAGTTTTATTATTTATTTTATCTTAGCAAAAAATTTAGCCAAAGAGATATGAAGAATTTTGGTGAAGTGGATTTTATCTTAGATAATGAACAATAGCATTGCTGAAAACCAAACTGTGAAGCTCAGAAAAGTCTACATTAGGATCACATACGTAGTATGATAGGAGTCCTCAGCAACCACAATAATGGCTAAATATCTCCCTTTTGGGAATAACCAATAACAATAACCCCATTTTAGACTCCTGCTTTTTAGAAAAATATATTAAGAAATCCAGTTATTGAGCTGCTCTCATTTCTTGACAGCCTCTAACAGAAAACTATTTCTTCTTTATTTAATCCCCTCTTAAATCCTTCTACCACAATCCTAAATAGGAGAAGAGGTTTCCCCATTCCAGCTTTCTTGGGACAGCCTCGTTTCCTTTGAGGTATTTTTATCTTGCTACAGCAAACTCAATAAACCTAATTATATTTAAACATAGTTGTATTTCTGGTAGTCTTTACTTCTTAACTTTAACAACCAAAGAGGAAAATGTGACAAATAGTATTTAGGAATCTTCACGTTACAGTGTGAATTGGTTATTTGAATAGGTGATTGCTTTTTATACTTCTAAATAAAATACATATATTAATAGTATAAAATAGTGCTTTATATCTTTATAAAGAATAATGTTAGTTTATTTTAGTAATTACTCAGTGAATTGTGATTATTTAAATATTGTAAACTATAGTTCCAAAAATAAGTTAAGCTTACCTAGGCATATTTCTGTGACTTTAAAATATTTGAAATTATAAGAAAACTCATGACTACAAAATTACAGATACATATTTAGGATACAATTTGTTGTAATTATATGTATCCTTAGGGAGAACATGTGCTTGCTACAAGAGGTGTTGGTAATCATTGTCAGTGTTGTGATTATACGCTTTATAATGTTCCTTCCTAATTTAGAGGGCTGGCACGTTTTTTCTTACTATGTTAATTAGTTTCCCTTCAATAATCCAGATGTTTTGTTTATGTAATTTATTCTTTCCTGTTGACTTTTTAGTAATGAGATTAAACTGTCTGATTTCCTCCTTCTAGTTCAATGTTATGCTTCTACAATCCTTCCCTTTAAAATAGTAGTGAAAACCTCATTTTATCAACTTCTTCACTCTTTAAACATGGAAAATTTTTCTTAATTACTGAAAAGTCACTGGGCATGCTTTTTTAAATTTGTTACATGATCTTCACCTTATAATTGTTCCACAAAAATCTCACACCAGTGCAAACATGGCAATAATGTACTATTTTTTGCACTCCAGTACTCTTGTGGTAAAATTTAGAATTAGATATTCTCTTGAATGTGATTGGATAGTGTTATAACAATGTAAAATCAAGTGAAAAGTATGTATTTCCTTTGTTCACTGTTTCCTGGCCCTGTTCCATCTTAGATTCACTCTTTTTACTCATGAACTCATGTATCATAAGCATTTCCAAGCCCATAGATAAATGAGCTCCAAAAGATTTTCTAATCTTTTATAATAAATATACTGAAATATATAATAAATATATATACTGAAGAGTGAATCATTTCAGCAGTGATTTTCAAGGTGTACATAGTTTAACTCCTACAGTTTTAATTTTTTCCTCAGAGATTATTAATAGGAATATACAGAAAATGATTCTAAATAAAAACATCTGCCAAACAATGAAAATTTATTCAGTTTTTTTTAGATATATGACTGTATATTGAGATAACAACCATTGATGCATACCCCCACTGAAGTAAAATCTATATTCAATTGACTTTATAATCAAATTATTTTATTTTCACCAATTTAAAGCTAATTAAACAGCAAAGTTTAAGAAAAGAAAGATTATGAGTTCATTTAAGTCACCTTATTTCTGTGCTCTCCATAATTATAATTTCAACACTGGGCCTAGTAATTTTTTTCTTTTCAAAATATTTTATTCCATTACATAAATACTATCTTTTAATGACTGTTGTCCAGATGTCATTTAAATATTTAACAGGAAAATAAACACTGAAAATCCTTGATTAGTCATAATACTCTTCGCTGCTAAACTGAGAAATTTGTTTCAAAGAAAATTTTGCATCTTTATTTATCTAGTTATCAAAAAGATTTCTTTGTAATTTTTATAGGAGACATAGAACTATTAATGTCTGTTTGAAAGATATGTAATAGAGTTGACCTTCCATATCTGCAAAATCCCAGAAGTAGAACCTGTGTATACTGCATTTGAAGCATTTGAGCATCTCTAGATTTTGGTATCCACAGAGTCTTGGAACCAATTGCCAGTGGATACTGAAAGATGACCATATTAATTATAGGATACATATTATTCTGTATCACATTATACCATAATATATAGTTTTATTGTGTATTATAGATTATATGTCATATATAATAGTTAAATTATATTTATACATTTATATAATATATATTGCTATCAATTTAGGAATATATATAATTATTAGGTAATCTTTGGTTTCATGCACATGCCTATTTTTCTCTTAATAAAACATAATAATTACAATTTAAAATATTCCCCCAGATTTATGCTTACATCATATAAATATGATAGGAGAAGTCATGAAATAATTATAATTGTATGTCTGATTGTGTGAGTGAGAGAGAAGAAAGAAGACATGCTAAGGTAGTTAATTTTACATGTCAATTAAGCTGGGCTATGGTGCCCAGTTTTTTGCTCAAACACTAGATTCATTGTTGCTTTTTTCTATGAAAGTAAATTGACATGATCAATATTTACAATTAGTTACTTTAAGTAATTACTGATTATCTTCCATAAATTGAGTGGACTTCTTTGAAGATTTTAAAAGCAAAAATTGAGGTTTCCTGAAGAAGAAAGAATTGTGACTAAAACCTGAAACATAAAAATCATACTTGAGTTTCCAGCCTGATTGTCTGTCCTGTAGATTTCAGAAAATCTTATTATTCTACTGCTCTGGAGATTCTTCACTGACACAGACATCTAATATTAAGCATAGAAACCTATACTTATGGTTTTTAAGTTTTTAAGACTAGGCAATATAGGCAATATTGAGAGCTCATTTGAGTGTTAACTTTATTAATTTAAAATGAATTTCATGTATAGAGTATGCAATTTTCTCCATTAATGATGTTCAGAGACATGGAGAAAACATTCATAGTTTGATTTCTATCAGTTAACGTTTTAAAAATAAAATCCCCCAAAATTAAACTATTTGCATCTGGTTTTGTTTCCTTTGAGATTTTAGAACTTTGGAAAAACTGAAGATTGATAGCACAAAGCAAGTAAATTCTCTTTGTCAACCGATTATTATCAAGCAGTGGATTACAAAAGCTTTGAAAAAAATTACAAAGTATCTAAAAGAGGTAGAACAAATACTCTTTTCTTGAAATATCAAGAAAGGTGGAGTTTAATAGATGGTGAAAATAAATTTCAATTGAAAAGATTGATGTCACACTGAATTTGAAAAATCATTTCAGTGGTATGTCTGGTGATTACTAGAGGATTAGAGATTTGGGGAATTACTCTTTTGGTGCTGACAATTTGATTATGCTACTTTGGGAACAAATAAAGAGGATAAAAATACTCCTGCAAGTTCAGAGATCAAACATTTATGACAGTAAAGGATGGAAAAATATACATGTGGGTGATTTATATGGTAACACCTATTGCTTTTGTATATGATAGTTTTTGGATTTCTTATTTAGAACTTCCACACATTAAGTCTTAAACTATTATCATATTTCATCTGTATTTTCATTTAATTGTTGCCATTTTCAGATATTAAACATAACACAAGTTTATTTTTATATATGATATGAGGTAGAGATCTAACACGGATTATTTTTTCACAGTAGATTTTAGAACTAAAAAAATGCAGCTCTTTATGTAATGAGTACTTATTATTTACCAAATGATTTAAATAAATATATTTGTGCATTTTTCTTTATAAATAATACTTCTTATTAAGAATAAAAGTAAATTATTCAGGAATATGTGATGAACTCTTCTTTCTGCATAGCAACTTATCATGAGAAATTTGCATAATTACATTATTTCCTCAAATTTCGTTAAAATTTCTCACCTGGTCACTTATAACTGAGAATAGTTGAAGCATACTTCCAATGACAGATAAACATACAAACGTCATGTACAAGTTGATAGTAAAGTCTTATTTGTAAAAAATTACTTGTTATAATATAAATGGTTTGAGCAACTTAAAATAACATTATAGGAGTTTCTCGTGGCTCAGTGGTCAATGAATCCAACTAGGAACCGTGAGGTAATCCGAATAGGAACCACGAGGCTGTAGGTTTGATCCTGACCTTGCTAAGTGAAGTCAGCTATACAATGAGACACCAACATCAAATGCTTTCACTGACATGTGGAATCTGAAAAAAGGACAGACGGAACTTCTTTGCAGAACAGATGCTGACTCACAGACATTGAAAAACTTATGGTCTCCAGAGGAGACAGTTTGTGGGGTGGGGGGATGTGCTTGGGCTGCGGAATGGAAATCCTGTGAAATCAGATTGTTATGATCATTATACAACTACAGGTGTGATAAATTCATTTGAGTAATAAAAAAAATGAAAATAAGAAAAAAAAAAAAAGAATCCGGCATTGCAGTGAGCTGTGGTGTAGGTCGCAGATGCAGCTCACATCCCTCATTGTTGTGACTCTGGCATAGGCTGGTGGATATAGCCCTGATTAGACCCCTAACCTGGGAACCTCCATATGCCACGGGTACAGGCCTAGAAAAGACAAAAAAATATATATATAATTCTGCTTTTATATTGAAGCAGATCAACTCCCCTAAAGGGAAACAAAAAAAGCCCAAAATAACTATGTGTGTATATATATATACACACACACACGTATATATATTCAAAGGCATAAGGGATAGTCTACCAAAACAGGGACTTGAGAGACCACAATTCTAGGAAAATGGGGGTTGTGCTGAAATTTTCTATGATACTCTCTAGCAACTATTTCCTTCAGGGCATTTATCAATTCTGAGAACAGACTAAGAGCCTAAGGGTCTCAGAAAAGAGCCTGCTGATATGATCTAATACTAAGAAACAGAGGAAAAAAGATCTTGCAGTAATTCTTCATTCACAAAAGGTAACAAACAGATACTTGAGTGACCAGAATCACAGTGTAGTTGGGATACACATCAGAGTTGAATAATACTCCAGGCTCAGATGGAACTATAAGAAGGTTGTGCTTAAGGACCAGACATGAACAAGAGAGAATAAAAATCAATCCAAGAATAATACAACATTTAGTAATTTGGGCCTAGATTATATTAAGATGATTTAATTCTCTATGTCGAAAGAAAAAAATTATGGACTCTCAAGAATTTTAACATAAGGTTTGTCATATAAAGAAAATATTATACTTCATTGCATGAGAGAACCTTAACTGACCTAAAGCCAAATGAAAATTAACTGAACCACCCCATAGAGCTAGACTTCAGAATTTTTAGACACGTCTTAACCTGTTTACAAAAAGAGAAAAAAATATGTAAAAATAGAAATGAAGTTGAATAGCATCATGTGAAATATGCAAAAATAAATTTCAAATGCACACTGTTGAAACAGAAAATACAATAACCAAAAGAAAGTGTTTTATGGATAGATTTAAAAGCAAGCTAGTTGTAGCAGGACAGAATACAAGTAAACTGAAAAATAGGTCAGAAAAATATCTAGAGAGAAGAACAGACATGGAATAAACACAAATCAGAAGAAAAAAGTGTGAGACATAGCTGTAAGGTATGGAGTGAAAAAATCTTTCATATTACTAAATGAAGTCCCACAAAAAAAGTAGAGAGGTGGGGGGGTGAGAGAAAGAAAGAGGGAGAGAAAAGACTAAAAGAGTATATCAGAACATTGTAGCTGACTAGTATATAAGAAAGTTGTAGCTGACACTTTTCCAAAACTCACAAAAGTACTCATCAGAGATTCAAGAAACTTGTGAATATCAATCAGAATAACTGTAAAAATAACAACAGGCAAAGAGAAATATCTTCCAAGCAGTCATATTACTCTCTATATGTAGTCACATTTACAAAAACAAAAAAACCTAAAACTAAATATCAGAAATGTTGAAAATCTGGTTTATAAAAAGCTTATTTTAAAGTAAATTGTATAAAGAACTCTATACCCAGAAAAAAATAATTCTTCAAAAATGAGGTCAAAATAAAGACACATTCAGCCAAATAAAAGCTGTAAGCCTTCACACTAGTAGACCAGCACTGAAATAAAGAGAGTCATTCAGGAAGAGAGAAAATAATGCATGACCAAAATATTGCAGGAAGGAAGGAATTATACTTAAATGGTAAATATGAGGGTAAATGTATGTAAATATTGACTGTTAAAAATCTAATAATAAAATTCATAATAGCGTGTTGAATATAGAATTAAAGAATTGTGGTATTATTGGAGCAATAGTGGAAGTAATAATTAAAATTAATTTTTAACTAGGAGTGCCTTCTCTTTGAGATACATAAAAAGATAATAGTAAAAAATATAATAGAAATCTACAATATAAAAAAGAAAGATAAATGAAAAACAGTGATATTAAATTTATATGCCCATTAGCCAGTACAATTTTGAAATGATT
This sequence comes from Phacochoerus africanus, assembly GCF_016906955.1. NCBI lineage: Eukaryota > Metazoa > Chordata > Mammalia > Artiodactyla > Suidae > Phacochoerus > Phacochoerus africanus. Next base: position 37,675,434 of record NC_062556.1, on the reverse strand, counting down.
GAAGGATTATATAAAGTCTTTGTTGAGCTTAATCATTCATATCTACAGCAAGCTCTATAGGGATTTGAATTTTTAATAATACTTCTCTATAAATATGTTTTTATTAGACTTTTTTTTTTCGTCTTTTTGCCTATTCTAGGGCCGCTTCCTGTGGCATGTGGAGGTTTCCAGGCTAGGGGTCTAATCGGAGGTGTAGATTCCAGCCTATGCCAGAGCCATAGCAACACAGGATCCGAGCCACGTCTGCAACCTACACCACAGCTCACAGCAACGCCAGATCCTTAACCCACTGAGTGAGGCCAGGGATTGAACACCCAACCTCATGGTTCCTAGTTGGATTCGTTAACCACTGAGACATGATGGGAACTCCTGTTTTTATTAGACATTTTTGAACATTTATGTTTAACAATAGCTTATATTTCCTCACACATAATATCAATTAAGGATTTTTTTCCTCCTGAAGACTATTTTAATCATGAGAATTAATTTTTGATCCAATAGGTTTGCTTTTCACATCATTTAAGCCACATTGTTATCTTTATTACAATAAATAGCTAAGAATGATCCTATTATCACAAGTTTTCAGAAGATCTAGCAATAGATAACTAAAGGGAGATTATATTAATTTACTTGTCATAGACTTTTGACATAACTATTTCTTTAGCATTTCACCTCTTATTAATTAATGTAAGGAAAAGCAAAGCTGGATAATGGGACTTTCATCAGTTTTATCTCTGAGGCCAATGATAAAGACACGTGGTAATTTCTTCAGACTTTTATTTATTTATTTATTTATTTATTTATTTATTTATTTATTTATTTTTTGTCTTTTTGCTATTTCTTTGGGCTGCTCACACAGCATATGGAGGTTCCCAGGCTAGGGGTCGAATCGGAGCTGTAGCCATTGGCCTATGCCAGAGCCACAGCAGCGTGGGATCGGAGCCACGTCTGCAACCTACACCACAGCTCACGGCAACGCCGGATCGTTAACCCACTGAGCAAGGGCAGGGACCGAACCTGCAACCTCATGGTTCCTAGTCGGATTTGTTAACCACTGCGCCAAGATGGGAACTCCTTCAGACTTTTAAAAACTCACAGATTCAAGTTGATAATTTCCACCAAAATCATATCTTTAAAATTGAGTGAATTTTATCGTAGTATACCATATTATGCTTATCAGATTGACTCTCCAGAGAAAGAAATTTATTCAAGAGCTTCTTAATATTTCTAATGAAATAAGGGGTACCTTATAAAAACCTTATTATTATAAGATCCATTTTACATCAGTGTTATATATAAAGTAAGACTATTAATGAGTGTAGGACTATTAATGAGTATTTAAATGAATTTGAGTAATAAATTTCACATATTTTTAAACCTGCAGCCCAAATTAGATTATACTCAGGTATGTAAATACACACATATATTCCCAATGTACTAAAATATTTTCCTCAATATTTTAAAAATATTTTATTTCACATTTAACACAGAGCAATGAACCAATATAATACTTCCAAGAAGATATTATTTTCAAGTGAATTGTGGTATCCTAGCATTCTAGTTTGTCTAGTAGCAAGACAGCTCTAGCCCAGTGGGAAAAATAGGTGAAAATGAAGGTACAAAGGTATAATAGGACAGGTACATGAAAAGCAGCAACTAAAAAGATAATGCTCATAGAATTGTCACAATAACTAGATGCTACTTAAAATATATCCCATTGTGTAAATATTTACACACAAAATTTGGGCCAGTAGGGCCAGTTTGTTGATATTGTTGTTTTCAAAGTATTAAAATTGTGTGGTCTGCTTATAAGAAGACTGTATTTGAGCATAGTAGACCAATACTTCTATTGCAAAAACTAAAAGGAGGTGAATAAAACTATGTACTGTATAAAAATATATGAAAATACATTGATTTGTAATATACAAATACAAGTATATATATTTAATAAATGTTTGTATATTTTTAGTTATGTCTAAACACTCCAGAAATCTGTGGAAGAAGAGAAAGTAGATTAATTGATAGTCTAAAGAAAAAAAGTACATCTTAGAAACTGAACATTAGAATCTGTTAGATTACAATTTAAAAACCTGAGGGTACTACATGAGAAACAAAATGAGCCAGATGTATAATGATCATAATTATAACATAAACCAGTCCCCACCTATTTCAATTAATGATTTAATTGAGGTGATGACACCTTGAAAAAAACCCAAGGAAGACAAAATATAACTAAATATATATTTTATATAATTGAAATATCATTAGATTATAATTAAATATAGATTAATAATGATAAAAACGTGGACACATATTCAAAGAGAAGCTCTTAAAATTGAAAATATCTAGAAAGAATAAAATATCATCATTTGAGTAAAACTGACTGATAGTTAACTTCAAAAAAATTATAGAAGCCAGAAGAAAAATGTTTTAAATCTTTAAAGTGAAAAAAGAAAAAAAATTTTTTTTCGTCTTTTTCTCTTTCCTAGGGCTGCTCCCACAGCATATGGACGTTTGCAGGCTAAGGGTCTAATCAGAGGTGTAGCTGCCAGCCTGCGCCAGAGCCACAGCAACGTGGGATCTGAGCCACGTCTGCAACCTACACCACAGCTCACAGCAACACCAGATCCTTAACCCACTGAGCGAGGCCAGGGACCGAACCCGCAACCTCATGGTTCCGAGTCAGATTCGATAACCACTGAGCCATGACAGGAACTCCAGAAGAAAATTTTATCAACATAAGATCCTTCAAGAGTTTTGAAAAAATAAGCATAAACTAATAAGCATTAGGACAAAAAAAGTTGATGGATATTGTCAGTAAACATGGATTAACAGAAATACTATAGAGAATTCTTCAAGGTGAAGGAAAATTTATTCAAAATAGTTTTTAAAAGAAAAGATGATCCTTGAAAACATATATGTAAATAATTAAAAACATATCACCATTTAAAACTTATTAATTACATGAATAACAACAGTATAATGTGTACCAGTAACTATATGTGAAATTGAATTACTTACTATAGCTCCAAATCCATGGTGAAAATGAAGCTAAAATATCTTAATATCTTTACATTTTTCATAAAATGTTTAAAGTAAAAATTTTAAGCAGCCACTCTACTGTCGATTATAAGGTATACTAGAAAATTATGCTAGCATATAACTAACAAAATCATAGGAAAAAATGAAATTCTTTAAAATAAAATCTTTCTTAATCCAACATAAAGCAAAACAGAAACAACAAGGACAAGCTGTATCAAATAGAAACTAAAAGAGAGCTAATAGATTTACTAAACAAAGCAATAGTTACACAAAATGTAAATAGGGAAAATATTCTAAAAATTAAAGAAAGTAATTGTCAGCATGGAAGTACAAAGTCTATGTTTCTTAACAGCAGATGACATTTTTAGTTTGAGTATGGAAAATTATGTAGCATGCAAAAATGAATCAGGAAAAAAACTTGATATGCCCCATCTAATCTAATGATGACTAAATGACAAGAAGCATAAGCATTGTCATTGTAAAGAGGACATTTCACATTATAGTCTTAAATCATGAGTCAGATAAAATAATTATAAACTGATGTATTCCTAACTGAATTTTATAAAGGGAAATTGACAGATCTACCAAAAATAATTAGATAATATATATTCCACAGAAAGTCAAACAGGTTTTTATCAAAGGCTCAATTCGGCATGATTAAGCATAACAGATTATTCCTAAATTATTGGAGCATGGGTGGCCAGAGTTACCAAAGATATTGATTAAACTGTGTCTCCTTGAAATTTCAACAAAGACTTCTATTGTTCAGACCATCCTTAAATTCAGTTATTTTCCTGGTAACTTCATGACCAAAAGCTAATAGAATTCCATATGTGATATATGCTTTCTCCATGAACTAAATGTATCAAACAGTAATTTTGGAGCCATCAGAGATAATGTATTTGCATTTTTTATTGTTTAAATGATGTTTCTGTTAACTCATAAAAATTATATTTTCATGGAGCTCCAATCTTATGGTTTTGTACTTTACCTATTCTATATAAGAAAATGTAGTCTAAAAAAATATTGACCTTAAATCATCCATTTTGGGAATAACTTCATTTTCACCAGGATACTGAACTTCATTTTTACCAGGATACTGCACAACTTCAAAAGCCACTATACAAGACCTTTCTGCCCTTTTGGGTGCAAATATATTAGGTCTAGGACTTTACTTACATCATAGTTTTTGTAACTTAGTCACACCTCCCAAAGTCCTACATACTCAAAAACCTCTTCTTAACAGGCTATTTAGCTTTTATACATCATGGTGGATTTTATTTTTTTTAATTTTTTTATTGTTATTTCCCCAATACACTTTTTTTTCCTACTGTCCAGCATGGTGACCCAGTTACACATACATATATACATTCTCTTTTATCCCATTATCATGATCCATCATAAGTGACTAGGCATAGTTCTCAGTTCTATATAGCAGGATCTCATTACTTATCCAATCCAAAGGCAAAAGTTTGCATCTATTAACCCCAAATTCCTAGTCCATCCCACTCCCTCCCTTGGCAACCACAAGTATATTCTCCAAGTCCATGATTTTCTTTTCTGTGGAAAGGTTCATTTGTGCCATATATTATATTGCAGATATAAGTGATATCATGTGGTATTTGTCCTTCTCTTTCTGACTTATTTCACTCTGGATGAGAGTTTCTAGTTCCATCCATGTTGCTAAAAATGACATTATGTCATTCTTTTTTATGGCTGAGTAGTATTCCATTGTGTATATATACCACATCTTCCTAATACAATCATCTGTTGATGGGCATTTGGGTTGTTTCCACATCTTGGCTATTATGAATAGTCCTGCAATGAACAAGTGGTTGCATGTATCTTTTTAAAGAAGAGTTTTGTCTGGATATATGCCCAAGAGTGAGATTTCTGGATCATCTGCTAATTCTATGTATAGTCTTCTAAGGTATCTCCATACTGTTTTCCATAATGGTTGTAGCAGCTTACATTCCTACCAACAGTGCAGGAGGGTTCCCTTTTCTCCACACCCCCATCCAGCATTTGTTCTTTGTGAACTTCTTTTTTTTTTTTTTTTTGTCTTTTTGCTATTTCTTGGGCCGCTCCTGCGGCATATGGAGGTTCCCAGGCTAGGGGTCCAATCAGAGTCGTAGCCACCGGCCTATGCCAGAGCCACAGCAACGCAGGATCCAAGCCGTGTCTGCAAACTACACCACAGCTCACGGCAACGCCGGATCGTTAACCCGCTGAGCAAGGGCAGGGACCGAACCCGCAACCTCATGGTTCCTAGTCGGATTCGTTAACCACTGCGCCACGACGGGAACTCCTGTTCTTTGTGAACTTCTTAATGATGGCCATTCTGACTGGTGTGAGGTGGTATCTCATGGTAGTTTTGATTTGCATTTCTCTAATAATCAGGGATGTTGAGCATTGTTTCAAGTGCTTGTTGGCCATCTGTATATCTTCCTTAGAGAAATGTCTATTCAGATCTTTTGCCCATTTTTCCATTTGGTTGTTGGCTTTTATGTTGTTGAGTTGTATAAGTTGTTTGTATATTCTAGAGATTAAGCCCTTGTCAGTTGCATCATTTGAACCTATTTTCTCCCATTTTGTAAGTTCCTTTGCTGTGCAAAAGCTTGTCAGTTTGATTAGGTCCAATTGGTTTATTTTTGCTTTTATTCCTGTTGCTTTGGGAGACTGATCCAAGCAAACATTTTTGTGGGCTCAAGCCCTGACCTCACTCAGTGGGTTAAGCATCTGTCATTGCCGTGCGCTGTGGTGTAGGTTACAAACGTGGCTCAGATCTGTCACTGCTGTGGCTCTGGCATAGGCTGGCAACTACAGCTCTGATTAGACCCCTATCCTGGGAACTTCCATATTCTGCGGGTGCAGCCCTAAAAAGGACAAAGGACAAAAAAAGGAGTTCCCATTGTGGCACAGAAGAAACAAATCTTACTAGCAATGATGGATTTTCTTCTTTACATAGTAGTGAGAAACCAGGCCTTGTGACTATGGCTTTTATTGATGAATCGATACAAACACAAGGTTAACCAGCCAGAAGGATACTGTTCTCTTCTTGACAATTACTGTAAATTATCAGTCCCTTCCTAAAGCCCACTTAATTAGTCCAGACCAACACTGATTCATCTCAGAAGAATGAAAGTTATTTAACTAGCAGACACAAGATCTACCTGCAGTTAGCATCTGTAGAGGCCTCAGAAATTTCCTTATCATTCTACTTTCCTCCTCATCTACCAGGAAAAATATTGTTATTCCCATTTAATTTATCACTATCATCTTAAAAAAAAAACATCTTAAGCTTAGATAAAGTATGTCTAATATTTTGGTTATCCTTGATCACTGATAAAGTCATCAGCCTTTAAATTGTATATATTTTCATATACTTAAAAGTCCTTAGTGTTTAATCACTACTGCCCCTGATTCATCATCTCAACAAAAGGCTTCCATCCAACTTTTTCTATTATTTATTCAAGAACACCTGTTTCATGACTAAGAATTATATTTACAGATGGAAACTCATACTAAAAATGTCCTTCAACTTTTTGCCAAGAAATCCCATGCTGGGAACACTGCACCTCTCAAGAAAAAGTTGTTCATTCTTTTAAAGTTGGAGAAAAGGAATCTCTGGTCTCCTGAATGCTCATTGGTGATGGTCTCTCCATAATATTATCCAGCACTTTACTCTTCATAATAACTATTTTCCTATCCATTATATAATTAGCCTTCACTATTGTTCACACTATTTTATTTCAAGATGAAGTTAATAATCATGTGAAACAGTTATACATGCTATTTCCTGAGCTTTTCTCTCCCTGACACATTAGCTCAATAGCACACTGTCTTCCCAATTTTGCTAGCATGTGCTGATGTTTTTATAGCTAAAAATCATTCTACTTCTGAAATTATGAAACAGTAAACTCTAAAATTAAAAATATATTTTCTTGTATCCTTAATACTTGTTTACTCATATTTATCCACATCTTTTCAAGGTATGATGGATTATCCAACATCAATGTGCTCATCATAGGAACTACATTTTCCAGAATGTCTTTGCTTTATTGTACTGGGTTAGAGTTGACATAAGGTCAAACTCGAGTGGGATTTTGGAGATAGATGTGAAACTGTAGGCCTTACTTGCCAAAGATAATTACCATCAAATATTTTTGAGCACAGATAACTTTGTCTTATTTCCTCTTTCATAATTTTGACTGCTGGTGCTGATGATTGACAGCTATTCCAAGCTCATCACCAAAGTTCAAGAACTGCAGAGAGGCAAAAGTAAGATAATAAATGATGCCAGTTTTCTTGAGACTGAGGAAATTCCTCAGGAATGAAACTTTAGTGTTAAAACCAAAACAGTCTCATAAAAATTGGATGGTGTGTTCACCCCAAAAATGGTTTCTCAATGGCCTTGACATGGCTTGCTTAAAAATTATGATCTCAGTCAGTTAGGTTTATCTGTTTATTTAATAAGTAAAGGTTTTTATACTCTGCTTAATGGGGTCTGATGCTAAATTTGGGATTTTCTCTAATGGGCTCATATAATGTTATAAGAAATGTTTTGGAAAGAAATACTGATACCTACATATTTCATTGCATATAAATTTAGATATGGAAATTATGATTGCAAAACATAAAGAAAAATGTATTCCCAAATTTAGAATAACTAGAAAATGGATAATAATATAGCAGGTAATGACTGATGAGGTAATGTGGAAAAAGAAAAATAACTCTTTCATAATTCATAGCAAGGTTTTAATAATAAGCTTAAAATTAACAAGTGAATAAGTTTTTTATAAGTATATTTTATAAAGTCAGAAAGGTAACTGCAAAAGGAGGTTGAATGATAAAACAATGAAAAACAAAGCAAAGCAAAAATAAAAGGGAAACAGTAAAACCCAGATCATATATCAGAAGGTAGCAAACACAAAAGCATTAAAAGAAAGAATTCACATAAAAATAAAATAAAGAACCAGAATTTGAAGAGATTTACATAAGAAGTAGATTGAATAATACTTATTAGATCAATTAAAAATAATCATCTTTGCATTATATGATACAAAATAGTGATTTGCAGGTATACAACTAAAAGGATGGATGAAAAGAATACGATGATACTAAGAGCAGAAATTAGAATTTTTATATAAATATCAGACAAGTTTAAATTCAAGACAACATGTGTTAAATGAAACACGAGGGCAAAAAAATATAGTTAACAAGGATAATTTGATCTCATGAAAATTTCAAAGTCAAATATCACAGTATGAAAAAAAATCATGAAAAATCTATAGAAAGTATTCAAAGAAACCAAAGGAAATTCAAAAGTAAAATATTATTTTCTGCATCTCTCTCATTGTTTTAGTAGAAAAAAGTTGATAAAATGTAAAGAATCTGAATATAATAATTATTAGTATTGAACTTGTAGAGAAATTTTGAACTGCATTTTATATTGGAATAATATTTTTACTGACACAAGGAAGATTTATCAATGTGACTATGTTATAAGAAAAACAAAATTGATATACATTCCAAAAGGCAAATTAATACAGAAAACATTCGCATGACAGCAAACAAAAATAAGAAAGAAACATTAAATTGTATAAACAGATAAACATAAAAATGATCTGAAAATGGAAAGTAAGATTGCCAGCAATTGTCTGTTAAATAACTTTAAGGGATTGGATCATAATGACTGCAGAATAGAACATGAAGCTCACCATCTTCCTCAAACACATCAAAAACCCCCACTTGTGTAACGATTCTCACAGAACATCTAAAGAGCACTGGCAGGAGACCTCAGATTTCAAAAAGGACATGAAAATATTCACATAACTGAGTAGGACAAAAGGAAAAAAAATAAAAAATAGGAGAGGAAAAGGAATCAGGATTGGACAGGCACCTCTGGGAGGGAGATGTAAAAGAGGAAGGGTTTCCAAACACTGGGAGACCCCTTGACTAGTGGGGAGATCAGCTGAGGCAGAAGGGGGCTTCAAAGCCTCAGAGAAAAGCGCAGCCACCAGTTTGAGGAGAACAAAGCAGAGGGATGACCACACAAATCGTGCCTCTGCCTAGTGCACCCCAGCTTGAGATGCTCATGCATGGGGCAGGTGGGGTCTGGGTGCTGAAGCTTGGGTTTTGGAGTTCAGAACTGGGGAGATGAACAGGGTTGGCTGCATGGAAACAGCCTAAAGGGGCTAGGCTGTGGTTCTGGAGGAGGCCTGGGCCTACCAGAAAAGCAGGATATCATTTTGGAGGAGTGTAAGAGGTGCACCACCATAGGAATTTCTTTCTCTGCACATTGTAGCTCTCAGATGGGTGGGTGCCTCCAGTGTGGGCTACCAGGCTGGGTGAAAACCTCTGCAGCCATCTCAGACTCCAGAGGTGGGAGCAGCCTGCCACCTACAAAGGTCCCATGACTAGGCACCACCCACAACCTCCCTGGAAGAGAGCCAGCTGCCACAACTGCCAAGGGTCTGCACCCAGGCACTACCTGGCACCTCCACCTCCATGGAAGGATGTGCACCCACCATTGCTGACATGTCCCCACCCTCCTGAGTGTGTGCACAGTCTGTGCACCTACATGCCCCCTATTAACGGGATAATGGCTTGCACACACTGAAGAAAGAGAAAACAAGCATCCAAACCAAAAGTAGCTCTCATGACAAAAAAAAAAAATAGTAACCTACACAAGGTACCCAGGAATGATTCCACATATAAATAGCTCCCCTAGACCACTGTAGATAATCATTTACCCTAAACTCACAGAGTAAGAGAAATATAAAGAAAATAAAGAAGCAGAAGGATCATTCTCAGTTAAAAGAACAGGAGAATTCCTCTGAAGGAGCAAAGAAATGGTCCTCTTCAGTCTAATAGATACCAAGTTCAACAAAGAAGTAATGAAAATACTGAAGGAATTAAGAAAGGTCATCATGGTAAATTATGATTATTGTAAAAAGGAATTAGAAACTATAAGGAAGAGTCAAGAAAAATTAGAAAATTAATTTGCCAAGATGAAAGCTGAGCTAAAGGTAATGAATAGCAAAATGAATGATGTACAGGAATGAATAAGTGAATTAGATGATAGAATAATGTAAATAACACAATCAAGACCACAGACAGAAAGTCAAAGGAAGAAAATATTAAGCAATATAAAAGATCTACAAGATCATATAAAGTGTGCCAATATATGCATAAAAGGAATTTAAGAAAGATAAGAGAAAAAAAATGATTGAAAGGTATTTGAAGAAATCATGGCTGAAAACTTTCAAAATCTGAAGAAACAAATATCCAGATACAGGAATCACAAAAGGTCCCCAAGAAGATGAACTGAAACAAACCTATAATACATATTGCAATAAAATGAAAAAATAATAAAAATAAAGAGGTCTCTATTTCCCTCCATGTTGCTACAAATGGCATTATTTTGTTCTTTTTTATGGCTTAGTAGTATTCCATTGTGAGACTCTGCTACTAAGTGAAATAAGTCATAAAGACAAATACCATATGATATCACTTATATCTGGAACTAATATAGGCACAAATGAACCTTTCCACAGAAAAGAAAATCATGGACTTGGAGAACAGACTTGTGGTTGCCAAGGGGGATGGGGAAAGAGTGGCATGGACTGGGAATTTCAGGTTAATTGATGAAAACTGTAGCCTTTGGAATGGATAAGCAATGATATCCTGCTGTGTAGCACTACGAGCTATATCTAGTCATTTATGATGGAGCATGATATCATGAGGAAAAGAAGGTATATATGTGTGTGTGTGACTGGGTAACTCTGCTGTATGGTAGAAAATGGACAGAACAGTGTAAACCAGCTAAGATGGAAAAAATAAAAATCATTAAAACAATAGAGATCCAAAGACACCTAGAGAAAAACAAAGAGTTAATTACAAGGGAACAGCCATAAAGCTATCATCCAATTTCTCTGCATGCCAGAAGTGAGTGGCAACATATAGTCAAATTTCTAGAAGGGAAAAACTTGCAGCCTAGAACACTGTACCCAGAAAGATTATCATTTAAAATGGGAGAGAGAAATAATTTCTCTGGCAAGCAAACCTATAATAATACAATGATACTAGACCTATCCTAAAAGAAATATTAAAATGTCTACACTAAAGAGAAAAAAGATATAGGAAGGAGGAAAACACAATTGGAAAGTAAACACTGAAATAAACCAATATACAGATCAGAAAGAAATAGAAAACTATTTGTGAAAGATGGAAAACAAAAGAAACAGAAAAAGATTAAATATGAAGGTATAGAATAGGACATTGAAATCATAAAATGTGGAGAAGAGTAAAAAACAAATGTGGACTTTTTTTTTTTTTTAGAATGTGTTTTAAGCTATAGGACTATTGGTCTAAAGAAAATAGACATAGGAAGAGGTTAACAAACTTGAAAAACAGGGAATGACAAATCAGAAACATACAATAGATTCACAAAAACCAAAGAGAAGATAATACAAGCAATAGTAAAGGAAATCACCCAACCACTTAAACAAAAAGAAACAACATGCTGCCAAAAAAAATGAGGGAATCAAAAAGGAAGTTAGGAGTACTCTTCATGGCTCAGTGGTTAATGAACCTGACTATGATCCATGAGGTTGTGGGTTCGATTGCTGACCTCACTCAGTGGGTTAAGGATCCATGGGTGTGGTCCTAAGAAGAAAAAAAGAAAGAAAGAAATTAAAAACGCCTTGGTAAAAATGTCACTGAAAGAAAACATACATTTTATGGGATATAATGTAAATCAACTATAATAAAAAATTTAAAAATCTATGGAATGCCACAAAAGTAGTTTTTAGAGAAAAATTCATAGTGATATAGGCCTCCCTCAAAAAACAGGAAAAAAATCTCAAATCAACAACCTAACCTACCACCTAAAATAATTAGAAAGAGAAGAACAAACAAAATTAAAGTTGCAGAAGGAAGGGAATCATAAAGATCAGAGAGAAAATCAATAAAATGGAGATTAAACATTATTAGAAAAACAATAAAGACGTGGTTCTTTGAATGGGTAAAAATGTATTGGCAAACCTCTGGCAAGTCTCACTAAGAAGAAAAAAAACAGAACCTGAATAAACAAAATAAGGAATGAAAAAGGAGAAATCTCAACTGATACCACAGAAATACAAACAAAACAAATCAAAACAAAAACCATAAGAGAATACTATGAACGATTATATGCCAACAAACTGGACAAGCTAGAAGAAATGGATAACTCTCTATAAGCATATAGCCCACTAAAACTGAATCCAGAAAAAGAGATAATATGAACAGACAAGTCAGTAGAAATGAAATCTAGTGTGTAAGTTAAAAAACTCACTAAAAACAATATCCAGGACAAGATGGCTTCACAGGGGAATTCTACCATGCACACAAACAAGAACATATACCCATCCTTCTCAAACTTTTCCATATGATGAAGACAAAAGAACACTCCTAAAGATATTCTATGAAGCCACCAACACTCTAATACCAAAATTAAACAAAGATTCTACCAAAAAAGACAATTATATACCAATTTTTTTTTTTTTTTTTTGCTATTTCTTGGGCCGCTCCTGTGGCATATATGGAGGTTCCCAGGCTAGGGGTCAAATCGGAGCTGTAGCCACCGGCCTACGCCAGAGCCACAGCAACACAGGATTCGAGCCGCGTCTGCAACCTACACCACAGCTCAGGGCAACGCCGGATTGCCAACCCACAGAGCAAGGGCAGGGACTGAACCTGCAACCTCATGGTTCCTAGTCGGATTCGTCAACCACTGTGCCACAACGGGAACTCCCTATACCAATATTTTTGATGAATATCAATGCAATAATTCTTGACAAAATTTTGGCAAATTGAAACCAACAACACAGACAATAGATCGCATACCATGACCAGGTGAGATTTATCCCAAATTCACAAGGATGGTTCAACATACACAAATCGATGAATGTAAAACAGTACATTAACAAAAGAAAAGTCAAAGAGCACATGATCATCTCAGTAGATGCCAAAAAAGCACTTGATAAAATTCAATATCAATTCATGATAAAAATGCTTACCAATTCATATATGGAGGGAACTTTTGTCAACATAACAAAAGCCATTCATGACAAACCCACCATCAATATAATACTCAACAGAGAAAAGCACAAGCCTTCCCACTAAAATCAGAAGCAAGACAATCACCTCTTCTCAATGTCATATAGGAAGCCCTAGCCAGAATAATCAGGAAAAATATATAAAAAGTATTCAAATTGGAAAGGAAGTGGTAATTTTTATTATATGTGCTGACATGATGCTACATATAGAATAGCCTAAGGACTCCACACAAAAACTACTAGATATGGTAAGGGAATTCGGCTAAGCAGCAGGATAGAAGATTAACATTCAGAAATCAGTTGCATATCTGTATACTAACAATGAAATATCAGAAAGGGCATGGGGAATAGAAAAAAATAATACCCTTTAAAATTACACCAAAAAAAAAACTAGCAATAAACTTGACCAAGAAGTGAAAGATTTATATATACACTGAGAACTATAAAATGTTAATAAAGGAAATTCAGGAGAATTAATAGAAGTGTCAAGATATCACGTGCTCTTGCATTGGAAGAATTAATTGTTAAAATGGCAATACATGCTACTCAAAGCAATCTACAGACAATGTGATCTCTATCGAAATACCTATGACATTTTTCACAGAACTAGAATAAATAATCCAAAATTTTTTATGGAACCATAAATGTCCCAGCAATTCTGAGGGGGAAAAAAATCAAAGTTGGAGGCATAAGTCCCAGACTTCAGAAAATATTAGTAAACTACAGTAATTAAGACAGTGTGGTGCTGGTGCAAAAACAGATGTATAGATCAATGGAACAGAATAAAGAGCCAAGAAATAAACCAACACAGCTCTAGCCAATTAATATTTGATAAAGGAAGCAAGAATATAAAATGGGAAAAGATAGTCTCTTCAGCAAATGGTGGTGGGAAAACTGGACACCTGCATGTAAATCAATGAAATTAGAACACACCCTCACCACCATGCATAAAAATAAACTCAAAATGGCTCAAAGATTTAAACATAAGACATGAAACCTACAACTCATAAGAGAACATAAGCAAAACATTCTCTGACATCAACCAAACAAATGTTTTCTTAGGTCAGTCTCCCAAAGCAGTGGAAATAAAAAGAAAAATAAACCGATGGGAACTAATCAAACTTTTAAAGCTTTTGCACAGCAAAGGAAACCATAAACAGAAAGAAAAGACAACCTACAGTATGGGAGAAAATATTTGCAAATGATACAACCCATGAGGTATTAATCTCCAAAATATATGAACAACTCTTTCAACTCAACAGCAACAAAAAGAAAACACATTGAAAAATGGGTAGAAAATCTAAATCGACATTTCTCCAAAGAAGACATTTGGATCGCCAGTAAAGACATGAAAAGATGTTCAACGTAACTAATTATTAGAGAAATGCAAATTAAAATTACAATGAGGTGCCACCTCACACTGGTCAGAATGGCCATCATTAATAAGTCTACAAATAACAACTGCTGAAGAGGTTGTGGAGAAGAGAGAATACTCCTACTCTATTGGTGGGAATGTAAATTGGTACCACCACTAAGGAAAACAGCAAGGAATTTCCTCATGAAACTAAAGACAGAATGACCATATGATCCAACAATCCTACTCTTGGGCATATATCTGGACAAAATTACCATCCAAGAAGCACATGAGCATGTATACTCATAGCAGCACTATTAACAATAGCACAAACTTGAAAACAACATAAATGTCTGTTGACAAATGAATGGATTAGGAAGATATGGTGCACAGAATACTACTCAGCCATAAAAAAGTGAAATAGTGTTATTTGCAGTAAAGTAGATGCAACTAGAGATTACCATACTCAGTGAAGTAAGATTGAAAGACAGATACCGTATGATTTCACTTATATGTAGCATCTAATGTATGGCACAAATGAACCTATCTGCAGAACAGAAACAGCCTCACAGTCATAGAGAATAGACTTGTAGTTGCCAGAGTGGAGGGGGAGGGGGTGAGATGGACTGGGAGTTTGGGGTTATTAGATGCAAACTATTACATTTAGAATGGTAAACTAGATCCTATTGTATAGCACAAGGAACTGTATCCAATCTAATCCCCTGGGATGCACCATAATGGAAAAGAATATAAAATATAAATATAAATATAAACATATAACTTTAGGAAAACATTTGCAAATGATGCAACCCAAAAGGTATTAATCTCCAAGTATACAAACAACTCACAAACACACACACATATATAGATGTAAATGTCACTTTGCCATATAGCAGAAATTGGCACAATTTTGTAAATCAACTGTATTTCTTAAATTAAAAAAAAAGATTGAATATCTGAGTTTATTGGTTATTTGATTATTCATTAATACATTTAGATGTTATAGCCCTATTAATACTGTTGCATATGTTTTGACCAAATACATTACCACCTATGTGAATATATTGTGTCCCTGTAATTGGTATATAACAAATTAACCCCAAATTTAGTGTCTTCAAGTTAATCATTTTATTATGCTCCAGATTTCATCAATGGCCCACATGGCTCAATTATAGTTTGAGAATTTTCACATTGTTGCAATCAAGATTTGTGTGGGATGGTAGACATCTGAAATTTCTCCTGCTTGCCTTGGGCTGCTAGGGGTTCTTCAGGGTCTGTGGATATTTTTGACTCAGGTCTGTTGCATCAGAGCGGAATGGCTGCTCAGACCTGATCTCAAGGTGTTTGGACAAGGGATTAATCTCCCAAATATGCAAGCAACTCAAACAATTTCATGCAAATAAAAACAAATTAAATTAGCTGGAAGACTAAAAAGCTAGGTTGTTTGGTGAACAGAATATCTGAGTTTATTGATTAGAATAAGAGAGAGTCAGAATTGGCCCACACCAAAAGGGATTATTTTTGATAAAGCAAGGCTTGGGGACATAGAAATCCTTTTTATCCTTTATAAATCATCTTCATTCTCTATTACATTTCCTTTCCAAAGGAATTTTCAAAACATATTCTTACATGAAAACATGTTTTATAACTTCAGCACTGCACAATCACATATTTTCTTTATTAGCTAAAAAAACAACAAAAATATAATAAGATAAATTATTATGGTATAGCACATGCAAAATATGGTAAAAATACAATAAAGCCAGATAAAAATAATAATGTAAAACAAGTTATACTTATAAGCCAGCTTATTCTACTTAGTTTTTATAGTGGTCATTGAAATTTAATTTCTCAATGTCAAAGTTTCTTTAATTGAAATCACAGGTTGCTTAAGGTAACTTCAATCAGAAATCATAAAACCATTGCTGTGTAACATAGCATTTTTTAAGTGTTGTTTCAGCTTCCTCTAATTAAGAATCTGATATGACCATACTGAGTCCCTCAGGAGGCTAATGTCTTTTCCATGTGCTACTTCACACCTAAGGAAATAAAACAAGGAACATGATCAAACAATAGCAGTTTCTACCTTGACTGGGAAATAGCTTCAAGAAAGCCTCATGCCCTTGGTTGTATTTGATGGATTATCATTTCAGTATTTCAGGACTTAGTTCATCTATAATTGACCATGAAAGTGATGAGCTACAGATGGTCCAGGTTTTTTATGGCACTGAAGCAGAAAGCAACAGTTTGTTTGCTTTTGCACAGAAAAGCAGTGAAGTTTCACAAGTCAAAGCATGAAAATAACTTCTGTGCAGAGATAACACAGTTCATCTGTTAAAATATGGGGTAAAACCAAACCCAAAGAAAAAGCCTTTTGGTTGAACAAACAAGGAATCATAATAAACAATGTTGCTGCCATATAACAGATGTAGGACAATGACAGTTTGGCTGATATATGAACATAAAAATTTTTCAGACAAGAAGCCATGGGGCACTACTGTTACTCATTATTTATTTAAAATAACTTAAAACCTAAAATCAAGTTAGCGATACTTAAAAATCAAGCCTCTGCTTCTGTCCATTTATGGTTGTGGTCTTATTAACTTTTAGATTTATTAAATGTAGATTTTAGATTTAAAAATAAAAATTTGTCTTCCAAATAAAGTTAAATAATTACATTAAACATATATGAAAAGCTGTAATATAACAAATACTATTTTTATCTTTTTTTTCCCCTCTTCAGGACTTCAAATGCAAACATGATGATTTTGGTTAACTGTCATTCAAATATATTCCAGAATGAGAGGATTGGTTAATGATGGAGGTTTGGTCTTGTTGAGGCTCAGGACAGGCTACCCTGAATTTGTCAAAGTGGCATCTTGATTATTTTGAATTAAAAATACTTAAGAAATGTTCAGTAGGGGTATTTTGACTCCCTGAGAACAGGAAATGAATCTATCATGTGAAAGTGCCCTCCCTGCATCTGGAGGTAGAAGGACACCCTTATCTTCAGAAAGAATTCAGTGTCCAGAAGCCTATGTGAATCATGTCACCTCCTTATTAATTTACTAAAACTCTGTTTTATTTTATTTTACTTTATTTTATTTATTATTTCATTTTATTTTATTTTATCTTTTTAGTGCTACACCCATTGCATATGGAGGTTCCCAGGCTAGGGGTCAAATATGGAGCTACAGCTGCCTGCCTATGCCACAGCCATGGCAACATGGGATCCAAGCCATGTCTATGACCTACACCACAGATCACAGCAATGTTGGATCCTTAACTCACTGAGCAAGGTCAGGGATTGAACACACGTCCTCATGGATACTAGTCAGGTTCGTTAACCACTGAACCACAAGGGGAACTCCTTCACTAATTAAGCACCCAAAGCCCGAGTTTCTTTGTCTTGTCAATTACTCATAAATTTAGATCCTTCACTAATTAAGCACCCAAAGCCTGAGTTTCTTTGTCTTGTAAATTACTCATAAATTTATTGTTTCTTTGTCTTGTCAATTACTCATAAATTTATTGTTTCTTTGTCTTGTCAATTACTCATAAATTTATTGTTTCTTTGTCAAAAAAGTTTCAAATCTGCCTGCTTTGGTCATTTCTTATGTCCCTATTTCTATGAGATATTTGTGTGTATTAATTAAACCTACTTTGTTTTCTCCTATTAGTTTATCTTGTGTCAATTTAGTTACTACACCATCCAACATAACTCAAAAAGGCTAAGGAGGTAGTTTCGCCCTTCCCAACAGTCTTACTTGCCTCTATAATTTCTATACTTAAATTAGTGTCTAAGCATTTAATACATACTTTTTAAAAGAATATATGGAAAATGTGTAACAATTCAAAAGGTGTTAATAAAATCTATTGATGTTATGGTGTAAAGGAGTTTGATACATAAATATATATATATATGTGTGTGTGTGTGTGTATATATAAGTATATATATTATATATATATAATATCCCCAGATAAGAATACTACTCATAGAGAAAAATAAGAAAGGAAACAACCTAAAAGTTAATTCTCTTTGAGGTTAGTAAGAATTTTTTTCCCTTCTGCATTATTTTTTACATTTTGCATTTCTATGAAGAGTATATCAAATTATTTACAGGTATTTTTCAAGACAGAGATATTTACAGTCAATTCATGGAAACCACCAAAGGAAAAATATTTTAACGTTTATATAAAACTATGCAACTTCCTAGCAAAGTGCTTTAATTTTATTTTGCGTAGCTTATATAACATCTACATCCTATGTAAAAATATGTAAAATATTAATTATCACAAGATATATGATAGTAAGGAAATAAGAAATCGCTAGCAAATTAATTTGTCACTTGAATGTAATTGTTCAACTTTAATTCATCTCCAAATATTTAGTAATAATAAATTTTAGTTAATTTATACTTAAATTATAGTTACTTTATATTCATATAAAAACATTTATATTTTTGACAAACAGATTGAGAATCTTAAAACATAAGCATTTCCTTTTTTCACTACATAAGATATTATTACTCACACTCTTAGAAGAATGTATCCTTTGGTTGCTGGTCCGAGAGTAGCGATACTTTGATCTGTTCTCCTATAACATTTCCCTAACTGACTCAAGCATGGATTTCTGAACATGCTGGCTGTGCATAAAAGCCTGATCCTCTTCACCCTGTGAGTTCTTTATTCACTATTCATTTAATGAATGGACATTTATTAAGTCCCTATTATGTGTTGTGTACTCTGCAGACGTAAAAGCCCCCACAGGAAATGAACCTGTAGAATTAGCTTCCTAAGTACATCACTTTAATTAGCTGCAGTGCTCAAGACAAATTCATGAAGTCTCTGTTGGTGGTGTCCTTGGCCTTGGTAAGCCCTGTGTATCCAGGGATGCTAACTGTTGTTCAGCTGTTTTACACACTTGTGGGTTAGCTCTCATCTCTCTTGATAAGAGCCCTGTGTCTCCCTTGACAGAGAAGTGCCACCAGCCCAGCTCTTTTCCATAAATCAGGGTGGGGCCTCCTCAGGCATTTTAAGACCCCTGCCCACAGGGAGAGCTCAGTGGGCAAGCAGTCTCCCTGCCATTCTCTTGAATCCTCCAGCACGTCCTGCACACCCAGTACTATGTTGACATCTGCATCTGGGCTTGGGATTGCATCACACAAATGCCTTAATGCCTTCATGAGTGTGGAGCATGGATAGACATAGAAATGCCCCTAAAGTTGGCATTGTTGGATCATTGCTTGGCCTCGTGCCAGCGATCATTTTGCCTAATGGGGGAGACAGATCTCAGCATTTCATGCTTTCTCCATAACCTATGTATTTCCCAATCTGTTGGAAATCATGATTTTTTTCTGCCATCCCTGTGGCCCACAAAGATATGGCATGCCTTTACCAAGTGCCCTAACATGATTTCTTTATCAATTGTAGATTTTTGGTTTACTGTTATACTGAAGTTTTGATATGAGTCTATATATACAAGATTGTTTTAAGTTGTTTCTCTCTTAATTGCAAGTGCATCGACAGTATCCTGCATTTGTACCTTGCCTTTCTCACAATTTCTGATCTTGACAGAAAAATTGTGCATGGATAATTTCATATCTTTACTGTATATATACCTTTACTGGTGAGCTTTGTCATTTATGGTATTTTTGCTTCTGGTTGTGGCCTTTTCTTTTCTGTCTAGAGAAGTTCCTTTATTATTTGTTGTAAAGCTGGTTTAGTGTTGCTGAATTCTCTTAGCTTTTGCTTATCTGTGAAGCCTTTGATTTCTCCTTCAAATCTGAATGAGAGCCTTGCTGGTAAAGTAATCTTGGTTGGAGGTTTTTTTTCCTTTCATCATGTTAAGTATATCATGCCACTCCATTCTGGCCTGCAGAGTTTCTACTGAAAAATCTGCCAATAACCTTATTGGGGTTCCCTTGTAGGTTGTTTCTTTTCCCTACCTACTTTCAAGATTTTCTCTATGTCTTTAATTTTGGTCAGTTTGATTAATATGTGTCTTGGGGTATTTCTCCTTGGGTTTATTTTTTATGGTACTCATTGCACTTCCTGGATTTGAGTGAGTGGTTCCTTTCCCACTTTAAGGAAGTTTTGGACTATTATCTCTTGGAATATTTTTTCTGTCCTCTCCTCTCTCTCTTCTCCTCCATTAACATTGTTCCAGAGTTCCCTGAGACTCTCTAAATTTGTTTTCAATCTTTTCTCTCTTTTCTGTTCTGGATCTGTAATTTCCACTAGTCTATCCTCCACCTTGCTTATACGTTCTTCTGCCTCCTGTATTCTGATGTTAGCTGCTTCTAGTGTATTTTTTATTTTGCATCTCTTCTTGTTTAAGTTTTATATCTTGTATCTTGTTGGTCAGTGTTTCCTGTAAGTTATCCATGTTTGCCTCCAGTTTATTTCCAATGTCTTGTATCACCTTCAGCATCAACAGTCTAAAGTCTTTTTCGTGGAGGCTGAGATTCTCCTGATCACTTGGCTGTTTTTCCGTTTTTTTTTCTCTCTTCCTCATCTGAGTTATAGTTCTCTGTCTTTGGAATTTATAGGTCTTTTGTGTAGTGACCTTTTTACAGATAATAGAGTTGTAGCCTCTCTTACTTCTGGTGTCTGCCCCCCTTGTGGCTGAAGTTGGTGTGGGGGCTTGCTGTACACTTCCGGCTGGGAGGGACTGATGCCTGCCCACTGGTAGGTGGAGCTGATTCCTATCCCTGTTGTGGGTGGGGTTTTGTCTCTGGGTGAGATTAGAGGTGGCTGTGTGCCTAGGGGGTCTTTAGGCAGCCTGTATACTGAGGGATGGGGCTGTGGTCCCACCTGGATGGCTGTTTAGCCTGGGGCTTCTCAGCACTGATGGGTGGGGCCAGATTTTCTCAAAATGGCCACCTCCAGAGAAAGGCACACTGCTGAATATTCCCAAGAGTTTTGCTTCCAATGTCCTTCCCCAACAACAAGCCACATTTGCCCCTATTTTTCCAGGAGGTCCTCCAAGAACTGCAGTCAGGTTTGACCCAGATTCCTACGGAGACTTTGCTTTGCCCTGGGACCCAGTGCATATGAAAGTCTTTGTGTGCCTCTTAAGAATGGGGTGTCTGTTTCCCCCAGTCCCGTAGAGTTCCTGCACACAAGCCCCACTGGCCTTCAATGCCAGATGCTCCAGGGGATCTTCTCCCAGTGCCAGATCCCCACATGTGGGAGTTTGATGTGGGGCTCAGAACTCTCACTCCTGTAGGTGAGTCTCTATGAAACAGTTACTTTCCAGTCTGTGGGGCCTCCCGCCCAGGAGGTATAGGGTTGCTTATATTGTGTAATCATGCCTCCTAGCTGTTGATGTGGCCTCTTCTTTATCTTCTGGATTAGGATTGACAAATTCATAAATGTAACCTGCAGACGTCCTTACAGTAGGATCGCACAATGGCACCCATTCATCATAATTCATACCTTCAAATTTAAAGTCACTATTAGCAAATATAAATCACCAACTTAAATAATCTTATTGAGTGAGTAGTTTCTCAGATATCACCCATCCCATGCACCAAGGAGCAGCTGCAGTTTCTGGGACCATTATCAATTTACTTAGAGGTTTTAGGATATGACGTTGCTCAGCCAGTTTGCACAATATTCAGACAATTTTCATTCATTCCAAGAATGACTGTGGAAAATAAATCTTTTGTGTCCCCTCAAACCTATTTTTAATCAGTCAGTTCTGAAATGTGAACCCCAACCCCTCCACCACACACTCGTACTTGACCTCACCATCAACTGCACATTAAAAATGTGCTTCCTTTTCTTCTTTACTTTTGAATGTCTTTTTTAAAATTGTTATTTCCCCAATAATTTTTTTTCCACTGTACAGCATAGTGACACAGTTACACATACATGAACACATTCTAATTTTTTCCCATGTTCCATCATAAGTGACTAGACATAGTTCCCAGGGCTGCACAGCAGAATCTCATTGCTAATCCATTTCAAAAGCAATAATTTGCATCCATTAACCCAAAGCTCCCAATCCACCCCACTCCCTCCTTCTCCCCCTTGGCAACCACAAGATTATTATCCAATTCCATGATTTTCTTTTGTGTGGAAAGCTTCCTTTGTGTCATATATTAGATTCCAGGTAAGTGATACCATATGGTATATGTCTTTCTCTTTCTGACTTACTTCACTCAGTATGAGCATCTCTAGTTCCATCCACGTTGAGGCAAATGGCATTATTTTTTTCTTTTTTATGACTGAGTAGTATTCCATTGTGTATCTATACCACACACACAAAAAAAGTGCTTCCTTAAGTCTTTAAGCCATTTTCTTTAAGAACTTAACAACTGGTTCACAGCCTTTTTCAAGAATTCATGCACTCAATTTTCGGTAGTGTCTTCAAAATTCAGTTTTACTACTTTTAAATGTATATAGCCTCTTAGCTCCTTCACTTCCTTTTCTTTAAAGAACTGTCCTCACTAATCCCTGCTCACTCCTTGTTACATAGATTTTTCTGCATTTCTACTAAATGTTCTACTGTATGATAATAACCTCCTCTTTTAGTTTTCTTTTAAAGCTATTCCCACCGGAGCCATTTTTAAAATGTCTCAATATTTTTTAGATATTTAAATAAATTTAAATTTTACTTTTACTTTAAAATTCACTCTGTAGAATGAGATATTCTACATGGGACAGCAAATTTTATAAATGGTCTTTAAAAAAACTTTTATGACTAAAAATTTGGGGAAACTAAAATAAATAAAAAATACCACATTGTAATTACACTACAACTAAATATACCCTATAAATGCATCTTGGATTTAGCTTCAACAAACTAAAGTATCTTGTGAATAATGTCATCTTTTTTTCAAGTTTTACTGAGATATACATGATATATAACAGTGTGTAAAGTTTAAAGTTTACAATGACAATTTGATACATGTATAAATAGCAAAATTATTACCACAATAAAGTTAACACAGCCATTACCTCACATAAGTGCTATTTTTGTTGTAGTGAGGACATTTGAGATCTACTCTTTTAGCAACTTTCAAGCATATACACAACAGTGTTAACTATATTCAGCATACTTATATTAGATCCCTACAATTTACTCATTTTAAAACTAACATCTCCCCATTTCTCCACCCTAGCCCCCTGACAACCACTATTTTATCCTGTGTTTATGTTTTTGGTTTTTTGTAGAGTCTATACACAGCGAGATTATACAGTATTTATCTTTCTTTGTCTGACTTCTTTCACTTATAATTCTCAATGTCTGTCCTTTTTTGTCGCAAATGGAAAGATCATCTTCTTTATGTGGCTGAATAATATCTAATCCATTATGTGTGTGTACCTGTATAACATTTTCTTTATCAATTCATTCATAGATAGAACCTTCTATTTTTTTTCCATATCTTGGCTATTGTGAATAATGCTGCCATGAACATAAGAGTGCAGATGGGCTCCAGAAGTGACATTTCTAAATCACATGGTAGTTTTATTTTTAATTTCTGAGGAAATTCCATACTTCTTTTCATAATGGCTGCATAAATTTACATAGCCATCAGTAATATATGTGTTCCTTTTCCTCCACATTCTCATCAACATCCATTATCTCTTTTGATAATAGTCATTGGAACAGATGTGTTTTGATTTGGAGTTCCCAGGTGATTACTGATATCAAGCACCTTTTGATGTACCTGTTGAATATCTTCCTTGAAAAACTGTTTATTCATATTCTCTGCATAGTTTTAATCAGATTATTATTCTTTTTCAATTGAGTCAAATGGGTTCCTTATGTATTTTGAATAGTAAACATTTATCTGATATATAGTTGGCAATTATTTTCCTCCATTTTGTAATTTGCCTTTTCATTTTCTTGTTGATTATTCCTTTTTGCTGTGCAGAAGTCTTTTAGTTTAATGTAGTTTAACTTGTATATTTGCTTTTTTGCTCATGCTTTAGTGTCATGTATGAGAAATGTAGTGTTGCATTTTTTTTCTGAAGATTGCTTTAGTTATTAGGAGTCTTTAGTTTGGTTCCATACAAGTATGATTTTTTGTTTTATTTCTGTGCAAAAAACATCATTGAATTTTTGAAAGGAGCTGCATTGAATCTGTATATTGCTGTGTGTGGAATGGACATTTTAAGGAAGAAGATTAAGACAAAATTGGTGTGTTGGGAGGATTATGGAAGTGTGTTGTCACAAAAGCTGTGTGTGTATGTGTGTGTGTATATTCACCTATTCAGAAATTAGTGCCCATTTTGAGGGTTAAGAGAGATGAGAATAGAGATTAATCACTGAATTTTCCCCAAGGATGTTGTTTCTTAGCTCAAATGTCATATCTAGAATATGGTGGAAAAAATCCTAGTTAATTTGTGTTAAGGAAAGAATAAGGAGTAAAGAAGTAGAAACGTAATATATGCATCACACTCTCATGAAATTAAGAGGTAAAGGGGGGCAGAGAAATGGGGCTACAACCAAAATGGATATTTTTTTCAAGAAGGTAAATATTGGAATGTAATGCTAATTGGGATGATGCAGTAGATAGAAGGAACTTATGCAAAGAAGCCAAATATTTACAGAAATAATGTCCTCAAGAATTCATGAGAGGATAGCATCTAGAATATCAAGAACACTTTAATTCCTTTAACTGCAGCCAGAACTCTTATTCATATGCTACAGATGGGAGGAAAGAGATGGAAGTGAATGAACAAAGTCGATCTAGCAAGATGAAGGGGTTCCCTTTTAGCAAAAATAGGTCATTAGATGAGAGAGGCTGGAGCCTGGAGGTTTGAGAAAAGAAGGTGTTAAACAGTCCTCTTGGAAGGTATTACTGATGATACTGTCTAAGCTGCTCTGCCAAAGATCCTAAAACACAGTGACTTACATGAGATAGAATTGTGGGGTTTTTTTAGCCTATGTAATTTTCTGGGCAGTTGTATGGATTCCCTTTCCAGTAGTCATTCAACAAATGGCTAGAAGTTCAGCTCTGCAATCTCCATCACATAGCTTCCACTATTATTTCAGTCATAATTACTTTCCAGCCTGCCAGAGGGGTAAAGTGAAAGCACATCCCCAAAGATAAGGTAACTTATCTTTGGATATGTGCTCACATTTTACCATTTAAAAATTGACATATGTGCAGGAATGCCTGATAAATGAAATCTGAGGCCAAGAAGCTATTCCTTATTTAGAAATTTAGAAAGGGGGGCAGCTTCCAATAGTAAAAGGAAGATGGCAAGTATTCATACCATGATAGTTATTTCTTTGTGCCAGACAGAGTGTCAGAAAGAAAACGTGCTATGGCAAACCTTACAAATATAAAGCCATATTGTGGGCCCTTTTGAGTATTATCATCATAAATTAAGTCAGCTTATGCTGTGTTCTTTAGCTTCTCTCAATAATTTATTGAAGAGTAGCTTTAGACCATAGAATGTTATGAGCAGTGAAGACAGTACAATAAATAATTCATATAGCCTTTTATTTCATGGGGCTTTAATTCTGGTAGATGAAACTAACTATACATCAACATACAATCAAGCAAACAACAAATATATCAGAACATAAAAATCACAATGAAAGAGTTTAAATTTTAAAAGAAGGAAGTCCATTTGTTGAGTTGGTACTTAAGGTGAGATTTGAAAGGGAAAAAAAAGATGTCAGTCATGCAAGAGTAGGATAGCAGAGCATTCCTGGAAGTGGACCATTTGGCACAAAGACATAAATGAGAAATAACTTATATTAGAGGAACATAAAGTAAAGCCATGACATTAAATCATGTTGCACAGAGGGAAGAATGATGGAGTCAAAATAACACATGTAGTTGGAGGCAAAACATGCAAAACTTTGAAGAGTGAATGAAGAGGTTGAATTTTATTTTAAGTGAAAAATGAAGTCCTTTTGTGAATTATATTTTGAATTATGTAACCCACTTTTCTTTAAAAATCAAAAACAAGATTAGAGTTTTACTAAATTAAGCTAAGGAGGGTTCAGGCATTCCCACTTGGCCGTACAACCACCCATTCCACCAAAACCCAAAAATGGCTATAAATGTATATATATATATTTTTGTTGTTGTTGTTGTTGTTGTTGTTGTTGCTATTTCTTGGGCCGCTCCCGCGGCATATGGAGGTTCCCAGGCTAGGGGTTGAATCGGAGATGTAGCCACCGGCCTACGCCAGAGCCACAGCAACGCAGGATCCAAGCCGCATCTGCAACCTACACCACAGCTCACGGCAACGCTGGATCTTTAACCCAGTGAGCAAGGGCAGGGACCGAACCCGCAACCTCATGGTTCCTAGTTGGATTCGTTAACCACTGAGCCACGACGGGAACTCCTAAAAATATTTTTATGCAAATATTTATAGTAGGTTTGTTCATTATATCCCTGAATTGGGAACAATCCAAATGTCTATCAATAGATGGATGGATTAACAAATTGTAGTGTACAAATGAATAGTACTCAGCAATAAAAAAAGTTATAAATTATTGATAAACATACAATATCTGAACCTCAGAAACATGCTGAATGTAAGAATTGTGATATAAAAGTGTACATAGTCCTCTTAAATTGCATAAAATTATGCAATTTTTTGAAGTTCTCAAAGTGTGAAGTCTAATTTATAGTAATAAAAAGAAGGCCAGATATTGCCTGGATCTGCAGTATGAAGAAGGCTCATTGTAAAACAACATGAAAAATTGTTTTGAGTTCATGAAAATGTTCTATATCTTGTTTGTGGTTGTGGTCACAATGTATACATATTTATCAAAATTCATCAAACTTTATACTTAAAATATACATTTAATTTCAGATAAAAATATCTCATTAGTTTGTTTTCTTTTGTGTTTTAAATGAGAAGTGTGTTAATAGCAATGGAAAGTCCTTTTTCTTCTTTATTTCTGTATTGGAACACAGTTAATTTACAATGTAATATTTACAGTTGTACAATACGGTGATTCCATATTTTATAGATTATACTTAGTATGGACATTTAATTTACTTCTATACCTTGGTTATTGTAAATAATCCTGCTATGAATATTGAGATACATAGATATTTTCTAATCAGTGGTTTTTGTAATATATACTCATGAGTGAAAATTTTGTTTCAAATGGTAGTTCTAATTTTAATTTTTTGAGGACCTTCCATACTATTTTTCATAGTGGCTGTACCAATTCACATTCTCACCAAGGGTGTACTAAGATTTCTTTTTCACTATATGAACTCCAACATTTATTATTTTTTGTCTTTTTACCACAGCCATTCTGACACTTGTGAAGTCTTCTTTCATTGTAATTCAGTTTGCAATTCTCTGATGATTAAGGATGTTGAGTA
Source organism: Phacochoerus africanus (assembly GCF_016906955.1). Classification (NCBI taxonomy): domain Eukaryota; kingdom Metazoa; phylum Chordata; class Mammalia; order Artiodactyla; family Suidae; genus Phacochoerus; species Phacochoerus africanus. Next base: position 37,647,619 of record NC_062556.1, on the reverse strand, counting down.
TATTTTCATGGGACTACTGGCCATCTATATGTCTTTGGAAAAATGTCTGTTTAGTCTTCTACCCATTTTTTCATTGTGTTGTTTTTGTTGATATTAAGTTTCATGAACTCTTTATATATTTTGAATACCCTTTATTAGACATATCATTGACAGACCTTTGCCCATTCGGTATATTCTCTTTTAATTTTGTTTCATCCCCTTAGTTGTGCAAAAGTGTTTAATTTTATTTATGTCCCATTTGCTCATTTCTGCTTTTGTTTCCTTAACTTTAGGAAACAGATCCAAGAAAATATTACTAAGGTTTATGACAAAGAAGGTACCACTGCCTATATTTTAGGAGTTTTATGGTTTCAGGTCTTACCTTTAGGTCTCTAATCAATTTTGAGTTTACTTTTGTAGACATTGTTAAAAAAATTTAGTCTTTGGTATGTAGACATCCAGTTTTTCCAGCACTACTTATTGAAAATATTGTCTTTTCCCTATTTGTATATGTTTGCCTTATTTATTGTAAATTAATTAATTGTGTGCAATTGTGTTTATTTCTGGGCTCTCTACTCTGGTCCATTGATATGTGCATCTCTTTTTTGTGCCAACAGCATACTGTTTTGATTTCTGTAGCTTTGTAGTACAGTCTGAAGTCAGGGAGATTGATACCTCCAGCTTTACTTGTGACTTTTTTTTCATGATTAATTTGTCTACTCAGTGATTTTTTAGTTCTGTACAAAAGCTTTTCAAAGACCTCAAAAATGTGGAGCAACAGGAACTCTCATTTATTGCTGTGAGAATGTAAAGTGATATAGCCTCTTTGAAAGATGCTTTGGTATTTTTTACACCACTAAACATACTCTTACCGCGCAATCCAGAAATCATGCTGCTTGGTATTTGCCCACAGGAGTTGAAAACATATGTCCATACAAAAAACTGCACACAAACATTTTTAGTAACTCATACATTATTGTCAAAATTTGGAAGCTATCAATGTGTTCTGTATGTGAACAGATAAACCATGAAATATCCATGTAATGAAATGTTATTTGTTGCTAAGAAGAAATGAACTATCAAGCTATGACAAAATATGGAAGAAACTTAAATGCATATTACAAAATAAAAGGAGTCAATATGAAAAAAAAAAAACTACCACTGTGTGGTCTTAATCATATGACATGGAAGAAGAAAAAAAAATATGGATATAGTAAAATGATCAATGACTGCCAGGGCTTGGGAGTGGTTTAGGAAGGAATTGAGTTGGGAAAGCACAGGAGAATTTTTTTGGGCAGTTAAAATTCTGTTTGTTACTGTAGTGGTAGATGCATGTCTTTCTATATTTGTCCAAACCCATAGAATACATAACACTAAGAGTGAATCCTAATGTAAACCATGGATTTTGGGTGACAAAGATATGTCTGTGTAGGTTAATCAATTATAACAAATGTACCACTCTGTAGGGATGTTGATAATAGGGAAGTCATACATGTCTCATGAATATAATTAGTTTATTAGTTTTTCATGCAGTAATTTTGTGACATTTGGTGTTCAGATATATTGTGAAATTGACAACACTGTAAACCAGCTAGAGTGGGAAAAAAAATATATATATATATATATATATATATATATATTTTTTTTTTAGGGCTACACCTGTGGTATATGGAAGTTCCCAGGCTAGGGGTTGAATAGGATTTGCAGCTGCAGGCCTATGCCTCAACCATGGCAACACAAGATCCAAGTTGCATCTGCAACCTATGCAACAACTTGCATCAATGCCAGATCCTTAATCCAATGAGCAAGGCCAGGAATCAAACCCATATCCTCATAGACACTATGTTGGGTTCTTAAACTGTTAAGTCCCAAAGGGAACTCCTCATGTTGTGATTTTAATTTTCAAAACTATAAATACAATCCAAAGACATTATAAGCTATGTAAAAATAAAGAAATGAATAATTCAAAGGTTAATTCAATCAGTTTATAGAATTCTAACCAAGACTTTCTCCCTGATTGAAACATTTGTCTTTATAATTCCAAGTTTCTTGACTCAATTATTCAATTAATTTAAAATATATATAGTACATGTTTATGAATATGTATGTGTGCAAATCTTTAAATTGTAGTTTTTAACTACCTTAGTTCTACCAATAAGGATGTGCATGCTTTTTGTCTCTTGGGCATTTTCTTCCTTATTTTTTTCTTTGCTTAGATTTTTCCCATAATCTATATAATTAAACCTGTTTTAGATAATTTCATCTTTCTTTAAATTTTTTTATTTAGCTTAACTCCTCCTCATCCAGTTCCATGCTACTGTTTTTTAGTCCAAGCTTATACTACTCTCTGCAAGACAGGCCAAAAAATTGGGAGACAATGTGTTGGGGTAACCAATAGCAAATTTGTTCCAAAGAACAATCCTACCCAAGTTAGAAATCAGGTTCATTTCATACTAAAAGAGGAGTGGGTATAGCTGGTTGTTGTAGATTCTGTCTGGCTAGACTCCAGAGTGGATGTAAGAATCCTTTGTTCTTGCAGCTGTCCATGTAGGTCTGGTCATGATGTTCCTGTAAGTCTCCAAAAAAATAAAGTTATTCTCTGGTCTTCAACTTTTTATCTCTATGAATAAAAAGTGCTATACTTAAAAAAAATGGCAGCAGCATGCAATGGCTTTGATGTGAGATCTCAGTTCCCATACCAGAGATTAAACCTGGGTCACAGAGGTGAAAGTGCTGAGTACTAACCACTAGTCACCAGGGAACTCCCCAAAATATTACACCTTTAAGTGTCTAATCTGGAAGTCAGAGTCTTGATAAAGGGCTGTTATGTATATTTCAGACTATAGGTACATTGTTTTATAAAGATACAGAGCCAGCATGTTGAGCACAGGCAACAGAGCAAGGAGGTTAGAGCTAAAGAAATAGATGAAATATGCAGTCAGAATTGTTCTATGTTTCACTACAAAGCCCATTTCAACCCCAATTTAGTATATATCCTATTCTAACCAATAGCACTGTGTTGACATTATTATTTCATTGGTAACATTCTCACTGCTGGAAGTCAGGCTTAGTTATGAAATAGAATTTGTTTAGTCATAAATAATAATTTAAACAAAATTTTTAAGTAAAATAAAATGTACATTATCTCCTTTAAATTCACTAACTCTTTTGCAGATAAAAATATTTTAAAATACTCTTTATTTTATCCAATTAGGCATGCAGTAAGATCCTTTTATAATTTAAGGAATACCACTTTCATTTTCATAAAATATTCTCAACAATTAGCTGCTCAGATTCAATAGTTTTCTCCCTTCTACACATAAGGAAAAGCAAACTCCCCTGGTAGGAAACCATCAGAAGTTCAGTGTGCTACTGTGTTCCTTCATGAAAGAGCCTGGGACGTGCTAGCAATGACCTATTCCTCTTAATAATCTCTAACCCTTATGTAAGGAAAAGGTAAATGATAAGTAAAATGTTTGACATGGTAGATTTTAAAAATAAAATTAAAATGTTTCCTTAATTTATTGATAAACTACTTTTTAAAGTATGTTCTACCTTATTTTCTGATATAAAATATTTAAAAGCAGTTTCAATAAATCAGATGTCAAGAAACTGCTAAAAAAATCCTTTCTTAACATTCCATTTTATTTAAGAGAATCATATTGAATTCTTAACAAGGAGAACAATTCTCAGAATAATCTGATTTATGCCCAACTCCATAGCCTAAACTAATTTCAAATTATCTCCTTAACCCTAGGCATTTATATATGTTATTTCTATGAGGAAGTTTTAAAAGTCCTTTCTCCTCTAGTTAATTCCTACTCTTTCTTCAGATCTCACATCAATCTTCACTTCCTCAGGGGAATAACTCCAACTTCCCCTCATGAAAACATGTTCTCATCATTTACTGCTATAACTCCTTGGTTAATGACAGTCTCCATTAAATTATAATCTCAGAGAACAAGTTCTTTTTTTCTCATCTTCATATCATCAGCAACTAACATAAATTTGGCAATTATAAAAGTTTAAATGACTATCTCTATGTCAGCTCACACAAATAATTGTACACTTACACACCATAAGTATAGGCAATGACTAGTACTGCTTATCTATCTTAATCTATATATTAGCACAGAAATAGTAATGTTATAAAGCTTTTTAAATAATTCCAAATAAGACAAGACATGGGTCAGATGAAAAGTGAATGCATGCTTAAGTGACAGAAGAGCTAAATGGAAGTGAACAGATGGATAACTAGTTGAAAATTATAGTAGTTACATGAACTCATAAGTGAAGAATGTAAATTAACAGCATTATATTTTATAAGTTTATTTTCCCCATTTGGAATCACTGAAGTAAGGCATTTTGAATTTATAATTTGCTCAAAAATTTTCTGTATGTTTCAATTCTGAGTTTCAAATATCTGAAAATTTAACAATAACTAAACAATAAGAGTATTAAGAGAAAGTTTCAAGACCCTAACCCAAATCAAAGGTTCAGATGCAAGAGAAAGTAGAGAGCTTTAGGACTTTCTAAATTAAGTCTCTCACTTTACTTATCCATTGAGAGAATGTAAGAAAAGAGATTTACTGAAATCTGGAATTGCCTTCTAAGTTTTCTTTTGGCTCTAAACTTCTAATTTTCTAGTGGTAGTTTTTGGATGGCTGAAAAAAATTCCATAAAAATAAATTTTTGTATCCATGGAAACCTTTTCATGAAGTTGATGGGAATAAAGTATGGCTGTCTCTATTTTTTGTAGAGGATGAACCCTACTACCTGTAAAAGCAATATTAAAAGTCCCCTAGGGAGAGCTAAATAAAATGAGTCGTTTTATTTTTTGTGGTGTGATTATAGACATTAGTCTTTTAGCTGAAAATAACCCAGTGTTATAGGAAGTGTAAAAGTGTGCACTCAAATACTTGGTAGCTTTGGGAACAATTACACCGACATTTGAAGTCCAGTTTGTACACCTAATGCACCATCCCAAGTGAAGTCTTTTTTCCTCATATTAGATTTTTGCTTCTTTTAGTGCTTCCTTGGTAATTCACACTCTTCTTTATATTTGTTATAACCTATAAATCACATTCATTAAATAACTACTATGTCATGCTGTGTTTTATTTCATGCAAAATAAGTGAAAAAACATGAAAATTTCATTTTCAATAAATTTGGGATCTAAAGTAGACATGCTTATAAATTTAAACATATCAAGCATTAGGAAAATATACATTTCAAAACTAGAGTGAAGGTAATGGACTGAGTCTTTAAAAATACTTATTATTTTTGGCTCATTATTTGCAGAAGTTATATTCTATAAAGTCAATGCTAATACTTAATTAGAAAATACTAAACCATTTTCCCTGGGGGGATATACATGCTCATAGCGTAAAATCTCAAATTCTTTTTTTTTTGTCTTTTTGCCTTTTCTTGAGCCACTCCTGTGTCATATGGAGGTTCCCAGGTTGGGGGTCTAATCAGAGCTGCAGCTGCCCAGCCTACACCAGAGCCTACACCATGGCTCACGGCAATGCTGGATCATCAACCCACTAAGCAAGGCCAGGGATCGAACCCGCAACCTCATGGTTCCTAGTCAGACTCATTAACCACTGCCCCATGATGGGAACTCCAAATCTCAAATTCTAAAAACAACTTATCCTAGTAGATAAATTCTATTTTCTTTATCTAGGAAAGGGATAATGAATTATTGAAGTGACTTGTCTGAGGCCACTCTGCCACAGGGTCCCAGAGTGTGAATTTAAACCTCATCCAGCTGGACTCAAAGCCAGAGCTTCTTTCACTTTCCCCAACCTGTCATCTCCATCCTCTGATCATACAAGAGCTGAAGGCATAATGGCATCTTTTTGGATTTGAGCTGGGAGCATGGCATAGTAAGACTTAGAGTTTTCATTCCTCTGCATATGCCCCTTAATGAATGACCATAAAAGCTTGTGAGTATTGATTTTTGGGGTAATACACATTTTATCAAGGGCCAAATTTGAAAATACAGAATCCAGGAATACTGACAGTCAACTGCATACCTTTGTAAATTTGATTCTGTCATCATTATCATTTCTAGTCAACTCATCCTGGAAGATTAAATCCATATTATTAGAATAATTATTTTCTACATAGGATGTTTTCAGTTCTAACTTCTTTACATATTTAATTTACTTTCCATAAGCACATCAAACCTATCTGTATCTTAGACCAAAATATTGCAAAGTAATAGTCATCTGTGGTTGAAAGATTATATGAAGGCCCACTTACTTCTCCTAGATGGACTAGTGTGAGCTTAGTGACATTGAATAAAGAGATTCTTCCACCAGTAGCATGAGGTACACGGGGTTAATTTGGTGACCAACATTTCATCTTTCAATTTTTCCTACATATCAAATGTTAAAAATTATTGATAGTATATTACAAATGCTATAATTAGCTATTTATAAAATAATCATAATATACACAGTTTATTATATATATAATTATAAAAATTATATAGAAAATTAAAAATTAGTAGACTGCGTTGAAAAGTTGTCAGTATTTCATTTAATGTATGTTTGTGGTAGAGATTGAAATTAAGATTTTCTTCAGACTTCCAGATTAGTAGTTCAATATCACTGCACTTTACTTCTGGGCACAGTTATTTTCCAGAAAGCAATTCATAGTCTTGGAATTTAGTATTATCTCTTCAATAATTAATTTTTAAATTCAACTGTGAAGTTGTTTTTGTAAATAAAGAACAAAATTTAAGTGTGTAGTTCTAAGTTTCACAAAGTTTACACTCGTGTAACTGTGATTCCAATAAAAACATATATTTCAATTACTCCAGGAAGTTTTCTTATGCCACTTTTAAGTCAACTTCTGCCAACAAAGATAATCCCTATTCTCATCTCCATCATCATTGATTTATACTAGAATTTCCAATAAGTAGAACAGTAAAACATTTTTCTTTCTTGTCTTGTTTATTTTGTCCAGCACGATGTTTCTTGGATCCCTTAGGTTATGCATTAGCATTTTTCCTGTTCTTTTTCTCTCTACTCCACTTTGGATGATTTCTGTTGACCTGTTCAAATTCATTGATATTGTCTTCTCTTATGTATAATCTGCTTTATACCCCAATCAATACTTTTCCTATATAGTTTTCCAGTTTTTAGGATTTTCATGATTCTATTTTTTATTTATGTATTTGCTATTTAATACCATTCTATGGATTCTGAAGATATTTATTCAAATTATTGAAAAATTATTGTCTGCCAATTTCAATATTTGATCTGACTTTTACTCTACTTCTATTGACTTACTCTTTGGTATGGGTCACATTTTCTGTTTTGTGCATGTCTAATAAACATATTTTACACTGGAATTTGTGACTAGAGACTCTTCCTGTAAGTTTTGTTGATTTTTGTTTTCTTACCCTGGAAAGTTTTATGTTTGCTCCAGCAGGTGGGTTTTGTCCTTAACTTTTATCTTTTGACTTTTTCAATATTTCTATTAAAAGCCTGAATGTTCCTAAGCCCTTTGAACTTGGTGGGAAACTAACTTCCAAGTGTCACTTCCTTATGGTGGACAGATACTTAAAAATCTACTCTTGTAGTCTCCCGGCTGTTGATTTCTCCCTGGACACTTGAATTTCCAGTTCAATGACAAGTGAAGGATTCAGGGGAGATTCCTACAGATTTTGATCAATCTTTTTTTTGTGGCTTCTTCATTCTGGAAGTTCTGCACTAATTTTCAGTGACTTTAATGACTCCAAACTCTGTTCTCTAATTTCTCAAATCATTAAAACTCTGGCTTTTTGCTTGAAGCTTGTTACTCCACATTGTGGATTTAGTTGGGGTCTGGGGGATACAACCACGTAAGTGTGGATCTCAACTAATGCATCCACTTCTTGGAAAGGTTATATTTACTAAAGTTTCTGCTTACAGTTTACCCACTTTAAAATTGCCCTCAAAAATTGTTTTCTATATTTTCCTGAGTTTACTATTGCTACCATAGAAGCATTAGTCCAATAAAAGCAAATCTGCTATTACTGGAAGACTAATATATTTTTTAAAACCAAGCAAACTGTGGCTGATCTCTATTTCTGACTTTCTAGTGGTATGAAGTGCAGGTGTCTGCCAGTACTTTTTCTAAGATTAGTATGAAATAAACTGACTTAATTTAAGTAATTATGCTTCAAGATATTCAGAAGAAATTTGAGTCATGAATCAATGCTTGTTATTCTTTTTTCAACTCCATACTTTATAACTCTCCAGTCTTCTAAAAGAATTCCACAACTTCCTCTAAGAATGTGAAAAAGTACAGTTAAACATACTTAAAATACTAAGGTCATATATACAAATTGAGAGATATATTAAGAATTTGAGACCATTTTCACCTGTTGCCACTATTATTTCAAAAATAAGCCATATTCACAGAAATTGTATGTCCAATTTAATAGCTGTTGAATTTCATCATTTGCTCATTTGAAAATAGACACCATAATCCTTATTTTATTCTTTTTCATAAGAATGACTAATCTACTTTTAAAGAAGAATTAACTTATTGGCAGTTAAATAACTTTTACTAATGAAATGTAATGTCATCAATTTGAAGCATATTTTTCTCAAGCACAAAAATATTTTCCATCAAAGGCCTTCATTTAAACTGAAGAACTGGGGTATGGTGAGTAAGGTGAATTACAATTGGCAAAGAATCATCTATAATATGTCATGGTTTACTCAGTCACATCTTTAAAATTTCATGAGTGATAATACAAGATTCATGGGGACATTTAGTGACATTTTGAAGCAGCAGCACTCTATCATTGTTTTAATAAATCAGGATCTAAAATAAGCTATTATAACTTGATATTTGACCTCCAAAGTGTAAAGATTTCCTAAATGCCAACTCATTTAATTAATAAAAGATGACACTGAAATGACCTGATATAACTGACTAATTGTGGTTATTATATGGGTACCTTTGATAAAATGAAGATTTTCAGTATCTAGTTCCAGTTTTCACTTAAATACTATCATTTGCTATACAAAATCTAAAACCCTGAATTTGAGCCACAAGATGCTCTTATCAATAAAAGAAATTCCCTTTATCTCAGATATATCTAAAAATACCCACCACCCCATACTACTTTGTCTACTATATTTTCAGATTCTACTCTTAGTCTTTTATTCTCTCTCCTCACCTATTTTAAAATGAGAAAATTACATTTTTGTTGGGTTTTTATAATTTCTTTTTGGTAGAAAGAGTAACGGTCAGGCAGCATTCCATTTCAGGAATATAGTTAAATGGCTGAAATTAAAGTGTCTGCCAAAATGATAGAGTAATATTCATTTTTATTTTTCAGTGAAACCATATCAAATCACAAATAAAAGCACTTACTACCTTTAATGTCAGAATTTAAATTAAAAAAACATTTTATGTTTCTACCTCCTAAATCAAAACATATTATGAGCAATTCATGTTGGTTTCAATGCCTTTTTCTTTTTAGAATAGGTTCGAGGTCTGAATTATAACAAAATAATTTAAAATTCAAATTTAAAACAAAGATATTTTCACAAAGGTAAATGTTTAAAGCCATATGTACAATATGTAATTTTTACCCTATTCATTTTTTAAATAGTTAAAAAATTATTTAAGTTGCAAGTGGGTCAAATGTGGCACCATCCACTCTGTAAGGCAAATGTCAGAAAGCTTCTTTAAAAAAAGCTTCAGAAAAAAAAAAAAAAACACTATTTGTGTTTGGCATATTTTCTGTTTGTTTTTTGAACCACTGAATATTAACTCTAAATATAAGGAAGAATAACCACTATAACCGCAATGATGAAAACAATAATAATGAAAAAGAAAACTATCATAATAATGGTTTACATTGATTAACTGAGTGCTAAGTACAGGCCAGGTACAATGACAATTTATTTATTTAAAAGAGCTTGTGCTTTTTAAATAATTCCAGTATCTTTTATAATGATGTCATAAAAGCAATTTTAGAGTATGAAAAAGAAGAAATAATGCTTTATTCATATAAAATAAATTGATTTTGAAGTTACCAAACTGGATAGAGATGTAGCCTTTTAACATTACAATTCTAATTTGTTTCAGAGTGTAAGACAGAAAACATTTACTCTGTTTTGCAATTAGATGCAAAAATGTTCTCTGTATAAAAAGCAGTAACAATACAGAGGAAATATCATTAAAAATGCTGAAAAAAGCCTGAGGTTGAATCCTGGCTCAAACACATCTTGCCAAATTCTTATATTAATTCCTTATTTTCAAATAAATTTCTTACATAAAAATAATTATAATATTGCTGTTCTCGGCAATAAGCAAGCAAAAATGATTTAAATATGATATAAACTTATGGAAAAGATAGTGTGATGTTGGCTATCGCTCTCAATGTGAAGAATGAAGGACATGGTCTTGTACAGATCTCTCACTGGGTTGTGACATCTGCACCTGCTGGGAGGCTGAAGTGAATTTCCATAAGACTGAAGAAGGGCACAGAGAGTCATTTTAACATCAAATAAAAAAGAGATCTTTTCAGAGTTCCCTTTGTGGCTAGGTGTTAATGAACCCAACTAGGATCCATGATGATGTGGGTTTGATCCCTGGCCTTGCTCAGTGGGTTAAGGATCCTGTGTTGCCTTGAGCAGGTGGGAACCCATGTTGCTGTGGCTGTGGGAAAGGCCAGCAGCTGTAGCTCTGATTCAAACCCTGTCCTGGAAACCTCCATATGCCACAGGTGTAGCCCTAAAAAGGAAAGAGAAAAAAAGGAAAAAGAGATCTTTGACTAACTACATTGAAATAGCTTCAGAAGTGAGATACTTACATAACCATATTTGACCAAATGTAACTATATATGTATACATAAATATTATATATCTCATGTATTCTTATCCACATCCCTATATTCTCTACAACCAGCAAAGAATTCAGAAACACCTAGGGTATCATTCTGCATCAACATCAGAGTCATCAGCATCATAGTACATGAGCATTTTTCTATGTTTTGTATTCACAGCAACAATATTCTTTCTTTCTTTTTGTATTATTTTCTTTGAAAAATCAATGTGACTGTTACTCTAGACCTAGAAGCAAGGAGTGCTACATAATGTGTTTTTCTATCTATAAGAATTACAAATCTAATTAGAAACTAAAAACTTAGAAAGAAGGAAAATTAAGAAACAAAACAGTTTGTATATGACCAATTCAAAAATGTGTGTCAAGTTTAAAAATTCCAGAGATTGATTTGAGATTGAGGGGAAATATGAAAATATGGAAGTCTGCTGACACTTCACTGGCATCCAGTAAAAGCAAATTTTCATGAATAAAAACATAAGATGAGAGAAATAAATTATGTACCCTTCTATTATCCTCCATTCATTTTTTTGGGGGGTGGGGTTTGCCCATGGTCATGTGAATATTTCCCAGCCAGTGATCAAACCTGTGCCACAGCAGTGACAGTGCTGGATCCTTATCCTGCCACATCAACCCGGGATTTCCAATTCTCCATTAGTCTTTAAATTTTGCCTTACATGTCAAATTTTATATGTCTTTTCTTTCTGTGGGAACTTTTTATGTTTTACTCAAACTTTTTATGGATTACTGATTTTATCCTTTGCTTTGTTCAGACCAAGATATGTGTATAGATATCAGTATGGATATAAATGTGTTTTTGTATGTACATATATATAGAGATATAAACCTAAAAATATAATCATATTGCACAATAATCAGGGCAATCTTATTTTTAACTATTGGAATTTGGTAAAAAGCACTTAATATTTTACTATTCCACTTTTATTGCATTTCTGAACAAGTTATGATTGTTTTTAATCTGACAATTTTTTAGGATGGTTAAAAAAAAATATATCAAGACAATGACAAAAGCAATAAAGTTGCTTAACATACGTTGCCAACTGTGTCTTCATTTCTATCTGATCAACCAGAGAATATAATAGTGTGAAAAAGACCTTATGTGACTTTTCATAAGTTTAATAATCCTACGTCAATAGCGATAACCATATAACTCTCTTGGACAATTAAACAAAGCACAAATAATGTAGAATTAGGAAAATTTTTACCACAATTTTCTGCCTGATATTAAAAGTGCTTAAAATGAAAATATATATTTTGTAATTCACTATACTGAATAATATGTTTCTGCTTGGTTAGCCTAGAAATATTTTTTCATTGTGTCCATAAAATTTTCATTACGTTTACAAGGTATAAATAATTCATAGAATATGAAAAATAAAGAATATAAGTGATACAAAAGTAGTATAACTATCTTTATTAAGTATCCCAGGAGATGAGCAAGATGCATATTTTTTTCTCAGTTTATAACAGCTTCCCAGAATAACTAGAGGAAATTATGTTTTATCTTATTCATTATTTCTCCATACATATTAATACAATGGCTTGTATTAATTTATATGCACATATACACATTAATGAATTTATGCAACATGTTGAATTCTGTCCATATTTTATACACAAAATCAACACACGAAAATATGTTATGTTTCTATACATTAGCAATGTTCAATCTGAAAAAAAAAACAAGAAAACAATCATGTAAATAGCATTAAAAATAATAAAATAGAAGTTCCTCTTGTGGGACAGCAGAAACAAATCTGACTAGTATCCATGAGGATGCAGGTTCTATTCCTCGCCTTGCTCAGTGAGTCAGGGATTTGGCATTGCCATGAACTGTGGTGCAGCTCACAGATGCAGTTTGGATCCTGTGTTGCTGTGGATGTGGCATAGACTGGCAGCTGTAGCTCTGATTTGACCCCTAGCTTAAAAATTTCCATAAGCCACAGGTATGGCATTAAAAATAAAAAAAAAAATTAAAATACTTAGAAATTAACTTAAGCAAGAAGCAAAGGAATTGTACACTAAAACATACAAAACATTACTAAAATTATTAAAGTATACACATATAATGAAAAGATATTCTGTGTTCATGGATTGGGAGATTTTAAAATTGTTAAAATGTCCATACCACCCAAAGTGATTTACAGTTCAATGTGATCACTATGAAAATCCCAAAAGTATTATTTTCATGGTAGAAAAAAATCCTAAAATTCACATGGGATCGCAAAAGACCTGAAAATCCAAAACAACCTGAGAAACAAAGCTGGAGATCTCACACCCCATGATTTCAAAACACATTGCAAAGCCTCAGTAATCAAAGCAGCATAGTAGTATATAAAGACAGACATATAGTCTAATGGAACAGAATAGAAGGCCCAGAAATAAACCTTTATATATATGATCAAATTATCTTCAGCAAATGTTCCATGACAGTACAATGGGGGAAAGGATAGTCTTTTTTACAAGTAGGGCTGAGAAAACTGGATATACACATTCAAAAGAATAAAATTGGACCTTTATCTTACACATATACAAAAAATAACTTAACATGAATTTATGACTTAAACAAAAGATCTAAGTCAATAAAACTTAAAAAGTAAACACAGTGAAAACACTTCATAATGTTGGATTTGGCAATGATTTCTTAAATATAATACCCAAAATACAGGCAATGAAAGCAAAAATAGACAAGTGGGACTACATTAAACTATAAAACTGGGCAGCAAAGGAAACAATCAACAGAGTGAAAAGGAAACAATCTACAGAACTGAAAAAAAAACATTTCCGAATCATACCTTGATAAGGGGTAAATATCCATAATATATATAAAGAACTGTTACAACACAACAACAACAAAATAGCTAACTCATTTTTAATATGGTCAAACAACTTGAACAGGTTATTTTTCAAAAAAGATATACAAATGGCCAATAAGCATATAAAAAGATGCATAACATCATTATTCATCAGGGAAAGGAAATTCAAAGCTGTAGTCAGAAATCATCTTGTATTCATTATCTCATTATGTGACCACTGGCAAAAAAAAAAAAAAAGAAGTCAAGTGTTAGTGAGGATAGGAAGCATTGTACATTATTGGTTGGTATGTGAAATGGTGGAAAAGTCATGGAAAAAGTAGAGATTCCTCAAAATATAAAAATAGGATTACTATATGGTCCAGCCATCATACTTTGGGATATACATACAAAATTATTACAAACAGGATCTCAAAAAGATACTTGTATAACTACTTTAAAGCGGCATATTCACAGGATTCAACAGGTGGAAGCAACACAAACACACACAGGCAGAGGAATGAAGAAAGAAATGTTACATATTATTCAGAAGTAATGAAGCCAGACATCACAACATGGATGAGCCCTGAAGACATTATGCAAGGAAAATAACCCAGTCAAAAAAGACAACTGCTGTATAATTAAAATTATTAAAATTGCTATATGAGTTTTATAAAGCTGTTAAACTCTTCGAACCTGAAAGTAGAACAGTGGTTTCCAAGGTAAAAGGAATTGTTCAATGAGTACTGAGTTTGCAAAAAAAGTGCCAGAGATCTGTTGCACAACACCATGCATATAGCTGCATTTAACATTTTAAAATTGTTATCATGCTGTTTTATTTTATGTTTTTTTTTTTTTTTTTTGTCTTTTGTCCTTTTTGTTGTTGTTGTTGTTGTTGCTGTTGCTATTTCTTGGGCCGCTCCCGCGCATATGGAGATTCCCAGGCTAGGGGTCAAATCGGAGCTGTAGCCACTGGCCTATGCCAGAGCCACAGCAACGCAGGATCCGAGCCATGTCTGCAACCTACACCACAGCTCATGGCAACGCCGGATCGTTAACCCACTGAGCAAGGGCAGGGACCGAACCCGCAACCTCATGGTTCCTAGTCGGATTCGTTAACCACTGCGCCACGACGGGAACTCCTATTTTATGAGTTTTTTTTACCACAATAAAAAGTTAGTAAAAACTAAAAAAAAAATCTTATGAATTCTTTAAATTTCTCAGGTGATACCTCTTTAATAAAGAATTTTATTTTGTTTTTTATTTTTGTTTGTTTTTTTTAGGGCCGCACTTGTGGCATACGGAGGTTCCCAGGATAGGGGTTAAATCAGCCCTATGCCACAGCTATACCATGGGATCTGAGCCACATCTGCTCATGGCAACACCAGATCCTTAACCCAGTGAGTGAGGCCAGGGATCAAACCTACATCCTCATGGATGCTAGTCAGATTCATTAACTATTGAGCCATGATGGGAACTCTGATACTTAAGGAATTTTATTTTATTTTATTTTATTTTATTTTACTTTATTTATTTATTTATTTATTTATTTATTTATTTATTTATTTATTTTGTCTTTCTCTCTTTCTAGAGCCACACCTCCGGCATATGGAGGTTCCCAGGCTAGGTGTCCAATTGGAGCTGTAGCTGCCAGCCTATGCCAGGACCACAGCAATGTGGGATCTGAGCAATGTCTGCAACTGAGGCCACAGCTCACAGCAATGCCAGATCCTTAACCCAATGAGCAAGGCCAGGGATCAAACCTTCATCCTCATGGATGCCAGTCAGGTTTGTTAACTGCTGAGCCATGACAGGAACTGCAAGGAATTTTAAATAGACAAAAATGTTAGTGGTTTTAGGTCAAGGAAAAAGATGATATTTAGTACTTAAGTAAAATTGTCTATAATCTTGTTTATGGTCATTTTTTTCCGATAATTTTTTTATACACTCAAGCTAATACTGGAAATTCTTATATTAGTAATATGTTCAACATATTTATATATAATACTAAGTGAGATCACGTTATTTAATAGTGGGAAAATAACTAATTTATTAGATTCTCAAAATTTACTAGATTCTAATCCACTGAGGAACTGTTCTTGTCTATTTTGTATGTACATGGTCAAGCACATAAACAGGACTTTGGCACATAAAGCATCTTGGAATGATTCATGTTTCCTCTTTTTCTCTCATATAGCACGGTAAGGCAATTAAAAATTCCATTTACATTTCTTTCAAAATACATTTGACTATCAATAAACTCACAATACCTCCATTATTACTACCATAGTCATTATCTCCTTTCTTGAGAAAAGTTGCTTTCTTTCTTGAGAAAAGTTGCTTTCTAATTGTCTCTGCTACTGCTGTTGCTTCCTTACCATATATTCCCACCAGTCTGATCCTTTTAAAATGTAGGTCAAATCATGTTCTTCTCTCATTACTCTCTGTACCCCTTCATGGTTTTCATGGCTCAGAAAGTATTTTCATTGATATTCTCACTGTCCATTTTCAATCCATACCACAGGGAAATTATTTGACTTAATTTTCTTCCTCCATTCCAGTTTCACTGGACTTCTTATTACTTGGATCCTCTAGACATGGATCCTGAATGATGTTACACTGCTGTATTCTTTGCAATGCTCTACTCTGAAAAGCAGCATCACTTTAAATTTCTTTAGCCATTGTTCAAGTATCACCTTCTCAGGGAAGCCTTTTATTTCTTTTTTCTTCTATATGTCCAAATTATTTCTAATGTTAAGGCTTCCAATTGCATGGTAATGGGGTTAAAGTTATCCACAACCTTGTTTTTCTGTCTAGCAATTTAACCATTCTATTTATAATTGTAACCCTACACATATACGTTATATCCTATTTCCAGGATCTTTTTTCTCTATCTTATCTGTGACTTTACAACATAATATGTAAATCATATTTATAATATTTGCTGCTTGACTAAAACAAAATAAATGCAAATGCCTTTGTACTGTTCACAGCTGAACAAAAATTTTATGCAGTAATTTTTCTTTGTGCACACAGTAAAGTGAGATTCTTTTAACAAGTCTTGATGAGTAATAGTTGAATAATAATTGACAGTTGAGTAAAATATTATTAGAATGAGGTTAACAGGTTAAACAACCTATTTTCTTGAGAAGGGGGCTAGTTGAACAGTCTATGTTTCAGATAAATTAATTTTGGGGAAGGTCCTGAGGCAAATATTGAAACTATTTTTTTTTGAGGATTTTGTGAACTTTTCTTTCTTTTTTCTTCTATATGTCCAAATTATTTCTAATGTTAAGACTTCTAATTGCATGGTAATGGGGTTAATGTTATCCACAACCTTGTTTTATTGTGTCTAGCAATTTACTTGCATGATCTCATTTAATCTCCCAAAACAAAATACTGAGGTTGAATATTACTGCAATGAATAGATGTGAAAACTAGGGTTTAATTAATTTTCCCTTATAAATATTAGGAATTCAGATATATTTCAATCCCTTTGTAATACTCGAATTGAGAGGGCATAAATACTGGTGAAAAATAATAGAGTCTGGAATCAGGCAGATATGGATTTGAATGTTGGTTCCATTTTTTCTAAGTTTCACAAGTTATTTAATCTCTCTAAACCCCTATTTCCATATCTTTGAAATAAAGATAATAATAAAAAGTACTCAATGAGCTTACTATGATGGAGTTAGATAAGCTGTTAATGTATAGCTTGTTCTATAATAAATGTTCAATACTTAAAAGCTGCTCCTACATTATCATTAGACTAAAGTATATAACATTTCCTCTATATTATGCTGATGGACCACTATCAATTAACCACCTGTTTTTCACCCATTCCCATAAAATGTAGCCTAGATTAAAAATGATCAAGATAGAAGATTCTGCTGTGGCACAGTGGCTTAAGAATCTGACTGCAGTGGCTCAGGCCACTTCAGAGACCTGGGTTCTAACCTCAGCCTGGGGCAGTAGGTCAAAGAATCCAACACTGCCACAGCTGGAGCATAGTTCACAGCTATGGCACAGATCAATCCCTGGCCTAAGAACTTCCATGTGCTGGCCAATTTAAAAAAAAAAAAAAAAGAAAAGAAAAAGAGAGAGAGAAAGAGAAAAAGAGAGAAATAGAGGGAGATGAGTCAAATAAATGTACTAATGTTATCTGTTTTAAAAAAAAGGCTTTTTAAAGCACTTATACCTCAAGAATCTATCTATAAGCAATTTTAATTAAAAATCAGCCCTAGGTAAAAGTGTATAGCATGGCATAATGAAAGTGAACTGATTCTACAGTTATCTGTTAACAAAAAATTACCAATGACTTCAGCTCTTATCCTTGGTGACAAAATATGGTTTGGGTGATAGAATTGTCTAGTTTGTTTACTCTTTTCCTTGGCTTGCTACTTTTTCCAGAAGGATTCTGATTCTCACTACATTACTACCTCTTGGAATGCATATCCTCCCATGGCTGTTGAGGTTCTGACACTGCATGTCCCCAGTTTTAGCTTTATTTGTTTTTTGTTTTTTTTTAATGTTACCACGTAACACTCTGTGCAAATTTTTACAAATCATTACTTCAGTATTTACAGTTAAATGCTTTTATAATTATCTCATGATACCACAATTTTATAATTTCTACTGCTTGAAAGTATGACTCTGTAAAACAGTATTCTATATTCCCTCATATTATTTGCATATCAGGGTGATTAATAACTTTTACCACAAGATATATTTTGATATATCAGGTTTCGGGGGAAGGATTCTTAACTATCTATTGAATATTATTGATAAAACTAAGTTAAATTACAGAGGTGATAAGCTAAACAAATCTATTTGATAATGCTGACATGAAACTCATGGAGAAAATTTTTTTAAATGAATAGAGGAAAGTCAGAGGAAACAATGGAGTGTGAACTTCAGAAAAATCTCCACTTTGTAGAAACTATGAGAATGATAACAATTGTGAAAACTTTTCAGAACTCCAGAAATTTACCCATAGCTTGCCAAATTCCAAGAGGCGTATTTTGGGAAAAAAAAATACTAAGAAAGTAAGTTATGTGGTATTTGCCAGCCCTACTGCTATCCTCCTTTCCTCAGTATCATAGTAACCTTGAAAATACCCTGATATGCAATCACGGTGAAAACCAGCAGTCTAGCAGCCTCTGAAAAGGGCAGAAATGAATTGGATCCCCCCAAAGCCCCACTTCCTGAGAACTGTCATTACCAAATCTGCATGGTTGAAACCACCATTGACAAGCGTTGTTTTTCTTCTGTGTTAGACTCCTTCAGTGTGAGCAGCCTGTTTTCAATGGTGCTAGTCAAAAACAATCAGCAGAAATTGCTTAAAATAGGATCCTTCTGAGGATGATAACAGTTGAGGCAAACAACAAACTCAACAAAAATCGTCAAAAGAAAAGCTGATAAATAAGTTGTCCATTGGGGCTCTGAAAAAAGACCTGTTTCTGGGATCAGGAAGTCAATGCACATGGGGAAAGCTGTATGCATGCTCAAGAAGACGTGAGAAAGCCCTAAACTGTCAGCTCTGGCTCAGCTTGTAGGTCTTCACAAAGAGGAGTTAAATGCTAACACGGAAATGTAATTAAATTCCTGTCTGAGAACTGACAGCATGCCTCAACATGGAAAAAGCAAAGAGACTTATTGGTTCCTGAAATTGACGGTAATTTCTCCAATCATTAAAAACCATTAAGCTAAATGAGCAGAAATTCAGAGATTGCATATAACAAGAATACACACTTAATAGTATAAGAAGAGTAAATCACTTAAAAAGAACAATTCCTGGGGAAAATGGAAAAACTGATTTCAAGAGTTTGCGTATTATATTATTTAAAATGCTCAGGTTTCAACAGGAAATAATGGAAAAATGCCAAGAAACTAGAATACATGGTACAAACAAAAGAAATCAATAGGAACTATCCAAAGGATACCAACATGTTACATTTTCTAGACAAAAAAAATTACATTATTTAATTTAAATATGACCTCAAGAAGTCATATCTAAATGACTAAAGGAAAGTATGAGAAAAAAACTCACTAAATAGAAGATAGCAAAATTATAAACATCATTAAAAAGAACCTAATAGAAATTCTAGAATTGGGAATTCCTGTTGTGGCGCAGTGGTTAACGAATCCGACTAGGAACCATGAGGTTGTGGGTTCGGTCCCTGCCCTTGCTCAGTGGGTTAAGGATCCAGCGTTGCCGTGAGCTGTAGTGTAGGTTGCAGACACGGCTCTGATCCCGCGTTGCTGTGGCTCTGGCGTAGGCTGGTGGCTACAGCTCCGATTCAACCCCTAGCCTGGGAACCTCCATATGCCGCGAGAGCGGCCCAAGAAATGGCAAAAAGACAAAAAAATATAAAAAAAAAAGAAAGAAAGAAATTCTAGAATTGAAAGAGAACTGAAATTTTTAAAAGCATCACTAAAAGTGTCAATAGTATATTTGAGCTGGCATTAGAAAGGAATAACAAAATTTAAGATCCATCAATTTACATTACCTCATGTGAGGGACACAAAGAAAAAGAGTTAACAAATTGAACAGAGCCTCCCAAGCCCTATGCACATTATCAAATATCCAAAATGTGTAAAATGGAAGCCTCAGAAAGAAAAGAGTGAGAAAAAACAGTTTTAAAAAGTATTTGAAGGGAGTTCCCTGGTAGTCTAGTTGTTAGGATTCAACACTTTCACCCCTGCAGCTTCAATCCCTAGCCTGGGAAATGAGATCCTACACCAAGTTGCTACACGCCATAGCCAAAAATAAAATAAAGTTTAAAAAATACAATTATATTTGAAGAGTAATGGCCAAAACTTGCAAAAAGTCATGATGAATATTAATCTATACATACAAGAAACACAAATGAATTTCAAAAAATATAATGTCTGAAAATTAAGACATAGACACATCATAATCAAACTACTGAGAACCAAATATAGAGGACAAATCCTTAAATAGCAAGAGAAAAATGATTAATCATGTAGAAAGGAAACTTCAATAAATTTAACAACAAATTTCTCACCCAAAACCATAGAGGTCTATATAGGATGATATATTCAGAGTGTGGGGAAAGAGGGGGTAAACCTCAAAAAACAAGACACTTTTACCAGCATATGAATTCTACATCCAGCATAACTATCCTTCAAAATGAAGGAGAAATAAAGACATTTATAATCATTATAGGAACTTCTTCAAGTACAAATGAAAAGACTCTTTACAGTTAATCAAATTCATATGAAGAAATAACGACCACCAATAAATGCGATTCTATAAGAAGATGTAAAAACAGCACAAACATAATTGTGTTTGTAGCTTTTTAAAATTTCCTATATGATATAAAGGTAACCACATAAAGCCATCTTACAATTATAAAACAGTTTGTTGGTTTAAAATATATAAAGATACAGTTTTATGACAATAATATCACAAAGGAGTGGGGAGTTAAAGGAGGTAGAGATTAGTATAGTTTTCATATACTACTGAAATTAAATTAGTATTAATCCAAAAAAGATTGCTACAAATCAGTTTAAAGTAAAAGGGAAACACATGCCACAGGAACAACTAAAAGAAAGCTACATAGGTTCTACTACTAACAGACCATTAAGGCAAACTTATTATTAAATAACAAAAGGAATATTTTATAATGATAAAATGTCAATCCATAAGGAAGATATAAATATATATATATACAAAAAGAGAGAATCTGAATACATGAGTTAAAAAAAACATTGAACCAGACAATTAAAAAAAAAAAATCTGGAAACACCATAGGTAAACATTCTCTGATATAAACCTCACAAATCAAGAGAAATGAAAGAAAAAATAAACAAATGGGACCTAATCAAACTGACAAGCTTTTGCATAGCAAAGGAAAACATAAAAATAACAAAAAGACAACCTATGGAATGGGAGAAAACAGTTTCAAATGATGCAACCGACAAGAGTTTAATCTCTAAAATACACAAACGACTTGCACAACTCAACAGCAAAAAAGCCAATCAACCAATGGAAAAATGGGCAAAAGACCTGAACAGACCTCTGTCCAAAGAAGATATATAGATGGCCAAAAAGCACGAAAAAATGCTCAACATCCCTGATTATTATAGAAATGCAAATCAAAACTACCATGAGGTACCACCTCACACCAGTCAGAATGGCCACCATTAATAAGGCCACAAAGAAAAAATGCTGGATGGAGTGTGGAGAAAAGGGAACCCTCCTGCACTCTTGGTGGGAATGTAAATTAGTATAACTGCTATGGAAAACAGTGTGGATGTACCTTAGAAAGCTATGGTATAGAACTACCATATGACCCAGCAATCCCATTCTTGAGCATATATCCAGACAAAACTATCCTTGAAAAAGACACATGCACCTGAATTGCAGCACTATTCAGAATAACCAAGACATGGAAACAACCTAAATGTCCATTGACAGATGATTGGATTAGGAGGATGTGGTGTATATATACACAATGGAATACTACTCAGCCATAAAAAAGAACAAAATAATGCCATTTGCAGCAACATTGATAGAACTAGAGACTCATACTAAGTGAAGCAAGTCAGAAAAAGACAGATACCATATGGTATCACATATCTGGAACAAATATACATACAAATGAACCTTTCCACAGAAAAGAAAATCATGAATATGGAGAACAGACTTGTGGCTGCCAAGAGGGAGGGGGAAGCAGTGGGATGGATTGGGAATTTGGGGTTAATAGATGCAAATTATTGCCTTTGGAATGGATAAATTATGAGATTCTGCTGTATAGCCCTGGGAACTATGTCTAGTCACTTATGATAAAACATGATAATGTGAGAAAAAAGAATGCATACATGTATGTGTGACTGAGTCACCTTGGTGTACAGTAGAAACTTGAAAGAACACTGTAAACCAGCTATAATGGAAAAAATAAAAATCATAAAAAAGAAAAAATATGGAAACTCAATACTCCAATTTTAATATAGATAGAAAAACTATATAGACAATAAAAAATAAACGCATGAAGAGCACTATAAGCCAACTATACCTAACAAACATCTGTAGAACAACCCCCAAAGCAAGTAAAGAATGTACAATAGGCACACAAAAAGTAGTTCAAAATTATTTACATTTCCTTGGGGAAATATAAATAAAAACCACAATGAAATTCTACTTCTCTCTCACTAGGATACAATAATAGAAAACTCACCCAATAAGTGTTAACAACAATGTAAATATGCTAGAACCCTCATATTTTGCTTATGGGAAAATAAAATTGTTCAGCCAGTGTAGAGAGTCGAATGATATCCATCAAAAATTTATGTCCACCAAGAGCACCATAAAGTGATCTTATTTTGAAGTAGGGTCTTTTCATTTGTAATTAACTAAGGATTTTGAGATGAAATGATTCTGGATTGAAAGTGGGACTTAAAGGCAGTAACCAATCTCCTTATAAGAAGAGGGAAGGAAAGAGAATGCACAGAGGGGAAAGAAAGCCTTGGGAAGAAGAAAGCAGAAATTGAGTCTTTTGTTGCAGCCTAAGTCTGCTAGAAGCCCCCGGGAAATGAAAGAGGCAAAGACAGATACTGTTCTATAAGTTCAGAGGGTACATGGCCCTCTTAAGATCTTGATTTTGGACTTCTGTCATCCAGAAGGGAGAAATGATAAATTTCTGATTATTTAACCACTGTGTTCTTGGCAATTTGTTATGGCAATTTTAGGAAATTAATACAGCCATTTTGGAAAACAGTTTAGCTGATTCTTAAAAACTAAAATGGTTATTATATAATCCATCAATTCTATTCACAGGAACATGAAAATGCGTGTCCACACAAAATATCATATATCAGGGAGTTCAAGCTGTGTCTCAGTGGAAATGAATCCGACTAGTATCCATGAGAATGCAGGTTCAATCCATGCTCAATGGCTTAAGGATCCAGCATTGCTGTGAGCTCTGGTGTAGGTTGCAGTTATGGCTCAGATCCTGTGTTTCTATGGCTGTGCTGTAGGTCAGCGGATGTAACTCTAATTTGACCACTAGTCTGGGAACTTCCATGTGTCGTGGGTGCATCCCTAAAAATCAAAACAAACAAACAACAACAACAAAAATTCTCATACATCAATGTTCATAGAAGAATCCCATATAATTACTAAAAAGTGGAAACAACCCTAATGTCCATCAATTGATGCATCAATAAATAAAAGTGGTACATACATATGATAGAATGCGATATGCCTATATGAAGGAATTAAATATGGTTGCATACTACAGCATGGATGCATATTGAAAATAGTATGGTAAATAAAGAAACCAGAATCTAAAGGCCACTTACAGTATAACTTCATTTATATTAAATGTCCTGAACAGACAGATACACAGAGACAGAAATTAGATTAGTCCTTGCCAGAGGCTAGGGCAGAGAGGATGAGCATGACTTCATTGTACAGAGTTTCATTTGGGGTGATGAAAATATTTTCAAATTAGATAGCAGTAATAGATGCAAAAGTTAGAGGATATATTTAAAATCACTAAGTTGCACACATTAAAATAGTAAATATTATGGTATGTGAATTATAGTTCAATAAAAGGTAAAATAAAATATGTAATACTATATTATTCAAAACTTTCCAGATAGTAATTAATTTTATGATTTTCATGATTTTGAAACTCATCAAAATCCATTCACTTTCAGTTTGTGTGATGCGAAATATCTGACAGATACATAAAGTGTCCTTATGCTTTCTAAAACCCTACCCATATAACATCATTCATTGCATCTGATATTTTAAGAAGCCAGCCACTATATATTACCCATAAACTGCTGTGTGCAAATTATACTTCCGACATTTCTTTTCTTTTTTTAAATCAAAGTATAGTTGATTCACAATGTTTCTTCAATTTCTGTTGTGCAGAAAATTGACCCAGCCATACATACATACCTTTCTAAATGTAATTAGACTTAAAGATTATGAAATGTCTACTGTATAATTTCCATTTAATCTCTCACTTATATGCAGGGTAACAATGCTAAAGAGATTGGAATTTTTTATTTAATAGGTGTATTCTTATCCAGGCATTGTTTATATTTGTACAGCCTTTCTTGGTATACTGGCTGTTCCCTGGAGATGTGTTAATTTGTCACTCAAAAATAAATGGTGCAAGAGTGACACATTTTAGGTAACAAATTTATAGGGAAAGTAATACTATGTACAGATTGAGATAAAATAATGTCCATTTCATATTATTCTCCAGGTTTATTTAAAATTAAATTAAAGTTAGGTTAAAAGTCATAAATATAAAAATTTTAAAAATGTATAATTTATATGCCTGAATTATCTAAATAAATAATTACTCAGTATAAAATGAACTGTTTTTGAATGTTTCGTTTTAAGTGAATATATTGAATAACATACATATTTAGCTTTTACTATGTACCAATAAAGATCAAAGAATTCATCCATTTTTAAATACATTTAATTTAAAAAAAAATTTGAAGGTGTTACCAACATCTCCATTTTACAGCTAAGGAATCTGCGGCAAAGAAATATCAAATTTTTGCGTAATATCTCAATTATTACAATACTAGACATAGGGAGTTCCCGTTGTGGCACGGTGGTTAACGAATCCGACTAGGAACCATGAGGTTGTGGGTTCCCGTCCCTGCCCTTGCTCAGTGGGTTAACGGTGTGGTGTAGGTTGCAGAGGCAGCTCGGGTCCCGAGTTGCTGTGGCTCTGGCGTAGGCTGGCAGCTGCAGCTCCGATTTGACCCCTAGCCTGGGAACCTCCATATGCCGCGGGAGCGGTCGAAGAAATAGCAAAAAGACAAAAAAAAAAAAACTAGACATAGACTTCAGATATTTCTCTTTTCCTGATTGATCTCATGAGGCAGTATTGGAGAATATTTTTAGAAAAAACTATCATTTACACTGGTACCATAAAAACTGCAAAATATGCAAACAGAAAACAAATCTTTTTTATTTCAATCATTATATATATGATTAATTTTCCCCTTTTATATTTAACGAATGCTCCCAAAAATATAAGACTATATTACTGAGAAAAGGTTTTGAATGTTTTTCCATATATTTGCCATATTGGGGTATAGTACTGTTATGGTTTTAATATTATTAGACATACTAGAAATATGTCATTCATTACATTGTGACACGCTTATTTTGATTCAGTATTTCCCCTGAAGTTCAAACAACTACATTGAAACTTCCAGTTAACCTTACTTTTCTATGAAATGGAACATAATGGACTAAAACAAATATCAATCACCATAAACAAACTCAAAATGGAAAAGTCAGTTTTCAGACCATCATTAACGTACATCACATGCTCTTCAGCTTACATGTATTATATTAGTGAAAATTTATACAAAGCATTAAGTAGTATTTTTAATGTTTAACCTGGAAGTGATTTTCATAAGAATTATCTAAACTGAGATCTAATCTACAGTAGAGAATTGCTTTGAATATGATATTTTCTTACATGAAATTTAATTTGGCCTCATAGATAATCAAGTATTCACAAAGAATTCAAGCACAAGTCTTTGGTGAAATCTTTGCATGTGGAAAATTTAAAAAGGGAGACCTTTGAAAATAAGTATATTCTTACTTAATATCTTCAGTAAACTGTCAAACTTATAGATAAAACTGATGAACAACAGAGATAATTTATTTAAAAATCTTGTAATTTTATCCAGCAGTGATTGTTTCCCCTTCAAAATCCTCTTTAAAGTTGAAACATGTTGCTTATACTAACATTTTAGTTATGTCAAGAATAGATAATTGCGTGTATAAAAGATTTATTATTCAAAAAATAAATGAAAAATTTTAGACATATAATTTGTATCATTAAATTTTATTGTAGACTGTTAGTGCTTAGTTAAAGGAAAATATTGTGATTAAGCTTCATAAATATTTATTAACTATTGGGAGTTTTTAAATTTCTAAGGAGATGTTAATGTACAATTAACATTAGATATTTGGGCATATTTTTCAAATTGAATATGTGACTTGAATACTGAGGTCATTCCTCAGATTTGAAAATAACATGTATATAATAAATGAGAAAACTAAGTTCTGCACATTTTCAACTTACTTATTATGCACAGAGATAACACTGTCACTATATGTGGCATTTCCATATGGCAACTACATTAGTGGGAGATTGGAAAACTTGTAGAATCAATTACTATTGTAGGTAAATTACACTTGGAATCAAAATAATTAATATGTTGAATATGCATCTGGTTACAATTCTTTGAACTATTTAAGAACATTTCTATCTTATTCTACTCATGAGCATCTTAAATGTTGTAACAGATAAGTGTCTTCTGTCCATATGTGAAGTTTAGGCTTATCCTCAAGGAGTCCACCTGGTGCAACTAATGTCAATCCATTGTTAAATCTTGATGTCCACTTATGAGATCAGGAAAATAGGTAGCTAAATAAGTTGATGAAACAACCACTTCTATTTTTTAATGTATCTGTTTATGAAATTTAGTATTAGAATTTGTGAGATTTAAGAAGACTTTTGTTTGAAGTTAAATCTATCATTTATATTAAAGTATCTAATTTATAATTAAAATGTTCAAAATATTTCTTGGAAATATATTAACTTCATAAAATAGGTTATTTTTAGAGTATCAGCATGTAGACTCCAGTTAAATTAGAACCAATAAAAACATTATAGATATTGAAATATTTCTTAATAAATTACATAAAATGTATATTATTTAATTTCTAAATATATGTTAGTAAAATATTTACTCTGATATAAACTTTCTAATATGATTTTGTGAAACAATGTTATTTAATGAATTTCTTGCCCAAAGATATTTGTAAAATGTCTTTGCAGAATTGTAAAAACACATTATTACTGTTATTATTAAATTTTAAAAGATAAGTATGCAAAAGTATAAAAATATATACTATACAGAAAAACACACTACATAGTGTCATTTCAGCCATCATATTTATATATTCTATAGGTTCTAAAGATTTCATATGTCTCACAATTTTTTTATTTAGTTGAAAAATAATTTGTGAAATTGGGCAGATATGAGAATCCAAGTTACATGCACTTTGTAAGAAATAAAAGAAAATTGCAAAAATATAATCCCTGCTACACTTCTTATGACATGTTCATGTTTTGGATTATATAGGGCACAAATGAACCTTTCCAAAGAAAAGAAAATCATGGACTTGGAGAATAGACATGTGGTTGCCAAGGGGGAGGGGGAGGTAGTGGGTTGAATGGGGAGGTGGTGGGTTGGATGGGGAGCTTGAGGTTAATGGATGCAAACTATTGCCTTTGAAATGGACTAATAATGAGATCCTGCTGTGTAGCACTGGGAACTATGTCTAGTCACTTATGATGGAGCATGATAATGTGATAAAATAGAATGTGTACATGTATGTGTAACTGGGTCAACATGCTGTACAGTAGAGAAAAAAAAATTGTATTGGGGAAATAATTTAAAAAATAAAATTAAATTAAAAAAGTGATTTTCACCACAAAAGTTATTTACATTAACATGCAATTAATTTATTAGTGTTATGTTAAAATAAGTTTATACATAGAATTTTTAATTCTTAGTTTTCATTACAGATATGGTAAGTATTGATGTATATAAGCCAAATACACAGAAGTTCCTTGGGGTCCTCAGTAATTTTAAGAGTGCAAATTGTTTCCAAGACCAAAAAATTGAGAATCATTGCAGAGGCTAGCATTTCCATTTTCAACAGAAGCAAAATAGTTTGCAAAGGGTGAAAACTGTTTCCTGGAAGTGGATGAAAATATCTTACTCTTTTAATTTATGAAGCACAAACATACATACATTACATATATAGATATACAGGTATATCTGGTATTAAAATTCCATGCAAGGTCGTGACAATTAGGAAGAAACTATCTAAAAATTGTCCTATGGAGTTCCCACTGTGGCTCAGTGTAAACAAACCCAACTAGTATCCATGAGGATGAAAGTTCAATTCCTGGCCCCATTCAATATGCTAAGGATCTGCCATTGCACAAGCTGTGGTGTAGGTCACAGATGCAGCTAGGATCCCATCTTTCTGTGGCTGTGGTTTAAGCCGGCAGCTACACCCCTGATTTGACCCCTCACTGTGATCATCCATATGCCACACCTGTGGTCCTAAAATTAAATAAAATTTTAAAAGGGCTTCTCAGTTAAAGATGATAATAGGATAAAAAGACTATAAACCCCACACTAGGTTAAAGTCTAAGTTCTATATGAGGGTGTTAATATGCTTATTTAGGATCAGAGGATTTGTGGAAAAGCAACCACTTCATAGCCATTTTCTGCCCTCTTGGCTGGATTTTTGGATACAAGCCTCTGTGGTCACATAACTACCATGCCTGCTTGTCACTTCCATGTGGGCCCTGTATTCTCCTCATCCTGATCATCCAATTCCCTCCAAGGTTTCAGTACATCCTCAGCCTTCCTTCATCTATTGGAGGCGAAAAGCAAAGAGTTTTTCACTTATTTTCCCATTGCATGGGGTTTTTTTTTGTTGTTTATTTATGATTTTTTTTATTATCAAAGTATAGTTGTTTACAGTGTGTGTCGATTTATTATATACAGCATAGTGACTCAGTCATATGAGTCATATATATACACACACACATATATATATACACATATTTTTCTCTGATACTATCTTCCATCATGTCCTATCCTGAGAGATTGGATATAGTTTCCTATGCTGCACAGTAGGCCTCATTGCTTATGCATTCCAAATTTATTACTTTGCAACTAGAAGCCCAAACTCCCTGTCAATCCCACTCCTTCCCCCTCCCCCTTGGCAATCATAAGTATGTTCTCTATGGGCACAGATGAACCTATCTACAAAACAGACCCATGGCCTCTGAAAGTGTCAGACATCTGCACGTGTTTCTTTCTTTTTATTTTTTTCTATCCACTTCAAGCTACATTTTCTGGTTTACTTCTTCAACAACCTATGTGTAAGAGGGCTACCTCTCAAAGTTCCAGAGAAGAGTGGCTTTAAATATTTCTCTGCTCTTGATCTTCAGCCACTATGACTTTTTATTTTGTTAAATCCTAACTTTGAAAATGCATTGCTTTAATATCCTTTATTTTATGGCTGCACCTGCTGCATGCAGAAGTTCTCAAGTCAGGGATGGAACCAATGCCACAGCAGTGACCTGAGCCACAGAAATGCTGATGCCCTATCCTTTAGCCCTGAGGCAACCAGGGAACTCCTGGTTTAATATCCTGTGCAACAAAATGGGAATATACATTTCTGCTGCAATGATGTCCAACCAATGACTGCCTCCAGGATAATTGGAAGATTGTTTCAGCTGCACACTTACTAGCCTCAGTTATGTCAGTAGAAATGAAAGAAAATAAGTCATTATTCTCAATTCATTAAAGGCAGAAATTTTAACTTGTAATTCATTGTATTCAGGTGGATATTGTCATCATCATATAAGCTCAGAAATCTGGAAAGAACTAATAGAATTGGTGTATGTTCTCAGAATGTGTACATGAAAGTTGTAAGTGGGGAAATTTGAGTACATTGATTTCTTTTTTCCAGAGTCAATTGCTTCCTCCAACTCTAATTACAAAATACTGATCATGTAAAATGGACTTTCAAGATTTTCAAACCATTTAATTTTTTGATAAAATTTTGATTTACCAATATGACAGAATTCTTTTATATAGATTTTTATTCCCAGGTTTGCCACTTAAAAACCACCATGGGATACTCGACAGTTTTATTATATTCAGTAGATGGAATTTGTTTATTTAGAATATATAAATTCTTAGGAAAATGGACTCTCTTCAGCACTCATAGCTTCTTTTCATCTGTGACAACATATTTTCAAACTAACACATATTTTTATCATGATTGTGTAATTAAAAAAAATAAACTGGAGTTGTGGCTCAGTGAGTTAACAACCCAACTAATATCCATGAAGATGTGGGTTCTATCCTTGGCCTCGCTCAGTAGGCTAAGGATCTAGCATTGCCACAATCTGTGGCATAGGTAGCTCAGATCCAGTGTTGCTCTGGCTGTGGTGTAGGCCAGCAGCTGCAGTGCCAATTTGATCCCTAGACCAGAAACTTTCATATGCTTCAGGTGTGGCCTTATACAAATAAATAAATAAATAATTTTAAAAAAGCTTTATAAATCAAGAGTGGAAAGTCAGTAATTATTTAAAGCTGTGTCACTGAACCCCCACTCTTTTTTTTTAGCATATGGAAGTTCCTAGGATAGGGGTCAAATAGGGTCTGCAGTTGCAGGTCTACACCATAGCCACAGCAACATCAGATCCAAGATGCATTTGCAACTACACTGCAGCTCACAGCTACACCCCAATGAATGGGGCCAGGGATTGAACTCATGTCCCCATGGATCCTAGTTGAGTTTGTTACCACTGAGCCACAAGGAG
Organism: Phacochoerus africanus; assembly: GCF_016906955.1. NCBI lineage: Eukaryota > Metazoa > Chordata > Mammalia > Artiodactyla > Suidae > Phacochoerus > Phacochoerus africanus. The sequence goes on along the minus strand of NC_062556.1, from coordinate 37,616,529 downwards.
AACTCCTGATTCCCCTTTTTAAATGAAATTTAGTATAACATGCCAAGTCTATTCTTCTTTAAAAGATATTTGGTTTATTTTAATAAAATGGCTTTGTTCTAACTACTAGTTTCTCAAAAAGTAATAATACATTAAAATGCAAGTATTATTAGTAAAAACTTCTCTAGATATTATATAGATATGTCAATTTGCAAGTCATGTGAAAAACAATTTGAAACAAACAATATGTGAAATGTATGAAAAAATGTGAGAAAATGAGAGCATAGTCTCCCAATTGAGAACATAGTCTCTCATTTAACTTTAATTTTCAATTTAATCTCTTCTGAAAAAAAATACACATTCAGAATTCTGGAGAAATCAGGAGTTCCCATAATGGAGCAGTGGAAATGAATCCAACTAGGAACCATGAGGCTGTAGGTTTGATCTCTGGCCTTGCTCAGTGGGTTAGGGATCCAGCATTGCCATGAGCTGTGGTCTAGGTTGCAGACGTGACTCAGATCCTGTGTTGCTGTGGCAGTGGTATAAGCCAGCAGCTGTAGCTCCAATTAGACCCCTGGTCTGGGAGCTTCCATATGCCCCAAGTATGGCACTAAAAGGCAAAAAAAAAATAATAAAAAAATTAAAAAAGAAAGAAAAAGAAAGAAAGAAAGAAGGAAGGAAGGAAGGAAGGAAGGAAGGAAGGAAGGAAGGAAGGAAGGAAAGAAAGAAAGAAAGAAAGAAAGAAAGAAAGAAAGAAAGAAAGAAAGAAAGAAAGAAAGAAAGAAAGAAAGAAAGAAAGAAAGAAAGAAAAAGAAATCTGAAGTAATCAAAAGTGTATGAGTCAGTGAATTTATGACTCATTTTTTCTTGCTGGATTCTAAGAAGTTAGAAGTTAGGTTTGAAACACAAGAATGGACATACTAATCACTTTTTGGAGAATTTACTCTAACAAGGACTACAGAAAGACATTTCATGAGAGAGATTAGAGACAATCTCATTGGAATGTCACTCTACAATATTGAAAATAATAACATTTAGCACATAGGTGGTGGCATTGGTATGACACAGAAAACCATTTTAAGAAATAGTTTTATATGTTTTTTTGAGTCTTTTGAAAACCTAAATCCAGTTAGAGCAACCTGATTTTATCAACTGTAGTGTAACTAAAAAAAATTTACCTAATCAATTTTCTTGTAACCTTGCTTTCTGAAGCAATGCTGGATTTATGAAAGGATGATGCAAAAAGAGGATCTTAAAGAAATGGGATTGGTCAGTATATCTCCAGCATTTTCTAAGAAATAGCATACTCATAAAATGGTTAAGATTACACTTCTGTTGGGAATAATGTAAATGTTTATATTTTTAGGTAATTATTCTCCATGACTTATTACTTATTAACCAAACATATTTCTGACATTATTTGGCCATCCAATATAGTGTTTATCCAAAATAAGATATGATGAACAGAAAATATTCTTTTCCCTTATGTCTAGTAAAATTCCCATTTTTCCCTCCGTATTATGTGCCTGTCTTCTCTTTCTTCCCTTCCTTCCATTAAAAAAAATGCAATTCAAATATATTTTTCATTGTCACAATTTTTCACATGTGTGCCATAATTTGCAGGTCTAATTATTAACTGGAAGGATTAGATTATGGAATTATAGAATGACAGATCTAAAATAAAATCAAGTAAAAACTAAAATCCAAGAATAGCTTGGTTTGAATGTGAATTATCTTTAAATTTCCTTTTCATTATTCTCTTCTTTCAGACTATATTAACTGACATTTTCCAGGTTACAAGACTGTCTGATTCTCTTACATCCCTGAATTTTAATCTCCTGTATCTTGGCATTATTCTAATGGAAGTGCTCAGTGTTTCCCATTCAAAAACAGATTTAAATTATTTGATAATTTCCTTTTGTCATAGTAACACTATGCCTAGGCATCATGTGGTTGATTGATTTTGCTTTTCAGGTCCTCACCTGTGGCATAGGTAATTTCCCAGGTTAGGGGTCAAATTGGAGCTGCTGCAGCTGTCAGCCTGCACCACAGCCACAGCAGCACCAGATCCTTAACCCACTGAGTGAGGCCAGGGGTCAAACCCGCATCCTCATGGATATTAGTCAGGTTTGTTACCTCCAAACCACAATGGAAACTCCCATCATGTGATTTTTTTGATTCCCAAATATCTTTGACAGTAAATTTATGAAAATAGATAGAGTCAATTTGGAAGTGAAAACTCTCTCTCATGTTATACTAATGCATGGAAAACAGAAAGCTCTAAACCATTTTTCTATTTCTTATATTACACAGATATACAACATTTATATTTTAAATTTTCAAAATGAATTTCTTTTTTTCTTAAATTATAAAAGGAATATGTGAGTATTATTAAAATAAAACTAAGCAAACAAGATAGTTGTATTACTTCCTTCACAATCTTTGGGCCATTTATTTGCTTTTCTGTCTTATTGCATTAGTTACCAAATTGCATTGCATTTGGTGAGAAGGGAAGTCCTTACATTGTCTTTAATATTTAGGGAAAAGCATGTAGTTTCTCAGCAATATTTATGATGTTATATATAGGTGTTTAATGGATGTAATTTATTGAGTTAAGGAAATTCCTTTTGATTTAATTTTTTGAGAACTTTATTAGACATAGATATTAATCATCAAGTGCTTTTTCTGCTTCTATTGATATAACAATATGATTTTTCTTTAGCATTTGTTCATACGCTAAATTACATTATTTGATTTTACATTTATTTTTTGGAATTAGTCTTATATCCCTTAAATAATTCTCTCTTCTCAAATATTCTATTTATAACAACTATGTTGTTATGCTTTTTGAATTACATCAAAGTGTGGCATTTAGACATAAATGACCAAATTTTTAATATTTTTCTATTTTCAGTTATTAATGAAGTAACCATTCAGGAAAGCATTGTATGCAGAGACAAAGGCAAATAATTTTGAGTAGAGCAGAGGTAAAAAAAAAAAATGATTCTCAACAAAGGGGTATTCTAAAGGAAATAAAAACATCAGCATCAGGAAGATGATAAAAACATCTCTATTAAGCGTTTTGTTGTTTCCCTACTTGATTTTTAAGTATATAATATCAATTCCTTTTTTAGCCTAGAAATGTGTGATTAACTTGTATAAATAAAATATTATTTTAAAATACTTAAATTAATTCAGATTAACCAGCTTTATAGGATGAAACTCATAAACTACAGTAAATATGTACAGCATTTAATAAAATTTAACCATTTTAACTTTTTAAATTTTTTTTATATTTATTTATTTTTCCTGCTATAGAGCATGGGGACCAAATTACACATAAATGTGTACATAATTTTTCCTCCCATTGTTGTGTTGCGATGTAAGTATCTAGACATAGTACTCAATGCTACACAGCAGGATCTCATTGTAAATGAATTCCAAGAGTAATAGTTTGCCTCCATTAACCCCAAGCACTGATCCCTCCCACTCCTTCCCTCTCCCCCCAGCAGCCACAAGTCTATTCTCCAAGTCTATGATTTTCTTTTCTGTGGAAAGATTCATCTGTGCTATATTAAAAGTGATATCATAAGGTATTTATCTTTCTCTTTCTGACTTATTTCACTCAGTATGAGAGTCTCTCATTCCATCCATGTTGCTAAAAATGGCATTATGTAATTGTTTTTATGGCTGAGTAATATTCCATTGTATATATATACCACATCTTCCCAATCCAATCAGCTGTCAATGGACATTTGGGTTGTTTCCATATCTTGGCTCTTGTGAACAGAGCTGCAATGAACATGCCAATGCATGTGTGTTTTTTAAGGAAACTTTTGTCTGGATATATGCCCAAGAGCAGGATTGCTGGGTCATATGGTAGGTCTATGTATGGATTTCAAAGGTACCATCACACAGTTCTCCATAGTGGCTGTACCAGCTTACATTCCCACCAATTGTGCATGAGGGTTCCCTTTTCTCCACAGTCCCATCCAGCATTTGTTCTTTGCGGACTTATTAATGGTGGCCATTCTGACTGGTGTGAGGTGGTATCTCATGGTAGATTTGTATTTCTATAATAATCAGGGATGTTGAGCATTTTTTCATGGGCTTGTTGGCCATCTGCATATCTTCCTTGGAGAATGGTCTAGTCAGGTCTTTTGCCCATTTTTCAATTGGGTGGTTGGCTTTTTGGCTGTTGAGTTGTATAAGCTGTTTGTATACTTTAGAGATTAGGCCCTTGTCTGTTGCATCATTTGAAACTATTTTCACTTATTCTGTAAGTTGTCCTTTTGTTTTCTTTTTGGTTTCCTTTGCTTTGCAAAAGCTTGTCAGTTTGATTAAGTCCCATTGGTTTATTTTTGCTCTTAATTCTGCCTTGGGAGACCAACCTGAGAAGATATTCATGAGGTTGATGTCGGAGAATGCCTTGCCTATGTCCCCTTCCAGGAGTCTGATGATGTCTTGTCTTATATTTAAATCTTTCAGTCATTTTGAGTTTATTTTTGTGCATGGTGTGAGGATGGGTTCTAATTTTATTGCTTTGTATGCACCCGTCCAGGTTTCCCAGCAATGCTTGCTGAATAGACTTTCTTTTTCCCATTTGATGTTCTTGCCTCCCTTGTCAAAGATTAATTGACCATAGGTGTCAGGGTTTATATCTGGGTTCTCTATTCTGTTCCATTGGTCGGTCTGTCTGTTTTGATACCAGTACCACGCTGTTTTGATGACTGTGGCTTTGTAGTATTTCTTGAAGTCTGGGAGAGTTATACCTCCTGCTTGGTTTTTTGTTTCTCAGGATTGCTTTGGTAATTCTATGTCTTTTGTGGTTCCATATAAATGTTTGGATTGTTTGTTGTAGTTCTGTGAAAAATGTCATGGGTAATTTGATAGGGCTTGCATTGAATCTGTAGATTGCTTTGGGTAGTATGGCCATTTTTACAATATTTATTTTTCCAATCCATGAACATGGAATATCTTTCCCTTTCTTTACATCTTCTTTAATTTCCTTAATTAATGTTTTATAGTTCTCAGCATATAAGTCTTTTACCTCTTGGTCAGGTGTATTCCCAGGTATTTGATTTTTGGGGGTACAATTTAAGTTTTGCCTTCATTACTGTGTGTCGCGAGGTATTTTTAAATTTCTTTCTTGATTTCCTCATTGACCTATTGGTTTTTTTAACAGCATGTTTTTTAGTCTGCATGTATAAGGTTTTTTCTTATTTCTTTTCCTGTCATTGATTTCTAGTTTCATACCATTGTGGTCAAAGAAGATACTTGAAATAATGTCTATGCTCCTAAATTTGTTGAGGTTAACTTTGTGCCCCAATATGTGATCAATTCTTGAGAATGTTCCATGTGCACTTGAGAAGAATGTGTATTCTGATATTTTTGGATGTAGTGTCCTGAAGATGTCAATTAAGTCTAACTTTTCTATTGCTGTCTTTAGGATCTCTGTTGCTTTATTGGTTTTCTGTCTAGAGGAGACCTGTGTTTTAATGTGAGTGTGGTATTAAAGTCTCCTACTATTATTTTATTCTCATCAATTTCTCCCTTTATGTCTGCTGATGTTTGTTGTATGTATCTGGGTGCTCCTATATTTGGGGAATATATGTTGATGATTGTAATATCCTCTTCTTGGATGGATCCCTTATTCATTAAATAGTGTCCTTCTTTGTCTTTCTTTATGGCTTTTGTTTTAAAGTCTATTTTGTCTAATATGAGTATTGCAACTCCTGCTTTCCTATCATGTCTATTGGCAGGAAATATTTTTTCCCACCCCCTCACTTTCAATCTATATGTGTCCTTTGTCCTAAGGTGAATTTCCTCTAGGCAGTAGATTGAAGGTTTTTGCTTTTCTATCCAATCAGCCACTCTGTGTCTTTTGATTGGAGCATTCAGTCCATTGATGTTTAAGGTGAGGAGTGATAAATGATTATTTATTGCCATTTTAAACCCATTTTCCACTTGATTCGATGATTCTCCATTCTTCCTTTCTTTTTCTTTGTTTGGATGGTCTCCAATTGTTTTCTGCTTGAGTGTTTTCCTTCTCATTTTTTGTGATTGTAATGTTTGGTTTTGATTAATGCTTGCCCTGTTTTTTAAGTATGTTAATTCCTTCCTATAATTCTGTGTTTTAGCTTGATAGTCCTATGGATTCAAAAACTTTATTACCATAATAAAATTTTAAAAAAAGAAAATTAAAAAAGAATCTATTTCCTTACTTTCCTTGCCCACATATTATGATTTTGATGTCTCTTTTAATTTTTTAAGTTTTATTTTGTTTTAAACATGTTCATGATTAGATCTGTATGCTGGCTTATTTGAGTAACTGCTCTCTGATTGTGGTTTCCTCAATCTTAGTTCTTCCTCTCTCTCTCTCTTTTTTTTTTTTTTTGATTTAGAGAAGCCCTTTCAATTTCCTTTAGAGTGGGTTTTGTATTGCTCTATTCTTTCAGCTTCTGTTTGTTGGAAAAAAATCTATTTCCCCTTCTATTTTAAATGATATTCTTGCTGGATAGAGTATTTTAGGTTGCATATTGCTTCCTTTCAGCACTTTAAATGTCTCTTGCCATGCCCTCCTGGCCTGTAGAGTTTCTGTAGAGAAATCAACTGATAGCCTTATGATGGTTCCCTTATAAGTGACATTTTGCTTTTCTCTTGCTGCCTTTAGGATCCTCTCTTTATTATTAATTTTGGCCATTTTTATTATAATGTGTCTTGGTGTGGGTCTATTTGGGTTCAACCTGTTTGAGGCCCTCTGTGCTTCCTGTATCTTGAAATCAGTATCCTTTAGGTTTGGGAAGTTTCCATTGGTAATTTCTTCAAATATATTTTCCATCCCCTTATCTTTTTCTACTCCTTCTGGAATTCCTATTATGTATAGATTGGCCTGCTTTATATTATCCCGTAAGTATCTTATATTGCTTTCATGTTTTTTCATTTGGTTTTCTGTCTGCTGTCCTATTTGAGTGATTTCCATTAGTCTACCTTCCACATCACTAATTCATTCTTCTGCATTATTCATTCTGGTTTTTACTATCCTTAGTTCAGTTTGAATTTCTGCAAATGAATTTTCTAGTTTTTCTTGGCTCCTTCTTGTATTTTCTAGTTCCTTTCTGAGGGAGTCTGCATTACTGTTCATATCTTCTCTTAATTCCTTCAGTATTTTCACATTTCCCTTTGAACTCCAGGCCTGTCAGACTGCAGAGATCTGTTTCATTGTTGACTGCTATAGGTGAGTTCTCCTGTTGGCTTAACTGGTGGTGGTTTCTCAGCACCTTGCTTGTTATTTTCTTTTTCTTGGTGGAGGTGTACTCCCTGTGGCTGGGCAGGGTTTGCCCTGGCACGGCTGTGGAGTGTTTCCCATGGGCTGGCAGTGTTGGCTGGTCTTCTTTGAGACAGTGGGGCATTTCCTGAGGGTGAGCGGGGCTAGCAGGGTCACTCTGAAGCAAAGGAGGACTTCCCGAGGGCAGATGGGTCTGGCAGGTCCATACCGCAATGGAGGCAGACTTTCCGTGGCCAGGCAGAGCTTGCTCTGGTGTTTCTGGGCTGCGGAGCTCTTCCAGGCGGCAGGCAGTTCTGGGCAGCTGCTCTGCAGGAGTACAGCACCACCTGAGGATGGGAGCGGCTAGCCAGGCCACTGGGAAACAAAGGACTTCTTTGCCAGGGAAGCCAGAACTGGCAGGACTGCCCTGTGATGGAGACAGACTTCCCATGGCTGGGCAGGTCTTGCCCCTGTGATTCTGGGCTGAAAAGCTCTTCCAGGGAGTGTGCAGTGCTGGGCAGCTGCTCCACAGGAGTGCAGAGCCCCCCCCAAGGGTGAGAGCAGCTAGCTGGGCCACTGGGAGCCAAAGAAGTTCTTCCCCAGGACAGGCAGAACTGGCAGGACCATCCCACAATGTAGGCAGACTTCCCATGGCTGGGCAGGTCTTGCCCTAATGTTTCTGGGCCACAGAGCTCTTCCAGGGGGCAGGCAGTGCTGGGCAGCTGCTCCGCAGGAGTGCAGCACCTCCCGAGGGTGGGAGGGGCTAGCTGGGCGACTGGGAAACAAAGTAATTTCTTGTTTAATGTAAACCATTAATATTAAAAAAATTTCCACAAAATTGTGTTGAAATATAGCTTTTCAGATTTATAATTTAACCTGCCAGTCCAAATATTTTTTGTACAGTTCTATGGTTCTAAAGTGTTCTTTATCCTTTTCTTTTTCTTATTTATATTTCTTTTATTTATATACACATATCTATAGCAATATGATTTTTATTTTCATTTTTAATGTGATTATTGTGCTATTAATTTTTAACTATTGAAAAGAAGACAATAAAATTATTCACAAATAAGATGTTTTATTTTTATTTCTATTTTTTATTTTTTTAACTTTTCAAAACTTTGTCAAAGAAATGACAAATATCATGTCAACTTTCTTGGCTTCTACTTGCTTTACACGTGACCTATTTTTTAGTGCTTCATTAGCAGAATTGACTGTGCTCATAAGCAAAAGTAGGTGACTGCTAATATAATATTTTAGGGACACTGAAATAATGACCTTCCTTTCACCAAAATATCCAACCATGTCATACTAGTATTTTCAATAATAACCTTCCCAGAATTCTCAGCACACATTAGCTCATTTCACTTACCTCTGGATATCTCAAATTTTGAAAAATAATTTGGTTATACATTTCTCACTGTTGTCAATCACCTCTTGTATCTTAAGCTCATCTCCAAATTATAGAGCACCATTCTGTTTGTAAGTGTTCATCTTTAACTTTGGTTTCCTTGCTTAGCTATGCCTTGCCTTTTCATCTTTCTGACACTAAAATATGTTTTATTTTATTTTTTTATTTATATTGTATTCCAAAGCAACAGTCTGTGATATGACTAGTGGTCTTAGTTCCTATTCCTAGGCACCCCAAAAAAACTACTTCAAAATTTTTTATCAGTACTTAACTAACTCCATTCTTCCTCTGAGCTGACAGTCACCTGCCATAGTTTTAGACCAGTGTCAGAGAAATCAGATGGAGCCAGGAAAATTATAAAACAAAAATTATTGAGCATATAAAACATAAAAGGCATTGTTATGTGTTTCAAGAATCCAAATTATAATGTCAATTTTGCCTTTCATGAGGCCACTAATAAGGAAATATTATTTATATTGAGTAATATTTCTCCCAAGGAACTGCTTAATAATTAAATGGCAGAGAAGTTGCTTTGAAGAATCTTATTTAACAGCAGAGATGTTAAATATCTACTTTTTGTCATTTGGACATTATTTAAAACAAACATTAGGAAGGTCAGTTTTTGAGAAACAGGATGTGTTTAGATCCCAGGTGACTTTAGACATAGCTTCTCTAGAGATTCAATCTTCTTTCTGCAATGGAAAACTACAAAGACTGAAAAATTCATTTAAAAATTGGATAAATATCTAGAATAAGACATGCAAAATTTCTAGGACAGTTTTTCAAATATGGATCATAATCTAACAGTGATTATTAAAGTGCATCTACTTAGGCATTATTGGATTAATATATTCAAATGAAATCACAGAATGAAAGTATCAGAAGACATGAATAAAAAAGAATAACAATTATATAAAAGTAGGTCAAGTTGTCTGTATTTCTTTTTTATATTTACCAGGTGTTGTTTTTTTAACCTTTTATTATTTTTTTTTCTACTGCACAGCATGGTGACCCAGTTACTCATACATGTATACATTATTCTTTCTCACATTACATGTTCCATCATAAGTGACTAGACAGAGTTCCCAGTGCTACACAGCAGGATCCCATTGCTAATCCATCCTGAAGCAACAGTCTTCATCTATTAACCCTAAGTTCCCAGTCCCTCCCATTCCCTCACCTTCCTCCTTGGCGCCACAAGGCTATTCTCCAAGGCCATGATTTTCTTTTCTGTGGGAAATTTCCTTTGTGCCATATATTAGATTCCAGATAAGAGTGATAGCATATGGTATTTCTCTTTCTGACTTACTTCACTTAGTATGAGAGTGTCTAGTTCCATCCATGTTGCTAAAAATGGCATTGTTTTGTTCTTTTTATGGCTGAGTAGTATTCCATTGTGCATATGTACCACATCTTCCTATCCAATAATCTGTCAGTGGACATCTGGGTTGTTTCCATGTCTTGGCTATTGCAAATGGTGCTGCAATGAACATGCAGGTGCATGTGTCTTTTTTAAGGAAAGTTTTGTCTGGATATATGCACAAGAGCGGGATTGCTGGGTCACATGGTGGTTCTATGTATAGTTTTCTAAGGTACCTCCATACTGCTTTCCATAGTGGTTGTACCAGCTTACATTCCCAGCAACATTGCAAGGGGGGGGGGTCCATTTTATCCATACCCCCTCCAGCATTTATTTTCGGACTTATTAATCGTGGCCATTCTGACTGGTGTGAGGTGATATCTTATGGTAGTTTTGATTTTCATTTTTCCAGTAATCAGTGATGTTGAGTATTGTTTCAAGTACTTCTTGGCCATCTGCGTATCTTCCTTGGAGAATGGTATATTCAGGTCTTTTGCCCATTTTTTCAACTGGGTTGTTGGCTTTTTCCTGTTGAGTTGTATAAGCTGTTTGTGTACTTTAGAGATAAGGCCCTTGTCTATTGCATCATTTGAAACTATTTTCATTCATTCTGTAAGTTGCCTTTTTGTTTTCTTTTTGGTTTCCTTTGCTGTGCAAGCTTGTCAGTTTGATTAGGTCCCATTTGTTTATTTTTGTTTTTATTTCTGTTGCTTTGGAGACTGACCTGAGAAAACATTTGTAAGGTTGATGTCAGAGAATGTTTTGCCTATGTTCTCTTCCAGGAGCTTGATGTAGTAAAAAAAACCACATGATCATCTGAATAGATGCAGAAAAACCATTTGAGAAAGTCCAACATCTGTATAGAGAGAACATTCCTTTACATAGTAAAAGCCATTTATGACAAACCCACAGCAAATAATCCTCAATGGGGTAAAGATGAAAGCCTTCCTACTAAAATTGGGAATAAGACAAGGATGCCTACTCTCACCTCTTTCATTCAGCATAGTATTGGAAGTCCTATCCACAGCAGTCAGACAAATAAAAGGCATCCAAATAGGAAGAGAAGAGGTAAAATCATCATTGTATGCAGATGACATGATACTATATATAGAAAACCCTAAGGACTCAACACAAAAACTACTTGAACTGATCAACAAATTCAGCAAAGTAGCAGGATATAAGATTAACATCCAGAAATCAGTCACATTTCTGTATACTAAAAATGAAGTATTAGAAAAGGAATACAAAAATGCCTTACCCTTTAAAATTCCACCCCAAAAATTCAAATACCTGGGTATACACCTGACCAAGGTGGTAAAAAACCTATATGCTGAGAACTAGAAAACATTAATTGAGGAAATTAAAAGATGTAGTGAAATGGAAAGATATTCCATACTCCTGGATTGGAAAAATTACTATTGTAAAAATGGCCATACTACCTGAAGCAATCTACCAATTCAATGCAATCCCTATCAAGTTACCCATGACATTTTTCACAGAACAAGAACAAACAATCCAAAAATTTATATGGACCTCAAAAGACCAAGAATTGCAAAGGCAATTCTGAGGAACAAAAACCAAGAAGGAGTTATCTCTCTCCCAGACTTCAGGCAATATTACAAAGCCACAGTCATCAAGACAGAGTGGTACTGGTACCAAAGCAGACATAGAGACCAATGGAAAAGAATAGAGAACCCAGAAATAAACCCAGACACCTATGGTCAATTAATCTTTGACAAAGGACCCAAGGACATAAAATGGGAAAAAGACACTCTTTTCAGCAAGAATTGCTGGGAAATCTGGACAGCTACATGCAACTCAATGAAACTAGAACACACCCTCACACCAGGCACAAAAGTAAACGCAAAATTGCTGAAAGACTTAAATATAATTCATTTACTAGTTTTGACACATATATATCATTCTAAAGGCCATAATTTTCAAAAAGTTGAGTTATAAGTCATCAAACTGGATACAGAGATGAGGCTGAAAAGATATAATGGGCTTGAAGTTCTCATAGAAAAATGTAAACTGTATTCTAACTTAGCATTCTATCAAATGGCAAACTATATAACTAGGAAAGAAGGAAATAGCAATCAAATTTGTTTGAAGTTCTTTCCTTGATTTACACTTTTGGTGAAATGTTTTCTTCATAAAGCCAACAATATATTCTAGATTTATTTTTTACTCTTAAGTTCTCTAATAAGTTGCCGATTTTTTTTTTCAGAAAACAAATTTTAAGTATATATGAAGGTCTTAGCTTTGAAACTCATTGGTTGAGTTGGCCTAAAGCTCATAACCCATATATTTCTACACAAGTTATGTCTTATACACATATGGGTATATGGATATATTTGATTCATAGTATTAATTTTAAAGTAATACTTTGATAATTAATTAATTGACTAATTTAAAGGAAATATTATTTTCAAAAATCAAGGGAAAACTCACCATGTTTTCAAACTGGATAACATCAATAATTTTCTAAATATAATACTAGCTCATAGATCATATGGATATAAATATTTTGAAACCAGACTTTTTTCAGGAATTCTTTGGTGTTAAAATTAAAACCAATGTCAAAAAAATGGTTTTTGTTCAGAAAACAAAATAAAGAAAATCAACGCATTTATACATACATACACACATGAGAAAAACAAAAATCAAGATAGCAGTAGAATCATAAAAATTATGCATGCATGCATTTGTTTGTTGTGTTTTCATTGCATTTACTCTATTAAAATTAAGAAAGCAAATGTGGTTCTATCCTCAAATATATCCACTTCATTTTTTCTCTCTCTGACTCTCTCTCTGTCTCTCTTCCTCTCTCTCATTCATTCAGCTGACATTTTTGTCCCTAAATATATCATTAAACCAGCAGATGTTCATGTTAATTTTTGTCATTCAATAAAACAGTCAATTGTGTTAGTAACCTCTATGCTTCTGACTAAATTCTGTATTTCAACAAACAAAACACTTAAACATGCATCATGGTCAACTTGTTCTGGCACAATGCTCATTTCTTTTAGATTTTCTCATCTTGAAATTTTATGTACATTTCTGGTAATATTTTCAATAAGCAAAATGGCATAAGTTTTGATGTATTTATCTTTTGTTTTGGAAAGGGAATTTTTAACATCCTCTGAACATGAATCTCCCATTATCAAAAGAGAAATTTTATTCCTTCTGACTCTATATTGAAAGATTTCACATTACCTAAGTCATAATATTATGGACAGTTTATCCTATATAGCACATTTGGGTATTCAAGGATTCTAATGAAATGCTTTTATTCCCCCAAAACATTTTGCAAATGTTACAAATTCATCATTTTAGAAATTTTATAAATGCATCATTTTATTTATATATCTTACCTATATTGATTATTAATATATAACTTTTCACATGTTTATAATGATTGCTGCTGAATGCTAATAGCATAAATATTTTTTGGTAACAATAAAGGAGTAATATATACTTGAACTATTTTTCTTCTATTTTAAAAAGAAAATCATTATTTTTTTGTCCTTGTGTTTACTTGACTAAATTTACAAAGGTTTTTATTCTTTAGCATTCACAAGGTAAAGTTATTATGTTTTAATACTGTTCTATGTATGCAGAATTGAGTTTATGTTCTTCTATCCTCACAATTCTGACCCTTTCTACATTAATTAATATCTAACACCAAATAAATATATTTTACTCTCTTTATAAAATTATTAAACACTTTTGGAGTTCCTGTAATGGCTCAGTGGATAACAAACCTGACTAGTATCCATGGGATGGGTGTTTAATCCCTGGCCTGGCTCAGAGGGTTAAGGATCTGGTATTGCCATGAGCTGTGTTGTAGGTCAAAGACACCATTTGGATTCCAAATTGCTGTGGCTGTGGCATAGGCCAGCAGTTGTAGCTCTGATTTGACCCCTAGCCTGGGAACGTCCATATGCTGCAAGAGTGGCCCTAAAAAAATGACAAAAAAAGATTACTAAACAATTTTAATTAATCCTTATTTTTCAAGTTTAAAACCTCACAAATACTCTCAGAAATAAATAATTGCCTTAGTCCTTGTAAAATATTTCCAAATCATAAAAGTTCACTTAAGATTTTCTGCTTCCCTGTGGTATTTTTTGACCATGTGTCAGTTGGTGTATTACCATAGTCTTTTTAAAGAATAATGGAATGGATTCATGCTTCATTATTTTTTTCAAGTAACCATCATTTACATCATGTTTTCCTTAGTATAGTATTCCTGGGGAGGGGAAAAAAAGTGGAATGACAGTCATTACAGGGGTAAAAGAGCACTTTTTTTTGTGATTCTTGTGAGGAGTTGTAGGATATTGAGGTATACAAGCTTTCTTGAAAATTAGAATTATATCCTATTTAGAGCATCAAAGTTTCTCTTTGCATTACCAAGGATATTGGGGGGAAAAAAAACAGTTGTGTAAAAGTAGACCCATTACACACTAAGATCAGAGCTAAGATCAGATAAAATATATTTAACACTAATGCAATTAGAACTTCTCTCCTGTGATGGTCTTTATATATTTAGAGCCCTTAGGAAATCACTTACAGAATTGTGTGAATAATCCATTAAAAAAAAGTGAAAGAGGAAACTCCAATAGTGAATGGATTATAATGGGAAATGCTAGAGAATGGAAAGTATAGAACCTCAAAGACCAGGGGAAAATGGGAAATAATTTTTTTAAGGTGGCAATATATCATGAAGGAAAATGTAAATGTAGGATTACAGGCTAATAGGAAAATTTTGAGAAGTTAATAACAGGAAACATTTGCAAGAAAAAGTGATCAGAAATATAAAACTTCATAGAAAGAGGAGTTAAATACAATTTGCAAGAGATCACTCAATTTCTATATGTGTGTATATATATGTATATATATATATACATGACTTAGTAAATATCCCTATGTAATATATGAAATGTGTTTATATTTAAAATATTTTATCTGGAAAACAGAATTAACTGTAAGTTCTTTTTTTTTTTTAACCTGGAAATTTCACCCTATTCCTCTTTGGAAAGTTAGTAAATGTTTAAAATTCTTTCTCTGATGAGAGGAACAGAATTAATTTGATTTGAATAAAGTGATTAATCAAATCCTAGGAGAAGCACTTTGCATTAATTAGAGGGATATTTTGTTTGTTTTTAATATAGTCCACATTGCAAGGTGACATTTTCCTTCAATTATTAATAACTTTAAAATGTAAAAGATGAAATTGATTTTTAAATTTAGATCAAATCTGGAATTGACAAAGTGAGTATGCTAAAATCAATATAATGTTGGAATTGGTAAGTTTAATCAAGGAAAAGCTTACTTAATGTATCTACTTAGGGACCATGTTTAGAAAAGATAACTATTAGAAAAAATAGTTATAAGATTAGAAGAACAATATAACAAAATAATGACAAAGAAAATATGTGAGTAGCTAAAGAATAAGGAATGAAGGCTGGATCAGGGATTGGGGCACTCTCTTCTTAAGTTATAAGCTGAATAGTTGAGTTGTTACTGCCTGAAAATTTGCTTAGGACTTCTGTCGGTATATTCATTTTTATGAAATAGTGATAGAAAAGTGTGTAGAGAGAAATGGGGTCATGAGTAATTTTTTGAAATTGGAAATCCTTGAAAAATGTTGGGAGAGGTGTCTATGTTTATAAATAATAAGATATGGTATAAATTTAGACTGAGGACAGATTGTTGAATAAGGTGTCAGAAAAATGGTGAGAAAATAGCACTTGAGAATGAGAAAGTACTACTATTTTTGGCTTAGTAATATCAGAAAAATGCAGAAAAGCAAGGATTTTGAGACTTCAGGTAAATTTAACTTAAAAAATAAAGTTCACTTAAATAAAAACTTGAGAATATAGAGGTCGCTTTAGATAATTAATATTGTAAGGTACAAAAGAATGAGTAAGGCACTACATTATTTAGTAAGGCAGATATAAATAAAAGCCAAGTGTTTCAGAATTTTATTGACTGGAGAACATTCACCCCAGTCATGACTATAAACCACAGAGGAAAGGTAAAAAATAATTTTAAAGCAGAGAGATGTGTCACCTCGCACACAGGGAATGTGGCTGTGTATAAAACTTTTCAACCTGTATCAAGGAATCAATGACAAAATATTTATTGTTTTGCCAGTCCTGGTAGCTTTGTATTGTTGAAATTTTCCGTGTAGTTGGAAAGTGTCTGACACTGAATACAAATTAATTAACTATGAACTTTCTAAATTAACTATCTGGATCTTGAAGAAAAATGTCTCCTTAGAAAGTTATTGTTTTGTAGCAGAGTTCAAATCTTAGGCTAAGATGTTATTTAAATTTGCTCTGACTTCTCAATAAACGTGAAAGTAAAAGAAAATCAAGAACATTACAGTAAAAAAATGCCGTATTAGCAACCAAAAATCTCTTCAAAAGGGAGAATATTAGACTAAATCTTAATTATAATATTTAAAATTTAAATGTGCTATTTGATATTGTCCCTCATTTATGTTTTTATTTTTAAGAACTAGTTCTGGGGTAAATAGCCAGGCTTCAAAAGAACCATATAACACCCAGACAATACAAGATTCTGACACTAACTGGTGAATCACAATCTTTGTGTTGTATTGATGAGTATACAGTGACAACAGCTAACTTATGTGATTAATATGAACATAATATACATAAGTTGATGCACAGTGGTTGAGAGGATACATTTTAAGTTTACACAAGTCTGTGCTAAACTTGAATTTAAGTTTTGCTACTTGTAAATTTTCTATACTTAAACAAATATCTAATCCCTACAAGTCTTGGCTGTTTATTTTAAAATATAATAAATAATATATATTTCATATTTTTTGCCATGGAGATTAATAAGATAATTTATGTCAAATGTTTAACTCATACTAAGCATTGTTGTTGTCACTGCTATTTCAAGGTGCTGAAGATTCTCATATTCAAATTTACACGACATACTAAAAAATGTAAAATGTGAATTTTATGAGGTCTTTCAGGTTAATTTCACAGTTAGTCTCACACCATGAAAGGTACCTTGTTGGGAATAATGAATGTGAAATGAACACATTATCTTCACAAATTTTCAAGTTTGTTTTCCTTAATTTAAATCTAGTTAGTTCATTTTGTCAGTGTTTATCAAATAGAAGCACAATAAAACATGTAATACTTTCAAAGACATAAGTGATTACTGAATGAAATAAAAATACTAATTCTCATACACATATAATATTTGTCTCAAAAATTACATATTTTTATGTAGAAATAAGGTCTATACTGTTAACTGAGTAGCAAGTAGTTTAGACAAAACTAAGATGAATTTATTATACACATTATATGATGCTTGATAATGCTTATTTCAAGAGTTAATGTGAGCCAAATATCACTTTTTAACTAATTAAAATATTTTTTGAATATTTAAAAATAAGAATAGTAATATAAGAATGTAGTGCTTATATTAATAAATATGTTTATCATAAAACTATATATCTGCTTTGTGTAAAACAGCAGTCAGAAATAAACTTTAAAATATTATATTTTAATGAAGTCTGAAATCAGGAAAACTAATTCCTCCAGCTCCATTTTTCTTTCTCAAAATTTCTTTGGATATTCAGGGTATTTTGAAAAATAAAAATTTTGTTCTAGTTCTGTGAAAAATGCCATTGGTACTTTGAAAAGAATAACATTGCATCTGTAGATTGTCTTGGGTAGTATAGTCATTTTAATACTGTTGATTATTCCAATCCAAGAGCATGATATGTTTTTTCCATCTATGACAAAGGAGGCCAGAATATACAATGGAGAAAAGTCAGCCTCTTCAATAAGTGGTGCTGGGAAAACTGCACAACTACATGTGAAAGAATGAAATTAGAATATTATCTTACACCATACATAAAAATAAACTCAAAATTGTTTAAAAACCTAAATGTAAAGCCAGATACTATAACACTCTTAGAGGAAAATATACGCAGAACAATTTTGGACATAAATTGCAGCAGTATCTTTTTGGATACACCTCCTAGAGTAATGAAAATTAAACTCAAAATAAACAAATGGGCTCTAATTAAACTTAAAACTTTTGCACAGCAAAGGAAACCATTAAAAAACAAAAGGACGGGAGTTCCCGTCATGGCGCAGTGGTTACCAAATCCGACTAGGAACCATGAGGTTGCGGGTTCAGTCCCTGCCCTTGCTCAGTGGGTTAACCATTGTATGTGGTGTAGGTTGTAGACACGGCTTGGATCCCGCATTGCTGTGGCTCTGGCGTAGGCTGGTGGCTACAGCTCTGATTGGACCCCTAGCCTGGGAACATCCCATATGCCGCGGGAGCGGCCCAAGAAATGGCAAAAAGACAAAAACAAAAAGCAAACAAACACACACACACAAAAAACAAAAGGAAAACCCACACAGAATAGGAGAAAATCTTTGTTGATGAAGCAACCAGTGAGGGATTATTCTCCAAAAGAGACAAATCTCTCACACAGATTTATATCAAAAAGCCAAACTCAATCAAAAAAATTGGGCAGAATATTTAAATAAACATTTTTCCAAAGAAGGCATACAAATGGACTGAAAATATACGTGAAAATATATTCAAAATCACAATGAGAGAAGTGCAAATCAAAACAACTATGAGATATCACCCCACACAAGTCAGAATTGCCAAGATCAAAAAGTCTATAAACAATAAATGCTGGAGAGGGTGTGGAGAAAAGGTAACCCTCCTACATTACTAGTAAGAATGTAGAATGGTGCAACCACTGTGAAGATAAGTATGGAGATTCCTTAAAAAACTAATTATAGAATTACCATATAATCCAGGAATTCCACTCCTGGGCATACACTGGGAGAAAACCATAATTTAAAAGGATACACGTGCTCTTATATTCATTGTAGGAATTATTTGCAATAGCCAAGACATGGAAACAACCTAAATTGTCATCAATAGATGATTGCATAAAGAAGTGGTATATATATACAGGGGAATATTACTCGGCCATAATATAGAATGAAATAATGCCATCTACAGCAACATAGATGAACCTAGAGATTATCATACTAAGTGAAGTAAGTGACATAAGGACAAATATCACATGAGATCTCTGTTGCATGGAATCTAATAAAAATGATACAAAAGAAACTATTCACAAAATAGAAACAAACTCAAAGGTTTTAAATCCGAATTTATGGTTACCAAAGGGAAAGTGTTGGCAGGAGAGATGGATGGGGAGGTTGGATTTACATATACTCACTTCTATACAAAATTGATCATTACCAAGGACCTGCTATATAGTGTGGGGAAATCTATTCAATATTCTGTGATAGCTTATATGAGGAAAGAATCTGAAGAATGAATATGTGTATATGTACAGCTGATGCATTTTAGTGTACACCTGAAACTAACACAACATTGTAATTCACATAAACTCCAATAAATTTTATTTTGAAAATTTTAGTTTAAATCATAACAAAAAAAAAGAAATAGAAATTCTGCTTTCAACAAAATGGGTATAGAAAGAATGCACATAAACATAAGAGAAGCTCTATATGACAAACCACAAAACTAAAATCATACTTCATAACTAGGAATAAATTTATCCAAAGAATTGAACACTGAAACCATGAAATATTCATGAAAGAAATTGAATTTATTATGCTAAGTCTAGTTATCATCTATCAACATATAAGTATATTACATTATTATTGAATGTATTCCCCACATTGTACATTTCATAGTTGTGACTCACTTTTTTTGAAACTGGATGTTTGTACTTTTTAATTTCTCTCACCTATTTCTCATATTCCACCAACATTCTCTCCTCTGACAACCACTTGTTGTTCTCCATATCTATGACTCTATTTCTATTTTCTTATATTTGCTTATTTGATTTTAGACTATACATACAATGGAAATCATGCAATATTTGTCTTTCTTTCACTGCCTTATATCACTTAACATTATACCTTCTATGTCCATGTTGTCACAAATGGTGAACTTTTATTCTTTTACAGTTGTGTAATATTCCATTGTTAATATATATTCCATTGTTAATATATACATATATCCTTTTGTCTATTGATGGAAACTTAGGTTGTTTCATTATCTTTGCTATTATAAACAATGCTGCCATGAACACATGGATACATATATTTTGTCATATTTAGTGTTTTTTGTTTTTGTTGGGTAAATACTCAGGAGTGGAATTGCTGGATCATTCAGGTAATTCTTTTTTAATTTTTTGAGGAACTTCCATAATCTTTTCCATAGCAATTGCCCTAATTTACACATAAAAAGATATAAAATTTGTGGTTACCAGAAGGAGGGAGTAGGTGGAGGCAAAATTAAATGAACATACTCAAAAGGTACAAATTTCCAGTTATAAGATAAATAAGTACTAATGTCATAATGTACAACATGACTAATATAATTAACATTGTTTGGTGTTATAAAAGCTGCTGCCAGTAAATCCTAAGAGTTCTCATCATAAAGGAAAAAATATTTTCTTTTGCTTTTTTTGTATCTGTATAAGATGATGGAAAAAGACAATAAACTTATTTTGGTTATCACTTCATGATGTAAGTGAAGTCATTATAATGTACACTGTAAATTTATACAGTGTTATATGTTGAATGTATTTTTTTTTAAAAAAAGGAGGAAAATGAAATTTAAGAAGACAAAAATAAGTGGAAAGATATTTTGTGCTCATGGACTGGAGGGATTATTAAAATTACCATTCTACCCATGGCAATCTAAGGATACAGTGCAATTCCTATCAAAATCACAAAGGCATTTTTTACAGAAATAGCAGAAACAAATCCTAAAATTGGATTTGAGCCACAAAAGACCCTGAGCAGCTAAAGCAAACTTGAGCATGAAGAACAAAGCAGAATACATCACATTTCCTGATTTCAAACTATATTACAAACAAATAAAAACAAAAATAAAACTATATGATATTGGCATAAAAACAGATATATATATCAATAGACCAGAATAAAAAGCTCCAAAATAAACCTGTTTATATAAGGTCAATTAAATTGCAGCCCAGAAACACTTCCATGAACACTTGTCAATTAATTATTTTTCTTCAAAATTATTTTATTAGACACATTGAGGTACTACTGCTGTGTGGACTCTGTTTACAAACATTTTCCATCATACATTATTATAAATTTTTCCAGGCATGAAACTTGGTTTCAACTATTATGGTCAGGAAAAGAAGTATTTCCCAGAGGATCTCTACCACAAAGAGAAGTATATACGTGTATAATTATTTTTCAATAGTCTTCCTAACTTTGGAAAAACTTAGCCTTATCCCCAGCATGGTCACACACATTACCACTTTTTTCAGCCAAGGATATGCTAGAAGGAAAAGAAAATCTCTTCTAAAACTGGTGCAGGTGCTGGGAAAACTGGATAGCTATATGCAAAAGATTAAAACTGAAGCATATCTTACACCATATAGTATACACAAAATTCAACTCAAAAGAAATTAGAGTTGGAAATAACACCTAAAATACTAAAACTACTGGGGAAAAAACCATAGCGGATAAGGTCAATGATACTGGTCTTGGTATTGATTATACAAATTTTGATGTCAAAACCAAAAAAAAAAGAGGTGGGACTACATCAAATTAAAAGCTTCAGCACAGCAAAGGAAAATTCAACCTATTAAGTGGGAGCAAATATTTGCAAACTACATGTCTGATAAGAACTTACTATCCAAATTATATAATAACAACATAGACTAAAAACTTTCCAAATCTAAAGAAGTAAAGAAATATTCAGATATAGGGAGCATATAGTTGAATGAAATGAGTTGAATGAAAACAGACCTATAACAAAAAAATTACAATGAAAATGCTCAAATGTAAAGATAAGAAGATTCTAATGGAAGCAAGAAAAAAAACAAAGAATTAACCATAAGGGAACCCCATAAGGATATCAGCTGATTTCTCCACAGAAAAGCTATAGGCCAGAAGAAAATGGTAAGATATATTCAAAGCTTGGAGTTCCCATCATGGCGCAGTGTAAATGAATCTGGCAAGGAACCATGAGTTGTGTTGAATTCAATCCCAGGCTTTACTCAGTGGGTCAAGGATCTGGCATTGACATGAGCTGTGGTGTAGGTTCCAGATGCAGCTAGGATTTGGCATAGCTTTGGCTGTGGCTGTGGTATAGGCTGGTGGCTAGAGCTCTGATGAAACCCCTAGCCTGGGAATTTCCATTTGCTATGGATGTGGCCCTAAAAAGACAAAAAGATTATATATATATAATCTTTGAATATATATATATTCAAAGCTTTAGAAGGGAAAAATTTGCAACCTAGAATACTTGCCCAGCAAGATTATCATTTAAAACACAAGGATAAATAAAGAATTTCTCAGACAAAAAAAAAAAAAAAGTCAGATGATACAGCAATATTAAAGCTATTCTAAAATAAATGTTGAAAGGTTTTAAAATAGAAAAGAAGTAATAAGATATAGGATGGAGGAAATCACAAGTGGAAAGTAAACAAATTAACAAATATACAGATCAAAAACAAACAAAATGAAACAAAAGCCAACCTTCTTGTGAAAGCAATGATAAACATAATAAATAGTAAAAGTATAACAAGAAAATGAAAAACAGGGCAACAAAATCATAAAATGTGGGGGAAAGAGTATAAGAAAATCTAGAATCATCTTTTTTTTTAAGAATGTGTCTGTTTATATCACTAGCATTCTAAAGCAAACAGATATAGGAATGGCTTAACATACTTGAAAAACAGAGCAACCACTAATCAAAAACAAAGAATTTATTCACAAAAGCCAAAGAGGACACAACAAAAAAATAAAAGGAAATAATCAAACCAAGAAAAGAAAAGGAAACAAAGGAGAAACAGAATCAATGTGAAAAAGGTTTAAAATGGCAATAAATATGTATTTATCAATAATTAGCTTAAATGTCAATGAACTACAATCAAAAGACAGAGAGTGGCAGACTGGAATTAAAAAAAAAAAAAAGAGCCTACAATACACTGCCTACAAGAGTCCTACCTTAGGGCAAAAGGCACAATAAATTGAAAGTGAGTGATTGGAAACACATATTTCATGCAAATGGAAATGACAGGAAAGTAGAGTCACAATACTTGTCTTCAGACAGATAGACTTTACAACAAAGGCCATAAGCAAGATAAGGAAAAACAGTATTTAATGATAAAAGGATTATTCAAGAAGAGGATATGACACTTGTCAACATATATGCCCCTGAAATAGGAACATCCAAATTCATAAAACAAATACGAACAGACATAAAAGGAGAAATTGATGTGAACACAATAGTAGGAGATTTTCAACCCCTTTCATATCAATGGACAGATCTTCCAGACAGAAAATTAAGAAGACAACATCAATAATAAATGACACAAAAAAAACCAGTTCAACTTAATTGATATTTTCAGAAGACAGCAGCCAAAAAAAAAAAAGAAAAAAAAGAGAATATATATTCCTTTCAAGTACACATGGACAATTCTCTACAATTGACCACATTCTGGGATATAAATCTAACCTCAAGAAACTTAAGAGTATATAAATTATTTCAAATATTTCCTCTGAGAACAATGGCATGAAACTAGAAATTAACCACAGGAAAAGTAAAGAGAAAAAAACTGACTACATGGAGACTAAACAATATGCTACTAGAAAAAACAATGGGTCAATGAGGAAATCAAAAAGGAAATAAAAAAAAAATACTTTGAGACAAACAAGATTGAAAACTCAACCACAGGAGTTCCCATCATGGCTCAGCAGAAACAAATCTGACTAGGATCCAGGAGGATGCAGGTTCAATCCCTGGCCTTTTTCAGTGGGTTAAGGACCCAGGTTTTCCATGAGCTGTGGTATAGGTTGCAGACATGGGTCAGATCTTGCATTGCTGTGGCTGTGGCATAGGCCAGAAGCTACATCTCTGATTGGACCCAGCCTGGGAACCTCCATATGTCGCAGGTGCAGCCCTAAAAAGACAAAAAGAAAAAAAAAACTCAACCATACAAAACCTATGGGATGCTACAAGAGCAGTTTTTAGAGGGAAGTTCATTGCAACAAATGACTTAATCAAAAAAGAAGAAAAATCTCAACTCAACACCCAAATTACCACCTAAAATAATTAGAAAAAGAAGAACAAACAAAACCTAAAGTCAGCAAAAAGGAAATCATAAAAATCAAGGAGGAAATCAATGAAATAGAAATTTAAAAAAATTTTTAAAACCAAGAGCTGGTTCCTTGAAAAGGTAAACAAAATTGACAAACCTCTGGCCAGACTCACCAAGAACCCAAATAAAAAAAATAAGGAATAAAAAAAAAGAAGAAATCTAAACAGATACTGCAGAAATAAAAAAAAATAGAGACTACTATGAACAATGATATAACAACAAATTTGACATGATAGAAGAAATGGACATATTTTTAGAAACATACATCCTACCAAAATGAATAAAAAAGAAATAGAAAATTTGAACAGATTGATCACTAAAAATAAAATCAAATAATAATTTTTTTTAAACCTACAAACAAAAGTCAGGTACCAAATGGCTACACAGGCAAATACTACCAAACATAGAAAGAATTTATACACATTCTTTTAAAATTCTTCCAAAAGATTTAAGAAGGAACACTTCCAAAGACATTTATGAAACCACCATCACTATATACCAAAACCAAAGATACCACCAAAACAGAAATTTATAGGCCAAAATATTTGATGAATATAGATACAAAAATTCTCAACAAAATTTTACAACACCAAAACCAACAACATATAAAAAAGACCATGCACTAAATCAAGTGGGATTCATCCCCAATTCACAGGGATGCTTCAACATACACAAATTAATTAATGTAATAAACCTCATTAACAATAGAAAGGTAAAAAAGAAAAACACATGATAATCTCAATAAATGCAGAAAAAGCATTTGACAAAATCAAACATAAATTCATGATAAAAACTCTTACCAAAGTGGGTAGAGAGGGAATATAACTTCACATAATAAAAGCCATTTATGACAAACCCACAGTCGATGTAATACTCAACAGCAAAAAGCTGAAAGCCTTCTTATTAAAACATAGAGCAAAATAAGGATGTCCACTCTAATCATGTTTATTCAGTAGTGTATTGGAAATCCTATCCAAAACAACCAGAAAGAAAGATAAAGGAAGGAAGGAACAAAGGAAGGACGTTGGAAGAAAGAAAGAAAGAAAGAAAGAAAGAAAGAAAGAAAGAAAGAAAGAAAGAAAGAAAGAAAGAAAGAAAGAAAGAAAGAAAGAAAGAAAGAAAGAAAGAAAGAAAGAAAGAAAGAAAGAAAGAAAGAAAGAAAGAAAGAAAGAAAGAAAGAAAAAGAAAGAAAGGAAGGAAGGAAGGAAGGAAGGAAGAAAGGAAGAAAGGAAGAAAACCTAAATTGGAAAAGAAAGGTAAAATTGTCACTATATGTAGAAAACATGATACTACATATAGAAAATCCTAAGGACTCCAAACAAAAACTACTCTAACTGATCAATGAATTCAGCAAAGTAGTATACAAGATTAATATTCAGAAATCTGTTTATTTCTGTACAGTAACAATTAAATATTATAAAATAATATTAAAAAATACTTTTAAAATCATACCAAAAATTAAGATACCTAGTAATAAACCTGAACAAGGAGAATAAAGACTTATACTCTGAGAACTATAAAGCATTAATAAATCCAACAGGATTCAAATAAACAGAAAGATATACCAAATTCCTGGATTAGAAGAATTAATACTGTTAAAATGGCCACACTACCCAAAGAAATCTACAGATTTAATGTGATCCCTATTTAAATTGCCCATAATATTTTTCATAGAAATAGAACAAATATTCCAAATATTAATATGGAACTATAAATGACCCAGAATTGCCAACGCAATCCTGAGGAAAAAACAAAAAAAAAAACCAATTGAAATAAGAAATAATATAGCAAACAAACAAAAAAAAGCAGAAGGCATAACTCTCCCAGATTTATGACAATATTACAAAGTCACAGTCATCAAAACATTGTGGTAGTGGCATCACAAAAGCAGACATACATATCAATGGAATAGAATAGAGACCCCAGAAATAAACCCAGAATATAAAAGAACCAAGAATATAAAATGAGAAAAAGTCTCTTCAGAAAGTGTTACTGAGAAAACTAGACAGCTGCATGTAAATCAGTGAAACTAGAATGCAACTTTATACCATGCACAAAAATAAACTCAAAATGGCTAAAAGCTTAAACATAAGACAGGACACCATAAAACACCAAGAAGAGAACATAGTCAAAACATTATCTGACATAAACCATGAAAATATTTTCTTAGGTCAGTCTTCCAGTGCAATAGAAATTAAAATAAATAAATAAATAAATAAATAAATAAATAATAAATAAATAGGACCTAATTGAACTTGTAAGCTGTGGCAAAGTAAAGGAAACCATAAGTAAAACAAAATGATAAGCTATGGAGTGGGGAGAAAATATCTGGCAAACAGTACAACAGACATGAACTTAATCTCCAAAATATACAAATAAGTCATATAACTCAATAACAAAAAAAGCAAACAACCAAATCAAAAAATGAAAAGTCCTAAATAGGCATTTCTCTGAAGTAGATATACAGATGGCCAGTAGGCGTTTGAGAAAATGCACATCACTAATTATTAAAGAAATGTAAATCAAAACTACAGTGAGGTGCTGTTGGGAGACATGTTTCTACAATCTTTTCTTAGCCTCTTTGCTTCTATTTTCTATGCCAAAAACTCCATTTTGTCCTGTTTTACTTTACTCCATATTCCTGCTTAAAAGACAGTCGTAGTACTGGCAAATGACTTAAGCTTAAGAACAAAGACCTAAAGGCATAAGTTATTCATGTGGTCATCTGAATAAGAACATAGTGTGTTGGTCTAGGCATGCTGGACCTGTGCAGATAGGCACGCCATTCACACAGCATGATATGTCCTCTAAACAATAAGAGGAAGATGATCCTCATAGCCCCAAGGGGTTTATGAGGGGTTGTTAGCAGGATAGGTATTAGCAAAGAGAACTGCAGTGAAAACCTAGGCACTCTGGGTTGCTGCTGTCTGCAGAAGCACAATGGTGATTCTCTAAAATGCAATGCATAGATAGTTGATACCAATCTTCCTCAATGCTAATGATTGTTAAATGCCTAAGGTCAAAATAAAAGCTTAACCAGCTACCGACTATGTGACTTTTAAAATAATAAAAAACTATATCCTGCACCTATAGCTCCCTCCTCACTTGATGTAATCCTAAAGAGCACAATAAAAACAGTGTGATTTCTTGAGGCAGTGCTCTTGGTCCCTGAGACCTTGAGTCCCCCAGTTCCCACCGTTACTTAAGATAAACGTCTCTGTGTCTTGTTTTATGTTAACTTTCTCTTAAATTCCACAATACTTGTTCTTCAGCCCTCGCCTGCTGTGCTGGTCTCAGCAAAGTACCATGTCACACTGGTCAGAATGACCACCTTTAATATGTCCATAGATATCAAATGCTGGAGAGGGTGTGAAGAAAAGGGAACTCTCCTACTCTATTGGTGGGACAGTAAAAAGGTACAACCTCTGTGGAAAATAATATGGAAGTTCCTCAGTAAACTAAATATAGAACTATCATTATGATCCACACATTT
The DNA here is from genome assembly GCF_016906955.1 of Phacochoerus africanus. Classification (NCBI taxonomy): domain Eukaryota; kingdom Metazoa; phylum Chordata; class Mammalia; order Artiodactyla; family Suidae; genus Phacochoerus; species Phacochoerus africanus. Next base: position 37,588,816 of record NC_062556.1, on the reverse strand, counting down.
CTCTCCTGAGCATATATCCAGACAAAACTATCATTCAAAAAGATACATGCATCACTATGTTCATTCCAGCACTGTTCACAATAGCCAAAACATGGAAGCAACCTAAATGTCTATCATAAAAGGAATAGATAAAGAGTATGTGGCTCCTGTATGCAATGGAATATTATTCAACCATAAAAAAGAATAAAATAATGCAATTGCAGCAACATAAATGCAACTAGATTTTCTCATACTAAGTGAAGTATGTCAGGAAGAGAAAGACAAATATATCGCTTATATGTGGAATCTAATATATTGCACAAATGAACATGTCTATAAAGCAGAAACAGACTTACAGACGTAGGGAACAGACTTGTGGTTGCCAAGAGGGAGGGGCCAGGGAGTTGGAATGGGACTTGGAGTTTAGTATATGCAAACTATTAATTTAGAATGGATAAGCAGTGAGGTCTTACTGTAGATCACATTGTAATATATTTATCCAATCTCTCAGGATAGACCATGATGGAAGATAATACAAGAAAAGAAATGTGTACATATATATATATGGTCTGTGTCACTTTGCTGTACAGCAGAAATTGGTACAACATTGTAAATCAACTACAGTATAATCAAAAAATGTTAAACCAAAAATAAATGCATACAAAAAACAAATACCTCAATTAAAAGGCTAAACAGACTTTTTTTTTCAAATAAGACAAACAGGTAAATTAAACAGTACTCCTTATCACTGGTCATGAGAGCAATGCAAATCCAAGCCACCATGAAAACTCACACCTGTTAGGATATCTATTATCAAAAAGATGATAGATAACGAATGCTGGAAAAGATATGTAGGAAAGAGAAAATCTTGTACACTTTTCTGGACATGTGAACTGGTACAGCCACCACAGAAAATGGTATGAAGTTTCCTCAATAAAGTGAAAACAGAGATAGTATAAGATCGAGCAATCCTACTTCTGAGTAGATATTCAAAGAAAAAAAATCACTATCTTGAAATATTTGTACTACCGTGTTTATTGAAGCATTGTTCACAATAATCAAGGCATAGAAACAGTCTAAGTATCCATCAAAAAATGAGTATATATTTTAAATATGAGATATAACTTTAAAATATATATTACATATATGTATATATCTTAATCAGCCTTAGAAAAGAAAGACACCTAGTTATGTACAGAAACATGGATAAAACTGGAGGGAATTGTACTAAGTGAAATATGACAGACTAACACAAATACTGCATAATGTCACTTAAATTTGGAATCTAAAAAGAAGTCAGTCTCATAGAAATGAAGATTAGAATGGTGAGTAGAGGAACTAGTTAGAAAATGGTAAAAGAGTACGAACTTTCAGCTGTAAGATGAATAAGTTCTGAAGATATAATATGAAACATGGTGACTAAAGTTGGTAATACTCTATTGTACTATATAATAGAAATTTGCTGGGAAAATAGAACTCTGTTCTTACCAAAAAACTGGTAAATATGTGAAATGATAAAGGAGCAGATGTGTTAAATAACTCAATGATTGAAATTATTTTATAATATATATATGAAATTATGTTCACACTTTTTGGGGGAGGGGCTTGCAGCAGCTTGTTGTGGGATCTTAATTCTCAGACCAGGAATTGAATCTGGCTGCAATGGTGAAAGCATGAAATCCTAACTACTAGACCACTAGGGAAATTCCCACACTTTAAGTATATCACAATTTTAATTTTTAATTATATTTCAATAAATCAAAATAAAGAAATAAATGTTTTACTTTCAGATAGAAAGCTGACAATAATCATTCTAAAATATATTAGGTGTTGCCAATCTTGAGATGACTTATGAGTTTTATTATTTTGTTTTCCAATTATATTGATAGAACTGATATACAGAACTGTAAGTTTAAAGTATAGAAGCATAATGAACTGATTTACATACAACATGAAGTGATAAGCACAAATTTACTGAACATCCATCATTTTACATAGGTACAAAATTAAAGAAAGAGAAAAAAAATTCTTGGGACAAGAACTCTTCAGATTTACTCTCTTAAGATTCATATATTATACACAGCAGTGTTAATGATTCATGGGCTTTAAATTGCCAAAATGGCATAACTAACCTACTTAGCAATTGCCTTCAACTTGACGTTAATTTAGGTAGCAGTGTTATATGAGCATTCCAACTTATCAGCAGGATACTTAATGACAAGTGAAGATAAATGTTTACTTTGTTTTCATTTCTACTCAGTAGCAAGAAGCATCCTTTAAAGTTAGAACATGTGATACAAAACTGAGTTTGTTTATCTGTTGTGCACTCCAAATATCCACTTAGGACTGAAGTATGGACAGGAAATAAGTATATTGCCAAATGTCTGTACTCTTGCTTTTTAAGAGTCTATCTTTTGATTTTAGAACTTTCAAAGCCTTTAAATTTTTTTCATTTGTTGTCCTTTGTGATATATATCACATACTGTAATTTATACATACTGAAATAATAAGAGTTTAAAGAAACTGAAATCACCTGGATATTCACTAGATTTTTGATGGTAAAATATGTTTTAATATGTTTATGTAATTTTTTTTTCATATACCCCTAGTAGATAGAAATGTCAAAAAAAATTTTTTTCATAGATCAACTTATATAAAACAATAAAACTAAATTTAGGGTTTTTTTTTTCTTTTAAAATAATCTTCTTTAAAAGCGTAAAGTCTAGGATTTCCCATTGTGGTGCAGCAGAAATGAATCTGACTACTAACCGCGAGGTTGTGCGTCTGATCCCTGGTCCTGCTCAGTGGGCTAAAGTCTGGAATTACTGTGAGCTGTGGTGCAGGTCACAGACACAGCTCAGATCCTGCACTGCTGTGGCTGTGGCATAGGCTGGCAGATGCAGCTTCAATTCAGCCCCTAGTCTGGAAACCTCCATATGCCTTGGGTGTGGCCCTGAGAAGCAGAAAGAAAGAGAGAAAGAGAGAAAGAGAGAAAGAAAGAAGAGAGAGAGAGAGAGAGAGAGAGAGAGAGAGAGAGAGAGAGAGAGAGAGAGAGAGAGAAGAAAGAAAAAGAAAGAAAGAAAGAAAGAAAGAAAGAAAGAAAGAAAGAAAGAAAGAAAGAAAGAAAGAAAGAAAGAGAAAGAGGTATAAATTCTATATATGCCAAGCCAATAGACAAAAATCTTAAATAAACGAGTTAACTGATTGAAGATGAGTTCAAATACCTATGTCTTTATATCATTCCAAAGAAGAAATTACCAATTTAGAAAGGTGAAAAACATCTGAGGTTTTTCTGTACAATCATGACTTTCTCTTATTAACTTAATTTGCTATCCCGCTATGTATTTGTACTGATAATCAGAATAGTAAGATGAAGTAGTTGAGGAGACAGAAATGTAATTAGGAAATCTTCCATTCTGTAAATATCAGGAACTTAAAGTCTTAGCTCCAACTCTTTTGAGGTTTCCACCTCATCATTCTTAATTTATAGATATGTAGCTCTGTCTATATCATATTTATTCATACGGGATCCAGATAATTTTAAAAAGTCTAAGAGGCTTTAAAAATGACAAGATGAGACAATACATTTCAAGGAGAATCAACTTGATTTTATTTTGCTGAAAGGGAGAGAAGGGAAAGTGAATGAGAGGGAAAGAGAATGAGGGACATAGAAAGAGACAAAGTAAATCATAAAACAAATTGATGCTAACATATCTTTGACTTCTTTTGTTCTAAAGGAAACTATGAAGAATCTTCTATTATCTGATATTTTTGCCACTTGGTAACAGTCAGTCAAAGTTCTCGAAAACATCCCCTCCTTTAAAGACAAAAGATCTAAGTCTTTTAATCCAGTATCATATCTGAAGAACACAATTTTAGATGCTAATATTATACTGTAAATAATGCTACACTCATCTTCCTATTGGATTATACAACATTCATATTAAATGCCATGGATATATTTCAAGCTGATTTTTTTCTGAATTTTTAAGATTATTTAAAATACAGGATAGGAGTTCCTGTAGTGGCTCAGTAGTTAATGAATCCTACTAGGAACCATGAGGTTGCGGGTTCGAACTCTGGCCTTGCTCAGTGGCTTAAGGATCTGCCGTTGCTGTGAACCGTGGTGTAGGTTGCAGATGAGGCTCAGATCCCACGTTGTTGTGGCCCTGGTGTAGGCCAGCAGCTACAGCTCCAATTAGACCCCAAGCCTGGGAACCTCCATATGTCACAGAAGTGGCCCTAGAAATGGCAAAGACAAACAAAATAAAATAAAATAAAATACAGGATAAGTAAATATCTCAACTTTCAGGATAATAAAACATTCTCAATGGGCTTTTTAAAAATACTTCAAATTCCTCGAAAACTTCATCTGATACCGTCATCATTATTTATATTTGTCTATTTGTTTAATGTTTCACATAACATTATAAATACCAGCAGAAGAAATCTTAACTAAAGGAAACTGGCATATTAAAATGCTTAATATACCATTGGCATCGTGGTAAGTACTTTAACATAATATTTGACTTAATTATTACAAAATTCCATAAGGAAACATAAGTGGATTTTCTAAGTTGATTAACTCAGGAGATGTTTGATATCTTGTCAAAGGACACAAGATGAATTGAAAACCCAATGTTCCTGCCTCCAGTCTACGTGTTTATATTTAACTAAACTATAATTTCCCAAAGTTAATCGCAGATTATGTAGTAAAGCTTTCACATATAAATGATGTCTCTGCTTCTATTCAAAATTGTCTTCCTCCTTTTTCATACATATTTTACTGTAAATTCTCATATGTTCAGGACAAAATTCTAAACTTGGAAAAAAGTATATATTAAGATTCATTAAAACTTGATCTATCAAGCTATTGTTACTTATGATTTCGGTTTCTTGTTCTAATCCTTTGTCTATACCCTTATTTCTTCTGACAAGATAGGGAGCAATCCTTAGCTCAGGTGATTATAATGCCAATCTGGATCTTGTTGATTTTTACATCTTTTTGTTGTTTTAAAGTTCTTGAACCTAGACCATTGCTTGTTTGGATATATAGTAATGGTTTTCAGTATTTAAACTTCATTTTGATAAGTTCAATTATCAACCTGTATTTTATTCATTTTGATGTAAGTTTTTTAGATGTGATCTCTACCTCTTTGCCATATAATTTCTTTCATTATTACTGTAATAGAGAAAAAAAAAAACAAAAACAAAATTCAAAGTAACATCCAGGCTTCCTCTGTGACTATTCAATGTTTCTGTTAATTTTTATCTCACTTTTAACACGAATGTGCAACAAAGTCTCCAGATGTTATAATAGTATAAAGTTTGAAAATTCTATATATTTTATCTTCACCTTTTTCTCCTCTCTTCTCTTATACATACAGAAACAGTACACTTAGTATAATTATAATTTTATTATTTTAATTCACTCATACAATTTCAGGTGAATAACCCCCATAATTGTATTCCCTTGAAGAAAGGAGTTACTTAGCCATTCATTGCCAAGTATATAAATTATGATAGCCAGTTGAAAATTAATTTATTCTAAAGACCCTAGATAAAAGTTGATTATACCTCTTCAAGGAAGAATCAAAAATATACATGTACTGAGTGAAATTCAAATGAATCATTTGTATTATTTCTTTGATATTCTTGTTATATAAGTTCAGTATGTTTATGAAGAGACCTATTGAATACCATATTAAATTATATATTCATATAATTTTCAAGTCATAAAGAGTAAATACCTGCCCTATATGCTAATATATTAAAAATAATTTTTTTCTTCTGAAAAGTTTTATGCATTAAATTATTTTGGTATATTTTTGTAATTCAGTACAAATAAGTTGATAAAGTAAATATGTGAATTGAAGATATCAAACCCAAGAGTGACACAGAAGACTTTATTTTTAAAGTTGTGATTTAATTAGATCTTCATTCAGTACAATACTTATGATAACATGTTTATTGCTCATTCCATGTCCTGCTGTGCAACAAGACACAAGAGACAGTAAATACGGAATTAAATGCCAATAGGTTGCCGCTTTGTAAACACATAAAATGCAAAATAGCATAAAGCTCTTGGGTCCTGCTGATTCCTAATTGTTGTCTGTGGCATGCTTTATTCTACATTGCTTTAAAGTAGCTGATATTACATTAAGCTCTAAATATCTTGTACTTAAGAAAAACTAATTCTTTAAATTACAAGCGCCTTAAAAGTTATACTGATTTTTTACATAGTTAATAAAATTTATGCTCAGTAATTACTTTGAAGTGCCAAATTTCAATAGAAAACCTTTTACATAAATTGGAAATGGTATGAAAAAATACTAGCAAATCATTATCACTAGCAATAATTTTAAAGTATCAAAATTTTAGTTATCTCTATAAGTTATATTTTTCTTTTTTGCACTTTAATCTCATCATGAATCGGGAAAGTTACATTCTGTGGTTTTTTTTCAAATTTCATTTTGTGACATTAAGTGTTCTTATGACTTTTAAAAATTTTTTTCTCCTTAGAAATGCAAATATCCTTGGAGTTACTAATCAATTTTCTCTGATGGTAAACAATCAATACTAAAATACCAGACCAAAAACATGTTTAATGAGAATTAGATACAGTAAATTTTATCGTTATTATTATGAACTGCATTCCTTTCTTTTGAGAAATGACTCTATTCCTGAACATTTTAGCTATGAATTCATAAACATTTTAATTTGTTTTATTCTCTTATATTTTTACTGAGGTATGCTTTACAATTAATATTAGTTTTAGGGGTACAACATAGTGGTTTGACGTTTATATGCATTACAAATTGATCACAATGGTAGGTCTACCCTATCACTGTACAGTATCATCAAATATTTTCTGTACTGTGCATTACATACCTGTGACTTATTTATTTTGTTATTGGAAGTTTGTTTCTCTTAATACCCGCACCTATTTTGCCCAGACTCTGAGACCCTCCCCTCTGGCAACCACCAGTTCGTTCTCTGTATCTATGACTGCTGTTCATTTGTTTTGTTTTTTAGATTCCACAGGCATGTGAAATCTTTTTCTGACTTATTTTGTAATGTCCTCTAGGTCCATCCATGTTCTTCAAATTGCAACATCTCATTCTTTTTATGACTGTATAACATTTCATTGTGTATGTATATTCTTTATTTCAATCGCATCTTCTTTACCCATGCATCTATCAATAGATACTTAATTTGCTTCCATATCTTGGTTGTTGTAAATAATGCTGCTATGAACATTGAGGTGCATATTACCTTTTAAAATTAGTGTTTTTAGTTTCTTCTGATAAATATCTGAGTGTGGAATTGCTGGATCATATCATAGTTCTATTTTTGATATTTTTGAGGAATCTCCATACTGTTTTCCGTAGTGATTGTGTCGATTTACATTCCTACCAACTGCATGCTAGGGATGCCCTTTTTCCACATCTTCGCCAACAGTTGTTATTTATTGTCTTTGGTTACAGCCAATCTGACAGGTGTTAGGTAATATTCCATTGTGGTTTTGATTTGCAGTTCTATGACTAGTAATGTTGAGCATCTTTTCATGTGTATGTCAGCCATGTGTACGTCTTTGAAAAAAATATCTATTCAGGCCTCTGCCTAATTTTTAATGGAAAGTTTTGTTTTTTTTGATATTGAGTTGTGTGAATTCTTTTTGTTCGTTTGTTTTTTACTGCCCACCTGCAGGATATGGAAGTTCTTGGGCTAAGGGTCAGATTGGAGCTACAGCTCAAGCCTGTGCTATAGCCACAGTAATACTGGATCCAAGTTGCGTCTGCAACCTACACCTCAGCTTGCAGCAATGCCAGATCTTTAAGCCACTGAATAAGGCTAGGGATTGAATTTAAATCATCGCAGAGACACTGTCAGATCCTTAAGCTGCTGAGCCACTGAAGAATTCCTAGTTGTGTGAATTCTTTATATATTTTGGATATTATTCTCCTATCAGATATATCACATGCACATATCTTCTCCCATAGAGTAGATTATCTTTCTTTTTGTAGAAGATTTCCTTTACTGTGTTAACCTTTTCAGTTAATGTAGTCCCATTTGTTTATTTTTGCTTTTGCTTCCTTTGCCTGAGGTGACTGATATTAAAAAAAACATTTGTAAGGCTTATGCCAAAGAGCATACTACCCATGTTTTCTTCTAAGAGTTTTATGACTTATGGTCTTACATTTAAATATTTGATCAATTTTGAGTTTGTTTTTGTAAGTGGTGTGAGAAAATGGTCCAATTTCACTCAAACTGATCATATAAGCATGGGCTTATTTCTGAGATCTCCATACTCTTCCACTGATTCTTGTGTCTTTTTTGTGCTGGTACCTAATGTTTTTATTATAACATCTTTGTATTATAGTTTGCAATCAGAATGCATGATACCTCAAGCTTTGTTTTTCTTTCGTTTTTTTTAATTCACTTCTTTTCTTTGCAAGTTATTTTTTTATGATTTTTATTTTTTCCATCGTAGCTGGTTTACAGTGTTCTATCAATTTTCTACTGTACAGCAAGGTGACCCAGCCACACGGAGCTTTTTATTTCTTTCTTAAGGTTGTTTTGGCTGTTCAGAGTATTTAGGAATTCAACACAAATGTTAGGAATATTTGTTCCATTTCTATGAAAAATGTTAGGAATATTTGTTCCATTTTTCATAGAAATGGAACAAATAGATTGCCTTGTGATATGTGGACATTTTAACAATATTAATACTTCAATCCATTAGCACAGTCTATCTTCACATTAATATGTTTTGTCTTTATAAATGTCTTAGAGTTTTCAGAATATAGTTATATCACCTCCTTGGTTAAAATTACTCCTAGGGGAGTTCCTGTTGTGGCTCAGCAATAATGAAGCCAACTAGTATCCATAATGATGCAGGTTCAATCCCTGGCCTTTCTTAGCTGCCATGAGCTGTGGCATAGGTTACAGATATAGCTCAGATCCCACATTGCCGTGGCCATGGTATAGGCTGGCAGTTGCAGCTCCAATTTGACTCCTAAGCCAGGAATTTCTATATGCCATAGTTGTGGCCCTAAAAAACAAAACAACAACAACAAAAAATTACTCCTAGGTATTTTTTTTCCTTTTAGGGCCGTACATGTGTCATATAGAAGTTCCCAGGCTAGGGGTCGAATCAGAGCTACAGCCTCCAGCCTAGATTACAGGCAGAGCCACTGCAGGATCTGAGCAGCCTCTGTGAACTATACCACGGGTCACGGCAACACCAGGTACCTGACTCACTGAGAGAGGCCAGGGATCAAATCCACATTCTCATGGATACTAGTCAGGTTCATTACCACTGACCCAAAATGGGAACCCCCACTCTTAGAAATTTTATTTTTTTTCATGCAAGTGTAAATTAGATTATTTTTCTTAATTTCTCTTTCTGAAATTATGTTATTAGTGTATAGAAACAACAGATTTGTGTTGGAGGGTATTGACTTTTGAACCCTCCAAATTTACTGACTTCATTTATAAATTCAAAAAGTTTTTTGGTGGCATCATAAGGGCTTTTTATTTATAGTATATGCCATCTGCAAATGATAATTTTATTTCTTTCCAATTTGGATATGTTTTATCTCTTTTTCTCATCTGATTGCTGTGGCTAAAACTCCCAATGTTATTTTGAATAAAAGTGGTGATGGACATTCCTAACTTGTTTCTGACTTTAGAGGAAAAATATTTCAGCTTCTCGCTCTTATTAACTTGGTTGAGAGTTTTTCATATATGAACTTTACTATATTAAGATATATTCCTCTATGCCTACATAGTTGAGGATTTTTATCAAAAATGGGTGTTGAATTTTGTCAAACTCATTTGCATCTATTTATATTATCATATAATTTGTATTATTCATTTTATTAATATGAAGTAACATTTATTAATTGGTGAATATTGAAACATCCTTAGATCTCTGGAGTAAATCCCACTTGATCTTTTTTTGTGGACTTTTTATTTTTTTAATTTATTTTTTTATATTCCTCAATGAATTTATTACATTTATAGTTGTACAATGATCATCACAACCCAATTTTATAGCATTTTCATCCCAAACCTCCAGCATATCCTCCCACCCTGTGAACACTCTCCTTTGGAAACCATAAGTTTTTCAAAATCTGTGAGTCAATATCTATTCCTCAAAGAAGTTCATTCTGTCCTTTTTTTCAGATTCCATTGATGTTGATGTCTCATTGTCTGACTGACTTCACTTAGCATAATAATTTCTAGGTCCATCCATGTTGCTAAAAATGCTGATATTTCATTCATTTTAATGGCTGAGTCATTCCATTGTGTATATGTACCACATCTTCTTGATCCACTCCTCTATCGATGGACATTTAGGTTGTTTCCATGGCTTAGCTATTGAAAATAGTGCTGCAATGAATATTGGAGTACATGTGTCTTTTCAAGTCATGGTTTTCTCTGGATAGATGCCCAGGAGTGGGATTGCTGGATTGCCGAGACCAGCTCAGCAGGATGGGGCTGAAGAAAGGGTGCTGTGAAACATAAGGAAAAAAGTTAACATAAAACAAGACGCAGAGACATTTATCTTAAGTAAGGTGGGAACTGGGGGACTCAAGGTCTCAGGGACCAAGATCACTACCTCAAGAAACCACACTGCTTTTATTGTGCTCTTTAGGCTGATTTCAAGTGAGGAGGGGCTTTGGGTGGAGGATATAGGGTTTGTTTACTATTTTATAAGTTCTTTTATTATTTTAAAAGCCACTTAGCTGGTAGAAGGTTAAGCTTTTACTCTGACCATTAGGTACATAACAATCATTAGCATTTGAGTTAACTATCTATGTATAGCATTAGAGAATCCTCACTGTGCTTCCACAAAGGGCATGCCTATTTATGTCAACCAGGCATGCCTAGGTTTACACCTTGGTTCTCTTTGCTAATGCATATTCTGCTAATGACCACTCATAAACCACTTGGCCATGAGGTTCCTCTTTCTCTTATCATGCTTGTGCAAACAGCATGCCAATCTGCACAGGTCTGGCCTGCCTAGACAAATGCATTATGTCCTCATAGAGTTGACCCTATGAATAGCTTATGCCTTTAGGGCTTTGTTCTTAAGCTTAAGTCATTTACCATCACTGTGACTATTTTTCAAGCAGGAAGAGGGGATAAAGTAAAGCAGGAAGATGGGATTTTTTAGCAAAGAGGCTAAGAAAATATTGTAGAAACATGTGACACTGGATCAAATGGTAATTCTATTTTTAGTTTTCTAAGGAATCTCCATACTGTTTTCCACAGTGGTTGCACCCATTTATGTGCCCACCACAGAGTAATAGGTTTCCTTTTTCTCCACACCCTCTCCAGCACTTATTGTTTGTAGACTTTTGGATGATGGCCATTCTGGGTGGTGTAAGGTGGTACCTCATAGTGGTTTTGATTTCCATTTCTCTAATAATGAGAGATGTTGAACATGTTTTCATGTGTTTTTTGGCCATATGTATGCCTTCTTTGGAGAATTGTCTGTTTAGAACTTCTGCCCATTTTTTGAGGGGGTTGTTTGTTTGTTTTGGTATTGAGCAGTAGGAGGTGTTTATAAATTTTGGAGATTAATCCCTTGTCAGTCAATTCATTTGCAAATACTTTCTCCCATTCTGTGAGTTGTCTTTTCATTTTGTTTAGGGTTTCCATTGCTGTGCAGAAACTTTTAAGTTTGATTTAGGTCCCATTTGTTTATTTTTGTTTTTACCGTATTACTCGAAGAGGTGAATCTGAGAAGATGATGCTGTCATTTATGTCAGAGTGTGTTTGGCCTATGTTTTCCCTTAAGAGTTTTATAGTATCTGGTATATGTAGGTCTTTAACCCATTGTGAGTTTCTTTTTGTATATGGTGTTAGGGAGTGTTCTGATTTCATTCTTTTCCATGTGGCTGTCCAGTTTTCCCAGAACCACTTATTGAACAGGCTGTCTTTTCTCCATTATATATTCTTGCCTCCTTTGTCATAGATGAGTTGACTGTAGGGGCATGGGTTTAATTCTGGTCTTTCTATCTTGTTCCACTGATCTATATTTCTGTCTTTGTGCCAGTACATTATGGTTTTGATGATTGTGGCTTTGTAGTATAGTCTGAAGTCCAGGAGCTTGATTTGTCCAGCTCAATTTTTCTTTTTCAGGATGACTTTGGTTATTCTGGGTCTTGTGCTTCCAAAAAAACTTTAAAATATTTTCTTTGTTACATGAAAAATGTCCTTGGTAATTCGATAGGGATTGCATTGAAACTGTAGAATGCCTTGGGTAGTATATTCATTTTGATAATATTGACTTCCAATCCAAGAGCATGGTATGTCTTTCCATCTATTTATGTCATCTTTGATTTCGTTCATCAGTTTCATGTAGTTTTCAGAGTACAGGTCTTTTGTCTCTTTAGGTAGGGTTACTCCTAGGTATTTTATTCTTTTGGATGTGGTGGTAAATGGGATTGCTTCCCTAAATTCTCTTTCTTCTTTTTCATTGTTAGTGTATAGAAATGCCATGATTTCTGTGTATTAATTTTGTATCCTGCAACTTTGCCAAATTCATGGATGAGCTCTTACAGTTTTCTGGTAGAATCTTTAGGATTATCTAGGTATAGTATCATGTCATCTGCAAATAGTGATAGTTTTACTTCTTCCTTTCTAATTTGGATTCCTTTTATTTCTTTTACTTCTCTTGTTGCTGTAACTAGGACTTCCATAACTATGTTGACTAGTAGTGGCTAGAGTGGACATCCTTGTCTTATTCCTGATCTCAGTGTGAATTCCTTCAGCTTTTCACCTTTGAGAATGATGCTAGCTCTGGGTTTGTCATATATGGCCTTTATTATGTTGAGGTAGCTTCCCTCTATGCCCAGTTTCTGAAGGGTTTTATCAGAAATGGGTGTTGGATTTTGTCAAATGCTTTTTCTTCATTTATTGAGAGGATCATATGGTTTTTATTCTTCAGTTTGTTAATATGGTGTATCACAATGATGCATTTGTATATATTGAACAACATTTACATCCCATTTGATCATGATATACAATCCTTTTTAACATATTGTTGGGTTTTGGTTTGATATTATTTTGTTGAGGATTTTTGCATTGATGTTCCTCAGTGAAACTGGCCTGCAGTTTTCTTTTTTTATGGTGTCTTTGTCTGGTTTTGGTATCAGGGTGAAGGTGGTCTCATAGAATGAGTTTGGGAGTATCCCTTCCTCTGCAATTTTTCAAAATAGTTTCAGAAGGAGAGGTGTTAGCTGTTCTCTAAATGTTTGATATAATTCACCTGTGAAGCCATCTGGTCCTGGACTTTTGTTTGTTGGCAGTTTTTAATCACAGTTTCAATTTCAGTACTTTTGATTGCTCTGTTCATCTTTTCTATTTCATCTTGGTTTAGTCTTGGAAGATTGTACTTTTCTAAGAATTTGTCCATTTCTTCTAGGTTTTAGATTTTATTGGCATATAGTAGTCTCTTATACTCCTTTGTATTTAATCCCACATGATCTTGATAAATGATCATTTTAATGAATTGTTGAATTCAGTTTGCTAATATTTTGTTGAGGATATTTGCAGTGATCTTGGCCTTAATTTTCTTTTTTTTTTTTGATTTGACTAAGTCAAGTATTGGTATCAAGATAATGATCATCTCACAGAGTAATTCTGGGAAGCATTCCTTCCTCTTCAGTGTTTTGGAATAGTTTCTAAAGCATGGCATTAGTTCTTCTTACATGTTTTGTAGAATTCTGTGTAGTCTTGGGCTTTCATTTGTTTTTTGTTTGTCTGTTTTTTTTAATTACAAATGCAATTTTATCACTAGTGATTGGTCAGTTCATATTTCCTATGTCTTCCTGATTCAGTTTTGGAAAAGTCTATGTTTTTAGCAATTCATCCCTTTCTTCTCTGATGTCTATTTCATTGGCATATAGTTTGTAGTAACCTCCTAAAATCCTTTGCATTTCTTTTGTGTGGGTTGTAACTTCTCCTCTTTTATTACTATCCTACTCTCTTGGGACGTTTTGTTCTTTCTTGATGAGTCTGGCTGAAGGTTTACTGATTCTGTAACTAATTTTTTAAAGAACCAGGTGTACTTACCATTGATTTTTTTTTTATTTTTTTCACTATTTCATTTATTTCTACCCTCTTCTTTGTTTTTTCCTTCATTTCACTAACTTTGAGCTTTGTTCTTCTTTTAATAGTTTCTTTAGATATAAGTTTGGATTGTTTATTTGAAATTTTTCTTGTGTCTTGGGATAGGCTTTTAACACTATAAATTTCCTCCTCAGACCTGCTTTTATTTTTTTTTTGCCATTTCTTGGGCCACTCCCGTGGCATATGGAGGTTCCCAGGCTAGGGGTCGAGGAGGTTCCCAGGCTAGGGGTCCAATCGGAGCTGTAGCCACTGGCCTACGCCAGAGCCACAGCAACGCGGGATCCGAGCCACGTCTGCAACCTACACCACAGCTCACGTCAGCGCCGGATCGTTAACCCACTGAGCAAGGGCAAGGACCGAACCCGCAACCTCATGGTTCCTAGTCGGATTCATTAACCACTGCGCCACGACGGGAACTCCCAGACCTGCTTTTGATGTTGTTCTAAGTCCTCGGATCTTTGTGTTTTTGTAATCATGCACAGTTGAAATCAATGTGTAATCTGAAGTCTTGGAATAGAATATTATATTTTATATAAAATTATATATATCTAAATAACTATATATGTGCATATATATAGTTGTATGTGTGTGTGTGTGTGTGTGTATATATATATATATATATATGTATATATATATAGTCTATTTAGTCTAATATATCATTTCAGGCCAATGTTCCTTGTTAATTTTTGGTCCAAATGATCTATTTGTCAGTATATTTGGGGTGTTAAAATTCCATGCTATTATTCTATTACTGGTGTTATCTCCCTTTATGTTCATTAGCACTGGCTTTATATATTTAGAAACTCCTCTGTTTGGTGCATAATTATTTACAAGTGTCATAACCTCTTGTTGGACTGATCCCTTCATCATTATATAATACCCTTCTTTGCCTCTTTTTACAGTCTTTGTTTTAAAGTCTATTTTGTCTGATATAAGTATTGTTACCCTTGGTTTCATTTTAATTTATATATGCATGGAATATCTTTTGCCATTGCTTTACTTTCAGTCTGTGTTTCTTCAGGTATGAAGAGTGTCTCTTATAGGCAACATAAATAGAGATTTTTTTTATCCATTAGGTCTTTGGATTAGAGCATAAATCCACTGATATTTAAAGTAATTACTGACTGATATGTATTATAGACTTTTTTCTGGTTATTTTTGTAGTTCTCCTGTGTTTCTCCTTCTCTCTCTTTGTGATTTGATAGGCCTTTCTTTAATGTTATGTTCATTTTCCTTTCTCTTTATTTTTCTGTGCACCTGTTATAGGTTTTTTGCTTGTGGCATTGTTATATAATAGTCTACATATATAACAGTCTATTTTAAGTTGATGGTCACTTAAGATTGAGTATTCTAATAGTACTAGATATTTACTTCAACTCCCATGTTTTTTGCTTTTGATATATTATACATCTTTTTATTTTCTGTATCACATAACTATTTTAGATGTGATTTTACTACTTCATAATATTTTTTGCTTGCATTATTTTATTTTATTTTATTTTTTAATTTTTTAAATTGTTATTTCCCCAATATAATTTTTTTTCTACTGTACAGCATGGTGACCCAGTTACACATACATGTACACATTCTATTTTTGCACATCATCATGCTCCATCATAAGTGACTAGATGAAGTTCCCAGCACTACACAGCAGTATCTCATTGCTAATCCATTCCAATGGAACAGAATAGAGAACCCAAAAATAATCCCAGACACCTATGGTCAATTAATCTTTGACAAAGAAGGCAAGAACATAAAATGGGACAAAGACAGTCTTTTCATCCAAGTATTGCTGGGAAACCTGGCCAGCTACATGCAAATCAATGAAACTAGAACACACCCTCACACCATGCATGAAAATAAACTCAAAATGGCTTCAAGACTTAAATATAAGACAAGACACCATCAAACTCCTGGAAGAGAACATAGGCAAAACATTCTCTGACATCAACCTTAAAATATTTTCTCAGGTCAGTCTCCAAAGCAACAGAAATAAAAGCTAAAATAAACCTATGAGACCTAATCAAACTGAAAAGATTTTGCACAGCAAAGGAATCCAAAAAGAAAACAAAAAGACAACTTACAAAATGGGAGAAAATAGTTTCAAGTGATGCAACCGACAAGGGCTTAATCTCTAGAATATACAAGCAACTTATACAACTCAACAACAAAAAAGCCAATTTACTTCCCAGTGGAAAAATGGGCAAAAGACCTGAAGAGACATTTTTCCAGGGAAGATGTACAGATGGCCAACAAGCACATGAAAAAATGGTCAACATCTCTGATTATTATAGAAATGCAAATCAAAACTACCAGGAGATACCACCTCACACCAGTCAGAATGGCCATCATTAATAAGGCCACAAATAAAAAATGTTGGAGGGGTGTGGAGAAAAGGGAACTCTCCTGCACTGTTGGTGGGAATGTAAGCTTCATAATATTTTTAACTTTTATGCTAGCTTTATAGATGGATGGTCCCTGCATTAAGACATGTTTTACTTTGCTTGTGAGTTTATTCACAGTTTTCTCCTTTTGAGTTACAGAATTTTTTCTTTCATTTAAATAAGTTCTATTAATCTTTCTAGAAAGACTGGTTTAGTGGTGATGACTCCTTTAGCTTTTGTTTCTCTGGGACACTATATCCTTCAATTTTGAATGATAACCTTTCCAAATAGAGTATTCTGGTTGTAATTTTTTTTTCTTTCAACCCTTTAAATATATTATTCTAGTCCTTCCTGCCCCATAAATTTTTCTGCTAAGAAATCGGCTGATAGTCTTGAGGGGTTCCCTTGTTTATAACTAGTTGTTTTTCTCTTCTGCTTTTAATATTCTCTCCTTATGTTTTACTTTTGACACTGTAATTATAATGTGTTTTAGTATGGGTCTCCTTTGTTTATCTTGTTTAAGGCCTCTGTGCTTCTTGGACTTGGATATCTTTCCTTTGCCTGTTTAGAGAGTTTTCAGGTGTTATTTCTTTTAATGGGTCTTCTGCCCCTTTCTCTCTCTTCATCTTCTGTGAACACTAAAATACATATGTGTGTTTCATATTGTCCTAGAGGTTTATTACACTATTCTCATTTTTATAATACTTTTTTCTTTTTGTTGTTCCAGTTGGGTGATTGCCACTATCCTGACTTCTAGGTCACTAATCCCTTCTTCTGCCTGTTTTAATATTTTATGGATTCCCTCTATTATATTTTTAATTTCAGGGTTTTTTTGTTTTGTTTTGTTTTGTTTTTTCATGGCCCTACCGGCAGCATAGGGAAGTTCCCAGCCAGGGACTGAATCTGAGCCAGAGCTGCAACCCACACTGCAGCTGTAGCAATGCCAGGTATTTTAACTCACTGTACTGGGCTGGGGATTGAACCCATGCCTCTTCAGTGACCTGAACTCCTGCAGTTAAATTCTTAATGCAGGAACTCCTCATTTCAGTTATTATATTCTTTAG
Source organism: Phacochoerus africanus (assembly GCF_016906955.1). Taxonomy (NCBI): domain Eukaryota; kingdom Metazoa; phylum Chordata; class Mammalia; order Artiodactyla; family Suidae; genus Phacochoerus; species Phacochoerus africanus. Next base: position 37,571,241 of record NC_062556.1, on the reverse strand, counting down.
TTCTGATTGTTTCTTTTATTAAGATTGTTTTGAAGTCTTGGCTATTGTAAATAGTGCTGCAATGAACACAGGAGTGCATATATGTTTTTTAATTATAGTTTTGTCCAGATATATACCCAGGAGTAGGCTTGTTAGATCATATGATACTTTTTTCAGTTTTCTATGGAAACTCTATATTGTTTTCCATAGTGGTTGTAACAGTTTACATTCCCTCCAACCATTTAGAAGGATTCCCTTTTCTCCTCTCCCTTTCTAGCATTTGTTATTTGGAAATTTATTAATGATGGCCATTATGACATGTGTGAAGTGGTACCTCATTTTTGTTTCAATTTGCATTTCTCTAATAATTAGTGATGCTGAGCATCTTTTCATGTGCTTACTGGCAATCCATATGTCCTTTTTGGAGAAATGTCTATTTAGGTCTTCTGCCCACTTTTCAATTGGGTTTGTGGTTGTTGTTGAGTTATATGAGTTGTTTGTATATTTTGGAGATTAAGCTCTTGTCAGTTGCATCTTTTGCAATGTTTTTTCTCTTTCCATAGGTTTATTTTTGTTTTTGTTTTGCTTTGTTTTGTTTTATGTTTCCTTTGCTGTGCAAGCTTATACATTTAACTAGTTTCAGTTTGTTTATTTTTGTTTGTATTCTTATTACCTTGAGAAACTGAACTAAGAAAACATTTGTGCAGTTTATGTCAGAGAATGTTTGCCTATGTTCCTTTCTATGAGTTTTGTGATGCCTTGTCTAATGTTTAAGTCTTTATACCATTTCGAGTTTACTTTTATGCATGGTGTAAGGGTGTGTCTAGTTTCACTGATTTATACATGCAACTGTCAGGTTTAGCAAGCACCAATTGCTGAAGAGATTTTCTTTTTCCCATTTTACATTCTTACCTCTTTTGTTGATAATTAATTGACAAAACCTAATCTATAGGTATCTGGATTTATTTCTGGACTCTCTTTTTCTGTTCCATTAATCCATATGTATGTTTTTATACCAATTCAGCATTGTTTTGATTATTGTATCTTTGTAATATTGTCTGGTCTGGGAGAGTAATGATTTCTGCTTTATTTGTTTTTATTTGTTTATTTGTTTTCCTCAGTATTGCTTTGGCAATTCTGGGTCTTTATGGTTCCATATATATTTTTGGATTATCTGTTGTATTTCTGTGAAAAATGTCATGGGTAAATTGATAGGGATTGCATTGAATCTGTAGATTGCTTTGGGTAGTAAGCCATTTAAATTATATTAATTCTTGCAATCCAGGAGCATGGAACATCTTTCCATTTCTTTGAATCCTCTTTAATATTCTGTGTGTGTGTGTGTGTGTGTGTGTGTGTGTGTGTGTGTTTTCTCCTGGCTATTTTTTATTACTCAATGAATTTTATTACATTTATAGTTGTACAATGATCATCACAACCAAATTTTATAGGCTTTTGATCCCAAATCCCCAGCACATCCTCACACCCCACAAACCCTTTCAAGAATAAAGGTCTCCATTTCCCCCACACCCATGGAGATCTTGCATGCAAGCCCCATTGACCTTCAATGCCAGATGCTCTGAGGACTTTCTCCCAATGCCAGATCCTCAGGCTTATGGACCTGATGTGGGGCTCAGAACTTCTCTCTCTCTCAGATGAATCTCTGTGATACAGTTACCTTCCAGTCTGTGGGCTGCCCACCCAGCAGGTAAAGCATTGCTTATAATATGTAATTACACATCCAACTCTCCTGATGTGGCCCCTTCTTTGTCTTCTGGAGTAGGATATATTTTGAAAGTTTCCAGTCCATTTTCTTGAAGGTTGCTCAGCATTTGGTTGTAGTTTTGTTATTTTTATGAGAGAAGCTGAGCTCCAGTCCTTCTATTCTGCCATATTAATCCCCATCTCCAGTCCTTTTATTCTGCCATATTATTTTTAAGTTAACCTGGATGTTTTTAAGGTATCTCTAAAGAAAAGGAAAAAAAAATAGAACTGCAAATTAATGTGTCTTACTATTTCCTGTAAATGTTTGTTTTGTTTGCTTTTATTTTTATTTTGTTTTCAGTTCTAATTTGCTCATTAAATCTCTGGAATCTGAAAAATGTCATGATTCTTCAGAAAATTAAGTGACACTTTTGTCTAAATAATTCAAAGATACTTAGTGCATACTTAAATTATTAACTTGCCATTTTTCTTGTTCCATATTCTCATTTACCCAAATATATTTGTTACAGGCTTCAAGTCCCCTTGAAGGAGATTAAACCCCAAAAGCCTCTGGCCATATCTCATGGTAATGCCCCTTCCTCAACATTGACCAGCCTGGGCTGCTCACTACCTACTAGAGAAGGAGGGTCATCCATTCTTCACCCCACCTCTATGTAATCTGTTCCCAATGGAAATAAGGTATCTAGCCCAAGACCAATCTGAAGATCAAATTGAATCTCCCCTCATGTCCATATTGTTGGGTATAAAGACCATTGCAGCGTGAATCCGTCTCTTTTTAACCTGCACACATATGAGTCCTCTCTCTCCCTTTCAGAAAATATGCTTTCACTTTAATAAATTTGTAATGTGTCAGCCATTTCGATGCTTTGCTGTGGTGAAACAAGGACTGAGGAAATTGTAATATATCATATTTAGAGTTTCATTAGGAAAGTGGAAATTACAGCAAGTCTTTTACGTTTTAAAAGGCATGATTATGTGACAGGATATATCATAGAAAATATTACTATTTATAGTTAAACAAAATAATGGAGACTCTTCAATTTCTACTTATGAGAAATGATGTAGCATGGGGGAAGGGGGTTAGGCCATATCTCTTTAGTACATACATTCTATTTTTTAAAAGATTTTTCATGTGTTTTATATATTTTATATCCAAGCTATATTTTATTTAAACACAAAAAATACCTAATATCTATTTTATCTTAGGTAAGTGACACAACAAATCTATGTCTTGGTTTCCAAATCTGGAAGTAATGATGACATCATTAATTTGATGGAATGAAATATGACTATACATATAAAATGTTTGACATGTTAATATATATGAAATATGTGATAATACTATATAAAAACTTAAAAACCTCTATTCTATAGCATACTGCAAGAGAAAAAATATTAAAATCAATAATTTAGGAAGAAGATTTTTTCAAATATACTAAAATTAAAGATGTGTTTCAGTTGTTTAAAAAAACACTTCAACTATTCTAAAAATTTAAGTTTATTTAAATTAAAACTAGTAAAATTTTTATCTTTCCCACAGCTTGAGTATCGTTAAAGAACTACAACACTCAGGAGTTTCCGTCGTGGAGCAGTGGTTAACGAATACGACTAGGAACCATGAGGTTGCAGGTTTGGTCCCTGGCCTTGCTCAGTGGGTTAAGGATCTGGCATTGCCGTGAGCTGTGGTGTAGGTTGCAAAGGCAGCTCAGATCCCGTGTTGCTGTGACCCTGGCATAGGCAGGCAGCTACAGTTACGATTCAACCCCTAGCCTGGGAACCTCTATATGCCACGGTAGCAGCTCGAGAAAAGGAAAAAAGACAAAAAAAGAACTACAACACTCAAATTAAAAAAAAAAGGTGAATTGAAGTAATATATACTGCTAGTAAAGTTTAGAGGGCAAAACCCAGCAAGACACATTTTTATTCCTAATTCTTAGAGTCAGTAACACCAAGAGAGCACTTAATAAATCATGAGGTATATAAAATTAATGACTCAAAAAAAGGTTTAAATCTTCAACTCATTTAAAAAAATCTGTCGTTAACATGAAAAATGCAAGGAAATTGCCTAGCTTGGAAATGAAGAAGACCTTGTTGAATTACTTATTGACAAACAGAAGATAACAAAGTACTTGGCTTATATTGAAATGAATGTAAACAAGCAGGATGCATAACTCGCATGCCAGAGGAAATTAGAAAATCTGCTTACTCTGTGGTATTGTATCTTTAGAGTCAAGGAAGTGGAATGATTTATTAAAATGGAACTGGTGGAAGGAGACTCTAAACAATGAAAGATTTAAAAAGCAAATATAATGATGAGGGACTAATATGGTAATCCCAAATCAATACTTAGATTTACACTTAGATACCATAATTTTTAGCAGTCCAATGGTAGCTTCTCCTAATTCTCATCTAATATATTGCTACAGTGGCCTAATTGTTTTCCCTGTCTCAAGTGTTCATATTCTTTTCTTTACTTAAAACATGCAAAAATGGCTATTAGATGATATTTCTGACATGTTGCCTTGAATTGATCACTCAAATAAAGTAGCATAAGCTCTTAATTTGGTTAATTTTATACATCACCAAACAACTGAGAACTTCTACTTAAAGATGAATTAGGTATTTATTCTTGGGAATAAAACAAGGATCCTCATAAATATCACTATTGTGACACTTAGGACTGAAGTTCCTGGCTAATGTTTAAAAAATAAAAAGGAAAATGATATATAAGGATTAAAAAAGAAAAACTCATTTTCAGATGGTATTGAGGCAGGAAATAGATGTGTTCCAGGCTGAACAACTGGAATCTATCGCCTATGGAGAGATATTTCAAGGTAAAGATTATGGTAGGAACAAGAATGACTTGAGTCCTGCTTGGATAAAAGATATAAAGACTGTGAATTTCTTGTTATTAAGGTCAAGAAAACCTCCTGAACTACCCATGTTCAGAATTGCTCCTCAGGGATCGGAGAAGGGATGGGGACCCAGATCAGAGTACGTCCTGTCAACTTTCTAAACCGTTGTGCTAGAATCCATCTTGGCTAAAAGATACACATGTACATGGGGAGAGCCCTGTGTCATGCCAAATGTTGACTCAAGGCCAGACAAAGCAAAATGATTGGCCAGAGGAAGCCCATAAGGACTTTCTCCATACACGTGACTTAAACCACATACAAAACCTGTGGTTCTCTTTTTCTGTCTCTCCCCATGCCATCTCAAGACTGCCCATGCTTTCTCTGCACATATCTTACTTCTTTCCTCTCTTAGTAAATACTTTAGTTGCCTCACAACTCTCAGTCTCTTTGCCAAATTTTCCTCCAAAGAGACATGCACTGGGGATTTACATAAAGCTTGCTGGCCCTAGTGGTCTAGTGGTTAGGATTCAGTGCTCTCATACCACAGCCAGCCAAGAACAATAAGATTATATACTTAAACTTTGGAATCAATCTGCAAACTATAAGGCTAGGAAAGTTACTATATGTACAATTTATTGATCAATCTTTTTTTTTTTTTTTCTTTAGTCAGCTCTACCCATGACATATGGAATTTCCCAGGTGAGGGAATCTGATCCAGAGTTGTGTCCTCTACCACAGCTGCAGCAATGCTGAATACTTAACCCTCTGCATCACAGTGGGAACTCCAGATTTATTTATCAATCTTGTAGGCATCTTTCTATTTAAAAATAACACAATAAAATATGGGATATTAGAAATATCAACTTGCCTTTCAAATAACAACTAAAACAGCAAATTCCGCCTAAAATATACTGGGATTACTCTAATCCTAAATATATAAGCCTTATGTACAAAATTGGAAAACTTTAATTAAATTTTGGGGAGATAGTTCATACTCTTGGATGAAAAGACTTAATATTACAAAGATGTCAATTATCTTAAGTTAGTCCTCTGGCTGCTGACATTCCATATCATTCCTACAAGTAAAATAAATTCACTCAATCTCTAGGTCTCCAAAAAGATCCCCACTGCAGGAGCCATTCAAGTTCAAAATCTTATCTAAATCTAAATCCCATTATCTAAGTTTTCTAACTCAGTTTGGATGAAGCTCTTGTGTGTAATCCATCCTGGGGCATAATTTCTTTATATATATTTAAAAATTTTTGAATCTGTGTAACTAATGATGGAAATTATTTGCCCCCAAAACTTCAAAATACATTGGTGTAATAGATGTGAGATAACAGTAATAGGAATTACAGTTTTAAAAATGGGAAAATAGGAGTCCCTGTCCTGGATTGGCAGTAATGAGTCCTACTAGTATCCAGGAGGACACGGGTTCAATCCCTGGCCTTGCTCAGCAGGTTAAGGATCTGACATTGCTGTGAGCTGTGGTGTAATTTGCAGATGTGGCTTGTATACTGCATTGCTATGGCTATGGTGTAGGTCAGCAGCTACATACAGCTAAGATTCAACCCCTAGTCTGGGAACTTCCATATGCCACAGGTGCAGCCCTAAAAGACAAATGATTAAAATAAAATAAAATAAAATAAATTAGTGGAAACAAAAATTAAAGTAACTACCAGTTCAAAGCAAATTTGAAATCTAGTATGTTAAACTCCAGCCAGAGTCCCTTCATTAGGTTTCAAAGGCTGGGAATAATCTTCCTCTGTGTCTCTTCTCTCCCTCCTCTTGGCTTTTCTTTTCTCCTTTTGGACTCATGGCTCCACTCTGCATTATCCTCCTTGTATATGTCTAGTAACAGTTTTTGTAACTGAGTAGTTTTATCAGCCTCCTTCCTGCCAGTAGATTTTAGGAGCCCAACAACCTCCTCTTATTTTGTTCTTTTCTTTTTATTCCAAGTTGGCAGTATTTGTACTGATAAAAACTTCACAAAATTGTGCAGTTTTTAGTGTAAACTTCACAATCTAATAAGTAAAAAACACCCACAAATTGTTTGGGGTTAATTATTTCTTTATCTTGACCTCCTGCTGAGAGGGCTGAGGAAGGATTACCTTAAACTTCTTAGAAGTCTACTGGTTGGATTGAGAAGGTCTGTGAAACACAAACTTAATCTCTTGAAAGAGACTTTGTGTGACTGTACACGCTGATCTTATGACCTTTTTGAGTTTTTATCAAAATGTATAGTCATACCTTCATTTACTTCTTTATGCCATTTGGCACAACTACTTATTTTTAGCATCTTACCATATGGATAGACTGAAATTTTCTAAATGATCACATACTGTTTGCATTTTTTCTTAACAGTTCTTCCTACTATTTATCTCTATTTTTTCATATATTACTATGAGCAACAAAAGAAATGAGGCCACATTTTTAACACTTTTGGTGAGAAATCTCTTCAACTCAATATTTACTAATTTGTAGAACATAATTTCTACTTTCCACATAAACATAGAGGAAAATTTCCCTCAGAATTCTTTCACTACATAACAAAGATCCCTTATTCTCAGGTTTCCAGTCCTTACTTATTGACTTATTTTTGAGCCCTTGTTAACTACATTCCCCCCAGATTTCTGCTAATAGTCTATACCCAATGATATAGGATTTTCTCAAATGTGATTTATTCATGTTGCTTCTGACCTTCTGAATCTTCACTGGCAGTATATTTAAAACACATATTCTAACTAACAGTTTGTCTAAGATGATCTAGGGTTTTCTTAGGCTCCTCAAAATTTTCCATTCCCCACTCATTACCCAATTTTGAAGCCTTAGGTACATATGTAAAATTTCATTTTTCATATAATAGAACATAATCATGAGAGGGATATCTCATCATATTAACAAGTTCTGTCCAGAAGCTACAAGAGTGAGGGACTTTGGGGAGGTAATCTTAGAATTCTGCCTCCTACAATTCTCAAAATTATGAAACATCTTCCTGGACTTAAGATGGGGTTATGTTCCCCCTGAACTCATCATAAGTTGAAACTATTGTTTTTCAAAAAGAATTTAATACACTTAACCTACCAAATACCATTGCTTAGTCTGCACTACTTTAAACATGCTGAGATCACTTACATTAGCCTACACTCAGGAAAAACAATATAATACAAACCTATTTTATAATAAAATGTTGAATATCTCATTAATGTATTGAATGCTATACTCAAAGTGGAAAAAAAGAATGGTTGTATTGGTACAAAATGGTTGTAAGTGTATAGGGTTTTACCTTCCTGATTGCATGGCTGGCTGGGTGTTCTTGTTCACTACAGCTGCCCAGCTTCCCAAGAGAGTATCATAGCTTACACTGCTAGCCTGGGAAAAGATCAAAATTCAAAATCCAAAGAACAATTTCTACTGAATATGTCTCACATTTGTACTACTGTGAAAAAAAATCATGTCAAAACTTTTTTTTTTTCTTTTTAGGGCCACACCCTCTGAAATATGGAAGTTCTGAGGCTAGGGGTTAAATCAGAGCTACAGCTGCCAGCCTACACCACAGACACAGCAATGTGGGATATGAGCCAGCTCTATAACCTGTTACACCACAGCTCATGGCTATGCCAGATCCCTGACCAACTGAGCAAGGCCAGGGATTGAACCCACATCCTCATGGATACTAGTCAGACACATGCTCACTGTGCCACAATGGGAATTCCCTCAAAACATTTTAAATTGCAGATAGTCTATAATTGAAGCCTATAGTCTTCAACTTCAAGGCTTCATCCCAAAATGCACTCTAAAGCCTTATATTCTTAAAAAATATTTGTGTGTGTGTATATTTTCATGGATTGATTAATTGATGTTAAAATTAAAAACTGATTTTTTGCTTTACTAGAAGTAATTTTAACTCAAACTCCTCAAATTATCGTTTCCCATATAATTTTACATAAGTAGATACTTATGCAAATTCAAAATTTTAAATATAAGTATTTTTTTTACTGAGCTCAGTTTCAGCTGCTTGCTACTTGAAAGCCAATACTTGAGAGGCAAATGTTACTTAGAAGGAAAAGACTGATTTTTCCAGAATGCTGACACTTTGGGTGAAGGTGAACTAATGTCTAAGAACAAACTCTTAGAACACATCTGAAGAGATTGCTTAACTATGAAAGTTATTTATTTATTTATGTTTAGATCTGCACATGTGGTATATGGAATTTCCTAGGCTAAGTTTCAAATCAGAGCTGCAGCTGCAGGCCTACACCAGAGCCACAGCAATGTGGGATACAAGCTATGTCTACAACCTACACCACAGCTTATGACAACACCAGATCTTTAAACCACTGAGCAAGGCCAGGGATCCTAGTCATGTTCTTAACCCACTGAGGCACAGTAGGAACTCCCTGACAATTTTTAAAGAGAGAAAGGGGAAATTAATTGCACTTAATCACTTAGGGAGGGAGGGTAAGATTCTACTTTATCTTGTCCTATGCTGTGTGTAGTTTTTTTTCCAACTGGTTATTTGTAACAGGCAGAGATCCAGGATACTTGTGCTCAGATTGAAGTTATTATCACTCACATGGGTGGGAGCCTTAGTTCCTGCAGAAGAACTCAAAGGTATTGTTATATATATCGTTAGAGGCGGGGCCAGATCCTGCTTTATCACTTCCCTATATTTTCTGCATTTCTCCTCCTTTGTTTCAGCATTCCCTCACTTTTTTGATTAGAAACTGTTTGAGTCTTCTCTTTGGAATTCAGGGAAGGTCAAAGAAGCTGAAGGAAACCTATTTCCTACAAATAAGAAATGGAGGACAAGGAAAGGATTTGTACCCATGAGGACACCCACAGTGTCCTGCTTGGTTTCATCTTCCCTACTCCAGAGGTTTTTTTTTAATGCTTTGCTATTTTCTTATCCTCAGTTTCCATTATTCTATACTATTTTTCTAGTGTTTTAATATATCAGATGGTCTATTAAGTAACTATCATTTCTAAAATTTCCTGCTCCAAATATGACTGATTGACCTCTAAGTCTTCCTTTGATACAAAGAAAACTTTCCTTCAATAATTTCCTGATCTATAATTTTTTCTTCTTGGATTGCATGTTTTTGTTTCTTTATTTTGGTTGAGCACATCCTAAGGAGGAATGGAAGGGAAATAAGTATTTCTGGTATTCACATTTATGAAAATGTTCTCATTATATTTTCAAAATTCACTTAGAGTTTTTCTGGATGTTGAATTTTTTTTTTCCTTTTTAGGGCCACACCCACATCATGTGGCAGTTTCCCAGGCTAGTGGTTAAATCATAGCTATAGCTGCTGGCCTAAGCCACAGACAGCCAGAGCAATGCCAGATCTGAACCATTTCAGCAAACTATACCAGAGCTCACAGCAATGCCAGATCCTTAACCCACTGAGTGAGGCCAGGGGTGGAACCTGTATCTTCATGGATACTTAGATTGTTTCCACTGAGCCATGATGTTCCTGGATGTAGAAATTTAGTATAAAAATCATGACCCTTAGAATCCCTGAAGTTTCATTTTGTTGTTTTCTAATATCTAGTGTTACCATTGCCAAATTTGATGTCGTTTTTTCCCTTGTTTTACTGAAGTTGACCTATTTGTTTCTCTCTGGAAACTTGTGTCTATTCCTTATCTCTGATGTGATAGCTCTTGGTGGTTTTTGTTATTTTCTAATTATGCTGAGCATTCTATGAAACTGTTAATTACCCCTGCTATAATACAAATGAAAAACATTGTAGCTGAACTAAGCTATTAGTAGCAAAGAATTTACATTAAAAAAAAATCTTAATGGAGCACTTAGTGTGATCTTTATTCAATCTGGGATGGTTAAATGGAGGCACATGAGTAGGCTCATGAAATAAAAATCTAGAAATTAAAAATGCCTATAACTTTTTAAAATTAAGGACACCGTTTAAGGATCACTTGTAGGGGGCGGAATTGAAACAAAAAAGTCACACTTTATCCAGAGTGCAAAGAAAAATATATTATGTTTGATAGAGAAGAAATGAATAGTTCTTTTTGTTTCATTTATTTAGTTCCTGAAAAACAAATTTGTGGAAAAAATGCATAGAATTCATAAATATTAGAAAGATACTGAAGTTATCATGTGGGGTTTTTTTTTTAGGAAAGATTGGAAAATCTATAAACTTGGCTAAGAAGGAGCTAAGAAGATACTAAGAAGCATTGAGCTGCATCTGAGCTAATGGAGAAATTGTAAGAAATAAAATCAATTTCTTCAGATTGTTATAAGGAATTTAATTAAGTAAAATATTAATATGACTAAATTTGTGATATAATACATTTCAAGATTTGTAACCACTGAGGAATTTTGAATAATGATTACTTCATTAATAAAATACTAGTATCCATCTTGATTTTTCAAATTCTCTCAAGTAAACATGATCAAATGTTATCACAAAAACTTTCTATTTAGGAGTTCCCGTCGTGGCTCAGTGGTTAACGAATCTGACTAGGAACCATGAGGTTGCGGGTTCCATCCCTGCCCTTGCTAGTGGGTTAAGGATCTGGTGTTGCCGTGAGCTGTGGTGTAGGTTGCAGACGCAGCTCAGATCCTGCGTTGCTGTGGCTCTGGCGTAGGCCGGAGGCTACAGCTCTGATTCGACCCCTAGCCTGGGAACCTCCATATGCCATGGGAGCGGCCCAAGAAAATGGCAAAAAGACAAAAAAAAAAAATTCTGTTTATTCCTACTAAATTTGTTCAGCCAGAATTTGCATGGCATGGGAGGGGAGTGGAGAGGTGGATGCAGGGAAGCAGGAGGTTGAGGAGAGGCTTACTTGTATTTACTCTCCAAAGTACACCAATCTTCATTCTTCTTTCAAACACATCTTGGTTTCACATTTATGGTGTTTTCTGTAGTCAATTAGAATGCAGTTTCTGGATATCAGTGCAGTGGCATTGTAATTTTCTACCTTAAAAAATTAAACTTAGTAGTTCTTAGCAGCCTCATAAATTTACAAAAAAAAAAAAGCTTAAACCAATACAACACCAAAATTATGATGAAATTCACACAAAAAAAGTCATGTCCCAAAAGACAAATAACTTGCCTTCTCATAAGAAAAGAGAAAAATTCTTTATAAGATTTTATATTCTTTCCATTATGTATAACAACTAGATACTTATAAAGGACAGATGCTATCTGGCTCAATTTACAAACTTGAGAACAAAATTTGATTCCCCTTCAGGACATAGCCCATTCATACAGCAAATATATATTGAATGTCTATTCTATGCTATGAAATTCTCTGGGCCCTCTAGTGGGAAAGGCAGAAAATGATCCTCTGGGTAAGTGAAACAAGGTGCAAAATAGGATAATGTGATCTTGGGTTGGGAGAGAAGGGGCTTTAGACTGTAATATTTAAAGTGTGTGTGTATATCCTCTCTGAATTTAGAAAAAAAAGACATAAAACTTGACATTTTTTTTCTCAAGGAGAGACCTATTATCCAATATTTAATGATGCAATTCTGAGAACAAATTTCAGATACATCTGCTATCATGTATTTTATGATAGTGTATAAATTAACTAGTTTAAAAGCAATTATTCTATAGTTATTAACATGATTCTTAATATACTTGAAATACCTGAATTAAGATCAAATATTGACTTATATTATCTAAATATCAGATTCAATATACAGATGAGAAAACAGACTTGGTTAAGAACTTGATTACAGCCGTCTAACCAGCATGTGGTTCAGCTCCCATGTTAACCAAACTCAGTCTGAATATGATGCCCATGTTCTCTCCATAGGAGTTCTATTTTATTTTACTTTTTAGCATGAAATATACCATTAGATTTTAGTTTGAACTTGGCTGTCATCTATAATGGATTCAATATCTGTTGGGAAAAAATTCAAAAGATGTCACAGGTAATATTTAGGAAGTCAATTTTGAATAAAAAATGACATATTTTAAGTACCATGAAATATTTGTACCAGTGTTTGAATTAAAATCTGAAAATATGTTAAAATACAGGAAATTATTATAACATTTATAATATTATTTATTATAGGAGAAGAGAATTAGCTGGGGTCAACTTATAAAAGAGTTCTAGAAAATATATGGAAGGGGAAATTTATTGATAGAATTTAATGGCTTGGCAGTATTTGTGCCTTGGGTTGAATCATGGGAAAACAAGTATTTACGAGTTTTGGATTAACACCTGGAAGACAAGAAAAAAACATAAAACACAATTTCCTTTGGACAGTAGGAAATCAAAGTCATAGAACGTATGTACCCCAAAAGATGAGAGCCATTAGGGCAGACTCTTATTATCTAGGTGAATTGGGCCAAAGTACTGGCTTTTTGTGTAAGATGAAAAGTACTCAAAATTAACCTTCTAAATATCCAGTTTTGATGGGAATTCTTGTTTGTTTTATTTTTTACTGAGGTATAGTGGATTTACAATGTGTTAATTTCTGAAAGACAGCACAGTGATTCCGTTATACAAACATATATTCTTTTCTACATTTTTTCCATTATGGTTTTTCTTAGGATATTGAATATTGCTCCCTAAAAACATGAAATTCTTCACAAATTTGCATGTCATCCTTACATATGGGTTATGTTAGTCTTCCCTGTATCACACAAATTTTAGTATACGTGCTGCTGAAACAAGCACTTATCCAGTTTTGTTTTAAAGCTAAAGATAGATAATGATAGATAATTAGATCGATATCACTATATATAAAAATAACTATGTCATATATGTAATTGCTTTTCTAGTAATTAATTTTACTAAGTGTATATATGCAAGTGATTATTAAATACAAATGTTAATTTATTCTAAATGAGTAAACCATTATTAGCATTTGTGTTAATTGCCATTGTGTTAATTGGCATTATGTTAATTGGCATTTGATGCAGTAATGATGTCAAATTTAATAGTTTTATTAATTAGGATCTAAACACTCTTGATAATTTAAGATGCACTTGTCAAAAACACCCTTTCTCTGATTCTAAGAAATGGTTTGGCAAGTTATTTCACAGAGAAAAGCTGATTTTTTTAAATAAATGAAATGCTTGAAGTTATATAAAAATATTACCCTGTGAATTGCTCCTTGAAGGGCTCTAGATCATTTGACAGAAAATTAATTTGACAGAAAATATTTATGGTGAGATACTGACCTAATCAGTGCCAATATGTGGACCTCACACAGCCCACACTTAGATATGGAGGAAACGTGTTCTTCCTGAGCCCATTACATCTATATACAATAGATGTATATTGTAATCTGCATAATGGTTTGCAGAATGTAAAGTTTGAGCCGATGATACAAGGAAATGGGGAGAGAGAGAACATGATATCTTGAAATTGTAAAATAGAAAAAGGGCTAATGAAAATGAAGATAGCTACATAAAATTTGAGCAAATACATTCCAATGATGTTGTGTTAATGTTTAAATTAATTTAAACAATCTTTTCAAAAACAATTCCTTTATGCTCCCATTCAATTGTTTTCAAGAACCTCTTTCCCCTTTAACTATGTACTGTGTGGAGGAAGATAGATTTCTGAAGTATATATTTTTTCAAAAATAATCCCAGTAACTTCATCCAATTCCCAGAATCAAGAAACCAGTCTGGGAGTTCCCACTGCAGCTCAGTGATAATTAAACCAACTAGTATCCATGAGGATTTGGGTTTGATTCCTGGTCTTGCTTAGTGAGTTGAGGACCCAGTGTTGCCTTGAGCATGTTGTAGGTTACAGACATGGCTTGGATCTGGTGTTGCTGTGGCTATGGCATAGACTGGCAGGGGCAGCTCCAATTTGACTCCTAGCCAGGGAATTTCTAATATGTCCCAAGTGTGGTCCTAAAAAGGAAAAGAGAGAAACTAGACTGTTTTCTTCTGTTTCCTTACCTCTCTTACCTCTACACAGACAAAAATGCTTGGCTTATTTGGAGACTCTTCAGGCGAGAACTGTTTTTCACCTAACATCAGGAAAAAGGTTGTGAGCTAGACCAAATCACAGAAAGTGGCTCTGTGTTCAAAAGTTTGGGAGAAAGATTCTCTTCAGTTTAATAGTAAGGTGGAAATAAGCAATACAAAACATATGATATATCTAAATATGAGTGAATAGATGTAGCTGGACTTTACTTCCAGATTTGTCATGGTGACACGTCCAAAGTTTTGTGCTCAATGCAAGCCATGTAGGCTAAGAAAACCAACAGGTCAAAAAGTAAAAAGAACAAAGAAATATATATATATATATATATATATATATATATATATATATATATATATATTTTTGCCACAGCTCATGGCAACACCAGATCCTTAACCCACTGAGTGCAGCCAAGGATTGAACCTGCATCCTCATGGATACTAGTCGGGTTCCTTTCCACTGAGCTGCAATAGGAATTCCCATCCTAGAGGACTTCTAATGATGTGCTCTTACACCTCCCAGATGCAGGCTGTTCAAAAGAAGCCTGGCCCTTGGCAGCAGCTAGAGAAAGTATGCAGACAAACCCCTTCCAAGAAGAAACTGGGACTCTTGTGTTCTTGCCTCTTGTCTCTGCATTGAACCTGAGGGTTAGCTATGAGAAGTGCTTGTGCACTTGTTTAAAAATTGTTTCCTTATTTAATATGATCCTGAGGGACCTATGAATGCAAAATACCATTGGCTTTCAGTGCTAGGTAATTTGAAAATCTAGACCTTGGGTGGCAGCTGTAAAACCTGGGGTTCTACATATGTGGACACACTTCTTTTAGCGAGAAGCTGGAGACTTAGTTTTAGTGTTGGCTCAAACCAGGAGAGGAGACAGGTGAAGTTTCCACATGCCCTCAGGCACCTGGGAGGATTCCAATCAGCTTCCAGGATACCTAACTCTGAGGAAGCCCCTAAGAAAATGTATAGTCCAATCCTTTCCAGGGAGAAACTGTGAGCTGGATGTTTTGCCTACTTCTTGTATGCTAATCCCAGGGGTACTGCCATAGGAAGTGCCTGGTGCCCAGTTTAAAAGCCATCATTTTGTTTAATGTGCTCCTAGAGTCTTATGAATGCCATGTTCCCTTGTCTCTCCAAGATAGGTGATTTGGCAGTCAGTCCCTTGGATGATAGCCATAAAGTTTGAGGTGTTTAAATGTGTGGTCCGAACTCTTCACTTGAGAAGGAGAAATTGAGAGTTGGGAGTTTCCTTCTAATTATTAGGAACTGTGCCAGGAGTGTTGTATGTGTGTGTGTCCTTTCAAGGTAGTTGTTTCCTCAACCACCTGACATGCAGGAATCATGATTTCTCTTAGGGGGAATTGATCCATGTGTAGTTATATATTTGGTGAATCTGAGAAAGGAGGGATAGTCAGGAGCCTCTTATACTGCTATCATGCTCATATCACTTTTGAATACACTGTGGGTATGATTTTTAAGAAAATATTATCTGTTAAATCAGTTAGGAATAAGAAAAGTAAAGGTTTTTTTTGGTTGTTGTTTTTAAGGGCTGCACACATGGCATATGGAGGTTCCCAGGCTAGGGGTTGAATTGAAGTTACAACTACCAGCCTATGACACAGCCACAACCACAGCAACACAGGATATGAGCTGTGTCTGTGACCTATACTACAGATTACAGCAATGTCAGATCCTTAACCCACTGAGTGAAGCCAGTGATTGTACCTGCAACCTCATGGTTACTAGTTGGATTCATTTCTGCTGTGCCACAATGGGAACTCCAAGAAAAGTAAAGTTTTTAAAGAAATTTTACCTTCGCTTATCCCATCTTTGATGTTGTTCCTTTCTTTATGTAGATCTAAGTTTCTGACCTGTATATTATTTTCCTTCTCTTTAAAGAACTTCTTTTAACATTTTTTACAAGGCAAGTCTATTGGCAACAAATTCCCTCAAGTTTTGTTTCTCTGAGAGCATTTTTATTTCTCCTTCAATTTTGAAGGATAATTTCACAGAGTATGGACATTTAGGTTAGTAGGTTTTTTAAAATTTTATTTTTTTGTCTTTTTTTTTAGGGCTGCGCCCAGGCCACGTGGAGATTCCCAGGCTAGGGGTCCAATCAGAGCTGTAGCCGCCAGCCTACACCAGAGCCAGAGCAATGCCAGATCCGAGCCATGTCTGTTACCCACACCACAACTCACAGAAATGCCGGATCCCCAATCACTGAGGGAGGCCAGGGATCGAACCAGCAACCTCATGGTTCCTAGTTGGATTCATTTCCGCTGCACCACATGGGAACTCCAGGTTAGTAGGTTTTTAACGCTTTAGACATTTTACCTCACCCTCTTCTGGTTTGCATGCTTTCTGAGTAGTCAACTGTAGTTCTTGTCTTCATTCCTATTTACAAGTAATTTCTTCCTCTCATTAAATACAGTAAAATATATAGATTCAAGTATATGGACTCAAGGAACTCATAAATTGGAGTTCCCTTGTGCTCCAGCAGTTAAGTATTTGGTGTTGTCACTGATGTGACTTGTCACAGCTGTGGCATGAGTTCAATACCTGGTCTGAGAAATTCTGTGTGCTGCAGACACAAAGGAAGAAAAACATAAACTTCATAGTAAATTGAAAATACCAAATCTCAATAAATTTTGGAAATGCATATTTTTATATGACCCTAAGATGTTTATGATTTTGTTGCTACTCCATCAGATTTATTAAAACAATGAGAAAAATGAGAGCAAAAAGCTATGTGCATGTTTCTTTAAAATATCATATTCTATAATTATTTCCTTTCAAGCATTTGTCCCACAAAAATCATATATATGACATACTCATAGGTTTTAGTCACTAGACATTTTAACTATCAGTCCACTTATCATAAGTTCGAATTGAGTCAAAATTCCATACTGGAACTTTATTAGTTTCCCCATGGCTTTCAAAGATCAAGAAAAATTTTCAAATTTTACCTAAGGATTCAGTATTAACCTTTATGCCACATAAAACTGCAGGCCTGTTGAGTATCTGTGGCTGACAGTCACATAGGCTAATGATTGGTGAACTGATGCTTTGCAGGCACAGTTTCTGAAGGGTCATGTCATTCTTAGACTAACATTAAAAAGATAAAATTTCATTTTTTTATGCCTGAAAGAAAAAAAGAGTCTTTGTACATTTTGTGGTTGACCTTGCCTCCATGGGTAGTCACAGATGTTCTGCTCTGCATTTAGAGAAAAAAAAATGAATACATTGATTTCCATAGGTCATTTAGTAATGATGTACTGCTTCCTGGTTTGCACCATTGAAATGTATATATTTATTAGTTTCTAAAATCCTAATGTAATTGTTAAGTGAAAATTAATTACTTAATAATATGTTCCATAATTATTTTATCTGGATTTTATTCTAAAACATAAAATGGATTTAGGGAATTATTTTATTGGTTAAAAGACCAAAGCCTGTACATATTTCTTGCTTAACCTGACACCATTTTGACCTTATCTGAAATCCATTTTGGGGTCTCAGCAGGACTGGACATCTATGGAATAGAAATGTTTTTCTGTTGCACTTTTTTATTTTTAGAACTTTATTGTTAACATGACTCCCATTGAAACTATTTTATACTTATATTTATATTTAATTTTTCGACACTAAGGTATAGAAAACTCAATGATAGGAAAAAAAGACCTGAAAGAGAAAAAAAAAAGTTCTCTATTTTGTGGAATACCAAGGGAAAAAAAGCATAATGAAATGTTATAATTTTTCTTGTAGAGGAAAAAATTTCCATATCAGACCTATTTTCAATGTCTGAAAAATAGTCTCTAATTTTACAGAAGAAGAAAATATGTGTATGACAAGTTAACTATTTGGATATTCCTATTCATAATAGTCCTTCATATATATATATATAAATCTAAAAGTTAATTGTCAAGAATGCTGGATTAAATCTTCAGCTAATGACAAAATTCAGACTGCATCCTCTTTGCCCCATCCCGGAAATGTGTCCGGCGTGCATACATGAAAAGATCATTGAAAACAGAAAGCCCTGACTCCAAACCTGTCTCAGCCACTAGGCTGTGTGACCCTTAACAGATTTCTTACCATTTCTGAGGCTCAGTATTCTCATCTCTATGATGAAGATAATGCCTACTTTTTAAGGCTGTTGATTTAATGAAACAGCATATGTAAAGCTCTTAGAAAAGTGGGAGGCATTTTATAAGATTTCATTAGTGATAATAATAACAATAGTAAATTATTTCAGAGAAAGTCTGAGTTTCAATCAAATAACATTTACTACAATGTTTCTAGAAATTGTATTAAAGAGTGCAGCTAAAGAGAAAAATAAAAGGTATTGAAAAATGAAAATGTTGAAGACATAATCTGTTCATTATAAATGAAATTTTCCTTTATCTGGTTATTTTACTTTAAGATAGGTGATATAATAGCAAGTTCACAGCCTTTGGTCCCAAGATTTTCTGATAGTAATTCATTCCAGTTTTCACTAAATGATATTATGTAGAGAAACTTAAAAAAAAAAAACGAATGGTAGCTGTCCTTTACTTTTGTATATGGTTAAATGTTAGCCTATTTTTCATGCTTAATAGTAATAAATGCAATTAAATTCATTTTACTGAATTAGACTAACTTCTTCACCTTCATTAGCTGTTAATACTCTCAACAGTTTTGAGTAAAGTACTACTTCTTTAACAAATTTACACATATTGGTAAAGCACAGAGAGCCTAAGGAATTTGCATAGGGCCACACAGCCAAAAAGTGACTGTGCTCAGATTTGAATCAAGATATTTTGTCTTGATGGTCTTAACCCCACAAGCCATATTAATTGAAGGATACAAATGAAATTAAAATTAGTAAACTTTAAAGTATTTTGTTTTATTTAATATTTTAGCTTTATTTTATGTTAAAATTAAGTGCCTCTAAAAACAGAAGAGGTTGTATTTTAACTGTAATGTTTTTATGTAACATGGACTATAGATTCTCAAAGTTTATCTTAAAAGTGTATTTAAATAATTTCTTGAAAAAAGATTAATTTTAAATAAAAAGGCTTACTTCTCAACAATTGAATTGTCAATTTGTCAATATTCTTTAAAATATATCTCTATTATTACAATTTCGAAAATATGTGGCATTGTTCTATCATATTTTTTCTTTTTAATATATTTTTTGTTTATTTGTCAGTTTCATATTGATGAAATTAGAAAGTGGCATAAACCCTTGAATGACATTGGGCCAAGAAAAGATCTAATGATTTGTACGAGTTAATTACATAAACATGTGTTATCTT
The DNA here is from genome assembly GCF_016906955.1 of Phacochoerus africanus. Lineage (NCBI taxonomy): Eukaryota > Metazoa > Chordata > Mammalia > Artiodactyla > Suidae > Phacochoerus > Phacochoerus africanus. The sequence continues at coordinate 37,551,463 of NC_062556.1, read as the reverse complement.
TAAATTATTTGTTAATTTACCAATATTCTCAATAGTATAATACCTTTATATTTACATTAAAATATACTATGGGAGTTCCCATTGTGGCTCAGTGGGTTAAGAACATGACTAGTGTCCAAGAGGATCCTAGATTCCTGGCCTCACTCATTGGGTTAAGGATCCAGCATTACTGTGAGCTGTGGTGTAAGTCACAGATGTAGCCCAGATCCAGCATTGCTGTGGCTGTGGTGTAGATTGCAGCTGCAGTTCCAATTTGACCCACAGCCTGGAAATATCCATATGCTGTGGGTGTAGCCCTAAAAAGCAAAGAAAAAATAAAATAAAATAAAATACATTGTGGGAGTTGATACATATCGTTTAATTCTCATGTTACCTATTTTAAGATTAACTTGGATTTGTTTACTTTATACATTCTTGTAAAGTTTGAGCAAGGCATGTGTTGTAGGAAAGCACTTAGTTTAATTCCAGTGACTTTATGCAAATTTATCATCTCATAAGTTCATGCTTGTACTAAGTTCCCTTTTCAGAGATCAAAAAGTATCACTATTCTTTCTCATTATAATTGTTAACTATACTCATTATAATAGCCTATTTATTATTTACAATCAGTATAGTTAATGACCAACCCTTATCTTGTTTTTAGTGTTATCTAACACCAATCAAATATCAGTCTATGTTTTTATGCTAGTAAGTATAAATTTTTTTACTATTTGTTTTCATGCACAATAGATTTTGATAACTAGTTGCTCATTAATTTGTTCCTCAATAAAATGACTTGAAAACTTAATATGTATCAGGCATGATTAAAGGCTCTGGAAATAAACTGAAAAAAATAAATAGTGATTTTTCTTAATGAACACTCAGTCATATACACTAAGAACAGCAAAGACTGAACTAAGATCAAAATATAAAAAGAGTTACAAATCAGCTTCCTTAGCTAATTAAAAAATATTTCTGCTTTCTTGGAGATGGGATAGGTAGGAGGAAAGTTTTGGGGGTGAGTATATGCTCACTATCTTGATTGTGAGGAAGATTTTGTGAGTATAAAATACATTCTATTGTACCCTTAAAATGTTCATTATAAACCTACTCTTTTAGTCAGTCCTTCAAGTTAATGTAACTTGTTTAAGGTCATATAGAACTCATAGATGAAAATTACAAAACACTACATTTCGGAAAGAGAGCACTGTTGGCTGAGATTGTCAGAGACAATTCTATAAGGATACCTGAAGTGGAAATCTCTCTTGAAGGATGGGGAAGTTGCAAAGAGAGACCAGTTCATTTAAATGAATAGTATTGTGGTTGTCAACCTTTAGTGAACATGAAAATCACCTGGGAAGTTGTTAACAATTACACAAATTGTTTTGTGTTGCACATTCAGGAATCCTATTTAGATCTGAAGTTGGGCCTGTGGTTTTGCATTAAAAACAAAACAAGCAAAAACGTCTTGACCTCTGACTATTCTGATAAAGTTGTTATTTTGTGACAAAGGGAGGTTTAAATCAATCAGGGAGAGATCCCAAGTTATGCTTGGATTGACTAAATATATAATGGCCAGAAATAATTCACTGTAGCTTCTAAGTACCTGTTAATATAAAACTTTAAGTTGTTGAGGTGTGATTTTGTTTTTCTTTGTTTTTAATTTATTTTTTATTGTTACTGAGAACTATGTCTAGATACTTATAATGAATGCATAATGACAATGGGAGAAAAAATTATGTATACATGTATGAGGTTTGATTTTGAATTTCTAAATCCAATTTGTCACTAATCAATATTCGATCCAGTCTCAACACTTTGAACTATAATGTTGGATGAGCATGTCATGAGTAATTTTTTATTTTAGTTATATAAGTTGATGTTTTTAAAAGTTTCAATAAATACTTGATTTTGCTTGGAAAAAAAAAATCAACATTCTTGTCCTATGAACAAGATGCAAATGCTTTCAAAATATGTTTTCAAATCAGATTTTTATAGTGTTATTCTGCACTATTCAACTTTGCTGGGCAGTTCAAAGTCAATTTGTATTGTACTGCCTTCTATAGGAAAATAAAGTAGCAATCAGGTCTGGCTTAAGAAGCAAACAAATGCATTTCATTTTATTTTGGGTTGACATTTTTTCTCAAAAATTACTGATTTATGTGACTGTCAGGTTTGAATGCATAGAACACAACTTTCTCAGATTGAATCCAATTGATTTTCTATAACAATGTCAAGCAGTCAATACATCACAGGAGGAGTTAGACTTTAATAAATAATCCTTTCAAAAAGAAAGTGATTCTTTTCTCCTTAAATGCATAGGTAAATATTGTTTGTTTTTGCTCTTTCTATCTATAGAAGCTAAATTGTTCTGAGTCCTCAATTTTAGAATGCTCTTAATTCCTAACCATTTCCCATGAAAAATTGTTTTCCTCATGACCTTCCTTTCAGCATTACAATTGTTAGAACTGATTTAAGTCTAAGGTAGGAGTTGATGGTATAGAACTGACTTTCATTCTACTTTACAAAAGGTAGGAAATATACAATGCACCATGAAATTGTGGGAGTCCACTTTAATTTTACTTAGGAATACTGCAGAAGAGTAGCTTGGAGGAACACTATTTCTCCTGAAAATTAAAGCTAAAAAAGTCCCATACTTATGCCCTTGAGTTTTGCCCTTACAAATTTTGCTATATTTTTAATATTTTTAGTGACAATCTTCATCACTTACTATTACTTAGTTGAATAAAATAGGCAAAGCATAATGATTAATTTGTACATTTCTGTCTTCTGCACTAAATGTATTACTTTTTGTATTAATTTCTTATTCATTTTCCATCCTTGTCACATATAATTTGCCAGTACAAAATTTAAGCAAATTGGTGTCATTTGTATGATTTTAAGTCATTTTTAAAATTATTTATAAAAAGATATCATATTGATGTTGTAAGAAGATAGAAACATCATTAGATATTAATCACAAAAGTGTAAATAGCCAAAGTGAGGCAGATTTAAATAGGTGAAAGGGAAATACAGAAATAAAGAGGATTGATTCATATCCCTATCCTAAGGATTAGTATGATATAATAGATACAGTATATATTGCTGTCATAAAGTTTTAAATAATGTTATACCAACAATAATTACTAATACTTTTGAGTGGTTACCACAAGCCATGAACTTTCTTAATGCTTTAAAATATTATCTTATTAATCACACAAGAATCCTGTCAAGAAATGCAATAATTATATTCATTTCACAGATAAGGAAATGGAGGTGTTAGGTCATGTGCACAAAATAAAAAGTGGACATAGGATTTCACCCCTAAGTTTGAATCTTGGGTCCACAGTTTTGATCACTGAAAGAATCTTTTGCTTCTCATCCACACAATATTGTGGATATCCTTGTATAGCCAACTGGCAATGTCTGTTTTCATCTAATTAGTATATCTAACACATCAGTTTGCTCTTTTTTTTTTCTCAGACCATTCTATTTTAGATACTTACATGGCAAGCTGCCCCAAAGTTCCTTTATTAGATTTCCTGTCTTTTAAAACTTTTTTATCACCCATTTAATCTGCATAATCTGCATATCACAATTGGTACCCATCATAGCCTCACTTCTTACCAACTTTCAAAACTACTTGTTAATAATAAGATGGTGCACAGAAAAATAATCTTCTATAGTGGAAAAAAAGGCAGACATCAGACCAGGGAAAACTGTGAGGACAGCAAAGGCAAAATTAAACTATTCAAAAATGTTTATGGAAGTCCTAATCAAGATAGTAGAGTAGGAAGATCCTGAGCTTAATTCTTCCCACAGACACACTAAAATTACACAGTGAATGTCAAACAGTCATCTCTGAGAATGACTTGGAGACACAGAAAAAAATTCTGTAACAAATGATATAAAGAAATGGCCATGGATTTCTCATTGTGGCTCAATGGTTATGAACCCTACTAATATCCATAAGGATGCAGATTTGATCCCTAGCCTCCCTCAGTGGATTAGGTTCCTTCGGGGAGCCAAGAAGATACAAGAAGCTGAGGAAGGGAGCTTGCCTGAATGGTGCAATTCCAAGGGCAGGCTCCTAATCAGAGAAAAAAGTCCTGCCTGGACAGTGTAGTTCCAAGGACAAGCTCCTAATCAGGAAAAGGGGCCTGTCTGAACGGTACAATTCCGAGGGCAGGTTCCCAAACAAGGGGATACCTGCCTCTAAGGCACAATTCTGAGGACAGGCCCCAGAATATGATAAGGCTCGCCTGCTGACATAGGTGGAAAACTAAATTTCCCAGGAAATAATTTCCATTTTGTGTTGCTGAGTAGGGATTGTTCCATGGATAATTTAGTCTTTTCTGTTATTCACTTGCTATTCAGTTTTCCTCATTCTTTCCTGATTATTTACTTATTATTCTTATTTTCCATTCTTATTTTCCTGTGGTGATCTGTGATTTAACAAAGTTACAACAATAATATAATAAGAATTTCACCCTGAAGGACTTCCCCCTATTTAAATCCAACTTAGTTAAAACATAGTGTTTATTTATTAACTAGTTATATAGCAAACTATAGAGTTAGGATTTTAATGAAGTTCATAGAAGTTAGACATATATTATCCAAGAAACCAAGCTGTGAGTTTTGTCCTTGATTTTAAAAGCTTTTAGGTTATAGCTAGTTTAGTTAAGTAGGTTTATATTTACTTACACTATCTCCCTGCCATAATGCTTTGAAGATAAGCACCAGTCTACAAACAAGGTTTGTGAGTGCCAAATACTTGTGTCTGTGAACTCTTCAAATTGTAAAGACTGGCTGGCCATGGGATGATTTGTACTGTCTCCTCCTTTCCACACGATGTATGGTACCTAACTGCCCTTAAACTGTACTCACTAAGTTTAGTTAAGATAAAGGTCTTAAAATATGATGTATTGTACCTAATTGCCCCTAAATTGTACCAAGTTTAGTTAAGATAAAGACCCTAAAACATGATGTATAGCTGCTGTACCATGCAATAGTCAACCAATGTACTTTTAACACTGTGATGTAATCTGCAGTGAAAAACTGTTTATATAATCAACCACTTATGCCAATAAAATTTGAGCAGTCCAGCGCCCTGAAAGAAGGGACAAAGAGGCTGTCTCCATATTTGTACACTCACCGACACTGTCCATCTCCGATCAGGAAAAAGTATACACTCCCTGGCCACCGGAGCCGGCCTCTGGCAGGTTCCAGCATTGCCATGAGCTGTGGTATAGGTTAGAAAAGTGGCTTGGATTCCATGCTGACATGGCTGTGTTGCCGACTGGCAGTTGCAGCTCAGATTTGACCCCTAGCCTGGGAAACTCCATATACCACAGGTGGGGCCCTAATAAGAAAAGAAAAGAAAAAGACCACAATGAACAATTAGCAGAGGTGAACACATGTCCTCGTTAGAACCCACACTCATAGTGTGGTGACCCAAATTGTGGGGGATATACAACCATGGAGGAGAAAGTGCTCTGATCCAAACATGGTCTCTCAGTTCAGGACCAGAATCAGGAAGATGAATCTCACTTCATTTGATTTTGAAAACTAATGGGGCTAAGGTCTCCAAACAAGAACTACTTCGAACTGATCAATAAATTCAGCAAAGTAGCAGAATACACAATTAACATCAGAAATAAATAGCATTTCTGTACACTAAAAATGAGACATTATAAACAGATATAAAAACAACTTTTAAAATCACACTCCAAATAATAAAATACCAAGGAATTAGCCTAATCAAAGAGGTGAAAGGCTCATACACCAAGAACTATAAAACATTAATCAAGGATATAATGAAGATTTGAGGAAATGGAAAGATATCTCAGGCTTATGGATTGGAAGAATTTATATAATTAAAATAGCCAAAGCAACCTACAGATTTAATGCAATTCCTATCACACTACCCATGACAGTTTTAATAGAACTAGATCAGACAATCCAAACATTTATATGGAACCATAAATGACCCCAAATTTCTAAAGCAATCATGAGGGGGGGGAGTCAAGCAGGAGGCATAACTCTCCCAGACTTCAGACAATATTACAAATCTACAGCAATTGAGACAGTGTGGTACTGACACAAAAACAGACATATAGACCAATGGAACGAATAGGAAGCCTAGCAATAAACCTAGGCACCTACAATTAATCATCAACAAAAGCAGCAAGAATATACAAGGTGAAAATGAGTCTCTTCAACAAGTGGTGCTGAGAAAACTAGACAGCTGCATATAAGTCAGTGAAATTAGAGCACATCCTCACACCATACACAAAAATAAACTCAAAATGGTTTAAATCTTAAATAAAGATAATGAATCTTTCCACAGAAAAGAAACTCATGGACTTGGAGGACTTGTGGTTGCTAAGGCAGAGGGAGTGGGATGAACTGAGAGCCTGGGCATAATAGATGCAATGTATTGAATTTGGAATAGATAAGCAATGTGATCCTGCTGTATAGCACAGGGAACTCTATCCAGTCACTTGTGATGGAACATGATGAAGGATAATGTGAGAAAAAGTCATATACATATGACTGGGTTACTTTGCTGTACAGTAGAAATTGACAGAATACTGTAAAGCAACTATAACAGAAAAAAATAAAAATCATAAAAAAAGGACAAGTCACCATAAAATTCCTAGAAGAGAACACAGGTAAAACATTCTCTGACACCAACTGTACAAATATTTTCTTAGGTCAGTCTTCCAAGACAATAGAAATAAAAACAAAAACAAATCAATGAGACCTCACAAATTTACAAGATTTTGCTTAGCAAAGGAAACCGTAAAAAAAAAAAAAATACAACCTAGAGAATGGGAAGAAATAACTGCAAATGATGCAACTGACAAGGACTTAATCTCCAAAATATACAAATAGCTCATACAACTCAACAGCAAAACATAAACCAATGAAAAAAAAATGGGCAAAAGACCTAAATAGACATTTCTATGAATAAGACATTTGTATAGCTAGTAGGCACATGAAAAAAATGTTCAACATCACTAATTCTTAGAGAAATGAAAATAAAAACTACAATGAGGTACCACCTCACACCAGTCAGAATGGCCATCATTACTAAATCTACATATAAAAAATAATGGAGGGTGTGGAGAAAAGGGAACCCTCCTACACTATTGGTGAGAATGCAAATTGGTAAAATGATTATGGAAAAATTATGGAGTTTCCTCAGAAAAATAAATATAGAACTACCATACGATCTGGTAATCCAAATCCTGGGCATATATCCAGAAAAAAATGATCATTCCAAAATATACATGGATCCCTATGTTCGTTGCAGCACTATTCACAATAGCTGAGGCATGGAAACAACCTAAATGTCCATCAGCTGATGAATAGATTAAGAAGATATGGTAATGTACACAATGGAATATTACTCAGCCATAGAAAAAGAACAAAATAATGCCATTTGCAGCAACATGGATAGAACTAGAGATTCTCATACTAAATGAAGTAAGTCAGAAAGAGAAAGACAAATTCTATATGATATTACCTATATATGGAATCTAAAATATGGCACAAATGAACCTATCTATAGAACAGAAGCAGACTCACATAGGCAACAGACTTTTGGTTGTGGGAGGTGGAGGGAAGAGAGGAGAGGGGTTCTGTGGGGTGGACTGGGAGTTTGAGGTTATTAGGTACAAACATTTAGAATGGATATGAAATCAGGTCCTGCTCTATAGCACAGGGAACTATATCCAATCACTTGTGATAGAACATGATGGAAAATAACATATATACATATTCTTTTTCTCATGTTATATATATATATATATATATATATATATGTATATGACTGGGCCATTTTGCTGTACAGCAGAAATTGACACAACATTGTAAATAAACTATACTTTAATTTTAAAAAAGAAGAAAACCACAGGGCATAAGTCTAGGAGAGCCAGAAGGCTCTGGGAAACTAAAACAGTTGCAGGGCTCATGCACAAGAACACTTGTTCATAACTTTATGCCAGTACAGAGACCAGAGCTTGTAAATCACTTGGGTCACCTGAGAATGAGATTTACTTACTAAGATTAGGCTGGTGCCAGGGGGGCAAGGATATAGTGGGTCTTTCTCCAAGGATGAAATTATTGGCCAGCAGCATGTTTTTTTTCCTTTAACTTTCCTTTCACGTAGCTGGCCTGGTGCTTGAAGCTGCCATATTTGTTGGTGGCTCCTATGCCAGTTGACCAAACACTTACACCACCAAACCCAGAATATTTGTTGCTGGGCTTCATGGCTAATGGAACCAGGGGCCAAGCATACACATTAATGCACCCACAGCAGTCATGGCCTGATCTATCAGCTAGCTGGGTCATTAGCCATCCTTGCCTACCAGCACACCTGCAGCAGTCTAACCTATCCAAAATAGGAAGGTGCATGCAGCCAACACAGGGGATGTCCCTGAAACATCTGGAGGGTAATGGGTGGGGTTTCATCACTGGGCCCTACAGGACACTGTCTACAGGAGGCCACACCTTCAAGGCTTGAACATGAGCTAACATACCTAATATGTATAAACAAACACAGGGAGTTAGGGAAAATGAAGAATGAAGGAATACATTCCAAACAGAAGAACAAGTCAAAACTCAAGGAAAAGAATAAAATAAAACAGAGATAAATAATTTACCAGCATTCAAAGAAATAATCATAAAAATGCTCACTAACCTTAGGAGAAAAATGGATGAACTTGATGAGAATTTTAACTAAGAGATGGAAGAAGATTAAGAAGGTGTCCATATATACAATGGGATAATACTCATATAAAAGAACAAAATAATGTCATTTGCAGCAAGATGAATGCACTAGAGATTGTCATGTTAAGTGAAAAATGTCAGGAGAGAAAATACCACATGATTTAACTTACATGTGAAATAAAAAATATAGTACAGATGAACCTATCTAAGAAACAGAAACAGACTCAGACAGAGAAGGGACTTGTTGCCAAAGGATAGGGGAGAGGGAATGTGATGGACTGGGAATTAGGGGTTAGTGGATTCAAGCTATTACATTTAGAATAGATAAATAGTAAAGTCCTAATGTATAGCACAGGGATCTATATCGAATCTCATGGGATAGACAATGATGGAAAATAAATTTTAAAAATGAATATATTTTTGCCCTCTGCTGTAGATCAGAAATAACACGTCATTGTAAATCAATTATACTCTAATAACAAATAAAAATTTTTAAAATACATTTAAGACAATAAAATATAGAACTTTGAAAAGAAAATTACTCATTACATTGGAACTTGAAAAGAACATTTTCAGTAAATATCCCTCTTGAAAGTGAAATCTGCTAGATTGAGCTGTCTGGAAATTACAGACATTTTGTAGCTTTGCTAATCACAACAAGGGAACATTGTGCAATCACAATATGAGAGATTTTCTGATGGCAGAGTCAATAACCATAGAGGACATGGTTTAAGACCACATGAGGAATAATTCATGGCAGTGTCACACAACATAAAAAATGTTTACACATATCAACTGGTATCTATATGTGTCCAAGTAGCTAATTCCATTGTATTTGAGCAGTTATTGCTTTCTGCATCATGACTACAGGCAAAAGATTGAGCTATCCATATCTGGTAAATATTAACATTACTCTCAGGTTCCCCTCAGAGAATCAATTTTGTTTTATTTTTTTTTTGTTTGAGTTTTCCAGCAATTTTATCTATAAAATACTGTAAAAAATCATGGTTGGGTTTTTTACTATCTAAATGAAAATTGTGTATACACACATGTATGTGTTATACTATCTACTAATTACATTTTAAAATTTTATCCCAGTGCTGTTACAATGCCCTCTCTCTTCAATAATTTATACTTTTTTTGTTAAATATAGAATAAAATTCCAGAAAAAGGGAAAGTGCATGTATATTTAAAGTGTTAAATTTGAATACATTGAAATGGGAATTATAGCTGTAAAATCTTTTGACTCAAATGACCTAGGTTCAAACCCTGACTTTGGAACACATAGAGTGATTTATTCATTAGGGGAAAATCCTGATTAAGTACCTGAAATATGAAAGCATCTGATAAATGTTATCATTTTTGCAATGCAAGAACTGGGTAATAGAAGCTCAAGTAAAATTGCCCTTTCATTGATGCATTATACTACTTTGTTGCAAATTAGTATCTGATACTGATTGATAAAATAAGATAGCATAATAAATAGGTAAATAATTTAATCATTTTACCTGTTTTTCTATATTACACTGAGGAATGTTATCACAATGGATTTTTCAAGAGAAAAGATTAATCAAATTGTTCTTAAATATATGAATATAAAGATAGATTTGATGAGGAATTGTTATAATGGCCAATGTGGATATTTCAAAAGAAAACAGTGATACATAATCACCTAAGACATAATTTGCCATTCCCTTGATAATTTGATTACCAACTAAAAGGAAATATTAATGGTAATGAGGGATTGAAGATTCCAGAACTCAATAGGATAAGTGATATACTGGTAGGCATAGTGCACATGAATGAAGATCTAATAGTATGTCATTCAGCTGCAATAATAATATGTCACAGCAGGATACCTGTTTTAGTCTCTATACTGTTATGTGTGTAAGGATATTAATGTGAAGAAGAAAGGAGTGCATTCCCTGCCCCTATCTCTCACAGATATCTAGTGGCAAGGAATACAGAAACATTAAAGTGACAAATGCAGGATATTAGCCTTGAAGAGAGGCAAGTCTCAACTTCCCAACTCTTCTTAAAGATTTAAGAAAATGTTTATGAAAATCCCATCTCTATGCTCACATTTCCTTTATCCTTAGTGAAAGATAAGAGCAGGTAGAATCTGCAGCAACCATTGTTTGACCCCTCCCCAAAAAAGACACTTGTAGCTTCTGAAATAACAATAAATATTATAAAGAAAAAGTAACACAACTCATTAATTACTAAATATAAGAGTTTTTAAACCTCTGAAATGCTAGGCTTTCCACACCTTTGCAATGAAATGGAAGTATCCTAAATTATTACTGATTTGTAGCAGCTGCAACAAATCACCACTGCCAGGAGATAAATATGTTGTTAGGAAGGAAAGCTTCTGCCAAACTTATTAAAAAAGGTATTAGGTGATTTTCACAGTTGCCTATACAAGTAAATCCAGAATTAAAAATTAAAAAATCTGCTTTCTGTTTTTTCAATGATTGTTCAGAATATGTTGAATCTTCAGAACTTCCATGAGTGAGCAGTCTTCTAGAGATTATTTGTTGATTCTAAATCATAAACATTTATACATATTCAGAGTTGTACAACTTGGTAATGCAATATCAAGCATGTCCACAGGCAGATATTTTGGTTTTTTCTTCTCTCTAAAACAAACTTGTCAGATACAGAGTTAAATATATGTCATTATTTCTAAAATTTTGAAACACTTTTAATGTCTTAAAAACAGGAATAAAAGTACATGATAGATAAAAGTAAATATCTAACACTGAAGAATATTTAATGTAGTAGAAAGAACACTATTTTGTGATTTATCTCTGACCTTTAAGAGCCTTATTAACTCCAAGTCACTTAAGCTCTCTGCTTTGACTATACCATTAACAATTTGAGGAGAGGAGGATTGATATGGCAGAGGACTAAGACATCACACTCACTTTCTGCCACAAACAAAAAAAAACACATCTACATGTAGAATGATTTGCACAGAGCATCTTATGAACACTGGCAGAAGAACTTAAAACTCCAAAAAGGGCAAGAAACCCTCAATATAACTGGGTAGAACAAAAGAAAAGAGAGAGAGAGAGAAAAGGAATCAGTGTGGGACTGGCATTCATTAGAGGGGGATGTGAAAGAGAAAATGAACCAAGCCTGGGAATCCACCTAAGCAATGGGGAGATCATCTGAGACAGAGTGACTGCAAAGTCATGGAGAAAAGCACAGCAGTTGGACTGAGGGTGGTAAAGCAGAGTGAGAACTGCACAGATCACCAGCACATTGCCCCAGAAACCACAGCCTGAGACACTTGGGTGGGGGATGGGTGCTGAGACCCAGGCTTCAAAGCTCAGTTCCAGGGGGAGGACTAGGGTTAGCTATATGGAAACAGCCTTAGGGGCTAAGTGGCCATGTGCCACAGGCTGGGTAGCAGAAAACCATGAGTTGGAGAGCAGAATACCAAAGCCAAGGTAACCTGGGGGGAGGTCTGGGCCCACAGGAGAAACAAGGTGCCATTGTCAGGGAGGGTAAGAGAAGTGACAGATTGCCATTGGAATCTCCATGTGCACATACAGAATCTCAGAGAGCAGGGTGCCTCTGGAGCAAGTTATTGGTGGCAAGGGACCACTTTCTCAGGGTGTGGGAGACCAGGCAGTTCTTGTGTGGGTTATGATTGCCCAGGCACCTCTTATGTGGGCTAAGGGCAGTGGAGGGCTAACTATGACAGGCTGCCTCTTGAATCATCTATAGGTGCCAGGGACAAACAGCAGCAGTCATCTCAGAAACCAGAGGAAACCATGGCCTGCCACAATGAGGGGTCTGTTAACAGGCTACACTTGAGGTTCCAAACACCTCAGAGGTCAGCAAAAAAGAGGGCACTGCAATCAAGCACCATCAGTTGTTGCTCTCACTCCCTTGGGAACACACCAGCCCTGCTGTTTCCACTGCCAAACCCTCCTGGCAGTGCCCACATGCTTAATCACTGTCACTTTCCAGGACCCTGAAACTAGGAACACCCTGTGCAGCATCACTTGGGTGGACTAAGAGGGATAGGGTGCTTCTTGCATAGTCTAAAGTTGTTGGGGCAAGCCACCATATTTATCTCTGACTCCAGAGGTGGGCATGGCTAGCCACCAGTAGGAGTCTGTGAACAGGAACCACTTGCTGCTGTAATAATCTCAGAGCACACCACAGAGAAGAGCATTGTGATTAAACACCACCACATTAGGAGGGAACTCACACTCCCTGCTACTGCCACTGCCAAATTCCCTGGGAACTTTCTAAATCTACTTAAGTCTCATTCACACTTCCCAGGGCCCTGCAACCAGGGATTGCACCACCTTCCTGCAGGTTCTTGCTAGTGTCAAGAGCCCAGTAACCAGGCACTGACTACTAACCCTACTCATTGCCTCATTCTCCCTGGAAACACACTCAGCACCCTGGGCATAATGGTCTGCTCGCACCAAAGAAAGAGACAGAAAATATCCAAACTCCTACACCAAAAATAAAGGGTAACCCCCACCAAATACACAGAGGTGTTCTTGAATAGAAATAGCCCTTAAAGACTACAGTTTGTTTTCCCTAAACTCAGAGAAAAGTGAAAATATAAACAAGATTAAGAAACTCATGAACCATTCCCAGTTAAAAGAACAGGAAAAGTCACATGAAGCAGCAAGCAATGAAACAGACCTCTGCAGTCTAATAGATATTGAGTTGAAAAGGGAGAAAGTTAGAATACTGAAGGAATTAAGGGTGAATATGAATGAATTAAGAGTGGATATAAACAGTAATGTGGATTACTTTAGAAAGGAACTAGAAAATATAAGGAACCAAGAAAAATTGGAAAATTCATTTGCAGAGACACAAATTGAGCTAACGGCACTAAAGAGAAGAATGAATAATGCAGAGGAAAACATTGTGACTTGGAAGATAGAATAAAGCAAATGACACCATTTCATTAATGACACCAATTCAGGAGTTCAGACAGAAAGCCAAATGAAAAAACATGAAAGCAATATAAGAGGTCCATAGGATAATATAAAGCAGGCCTATCTACTCATAATAAGAATTCCAGGAGGAGAAGAAAAAGAAGTGGGGATTGAAAATATATTTGAAGAAATAATGTCAGAAAGCTTTCCAAATCTAAAGAAAACAGATATCAAGATACAGGAAGCACAGAGGGCCCCAAAAGGGCTGAAACTAAGCAGTCCCACACCATATTGTAATAAAAATGGCAGAATTTAAAACAGAGGTTTCTAAAGGCAGCAGGAGAAACACAAAGAGTTAATTATAAGGGAACCCCCATGAGGTTATCAGCTGATTTCTCTACAGAAACACTAAAAGCCAGAAGAGAGTGGCAAGATATAGTCAAAGTTCTAAAAGGGAAAAATTTGCAGCCTAGAATATTCTACCTAGTGAGAATATCATTTAAAATAGAAGGATAAATGAGAATTTCTCCAACAAACAAAAGCTAAGAGTAGAGAAATACTAAACCCATTCTAAAAGAAATACTGAAAGGGCTTATCTAAATAAAAAAAAAGGAAGAGGAAATAGGATGGATGAAATCACTCTTGGAAAGAAATCACTTAAATAAACTAGTATTCAGATCTAAAAGGGGGAAAAAAAACTACTCCAAAAGTGATGATGAATAAACGGAGCAGCAAAAGGACGAGCATAAAGATGTTAAAAAAGAGCTTCAAAGTCATAGAATGTGGGGAAGGAAAGTAAGAAAATCCAGACTCTATTTTTTTTTAATAATGTGTTTGAACCTATATGACTATCAGGCTAAGCAAGCAAATATAGAAAGGGTTTAACATACATAAAAAACAAGGTGACCACAAATCTAAACCAAACATTACAGTTACAAAATCAAGAAAAAGAATAGTAAACAAGCATAAAATGGAAATCATCAAACCAAAAAAAAGTGAACAAATGAGAAACATAGAATCAACTAGAAAACAAAGTTTAAAATAGCAATTCAATACATATTTATCAACAATTACTTTAAATGTCAATGGAATGAAGCCTCCAATCAAAAGATACAGAGCAACAGACTGAATAAAAAAGCAAAAACCTACAATCTGCTGTCTACAAGAGACTCACCTTAGGGCATAGGACACTTACAGATTGAAAGTGAGGGAATGGGAAAATATATTTCCTGCCAATGGACAAGACAGGAAAGCAGGAGTTGGAATACTCATATCAGACAAAATAGACTTTAAAATGAAGGCTGTAAAGAAAGACAAATAAGGACAAAATTCAATGATAAAAGTATCATTTCAAGAAGAGGATATTACAATATATTACAATATATATACCCCTAATATAGGAGCACCCAGATACATACAACAAATATTAACATACATAAAAGGAGTAATTGATGGGAATATAATAATAGGAGATTTAACACCCCACTCACATCAGTGGACAAATCCTCTAGACAGAAAATCAATAAGGCAACAGAGATCCTAACTGACACAGTAGAAATGTTAGACTTTATTCACATTTTCAGGACATTACATTAAAAAAAAAAGAACAGAATATACATTCTTCTCAAGTGCACATGGGACATTCTCAAGGATGGACTACATACTTGGACACAAAACTAACCTCATCAAATTTAAGATAATAGTAATAATTTTAATTATCTTCTCTGACCACAATGGCATGAAAGTAGAAATCAACCACAGAAAAAGAAATGAGAAAAAAATGACTACATGGAGACTAAACAACATGCTATTAAAAAACAGTGGGTTGATGAGGAAATCAAAAAGGAAATTAAAAAAAAATACCTCAAGACATATGAAGACACAAACATTCCAAATCTATCGGATGCTGCAAAAGCAGTGCTTAGAGGGAAATTCATAGCAATAACAGGCCTTCCTCTGTAAAGAAGAAAAAATCTCAAATCAACAACTTAACTCACCACCTAAACAAATAAGAAAAATAAGAACAAATAAAACCTAAAGTTAGAATAAGGAAAGAAATCATAAAGACAAGAGAGGAAATCAATAAAATAGAGATTCAAAAAATAATAGAAGAAAATCAATAAAAACAAGAGCTGGTTCTTTGATAAGGTAAACAAAAGTTAAACACCTTGTCCCAGACTCACCAAGAAGTGAGAAAAAAAAAGTACGAAGTGAAAAGGGAGAAATCTTAATGGACATCAAAGAAATACAAAAAAAAGAAAAAGAAAAAAGCGAGAGGATGCCATGAACAAATATATGCCAAAAAATTTGACATCCTAGAAGAAATAGACCACTTTATAAACTTACAACCTGCCAAAACTGAATCAATAAGAAACATCAACTGAACAGACTATCACAAGAAATGGAATTGAATATATAATAAAAACACTTCCCACAAACAAAAGTCCAGGACCAGATGGCTTCACAGGTGAAATTTACTCAACATACAAAGAGGAAATTATACCCATACTTCTTAAACTTTACTAAAATGTTGAAGAAGAAGGAACACTGTCAAAGACATTATATTAATGAAGCCACCATCACAATAATACCAAAAGTAGACAAAGAGACTACCAAACAAGAAGATTATAGGCTGATATCTTTAATGAATATACACGCAAAATTCACAACTAAATTTTAGCCAACCGAATCCAACAACATATAAAAAAAAATCATACACCACAACCAAGTGGGATTCATCCCAGGCTCACAAAAATGGTTCAACATATGCAAATCAATGTCACACACCACATTAAAAAAGAAGAAAAAACCACACGATCATCTCCATAGATGCAGAGAAAGCGTTTGACAAAGTCCAACATCCATTCATGATAAAAACTCTTACAAAATTCCTGTGGGTATATATGGAACAGAGCTTCACAAAATAAAAGCCATTTATGACAAACCCACAGCAAATTTCATACTCAAAGGAGAAAAGCTGAAAGCCTTTCCACTGAAATCTGGAACAAGACAAGGATGCCCACTCTCACCATTTTTATTAAACACAGTGTTGGAAGTCTTAGCCACAGCAATCAGACAAACAAAATAAATAAAATTTATACAATTGAAAGAGAAGAAGTTAAATTGTTACTGTATGCAGGTGACAGGATACTATATATAGAAAATCCTAAGGACTCAATACAAAATTACATGAGCTGATCAATGAATTCAGCAACATAGCAGGATAAAAGATTAATATTCTGAAATTGGTTTTATTTCTGTATACTAACAGTGAAATTAGAATACAAAAAATACAATACCTTTTAAAATTGCACCCAAAAAAACCAAATACCTAAGAATTATAAAGCATTAATCAAGGAAATTAAAGAGGACTCAAAAAAAAGGAAAGATATTCCATGCTCCTGGCTCAAAAAATTAATATCATAAAAATGGCCATACTACCCAAAGCAATCTACAGATTCAATGCAATCCCTATCAAATTACCAAGGACATTTTTCATAGAACAAAAACAAACAATTCAAAAATTTATATGGGACCATAAAAAACTCAAAATTGACAAAACAGTCTGGAGGAAGAAAAAACCAAGCAGGAGGCATAACTCTCCCAGACTTCAGACTATATTACAAAGCCACAGTAATCAAGACAGTGTGGTTCTAGTACCAAAACAGACATATAGACCAATGGAACATAAGAGAGACCCAGAAATAAACCCAGACACCTATGATCAATTAATCTTCGACAAAGGATGCAAGAACATAAAATTGGAAAAAGAGTGTCTTTTCAGCAAGTGGTGCTGGGAAAACTGGACAGCCACATGTAAATCAGTGAACCTGGAACACACCCTCATACTATGCACAAAAATAAACACAAATAGCTTAAAGACTTAACTGTAATACAAGACACCATCAAAATCCTAGAAGAGAACATAGGCAAAACATTCTCTGATATCAACCTTACAAATGTTCTCTCAGGTCAGTCTCCCAAGGCAACATAAATAAAAGCAAAAATAAACTAATTAGTCCTAATCAAACTGGCAATATTTTGCACAGCAAAGGAAACCGTAATAAAAACTAATGACAACCTATGGAATGGGAAAAAAATTGTTTGAAATGATGCCACTGACAAAGGCTTAATCTCTAAATTATATAAACAACTTATACAACTCAACAGCAAAAAAACCAACAACCCAATTTTAAAAATGGGCAAAAGACCTGAAGATACATTTCCCCAAAGAAGATATACAGATGGCCAATAAGCACTGAAAAAAAAAAAAAAACGCTTAACATCACTGATTATTAGAGAAATGAAAATCGAAACTACTATGAGGTGTTGGGAGACGTGTTTCTACAATCTTTTCTTAGCTTCTCTGCTTCTAATTTCTATGCTGAAAACTCCATCTTGTCCTGCTTTACTTTACCCCATATTCCTGCTTGAAAAAAAGCAGTTGCTCTGCTGGTAGATAACTTAAGCTTAAGAACAAAGACCAAAAGGCATAAGTTAGTCATGTGGGCAGCTGAATGAGGACATAATGCCTTGGTCTAGGTATGCTTGACCTGTGTAGATAGGCATGCTGTTTGAAGAGCATGATATGTCCTGTTAAGGTAAGAGGAAGATGAGCCTCATGGCCCTGAGGGGTTTATGAGGGGTTGTCAGTAGGATATGCATCAGCAAGCAGTACTAGGTGCAAACCTAGGCACCCAGGGTTGCTGCAGATAGGCATGCCTCCTCTGTGGAAACACAATGTTGATCTCTAGATGCTATGCATAGACAGCTGACTCCAGGCTTCCTCGATGCTAATGATTGTTAAATGCCTAAAGGCCAGGGTAAAAGCTTAACCAGCTACCAACTATGTGACTTTCAAAATGATAAAAAAAAAAACCAAAAACTATATCCTGCACCTACAGCTCCCTCCTCACTTGACATAATCCTAAAGAGCACAATAAAAGCAGTGTGGTTTCTTGAGGTGGGGCTCTTGTTCCCTGAGACCTTGAGTCTCCCAGTTCCCACTTTTGATTAAGATAAATGTCTCTGTGTTTTGTTTTATGTTAATATTTTCCTTGGTTTCATGGTGCCTGTTCAGCCCTCACTGGCTGAGCTTTACCACCTCACACCAGTCAGAATGGCCAGAATTATAAGTCTACAAATATCAAATGCTGGACAGGTTGTGGAGAAAATGGAACCCTCCTATACTGTTGGTAGAAATGTAAATTGTTACAATCACTATATAAAACTGTATGGAGATACCGCAGAAATCCAAATATAGAATTACCATATGACTTAGAAATCCCACTCTTGGACATATGTCTGGATAAAACTTTCCTTGAAAAAAGATACATGCCCCTGTATGTTCATTGCAGCACTAATCACAATAGCCAATACATGGAAACAACATAAATGTCCATCAACAGATGAATGGATTAAGAAAATGTGGTATACATATACAATGGAATACTACTTGTTAATCAAAAAAACCAGAATAATTCCATTTGCAACAACACGGATAGAACTAGATTCTCTCATACTAATCTAAGTGCAGTATGTCAGAAAAAGGAAGACAAATACCATATGATATCACTTATATCTGGACTCTAATATATGGCACAAATATAACTTTCCATAGAAAAGAAACTCATGGACTTGGAGAACAGACCAGTGGTTGCCAATGGGGAAGGGGAGGGAGTGGGAGTGGGATGGGGAATCTGGGTTTAATAGATGCAAAGTATTGCATTTGAAATGCATAAGCAATGAGATCCTGCTTTATAGCACTGGGAACTATATCTAATCTCTTGCGATGGAGCATGATGGAGGATAATGTGAGAAATAGAATGTATTTATGTACATGTGACTGGATAGATTTGCTGTACAGTAGAAAACTGACAGAACAGTGTAAACCAACTATAAAGGAAAAAATAAAAATAATTTAAAAAACAATTTGAGAAAATAATACATCTTTTAGCTGTATTAAAGAGTTGCAGAATATGTAAATTAGAAAGTGATGGGGAAATAAAGCTCAATTGTTTCTCATCTGGCAAAAAACCAGATATTTCCATAAGTAATTTAATTTCTTAGAGAATGTAAAATCACTCATTTCTAAGTCTATGTTCCCTCTTTTTCACAATTCATATTCAAATTATCAGGAAATTATGCTACTGATACCTTTAAATATATTCAGACACAGACCAATTCTCATTCCTTGCAAGGTTACTTCCCTGATAAATGCATTCACAATTTGTGAACATTTATTTACATACTAGTCGAAGACAATATGATAGGTCAAATGTAATGTTACAAGGGTCTCATAAATGAGTCCTCCACTTTTCTTCTACCAATATCCTGCCTAGGTTGTATTGTAAACAGGATAACAATATAATTTATATCTTGCTAACAGTCTGCTCAAACCCTGCAATACCTATTTACCTGCATAGTAAAAGCAAAATCTTTAATTTTCTCGAGGTTACATCTTTGAATTCATTTTCTCCCGCCCTTCCCCTTGTTCTCTGCACTTCAGCCCCTAGAAAACTTTGCTGTTCCTGTAATACACCACAGACTAGATTTTAGTAATGGGTTTCTGCTCTTGCTCTTCTCTACCTTGAACATTTTCCCCTGGGAAATGTGTATAAATTATTCCTCACCTCGTTAATACCTTTGCTCAATCGAAACCTTTCCAGTTAAGCCTATCTTGACAATCTTTTGTAGTCTTCAGTTTATTTCCTGTTCTTATCCCACACATACAATTTGGTTTTATTTTTATTTTGTTAAAGAGGAAATTTTATCTTTTAACATATCTCATAAGTTATCTATTTATTGTATTTGTAGTTTATTGCCTGTCATAAATATCAGTATGTCATTTCCATTAGGGCATAGAATTTAGTTTGTTTTATTCATTGACATAGCACAAATGATTGTTCAACAAATGAAGTAATTATAAATCAATATATTTATTCCTAAATATTGTTCTGTTTGGTTTACTTGTTTGACAAATAATTTTATAGATATTTTTATTTTGTTTCAGAGAATCACAAACACAACCTCAATAAGGTATAGATTATTATCTCAAAATCAATTTAGGCAACATTTATACAAATCTGTTCCCAGAATATCTTAGAACACAATGGTACTTGTAATAAATGCAGATGTCTAGGTTACATTAACTCCTATCATTATAACCCTGAAACGTTCATTTTAACCATTTTTTCAAGGCATATATTCACATAACATTTTTAGACTCAAAGAACTAAGATAAACATTTTCAAACAAATGTTTTCCTCAAAGGAAATATATTTTAATACATTGCCTGGTATGCAGTATACAATGTGTACATAGAATCTTCACCAAGAGATATATATTATCATCCACAAAAGAAAATTCAAGTTTACAGGTTGAAATAGTAAGAAGGTATCTGATAATTTTATAAAATTTGAGTAAGTAATAATGGGATATCTGGAAATCATCACATTTTTAGATTTAAGAATACTTACTAAACTTTAAGACCAAAAATAAATCATGAGAGAAATTAGCAAAATATATCAAATTGAATGACAATAAATACGTAATATTAAAAGTTGTGAGAAACAGTTTAAAGATGTTCAAGAAGAAAAGTTAGAGCCTCAAATGTCTATGTAAAAAAAAAGTTTAAATTTAATTGTCTAAATTTCTGCCTTAAGAAACCAGGGATTTTTAAAAAAATAAAATAAAATTACACTCAAATTAAGACAAGATTTATTAAAGTTAAAAGAAGAAATAAATAAAACAAAAAATCAATCAACAGAATTACCCACCAAAATTGCTTCTTTTAAAAGATTAATAAGTTGATAACCCTTGATCAAGTAATAAAAGAAAACCTAAATTACTAATAAATACAATTTCACAAGAATTGTGAAAATTCATGGGGATTACCCAGATCATCAGGATGTTAAAAGAATAAGAAGGAAATTATATGAATAGACTTATACCAATCATTTTGACAATTTACATGAAATGGACATTAAAACAAACAAAAATTGCAACTTACTAAAGAAGATATAAGAAAAATCAGAATTTCCAAATGCCCAATGATAATTAAATAAATTAATTAAATATTTAGTCAAAACCATTTCCAAAAGAAAACTTGAGGTTCTGGTGGTTAAATTAGTCATTTTTTAAACATTTAATACAAATAATGCAATTTAACACAAATTTCTTTAGGAAAAATTGAAGGAAATACTGGAAATCATTTCTTAGTAAATCCACAATACGAAATCATGACAAATTAACTATATGAAAGAAAAAACTACACACAACTATTCTTAATAAACTTCAATAAAATACTAGCAAATCTAATCCAGTAAGAGAGTGAAAGAGTATAAATAACAGTATGATAAAATGGAGTTTGTCATAGGAACACTGTTTGAACTTTAGAATATCAATTTATAAAATTCACCAACTGAATAATAAAGTGTATACAATCAATTCTACAAATGCACAGAGAACATTTGGAAGCATAGATAATATGTTTTAATAGAGTGTTTCTTTTTTTAGGAATTAAAACTATAAAATAATTATTTATTTACATATAACAACATCCACGGTGATTAAAAACAAAGAAATTTAATAGCAAATTTGATATGAACAGCAAACTGGAATAAACAATGTGTTCATGCATTGAGGTGCTAGAAAATAAAAACAATAATGAGATTTTCCACAATTTCCAGTAAAGTCAAGGAGGACAATTTTTAAAAAAATTACTCAATGAATTTTATTACATTTGTAGTTGTTCAATGATCATCACTACTCATTTTTACAGCATTTCCATCCCAAACCCACTGTGCATTCCCCCACCCCCGAACCTATCTTGTTTGGAAACTGTAAGTTTCTCCCATTCTGTGGGTTGTCTTTTCATTTTGTTTAGAGTTTTCTTTGCTGTGTAGAAACTTTTAAGTTTAATTAAGTCCCATTTGTTTATTTTTGTTTTTATTGTCATTACTCTAGGAGGTGGATCTGAGAAGATATTGCTGTGATTTATGTCAGAGAGAGTTTGGCCTATGTTTTCCTCCAAGAGTTTAATCATATCTGGTCTTATATTTAGGTCTTTAATCCATTTTGAGTTTATTTTTGTGTATAGTGTTAGGAAGTGTTCTAATTTCATTCTTTTACATATGGCTGTCCAGTTTTCCCAGCACCAGTTATTGAAGGAACTGTCTTTTCTCCATTGTATATACTTGCCTCCTTTGTCATAGCTTAGTTGACTGTAGGTTGTGGGTTTAATTCCAGGCTTTCTATCCTGTTTCGCTGATCTATATTTCTGTCTTTGTGCTAGTTGAACATGGTTTTGATGACTATTGCTTTATAGTATAGTCTGAAGTCAGGGAACCTGATTCGTCCAGCTCCATTTTTAATTCTCAGGGTGGCTTTGGCTATTCTGTGTCTTTTGTGTTTCCAAACAAACGTTAAGATAATTTGTTCTAGTTCTGTGAAAAATGTCCTTGGTAATTTGATAGGGATTGCATTGAATCTGTAGGTTGCCTTGGGTAATATAGTTATTTTGATAATATTGACTCTTTCAATCCAAGAGCATGGTATGTCTTTCCAT
Source organism: Phacochoerus africanus (assembly GCF_016906955.1). Classification (NCBI taxonomy): domain Eukaryota; kingdom Metazoa; phylum Chordata; class Mammalia; order Artiodactyla; family Suidae; genus Phacochoerus; species Phacochoerus africanus. The sequence goes on along the minus strand of NC_062556.1, from coordinate 37,528,267 downwards.
CTATTTGTGTCATCTTTGATTTCTTTCATCAGTATCTTATAGTTTTCAGAGTACAGGTCTTTGGTCTCTTTAGGTAGATTTACTCCTAAATGTTTTATTCTTTTAGATGCAATGGTAAATGGTATTGTTTTCTAATTCCTCTTTCTTATCTTTCATTGTTAGTATATAGAAATGAGTTGATTTCTGTGTATTAATTTTTTATCCTGTGACATTGCCAAATTCATTGATGAGCTCTAACAGTTTTCTGGTAGTGACTTTAGGATTTTCTAGCTATAGAATCATGGCATCTGCAAATAGTGATAGTTTTTCTTCAACCTTTCCAATTTGGATTCCTTTTATTTCTTTTTCTTGTCTGATTGCTTTGCCTAGAACTTCCAAAACTATGTTGAATGGTAGTGGTGAGAGTGGACATCCTTGTCTTTTTCCTGATCTCAGTGGGAATTCTTTCAGGTTTTCACCATTGAGAATGAGGTTAGCTCTAGCGCTGTCATATGTGGACTTTATTATGTTGAGGTGGGTTCATTCTATGCCCACTTTCTGAGGGGTTTTTATCAGAAATGGGTGTTGGATTTTGTCAAAGTCTTTTTCTGCATGTACTGAGAGATTCATGTTTTTTAGTACTTCAGTTCGTTAATCTGGTGTATCACACAGTTTGATTTACAGATATTAACGAATCCTTGCATCCCTGGGAAAAATTCCACTTGATTATGAAGTACAATCATTTTTAACATATTGTTGGATTTTTTTGCTAGTATTTGTAGAGGATTTTTAACATCTATATTTATCAGTGAAATTGGCCCATAATTTTCTTTTTTCTGGTATCTTTGTCTGATTTTGGTATCAGGGTGATGGTGACCTCATAGAATGAGATTGGGAATGATCCTTCATCTGCAATTCTTTGGAAAGGTTTCATAAGGACAGGTGTTAGCTTTTCTTCTGAATGTTTGATGGAATTTGCATGTGAAGCCATATGGTCCTGGACTTTTGTTTGTTAGATTTTTGTGTGTGTGTGTGTGTGTGTGTGTGTGTGTGTGTTTGTGTCTTTTTTCCTTTTCTAGGGCCACTCCTGTGGCATATGGAGGTTCCTAGGCTAGGGGTCTAATTGGAGCTGTAGCCACCAGCCTATGCCAGAGCCACAGAAACATGGGATCTGAGCTGCATCTGCAACCTACATCACAGTTTTCACGGCTACACAAGATCCTTAACCCAATGAGCAAGGGCAGGGATCAAACCCACAACCTCATGGTTCCTAGTCAGATTTGTTAACCACTGAGCCACAACGGGAACTCCTGTTGGAAGTTTATAATCACAGTTTCTATTTCAGTACCTGTGATTGGTCTGATCATCTTTTTATTTTGTCTTGGTATAGTCTTGAAGATTGCACTTTTCTAAGAATTTGTCCATTTCTTCTAGGTTTTCCATTTCATTGGCATATAGTTGCATGTAGTAGTCTCTTATGATCCTTTGTATTTTGTGATGTCCATTGTACCTTCTCTGTTCTCATTTCTGATTTTATTGATTTGAGTCCTCTATTTTTATGGATAAGTCTGGCTAAGGGTTTATCAATTTTGTTGATCTTTTCAAAGAAACAGATTTTTGTTTCATTGATCTTTTCTATGGTTTTCTTCATTTCTATTTTATTGATTTCTGCTCTGATCTTTATGATTTCTTTCCTTCTACTAACTTTAGGTCTTATCTGTTCTTCTCTCACTAGCTGCTTCAGATGTAATATTAAGTTGGTTGGTTGTGCTTTTCCTTGTTTCCTGAGATAGGCTTGTATTGCTATAGACTTCCCTCTTAGAACCACTTTTGTTGCTTCCCAAAGGTTTTGGAGTGTTGTAACTTTTTTGTCATTTGCTTCTAGGTTTTTTTAATTTCCTCTTTGATTTCTTCAGTAATCCATTGGTTGCTTAGTAGCATGTTGTTTAGTCTCCACATGTTTGTGCTTTTTGCAGTATTTTTATTGTTGATGATTTTTCATATAGTGTTGTGGTCAGAAAAGTTTCTTGATATGATTTCAGTGTTCTTAAATTACTGAGGCTTGATTTTTGGCCCAGGGTGTGATCAATTCTAGAGAATATTCCCTGTGCACTTGAGAAGAATGAGTATTCTGATGCTTTTGGATATAATGTCCTATAAATATCTATGAAGTTCATCTGGTCTAATGCTTCATTCAGGGCCTGTGTTTCCTTATTGATTTTCTGTCTGGATGATCTCTCCATTGCTCTAAGTGGGGTGGTAAAATCCCCCACTATTATTTTGTTATTGTTAATTTCTCCTTTGAAGGTTGTTAGCGGTTGCCTTACATATTGAGGTGATCTATGTTTGGTGCATATATATTTAAAGTTGTTATATCTTCTTCTTGGATTGATCCTTTGATCATTATGTAGTATCCTTCCTTGTCTATTATATTATTTATTTTAAGGTCTATTTGTCTGATGTGAGTATTGCTACTGCAGCTTTCTTTTGATTCCCATTTGCATGGACAAATTTCTTCCATCCTCTCACTTTCAATTCATATGTGTCCCTAGAAGTGAAGTGGGTCTCTTGAAGACAGCATACATGTGGGTCTTGTTTTTGTGTCCATTTGGCCAGTCTATGTCTTTTCATTGGGGCATTTAACCCATTTACCCTTAAGGAAATTATGGATATGTATGTTCTTATTGCCATTTTATTAATGGTTTTAGATTTGTTTTTGTTGCTCTTTTTTTCCTCTCTTCTTCTCTTGTTCTCTTGTGATTTGATGACTATCTTTAGTGTTGTATTTGAGTTTATTTTTCTTATTTGTGTTTGGATCAATTGTAGATTTTTGGTTTGCCATTATCCTGAAGTTTTGGAATAGGAGTCTATATATATATGCTAGATTGTTTTAAGTTGTTCCTCTCTTAATTGCAAGTGCGTTGCCAATGTCCTGCATTTGCACCCTCCTCTTGTCACAGTTTCTGACTTTGGTAGCATAATTGTGCATGGGCAATTTTGTATCTTTACTGTATATATATATATATATATATATATATATATATATATATATATGCATTTACTGGTGAGCCTTGTCATTTGTGGTATTCTTGTTTCTGGTTGTGGCCTTTCCTTTTCTGCTTAGAGATGTTCCTTTAGTATTTGTCATAAAGCTGATTTGGTGTTGCTGAATTCTCTTAGCTTTTGCTTATCTGTAAAGCTTTAGATTTCTCCTTCAAATCTGAATGAGAACCTTGCTGGTAAAGTAATCTTGGTTGGAGGTTTTTTTCTTTTCATCATGTTAAGTATATCATGCCACTCCATTCTGGCCTGCAGAGTTTCTACTGAAAAATCTGCTGATAACCTTATCAGGGTTCTCTTGTATGTTATTTGTTTCTTTTTCCTAGCTGCTTTCAGTATTTTCTCTTTGTCTTTAATTTTGGTCAGTTTGATTAATATGTGCCTCAGGATGTTTCTCCTTGGGTTCATTTTATATGGTACTTGTTGTGCTTCCTGGATTTGAGTGAGTGGTTTCTTTCCCATGTTAGGGAAATTTTCAACTATTATCTCTTCAAATATATTTTCTGTCCCTTTCTATCTCTCTTTTCCTTCTGGCACCCCTATAATATGGATGTCAGTGCATTTAATGTTGTCCCAGAGTTCTCTTAGACAGTCATTTCTTTTCAATCTTTTTTTCTCTTTTCTGTTCCACACCAGTGATTTCCACTACTGTCTCCTCCATCTCACTTATTCATTCTTCTGCCTCCTGTATTCTGCTGCAGTTTCTTCTAATGAATATTTTATTTCAGTTATTAATTTTGCATCTCTGCTTACTTAAGTTTTAAATCTTGCATTTCTTTGCTCAGTGTTTGCTCTAAATGATCAATCTTTGCCTCCAGTTTATTTCCATTGTCTTGCATCATCTTCAGCATTATCACTCTAAAGTCATCTCCAGATCACTTAGCCATTTTTCTGGGGGCTTTTCTTGGTCCATTATCTGAGTTATAGTCCTCTGCCTTTTCATTTTATGTGTTTTTGGTGTGATCACCATCTTGCAGACAGTAGAGTTGTAACCTCCCTCACTTCTGATGTCTGCCCCTCTTGTGGCTGATGTTGGCACCAGGCCTTGATGTGGGCTTCCTGATGGGAGGGACTGGAGCTTGCCCACTGGTAGGTGGGGCCAATTTCTATCCCTTTGGTGGGTGGGGCCTTGACTCTTGTGAGATTAGAGGTGGCTATGTTCCCGGTGTGTCTTTAGGCAGCCTGTTTACTGAGGGATGGGGCTGTGATCCCAACTGAATTATTGTTCACCAGGAGCTTCTCACACTGATGGGTGGGGCCATATTTTCCCAAAAAGGCCACCTCTAGAGGAACAATGTCCTTACCCCACAATGAGCCAGAGTCACCCCCTGTTTTCCTAGGAGATCTGACAAAAAATGCAGTCAGGTCAGACCAAGATTCCTATGGAGCCTCCGCTTTGTCCTGGGACCCCATGCACATGAAATCCTGTGTGCACCTTTCAAGAATGGGGTCTCTGTCTCCCCCAGTCCCATGGAGCTCCTGCACACAAGCCCCACTGGCCTTCAATGCCAAAAGCCCCAGGATCTCCTTCTTCCAATTCCAGATCCCAGGCTTTGAATCTCTCTGCCTGCTCAGTTTAAGAACTCCTCTTTAGTATTCTTATTGTTTTATAGTTCTTAGCATATGTCTTTCATCTCCTTGGTCAAGTTTATTACTAGGTATTTATTGGGGAGGGAGAAATTTTAAGTGTTTTTTATATTCTTTGATAATCTTTCACTGTTAGTATAGAGAAATGAAAGTGCTTTCTGAATATTAATATTGTATCCTGATACTTTGCTGAAATTATTTATCAGATGAAGAAGTTTTTTGTGGCACCGTAAGGTTTTCAATGTATAGTATCAGGTCATCTGCATATAGTTACAATTTTACCTCTATGCTTCCACTTTGGATACATTTTATTTCTTTTTTTTTTTGTCTGACTACTTTGGGTATGACTTCCAACATGATGTTGGTTAAGAATGTTGAGAGTGGTTATACTGGGAATCCTTGACTTGATTCAGTTTTTAGCAAGAATGCTTTCAGCTTTCATCCATTGTGTTATATTGGTTGCAAGTTGTCATAAATGGTTTTTATTATTCTAAGGTAAGTTCCCTCTATACCCATTGCAGTAAAAGCTTGTATTATGAACGTTGGTTGATTTTTTCAAATGCTTGTTCAGCGTCTATTGAAATGATCACATGATTATGAGTTTTGTAATGGGGTGTATTATTCTTGTTATTTGTGGAAGGTCTGTATTGCTATGAACTTTCTTCTAATGTCTACATTTACAGTATCCCATAGATTTTTATGCTTGTGTTCTCATTGTCATTTGTCTCAAAGATTTTTAATTTCCTTTTTAAATTTCCTCATTGACTTAATTGGTTTTTAGTAGCATGTTGTTTAGTCTCCATGTAGGTGTTTTTTCTCATTTCATTTTCTGTGAGTGATTTCTAGTTTCACGCCTTTGTCATCAGAGAAGATGCTTGAGATAATTACTACAATCTCGAATTTGTTGATGCTAATTTTGTGTCCCAATATGTGGTCAATCCAAGAAAATGTTCCATGTGCACTTGAAAAGAAAGCATATTCTTTTTTTTTTAGACATATTGCCTTCAAAATATCAATTAACACTATCTATTGGTGTCATTTAGAATCTCTGTTGCCTTATTAGTTTTCTGTCTCTAAGATCTGTCCATCGATATGAGGTGTTAAAATCTCCTCCTACTATTATATTCTTATCAATTTCTCCTTTTATGTCTGTTAGTATTTGTTTTATGCATCCAGGTTCTACTATATTAGGTGTGTATATGTTGATGAGTGTAATATCATCTTCTTGAATTTATCCTTTTATCATCACATAGTGTACTTCTTTATGTAGGTCTTTATGGCCTTTGTTTTAAAGTCTGTTTTGTCTAATATGGTGACTCCTGCTTTCCTGTCATTTCCATTTGCAGAAAATGTCTTTTTCTGTTTCCTCATTTTCAATCTATATATGTCCTTTGTCCCAAAGTGGGTCTCTTGTAGGCAGAATATTGTAGGATCTTGTGTTTTTGTTTTTCACACATTCTGCCACTCTATATCTTTGGTTGGAACATTCAGTGCATTGGCATTTAAGGAAATATTGATAAATATGTATTTACTGCCATTTTAAAGCCTTTGTTCCAGCTAATTCTGCTTCTTCTTTGTTTCTTTTTTTTTTTCTTCTTCTTTTTTTTGGGGGGGTGGATGATTTTTTTTTATGTGATGCTTGTTTCCTCTTCTCTTTAGTTTTGTGGCTCTATTGTTTATTTTGATTTGTGATGGCATTCTTCATCAAGTATGTTAACCCCTTCCTATATCTGCCTTTTAGATTGTTAGTCATATAGGCTCAATCTCTTTCTTAAAAAAAAAAGGAGTCTAGATTTCTTACTTTCCTTCCCTGTATTTTTTAATTCTGATGTGCCTTTTTTTTTACATCTTCTTCCTTATCGTTTTCCTGTTCTTTTTGTTCATCCTTGTTTTCACAATTAGCCTTTTGTTTTATTTTTGATTTACTAGCTTATTTAAATGATTCCTTCCCAATTGTTATTTCCTCCCTCCTATATCTTCTTTCCTATTTAAGGAAACTTTTCAATATTTCTTTTGGGAGAGATTTAATATTGATGTATTTTAATTTTTGCTTGTGTCACAAATCATTTATTTCACCATTTTAAATGATAATCTTGCAGAGTAGCATATTCTAGCTTGAAATTTTTTTCCTCCTTTAGAGCTTCAAACACATTTTGCACTCTCTTTTGGCCTGTAATGTTTCTGTAGAGAAACCAGCTGATAGTCTTATGGGAGTTCCCTTGTAACTAACTCTGTTTTTCTCTTGTTGCAATTAGAATCCTTTCCTTATACTTACATTTTGCCAATTTTATTATAATATGTCTTGGTGTAGGTCTGTTTGGTTTCATCTTGTTGGGAACCCTCTGTTTCTCCTGTATCTGGATAAGTTTCCTTCTTCAATTTTGGAAAGTTTTCACCCATAATTTATTTTTTTCTTTTTTGGCCATACCTGCAGCCTGTGAATTTCCTGGGCCATCAGTTGACTCATACCACAGCAGTGACTGAAGCCAATACATTGGCATTTCCAGATAATTAAACTCCTGTGCCACAAGATAACTCCCATAATTCCCTAGTCTCATACAACCTAGGCTGTGGTGCAACACTTCCTAAGCCACTGAGGATGATTCTATTCAGCCAACCCTATGCCTCTCCCAGGAACTGACCTCTGAAACCCAAGCCTCAACATCCATTCCCAACCCAAATGTCTCAGTCTGGGGTGTGCCAGCCAGTGGTACTGATAATCTGTGTACCTGTCTCTCTGTTTTGCCATCCTCACACTAGCAATTGTGCTTTTCTCTGAGCCTTTGAGCCTCCCCTTCCATCCCAGCTGATCCTCCTAATAGTTAAGTGGCCTCCCAGCTTGCAGTAATTTCTTTATTTTCACAGCTTTCAGATCTGCTCGTTCCATCCTGATTCCTTTTTTTACTTCTCTTCTCTCTCTCCTTTCCTTTTGCTCCACCCAATTATGTGGAGTTTATGTGACCTTGAGTAAGTTCATTAATTCTCTCAATTTTAATTGTCTTGGTGAAGCCCAGGGTGGGCCACTCCATTGTATGCCTCAATGACATCAATTATTTTGAATAAAATTTAGTTAAGAAACACAGTGAAAAAAAATACACAGAATCCCTTTATTTCATCTTTAAAATGGAAAATAAATTTCCCATGTGTAGGAATCCTTCTTGTACCAGGAGGATGAAAAATATGGTTATCACCAGAGTTACTAAATTCAAGGTTAACTTTATTATTTATTCATTAGTCTGCTACTCCAAGAACAAGACTTTTTGTTTTGTTATATCTCCAAAATTATTATTTCTTTATCTAAAAATGATATCGACATTGACCAAGTGCTTTGGTGACTTCAGGGGTACTTTTCTATGAGACTTATGTACACACCAATGAAATTATTATTTTCTCCTGTTAATCTACTTCATGCAAATAAGTTCAAGAGGGGTAAGTAGGAAATTTTCACCTCTCTGGCAGTTTTAACTCTGGAGATGTGAGGAATGTCAAATGAGATAATCCATTTAAAAGTTTATACAGCATGTGTTAAAACTTTAAAACCCTAGTCAATGGCAAGGGAAGATCACTATCATCATCACATTTCACACTGTATATACCTCACTATAAGGATTTTATTTGCCTGATCTGTTTATTGCAGCAATTTTATTTCTGTATTTACTAGTGAGGTACAACGTTTAAATATTTACTTGAAAATATTAATCTGGAAGTGGAGCTATAAAAATGATCAAATTTAAAACAAATCAGACAATTTTGTTCCAAGTAAAGGGACATATAATCTTAGGCAAGTGACTAAATTTTATGACCTTTCCCTCCTTGTATATATGGAAAGTTTCAAATGAACATAAAAGTGTTGTCTTTAGAATGAAATGAAATAATTCCTGTGGAACTTAATACATTTTCTAGTATAAGTCAGTTTTATGACTAACTTATGCTTAGAGTTAAGTAAATATAACCCAGATTTTTAAATTTTTCTCAAAGTATCTACCCATCAAGTGGACAGAGATGACAGAGCATGGGATTCCTATACAAAAAAATAATTATATGCTTAGTCTTCATTGTGCTTCTTGGACTTGTGGGTTTGTAGTTTGCATCTCATTTGACCACTATTTCCTAAAACTTTTTCTGTTCCTCTTCCCCTTTGGGGAGCCCCATTACCGGTATATGAAGCCCTTAAAGATGTTGCAAAGATTTTTTCATAATTTCTAATTTTCCATCTTTTTATATTTCTGTATTAAAAAAAATCTATTGCTATGAGTTGAAGTTCACTATTTTTTCCCTGCCATATCTAATGTATACTTACCCATCTTTTCTGTTTTTATCTCAGACATTGTAGTTTCATCCCTAAAATTTGATTGGGTATTTTTATATTTTTCATGCCTCAACTTATTTTTTGAACATCTGGAATACAGTTAATAATAACTGTTTTAACATCCTTGTCTGCAATTCAAACATCTGTGTCACTTCTGGGTTGGCTATGATTGATTAATTATTCTCTTCATAATGTTTTCCTGGATCTTCTCTGTATGCCTAATAATATTTGATTATGTGCCAGATGCTGTGAATTTTACCTTATTGGGTACTATATATGCTTACATTCCCAAAGATATTCAGTGCTATTTGTTCTGGAATGCAATTAAATTACTTCAAAAGTGTATAATTTATTCAGGTCTTACTTTTTAAGTTTTTTAGGAAGATCCAGTGTGAGTCTCAATTGAAAGCCAGCTATTATTCATTAAGAGTTAAAAATACTTTGACTCTTCTACCGATTTCCCATAAATTATGTTTTTTCTTTTCAGTCTGACTGGTAGGAACAGGAAATGCCCTGACTCTGTGTGCAAACTGGGCCTATTTATCTAATCCTTTCAGATGATATTCCTCTCACCTAACTTTATCATACTCTGATCAGTGCTTTGCTGAATATTTGAGGAAAATCTTCTGCAAATATCTGGGGTCCCCTTTCTATGCAGCTTTATACTTAGTAATCTAGCCACTTTGGTCTCCTTAGAAACTACTTCCTGAACTTCATTTCTTCAACATAGGAATTTTAACATAGGATCTGTCTGAATACTGCTCCCTGTACCATGGAAAAATCTTATAAGGCAATAAGATGAAATATTTAGAGGTTTAAATCATCTGTTTCCTATTTTTCAGAGATCACCATACATTATTTCTAAAGTCCATGACTATAAGAATTTTTTTCATTTAAAAAATTTGTCTCTTTTTATTAGTTTCAGATGGATGAATAAATTTGTTGTTAAATTGTAATGAAACTGAAAGAGTCTAGGATTTAATTTTGCAAAGTAATAAGTTAACATATCACAGTTTACAGATACCTGACAGAGACATGAGATGTCTGGGTCAGTGACAAGAAAACATTCTTCACTCACAGTAAAAGAAGCGGCAGTCAGAGTAACATTTTACTAGCGGTTCCTGGACACTTATTACCCATGGTGAAATGGTAAGGGCCAGTTAATTCCTGTATATACCCTAGAGGTATGTTATAGTAAAGTAACCCCCAGTTTAAGCAACATGTTATATTGTTACTACCTGAAAATATGCCCATACTCTTTGCTAGGGAGACATGATCTTCATTATCCTGAAATGGAAGCAAATCTCTCAGGAAAGAAAAGAGAATTGTCTCATTTTTATTATCCTGGAATATCTTCAGGGAGAAAAATGTCTCCATCTTTACTTCTGAAAATGTAAATAAATTTGTTTTAGAGGGAATCCTTGTCTTTATCATTCCAGAGTTATGTGATTATACAAATATTCCTGAAAAGATAGCCTGCAGCACATGGCATTTTACTGCCTAGTTGTGGAGAAAAGTGTGAGAGATTTATGGAGAATTGTGGCTCAACATCTGGTCCTTGTTAGCCCATCATAGTTGCAAGTGTAAATTCTTTATAGCTCCTTAAGTATACAAAAGGATAAACTTTGGGGAGGCTTAGAATTGAGTTAGAGCTATACTCTGATGTCAGTTGTATACATAACACATAGCACATATCAGTGGGCATCTACATGTCCCCAAGTTCTTAAAGAATACATGTACTACACAAAAACACACACATCTCTTTATCTGTTAAGTTTGTGATCATGCAGATTGCAGTAAGAGAATCCAATGTAAATATAAACAATATATGACTACTAAATAATCCTAGAAGTTATGTGCCTTGTTTAGTCAAGATTATTTCCTAGATTAGGAACTTTAGGAAAAGAGTCCTCCATCATTTATTGTTTATTACAATCAACTATGATTCAGCTTTTAAATTTATGGACAAATTGCTTATACTACACTGCCTGAATCAAAATAACTTGGACACAATATTTGTTTTTTTAAATTTCTTCATAGAAGTCTTTAATATTTTTGTCTTTCTGTAAACAATTTTTCTCATGATTCTGTTTATTTTTCTTGCATCAATATGTAGATTTTTCTCTTTTATTTATTTATTTTTTTTCTGCTGCACAGCATGAGGACCAAGTTACACTTACATGTATACATTTTTTTCCCCACCCATTGTTCTGTTGTGATATAAGTATCTAGACATAGTTCTCAATGCTACTCAGCAGGATAACATTGTAAATCTGTTCCAAGTTGCAACTGAAAACCTCAAGCTCCAGATCCCTCCAACTCCCTCCCTCCCCGCCTGAGCAGCCACAAGTCTATTCTCCAAGTCCATGAATTTCTTTTCTTTTCCTTGAAAATGTTCATTTGTGCCTTATATTAGATTCCAGTTATAAGTGATATCATATGGTATTTATCTTTCTCTTTCTGACTTATTTCACTCTGGATGAGAGTTTCTAGTTCCATCCATGTTGCTAAAAATGGCATTATGTAGTTCTTTTTTATGGCTGAGTAGTATACCGTTGTGTATATATACCATATCTTCCTAATTCAATCCTCTGTTGATGGACATTTGGGTTGTTTCCATGTCTTGGCTATTGTGACTAGTACTGCAATGAACATGCAGGTGCATGTATCCTTTTTAAGGGAACTTTTGTCTGGGTATATGCCCAAGAGGGGGATTGCGGGGTCATATGGTAGTTCTATGTATAGATATCTAAGGTATCTCCAAAGTGTTCTCCATAGTGGCTGTACCAGTTTACATTCCCACCAACAGTGCAGGAGGGTTCCCTTTTCTCCACACCCCCTCCAGCCCTTGTTCTTTGTGGACTTATTAATATGGCCATTCTGACTGGTGTGAGGTGGTATCTCATAGTAGTTTTGATTTGCATTTCTCTAATAATCAGGAATGTGGAGCATTTTTTCATGTTCTTGTTGGCCATCTACATATCTTCCTTGTAGAATGGCCTATTCAGGTCTTTTGTCCATTTTTCAATTGGGTTGCTGGCTTTTTTGTTGTTGAGTTGTATAAGTTGCTTGTATATTCCAGAGATATAAGCCCTTGTCCGTTGCATCATTTGAAACAACTTTTCTCCCTTTATGTAAGTTGTCTTTTTGTTTTCTTTTTAGTTTCCTTTGCTGTGCAAAAGCTTGTCAGTTTGGTTAAGTCCCATTGGTTTATTTTTGCTCTTATTTCTGTTGTCTTGGGAGACTGACCTGAGAAAATATTCATGATGTTAATGTCAGAGAATGCTTTGCCTATGTCCTTTTCCAGGAGTTTGATGGTGTCTTGTCTTATATTTAAGTCTTTCAGCCATTTTGAGATTATTTTTGTGCATGGTGTGAGGATGGGTTGTAATTTCATTGCTTTGCATGCACCTGTCCAGGTTTCCCAGCAATGCTTGCTGAATAGACTTTCCTTTTGCCATTTTATGTCCTTGACTCTCTTGTCAAAGATTAATTGACCAAAGGTGTCAGGTTCAGGGTTTATTTCCAGGTTCTCTATTCTGTTCCATTGGTCGGTCTGTCTGTTTCAATACCAGTAACCACACTGTTTCGATGAATGTGGCTTTGGAATATTGCTTGAAGTCTGGGAGAGTTATGCCCCCTGCTTGGTTTTTGTTTCTCAGGATTGCTTTGGCAATTCTGTGTCTTTTGTGGTTCCCTATACATGTTTGGATGGTTTGTTCTAGTTCTGTGAAAAATGTCATGGGTAATTTGATAGGGCTTGCATTGAATCTGTAGATTGCTTTGGGTAGTATGGCCATTTTTACAATATTTATTTTTCCAATCTATGAACATGGAATATTTTTCCATTTCTTTACATCATCTTTAATTTCCTTAATTAATGTTTTATAGTTCTTGGCATATAAGTCCTTTACCTCCTTGGTCAGGTGTATTCCAAGGTATTTGATTTTTCAAAGTGCAATTTTAAAAGGTATTATATCTTTGTATTCCTTTTCTAATATTTCCTTGTTGGTATACAGAAATGTGACTGATTTCTGAATGTTAATCTTATATCCTGCTCCTCTGCTGAATTTGTTGATCAGTTCAAGTAGTTTTTGGGTTGAGTCCTTAGGGTTTTTTATGTATAGTATCATGTCATCTGCATACAGTGACAGTTTTACCTCTTCTCTTCCTGTTTGGATGCCTTTTATTTCTTTTGTTTGTCTAATTGCTGTGGCTAGGACTTCCAAAACTATATTGAATAGCAGTGGTGAGAGTGGGCATCCCTGTCTTGTTCCAGATTTGAGTGAGAAAGCTTTCAGTTTTTCCCCATTGAGTATTATATTTGCTGTGGGTTTATCATAAATGGCTTTGACTATGTTCAGGAATGTTCCCTCTATACCGACTTTGGCAAGAGTTTTGATCATGAATGGATGTTGGACTTTGTGAAAAGTTTTTTCTGCATCTATTGAGATGATCATATGATTTTTGACTTTTCTTTTGTTAATGTGGTGTATGATGTTGACTGATTTGTGTATGTTGAGCCATCCTTGTGAACCTGGGATGAACCCTACCTGATCATGGTGTATGATCTTTTTGATATGTTGTTTGATTCTATTGGCTAAAATTTTGTTGAGAATTTTTGCATCTATATTCCTTGAAGATATTTGCTAATAGTTTTCTTTTTGGGGGTTATCATTGTCTGGTTTTGGAATTAGGGTGATGGTAGCACATAGAATGTCTTTGGGAGTATTCCTTCTTCTTCAACCTTTTGAAAAAGTTTAAGGAGGATGGGCACCAGATCCTCTTTATATCTTTGGTAGTATTCACCTGTGAAGCCATCTGGTCCTGGACTTTTATTTGTAAGGAATGTTTTTATGACCTCTTCAATTTCATTTCTAGTGATCGGTCTGTTCAGTTGGTCTGTTTCTTCTTGATTCAGTTTTTGGCAGGCTGTAAGATTCTAGAAAATTGTCCATTTCTTCCAGATTGTCAAATTTGTTGGGACATAGTTGTTCATAGTATTCTCTTATGTTTTTTTGTATTTATGCTATATCCATTGTGATTTCTCCTTTTTCACTTATAATTTTGTTTATTTGGATTCTTTGTCTCCTCTTCTTAGGGAGTCTACCTAGGGGAATGTCAATTTTGTTTACCTTTTCAAAGAACCAGCTCTTGGTTTTATTAATTTTCTCTATTGTTTTTTGAATCTCTTTTATCTTTATAATTTCCTTCCTTCTGCTAACTTTAGGTCTTCATTGCTCTTCTTTTTCTAATTCGTTTAGGTGGAGGGTTAAGTTGTCAATTTGAGATCTTTCTTCTTTTTTGAGAAAGGCCTGTATTGCTATGAATTTCCCTCTGAGCACTGCTTTTGTGGCATCCCATAGATTTTGAGAGGCTGTATCTTCATTATCATTTGTCTCAAGGTATTTTTTAATTTCCTTCTTGATTTTCTCATTGACCCATTGGATTTTTAGTAGCATGTTGTTTTGTCTCCATGTAGTAGTTTTTTTCTCATTTATTTTCCTGTGTTTGATTGCTAGTTTCATGGCATTGTGGTCAGAGAAGATACTTGAGATAATTTCTATGCTCCTAAATTTGTTGAGGTTAGTTTTGTGTCCCAATAGGTGGTCGATTCTTGAGAATGTTCCATGTGCCCTTGAGAAGAATGTGTATTCTGATTTTTTTTGGATGTAGTGTCCTGAAGATGTCAATTAAGTCTAATGTTTCTATTGTTTCCTTTAGTATCTTTGTTGTTTTATTGCTTTTCTGTCTATAGGATCTTTCCTTGATGTGAGTAGGGTATTAAAGTCTCCTACTATGATTGTATTCTCATCAATTTCTCCCTTTATGTCTGCTGATGTTTGTTGTATGTATCTGGGTGCTACTCTATTGGGGGCATATATGTTGATGATTGTAATATCCTCTCCTTGGATGGATCCCTTAATTATTAGAGTGTCATTCTTTGTCTTTATGTCTTTTGTTTTGATGTCTATTTTGACTGATATGAATATTGCAGCTCCTGCTTTCCTGTCATGTCTATTGGCATGAAATATTTTTTCCCACCCCCTCACTTTCAATCTATATGTGTCCTTTGTCCTAAGGTGAGTTTCTTATAGGAAGCAGATTGAAGGTTTTTGCTTTTTTATCCAATATTCCACTCTGTGCCTTTTGACTGGAGCATTCAGTCCATTGACATTTAAGGTGATAATTGATACATGTTTATTTATTGCCATTTTAAAACTTCTGTTCCAGTTGATTTTAAGATTCTAAATTCTTCCTTTCTTTTTTTGGTTGGATGATCTCAAATTATTTTCTGCTTGAGTGTTTTTCTTTTCATTTTTTTTTTGCGAATGCAATGTTTGGTTATGATTTGTGCTTGCCCTGTTTTTTCAGTATGTTAAGCCCTTCCTACAATTGTGTGTTTTAGCCTAATAGTCCTGTAGGTTCAAAAAATTCATTACTATACTAAAATTAAGAAGGGAAACAAACAAAAAATATAAAGAAAGAAAAAAAAGAGAGAGAAATAAAAGAAAAACATTAAAAAGTATCTATTTATTTCCTTACTTCCCTTGCCCACATTTTATGATTCTGAAGACTCTTTTTTTCTTTTTAATTTTATTTTGTTTTAAACATGTTCATGATTAGATCTGTATGCTGGCTTATTTGAGTGACTGCCTCTGACTGTCATTTCCTCAATCCTAGTTCTTCCTCTTTTTTTTCTCCTTTCTTTCCTTCCTTTCTTTTTGGTTTAGAGAGGCCCTTTCAATATTTCCTTTAACCTGGGTTTTGTGTTGCAGTATTCTTTAAGTTTTTGTTTGTTGGAAAAAAATTTTACTTCCCCTTCTATTTTAAATGATATTCTTGCTGTATAGAGTATTCTAGGTTGCATATGTTTTCCTTTCAGCACTTTAAATGTCTCTTGCCATGTCCTCCTGGCCTGTAGAGTTTCTGTAGAGAAATCAGCTGATAGCCTTATGATGGTTCCCTTATAAGTGCTTTTCTCTTGCTGCCTTTAGGATCCTCTCTTTATTATTAACTTTGGCCATTTTTATTATAATGTGTCTTGGTGTGGGTCTATTTGGGTTCAACCTGTTTGAGGCCCTCTGTGCTTCCTGTATCTTGAACTCAGTATCCTTTAGATTTGGGAAGTTTCCATTGGTAATTTCTTCAAACATATTTTCCATCCCCTTATCTTTTTCTACTCCTTCTGGAATTCCTATTATGTGTAGATTGGCCTGCTTTATATTATCCCATAGGTCTCTTATATTGCTTTCATGTTTTTTCATTTGGTTTTCTGTCTGTTGTCCTATTTGGGTGATTTCCATGGTTCTATCTTCCACATCTCTAATTCATTCTTCTGCATTATTCATTCTGGTTTTTACTGCCCTTAGTTCAGTTTGAATTTCTGCAAATGAATTTTCTAGTTTTTCTTGGCTCCTTCTTGGATTTTCTAGTTCCTTTCTGAGAGAGTCTGCATTACTGTTCATATCTTCTCTTCATTCCTTCAGTATTTTCACTATTTCCCTTTGAACTCCAGGTCTGTCAGACTGCAGAGATCTGTTTCATTGTTGACTCCTTTGGATGAGTTCTCCTGTTGGCCTAACTGGGGGTGGTTTCTCAGCTCCTTCACCTTGCTTGTTATTTTCTTTTTCTTGGTGGAGTTGTACTCCCTGTGGCCAGGCAGGGTTTGCCTTGTCACTGCTGTGGAATGTTTCCTGAGGGCTGGTGTTGTTGGTTAGTCTTCTTTGAGGCAGCATGGCTTGACTAGAGGGTGGGCAGGGCTGACAGGGTCTCTCTGAAGCAAAGGAAGACTTCCTGAGGGCAGACAGAACTGGGAGGTCCGTATCACAATGGAAGAAGTTTTCATGTGGCTGGGCAGAGCTTGCTCTGGTGTTTCTAAAGGGGCTCTTCCCCAGGGCAGCCCAGAACTGGTAGGACTGCCCTGCAATGGAAGTAGATTTTGCACAGCTGGGCAGAGCTTGCTCTAGCTTTTCTGGGCTGTGGGCACTTTCCAGGGGGCTGGTGGTGCTGAGTGCTGCTCCGTGGGGGTGTAGACCCTCCAGAGGGCAGGCAGGCCAGAGCAGTGAAAGCCTCTGTGGTGGTCAGCTTCCCACAAGTGATGAGGCCAGCCCTTCAGAATGGCAGGCAGCCTCAGGTCTCGTGAGTGTTCATGGGGTAGGGGTAGGGGGGATGCACTGGGAACAACTCTGTGCAAGTTGTTTAACCTGTAGATGTGTTTTTTGTTGATCTCACTGTGGCATAGGGAGTATTCTATGGTAGCCCACCTCTCCTCTTTTCCCCTCCCCAAAACTGGCACCTGGTCTCTACTGCAGATCCAGCTCTTCTCCCAAGTTCCCTCTGATGTGGCTTTCAACTCCCCAGCCCTTAGTGTATTGTTCCCGCCACTCATGATGCTCTGCTTCCTAGTCTCACAGGCAGTCTCTGCCCTGCCAACCCAACCAACCAGTTCCTTGTCCCCCAAGCAGTCTCTGCACTGCCCACCCCAGCCCACTCTCAGGGACTAACCTCTGGAGCCAAGGTCTCAGTGACCAGCCCCCACCCAAGTATCTTTGTTTTTGGTGACTGTGCCAGTAGTTCAGATGATTTGTTAATTTCTTACTCTGCTCTTCAGATCTCAGACTTATTGCTGCGCTCTTCTCTGCATCTGGCGATCCCTCCGATTCAGTTGAACTTTCCATCAAGTAGGTGACTTTCCAGGGTGTGGGGATCATTTTCTCCTCCACAGTTTCCTTTCGGGAGTGCCTGTCCAGCCCGGATTCCCCTTCTCTCACTCTCCTCTTTTATCTTGTTTTACCCAGTTATGTCATGAGATTCTTGCTGTTATTAGAGTTCAAGTTCTTCTGCCAGTGATTAATTGCTGTTCTGTGCAAGCTGTTTAACCTGTAGATGTGTTTTTTGTTGTTGTTGTGTTTGTGGGAGAGGATGAGCATGTCCCCCTACTCTTCCGCCATCTTGCCTTCCTCAATATTTGTATAATTAAGACAAAGCCAAAGAAAAAGATAAGCATTCCACATGTGATAGTGGAGAATTTCAAAGGAAAAGAAAAACTGAAGCTGCAGTTGTTTCATCTGTGCCAGAATGAGCAGTGACTTTCATCATTGAGAGTGATTCTGCATGGTGATTAAAAAGTAGCAAGTGGGAGTCAATATCACCAGTAAGTGTGTTTGCCGCACCCTGTTAGAAGGAGAGGTGGATTTCTGAATTTATATTCTAAAAGCCCCAAAAGCCACTGAGGAATTATAGCATCTTTGCCAGCATGTACAGTGCTTCAGCCTCTTGTTAACTTTTCAGAGATGATGACAATGAGAAATGCCATAATAGATTGTAGTTGAGCATGTGTTTAACAATCATGTTTACAAGTAGGGAAAACAGGTAGGGAAAAGCTTCAGGTTCAGCCTCTGGTTCTAAAGGTGAACAAATTTCAAGTATTTGGGAAATATTTATACTTCTTAATTTTTGAATAACCTTTATAAGTAAGTTCTCTGTAACCTTGAATAGTCTACAGAAGACTAAGGAGTGTCTTCAAAGTATATGAGAGTGAACAATTGAGGAAAATAGCAGCAATGAAAGAGATCTTGCTTGACAACAATGCCAGAAATGGACCTTCAAAAAAAGACATGAGGAACCAAGGCAGAGCACATTTAGGTTATATATAATTACATTTTTGAAGCATGGGGTAAATTAACTGAAACACAGATAGAAGGAATAGGTAGATTAAAAACCCAAGAGAATAATATTTCATCTCTAAGTTTTGGGAGTCAATATTTGGTGAGGGTTCAAAGGCCAAGACAACTAGAAAAGTATTATAACTATATTTACCTGTTTAAACTGATATGTTCTTAAAACAATGGTCAATATAAAAAATACGCAAAATGCATTTTTCTCTAGAATATTCAATTGTACACAATCATTCTAAAAAAAGTAAAATTATTTGAATATTTTTTGAATTGTATACCAGTTGATCATTTACAAAGGTTTTCATATACATTATTTTATTTTAAATTAACAGTAGTCATAGCTAATAAGTTATAGCATAATGGACACAAGAACACAGAGATTTTCCTCTAGGACAGAGTTCCTAAATGGCAAAATTCATAAATTCAGAGTTACAGATCCCAAATTCAATATTTTTCCAGGATATAATACAGGCTTCAAATAAAACATCATTTAAAATTTTTCATATCTCTATTATTCATATGAGCCTAATATCTTAAACTAAATCTTAAATGGTAGGAAACTTATTCTACCATGTTATAGGAAATAATTAAATTATTAATGGGTCAGTCAAATATTTTTTCATAATATTGTTACAAACTAATATTCTATTGTCTTTGGACTTAATAGTAAGAAGGTAGCTATCATTTTATTTCTAGATAATATTGCAAAATAAACCAAACCAAAACTTAAAGATTTCAGGTAAATTTAATCAATTTTATGTGAAGTTAAAATATCAAACATCACACTTATGGTATAAGTACCTTACTTATGGTACTTATCTGCCTTGATAAACTGCACAATTCTTATTTTGGATGATTGTCAGAACACTATTTCAATGCAATGAATCTTAATGACTCCACCATTGATTAATTGCTTGCCTAATTGTGGAAACTGAATTAAATAAATTAGGAGCAAGAAAAATCAATTTGTCAGCCTCACAGCCCAATTAAGTTATAAAGTTGACAAATACAGGTTCCAAGTTTAGAGAAAGAAAAAATAATCAATTATCTCTTGGTAAGCTCCAACTTTTATTTAATTAGGAAGCAAGTTAAATTTCCTTCAGAAAGTAATAGTCACTATTAAAAAAACCAACTTGATTATTTTCTTTTTTTCTTTTTCTTTTTTTTTCATCTTTTTGCCTTTTCTAAGGCTGCTCTGGCAGCATATGGAGGTTCCCAGCCTAGGGGTCCAATCAGAGCTGTAGCGGACAGCCTACACCAGAGCCACAGCAACGCAGGATCAGAGCCACATCTGCGACCTACACCACAGCTGACCGCAATGCCAGATCCTTAACCCACTGAGCAAGGCCAGGGATCAAA
This sequence comes from Phacochoerus africanus, assembly GCF_016906955.1. Classification (NCBI taxonomy): domain Eukaryota; kingdom Metazoa; phylum Chordata; class Mammalia; order Artiodactyla; family Suidae; genus Phacochoerus; species Phacochoerus africanus. Next base: position 37,508,293 of record NC_062556.1, on the reverse strand, counting down.
CCCGCAACCTCATGGTTCCTAGTCAGATTCGTTAACCGCTGCACCACAAACTCCCAGCTTTATTATTTTCTATTTTTAGCATCAATATCAATCTTTCATCACTTGCTCAAATTTAATCTTTCTCAATTGTTTTTCCATTGCTCTTCAATCATTCTCCTTTTTTCCTTGATTCTGGTCTTTTTACACTTCAAATATTCATGCAAAATATGGCTAATTAGCTTTTCCCATGAGCCAGTGGTTCTCCATTGCCCTACTGTCTAAGGTCTATAGTACAGTGAGATTCCCAACCATGAGCTTAAAGTCCTACATGAAATACCATATCTATCTCATTTCTCCTCTATATGCAACTAATGCCATTACTCAACTGTCAAAATTACTATGCTCTTAAACACACTGACCGCTACTATCCCTCTATCCACCTCATTCAAACTTCTGTGCTGATTAAAAATGATATTACCATAGCTAATATTTGTATTGCAATTACTATATTTCAGATAATATTCTATGAATTTTACATTATATTGTATTCTAACAATTTATTTAACTCACATAAGAACTTTCTGAGGTAGGTATAATTATTTTACTATTTTGCTGATGAGAAAATTAAAATGTAGAGAGGCTAAGTTTCTACAACTATAGAAAGGTAGAGCTGTGACTGCCATATGATCTAGGCATTTTTGTCTTCATAAGATGCTTCTTCCATAAAAAATTATTAAAAATTATGTATCATGATATAAAGATAAATACATTGATATTGTATATTAAAACTTTTTATCTGATATAAAATTCCATTTTCCCTCTACTTTTGTAATAAATGAAATTTTTTCAGCAGTTCTCTAAAATCATTATCAGCCTCAGGCACCACATGACCATGCCTAATAGATAAGCCATATCTAACAACCAGTTTAATGTTAGTCCGGCCTCTTAAAGACTGTGTATTTCCTGAGTTCTCGAGATCTAAAGTCTTGCATCCATCTTTGCACTGATTTTTTTTTTAATTTATAAAATTTTAAAGATCACTTTCCATTTCCAATATTATAAAATATTGGCTATGCCCCCAGTGTTGTATATCTTGAGCCTATCTTATACCCAATGGTTTATAACTCCCACTTTCCAATTCCTATGTTGCCCCTACCATGAACAGTCCCCACCACTGGTAGCCACTAGTTATTATTCTCTGTAATCTGTGTCTGCTTCTTTTTTGTTATATTTGCTAGCTTGTATTTAGATTGCACATGTAAAAGTGATATATAGTATTGGTCTTTTTTCTGTCTGACTTATTTCACTTTGCATAATGTCCTCCAAGTCCATCCATGTTGCTAAAAATGGCAAATTTTAATTTTTTTCTATAGCTAAGTTGTATTCCATTGTGTACATATACTACATCATCTTTATACATTCACCTGTTAATGGACATTTAGGTTGCTTTCATATCATGTAAATTGTATATAATTCTTCTGTGAACATTGGGGTGACTGTTTTTTTTGAGAAACTTCCTGTTGTTTTCCACAGTGGCTGTACCAATTTATATTCACATCGACATTGTACAAGAGTTTCCTTTTCTACACATTTGTACCAAAATATCTTACTTGTGTTCTTTTTGACGATAGCCATGCTGGAAAGTGTGAGGTGATATCTCATTTTGGTTTTGACTTCCCTGATGATTATCAGTGCTGAGCATCTTTTATTTTTTTAAGTTATTTTGAGCATATTTTTATGTGCCTATTGGCCGTCTGCATTCACTCTTTGAAAAAAAAAAGTCTATTCATTTCTTCTGTCCAATTTTTTAACTAGGTGTTTTCTATTTTTGACATTGAGTTGTATGAAGTATTATTATACATTGGATTGGCCATATCATTTGCAAATGTTAACAGTCTTTACAATTTTATTATGTTACTTTTGCTTTTCTTCAATGATGTCATATTAGGCTTCATGATATAAAAATTTGCATATGCCTTGCTTTCCTTAATAAATTATAAACTTCTTGGGTATATAAACTATTAATATAGCATATTTGCCTTTGACATCACAGTTCCTAGTAGCGTTCCACATATATTTCTGTAAAATTCTGTTATAATTTTGAATAAAACAGTAAATACCAAATCTTTATTAAGCACTTTAGTAGTTTAATCCTACTAATTTTTAAGCACTTTAGTAGTTCAATCCTACTAATTTATGCAAAAAAATTATTAACATATCATTAAATAAAATTCAGTGACCTGAAACACTCAGAAATCATTTTGTAATAAAAGCTTTGTTTTAAATATTTTTCCATGCTCTACATTATCAATCTTATAAATTTAATTTTAAGGAATTCATAAATATTTAATATCTTATATGGACTTATTCTAAGAATCTATGCTGAAATTTTTAAATTTTGAATTTTTAGACTCAGTCTATATTCCTGTCCTTTTAAGTGTTCCTCAGTCTAATAAATATTTAAGTCATGTCTCATTAATACTACATATTTTAGGGACATATTATTTCACATATTAGTGATCAAAATATATATTTTTTGATTCTCAGCTTCAATTCAGAATTTTCTTACCCTTTACTGGCTTCACTAGTCAAAATTGAAAAATTATTACTTTAGTTCCCATCGTGGCACAGCAGAAATGAATCCAACTAGGAACCATGAGGTGGTGGGTTTGATCCCTGGCTTTGCTCAGTGGGTTAAGGAGCTAGCATTGCCATGAGTTTTAGTGTAGGTTGCAGATGTGGCTCAGATCATGCATTGCTGTAGCTGTTGCATAGGCCAGAAGCTACAGCTCTGATTGGACCCCTGGCCTGGGAACCTCCGTATGCCACAGGTGCGGCCCTGAAAAGACAAAAAAAAGAAAAAAAAAAGAAAAATTATTACTGATAGATAGTTGCAGGTATTTCCTTCTCAGATGCATTTACATTTTAGCAGAAAATAACTTGCAAGAAGAAAAAACTTTTCCAAATCTAAGAACATGTTTGAGAGACTTTAAGAATCTTTGTACTTAGAGACAGAAATATATTAATGGTATATGAGCCACCCAAAGTGTATTCACCTTTGTGTTCCATCTAATTTCCCTGTTTTTATAGTATCCTCAGCAAATATTGTTACCAGTGTTGAAAAGAATATAGTGTAAAATCAAATTTCTATCACTGTAATCAGTATATCACTTAATTGGCAAAGTTTTGCTTCATTGGAGATGTGCCAATTAAAATTTTACTGTATTTTTTTTTACATGCATATGCAGCTCATAGCTCAACTTCCATAAACCACTCATGAATACAAGAATTTTCAAAGTCAATTACGTCCTTTCGTGCTTCATTAAGTATAAATACTTTACCCAATTCCTGTTAAGTTTAACAGATATTTTTAACTGGATTAGGCTTTGTTATTCAATTTAGAATCTTGTCTATTATATGATAAAACATGAGGTGAGTACATTTCTAGTAATGGAAACTCCTTAAAATTTCATTTAAATATATAAATTGAAAACATTCTTTCTTTAATGAACATTTACTTTAAGATTTATGACATTAAATCCTTTAGAGTACAGTAGGTATTGCATGGTCCATGAATTGCTCACTCTTATTTTCTGACATTGATTTGCCTTATCATAATGTTTAATCTAGAGAGGAAACTATTTTTCCAACAGAGCAGGAGCTAGCTCTCATCTACTGAGACAAATGAAGAATATTCAATAATACCATTTAGTTATGCATCTGAATGTGATAATAAGTTTATAGTAATTAAAGTGTGGCCTCATAAAATGATTTCTAACCTGGACTGATCAAGATAATCACACATGAAACTATTCAAATTAGAGATTACTAAACTCCACCTTATTCTAAATAAATAGTTTTCTAAGGATGTGACATGGGAAAAGTATATTTTTCAACATTTCTTAAGATGGTTTTAATGACAGGGTTAGTTTTCAATTTAATATATATAATTCAAAACACTCTTGGATTATATGTTTCACTGATAGATGATCATTTTATGGTGGAATAAATATTTAAAATGTGTAAATAAAGGAAATAAAAGACTACTAAAACTAAGCAGGAAAAGTAACACAAAGGAGAAGGAGACTTCAAAGTGAAACATTTCAGAAGGATCATGGAAACTGAGCAGAGAGGAAGCCCTGGATTACTCCCTAGTACAAAAAGAGAAATTTATACATGCTAGAAGCAATAGAGGGAATGGGAGTGGGAGGGTTGTAAAAGATTTCAGAAATTACCTTAGAATTGAGGAGAGTTTTACCAGTTGCTTAGACACACACACTCACCCTTAAGAGAAACTAAAATCAAGTCAAAATATAAAATTTGAGTTTGTTTGAATTGTTCTAATGTGACCTCATTAAGATCAATTAGATAAGGTTTGTCCTTAAGGCACATCCTTTCAATAGTATATGCTTATCTTTAAATGTGGGATGGTTTTAGTTATCTACTGAAATTTAGAATTACATGTGAATCATAGATTAACTGTGACATATTTCACTCTGAAAAATTACAAATAACAAATTTAAATTGTTTTACATAATTGTTCTTTAAAAATGTAATTTAAGTAGTCATATATTATTACCATAACTTATAACATGTTATTAATAAGTTAATGGGATTGCATAGAAAATATTATATATATATATATTTTTTGTCTTTTTGCTATTTCTTGGGCCGCTCCCGCGGCATATGGAGGTTCCCAGGCTAGGGGTCCAATCGGAGCTGTAGCCACCACCTACGCCAGAGCCACAGCAATGCGGGATCTGAGCCGCGTCTGCAACCTACACCATAGTTCACGGCAACGCCGGATCATTAACCCACTGAGCAAGGGCAGGGACCGAACCCGCAACCTCATGGTTCCTAGTCGGATTTGTTAACCACTGCACCACGACGGGAATTCCAGAAAATATTATATTAAGATACACATAATTTAAATATAATTATTCTAAACCCTTTTAGATAACTTTCTACTTCACCTATATTCTGTTAATATGCCATAAGCCATTTTAAATATGGTTTTAGTGATTATATAGCAGAAAAATAAAAAAATATACAAATATATAGCTATTATTTTCTTTATATTAAGCATGGGTACACCTTCGTTTTATGCCAGATATATATTAATTTAAGTGTTTCTTATTCCTTGTGAAATTAATATGTCTGTTTTAATTTCTTTGATAACACATATCAAGTGTAATGTCACAGCACAGCAACATTCTAGGAAGGATCTGGACAAGCACAATTTAAAGCATGTTTTCTCATCTGAAGTTTTTGAAGTCTATTACAAAAAAGTAAGTTTAACTGAGAGTGAGTGTCAGAATAGAATTTGTCACCAAGTGGTGTAGGTCCCCTGGAAGGTCACATAATTCCATACTAGATGAGCATGAGGAATTCATTTGATTTTCACCTGATCTATATATAGAGTGATGTGCAGAAGATAGCCAGATGAAAAACAGTGTGCAAAAATTGATCCAAATAATAATCGTGTAAGTATTCTTCCTCCTTCTCTCAACGTTGGTTTAAACTTTCTCTGTGAAACTCATTTTTTCCCTGGCCCTGGATAAAATCTAAAGTAGGGTGCATAAGTTATCCATTCATTTGAAAATATAAAAATCCTATCACATATAGTTAAAGTAAATATTCAATTAATAATAAGATAATCAATTTCAGAGATAAATATTTAGAAATAAATGTACCTAATATAATTATGCAATTTCAAACTTTATTTGAAATCAAACGTATTCCTATCTCTTTAAGCTGGATACTTGTGAGCAGAACGGAGTCTTGGTTGGCAGATTTTCTATTCCCCTACCTAAATCTGATTCTATTTACTCATCACATATTTTGGCCCCTCAAGAATCAAATTAGGGAAGAGAAAGAAAGAGACAGAAAAGATCTTATAAGATAGAGAGTGTTGGTTTATTTTGACCATGGCAAGTGCTTAAAACTCAGAAATTTCCCTGTAGACTTCTGGAATATTTACTCCATTCTCTATCCTCACTTTGTACAAGTATTAACCTTCCCTACCTGGTCCACAATAGGCATACTCTTCTGATTCTCAAAGCATGTGCACAAACTAGCCAAAGGCAACTTTCTACAAACACAACAAAACTCGGTCCTACCCACTGCTCTTCTTGTCTATTTTTTTCTCTTTCTTCTATTTTTTTCTCTCTTTCTTCTGTGTATGTGTGTTGCTTTCAATGAAATTTACATCTGTTTTTCATTCTTAATTTTTTTCTTTTTTTCTTTTCAGGGCCACACTTGTGGCATATGTAAATTTCAGGGCTAGGAATAAAATTGGAGCTGCACCTGTTGGCATGTCTATGTCACAGTCACAGCAACACCGGATCTGAGCCATGTCTGCAAATTACACCACAGCTTGTGTCATCACTGGATCCTGCTTAACCCACTGAGTGAGGCCAGGGAGTAAACCTGCATCCTCATGGATACAGTTGGATTCCTAACCTGCTGAGCCACAAAGAGAGCTCCAACTTTTTTTTTTCTACAATGAAGTTATGAATTTTTTTCACTTTTTCTCCTGATCTTATAATTCATCTAGTACTTTTTTCAAATATGCAATAATTATCACTCTTAGGTTCACTTAAAAATGAAACAATGAATCCAGATTTAACAGACTATTGCACAAAAATAATACTTATTAAATATTTAGTATATGCTTGAAATTTAGTTGAAATTGAGATATACCCAATTTATTTCAGAAAAAAATAAATTTACTTTTCAGAGTATTCTTAAAAGTAGGTGACATTTTTATAGTTAACAAAAGAAGAGAGACACAAAAGAACACCTATTGTATGATTTCATTTATGTGAAGAATGGGAATAAGTATGAGGCTGTGAGGTTGATAGGGGAAGGACTCAAAGGGAATGTAGAGAATAAGGAAAATGTTCTCTGTCACATTGGTAGTAGCTAAATAGGTATATTATCAAAACACAAAACTCATAGCCATGAAAATATAGCACTTATGATGTACAATATATCTTGTTGCTTATCTATTTTATACATAGTAGTTTATATCTCTTAATCTCATACATTTTTTTAACCCTCCTTCCCTCTCCCTATTAGTAACCAGTAATTTGCTCCCTATTTCTAAAGTCTGATTTCAAGAAGAAGAATTTAAACCTCCAAAAAGGGCTATAAGACCTCCATATGCCTGGGTAGAACAAAAGAAAAAAAAAGAGAGAGAGAGAGAAAGAGAGAGAAAAGGAATCAGGGTAGGACTACCACTTCTGAGAGGGAGCTGTTAAAGAGAAAAGGAAACAGAACCAGGGAACTAACCTAAACAACAGGGAGATCAGCTGAGACAGAGGAACCTCAAATTTTCTGAGAAAAGTGCATCAGCTGGACTGAGGAGGACAAAGCAGAGTGGGAGCTGCACCAATTATCTGCACTACCACCCCAGACAACACAGCCTGAGACACACAAGTGAGGCTGGGTGCTGAGACTCAGGATCCAGAGGTCAGTTCCAGGGAGAGGACTAGGATTGGCTGTGTATAGACAGCCTGAGGTGTTAGGGAATGGTGTGCCATGGGCTGGGAGAAGAATGCCACAGCCAAGGGAAACTTGGAGGAGGTCTGGGCCCACAGGAGAAGCAAGGTGTCATTGTTGGGGATGGCAAGAGAAGAGCCAGACCACCATATGAATCTCCCTATCCATTCATGGACTCTCAGAGGAAGGGATGCCTCAGGAAGAGGCTATGCGTGGTGAGAGACCACATATTTAGGCTATGAGAGACCAGGTTCCACTTGTGCAGGCTACAGGTGGCTGGCTACCTCTTGAGTGGATAAGTGAAACATGGTGCCTCTGGCATAATATACAGGTGACAGTGACAAAAACAGCAGTCATCTCAGAAACAGAGGGAGGTGGTCCACAAGAACTAGAGTTCTGTGAACAGGCTCTATATGTGGCCCCAGTCACCTCAGAGCACTTCCTGCATGGGCAAAGCAGAGCAGGGTGCTTCTTGTATGATCCAGAGATGGCAGAAGAAAAAAACGTCAGTTATCTCTGATTCCAGAGGTGGATGTGGCCAGTCACCACTAGAAGTCCATGAACAGGCACCACTTTCAGCCCCAATCACCTCAGAAGTCACCATAGAAATGGACATTGTGACCAAACACCACCTATAGTTTCTCTCACTCCCCTGGGAGTTCACACACCCTGCCATTGCCACTGCCAAAAAAAACCAATAGGTCAGTGAGGAAATCAAAAAGGAAATGGAAAAATACCTCAAGACAAATGATAATGAATAACAACCATCCAAAATCTATGGGATGCATCAAAAGCAGTGCTTAGAGGGAAATTCATAGCAATACTGGCCTTCCTATAAAAAGAAGAAAAATCTCAAATCTACAAATTAATCCAACATTTAAATGAATTAGAAAAAGAGTAAACAGAACCTAAATTCAGGAAAAAAGGAAATCATAAAGATCATAGAGGAAATCAATAAAATAGAGATTCAGAAAATAATAGAAATCATCAATGAAACCCAGAGCTGATTCTTTGAAAATGTAAATAAAATTGACAAACCTCTGGCAAAACTAACCAAAAAGAGGACAAAAAAAAAAAACCCAAATAAATAAAATAAGAAGTAAAAAAGGAGAAATTTCAATGAATACTTAAGAAATAAAAAACAAAAACAAAAACACAAGAACCCATAAGGGAATACTATGAACAATTATGTGCCAACAAATTTGACAACCTAGAAGAAATGAGCAACTTTAGAGAGACAGCTACCAAAACTGAATCAAGAAGAAATAGATCAACTGAACAGACTGATAATGAGAAATGAAAGTGAATATAATAAAAACAATCCCTACAAACAAAAGCCCAGGACCATATGGATTCACAGGCTAATTTCACAAAACGTACAATAAAAACCTTTTACCCATTTTTCTTAAATTTCTCCAAAATTTTGAAGAAGGAACATTCCCAAAGACATTCTATGAAGCCACCATCACCCAAGTACCAAATCCAAAGATACTACTAAAAAAGAAAATTATAGGCCAACATTTTGATAAATATAGATGCAAAAATTCTCAAAAAAAATTTAGCTAACTGAATCCAACAATCCATAAAAAAGATCATACAACATGACCAAGTGGGATTCATCCCAGGTTCACAATGATGGTTCAACATATGCAAATCAATCAACATTATAAAGCACATTAACGAAAGAAAAGTCAAAAACCACATGATCATCTCAATAGATGCAGAAAAGCATTTGACAAAGTCCAACATTCATTCATGATAAAAACTCTTACCAAAGTGGTTATAGAGGGAACACACCTTAACATAATAAAAGCCATTAATGACAAACCCACAACAAATATAATACTCAATGGAGAAAAGGTGAAAATCTTCCCACTAAAATCTGGAACAAGACAAGGATGCCCACTGTCTCCACTTTTATTCAACATAGTATTGTAAACCTTAGCCACAGTGATCCAACAAACAAAAGAAATAAGTTATCCAAATTGGAAGAGAAGAGGTAAAATTGTCACTCTATTCAGACAACATGATACTATATATAGAAAACACTAAGGATTCCACAAAAAAAACTACCCAAATTGATCAATGAATTCAGCCAAGTAGAAAGATATAAGGTTAGCATTCAAAAATCAGTTATATCTCTATATACTAACAATGAAATATTAGAAAAAGAATGGAAAAATACAATACCTTTTAAAATTGCACCCCCTAAAATTAAATACTGGGAATAAACCTGACCAAGGAGGTGAAAGACATATGATGATAACAATAAAATATTAATCAATGAAATTAAAGATAATTCAAAGAAATGGAAAGTTATTCCATGCTCCTGGGTTGGAAGAATTAATATATTAAAAATGGCCATACTACCCAAAGCAATCTACAGATTCAATGCAAGCCCTATGAAATTACTCATGACGTTTTTAACAAAACTACAACAAACAACACAAACATTTGTATGGAACCATAAAAGACCCAGAATTTTCAAAGCAACCCTGAGGAACAAAAATCAAGCAGGAGGCATAACTCTCCCAGGTTCATACAATATTACACAGCCACAGTAATCAAGAGAGTGTGGTACTGGTACCAAAACAGACATACAGATTAATGAACAGAATAGAGAACCCAGACACCTATCGGCAATTAATCTTTAGTAAAGGAGGCCAGAATATAAAATGGGAAATAGTCTTTTCAGCCAGTGGTGCTGGTAAAATTGGACAGCCACTTGTAAATTGATGAAACCAGAACATACCCACACACCACACACAAAAATAAACTTAAAATTGCTTAAAGAATTAAATGTAATACATGACACCATCAAACTCCTAGAAGAAAACATAGGAAAAACATTCTCTGACATCAACCTTACAAATGTTTTCTTAGGTCAGACTCCCAAGGCAACAGAAACAAAAGCAAAAATAAATCAATGGAACCTAATCAAACTGACAAGTTTTGCACAGCAAAGTAAACCATAAAAAAAAAGACAACCTAGGGAATGAGAGAAAATAGTTTCAAAGGATGAAATTGACAAGTGCTTAATCTCTAAAATATACAAAAAACTTAACTAAATAGTAAAAATTCCAACAACCCAATTGAAAAGTGGTCAAAAGATCTGAATAGACATTTCCCCAAAGAAGATATACAGATGGCCAACAGGTACATGAAAAAAAATGATAAAATCACTAATTATTAGAGAAATGCAACTCAAAACTACTATGAGGTACCACCTCACACTTGTCAGAATGGCCATCATTAACAAGTCGACAAATAACAAATGCTGGACAGATTGTGGAGAAAATTATACTTTCCTACACTGTTGGTAAGACTGTAAATTGGTACAACCACTACGGAAACAGTATGGAGATACCGCAGAAAAGTAAATATAGAACTACCAATATGACCCAGCAATCCCACTCATGGGCATGTATCCAGAAAATTATTTCCTTGAACAATATACATGCACCTGAATGTTCATTGCAGAACTATTCCCAATAGCCAAGACATGGAAACAACCTAAATATCCATCGACAGATGAACACATTAAGAAGATCTTGTATATATGCACCATAGAATAATACTCAGTCATCCAAAAACAGCAGAATGATGCCATTTGCAGAAACATGGATGAAAATGGAGACTCTCATACTAAGTAAAGTAAGTCAGAAATAGAAAGCCAAATACCATATGATATTACTTATATCTGGAATACAATCTATGGCACAAATGAACCTTTCCACAGAAAAGAAACTCATGGGTTTTGAGGATAGACTTGTGGTTGCCAAGGAAGAAGTGGTGGGAGTGGAATAGACTGGAGTCTGGGGTTAGTAGATGCAAACTATTGCATTTGGAGAGGATAAGCAGTGAGATATTCTGTATAGCACAGGGAACTATATCTAGTCACTTATGATGCAAAATGATGGAGGATAATGTGAGAAACAGAATATATAAATATGTATGACTTGATCACTTTGGTGTACAGTGGAAACTGACAGAGTACTGTAAACCAAGTATAATGGAAAAGATAAAAATTATTAATAAAAAAGTATTTTTTTAATATATAGCACATAATTACAAGAGGTCTCATACTAAAGTTTTCAAAACTGTCCTTTGTTATTTCTAAAGGAAATGACAATAAGAGCATAAAGAAAATTCCTGCAAGGAATGCAAATCTGTATTCAAGAGTAGTAATGCATGTGAAAAGATTTTTTTTCTCTGTAACTGCATTTTGTTATGCTTAGGAGTAGGAAAGGTGAGTCCAATTTGTAAAGAGAAAAACAGACAGACAGACCAATGGAACAGAATAGAGAACCTGGAAATAAACCCTGACACCTATGGTCAATTCATCTTTGACAAGGGAGGCAAGAACATACAAATGGGATAAAGAAAGTCTATTCAGCAAGCATTGCTGGGAAACCTGGACAGCTGCATGCAAAGCAATGAAACTAGAACACACCCGCACACCATGCACAAAAATAAACTCAAAATGGCTGAAAGACTTAAATATACGACAGGACACCATCAAACTCCTAGAAGAAAACACAGGCAAAACACTCTCTGACATCAACCTCATGAATATTTTCTCAGGTCAGTCTCCCAAAGCAATAGAAATTAGAGCAAAAATAAACCCATGGGACCTCATCAAACTGAAAAGCTTTTGCACAGCAAAGGAAACCAAAAAGAAAACAAAAAGACAACTTACAGAATGGGAGAAAATTGTTTCAAATGATGAAACCGACAAGGGCTTAATCTCTAGACTATACAAGCAACTTATACAACCCAGCAGCAAAAAAGCCAATCAATCAATGGAAAAATGGGCAAAAGACCTGAATAGACATTTCTCCAAGGAAGATATACAGACGGCCAGCAAACACATGAAAAAATGCTCAACATCGCTGGTTATAAGAGAAATGCAAATCAAAACTACCATGAGATATCACCTCACACCAGTCAGAATGGCCATCATTAAGAAGTCCACAAATAACAGTGCTGGAGGGGGTGTGGAGGAAAGGGAACCCTCCTGCACTGTTGGTGGGAATGTAAACTGGTACAGCCACTATGGAGAACAGTTTGGAGATACCTTAGAAATCTATACATAGAACTTCCACATGACCCCGCAATCCCACTCTTGGGCATCTATCCAGACAAAACTCTACTTAAAAGAGACACATGCATCCGCATGTTCATTGCAGTGCTATTCACAATAGCTAGGACATGGAAACAACCCAAATGTCCATCGACAGAGGATTGGATTTGGAAGATGTGGTATATATCCACAATGGAATACTACTCAGCCACAAAAACAGAACAAAATAATGACATTTGCAGCAACATGGATGGAACTAGAGACTCTCATCCTGAGTGAAATGAGCCAGAAAGACAAAGACAAATACCATATGATATCACTTACAACTGGAATCTAATATCCAGCACAAATGAACATCTCCTCAGAAAAGAAAATCATGGACTTGGAGAAGAGACTTGTGGCTGCCTGATGGGAGGGGGAGGGAGTGGGAGGGATCGGGAGCTTGGGCCTATCAGACACAACTTAGAATAGCTTTACAAGGAGATCCTGCTGAATAGCATTGAGAACTTTGTCTAGATACTCATGTTGCAACAGAACAAAGGGTGGGGGAAAAAATGTAATTGTAATGTATACATGTAAGGATAACCTGACCCCCTTGCTGTACAGTGGGAAGATTAAAAAAAATAAAAAATTAAAAATTAAAAAAAGAGTATGAGTATCACTATATACAGGAGATAGTTCTGCTGATTTTTATAACTTCATGAAAGAAAATATCCTCTAAACTTGTAAGAAGACAAAAACAGATAATCTCAAAGTAACTACTTCCTCAATTGAAACCAGCACTTTATAGCTTTTCTAGTAAGAATATACACAGAGACAACAGGACAACCATTTTCTACCAGTGAGAAGAGACTAGGTAATTTCCCTTATTAGATAATGTGCTCAATGTAAAATATGTTTAAGATTTTTAATGCATGTCCAGTGGGCCTCAGACTCAAGCAAAACAAAAATGTCCAACATAAGAAGATGCAGGGTAGAGATTTTCTTGCACCAAGTATCTATATGTTTTTGGAAGCCCTTGTTTCTTTCCTCTCCCTATGCTTTATCTCTGAAATAGAGCACCTGATGTTAGTTAGAGGAACTTCAGGTAATAAATTGGATGGGAGCGACAGACCTCTGAGGAAACTCAAATGATAGTTTCTTTAAATGTGCATTGTTTTTTTAGGACCACACCCATGGCATATGGAGGTTTCTAGGCTAGGGGTCCAATCAGAGGTATAGCTGCCGGCCTACACCACAGCTATAGCAACCCAGGATCCAAGCTGCACCTGTGACCTACACCATAGCTCATGGCAATGCCAGATCCTTAAATCACTGAGCGAGACCAGGGATTGAACCTGCAACATCATGGTTCCTAGTCGAATTCATTTCTGCTGTGCCACAATGGGAATTCCTAAATGTGCATTGTTGATTGCATTTCTGCATATCATATCAGACAAATATGACAGGCATTTGCTCCAGGAACATTTTTTAAGTTTTGACAACATTGTTTGTGTGTTTTTAAATGAAACTTTGCTGAAAAGAAGCTGCTTGATCCATGTCCACATAGAAAGCTCATAAAAAATTGAAAAGCTTCAATAATTTTAAATCATTGTGTGTTTCTCATGGAGATTTAAATTTCAAAACTAATTTTTTATTAGCACTTTAATTTAGAAGGTACCAGTCTTTTACAAGATTTAAAATTATTGGAGCATTTCAAATTTTTACAAGCTTTCCAGTATGGTTGTGGCTGTGATTCTAGACTTGTAAAGTAAAGCACGATTTAAAGTTAATTTAAATTATTTACATGCTGTAGACTTTAGGGGAATTGTTTTATCTTTCAAACTGTAATTCATAATAGTAGACCAGAATAATGTTATAAAGAAGAAACACTTTTTTAATAAAAATAGTAATAGTTCTGATTCACGTTCAAAGCCAGGTATTTATTTTTGTCAATTCAGGTTATCTTCATTTTGATAATATGATCATTTTTGCATTGAACAAATTTTTTATCCAAGTGATTATCATCAAGCTATGTTGATATCTTCAGTGGCAGATTTCAGATCTCTGCCCTTAGTCCTGTCTTGTTTAATAATATGATAATAACTTGAATGATGATCTTGGAAAAATGATTATCTTACTGTATGATAGAAAAGGGGTAGGAATTAATTGATTAAGTAAAAATATTGCTATTCAAGAAGACCTTATGATAATGAATTTAATGTAGGAAAATATTTTTAAGAGAAGTGAATAAAAATACTTTTAATTGAATACAAATATATAACTGGTAAAATTCAGAATTGAAAGAAAATTAAGAAAACTTTTTTCAGTTTTTTTTTTTTTGAGGAAACTCACCACAAGCCATGGACAAAACAACAAAGCCCTATATCCAACCATAGTCAAAAATTGTATGTATAATTATGTGAATAAGGGAAGTAGAAATTTGTCTCCTGTGTGAGATAAGACCACAGAATGGATATGAATTGTGTTTTTTAAAATATTTATAGACATTATTTTTTAATTTAATTTTTTTTTAGGACTGAATCTGCAGCATATGGAGGTTACCAGGCTAGAGGCCTAACCAGAGCCACACGTGTTGCCTACACCATAGCCACAGCAATGCCAATTCTGAGCTATATCTGTGCCTATGCCACAGCTTATGGAAATGCCAGATCCTTAACCCACTGAGCAAAGCCAGGGATTGAACATGTATTCTCATGGGTACTACTCAGGTTCATTATTTCTGAGACACAATGCGAACTCCTTGGACATTATTTTTGAATATTGGAATATGCTTATATAATAAATAATTTCAAAAGGCAAGAAAAAAAACCTATGTGAAGAAATCTATCAAGAAAAAAAATCCATGGATATATAAGTATTTTAAACATACATAAGAGGAATTTGTTTTCTTTGTGTGATTATTTTGAAATAGCAAAACTCACTCTGAAAACAATCAAGGGTCAGAATTCAGCTATATTGCAATAAGACTGTACTTCACTAAAATTGAACCCATACATGGCCCTTTGGGGCTCCTCTGTGCAAGAGACTTTCTGTATTCCCCATTTCTTGTTCTTAGGAAATGTGCCTCGTCCAGCCATCATGACCTTCCCTGAGTTCCTAGTGACAAGTTCAGACAGTTGCTTATCAGGTAAGGGAAGGGATGCAAAGACAAACGCAGAATAGTCAAGGACAGCTTAGAGTCCTTCCTTGTCCTTCTCCCTGGTTTAATTTCACCTTAAACATAATCACCTGAAAGCTAAAGATTAGGCACACTGAGCACCATTGTCTGTGGGTTAAAGATTATTAGCACATGATGTTTTTCAGGAACTTTCCTAGTTCATTGTAATCTCTGACAAGTAACTTATTCTAGGTAATAACCCAGAAGACCACCATCATGATTATACCAAGATCTCCTGACTCAGGTTTGATGACTAAGCTTTCTCCAAAGAAAGAAGAATGCATATTCACCTCCAACACTGGTTCTTATCCAGAAACCTGTTTTTCTCCTTGTAAGTATAAAACTTTCCACAGTCCTTCCCAAGGGAGAGCACAGTCTTTAATGCATTAGCCTGCTGAGTCCCTTCTTTGCCTGGCAAAGCAATAAAGCTATTTTTTTTCTCCTTTATCCAAAACTCTGTCTCTGCATTTCAATTCAGCATTGGCAGACAGAGCCCAACTTCTGGCAACAAAATGAAGATGAGAAAATAAGAGTCTAGAGGAGTTGTGTCCTCAGGAGGAAAGGGAGACAAGACTTGTGAACAGATAAGTTCAGGATTTTTATGTCAGGGAACTTGGAAATAAGTTGACTGTGTGATATTTGAGGTTCTCTCCAACTTTGAGATATAGAAAATAAATTTTAAAAGACTGAAAACTTGGTTGCCTATTAAAAGGCAATATGTTTTCTACACTGGCCAATGTACATTTAAGAACAATGATGTATTAGTACTATCTAGCTGTCTAACAAATTATCTCAAATTTAGTAATTTAGAGCAAAAATTAATTAAAATATTGCATACTTTGCAGTTGTAAATCTTGGTCTGGCTTAGCTCTGTGACTATGGATCAAGTCTCTCATAAGACTTCAAGCAAGAAGTCAGTGCAGGTTTTAATGCATCTAAAGCTCAAATGGAGAAAATTATTGGGTGGATTCCTGTTGTTCTTTGCAACATCCATATCCTCATGGCTTTGTGGATTGAAAGTCCCTATTCTTCTACATTTGTTGCCCAGAACTTCTCACAGTTGTCTTCCATAGGGTACTCACCACTTGGCAGCTGGATTCATTCAGAGAAAGCAAGAAAGAAAGCAAAAGAGAATATCTAAGACAGAGCCACAATCTTTTAGTAACCTTATCTCAGAAAATTTCCCTGATAAATGAGTTAATAGGTCCACACAACGAATGTGGGAATGTACTGCACAAGGGCATGAATGGCAGGAATTCACATTCATTAGGGGCAATTTTACATTCTGTCTACTGCAAGCAGATACACCAGTTTTGTATATGATCAGTTTTATCATTATCAAAGTGTGTCTAGGCTAAAATATGAAGTAGTATTGTTTTCTTATTCTATATAAAATTTTTAAAGTGCCAATAATATTGTTTACTAATATTACGTGGCATGGAAACAAAGACCTAAACATTTTCTACACAGATTTTTTTTTTCCAGGAACATTTTCAGGGATATTTTGAAAACACTTAGCTTGAAAAGATTCACTTATTTTCCACTCTTTTATAATCTCTCCACATGTCATGGTCATGACACAAGTTTGTAGCAGTGAACTACTCACTCAGAGCTGTAAAACAAATTTCTGTTTTTCATAACAGCAAACTTTAAGAATAGTTATATTTATGTTATTTCAAAACACCTAACCTGACCCCCTTGCTGTACAGTGGGAAAATAAAAAAAAAATTATAAAAAAAAACACCTAGTAGAATTATGTATCTGGGAAAACATTATGGAAAAGCAACCACATAAACTGTCATGCTGTCATGTAAACTAGCCAAAAAAAAAAAAAAGAAAAAGAAAAAGAAGTGGGGTTTTCCTTCTTGGTGTAAACCTTAGAATCTTTTGCAAGTTTATTTTAGAAGAACTGAGGCTTACCTGTAAAATATCTCAGTATATTGTAGAGATGAGAATTATATTGTTATTTAATTGAGTAATTATCTATTTATATGTATGTATATATATTGTTACATATACATAAATATGTAGGTTATCATATTATGCATATATAATACACATGTATATATGTATAACAATGTATGTACATTGTGTATATGTATATTTTATTTGTAAATGCTTTATATGTTTTCAATATTTATAGCTTCATAATACAAAATATTTTTAAACACATTTAAATGAATGATGATAATGAACATTACTGTTCTTAATACATGGAATTTGTAATGATATTAATTAAAATCTTAAATAATTTTCAAGTTACCTACAGTTATTCTCTAAAATTTATTTTTTTACATTTTGAATAAATGAAGGCTTGAATTATCTTGTGTAATATCTATGGTCCAACACAATCCTGTTTGAGGCTTATCCATCATTTTATAATTCTATCAATCCTAATTAATTCTAACCAGGCATAGGCTGATCTCATAATTTCTTTTTATTTCAGGTACTGAAGCAAATTTATAGCAGCTCTGTGGTTTAAAATTTTTGTTATAGAAAATTTCATATGGAGAACAAAGTTAAAGAGAATAAGAGTGAATCTTTATATGCTTATCATCCAGATTCAATAACTCTCAATATTTTAAAAAATCTACTTCATTTAGATTTTGTTCGTTTTGATGATGATATACTTTAAGAAAACCTTAATCTCAGACCTCATGTTATTCCCCTTACATATTCCATTATGTACCTATTAAAATCATTCTTTGATAAGCACAATAATAAAACAAACTGAAAGATTAACAATAATCTTTCATTCATTAATAATCAAAATTTCTTAGTAATCTCAAATCTATTATTCTTTTAGATTTGTTTATTCAAATCAGTTTCAAAATGAAGTGCATATAATGCCTTCAGTTAAACAACTCGTAAGTGTTTTCCATTCCTTAACTTCGATTCATTGGGGAAATTGTGTCAGTTATTCAAAGAATGTCTGACATTCTAAACTTTTTTTCCATTATGATAATCCTTTACATGTTCTTCTATTTCCCCCATTCTTATTAACCTGAATTTGGGTTTAAAGTCTTTTTTCAATTTAGACTTAATGTGTTGTAAAATAATACATTATGGCTGGTGTTGTGAACTTCATATTTCATCATCTTAAGGGGGCATATAAGTCTTGTTTTCCCTCTCGGTGACCTACAAGTGGAGGTGATGACAGCAATCTCCCACTTACTCATATATTCTTCCTTCCTTAATATTTCAGCTAATATTTTCAACAATTATTGATCTTTATTAGAATTATTTCATTAGCTCTTGGAAAACTGGGATTTTCGTTGTCTATGCTTTCATCTACATTTATTAGCTTGCATTGTATTGTGAAACATGTTTTTTAATTTGACAACAAAGTTATATATCTGCCTACTGTGTGTCAGCTCTAGCAGTTGGTAGTCTGGTTGCTCCTGATCATGTCATGGAATTTTCTAACCATTCCTATCACCAAATTTTGTCAAAGATCTAACATCAGTCATGTTTTGATCAGAGAGGTAGAACCATGAGAAGTTTCATGCAATGAGAACATATTATATATTATGCAGATTTGATTTAGACAATTGTGGAAACAGGCTAAACAATCCATGACCATTTCCTTTGTGTCTGTGGCAGCCTGAAGTAAGCAGACAGGTGGTTGGGAAGGAAAGGTGGAAATGGAAAGAGATAAGGAATGACAAATTGGTAATTTGAGGATGAATGGAGTCCTCATAAGTCTATCACTGCCCCTAAGATCACAGCCCAGATGACACAAGGGCCTCTTAGGAGAATCTAACTGCTTTCTTCATGGATCATCTGCTCACCTTGTCCAGGAGAACAACAAGAGCTAGAGCTGTTTCAAGTCAACCTGCTCTCCCAGTCAATAAAGGTGAGAAAGCAGGTAACAAACCAAACCTATGGAAAATAACACCTCATGCTTTCCTCCAACCTGATGAGTAGAACAAGAATAAAGCTATTTCACCTCTGAGTTTCAGATATAGCACAAATATGGCCTGGACATATTCTGCAGGGAGGACATTTTGGCAAATATAATTTAAACTTAACTAAACTTATTTAACACAATACTGCCACAAGTATCACCCATTCCGTGAGGTTTTTTTTTTTAACCATCCCAATTGGTCTGTATGATTCAAGGAAGTATTTGGAAGACATTATGCAAAATGGCTACTCTGTCCCCATCCCCCTCCTTATTTATTTATTTTTTTTACTAAAAGTAAAGAGAAAAAAAGTACAAATAAAGCAAAATAATATTTACAACCATTTGTATGATTATTTGAAGCTAGAAAAAAAAAAAAAAACAAGAATGAGAACAACAAATTATTGGCTTCTGAATCAGACAGACCTGACGTGAATCCTGACTTTGTCATATGATTTTGCTAGTTCACTTTGCTTTCAAAACTTCAGGTTTTTATCTCATAGCAAATAAGATAATAAAACCAGTTTTTTAAGTTTGTCATGCAAGATAAATGAGACAATGCAAGTATATTGGCTGCACACATTGCTCCATTAATGGCAATTTTAAAACTTATTCGTAATATTCCCTCACCCCCATCTCCCACACTTTACACACATTTAGAACATCTAAAGATTAAAGAATACCCAGGTGATCTTTGAGTTCCTGTTGTGGTTCAGCAGTTAACAACTCCGACTAGTATCCATGAGGATCCAGGTTTGATCCCTGGCCCTGCTCAGTGGGTTAAGGATCCAGCATTGCTGTTAGCTGTGGTATAGGTTGCAGATGCAGCTCAGATACAGCATTGCTATGGTTGTGGCATAGGCAGGCAGCTGCAGGTCTAATTTGACCACTAGCCTGGGAACTTCCACAGGTGCAGCCCTAAAAAGAAAACAAACAAACAAAAACAATACCAAGATGAACATGACCTGAGGCCATTATCTTGTAGATCACCATATGATAGTTCTAGGTACTACTATCTTTATTCAGAATTGAACCAAGAATGACTCTCATTCCTGCAATCTTCCATCCTGACAGATTAATTACTGAGGCCATATTTTCCATCTTTAAAATATATATATCATACAGAAAGAAGTCAAGAGCTTCACTGAAGTCAAAATATATTACATTCAGTGCTCCTTCTATCCACAAAATTTGTCATTCTGTCATCGATGGTATTTAGAATTTTTTTCACAACTTGTCGTCAATCCATGATGATTTTTATTTTGTAACCTATAATTTCTTGGCATATGAAAATATATTACTTGCCTACCCTTTCCCTAACATTTAGTAAATGAAATAAGCTATAATTTTTAGTGTGTATTCATATTATTTTAAGAAGTAACATGATTATATAAAGTTAAAGAGTTTCTTTTAAAAAAAAACCCAACTTTCCAATATGTCAAGTTATCCTCTTATACAAATATATTTCTTTATTACTAAGTTTCCAAATTCACATGAGTACATTCTCATAATGCAGCAACTTATTTCATAGGAAACTGGATTATTTAACAAGCATATGCTATTATAAAAATCTTAGTGATTACTGTCTTGCTAATTCTCTTTCTCTTAACCTAAAAGTCTAGGAGTGAAAGCTTTTAATGCAGATTTAAATAACCTCTCTGAAGATCATGAATAAAAATGAATTTGATGTTTAGGAGGAACTGAGATAGATAATTATGACTGAATTATAATTAGCTGACAGGAGAGTAGAACTTAGATGACATTGGGAAGTGGACAGAGGCCAAATAAAGTGCAAACTTTTCGGCTATGGGAAAGACTAACATGCTAACTCTTGCCTAATTCCAAGGGAAGAGAGTGAAGACTTTAAGCTGAGACTAACGTTACTTTTTTTTTTTCATAAAACTTTCCCTGAGTGCTAGATAGAGAAAAGAGTGGATACATAAAATATAATACTGTGTGATAGTGATAGTGGTATGAATTAAGATGGTGTCACTGGAAATTCAAATAATTAAAATAAATGTTGTTCAGATATGTTTTGGATATAGAGTTGTGAAGACTTGGTGATAGTTCAGCTTAACTAATAGTTAAATGCTGGGTTTGGACCACTGAATGAAGCCTATTACATTTGTTGTTATAGGAAAGTCTTCCAGAAGAATACCCTAACAAGAGAAAATAAAAAGATACTATTGATTACAAAAATACTGAAATATTACCAGGAAATTCTTATAGGTTGTCAAGAAGAAACTGTATATTAGAGAAAGCACTTTAGAATTAAGATGAAGAGATAGATATATATTCTTGAATCACTTTCATAGTAGCTGCATAGTGTTTAAACACATATAGATGGATGAGGAGGGAATTATAGAGGTATAGGATAAGAGGTCTGGACAATGATCAAACTATGCAAAACTCCAAAATACTGAATTTGGAGATGTAAATTAGAGTTAGCAAGTGAGACAGGAAGAAATAATCATAGGGTAGAATGAAAATAAGGATAGGCAAAAGAAAAGACTGTTTAAAAAAGGAGAAGTCTTTACTGCCTCAAGTGGTATAGTAAAGATGAAGACTAAATTTTTAAATGTGTATAGAATTTGGAATCATAAATCAATAATTTTTCAAAATCCATGTTTCTTTACAGTCACACACATGGATATCTCATTTGAATGGGTCGAATAAAGAACAGGACATGAGAAAAATTATAGAGGTTGGCTGTGACAAGTAATAGAAAAATAATGTATATTATAGAGAGTATTTTGATGTTAAGATTTGTTTGCTCATGTAATGAACAATATTAAACAATACTTGTATGCAGTTGGAAACTATAAAATACAAAGAAGGCATGGTTTTGGAGGAAAGATAAGGAACAATATAAAGTAGCAAGGCAAGAGATTATGGTAGGCATCTTCCAAGATGGTTTCCAATAATAACTGCCTGCTAGTGTTATTCACTCTATAAGGAGCTCCTTCACATATTTTACCACATATGATCTGAATGACCAGTAGAGTATGCAAAAGTGGTATGTTTATAACAGTTGGGTTGCTGAGTCCCATGTCAGATCTTATGAAAAGTAATTTCTATTAACAGGAATCAGTGTTTCACATTATTTTACAAACTCTCCAAATAATGCTTACATACACAAGAAAAGATAATAATTGTTGCGCTATAGAAAAGAAGGCATTCAAATTAAAGAAAGTAATGAAGTTGGTTGCATTACAATGGTTGCCCCTGTTTGAAATGCTTTCTCTGGATTGGATCATATTTTTTACTCCAACAAATTGATTGGTTAGACAATGGCTCAAATTTCTCCTTGCTGTATGTCTTAGACCATACAGAAACCATATTAGATGGTCACAATTTACGGTATCTTTGAATCTAAGGTGTATATCCTATATACTGAATAAATTTGGATGATTTTTAAAAACTAATACTGATAATCTGTGCCTTCTAATTATCAGTTAATGTTATTAATAATATGTTTGTATTTACTTATATCTGCCATTTTCACTTTGCTTTCTATATGTTTGTCTTATTTGTTCCTACATTCCTGCTTTACTAATTATTTTGCATCCAATAAATATTTCTGAAAGTAACATTTAATTCTTTTAATGATTTTTTTTACCATATTTTTAAATTATTTGTTTAGCTCTAGG
The DNA here is from genome assembly GCF_016906955.1 of Phacochoerus africanus. NCBI lineage: Eukaryota > Metazoa > Chordata > Mammalia > Artiodactyla > Suidae > Phacochoerus > Phacochoerus africanus. The sequence continues at coordinate 37,485,014 of NC_062556.1, read as the reverse complement.
GATTATCATTTACATTTTAAGTTGTCATAATCTACTTCAAATTGATGCTAATTTAATTCCAGTGAGATATACATAAACATTATTCCCACATTACTCTGCTTCTTTTGGAGATATTTTTTTTTGCACCTTAATGGGTAATACAATATGTATTTATATTATAAATACATTGTTAAAATTATTATGTTTTATAATGAGTTTTCATTGTATCCTCATGCTATGGACCTGAGTATGGACCTGATTTTTCCTGCCCAGGCCCACTCTGTGTGTGTGTGTGTGTGTGTGTGTGTGTGTGTGTGTGTGTGTGTGTGAAGGCTGAGTGTTTGTTGGTTTCTGTGTAAGCATATCTGATCTTCTGATTGGTCTTGGCCAGGATACTTCATTTTCATAGGGGACAGGTTACAGGGAAGTTCACTGGAGAGCCCCTTTATGTTGTGCCTGCATGTGTTTTTATTATACCTATAAAGGTGGAGTGAGGAGTGGGCCTGAGTAGGGATTATGAAGGAGCAAGTCCATTGCTCAAGGTGAGGGAAGGGACATTACAATGAGACTGGCAGGGCAATGATTAGGGTCTGGTAATTCTAGTCTTGGGCAGAGGTTTTGAATTCAGTCTCCTTGAAGGGGACTTTAAGCCCAGCATAGTATCTACAGGTGATCGACAAAACAAATACTACTATAAAATGGATTACATTTTTTAAAACAGATATAAAATGCATGTCTAGTACATGAAGAAATTAGTATCTGCAAGTTTTTATTTCCCACATTTCTCTGTCTTAGTTTCTAGGGAAAAAATGTCGTGTTCATTTTATGGCTGCTAAAGTAGCAAAAATACCCACCCTAACCAAATATTTGTTCAACTGTCCCCATAAACTCTTATCTGAAACCATTGTCTTCAACAGTAAAACTTGGCTCATACTTGTCCTATCTAGAAAATCAATTTGGGGTGGTGGAAGTTGCTTTAGGCATTTTCCTAATCAGTTCTTCTTTGCCTATATAAATGAGAAAAGGGTTATCCATCACAAGGATGTTACAGTTATTTCTTTCTCTTACAGTGTAAACTATCAAGTCTCTTAAACCTTGAGACTGGAAACAATTCTTCTGATTAGATTGTACAAATGGTGCCTCCTTGTTGCAATATAGGTAAGTCACCCTCATGAGTTCTTCCATTAAATCACCTACATCTGAAAATCACCTGCCCCAAAACAAAACTTTCACTGTAACCATTTTACAAGTTTCCTGCCAGGAAGATCCTGATCAAATCAGTGTAAAAACAAAAAGTATCATTAATCAAGGAAATCATTTTAAAAAGGAGAGCTAAAAGTGATTTCTGATTCTATTGAGAAGGCTAAATAAGGGATTAAGATTCTCTTTAGAAAGCCAAACAAAACCAAATAAAATTCAATGCTTATTATACTTTCCTTGAAGACAGCAAGAATCAAAGAAGGTTTGTAAACTTTTTTGATGTAGCAAGTGCCTGCCTTAGGAAATAACAGTGCCTTTACTGAAGTTAAAAAAAATATGTTCCAGCAAATGTGATAAATTTAATATAAACTATTATTTTTACTCAGAGTTGAGGATAATTTTTAATGAACACAATTTATCTCTATATGGAATCTGAGGGCTATTCCCAATGACCCAGCTCTAAATGGAGAGTCATCTCATCAGACCGTGAGTTTAGTGTTTAGTTGTAGCCATTCCTATGGCCATTTGGTATATCTGAGTGTCTCCTAAGGAGTTCCGAGAGTCACTAGGAGTAAAGCACTTGAGCACAGATATAAATAAGTTATCCAAGATCACTCCTAAAAAAGAGCCTTGGCAAGTTCTGATCCAAGACAGTAAGAGTGAGGCATAAAGGATGGGGGTAGGCCCAAAGACAACCTCCTCATGTATAGGCATTCGGCAGAAGGCGGGGCCTCCTTCTTGTTTTGCACTTACCGAGGCCATGACGCATGGAGGAATGGCATCAAAGCAAGAACGTTTTAACATCTGAGTGAGAATCTCTGACCATGAAAACAGCTGATCATGGGCTTTGAGGTAGAAGGTAAATAGGCTTAAGGTAAATCTGCTGCAGCACATTTTATGCCAACCCTTGAGAAAATCCTGGGAGGACAAGCCTTGACTGGATGAAAGACAAGGCAGCCAACCTCAGACTCCACATTCTTGTGGTCAGGGAGAATTCCCAGACAGACTTATGCTCAGTGGGTGTCTCAAGTTGTCCTCTAGTAAACTTGGCCATGTTGTAATATCATTATAATATTGTTAGCATTGTGTTTTTGACACCCAGCCACTCTGCATGGGTGCTGCCTAGGTGCTTATGGGAAAAATTCAAAATGGAGTCTAGTTGAAGCACAAGTAGGGAATTTCAGATGACCATACAGAAGGGAAGACAGGAGTCTTTCTCATCTGAACACTAGAGGATTAACCTTACATTAACAACCTAAGCTACCCCTATTGTCTTCTTGCAGCTGACATCAGGACCACTAGGGAAGGGATTAGCAGACTAGTTAGGATCAGTGGTTATATTTCAGTTTCAGTCTCTGTGAACTCAATGAGTTGTTTTGCAGTTTGTACCCACTTCTCACTTTTTCTTAAATAAACCTCCAAAGAGAGTTCACTCAGTGATACTGACTTATTTGCCTTCACTCAGTAATACTGACTTATTGTTTAGTCTAGTTGTATTACGAATATAGAACACTAAAATGACAATGGTTCCAAAATGACCAAGTCATATTATTGTATGTATTTGCATTTCTTATTTATATTTGTGCTCTAAATTATAAGTTCAATGGATTTTTTATAAATGACTACTTATTTACTCTGTAAGTTTGTGGAGCAGTCATAGTGATAGGGGCTTGTGACAATATTTTAAAAAGGTACAGTACCCATTTATATGTATAGAAATTTTGTTTAAAGAAAATGGTAGCATCATTATTGGAGTGAAATATATTGTCATCCAAGCTAGGAAACAAACTTCCCTTAACATGTTAAGAGTGTCCTTCTGAGTCATGAGAGACATCTTATTATTTCCTGACTACTATGCCAACATTTTACTAATGCAGCCTGCTAACTGTGGAGAACACAGAGTGTACTATTTATTAAGTATTTTTTAATTATTTCAATTGTGCATTTGTAATTATCATAGTGTATAAAAACTAGAACACATTAGGTCATGCTCACACTCAAAAAATAAATCCCTGGAATAGCATGTAGGTTCACAATCAACTAAAATTTAGACTCTGTGCCTATAACTCAATATATGTAAATTTTACACATTGTGAAATACCTTTAAAATCCAAATACTGTTAATACCTTAGAACTAAATCTCTGATTTTTTTTTTTTTCGGCAGCTCCATGGCATTTGGAGCTCCCCAGATGGAGTTGCAGCCTATGCCAGAGCAGCAGCAAAAACCAATCATTAACCCACTGCACCAAGCTGGGGAATGAACCACTGTCCCTTGCTGCTGAAGAGACACTATTGATCCAATTGTACCACAGTGGGAACACCTGAATCTTTGATTTTTGAAAATGGATTTCAAACCCTTGACTTCTGAATATGGATACAAAAGACAATAATAGAAGTCAAAGAAAATAAAAGGGAATTATAAAGATTTTAAGACAATACTTATATTGCTTGGGCTATGGAATTATTATACATGCTAACAAACCATACTTATTTCAATTATAATACTCCAGCTGATGCTATGATATCACTTTACCATAGATTTTTTTTCTTGTATATACTAGAATTTTGGGTTTTTTAATAGCTTCATCTTTTTTAAGCTAATGAAGTACATTATGAAATATTTAGGAAATGAAGCACTCATACACAATTTCTAGGCATATGTCTCTGGTAACAGATAATTTTAAATTACCAGAAATTCTAATCTTCGTGTAAGTTGGTGGATAGATACACTTCTTTCTGTTTTACCTTAAATTTTAAATGAATACTAAAATTTTATTGGGGTTTTGTATTTAAAAATACAAAATAGAAAAGAAAAATCATAGACTCTAACTTTGGAAACCAACTTATCAACCCTCTGGTATATTGCAATAATTATTTCTTCAGAAAGGAGTACATATTACCAATATCAGGAATAAAAGAGATAATGCCACTATAAACTATTTTTATATTAAAATCATAATTACAGAGTATTATGAATTATTTTATCCAAGATCTTAAGTGATATGGACAAATTTCTCAAATAATATAAATTTTTAAGCGCTCTCAGGATAAATAGATAATAAAAATAGTCATATGGCTACAAAATAAATTAGTTTTTTAAATTAAAACTTCACCAAAAAAGGAAACTCCAGCCTTAAATGAATTAAGTGGTAAGCTCTACCAAATATTCAAAAATAAATAAAATCAGAGTTCCCATTTTGGCTCAGTGGAAAAAAAATAAACTAGAGGATACAGGTTCAATCCCTGACCTCATTCAGTGGGTTAAAGATCTGGCATTGCAGTGAGCTGTGGTGTAGGTCACAGATATCGCTCAGATCTCACTTTGCTGTGGCTGTGTTGTAGGCCAGCTGCTGAAGCTCCTAATCGACCCCTAGCCTGGGAGCTTCCATATACAGCAGGTGTGGCACTAAAAATAAATAAATAAATAAATAAATAAAGTAAAAGTAAGTAAGTAAGTAAATAAATAAAATCAACTCTATATCAATTCTTCCAGAAAGTTAAAGAAAAGGGATTAATTTCCAAGTCATTGTACATAGCTTGCACTACTACAAATCTCAAACCTGATAAAGATATTATAAGAAAAGAAAACTATGTCCAATATCCCTCACAAATATAAATGCAAAAATTCTTAGGAATTTGTTAGCATATTGAATATAGAAATCTGTAAAAAAAGTAATATATAATGACAAAAACAAGATCTGCTCAAGAAACATAAAGTTGCTTTAATTTTAATAAATCAATTAATCTAACATGCCATATTAGAGGAAAGAGAAAAAAATAGGAAAATCTCAGTAGATGTTGAAATGACATTTAAAAAAATCAGCATTGTTGATAACTCTCAGCACATTGGGAATAGAAGGGAATGTCTTCAAAGTGAAAAAGTTATCTGTGTAAAATTTACAGCTAATATCATACTTAATGATAAAGGACTGAGTCTGTTTCCACTAAGACCAGGAATAAGGCAATGATGTTCAATCTCATTATTTTTTAAACATTTTATTGGATATTTTGGCTAAAGAAATGCAGCAAAAATAAGAATAAATAGCATCTACACACTATCACATACAGAAAAGATAAACAGCAAGATCCTACTGTATAATACAAGGAACTATATTCAATATCTTGAGATAAAACATAATGGAAAAGAATATAAAAAAACAAGATATGTATATATATGAATCACTTTCCTACAGAGCATAAATTAATATAACAGGTAAATCAACTATACTTCAATACAAAAAGAAAATAAAGAGAAAGTCAATAAATAGCATCTAGATTTATAGGCAGGAGTAAAATTTCCTTTATTCACAGGCAACTTTTTTATGTATAAAATCCTTTGGAATTTATAAAAAAAGCTACCAGAATTAATAAATGAATTTATCAACACTGCAGGATAAAAGATCAGAAGTATGAAAATCAATTGTCAAAGTCTATAATTTAGCAAAGTTATAAATATAAATGAAAATTATATTCATAATTATTTTAAAATATGAATTGAATTTTTTGTGGTCAATCTGATAAAAAATTGCCAAAACTAATATATACATATATATATCCCTGAAAGAAATGTCTTTAATAAATGCAACAATATGCTTTAATTATGTGTCTGATGATTCATTGTAATAAATACATTAATTTTCTCTGAATAGATTTGGTGCAATCCCACACAAAACTCCAGTGGGATTTTTGTGCTGAAACTGAGAAGCTGATTCATGTAAAAATATAAAGGACCTAGAATAGCCAATACAGCTGGAAAAATAAGAATAATGTTGGAAGATATACATTGCTTGACTTTAAGATATAATGCTACAATGATGAAGGCAGTTTGTTGTTGGCATCAAGATAGACATATAGATCAAGGGAACAAAACAGATTTTAGGAATAGACTCACACATAAATAAATAAATAAATAAATGAAAATAATGAAAACAAAGTCATTAAAAAAAATTCCCCAATCCTGTTTTCACATTAAAATCACCTTGGGAGATTTTAAACAGCAAAGATGCCTGCATCCCATGCTAATTTTTCTTTTTAACTAAATTGGTATGAAATGGGGCCCAGCTATTTGTATTTTCACAAACTCTCAAGTGACTGTAAAGGTCATGCTGATGCAGTTATCACTAAATTACATGGTGAAAATTTACCTTCTACAAGTGCCAGACCATTCTTAAATTGCCATATATCTTCTTCACAGTCTTCTTCACAATTTGAAGAAGATATTCATCTCCCAATTTGATATACTCAAATCCTAAGGAGAAATAAAGGTCTTTTTTTTCAGAGGGTAACTGAATTCCACATATACTTGGTCTATTAAGAAGCTTATTTTGCATCTGACCCCAGCTGCTAGGTTATCATTACCAAAGATTGCTTTGAAAAGGATCCAATGCAAAACAGCGGTAGAGCTTCTCATTTTCAGGTACATAGAAGCATGTGTCTGGGCACACACCTCAACCACGTCTTATGTATATCACAAAATCTAATAATTATTTCTAAGAGGATTTTCAAAATTTACTTCATTCTCACTTCTTAAGTGATCATCTGCTGGAATACATCACATCATCACATTAGTTTAATAACAGTTACTCCCTAGCTTTGTTGATAATTGATTGAGAAGAACATCCTCAAGCCTTTGCTCATGCAATACTTAAACATGCTTGTGCATACAGGATTCATTGCGATTTTGGAGGGTGTTATCTCTTCAACGGCCACAAGAATCTCTCAGGAATTTTTTCTGTGATAACCTTTCATATCCAAAATGGACTCTTAGGAGTTCCTGTCATGGCTCGGCAGAAATGAATCTGATTAGCATCCATGAAGATGCAGGTTCTATCCCTGGCATTGCTTAGTGGGTTAAGGATAGGGTCTTGCCTTGACTGTGGTATAAGTTGCATACAAGCTTGGATCTGGTGTTTCTGTGGCTGGGGAGTAGGCAAGGGGCTACAGATCCATTGAACCCTAGCCTGGGAACCTCCCTATGCCCTAAAAAGACAAAAAAATAGGTGGGGAGGCTCTTATTGCTAAATATGTGTGGACTCAGGATGTTTTGTGGCATTTGCTTAGTGCTATGATAGGCAGAATCCTAAAATGACCCCCAAGATTTCCACATCCCAGTGCACATGCCTGGAATAATTTCCTCCCTTTGCATATGAGTGGTAGTTGTGATTATGATGGGATATTATTACTATGATTGGGTTACCTTAAATGGAAAAAGTGAAGGGATTTTACAGAGGTAAGTTTCATAATCTGCTGCCTGTAATGTAATCAAAGAAAGAGCACCCTAATTAGGTGCCTTATAAAGAGATCTAGATGTAAGAGACAAAAGTCAGAGAAACTCAATGTGGCCCAAACAATCTCTCATTGGCTTTGGTATGATGGTATGAGAGGACCACCTGGCCAGAAACAGTATAAGACTTCTAGGACTTGAGAGTCTCAGTACTATAGCCATAAAAACTGAATTCTGCAGATAAACAGTAGATTTGGAAAAGGACTGAAGCCAACTGACTGCATCACCAGTAGACACCTGATTTCATCCTGGTGAGACCCTAAGTAAAATGCCTACTAATCTGTACACAGACACCTGACCCACAGGAATAAGAGTTGTTTGAAGAAGCTATACTTGGGGTTCACATCGTGGCGCAGTGGAAATGAATCCAACTAGGAACATGAGGTTGTGGGTTCAATCCCTGGTCTGGCCTTGCTCAGTGGGTTAAGGATCCCACATTGCCACAAGCTGTGGTGTAGGTCACAGATGCAGCTCGGATTCTGCATTGCTGTGGCTGTAATGTAGGTCTAGTAGTTGTAGCTTCAATTAGACCCCTAGACTGGGTACCTCCATATGCTGCAGGTTCAGCCCTTAAAAAAAAAAAAAGGAAAAAAAAAGCTATACTTGAGGTAATTTGTTACACAACGATAAAAAACTAATGTAGATATTTTGATATCCATTTACTTATCTATCTTTATGAAAGTCATGAGTTAGAAGAGAGAACATATCTTGTTAGTAATGAGTATTCAGAAAAAATTTCATCTCTTATCATCCAAATTTAGACCAGCAATTATAACTTTTTTCTTTGTAGAACTGAAGTCAATTATTGCACAGGCTAAAGGCAAGTTTATAGCATTTCACAAACAAGGAGATATGTAATTTCTTTCTCTCTCTCCCTCTCTCTCTCTCTTTCATTTTCTTTTTATGGCTACACTCCCAGCATATGGAATTTCCCAGGCTAGGGGTTGAATCTGATCTGCAGCTGCTGGCCTCTGTCACAGCAATAGCAACACAGCATCAGAGCTGAGTCTGTGGCATACACCACAGTTCATGGCAATGCTAGATCCTTAACACACTGAGCAAGGCCAGGGATCGAACCTAGCATCCTCATGGATACTAGCTGGGTTTGTAACACACTGGGCCACAACAGGAACTCTCCGTAGTTTCTTTATTGAATATTAGCTACATAAAAAAAATTAGAGCCTGAAAAAACATCTGATAAGAATTTCAGAGAATGACATTTCTCCCTTCAATTAAAAATATACTTTGACACACACACACACACACACACACACACACACTCTCAATTTCCCTCCCTTCAAGTGCCATTGAATTCCACAATGCCCGGATACAGTCAAATGATGTATTTGTCTCATATATTATCTGACTTGGAAACTCCATATTTTTAAAAATTTTTTTTCTGTACTAATAATACATAACTATGTTTAAGATCACAAACTAAACACTGATATGTAAACAGATACGTCAAAAGTAGGCAGAGTTTCATACTCTGACCTTCTAGTTTTTTACAGCAATTCCTCCAGCAACAAAATATTGTAAGAAACACCCCAGATTTTCACATCACTTGTATGAGCCTTTATACCCTGTGTCATTCCTACCACTAAGAACCTGCCAGTTTCCCTGATATCATGCAAGAAGTGTTTCTAACATGCCGTGAGTCAGGGTGTAGAATATCCAGTGACAGAGTACCACATATAGCAGAGCAGACAAGTTATAATCTTAAGATATCTTTGCAAGTGTGTTGAATAGATTGATTTCAATATACATCAAAATTGCAGCATATTTTTAAAATAAATTAGCAGCTAAATCCAAAATTTATATAGAAAAACAAAATATCTAGAATAGCCAAAATATTTTTGAAAATGTCAATATTTTTAACACACATTTAAAATAAGATGATATACATAGGACAAGCAATTAAGAAAATTTTAAGATGATGCAATGATGTTTTCACTTTTTATCAACCTTCTAGGAAATACCAACATTCTTTTCTTTTATTATTGTAGTATTTTTAGTATAGGTGAAAATACTTGATAAAAGTTATGTTTAAATAATTCCAAGAGTAATGGAATAGCAAGATATTTTAAGCATATGAGAAAATAAGTCACTAACTACATGTATTTTGAATTTATAAACTGTCCAATTGACTACTAAAATCATTGCAAGATATAAAGCTTTATTCTATTAAAATATAAGTATTTGTTTTTTTGGAATATCTCCAAAAAATTTAAAGTCATAAAAATAGATACAAAGAGTTTTAAATTTTCAAAAATAAGCTCAAAAATTTTAATTGAGGTCAATGAACTCTGATAGAACAGACTGAAATAATCTGTTCTCCAAAACCAATTACTTCTGCAAAAGGAAAAATCTAAATAATACTTTTGTGATAAATGTGGTATTAAACACCCCAAATTGTCTAAAACTTAATATGTACCTGAAAGAAAACAGTTTGTTTTCAAAAATTCAGAAGAATGTTATGTAGGCAGAGCTTCCATGCCTGTCCACTTGCATTTCTCACAAGCATCCTATCTTTTTTCTTTTTGCTATTTCTTGGGCCGCTCCCGGGGCATATGGAGGTTCCCAGGCTAGGGGTCTAATTGGAGCTGTAGCTACTGGCCTATGCAAGAGCCACAGCAATGCGGGATCTGGGCCACATCTGCAACCTACACCACAGCTCACGGCAATGCCGGGTGGTTACCCACTGAGAAAGGGCAGGGACTGAATCTGCAACCTCATGGTTCTTAGTTGGATTCGTTAATCACTGCGCCACGACGGGAACTCCACAAGCATCCTATCTCAATAAATCTGTTTCTTGGGAAAAAAAAATGTCATGTAGCTAAAGAGACATTCATTAAATGTATATTACAATACAAAAAATAATTTTCTATTCTTGGATTTTCTAAATATTCTCAAATGTAAATATAGCCAAAATAAAATGTTTTAATAATCTTTAAATTGTATCATTAACATTTTATTGAGAAAAATCTCAAAATATTTCTTTTGTATTTTGTCATAGGAAAAATTATTTCCAAAAAATGTACCATATATTTTACAACTAATGTGTTGTAGGTTTTTAGAAAAAGCATATATAAACTATAAAATAAGTTTTACATCTAAAGGAAAAGGGAGAAACGAGAATTAAAAAAAAAATTCAAGTTGGAATATGACATCCTTGGGATTATGGTCAACTGGACCTTTAATATTAATTGCTTCTTGCTGGTACAAGTATAATATTTGCCTTTGGTAAGAAATGAAAATGAAAAAAAAATACCATCTTGAAAACACAAAATTACCAACCAAAATGTGATTAGACATGCATAATAAAAAAATATTAATTTCATATTATCATTACAGAACTTGGGTCCTGCGTCTCACTACTTCTCAAAAATCAATATGTGAAAGGTGAAACGGAGAGTTGCCAGAATGCTGGCAATATAGGGAGAAGGCAGACTCATGCCCCCAAAACAGACTCTGAAGATTCTGCTCAGCCCTGAAAGTTTTTAAAGGAAAAAGGAAATAATCTTAGTTAATCGCTGAGATGGGGGATCAAACTCATAGCCATCTCCCACTGGGTGCAGGTTTGTTCACTGGTCATGATATTTCTTTAGAATCTCTACTGTTCACACAGTTTATTCCTAAGATTACTGAAGTGAGGGAATGCTAGGGAAGAGATCTGGTCATCTATTAATTACTTATGTTTCATTTCTACATCTTTGATCTAAAGAAAGAACAGGTTAGGCCAGGTACTGTACAAGCAAAAGATTTGAAAAGTGTGCTTGGGGCAGAGATGAGCGGAGAGTTGGGGGTGCCTGATTTAAAGTTACTTAGAATATAGCTTTGCTAAAATTAAGAGAGAAAAGGGGTTTCCTGCTAAGGGTGATTTCCTGCAAAGAGCTCACATTATATGTCTAAATCAATAAGTGTGTTCTTCTTCTTGCTAAATCTTCAATATGCAGTAGAGGAAACAAGAGGATTGCATATTATTTAACAGAGTAATAATGATGTTTAAATGTTTAAATTACTTATTTGCCTTATAAAAACCAAGGCTCTTGTTTTAGTCTTCCATTCTACCCTGATGGATGGCACCTAAACTCAGGGCTAAGTAACTAGGGCTAATCAAATATTTTTCTCTGTGTAACAGTTATCCTATTTCTACAGTGTATTTTTATATTGCTAATACCTGTTACCCACAATTATTTAGTATGTTAGTAGAACATTGCCTTTTTTTTCCTGTTTTAAAAATTCACTTATTACAGATATTAAGAATTTCAAGCAACTCTTGCTTACAGGCAAAATTCAAAGATCCTTTTTTAAAAAAAAAAAGGACAAAGGATGCTAATTTTTACCAAAATAACAGATCTTTTCAGCAATATTATAAAATAAAAGATTTTCTTAGTTGAATATGCAAAAAGGATAGTATATTTCATCTAAAATTCCAAAGTGATTGTGTTATATTTCCTATTCAAGCCCTTTCTCTTCCTCACTCAAGTAAAATTGGTACTAGAAAATGAAAATTAAGTTTTGGGAGAAAATTAAAGTTCAATTTTTAGCACTTTACTTAGAAGATGCATTTGTCATTTGTTCCTGATTCAAATGTGGTTGGATTTAATAGGACACTTTTATGCTATTTTCTCATTTTCCTTTAATTAAATTTTATAGGAGGACAAGGTGATAAATGTGTTAAACATTTTTCTAGGGAAAGAAGAACAGATTCACAGAATCATCAGTTACCTTGAATCTCTCTATATTTCATCAAAGATATTGAATGATGTTAAACATTCAAATCTTTGATAACATAATCATGAAGTGATAATTTCTTAATTGGGGAATTCAAGGAGATTGCTTTAGGGAGATTGCTCTTATACCTGAGATTGAGGTAAATGTTTTCCAAACTGTGGTATGAGAAATATTAATGAGTTTTTCAAAATTGGTTGGGAACAATAGATAAAAATGAAATGGTGTCAGAATGCAGAAATAAATATACTTAATTTGTATGAATATATATTTCAGAATTATGACCTATTTAATTGATTTTATGTTAACATAAATATGTCCAAATTAGTTATTTCTATGTTTTATGGAAATTGTATATAAAATTTGGCCTCAAATTGTTATTTTTTAAATTTTACTTTAATCATTCTAATTTTTGATAAATATAAAAATGCATGCATACCTGGAAAGATGCTCCTTGGTATTTATTTTATTTATAAATTGTAAACATTTAAGTTGAATTTTTTCACTTCAAATTAGGCATATATCCTGTTTTTCATATCCTAGTGCATTCAATTGCAGTGTCTTTATCAATTCTACACTTTTGCCTTTAAAAGATCAATCACAGACTGGAAAAAAAATTGCTTTTCAAAAAATAAATTCGGCTGTAATTTTTCATTAGTTATTTAATCACTTTTTACTTATTCAACAAACACATGACTGAAGCACATGTTATTTGTCTGGTCTTGTGGATTTTGTAATGAAATGATGGGGTGCCTGAATTCATGGAGTTAATAATAAGTAGAGGTGCTGATCAGTTTACCATGACTACCACTTATCACTGATTTTTATGCATTCGGGAAATTATTTATGACTTTCAAAACATTTATAACCCTATTTTTTACCTAAAGTTAGTAAGTCATTCACATATCTTCCATCGAAAAAATTTATGTTTATGAATTAAACATGCTATAATTTTTTTCACTTTTTATTACTCAATGAATGTATTACATTTATAGTTTCACAATGATCATCGCAATCCAATTTTATAGGATTTCCATCCCACAGCCCCAGCACATCGCCCACCCCCCAAACTGTCTCCTCCAGAGATCATAAGTTTTTCAAGATCTGTGAGTCAGCATCTATTCTGCAAAGAAATTCATTCTGTCCTTTTTTCAGATTCCACATATCAGTGAAAGCATTTGATGTTGGTGTCTCATTGTATAAGTGACTTCACTTAGCATAAACATGCTATAATTTATCAAATTTTTTGGCCTACTGCACATAAAGCTGTGGAATAAGATCTGAGATATTATACTAAATACTAATATCCTAATTACAATTTCTATTTTGAAGATGGATCTTTTTCCAATTTGTAATTCCAGATATTAATCATATGTATTATAAATATTTACTATAAAATTGATAAATTTTCTTCAGATCAATATATTTTTTGAATGATGATCTCTAATACACAGCCATACCTCAATAGGAAATATCATACTAGGTTTTATCACCTTGGGGGTTTTTATTGGTTTTTATTATTGACTCTTTTGAACATCTTTGTTGGCTATTTGCCATCACAATTTCATATAATATAAAAATTGTAGTACACTGTCACTTTGGGGGCCTGTCATTAGCCATATCTTCCGTTATATCCTTGTTTAGTCTTTTCCCTTTGAATATGGGTTTGTCTGTGGATTGCTTTATACAGTAGCAGAGTGACCCTGGGTTAGTTCCTGACCGAAAGCCTAAGAAAGCTTGGCATCTCCTACTTATGCACATTGGGGGAAGACACCTGTTATATATAATATCTGATTTCCCTGAGATGGTTATGCTGTGAGAATTCCAATATGCCCACCTTTTTAGGAGCACTTGAAGGAAAATTGAGAACTGTGGTAAATGATTGCAGCTAAACTTCCAACTGACAGAAATTCTCCAGTTATCTTTATGGATGACAAGATCACAGTCTCAGAAGAGAAATATTTCTTCCTAGCAAGTCAACAATCTTAACCAATTTTGTCAACCTTAACGAAATAAGACATCACCAAAATCTACAGATACTATAAAAGAAACTGGGTGGGAAAGTTTTGAGGAGGTTGAATTCCTAACAGCAGGATAAATAAGGGAGTATTTATAAAGTCCAATCATGTTTTCATCATGCTATTTTTTTTTTGTCTTTTTGCCATTTCTAGGGCCGCTCCCGCAGCATATGGAGGTTCCCAGGCTAGGGGTCCAATCCGAGCTGTAGCCACCAGCCCATGCCAGAGCCACAGCAACACAGGATCCGAGCCACGTATGCAACCTACACCACAGCTCACGGCAATGCCAGATCCTTAACCCACTGAGCAAGGCCAGGGATCAAACCCGCAACCTCATTGTTCCTAGTTGGATTTGTTAACCACTGAGCCACAATGGGAACTCCTCATCATGCTATTTCTGAATAGACATTAATTCTATGACATCATGTGCTGCTAATATAATGTAGTCAAGAGGGTTTCTTTAGTTAATTAATATTTCTTGCTAAATCTGTGGAAATAGGCCAAAACAGGAGGAAATTTTCAATTTTATGTGATCAAGAGTGACCTTCAGAGATTATTTGTAACTTAATGGAAATATTAGTAAAATATATTTTAAACACTTATTTTAAAAACACTAAGTGGGAGTTTCCACTGTAGCTCAGCAGAAACAAAGTTGACTGGTATCCATGAAGACTCAGGTTTGATCCCTAGCCTTGCTCAGTGGGTTGAGGATCCAGCACTGCTGTGAGCTGTGGCATAGCTCACAGACGAAGCTTGGATCTGGCATTGCTGTTGCTGTGGCATAGGCCAGTGGCTATAGCTCCAATTTGACCCCTAGTCTGGAACCTCAATACGCCATGGATGCAGCCCTTAGAAAAAAATTCTAGATGATTCACATATAATTTCAATGCTATCCTAGAGCGGTGTTCAACAAATTCACCCAGCATTCATTATTTACATTGTGAAATGTATGCTGTATGCCATATATTTTATTGTTGAGAATTACATATGCCAAAATGCAGTTGAATACAGTGGATAAGAAAATAAGCTCTAGCTGTATTTATATCCCAAGTCTGCTTGCATCTGTTTAACTGACAATATATTCTATAAGTTAACATTTATTTAGGAAATATTCCATCATTAACACAATGCAGAGAAGAAAGAAAATTAGGGGAAACATCCTGTGTCTTTTGAACAGAAATGTTAAGTTTTCCTAAAAATACTGCCATCTCCACCCCATCCCACCAGCTTTCTACTTAGTATCTTCAGGGATACTTAACTCTCAAGTTCAGATGTGTCTCCATGTGTGATTAGCTATAGTCAAAAAGCATGATATCTTCTCTAAATATCACCAATATATAATGATGGAGATAGGATATGGTAACAGCAATAAAATCACCTGTTCAGAGTAGAGAATTTAAAATAAAATCCAGGATGGCAGAGAGTGACCAAGATGGCAGGGTTGGAAGACCTTGAACTCATCTTTTGACTACATCAAAATTACTGGTATTTACAGAGCAACTATTAATAAGAAGGACTGGAAAGATAGCAGAAAATATCCACTACAATTAAAGATGTAAAGAAAAAAACACAATGGGACACATAGAAAATGTAAAGTCATGGTATAGTCAAGACCCATACTCTGAGGTGGGTGACCTATGAGAGAACATTATTATAATTACAGAGGTTCTCCTCAAGGAGCAGGGAGTTTGACCCTCACATTGGGATCACTGGGCTCCCAAACTCATGGGACACTGTGAAAACCAGACCCATGAACATTTGGCTCTGAAAGTCAGCAGGGATTACTTTCAGGAGAGCCAGTGGTCTCTGGGAAATACAGACTTCGCTCTTAAATGATGCACCTAAAATATCACATGTTCTGGGACCCAGGGAAAAAGGGGTAATTTGAAACAAGCCTAGTTTATACACACAAACTTACCTTGGAGAGTCTCCTACAAAGGAAGGAGGGATCTGTCACCCTGTGGACATAAACATTAGTGGAAGCCATGTTGGAATTTTCCCTGTAGATTATTATCACCTGAATCCAGACCTATGCACCAGCCTGTCACAAGTACTGGGACAACCCAGGCCAAGGAATTAACTAAGTGAGGGACCAGCTCCCCCAACAGCCTGAGCTTCTAGCTAGTCAGGGACCCAAAAGCTCTGTAATGTGTCCTGCACACCAGTGTGCTGGCACTAGCCCCTGTATCCTCAGGGCCTTGAAGCCATCTGGGTCCTGACCCCAACTCCCTGTGAGACAGCTCTAGTCTTAGGACCATGCCCCTTCCACCAGCAGGCCAACACCTCTCTCAAGACACCTTGGAGCCTTTAGCCAGCTGCTGCAGGATCTGGACCCACCTATATACCTGTGAGCCAACAAGAGCTCTGGGACTTTCTGGATCCTTTATCCAGCTGTGTTAGGACATGACCTCACCCACCAAATGGTCTTACCTGCTCTGGAAACCCCCATGGTCTTACAGCCAGAGATTCTTTGATCTAGCTCTGCTCACCTTCAGAGTCATTTTACCCACTGGACACTGGCTCCACAAAACAGCAGGCCAACATCAACTCTGAGACATATTGGACATTTTGGCCACCCATCCTGGGATTAAGGTCCATTCACCAGCTGGTTAACACTAGCTATGAGTCACCCTGGACCCAGGAACTAGCAAAGTTAAGAACCTGCCCCATCTACCATCAGGAAAGACACAAGATCCCCAATCCCAGGAATTGAAGATGACACAAATAGATGGAAAGATAAACCCTGTTCAGTGATTTTAATTAATATTATTAAAATGACTATATTACCCAAAGCAATCTACAGATTCAGTGCAATCTCTATCAAAATACAAGTGGTCTTTTTCACAGAAGTAGAACAAATAACTCTAAAATCTGTATGAAAACACAGAAGACCTGAATTACCAAAACAATCTTGAAGAAGAAAAACAAAGTTGGGGATATCATGCTCCTTGATTTCAAACAATACTACAAAGCTACAGTTATACACACAGTAAGGTCCTGGCAAAATAGACATATTGGTCAATGAAAGGGAATAGAGAGAACAGAAATGAATCCACAGTTATATGATCCATTCATGCTTGACAAAGTAGATAAGAATATACAATGGGAAAAAGATAGCCTCTTCAGTAAATCATGGTTGGAAAACAACTGTATGCAAAAGAAACAAAATGGACTATTGTTTCATACCATACTCAAAAATAAATACAAAATAGAGAAAGACTTAAATGTAAGACTTGAAACCATAAAACTTTCTAGAAGAAAGCACAGGTATCATGCTCTTTGATATTAGTCTTGGTAATATTTGTTGGATATGTCTTTTTAGCCAGTGGCAACAAAAGCAAAAGAAAGTAAATGGGACATCAAACTAAAAATGTTTTGCCTAGTGAAGGAAGTTATTCACAAAATGAAAAGTCTACCTACTGAATGGGAGAAGCTGTTTTCAAACCGTATCTGCTAAGTGGTTATTATCCAAAATATACACAGAACACACAAGTCAATATCAAAAACCCAAGGAAATAAGACATAGATGTCCAACAGGCACATGAAGATACTCAACATCACTAACCATCAGGGATATGAAAATCAAAACCACAAGGAGATATCTCCTCACATCTTTCAGAATGACTATTATGAAAAAGACAAAAAATAAAAGGTGTTGATGAGAATGTGGAAAAAAAGGATACACTTGAGCCCTGATGGAAGGAATATAAATTGGTGCGGCCACTATGGAAAACCACATGGAGATTCCTTAAATAATTAAAAGTAGTATTACCATATTATTTGGCAATTCCACTCCCGGTTATTTATCCAACTAAAATGAGAACACTGATTAGATATATGTACTTCTATGTTTATTGTTGCATTATTTAGATTAGCCAAGATATGGAAACACCCTAAGTGCCCATCAACAGATAAATGTATAAAGTGTGGTGCATATATGCAACAGATTGTTACTGAGCCAAAAAAAAATTATTATTAAACCATAAAAAAAATTTCATTTCCATTTGTGAAGTGAAATGAAATCTTCCCATTTATGACATCATGGATAGACCTAGAGTATATTATTCAAAATGAAGTAAGTCAAATACTATGTGATTTCATTTATATGTGGATTCTAAATAAAAAAGATAAATGAACAAACAATCAAAACAGAAATCGAAGTATAGATAGAGAATAAAACAGATGGTTGCAACAGGGAAGGGGAATTTGGGAGGAAAGATATAGGTGAGGGAGATTAATTGTACAAGCTTCTATTTACAAAATAAATGAGTCAGTTATGAAATGTACAGTGTGGGAAATGTAGTCAATTATTATGTAATATCTCTGATAATGATGGATGTTAACCAGGCTTATGGTGATCATTTTGAAATATATAGAAATATCAAATTTCTGTTGTATAACAGGAACTGGCGCAGTGTTTAGGTCAATTACATTTCAATATTAAATAAATAAATTATTTGATAAAGACTTGTGGCTACCATAGTTGTAGTTAGGAATGGGCAAAGTGGATGAGGATCATCAAAGTTGCCAATTTCCAGTTATAAGGTAACTAAGTAATAGAGGTGTAATGTATAACATGATAAATTTAATTGACAGTGCATATATTATACATGGAAGTGGTTAGAGTAAATTCTAAGCATTTTCATCACAAGGAAATTTTTTTCCCTATTTACTTAATATTTTATGAAATGATGCATACTTACTAAGCTTATTGTGATAATTAAGTCAAATCTTTGTGTTATAACACCTTAAACTTATACAGTGTTGTATGTCAATTATATCCCAGAAAGCTGGAAGAAAAAAACTATTTCCACTTTCACTGAGAGAAATGGTGTTGAAAGTCCTATTTTCTCACCCTCTTGCCAACACTTGATATTAAATATTTTTATTTTTATTATTTTTTTTCTTTTTGCCATTTCTAGGGGCACTCCCATGGTATATGGAAGTTCCCAGGCTAGGGATCTAATCACAGCTGAAGCTGCTGGCCTACGCCAGAGCCATGGCAACACCGGATCCTTAGCCCACTGAGCGAGGCCAGGGATCGAACCCGCAACCTCATGGTTCCTAGTCTGATTCGTTAACCACTGAGCCATGATGGGAACTCCTAAATATTTTTAAATAAAAATAAAATAGTTCTCCATATGCAATCAATCAATCAACCAATCAATAACATTCAAGAACATATTGAAATACTGATTAATAAGAATTACAAAAACTCACTGCTATGGCAGTAGAATTATTTTCTTAATTCTGGTCTCTGAGATGATCTCTACTGTCTATTACACCTCATAACTGCAATTAAGATTGACCTTTTTTAGAGGATACATAATTTTCACCGTCCATTTTTCTAGTGAAAATCCACTGGCCTGGGAAAATGCTTTAAGTTTTGGACGTCAGAGTAAGTAGCTAGTATTTTTCTTCTTAAAAAAGTGTTGCTTAGATGCTTGCCTTTTTTTTAGTTTTGCCATTACAGGTCCTTTAAATACTTCCTAACCATAGCCAATGAGTTTTTAGGCATAGATTTTAAGGCTGAAGTTTTATTTTGGTTTTTGTTTATGTCTATGTTTTATTATTTTAACTATTACTTGATGAAGTCCTCTCTTCTATTAGTCTTTTTTGTTGTTGTTGTTTCTTTGTTTCTTTGTTTAATGGCCACTTCATCAAAGTATTTCAAAACAATAGCTTTTTGGCAGAAACAATGCTCTGAAACTACATCTGCTTGGCAAAGATTTTTATTGTTAGATAGTTAACAAAATCTTAAGGCCAAGATTTTATCTCCTGCTGAGATATTTACCACCTTCAGTATGGTTTAAAAAACTTGGATTTTTCAAGTCCATAAAGCTCCAAATTTTGGGACTGTCAGTCAATTTAGATGGCAGGCTATATGCAGAGTGTGACTATTTTAAGGAACATTATTTTCTTTAATCCCTGATTTCAGGTTACTTCTAATCTGAGATCATATGTCTCTTTAAGACATCAAAAATGGTGACAAATCTATACACCAAAGTATTTTTTAGTTTTCCTATTATATATTCTAGAACTATAGTCTCCCTCAACCTATATTTTGAGACCCAAATTATGTCAGTAACAGTTTGATGAAATGCTTTGCCCCCCATAAAAAGAGATGCTTAATCCTGTTGGCCATCTATTCACTGACGTTGTTCTATCCTTTATTTTTATTTAATGATTTTTATTTTTTCCATCATAGTTGGTTTACTGTGTTCTGTCAATTTCTATGGTACAGCAAAGTGACCAGACACACACACACACACACACACATATGTGTGTGTGTGTATATATATATATATATATATATATGAAATTTTTTCCCACATTATCCTCCATCATGTTCCATCATAAGTGACTAGATATAATTCCCTGTGCTATATGGAGGGATCTCATTGATTACCAACTACAAATGCAATAGTGTGCATCTATTAACTGCAAACTCCCAGTCCATCACACTCCCACCCCAGAGATGTCTGGGTTTATTTCTGGGTTCACTATTCTGTTCCATTGGTCTGTATATCTGTTTTGGTACCAGTACCACACTGTCTTGATTACTGTGGCTTGGTAATATTGCCTGAAATCTGGGAGAGTTATGCCTCCTGCTTGGTTTTTGTTCCTCAGGATTGCTTTAGCAATTCTTGGTCTTTTATGGTTCCATATAAATGTTTGGATTGTTTGTTCTAGTTCTGTGAAAAATGTCATGGGTAATTTGGTAGGGATTGCATTGAATCTATAGAATGGTTTGTGTAGTATGGCCATTTTTACAATATTAATTCCAACAACACAGGAACATGACTCTGTTTCCATTTCTTTGAATCATCTTTAATTTCCTTGATCAATGTTTTATAATTCTCAGCATATAATTCTTTCACCTCCTTGGTCAGATTTATTCCCAGGTATTTGATTTTTTGGGGTGCAATTTTTGAAAGTATTGTATTTTTGTATTCCTTTTCTAATATTTCATTGTTAGTGTACAGAAATGAAACAAGTTTCTGAATGTTAATCATGTATCCTGCTACTTTGCTGAATTCATTGATGATTTTGAGTAGTTTTTGTGCAGAGTCCTTAGGGTTTTCTATATACAGTATCATGTCCTCTGACAATTTTACCTCTTCTCTTCCAGTTTGGATACCTTTTATTTCTCTTGTTTGTCTGATTGCTATGGCTAGAACTTCCAATACTATGTTGAATAAAATTGGTGAGAGTGGTCATCCTTGTCTTGTTTCATATTTTAGTGGGAAGGCTTTCAGCTTTTCTCCATTGAGTATTATATTGGTGTGGGTTTGTTATAAATAGCTTTAATTATGTTGAGGTATGTTCTCTCTATACCCATTTTGGTAAGAATGTTTATCATAAATGGATGTTGGACTTTGTCATATGCTTCTTCTGAATCTATTGAGATGATCACAGGGCTTTTGACATTTCTTTTGCTAATGTGGTGTATGATGTTGTTGGTTTTGCCTATGATGAACCATTCTTTTGAACATGGTATGAATCCCACTTGGTTGTGGTGTATGATCTTTTTTATGTGTTGTTGTATTCAGTTGGCTAAAATCTTTTGAGAATTTTTGCATCTATATTCATCAAAGATATTGGCCTATAATTTTCTTTTTTGATAATATCTTTGTCTGGTGTTGGTATTAGGGTGATGGTGGCTTCATAGAATGTGTTTGGGAGTGTTCCTTCTTCGTAAACATTTTGGAAAAGTTTAAGAAATATGGGTATAAGTTCTTCTTTGTATGTTTGGTGGAAGCCATCTGGTCCTGGACTTTTGCTTATAGGGACTGTTTTTATTACATATTCAATTTCATGTCTACTGATTAATCTGTTGAGTTCATCTGTTTTTTCTTGATTCAGGTTTGGTGGGCTGTAAGTCTCTAGAAAGTTGTCCATTTCTTCCAGGTTGTCAAATTAGTTGGCAATAAAGCATAGTATTCTCTTATGCTTTATTCTATTTCTGCATTACTGTTGAGATGTCTCTTTTTTCATTTTATTTTTATTTGGGTTTTCCCCCAAATAATTACATCCAATAATGGTGATTTCCATTATTCTATCTTCCAAGTCACTAATATTATCCTCTGAATTATTCATTCTGGTCTTTAGTGCCTTTAACTCAGTTTGCATCTCTGCAAATTAATTTTCTATTTTTTTCTTGGCTCCTCCTCATATTTTCTAGTTCCTTTCTAAAGTAGTCTACATTACTGTTTATCCACTCTTAATTCCCTCATTCACCCTAATTCCTTCAGTATCTTCACTATCACCCTTTTGAACTCAGTGTCTGTTAGACTGCAGAGGTCTGTTTCCTGTTCAGGGAATGCTTCAGGTGAATTTTCCTGTTCAGGGAATGTTTCACTTATATTTTTCTTTTTTTGTGAGTTTAGGAAAATCACCTTCTGTAGTCTTACAGGGTTATTTCTATGCAAGAGCACCCCTTTGTATTTTGTGGGGGCTTACTACTTACTTTTGGCATGGGAGTTTGGATATTTGCTGTCTCTTTCTTATTTTAATTGATTTTGTATTTTTATTTATTTTTTTTATTTTTATTTTTTTTAATCTTCCCACTGTACAGCAAGGGGGTCAGGTTATCCTTACATGTATACATTACAATTACATTTTTCCCCCAGCCTTTCTTCTGTTGCAACATGAGTATCTAGACAAAGTTCTCAATGCTATTCAGCAGGATCTCCTTGTAAAGCTATTCTAAATTGTGTCTGATAAGCCTAAGCTCCCCATCCCTCCCACTCCCTCCCCCTCCCATCAGGCAGCCACAAGTCTCTTCTCCAAGTCCATGATTTTCTTTTCTGAGGAGATGTTCATTTGTGCTGGGTATTAGATTCCAGTTGTAAGTGATATCATATGGTATCTGTCTTTGTCTTTCTGGCTCATTTCACTCAGGATGAGAGTCTCTAGCTCCATCCATGTTGCTGCAAATGGCATGATGTCATTCTTTTTTATGGCTGAGTAGTATTCCATTGTGGATATATACCACATCTTCCAAATCCAATCATCTCTTGATGGACATTTGGGTTGTTTCCATGTCCTAGCTATTGTGAAGAGTGCTGCAATGAACATGCTGGTGCACGTGTCTCTTTTAAGTAGAGTTTTGTCCGGATAGATGCCCAAGAGTGGGATTGTGGGGTCATGTGGAAGTTCTATGTATAGATTTCTAAGGTATCTCCAAGCTGTTCTCCATAGTGGCTGTACCAGTTTACATTCCCACCAACAGTGCAGGAGGGTTCCCTTTCCTCCACAGCCCTCCAGCACTTGTTATTTGTGGATTTATTAATGATGGCCATTCTGACTGGTGTGAGGTGATATCTCATGGTAGTTTTGATTTGCATTTCTCTTATAACCAGCGATGTTGAGCATTTTTTTCATGTGTTTGCTGGCCGTCTGTATATCTTCCTTGGAGAAATGTCTATTCAGGTCTTTTGCCCATTTTTCCATTGATAAGCCACAGTCATCAAAACAGTGTGGTACTGGTACCAAAACAGACAGACCGACCAATGGAACAGAATAGAGAACCCTGAAATAAACCCTGACATCTATGGTCACTTCATCTTTGACAAGGGAGGCAAGAACGTAAAATGGGACAAAGAAAGTCTATTCAGCAAGCATTGCTGGGAAACCTGGACAGCTGCATGCAAAGCAATGAAACTAGAACACACCCGCACACCATGCACAAAAATAAACTCAAAATGGCTGAAAGACTTAAATATACGACAGGACACCATCAAACTCCTAGAAGACAACATAGGCAAAACACTCTCTGACATCCACCTCATGAATATTTTCTCAGGTCAGTCTCCCAAAGCAATAGAAATTAGAGCAAAAATAAACCCATGGGACCTCATCAAACTGAAAAGCTTTTGCACAGCAAAGGAAACCCAAAAGAAAACAAAAAGACAACTTACAGAATGGGAGAAAATAATTGTCTCTTTCTTTGGTGAGAGCAGGCAGTTATCCCACTGAGTGTGTTTCCAGGGACAAGGAGGCAATAGACAGGGCTAGTAGTCAGTGTCTTGTTGCTGGGCTTTTGATACTAGCAAGGACCTGCAGGAAGGTGGTACAGGCTACTCCTAGGTGCAGGACCCTTGGAAGTGCTAATGAATCTCAGCCATATTTAGACAGTGCCTTGACAATTTGGCAGTGGCAGTGGCAGTTCCCGGGGGAGTTAGAGCAAAGATACGTGGCATTTAGTCACAGTGCCCTCCTCTGTGGTGACTTCTGAGATGATTGGAGCTGCAAGTGATGCCTATTCATGCACCCCCTAGTGGTGGCTGGCCATGTCCACCTCTAAAGTCAGAGATAACTGTGATGGTTTGCCCCTGCCACCTGTAGACCAAGCAAGAAGCACCCTGTCCTGTTTGGACCACACAGAAGGTACTGCACATGCTGCTCCTAATTTCAGGACCTTGATAAATGACAGTGATCATGCTTGTGTGGGCACTACCTGGAGTGCTTGGCAGTTGTAGCAGCAGGGCCAGTGTGTTCCCAGGGGGGTGAGAGCAACAATGGGTGATGTTTGGTTACAATGACCTCTTTTCTTGCCAACCTCTGAGGAGACTGGGGCTTCAGATGGAGTCTGTTCAGAGACCCCTAGTTGTGGCAGGTCACAGCCCCTTCTGGTTTCTGAGATAACAACCGTGGGTTGTCCCCACTGCCTGTAGATGATGCAAGAGGTACCATGTTGTGCTTAATCCCTCACAGTCCTTAGTCCACATAAGAGGTGATTGGCCACCCATAGCCTTCACAAGAAGCCCCTGGTCTTCTGTAGCCCAAACAAGTGGCCTCTTGCCACCTGTAGCTTGCACCAGAGGTGCCCCACCCTCTGAGAGTCTGTGCATGAAGAGGAAAGAGATTCTTATGGTGGTCCATCCCTCCTCCTCTCATTCTCCCCAACAATGGTGTCTTGCTTCTCCAGCAGGCCCAGACCTCCTTCTGTGTTCCTTCAACTGTCACATTCTTAACCGCAGCCCTTGGCACTCTCTCTCACTAGCCCCTCAGGCTGGCTCCACACAGCCAACCCTAGTCCTCTCCCTGGAACTGACCTTCAGAGCCTGAGTCTCAGTGCACAACCCCCACCTGAGCATTTCAGGCTGTGGTGTCTGGGGTGGTGGTGCAGATAATCTGTGTGGCTTTTACTCTGCTTCACCATCCTCAGTCCAGCTGCTGTGCTTTTCTCAGTGACTTTGAGCTCCCTCGGTCTCAGCTGATCTCCCTGTTGGTTAGGTGGTTTCACAGGTGTGGGTTCCTTTTCTCTTTAACAGCTCCCTTTCGGGAGTACTGGTCCTGTCCTGTTGGCTTTTTTCTCCCCCATCCCTCTTTTATTTCTTTTGTTCTACTCAGTTATGTGGAGGGTTTCTTGACCATTTTGGGAGTTTAAGTTCTTCTGCCAGCATTCAGTAGATGTTTTCTACAAATTTTTCTACATGTGGTTGAGTTTTTTTTATATGTTTGTGGGGGAAGCTGAGCATGATGTCTTACCCTTCCACCATCTTGATCCTATTATTTGTTCTATCTTCTACACTCAGAAAACTCAGCACAATATGTTTTATAATTTGTACTCATTTTAGGAAATTATATTCTGTCATCACTTTCTTGTTTATAAGTTTTGAAAGGAGACAAAAAGATCTATATAATAGGATTCTTTTGAAGATTAAATAATTCATATATAGCTTTAAGACAGACCCTAGCAAATATATGATAGACAGATAACCAGCCATTTGTAATTCATTTGTACATATTCATTTGTAATTCAAAGATTTTCCAAATTATTTAATGTGTTTATATAAGAAAACAAATAGTTTTAATCATTTTTGATTATCAAGTGCTAAATCTTTTAGGCTTCAAGTATCCTTCAAGGAGATTAAACCCAAAGCTTCTGCCCAAGACAAGAATTACCAGACCCTTATCATGACCTCACCCATCTCATTGTAATGCCTCTTCCTCCACCTTGAGGAACCTCCTTCCTACTCCCTACCAGGAAAGGTATGTGGCCCAATCCTCACCCCACCTTTTTTAACCTGTTCCCCATGCAAATAAGGTATCCTGCCTGAGACCAATTAGAAGATTAAATATTCCCTATACAGAGCTAAAGCAATACTCATCCCTTACACAGGAGCAGTGGGCAGGGGAAAGAATAATCAGTGAGTTGGATAGGAAGACTAAGGTCCCTACTCAGGTCTGCAGCATGTGCAGGTAAGGGAAATCCAATTGTAATGTTGAGGTAGTCCCTACCCCCAGGGCAGCCCATTCTCTCTGAGAGTGTAATTTTGCTTTAATAAAATCTGCTGTAAAACTTTTGTTCAGGTGAACTGGGGTCTCCAAGGCAACACTGTTGCAAGGCAGTGCTTTTGTTCCAGAGGACCAGGGATGCCCCCTTAAATGACATCACCCTACAAAGACTGAAATGCTTCCAAGCTGTAACTCTTGAGCAGTAACACTGTTGTTTTAAGGGGGTTGCCTTCAGTTCCAATGCAGCTGGAAAGCTCCTGCCTAAAGAGCTTGCTTGCATCTCTAATGCCTGATGCTTCCGTTCTTTGCTGCATTGTGGAAGGTTATGGAGGGAACAACCCAGCAGCCTAATAAGTCAAGACATTATTAAAAGAAGGACATTTGAATTATCTGCTTTACACATTTTTAAGAAACTGTAATGTAAACAGGTTTTACTCAGTTAAGACATTCATAATTTTAAATACATCAACTACAAGATACATAAGTACTTACTAACATCTTTCTCTTTTTGGACCCTTGCCTAATTCTGCCTTAGCAAGTTGAGAGGGCTATTCAGCCATTAGCCATATGACATTTCCTTCATTACAAGGCATGAAATTTTGAAAACTTAGAGACCACACTGAGGAGATATCTAATATTTACATTTATCAATTTAATTTATACATTTTAGCAATTGAATAGGAATAAAGCACTAGTCATCATGTTTTTGTGTATATCATGAAATATGTTGTAGACCAGAGAATATCCAATTTTTAACATAATTAAATAAAAATTGAAACATATAGCATGTTCTCAACTATCTTGTGAATAAAAGACAGTGGAGTGTCATTTCAAAAGTATTAGGTAGTAAGAAGTCATGTTCCTGGAGCCTGACTATGGACAAACCTATTTTTGGAAAATTTGTGGAAGCTATCAATTTGGAACATGTATCTTCAATTCTGCTTTAGTTTTCTGAATAATTCAAAAAAAGATCTTACCAGTAAGGAAAAAGGACATGAAAATAAATATATAAAACCTTATTGTCTCAAGATTATCTTGAATAGAAAATAATGTGGCCTTGTTGATAAACCTCTTCTTGACAAAAATTTGTCACTTGGAATTCTGAACTTTTCCTTTGGTTCTCTATAAAAATAGTGTATTAATAAATTTATGGCAGGACAAAATATCTTGTTCTCTAGTATTTGGCCAAAAATTATCCTTTAGAATAATACATATTGTTTTAGACTCAATGTACCTAGGATTTTTTTTCCTTATTTGTTTTTTCAGGGCTGCACCTGCGATATATGGAAGTTCCCAGGCTAGGGGTCAAATCAGAGCTATAGCTGCCAGCCTATGCCATAGCCACAATAATGTGGGATCCAAGCCATGTCTGCAACCTACACTACAGCTCATGGCAATGCAGGATCCCAGAGCAAAGCCATGGATAGAACCCACATCCTTGTGGATATTAGTTGGACTCATTTCCACTGCACCACAACAGGAACTCCCATACACAGGATTTTTAAAGTATGGTTTGAGGAAAATTTGCCCTTTCTATTGGACTATGTTTGTTTGAATAAATACACAGATTCAGAGTTGATGTAAATTCAGGTGGCACACAGACAATGATTAACTTTTCTTTGAGACCTTAGTATTTTTTTTTTACCTCACCCTTTATCTACAAATCTCCACCACTCCTAACTACTGGTTTGTCCCACCTACACTGAAGGAAAGTAACCACTTATAAATTCACACCTAAGTGTAATAATTTAATTAGTTATGCTTGTTGTATTTGGCAGCTGTAAAATAAATGATAAAGGGTCAGGTTTAATTTTTGTAGCTATTAAATGAAACCATAATTAATCTAACTCCATTCTAAATCTTAGCCTCATATAGTATATGAACTGAAATAAAAACAATTCAATAATTGATTGAAATCACAAGAAAAACAATATGTCATTGGTAGATGCAATTGGCTACAACAGTGTCTATTCATTTTGTAATAGAATATTATGATGGATCAATAATTTTTTAATTGATTATGTGAACACCCAATGTTGGAACTTTGAGCACAATGTCTTCTGTTATAGGTTATAAAATTTTTGGTAAAGTTTCTCCTCTAGGGCCTACCTCATCTGCTCTCAATGGCCTGCTTCCACAATTGGCAAAATTTACTCTTTACTTGAGTTGTAGCTATTAATCTGCTTATGTCTGGAATTTTTCCCTGGTATGAGAAATATGAGAAAGCATACCAGCACACACACACACACACACACACACACACAGCAACAAATAAATGGTGGTGAATAGGATATGATAAGAGAGGCATGATAATATCTGGCTTTCTTGAGTAGTAAAATGAAATCCTACTTTTCAGTATTCTTACCTGTGTACTCAGGATAATAAAAATTAGACTCAGATTCGTAATGGCTAATAATATTTTCACTAGACTATTAGAAGTAGATAAGTTTCTCATCTCTTGCTGTAACAGTCTATCTCCATATTTTGATGTCTGATTGTTACTAGCTTTTAAACTTCAATTGTCTCCCTTTGGGTCTGAGTCCAGGCAAACTGATAAGAAAACCCCAGTGCTCCCTCATCTGGAACCTGGGAAGTTCAAACTATGAGACTCCATTTCCCACACCCTCTCTGGGCAGGCAGGAACCATCCAGTGGCCGTCAGCCTCCTCTCTCCTTTTTCAAGCCACTTTCAGACCTGTTTAGTGTCTTCCTCTGTTCTCAGAAAACCTCATTATAGGAGTTCCCGTCGTGGCACAGTGGTTAACGAATCCGACTAGGAACCATGTGGTTGCGGGTTCAGCCCCTGCCCTTGCTCAGTGGGTTAACGATCCAGCGTTGCCGTGAACTATGGTGTAGGTTGCAGACGCGGCTCGGATCCTGCGTTGCTGTGGCTCTGGCATAGGCCGGTGGCTACAGCTCCGATTCGACCCCTAGCCTGGGAACCTCCATATGCCGCAGGAGCGGCCCAAAGGAATAGCAAAAAGACAAAAAAAAAAAAAAAAAAAAAGAAGAAAAAAAGAAAACCTCATTATATGAATGACAACTCTCTTCTTTTGGTGTATATGTAGCATTATCAGTCTCAACATCCAATAAAATTTTTGCTAAGTTTAGGTTATTAAAGTTTTCATTAAGAGGATACTAACCAACTAGACTAAAATAGGCTCTTTTTTCTACAGAGATACCAAAAGTTAAATATGTATATTAGGATTGATAATAGGAACGTAAGCAAAGGAAACAGTTTTTTAGAAAACTATTTCTCTTGAAAGTAATTTTTCAAGTCATTCTTTTGGAGCAAATCTCAATTTTACCTATAAAAATGAGTGTTTGAAATTCTCTGTTGGTGCAGTGGGTTAAGGATCTGGTTGTTGTCATTGCTGTGGCCACTGCTGTTTGATCCCTGGCCTGGGTATTTTTGCATGCCATAAACACAGCTAAAAAAGATAAGTGAGTATTTGTTGTAATACAGTGGTTTTAAACATAATTAAATAATATGTTAAACTGGTTATCAGTTTACTTTGCTTCTGTGAAAACATGACTGAGTCCAGAGAAAATATTTTCCTATCAGAACCTTAAGAGATCAGTTTTGTAAGTGAGATTTTGATAGATTGGAGTCAGAGGAAAAAATGCTTATAACAGTCACTTTGGAGCTTCAGAGAATTAGAATTTAACACCTTCAAAGTGAAAACTATATTAGTGTTTTAAACACAGTACTAAATGGGTGTTTTTTAAAGTAGGATAGAGAAAGATAAGAATATAGACCTCCCTTTTAAAATCTTTTT
Source organism: Phacochoerus africanus (assembly GCF_016906955.1). NCBI lineage: Eukaryota > Metazoa > Chordata > Mammalia > Artiodactyla > Suidae > Phacochoerus > Phacochoerus africanus. The sequence continues at coordinate 37,454,775 of NC_062556.1, read as the reverse complement.
TTTTTTTTTTAACAGCTATATCTGTGGCATAGTGTTGCTGGGCTAGGGGTTGAATCAGAGCTGCAGCTACTGGCCTATGCCACAGTCCCAGCAACCCTGGATCTCAGCTGCATCTGTGACCTACACTGCAGCTTGTGGCGATGACAGATCCTTAATGCACTGAGGCCAGGGATTAAACTCACATTCTCATGGAGACTATTAATGGTTCTTAACCACTAATCCACAACAGGACATCTTATATATTACATATAATACACCATAATTTTTATACCCAATATATATTCTATTTTCATTAATTTGTTGGTTACTTGTATGTATAAATATATATGGTCATATGATTGCACAATACACTGAAGTGCAGCAGTAACACTACCACAAACTACACTTAACTGATAATGCTCTCTGCTGTATTTCATTTGACCAGAAATAGCTAGGACAGTGCTTTTTTGAAAAACATCATAAATCTGAGTATGAAGTCAAGAGCCAAAGCAGCAAATTTGTTTGGAATTTAAATATTCTACATGCGGTATCAGTAAAAATATAAATTTTAGTCCATAATATTCATTTAAATCATCACCAGGGGATTATGGCCACTTGTTCTCATGTTTAATTACTGAGAGGTTATTAATTGAGTGTCTTAGCTTTTGAAATAGGCTTCATTCAAAAGTACTGACACTAAGTATCATAGCCAATGTTTCTTTTAATTGTGACTGGGTCACTTTGTTGTACAGTAGAAAACTGACACAACACTGTAAATCAGCTTTAATGGAAAAAATAAAAATCATTCTAAAATATAAATAAATAAATAATATATATTTAGCCTCTGTTTCCTTAACAATAAAACATTGTTCAGTACATCTTAATGATTGAAACATGTTATCTCCTGCCCATTCTTTCACTAGCCACCTCAAAATAGTTCACAATGATTATTAATTTTATGTAATTAATATCAATTACATATCAATTACTTCTTATATCTGAAATTGATAATCATTTTCATATATGATGCTGATAACTAATAATTTAATATTATTTCAAAAATTGGAAAAATAAAATAGTTTACAGAGAATCTTTCTGCTCAGTATTTTTTAATATACACAGGTAAGAATTTCTTTTCAAAAGTTCTCCTTATGCCACTTTGCTTTCATGAAATACCTACATTATTAGAAACTGTTTTCATTAACTAAAAGAAATCCCAAAAGGATTTTCATTTTTATGAAAAAAGCGAAGAGCAAAAATAGCATTAAATATTGTTGTTAGCTTTTCAGGAAGCCATTATAAAGGCAGTATGCAGTCTGAGCAGTGAGAATGGCGCCACCAAGCTCCTTCTCCAGAACTACACTCAGTCAGTATTTCAGCATCAAGCCTCTATAGCTTTGAACTGTGTCTATGAGCATCTGTGTTTTTTTCTAGATTTATTTTGTGAATCTGTTAGCAAGATGTGTCCTAAGATAATTGCTTCTCCACTTTACACTATTTTGGCTTACAAAATGTTTCATAGGAAGATCTACTTTTGGATAGTGGGAAAAACCTGTATTTGCATTTCTAATTCTATACTCTTATTTTTATGGCTTTTCAAAGAAGGAGGTAAATTATGGATGCTTACATCACCAACTTCAAATAGATGTCTCTGTTTTTAAGGGACTCACGTTCAAAATATGCCTTTCCCTTGTGTATCTTTCAGAAAACTTTTAAGGATAATGTGATGATAGTCTCTTCATTTACCTGTCTCTGGTACCACAATACTTTTTTTGTATTACCATGATCTCAACTAATAAGAAAAAAAATGAGTTTTTAGAATCGTTTTAGATTTACAGATAGATTGTGATGGTAGTATGGAGTTCCTATATGCTCCATACACAAATTTTCTATTTAGAATATCGTACATTGGTATGACACATTTTTTTAAACTAATGAATCAAAACTGGTACATTATGATTAATTAAAGTCTGTGATTTATTCAGTTCTTTAGCTTTCTCCTTATATTTGCTGTTTCAGGGTGCCTTCCATGATAACATTACATTTAACAATCTTGAGTCCTTAGGCTCCTATTGGCTATGACAATTTCTCACACTTTGTTTTTGGTATATTTATATTATTTTTTTTTGTTTTGCTTTTCATCTATTTCATTTTTCTTGCCTGAAATTCTCATAAATCTGGAGGAAAAGAAAGTAGAAAGAAAAAAATCTATATGAGGACTCTCCTATACTTCATACACAATGGAAGTTTTATTGCCACTAAATATAAATTTACTCTTTGAAAATGTGCAATTTGTTTTATTTTATTTTATTTTTTTGGTCTTTTGTCTTTTCTAGGGCTGCTCCCATGGCATATGGAGGTTCCTAGGCTAAGGGTCTAATTGGAGCTGTAGCTGCAGGCCTACACCAGAGCCACAGCAATGCAGGATCCAAGCCATGTCTGTGACCTGCACCAGAGCTCATGGCAATGCCAGACCCTTAATGCACTGAGTGAGACCAGGGATTGAATCCACAACCTCATGGTTCCCAGTCGGATTCGTCAACCACTGAGCTACAAAAGGAACTCCCAGAATTCACTTTTTAAAACAAGAATTTTACTTTTTCATTTCAACCCTCTTTATGATTTTTAATGTACACAAGTCTCTTTGTTTCTATCTAAACCACCTCATTTAGCTTTCATTTTCTAGTGAAGCATAAGTTTGACTTTGAAAAATTTAATTGAAAATCAACTGTCTGCATTATTCCTGTATTTCAGTGATGGAGAGCGGTTTCCAGAGCCATGCTGAAAAGTATCTGATTAGATTTTAGTATCAAAGTAGTATATCTGTTTTGTACATCAGATAGAGCAATTTGATCTAATTTCTATATTAGTTTCCAATGAGTCTAAAAATATTTCCATTTTCAAAGTGCAAATTATCAGGAGTTCCTATTATGACTCAGTGGTTGATGAATCCGACTGGGAACCATGAGGTTGTGGGTTCAATCCCTGGTCTCACTCAGTGCATTAAGGGTCTGGCATTGCCATGAGCTCTGGTGCAGGTCACAGACATGGCTTGGATCCTGCATTGCTGTGGCTCTGGTGTAGGCCAGCAGCTACAGCTTCAAATGGACCCCTAGCCTGGGAACCCCCATATGCCATGGGAGCAGCCCTAGAAAAGACAAAAAGACAAAAAAAGAAAAAAAGAAAAAGAAAAAAAGAATTGTATTCTGTTACCAGTTTTTGCTTATCTTACTTTGCCCTCCCAATTCACACTTTCAGTGTCTTTGAGTCAAGCTAACTTTTTAATTGCTCCCAAATTTTTCTCCTTCATGCTAGGAGAGACAAACTTAGGACAAGAGTGCTCAGAGGCTAAGATCAACATTGACAGATATTTTACCATTTTCCTGTGATGGACTTCCTGTTTAATATCCATTGAATTTAAATGGGCATAACTGCAATATTTTAAGTATTTTATAATGCTAGATTTTAAAATCATAAATTACCAAGAATATGCTCCCTGTGATTTCCCAACATGGAGAAAAAACATTACATTCCAAATACGTGCATTCAAAGAAGGGACATTACGTTTCATAATTTTTCATAGATTTACCAGGAGCATGTCATTTCAAAAAATGCAAAGTTAATTATATAGTGTTTTCTCTAGCTAGGAAAGTCATACACAAATCAAACTAATTCTAAGTGCTGATGTAAAACAGAGTTCAGCTCAACAATTTTGATTGTTGGATGATGGATGGCCTTAGATTTGGATATTGTGAACTAAAGATGTATGTATACATATATATATGTGTATGTGTGTTTATATTTCTTATACTTATCTCTATGGAATTTATGTAAAGACTGTATATAAGTGCATTTAACCATTAGATTGATTGAAAATAACATTCCAAAGATTCTTGAAGGATTTCATGAGCACAATAAAAGGCAGAAAATCTGTATTCTTTGGTCATTTCTATAATATGTAGCTACTCTGAAGGACATGGATTTGGGCTGGATTATCATTATTCTAGAAGAGAATATAATGATAAAGAAGAAAGTCAACTTTCTTCATGGTTATTGCCATTAACTTAAATTTAATTAACTCCATAAGAATCTAACAACATGGATACTAAACACCATATCTTGAATGCCTACTATGTTACCAAGCATTGTAGCTTGTGCTAAAATCTTAGAAGTTAGGTTTATTTTACTCTACCTAGTTCACAAATGTGGAAACTCAGAGAGGTTGGGTAACTTTCGCATGTTTACATTTAGTAAAATCTGTGGAATACCTACACTTGCACTTCTGTTTAAGTACTGTGGAATGAATTCTCATATTAAATCAAGGCCAATTTGCTGTCAGGTATTTTCATTTGCTTCAAAATTGTCTTGGGCCTCCTAAATAATGACACCTAAAATATACATGATAAGCGTTGTTTATAAGTCTTTTAAGTATTAGAAAAATGTCTAATTTTATAGGGAAAAGATCATTAATATGGAGACCCTCATTCAAACTCGTTTCAATAATTACTAGTTCTGGAAAGCCATGTTTGGTTCCACTGGTAACACTGGTAAGGAGAAGAACCTTTTTTTTTTTTTTGCTTCCCTGGGGAAAACATTACTCTAACCCTATCAGAATACATGGGAACTAGGAACCTCTTTCTCCTCTGATATATGGTATGTGTGTATCACAGTAGGAAGTTTCTCATATTTACTTCCATATTAAAACTGAAAATTATAATGTCAGAACCATGATAGAAGTTCAAAAATGAGTAGTTCAATTCATTATTAATTGACATCAACTGTTGTAATTTTTGTATCTTTCATCCATATTAAAAAGTTCAGGAGTTCCCATTGTGGCTCAGCGTTAACAAACACAACTGGTGTCCATAGGGACATGGGTTTGATCCCTGGCCTTCTTTAGTGAGTTAAGGATCCAGTGTTGCTGTGAGTTGTGGTGTGGGTTGCAGAGGCAGCTCAGATCCTGTGGGTTGCTGTGGCTGTGGTGTAGGCTGGCAGCTATAGCTCCAGTTCGACCCCTGACCTGGGAACCTACATATGCTTTGGGTGCCACCCTAAAAAGAAAAAAAGTAGTAATCTGCTTAGGTGGACATATTTCCCATACAAATATTTTGAAGTGATATTCCTAGATAGGCATTTAAAAATGCCAGTGAATAAAGAGAGAACAAATCCAAGGAAGAAAATTCAGATATTTACAAGAGCATTTAATTTGCTTAATAAGTAGACATTAAAAGTCTGACATTTTTAGTTTCCTAACTTAAGCATTAGTGTATTTTGCCTACGTGCTAAGACTTTTTTTTAAATTTAACATTTATAAACACTGTTTTGTACCTTGTTTTATTCTTCAGTTTTTTTTAAGGCATAAACTTTAATTAAAAATCATAATAATTATAGATTATAGCATTTATATTGTGCTTATTCTGTAATAGCCCAGTTTTAAGTGTTTTACATATAATCATTACAATATTCTAAGTGTTTTATATATATTGTCTTTAAAAACCTTGTGAGTGGGTACTATTATTATCTGTAATTTAGGGAAAGAGAATGGTGTATAATTCACTGCCTTACACCAAATTATACTGCTAATAAATATTAGAGCTAAAAATTAAACCAGCCAGAATGAATTGACATTCCTTAATGTTCATCAAGATAAATGTAAATCTCATAGTATTCCAGTGTTTTTCTTTTCTTAATTCTACCTTTGCTATTCCATATGGACCTATTTTTTCATTTCTTTCTTACTGAAAGTGATTTATTTTTTTAAATATAACTAAATTTGTTGTCAGTCTTTATCTGAGATATACCTGAATTAATTTATGACATTAAATAACTAATACACAACAATTCATTATCTTTTTCCTAGAGGAATCTAGGCAAGCATTACCTAAAACTTAAAATGTTCTTATGTATCTATGCACCGGAGAAAGTTCATTGGTCTTTATGATTTTGATTTAAATGATTTTTTTTATTCTCATTTCACTGGTTATAAATATCAGACTTTTAAAATTTCTTAATACAAAATTAAATTTTAGAATATTTTTGTTTGTTTATATCCTCCCTGTTCTTTACTTCTTCATATTCATTTGCTATCACCTAATCAGGAATAATGAACAGGATATTGGGCCAACTTGAATTGGGAAGTTATTTTGACTCAGTTAAGCCTGAGAGGTCTCTCAGCTGTTTGGAGAAATGAACCGATGTTCCAAAAATCCTTATTGCACTTTATTGGTTCTATACTCTTCACAAAATTGCTTTTTCAATTGGTGCTTCACACAAGTTAAAATTCCATTTATATATTGGCATTTTTAGAATGCTACCCAGAAAAAAATGTCTACTGATTATAACATTCTTTATTTATTTGTTTTCAGCAGTTTTAAAGCACTGCTCCTTATAAAAACTGAATTGTCCTTAAAATTCAGTATTTATTTCATTGAGCTTCAGGAGCACTGCAATGAGGAAAGTGAGGAACTGATTAAAAAACAAAGGACAAAAGTCATTACTAAAATAAAAAGCAACAATTGTTTTTCTTTGATTAGGATTGCAGCTCACTTCCATAAATGTTTTCTCATAATTGGGGGATTGTTTTTCTATTCCAAACCCTTCAGTGTTTTCCATTTTTTTGTGTGCATTGAAGTCATGTGCAATGAAATCTCAGTATATGCATCCTGTAGAAGGTCAGGTTTTGAAAACAGATGCTGAAACATATGTTCAGATGAAAGTAATTTATTAAGGAAGTTCTATCAAGAGAAACTGATGGGGGAGTGGAGGAAAGAGAAAAGGGAAAAATAAGATGTCAAGTGAGGTGTGGTTTCAATCAACAACACTCACTACAGCCTGATGGGACAGAAAGTATACCTCAGCCTTTGTCCTACCAAAGGTGAGGGTACTTGCTTGTGGGATGAGTGTTTAGTGTCAGTGAGCAACACGAAGGTTTAGATTGTCAAATCAGATTGTGCTAATCAAAGATCTTACCTAGTATCAAGTTTTACTAATTATTTTAAGAGTATCAAAGTCCTCTGATCAAGTAGGGAGATGTCTGAGAAATTATGTTCTTCCACAAGGCATGCACCTCTGACACAGAATAATGGATGAGGTCTTTAAGTGAGGTTCCACCTCTTACTGCTATCACATTAGGGGGATAGGATTTCAACATATGAATTTGAGGCAGGTGCAAACATTCCATCCATAATACGACCTTTTCATCACTGCTGCAATGTCATAATAATTCTTCTTTTACAATGGTTTAAATATATGACGGGGCATTTAAAATCACTACAGTCAAGTTTTAATCTCCCCCAATAACAAGACTGCTAATTGAAACCTTTGATTCACTCTGAAGAATTGCTATCTCTTTTTTCAAAATGGCATTTGGCATTTTTCGTAAATTCATTTCTAGTCACCAATTTCTTGATTTCTGTGATTTAAATTTTTTTTTTTAATCTTCCCACTGTACAGCAAGGGGGTCAGGTTATCCTTACATGTATACATTACAATTACATTTTTCCCCCAGCCTTTCTTCTGTTGCAACATGAGTATCTAGACAAAGTTCTCAATGCTATTCAGCAGGATCTCCTTGTAAAGCTATTCTAAGTTGTGTCTGATAAGCCCAAGCTCCTGATCCCTCCCACTCCCTCCCCCTCCCATCAGGCAGCCACAAGTCTCTTCTCCAGTCCATGATTTCTTTCTGAGGAGATGTTCATTTGTGCTGGGTATTAGATTCCAGTTATAAGTGATATCATATGGTATTTGTCTTTGTCTTTCTGGCTCATTTCACTCAGGATGAGAGTCTCTAGCTCCATCCATGTTGCTGCAAATGGCATGATGTCATTCTTTTTTATGGCTGAGTAGTATTCCATTGTGGATATATACCACATCTTCCAAATCCAATCATCTCTTGATGGACATTTGGGTTGTTTCCATGTCCTAGCTATTGTGAATAGTGCTGCAATGAACATGCGGGTGCACGTGTCTCTTTTAAGTAGAGTTTTGTCCGGATAGATGCCCAAGAGTGGGATTGTGGGGTCATGTGGAAGTTCTATGTATAGATTTCTAAGGTATCTCCAAGCTGTTCTCCATAGTGGCTGTACCAGTTTACATTCCCACCAACAGTGCAGGAGGGTTCCCTTTCCTCCACACCCCCTCCAGCACTTGTTATTTGTGGATTTATTAATGATGGCCATTCTGACTGGTGTGAGGTGATATCTCATGGTAGTTTTGATTTGCATTTCTCTTATAACCAGCGATGTTGAGCGTTTTTTCATGTGTTTGCTGGCCGTCTGTATATCTTCCTTGGAGAAAATGTCTATTCAGGTCTTTTGCCCATTTTTCCATTGATTGATTAGCTTTTTTGCTGCTGGGTTGTATAAGTTGCTTGTATAGTCTAGAGATTAAGCCCTTGTCGGTTGCATCATTTGAAACAATTTTCTCCCATTCTGTAAGTTGTCTTTTTGTTTTCTTTTTGGTTTCCTTTGCTGTGCAAAAGCTTTTCAGTTTGATGAGGTCCCATGGGTTTATTTTTGCTGTAATTTCTATTGCTTTGGGAGACTGACCTGAGAAAATATTCATGAGGTTGATGTCAGAGAGTGTTTTGCCTGTGTTTTCTTCTAGGAGTTTGATGGTGTCCTGTCGTATATTTAAGTCTTTCAGCCATTTTGAGTTTATTTTTGTGCATGGTGTGCGGGTGTGTTCTAGTTTCATTGCTTTGCATGCAGCTGTCCAGGTTTCCCAGCAATGCTTGCTGAATAGACTTTCTTTTTCCCCATTTTATGGTTCTTGCCTCCCTTGTCAAGATTCATTGAGCATAGGTGTCAGGGTTTATTTCCGGGTTCTCTATTCTGTTCCATTGGTTCGGTCTGTCTGTTTGATACCAGTACCACACTGTTTTGATGACTGTGGCTTTGTAGTATTTCTTGAAGTCTGGGAGAGTGATGCCTCCTGCTTGGTTTTTGTTTCTCAGGAGTGCTTTGGCGATTCTGGGTCTTTTGTGGTTCCATATAAATGTTTGGATTGTTTGTTCTAGTTCTGTGAAAAATGTCATGGGTAATTTGAGAGGGATTGCATTGAATCTGTAGATTGCTTTGGGTAGTATGGCCATTTTTACAATATTGATTTTCCCAACCTAGGAACATGGAATATCTTTCCATTTCTTTACATCTTCTTTGATTTCTTTGATTAATGTTTTATAGTTCTTGGCATATAAGTGTTTTACCTCCTTGGTCAGGTGTATTCCGAGGTACTTGATTTTGTGAGGTGCAATTTTAAAAGGTATCGTATTTTTGTATTCCTTTTCTCATATTTCATTGCTGGTATACAGAAATGCAACTGACTTCTGAATGTGCATCTTATATCCTGCTACTTTGCTGAATTTATGAATCAGTTCAAGTAGTTTTTGGGTTGAGTCCTTAGGGTTTTCTATGTATAGTATCATGTCATCTGCATACAGTGACAGTTTTACCTCTTCTCTTCCTGTTTGGATGCCTTTTATTTCTTTTGTTTGTCTAATTGCTATGGCTAGGACTTCCAAAACTATGTTGAAGAGCAGTGGTGAGAGTGGGCATCCCTGTCTTGTTCCAGATTTGAGTGAGAAGGCTTTCAGTTTTTCCCCATTGAGTATTATATTTGCTGTGGGTTATCATAAATGGCTTTGATTATATTCAGGAATGTTCCCTCTATACCCACTTTGGCGAGGGCCTTGGTCATGAATGGATGTTGGACTTTGTCAAATGCTTTTTCTGCGTCTATTGAGATGATCATATGATTTTTGACTTTTTTGTTGTTGTTGTTAATGTGGCGTATGATGCTGATTGATTTGCGTATGTTGAACCATCCTTGTGAACCTGGGATGAACCTGGTCATGGTGTATAATTTTTTTGGTATGTTGTTGGATTCGGTTGGCTAAGATTTTGTTGAGAATTTTTGCATCTATATTCATCAGTGATATTGGGCGATAGTTTTCTTTTTTGGTGGTATCTCTGTCTGGTTTTGGAATGAGAGTGATGGTGGCATCCTAGAATGTCTTTGGGAGTATTCCTTCTTCTTCAACCTTTTGAAAGACTTTCAGGAGGATGGGCACCAATTCCTCTTTATATGTTTGATACAATTCACCTGGGAAGCCATCTGGTCCTGGACTTTTATTTGTAGGGAGTGATTTTATGACCTCTTCAATTTCATTTCTAGTGATCGGTCTATTCAGTTGGTCTGTTTCTACCTGATTCAGTTTCGGCAGGCTGTAAGATTCTAGCAAATTGCCCATTTCTTCCAGATTGTCAAACGTGTTGCCATATAGTTCTTCATAGTATTCTCTTATGGTTTTTTGTATTTCCGCTGTATCCGTTGTGATTTCTCCTTCTTCATTTATAATTTTGGTTCTTTGGGTTCTTTCTCTCCTCTTCTTAGTGAGTCTGGCCAGGGGCTTGTCAATTTTGTTTACCTTTTCAAAGAACCAGCTCTTGGTTTTATTAATTTTCTCTATTGTTTTTTGAGTCTCTGTTTTATTGATTTCTTCTTTGATCTTTATCATTTCCTTCCTTCTGCTGACGTTAGGACTTTTTTGTTCTTCTTTTTCTAATTCGATTAGGTGGAGGGTTAAGTGGTCCATTTGGGGTCTTTCTTCTTTTTTGAGAAAGGCCTGTATTGCTATACATTTCCCTCTGAGCACTGCTTTCCCAGCATCCCATAGGTTTTGAGCGGTTGTGTCTTCATTATCATTTGTTTCAAGGTAGTTTTTAATTTCCTTCTTGATTTCCTCATTGACCCATTGGTTCTTTAGTAGCATGTTGTTTCGTCTCCATGCAGTAGGTTTTTTCTCTTTCCTTTTCCCATGGTTGATCTCTAATTTCATGGCATTGTGGTCAGAGAAGATACTTGAGATAATTTCTATGCTCCTAAATTTCTTGAGGTTAGCTTTGTGTCCCAGTATGTGGTCGATTCTTGAGAATGTTCCATGAGCATTTGAGAAGAATGTGTATTCTGCTTTTTTTGGATGTAGTGTCCTGAAGAGATCAATGAAGTCTAACTTTTCTATTGTTTCCTTTAGGATCTCTGTTGCTTTATTGGTTTTCTGTCTAGAGGATCTGTCCATTGATGTGAGGGGGGTATTAAGGTCTCCTACTATGATTGTATTCTCACCAATATCTCCCTTTATGTCTCTTAATATTTGTTGTATGTATCTGGGTGCTCCTGTATTTGGGGCATATATGTTGATGATGGTAACATCCTCTCCTTGGATGGATCCCTTAATCATTAAGTAGTGTCCTTCTTTGTCTTTCTTTAGGTCTTTTGTTTTAAAGTCTATTTTGTCTGATATGAGTATTGCGACTCCTGCTTTTCTGTCATGTGTATTGGCGTGAAATATTTTTCCCCACCCTTTCACTTTCAATCTATATGTATCTTTTGGCCTAAGGTGAGTTTCTTGTAGGCAGCATATTGAAGGTTTTTGCCTTTTTTATCCACTCAGCCAGCCTGTATCTTTTGATTGGGGCGTTCAGTCCATTGACATTTAAGGTGATAATTGATAGATGATTATTTATTGCCATTTGAACCTCGTGTTCCAGTTGATTCTATGGTTCTCCATTCTTTATTTTTTTTTTTTTTTTGGTTGGATGGTCTCCTGCTATTATCTGCAATATTTGGTTTTGGCTTGTGGTTGCCCTGTTTTTTAAGTATGCTAACCCCTTCCCATAATTGTGTGTTTTAGCCTGATGGTCCTGTAAGTTCAAACACTTCATTACTATATTAAAATTAAGAAGAGAAACATACAAACACACAAACAAAAAGGGTTATTTACTTCCTAACATCCCTTGCCCACATTTTATGGTTTTGATGACTCTTTTTTATTTTTTTCTTTTTAATTTTATTTTGTTTGAGGCCTGTTCATGATTAAATCTGTATGCTGGCTTATTTGAGTGACTGCTCTCTGATTGCGGTTTCCTCAGTCCTAGTTCGTCCTCTTCTTCTTCTTTTTCTTTTCTTTTCTTTTTTCTTCCCTTTCCTTCCTTTCTTTTTGGTTTAGAGAGGCCCTTTCAATATTTCCTTTAACCTGGATTTTGTGTTGCAGTATTCTTTTAAGTTTTTGTTTGTTGGAAAACATTTTTATTTCCCCTTCTATTTTAAATGATATTCTTGCTGTATAGAGTATTCTAGGTTGCATATTTTTTCCTTTTAGCACTTTAAATATCTCTTGCCTTTCCCTCCTGGCCTGTAGTGTTTCTGTAGAGAAGTCAGCTGATATTCTTATGGGGGTTCCCTTGTAGGTAACATTCTGTTTTTCTCTTGCTGCCTTTAGGATCCTCTCTTTATCACTAACTTTTGCCATTTTTATTATGATGTGTCTTGCTGTGGGTCTATTTGGGTTCAGTTTGTTTGGGGCCCTCTGTGCTTCTTGTATCTTGAACCCAGTATCCTTTAGATTTGGGAAGTTCTCCAGCGATAATTTCTTCAAATATATTTTCCATCCCCTTATCTTTTTCTACTCCTTCTGGAATTCCTATTATGTGTAGATTGGCCTGCTTTATATTATTCCATAGGTCTCTTATATTGCTTTCCAGTTTTTTGATTCGGTTTTCTGTCTGTTGACCGGATTGGGTGATTTCCATTATTCTATCTTCCATTTCACTGATTCGTTCTTCTGCATTATTCATTCTGGTTTTTACTGCCCTTAGTTCAGTTTGCATCTCTGCAAATGAATGTTTTAGTTTTTCTTGGCTCCTTTTCATATTTTCTAGTTCCTTTCTGAGGGCATCTGCATTACTGTTCATATCTTCTCTTAATTCCTTCAGTATTTTCACTTTTTCTCTTTTGAACTCCAGGTCTGTCTGACTGCAGAGATCTGTTTCATTGTTGACTGTTTTAGGTGAGTTCTCCTGTTGGTTTGACTGGGGGTGGTTTCTCAGCTTCTTCATCTTGCTTGTTGTTTTCTTTCTCCTGAGGGAGTTGTAGTCTCCGTGATCAGGCAGTGTTTGCCTTGTCACTGCCGTGGAATATTTCCTGAGGGCTGGCGTTGTTGGTCAATCTTTTTTGAGGCAGTGTGGCTTTTCTAGAGTGTTGATGGGGCTAACAGTGTTTCTTTGAAGCAAAGGAGGACTTCCTGAGGGCAGACAGGACTGGGAGGTCCACACCACGATGGTAGCAGATTTCACTTGGTGATGCAGAGCTTGCTCTGGTGTTTTTAGGCTGTGGGGTTCTTGCAGGGGGTTGGCGGTGTTGGGCAGCTGTTCCTCAGGAGTGCAGCACCCCGTGGGGGCTGGAGCAGCTATCTGGGTCACTGAGAACTAAGAGGCTCTTCCCTAGGGCAGCCCAACTCAGAAGGATGGCCTGAGAATGTAGGCAGATCTTTTCACAGTCTGGCCAAGCTTGTTGCAGCTTTTCTGGGCTGTAGGGGCTCCTCCAGGGGGCTGGTGGTGCTGAGCAGCTATTCCGTGGGAGTGGGGCACCCCCTAGTGGCTTGGGCGGGTAGCAGGGCCACTGGAAACCCAAGAGGCTCCTCCCCAGGGCAGCCTGACTCAGAAAGACCGTCTGAGATCTTTTCCTGTCTCGGCCAAGCTTGTTGCAGCTTTTCTGGGCTGTAGGGGGTCCTGCCTGGGGCTGGCAGTCCTATGCAGCTGATCCACTAGGGCACCCCCTGGGGGCTTGGGTGCATAGCAGGGCCATTGGAAACCGAAGAGGCTCCTCCCCGGGGCTGCCAGACTCAGAAAAACCATCCGGGAATTAGACAGATCTATTCACTCCCTGGCTAGGCTTGTTCTAGCTTTTCTGGGCTGCAGGCCTTTTCTCGGGGGCTGGTGGTGTTTGGTGCTACTCTGCAGAAGTGTAGCCCCTCCAAAGGGCAAGCAGGCCTGTGCAGGGACAGCCCCTGCGGTGGTAGGCTTCAGGCAATTGTTGAGGCCAGCCCTCCTGGATGGCAGGCAGCCCCAGGTTCAGCGAGAGCGTAGGGGGTGGCAGGGGTGTGGGGAGGGGATGCACTGGGAAGCACAGCTTTCAGCTAGCTAGCGGGCCTGTAAGCTTGCTGTGGCGTGGGGGGTATTCTATGGGAACCCACCCCTTCTCTCCCCTCCCCAGCACAGGCCCAGACCAGGCTCTTTTCCCAGGTTCCCTCTGATGTGGCTTTCCACTTCCCCGCCCCTAGAGTATTGCTCCCTTCTTCTGCAACAGCTTTGTTTTCTAGTCTCCCAGGCAGTCTCTGCCCTGTCAAATGGTTTCTAGACCTCCCAAGCAGTTTCTGCTCCACCCCGCCCCCCCAGCCCGGGGACTAACCTCTGGAGCCTAGGTCTCGGTGCCCAGCCCCCACCCAGGCGTCTCAGTTTTTGGTGACTGTGCCCATAGTTCAGATGGTCCCTTCGGTTCTTGATCAGCTTTTCCGTACTCCGACTTACTGCTACACTCTTCTCTGCATCTGGAGATTCCTCCGGTTCGTTTGATCTTTCCCCCTTGTAGGTGACTTTCCAGGGTGCGGGATCCCTTTCTCCTCTGCAGTTCCCTTTCGTGAGCGCCCGTCCCACTCGGATTCACCTTCTCTCACTCTCCTCTTTTCTCCCGTTCTGCCCCGTAATGTCACGAACTTCTTGCCGTTATTGGAGTTTAGATTCTTCTGCCAGCAATTTGTTGCTGTTCTGTGCGAGTCATTTACTCTGTAGATGTGCTTTTTTTTGTTGTGTTTGTGGGAGAGGTCGAGGGTGTCCCCCTAATCCTCCGCCATCTTGTCCTCTCTCCAAGCTCTACTTTTCTAATGCCCTCTGAAAGTTTCTATTCTTGTACTATATCCTGGCTATTGTAATTTTTCCAGGGTTTCAATTTTAGCCTGCTTTTACCATGTTATCTGTTTTACCTAATCATTCTCTAAAATCACTTCAGTGGCTATCTTTAGGATTATGACTCCCAAATACACATTTTAAAACAGATTTAAAAATTTTATTCTCTAGTCAATATACATATATACATATACGTATACATATATACATACATATGTTTTTTTCTGTATTTCAAATGAATATGCCTAAAATTAAAGCAAATATATTTTCTCCTAACTCATTTTATTTGTTTCCTATTTGGTAGTTATACTATTTCCTTATTCTCAATACAAAGCCTGAATATTTGAGAATCCTTTTTTTATTCACATTTTTCATCCAGTTAATGTTAGAAGCTTAACATACTTAATGATTTAACAATCATCAGACATGCTCCATCCCCTATAAGCATGTGAGTCTTTCTCTGCCTAGATCTTCATTAGTTAGCTTGGGATATACCATTTCTAGATTTTCTCAATACAACATATTTCATGGTAGTAGATAGATCTTTCTAAAATATAAATTTTATCATGTTATCCCATGGCTAAATTTTTTAAAAAATTACTTATCAATTACTACACAGTAAGAACATGGAAGCTCTGATATCATGCATCTCTTTTCCCAGAATATTGAGAGATTTGTGTGCCAAAATAATATTTTATATGTTAAATGAGTGGCAAATGCTGAGAAAATAAAGTAGAATGGATTTTCCTACTGGAAGATTTCCCATCTCTAAAAGCTAATATATATTTAATATATATTGGAAATTTCTAAATGGAAATTCAGGCTTCATGTTTTCCTTACATGTCAATATCTATCTCTCTCTCTCTTTTTTCCTGTACTGCAAAGGGTTCAAGTATTATTTACCACATTTCTATTAAGTAAATGCCATTTTATTGTCTCTTACACTGAGACCACAGAATGCTATTTTGTTCCTTTTGGATTGGTACCTCAGGAAAATAAGTGACAGCATAGCTACACAATATACAAAGATACCTTGACCTATTTTGACAGCCTATTTTTCATTCCATTCAATACCAAGTTATTAAAACTCAGTGGCCTGTGAGTTATTTATTAAAATCTAGTGGCCTATTAGCATCTCCAGTCATCCTCTACAACAAGTTAGTCTTTTCTTCTATACAGCGTGCACTGGAATAAGACAGTGGAAGATAGTTTGTTTAGTCAAAGAATCTAAGCAAAGATATGTAGTCACATAGGTAAGTAAGAGAAAAAAAACATACATCATGTGACACTCAACCCATATAGGCAGGTATAAATTTGTCACAAAATATTTATGCACCCAAACATGCAGATTAAATAAATATTCAGGGATTAAAGAAGGTTCTCTGGAAGAGTATATATACAAGTATATAGAAGAGCACAAAATTCATGACTGCCACATGTTAATATATGATAGGTATCCTTGTAATGATATGAAAGAGTAGTCTATGTGACCTTTCCAGATTAGATACTCAGGCATTTGGATGTTTTAAGAAATTGGATGCTCTTTGAGTAACCTGGGAAAACACCGCCTTTCTAATGTATTTCTATGTCTTATACATTGGCATAAGCACTCAAACTTTTCCTTATGTTCTTTAGTTTTCCTGTCTGTAAATGGAGATAATGTTAAGTTCACTCTCCTGCTTGCTGAGGTTGACTTATATTTATAAAACACTCTGAAAATGAAAAGCATTTGTGTTTATTATCAGCACAAACTAAAAGGGAAAAAAAGGAGAGAGAAAGAGAGAAAGAAAAGAGTCATTTTCCTTAAGAGGGCAATTACTGCATAGAGCAATGCAGCAGAATTAGCAAGGGCAGAAGTAGGGTAATACAAATTGTGGAAATAATTACAAGGAAAAAGCCTTTTAAAGATTACTCTTTTTCATGATATAAATCTCCTCCATTGCTTTGAGAATCTTTTTTACAGTGCTTACAAGAGGTTTTCTACTGTCAATATATATGAAAAGAAAAATATTATTTTCCACACCAGATATAGAGAATAAATCTCTTCAGCTTAAGGAGCCCGGGTTTTCTAGTTTAAGAAGTATCAGGTTGGGTTAGGACTAAAAAGAAGCATTTAATTTTTTCCAATATGTGATTGCAGAAGAGCCTTCAATGAATTTAACTTAAATCATATACATTATTACTCTCATTATGCTAAATTATTTAATTTAATCATCAAATACTTGTAGATCCAAATTACTAATTTAAACTGGCAAGTAAATAGAATTGAAACAAACTCATTAGGTACTGATTACATTTGCCAAAAATATTTCTTATTAATCACACTCAGAGAAAATAACAATGGCAAAGTCAAGAGCCTGACATTTTATATAATTTGTGTTATAACTATTTGGTTACAGGAAAGGAAAATATCATTGTAGTCCTGTTAATGTGGCATCTGACTGAATTCTTTATTTATTACTATTAGTTTACCATTCCACTCATTTTTTAATTTTTTTATTGTCTTTTTGTATTTTCTAGGGCCACACCTGCAGCATATGGAGATTCCTAGGCTAGGGGGCTAATCGGAGCCATAGCCACTGGCCTGTGCCACAGCCACAATAATGCAGGATTTGAGCTGCGTCTGTGACCTACACCACAGCTCACGGCCATGCCGCATCCTTAACCCACTGAGCAAGGCCAGGGCACACCACAACCTCATGGTTCCTAGTCAGATTCATTAACCACTGAGCCATAACAGGTACTCCCACTCTTTTTTTTTTTAGAAGTAAGGTGGGGCAGGTTTATTTCTGTAAAAGTCATTGATCAATAAGACATATCTATTGTAGTAAAAACATGAGAGAATGGAGTTCTGTATTGAGTTTAGATATAAAATTAATTGCATTCAGGCAATAGTTATGCTCTCTCTATAAGATAAAGCAAAATAGGAATTCAGCTATTATTCGGAGAACTTTATCCAGAAAGACAGAGAAAAAGGAATATTTCAAGAACTTAAGAACATTGAGTTGTTTTTGCCAGATAATTGTACTTACATTTATTGTTGAGTCTTCTAATCTAAGCATTCTAAGGTGAAGTTAATGAATGTTGAGAATATCTATAAATCAATCATAAGATTTAAATAAAACTGGTATAAATTTATGTTGATAAAATACTATTGTTTTAGTGATAGTGACCTACAATTTTATTTTAAAAAGAAAAATAAAGATGACCTGGAATTCTTGCTAAGGCATTTTAATGATAATTTTTATATTTATATAGTGGTTAGAATATGCTATAAGATGTAGGAAACACACATATACATATTGCCTTTGGGTTTATCATGTTTACATCTAGAATAACTTGGCTCTGTGCAGAAACAGAGGGCTTTGTCTAACAAGGTTTTGCTTTTTTTTTTCATTTTAATGCTGCTATGAACTGTGACAAACATCCTGAATAGATTCCCTGAATAATGATATGCTTGCTTAAAGCATACTGTAGTCATATTTTAAATAATTTATTTAAATAAGCCATTCAAACTTTCATTTCCATTTTGTCCTATCTAAAAAAGTCTTGGGTTAATTAGCAAGCTTTCACTTTTCACTGATCCTTTTATGCTTAAGTAAAGTAAGGGGTTGTATTAAATTGTAATGATTTAGGACCTCTTGGCAACCATTCAGTTTGCAGTAGATGAGATATGCCCATGAACAAAAATTATAAATCTCCATTGACCATATTGATAAGATAACTGCTGATTTTTCTCCAATGTCATTCACTCTAAAATTTAGATCACGGTAAAGAAGTGGAGATGAAAAAAGTAAGGATATTTTATATATACATGTATACATATATATGCACATATACATGTGTGTGTACATATATATGCACACACACACATATATATGTATGTATCTATCAGCTACAACCACTACAACAAAACAAACCCCAATAATAATAGCCTGTTGTCAAGTTCTTCTTGGCTCAGCTGATTAAGGATCTTGCATTGCCACTGCAGTGGCTCTGGTTACTGCTATGTTGCAGGTTTAATCCCAGGCGGAAAAAATTCTGTATGCTGTGGCTGTGGCCAAAAATATAACCTAGTCTATTAAATTTAATTTTACTGTATTCTATTCTATTCTGAATAGTGAAATGAGCAAAAATGGTCAAAATTTATAAACTTCTAGTTATAAAATAATTAATTCTTGGGGATGGAAATGTATAGCATGGTGTCTAAAATTAATCATAGTGTATTATATAATTGAAAATTGCTAAGAGAATAGATGATGGAAGTTCTCATCACAAGAAAAAATATAGCTATGAGTTCTGATAAACATTAATTTGATTTACAGTAGTAATCATTTGCAACATTATACTATACACCTGAAACTGAAATAATGTTATATGCCAATTATATCTCAAAAAAAGACTAGTTTTTCTATCTAAAATGAAAAACACAGGTAACATGTATACTGTTGCTAATATTATTATTTGCTTTATGTATCCTGTCATTTACCTCTATGTATTTCTGACTTAGTGTAACAGCTGACTGGCTGGAAATCTGTACCAGTAGTTATGAATAAAAGCTACATTTTGTGTATTTTGAATTAGATTCATAGTCTAACCAAAGTATATATTTCTTTTATCTTTTTAAAACATCTTCTCTTTCTCCTCCTTCCACACTCTATTTTTTCCCTTCCTCAAATACTGTTTTCTTCTTTTATTGCAACTGTTCCAGCAACAATAGCACATGGTGGGAATTTTGCCATCACTGGCAAAATCACAATCTCTAATTTGAGAAAAATGAATGAATATTTCAGTAAATAATTTCCTTTTGGAAAAATTACAATTGACATTATCACAATTATACAGATTAAAGTTTCAAGTTATTTGTAAGTGAGAAAATAAAATGCCATGTGAACTATGATACCTCAATTTTTAAAATAAATTAAATGAATGAGTTAATTCCACCTGTATCTCATTAAGAAATATCTTAGCAAAAATGCATAAAATGAGGTCTTAATAAGGTTACAGAACCCTAAATATAGCATTTATATTAAATATATAAATTACAAAATAAAAATCAACATTTTTTTCCGAGAAAATAGATACTTAGGAATCACCTTTTTTATTTATTTATTTTTATTTTATTTAATTTATTTTTTCCACTGTACAGCATAGGGACCAAATTACACTTACATGTATACATTTTTTTTCCTCCCTTTGTTCTGTTGCGCTATAAGTATCTGGACATAGTTCTCAATGCTACACAGCAGGATCTCATTGTAAATCCATTCCAAGAACAATAGTTTGCATCTGATAACCCCAGGCTCCTGATCCCTCCCATTCCCTCTCTCTGCCCCCCCCCCAAGACAGCCACAAGTCTATTCTCCAAGTCCATCATTTTCTTTTCTGTGGAAATGTTCATTTGTGCTGTATATTAGATTCCAGTTATAAGTGATATCATATGGTATTTGTCTTCCTCTTTCTGACTTACTTCACTCATATGAGAGTCTCTAGTTTCATCCATCTTGCTGCAAATGGCATTATTTCATTCTTTTTTATGGCTGAGTAGTATTCAATTGTGTATATATACCACATCTTCCTAATCCAATCATCTATCAGTGGCATTTGGGTTGTTTCCATGTCTTGGCTATTGTGAATAGTGCTGCGATGAACATGTGGGTGAGTGTGTCTTTTTTAAGGAATCACCTTTTTTAAAAAAATAATATTGGTTTGTCTTAAGACCTCACAATTATTTTTATATACAAGTTGGAGAGCTATAATGAAATTTTACATAAACTGCCTTGTTATTTATTTACTTATTTATTACTTATTTATTAAAATAAACCATCTTCCATATTACAAAATGTTACATGATTATTTCATCATTTAACTAAAGTGATGAACATGTGTGTGATACATTATGATATTTTTCAGTGTCCTTCATACAAGTCAAAAAAGCTGTGTGTCTATGTACATGCAAGGGAAAAAAAAGGAAAAAGAAAGAAAAGGAAAAAGTGTAAGTAATAGGTGGATAAGTGGTTCTCCATTATATTTAATTTGACTTAATGAGAAGTCATTCTTAAATTTCAATCATCCTCAATATAGCAGAAATTCAAAATAACTTAGAGGAAATTTTAAAGCTGAAATCATAGCCCTTTTGCATTTTATCCCCTGGATAATAGATTTTCTAATTTAACTCAAAATTTTTGAGAAGTAATTATTAAAATATATGGTATTCGGTCCATTTTTTTATTATAAAATTCTTATGTTAACTAAGAGTTGTCTAGGTTGTCAAGGGAATTTACCAATTTATGTCAATCATTTGGATTCATAATTAAACAATTCTTTTTGAGATTTTGATATAAAATGTGCACAATTTCTGTAATAGGAAAGATGAAGCTAGGTCTTAGCTATATTTTATCAGTAACTTACATGAATCCTTACAAAGTGCTCTTAGAAATCATGACATTGTTTTATTATAAATTGTCTCGAATTGTGCTGGTCAAGGAAGTATCATAAGCCTAAATGATAAAACATACTAATTCCAGATACTAGCCTTACTCATAGAAAATAAACCCATTTAAGTTGGAATATGCTGATGTTCCTGTAATCAGAGAAACTTAGGAAAGCTATTCATTTCTGTTGTATTCTCCCCTCAAAATCTATAAGTCGAGTTAATCATGAGGGAACAGCAAACAAACCCAAACTGAGGGACATTCTATAAAATATTTAATGAATGCACTTCAAAAGTGTCAAGGTCATTAAACATTAATAAACATTGAGACCTCACAACTGGAAAACACTAAGGTAAAATGCAACATGGAACATGGAACAGAAAAAATAAGAATATTGGTAAAAAAAACTGAATTAAAGCTGTATTTAATTCATAATAATGTATCAATTCTAAGCAAATTCTGAGTTGTGATAAGTGTGCTATAGTTACATAAGATGTAATCTTTAAGAGAAACTGAATAAAGAGCAAGTAGGAACTCATACAAGTCTGCAACTCTTCTGAAAATATAAAATTATTAAATAATAATAATAGGGAATATTATTTAAAAAAATGAAAAATAAAAGATTTTGTAAGAAAATTGAGAATAGGTCAAAGGGGACCAAACCATATGCAAACCAGTTAAAACTACAATATAACCTACATTTGTCTCCTGATGATATTCAAGTTTATGTATGAATTTTATAGGAATTTACACCTACATTGATCCCCAAAACATAATACATATATTATGATCAATTTAGTGTTGTCATCTATTTTTTGTATGTTTCTGAATCTCCAGGATGAACAACAGGCTTTACCTTGTAACTAACTCCTTGGAAAAAGCTTTAGAGGTAAAAATTAAAAGGTCTATGCTGTAGATTTCTCCATCTAATGAGCTTATAAGCTATCTGATTTCAGAGACTGGAGTCTGTAATCAAACACTGAATAATATGAAAATGTTAAGTAATGTGCAAACAGCTGAGAAAATTGCCTGTGACTTTTAAAAGTCATATTCTATGTCTCCTGATGACCTCAAAGATGGTAAGTATTCTATGGGAAAAAATGTACTTTGTTCTAAACTTTTATAAAATATTGTATTAAAGAAAAGAAGCTGACACAAAACATAGCAATAAATTTTTTATCTACCTCCTAGAATAATGACAATAAAAACATAAGTAAACCAATAGGACCCAAGGGTGAAGCAGGCAAGAATATGCCAAAACCAATAGATGGTGGTATCTGTTGTACTTCTATGGAATAAGAACTTAATCTGGATCAGTAAGTTATCAAGGAGATGGAAAGTGATAATAAGAGAAGCTATTATCATTTACCTATTCTGGGTGTCAATAATATAATACACCATCAAATATAAAATATATCTTTTTATCTGTAAGCTTCAAATATATTTCCATGATAATACCATTGCAGCAACATGGATGGACCTAGAAATTATGATACCAAATGAAGTGCATCAGAGAAAGACAAGTATCATGTGATAGCATTTATATGTGGAGTCTAATAAAAAATCATACAAAATATTCTATCTATAAAACAGAAACAAACTCACAGATTTCAAAACCAATAATATAGTTACCATAGGTGAAACTATTGAGGAGAGGGTAGTGTTGGGAGTGTGGGAATAACACCTACACACTACTGTTTAAAATAAATGATTAATGAGAACCTACTAGAAATAGCACAGAAAAACTACTCAATAGTTTATAAAAACATATATAGGAAAAAATGGATATGTTTATATGTATGACTGAGTCACTTTGCTGTACACCTGAAACAAGTACATTTCAAATAAACTATACCCCAATAAAATTAAATTTAAAAAAGAAAGATGAAGTCTCTTCACTCATTGAATACTTAGAGACTTTCAAATGACAATGTGTTTTTGTATAAAGATTGCTCCTGAAGGGGTTTGGCTCTTAAAATGTGGGGGAATTAAATAAAATATTGTATTTACAGATTTATTTTTCCACTGAACTTTTTTTCTTTTTCCTTTGGAAAACTTACCTAAATATTATACATTCAACATTCATGCAGCAAATGTATTTACTTCATTTCAAATCTTTTTGGTGGAACTATTGCCTTCATAAACCTGTCTTTGGCTTCTGGATGTCTTAGCATTTTCATGTTTCTGTATTCCTGATTTTAATGCCCACTAATGTTGCTACATGGTAATTAACAGAGGTTTTATGAGTTATCTAGCTACTCTTAGATAAAGAACCTCACATAAGTAATTAATAAACACTAGCCAATGAAATAAATCACAAAACACTCACATTGATGTAACTCCCCTTTTCCATCTGGTCTACTGTAGATGAGCTACCAGCAGTCAGGAGTTGAGAATGGCAGTAGGTGTCTCTTCTTCTCATTCCAGATGAGTAGTTATACTCTTCATCTTCCATGGTTTCTGAAATTTTCAGAATCTGAATTGGGGAAGGCGGGACAGAAAACTGCCAAGAGTTTTTGTAGGCTAAAACTAATTTTCAATTAATAAAAAGGAAATATATTAGTTCATGTAAATAGAAGTCCATGTGCAGAGTAGAATTCAGAGTTTGTTAATCCCTTGACTCAATGCTACCTCAAGGGGATCAGTATCTGTGTCTTTCCACTATGCCTTCTAAGGTGTCAGAGAAATTACTTTCAGGGTGATAAGATGGCCAGCAGTAACAATCACATCTGTTAGTTGCTTTATAAATATTCAGTAGGAGAGAATACTTTTGTCTGTACTTTCCCATCAGCCACCCTAAAATTCGTCTTGATTGGCATTCACCCTCTCCCAAAACAACAGCTGTGTCTAGGAGTATGGATTATGTTATTTGATACAAGCCAACTAAAGTAGGTAGGCATTGTTATCAAACAATGAAGCTTGAACAACAGAATAACATGAACTTGGTTTTACTTGAAGGGAATTAGAGTTGTTACCTAGTACTTGTGTTGTCTTTAACTTTCTGGTTCACCACGGGGAATTTTTTCAATTCTCTGGACTAGGGCATATTTTTAAAGTTTTAAAGTTTTTTTATTTTCTAAAATGTGAAGAATGCTAGGATCAGATTAAATAACTTCTAAGATCTTCCAAAGCTTAGGATTGTGAAAACTACTTCAAAATGACTATAGAATTTTAACCAATAATTCAATATTTCTTATTGATTATTATGTGATAGACATTGTTCTAAAGTATAAGTAATTGATGTTCATTTAAGGCACTTTATAACTCATGGAACCAACATTGTGGTGGAGAAGAAGAAAATAAACAAGAGAAATGAAGTTTGCATTAAGTTGCTAGTAATAAACACTAAGTAGAAAAACAAAGCAGGGGGAGGGATTAAACAATGCTGGAGACAGCTTTATGTCAGATAATATCAGATTATTGTGGTCAATTATATCACTTAACATGCCACATGCGATCAAATATTTGGAAGGTGGTGTTGTGTTCAAGAGATGAGTGTGCCTAGACAGAGAGAGAGAAAAAGTGATGTAGATGATGATATCAAAGGTAATGGAAGTCAGAGCTTTGATGGGACTTATATGCCATTGCAATATTTATGGTAAATCTAGATCTTGGGGAATGCCTATCAGGAATAATTATTGACATTATTTAGCAAAAGCAGATTCAATCCTATTAAACTGCAGAAAAGAAGGCAGGATTTGAAGAGCAAGGGATGATATTTCATTGAAACCTATGCATCTGTAATGAGTTAATTTGGTACTGAAGTCTTCTGTTGATGATGCTAATAAGATGATAACATGATGTTACATTTTATAAATAATTAAGGACAGTGGGCTTTTAAGATGTTTTGGCCAAAATATTCTACCTAATACCACTAAAGAATTCAAAAAGAATTACCAGAATAAAAATATACATTCCAAGCATTACTGTCATGTTTCTCCCTTTACTAACTACAAATATTTTTCTCTGGAAAATTCAGTACATACATGCCAAGTGAACTGTGTTTTGAAATTTATGCTTCAGAAATCTTTATTAACCAATGCTGAAACATCCAAAGAGAATTTAGTCAGTTCTGTACTCAAATCAGTATAAATAGTCTACAAATTTTATACAAAATGAATCCATTTATGCTACAATGCATTAAATACATTCATATGCAGCTTTACTGTTTGATGCAATTATTTAGCATCGCTTACAAAGAATTTTAACTCGTTATCGAGCTTCTTGAATTACTTTTATTCACTAATTGTCCATTTAAATATAATGAAATAATGCTTATGCTAGAAATCTTATTACTTAAAATAGTGTTATTAATAATGACAAATTCAACTTTAAATTAAAATGCATTTCTTAGATTTATTTTTCCGCAAGTGTGCTAAATATGTTTTACTAGTTTTTTCACTCTGGTTGGACTTTATCCAGTATTTCCATTAACTAACAAAATATTAATAGTATCTATTCCATAAACCCAACCTTAATTGTTTTATTTTTATTCAAATCTGATTACATTGTTTGAGAATATAACTAGAAATTACTAATTATTTTCATTTCTTCCAGATCCAAATTTCATAGAACTTTGAGATAGTAAAGAGTAACACTGTTAAGAAGATTTCCTGGCTTTCTTCAATACTACTACTTTTTGGAGGTGGTGGAGGGCACAACTATGGCATGTGGAAGTTTGCAGGCCAGAGATTGAAACTGTGCCACGGAAGGTATCCAAACCACTGTAATGAAAATGCTGGATCCTTAACCCACTGAGCCACAGAGGAACCTCTTCATTACTATTTCTATGTCGTGGTGTTTGTACATACATACAATGGAATATTATTCAGCCACAAAATAGAATGAAATAAGGCCATTTGTAGCAACAAATGGATCTAAAGTTTATCATACTGAGTGAAGTAAGTCACATAAAGACAAATAACTTATATTACTTATATGCGAAATCTATTAAAAATGATGCAAAATAACTTATTTACAAAACCGAAACAAACTCACAGATTTCAAAACCAATCTTATTGTTACCATAGTTGAAACATTTTGGAGGGTGGGAAAAACATATACACAAAACAGTATAAAATAGATGATTAAGGAGAACCTATTATACAGCACAGGAAAATCTACTCAATAGTTTGTAATAATCTATATGGGAAAAAAGATAGATATATTTATATGTATGATTGATTCATTTTGATGTACATCTGAAATTAATACCACATTGTAAGTCAACTATACTCTAATCAAATTAAATTTTTAAAAAGTAAACATAGATTATTCTTCCAATTCCCTGTTATTTCAGTTCCATGACATCCTTTTCTCTTCTGATCTTGTTTTCCTCCAGACCTCAGCTTCTCACAGCCAAGCTCTTAATATTTCCAATAATTCCACAATACTCCATAATGTCAATATCATGTGTTCTGTTCTCTGACCCATTGCTTTTAATTTTTTTATTTCCAATCTTCAGATGTCCTGAATCCAGCAGTCCTTCCACTCCACCTGAACCATTGTACTACCATGTTTTCATCTTTTTAATCACTTCAAGTCTGTATTCCCTTCTTGCTCATTTTATATTTAATTGTTGATCAATATAATCACTTCTGCCTGAAAACCTTGAGGTCACTTCCCCATCTCTCACTCTTGTAAAATCATAGCAATTGTTTAGATGTGAATTGACATCTTTACACTATACTCATTCAGGTAAGTGAGAAACTTCAGGGTTTTGCTGCTGTCAGGAGGTCATGTTCTATACCCATTGGGTATACCCATTGGGTATACTCATTGGGATGAAAATTTTACATTTCTCCTATTCCTGAAACTCCATTTTACCCCAGCTGATCTGCATTGGTGATGGTATTATTGTCTATTTGAAGAAAATTAAACTCATTTGAAGAAATATAGAAATTACCAAAACCTCATTCCCCCAACTACTCACATTTTTATCCATAAGCTCCATCTTCCCACCTTCTCCTATCTAAGTACAATTTTCCATTTATACATGGGATCTTATTTTCTACTACTTACTAGATGATGCCTGACTGCAATCCTTCTTTCTCTTTCCTAAACCATGTCATTTACACTTTACACTCTAACACTCCTTTCAACATGGAAATAACCCAGTGTTTACCTCACATTAACCATCCATTTTTCAACACTTCTTTTTCAGTCAGTTACAGACCCACTTCCTTACTCTCCTTTATACTAAACAATCTCAAAAGAGTTGTCTTTTTTCACTGTACGTCTTCTTATTAAAAACACAACATTGAATATTTGATCTAAATTCTTATGCTAATGGTATTGCTAAGCATATTTCCAATTTTCAGTGCTCGCTTCATCAGAGATATTTGACACAATGATCCTTTATCTTCCTTATTGCACATTCTTCCCTTGGCTTTCATGACACCAAAAACTCAGTTTCCCTTTTAGTTTACTGGCCACTCATTCTCCACACTTCCTTATGGTTATTCCTTTTCTCCTGACTCTTTATTTTATTTTTATTTTGATTTTTGATTTTTAGGGCTGCACCAATGGCATATGGAGTTTCCCAGACTAAGGGTCCAATCGGAGCTGTAGCTGCCAGCAGGATCCAAGCCACATCTGCAACCTACACTGCAGCTCACAGCAATGCAGTATCCTTAATCCACTGAGCAAGGCCAGGCATTCAACCTGCATCCTTATGGATGCTAGTCAGATTTGTTAACCACTGAGCCACAATGGGAACTCCCCTGAATTTTTATTTTAAAGCATCCCAGGGATCAGACTTTGACTCCTTTCTTCTCAATCACTATAACATTTCCTAATCTTGTCTACTCTTTTGATTTTTATTGTTGTGTTAAATTTTCAGCTCAGAACTCTCTCATGAACTCCAGACTTGTAGGTATATTACACTGCCTGCTGGACATCTCCACTTGGATGACTAATAGACATTTCAATATTTTCAAGTCTAAATTTAACTTCTAGTCCCCCCCCCAACCTACTCTTCTCACAGCCTTCTCTTCTCAATCAATGGCAACTGCACCAATAGAGATGTTAGACAAAAACAAACAACCAAAAACAAAACAAAACAAACAGACTCATTCTTGACATCTCTTATTCCCCTATACAAAATCTGTTAGATAATTTTATGGTCTCTACTTTAAAAATATACCAGAATCTGTGTTCTTTCCACTCCTCTATTCCAGCACCTCTGTGGTTGGAGCAACCAACATCTCTAGCCTGGATTTCACAGTAGCCTCCTAACAGACTACTTCTTTTTTTTCTGTTTGTTTGTTTATTTATTTATTTAATAGTTATTTCCCTAATACAATTTTTTTCCTACTGTACAGCATGGTGACTCAGTTATACATACATGTACACATTCTATTTTCACACATTATCATGCTCCATCATAAGCGACTAGACATAGTTCCCAGTGCTACACATAGGATCTCATTGTTCATCCATTCCAAAGGCAATAGTTTGTATCTATTAACCCCAAGGTCCCCAACCACCCACTCCCTCCCCCACCCCCTTGGCAACCACAAGTCTATACTCCAAGTCCATGATTTTCTTTTCTGTGGAAAGGTTCATTTTTGCCTTATATTAGTTTCCAGATATGTGATATCATATGGTATTTATCTTTCTCTTTCTGACGTACTTAACTCAGTATGAGAGTCTCTAGTTCCATCCATTTTGGTGCAAATGGCATTATTCTGTTCTTTCTTATGGCTGAGTAGTATTCCATTGTGTATATATACCACATCTTCCTAGTCCAATCATCAGTCAATGGACATTTGGATTGTTTCCATTTCTTGGCTATTGTGAATAGAGCTGCAATGAACATGAAGGCGCATGTGTCTTTTTTAAGGAAATTTTTGTCCAAATATATGCCTAAGAGTGGGATTGCTGGATCATATGGTAGTTCTATGTATAGATTTCTAAGGTATCTCCATACTGATCTCCAAAGTGGTTGTACTAGCTTACATTCCCACCAACAGTGCAGGAGGGTTCCCTTTTCTCCATGCCCCCTCCAGCATTTGTTATTTGTGGACTTATTAATGATGGCCATTATGACTGGTGTGAGGTGGCAATAAATACATATCTATCAATAATCACCTTAAATGTCAGTGGACTGAATGCTCCAATCAAAAGTCACAGAGTGGCAGATGGGATAAAAAAGCAAAAATCTTCAATCTGCTGCCTACAAGCAACTCACCTTAGAGCAAAGGACACATATAGATTGAAAATGAGGGGGTGGGAAAAGATATTTCCTGCCAATGGACAAGATGGGAAAGCAGGAGTTGCAATACTCCTATCAGACAAAATAGACTTTATAATGAAGTCCGTAAAGAAAGACATTATTTAATGGTTAAAGGATCCATTCAAGAAGAGGATATTACAGTTGTCAATATATATATGCCCCTAATATAGGCACACCCAGATACCTGCAACAAATACTAACAGACATAAAAGGAGAAATCAATGGGAATACAATCATAGCAAGAGACTTTAACATCCCACTCACATCAATGGACTGATCCTCTAGACAGAAAATCAGACTACTTCTACTCCTGACACCTGAGAATCTCTTCTTAATAGAAAAGTCAGAGAGGTCCATTTAAAATGTAATATCACTACTCTTTTCAAAACTGTGAAGTGATTCTCCCACTTTACAAAAGCAAACTTATGAGGCCCTATGAGGAGTTACTTGATTGCTCCCATGGTGCCTATTCTGCTCCCTTCACTTCAACTACACTGGCCTTATTTCAGGCATGGTAGATATAGAGTGAAAAGTCATTTTGTAGCATCTGTCCTGATTGATTTCCCCCCAGATATCTTCATGGGTCTCATATGAATCTGCACAAATGTTCGCATGTCACTAGGACTCCTTAGACCAGTGTATTTAAAATTGCAACTGTATCATTCCTGAAACTCTCAACCTCCTTGCCCTTCACTACATGTATTTCCCTGGCATCCCTTATCACATTTTAACTTATTTATTACTTGTTTTTAAATTAGGCTTTTAAAAATAGGGAATTTTATTTTCCCTAATAAATGTTAGCAGGGAAGCAAAAATACTTGGTCTGCTAATGTAGCCAAGGAGCCACTGCTTCCTGATGCATGATAAGCACTTATTTGTTTTGGGGGGGTTTCTCATTTTTTTTCTTTTTAGGGCTCTACCTGCAGCATATGGAAATTCTCAGACTAGGCTTCCATCCTGCTACACAGCCATAGCAATGCCAGATCCGTGTTGCATCTGCAACCTATGTCAGTTTTTGGCAAAGCCAGATCCCTAACCCACTGAGTGAGGCCAGGGATCAAACCCACATTCTCATGGATACTGTCAGGTTCTTAACCCACTGAGCCATAATGAGAATATCCAGCACTTATTTGTTTTTAACTAAATGAAATAACAATGTTTAATGAGCATTTAATATTTGTCAGGCACTGCACTAAATGTCTTATGAGACTTACTATTGTCACTAATATATAGCTATTGAGGTGGGGAGTAGAATACAGTATCTATTCAGATATCTAGGGGATTTAAATGCATTAAGTCATTTTATGTGAATAACAAACTACATGAAGTAGGTACTAATATATTTTCCATTTTGTCAAAGTATAAACACTGACATACAGAGGATTTTGTAACTTGCTTGAGGCTACATAGCAAATAAATTGTAAAGCTGGTGTTCACGTCCAGGCAGTCTGGCTCTGGCATTCAAGATTTCAGCCACATATACACTTTCTCATGCTAGAAAGGAGGATAGCTGTGATTTGAAGACAAGCAGTCTGAATCTTGAGCCCACATCCTTAATGACCAACATATATTTCATTCAGTGCTAGACCCTTAGGAATAAATCAGGGCTCATTGGCTGACTGAATGTGTTCATTTTCAGTTCTATTAAGTTGTCAACAGGCACTAGAAAGAAAGAGTAGAATGATATAAAAGTGTTTAATGTCTGCAATGACTTTGAGATACAGGAATTTAAATAAGTTCTTAGCCTTATGAAACCATTTAATCTATGTCTACATGGCATGCTACTCTGATATGTAAACAATAATAAGTGCTTTTAAAAAAGAATCACTCAGTCACACACTTAATCACTCTAGGCAGTATTTGTTACTTCATCAAATTATAACATTTGAATTAGAATGACATAAATTTCTGATTTTGAATAAAATGCTATGATCACAGGTGACAATAAACTTAGATTTTACCTTCATTACTTTTTTACCATTTAATGAATTATTTTATACAATTTAAAAAATATCATCATCATCATCATGGATACTTGTTTGTCATGAGTATACATGCTGTGTATAAAAATTATATCAGCATTTACACACTAATAAATGTTTTCACAAATGACAATGATGAGACAGAATGAATTTATGGCAAGAATTACAGTACATTCAACTGGCTAATTTTTCTGCTATGGGAGTATAATTATGATTTCCCCCTTACTGTTTATTTCATCAAAAAATCACAATACATTGCTGTTATTTGTTAAATATTTCCATAATATTTACAAATTTTATGTTTAGGGACTTTAAGACTCCACAGGATATATTGTTTTTAAATGAAGACTTTCAATGCTAACTTTTTTATAAGTTTTATGAGAAAGTTGTATAAAAATGCCAGATAATGAAAGAAATAAAATTTACCATAAAGAGAAGCATATCATGGGAAAGCATCTGCTAAGAGCTTAGTAAGAAAATATAAGAAACTAATTCTGAACATTTTCAGAGGCATGCCTTTTTTTAAGCATGTTTACTCATAAATAATTGAAATTTAACTTTCCTTTGCAAATAGTCCCAATTTTTTTTCCTTGTTCAGTTTTTATTTTGTTTGAAAATCCTGCAGAAAAGAAACTCATGGACTTGGAGAACAAATAGTCCCAATTTAGATTTAAGTGTACTAAAAAGGGTAACTCTGGGTTTTATTCCTGATAAGAGTACACTTTAAAAGCATCTACTGTCATTTGGAAGAATATTTGAGTATAACTATACATCTTATCTTTTTTTTTTTAATTTTCTTAGAGCCACCCCCAAAGCATATGGAGGTTCACAGACTAGGGGTCTAATCAGAGCTGTAGCCACTGGCATACACAAGAGCCACAGCAACTCCAGATCCAAGCCACTTCTGTGACCTACACCACAGCTCACAGCAACATGGGATCCTTAACCCACTGACTGAGCCCAGGGATCAACCCTGCAACCTCATGGTTCCTAGTTGGATTTGTTTCCGCTGAGCTATGATGGGAACTCCAAGTGTTCATTTTTTTAGAGTATAGAAATTCAAACAGAAGCTGTCTTCTCACAAATACAAATTATGAAACAATTATGAGATTTTGATCAGCATTTTTTAAATTTGTGGCTTACATTTACAATAGAGCTTATACATTTCATAGCAATTTTGGATAGCAATCTTTAAGATTCTTAGTAATTTTTTACTTAATATGCATTAGAGATGTTGATTGCTACATTTGAAAATGGGTACTGTTGACTAAAAAACAAAAACAACATGAGAGCTGTGGATTCAGTTTTATTGAGGTTTACTGAAGACTGTATCTGGGAGAGAG
The DNA here is from genome assembly GCF_016906955.1 of Phacochoerus africanus. NCBI lineage: Eukaryota > Metazoa > Chordata > Mammalia > Artiodactyla > Suidae > Phacochoerus > Phacochoerus africanus. The sequence goes on along the minus strand of NC_062556.1, from coordinate 37,422,060 downwards.
CCTATCATATAACTCTGAGGAACTGCTCCAAAAAGTTAGAGAGCTGAGTACATACATATACATATACACACATATACATATTTATGTATATACACATACATATATACATGTACATACATGTATTATATATGATTTTGGTAAAAAAGGATACACACAATCAGGTACACATTTTTGTAGAATTTTTGCTACTATGTACGAGAGCAGATGTCTCTGTTAATGATTTCAGTGCTTTTCTAGGTATGAAAAGATGCAATAAATTGGGTTCATAATATTTTCTCCTAAAAATATCTAACTATCTGACTGTTAAGTTAGATTTTCCCAGAGCACAGAGTACCTCATTCCTGATCTCTAACCTGAACTTCTTTCAGGGTGTGTTAAAAGGCCAGCATTGCAGTGGCTAGTGACCTCATTTTATAGAACCAGACAGGGAGTGAAATTTTTGGTGGGCAACATTTAACACTTACTAGATTGCTTATATAGTTTGTTTGTATTCTTTTTTTATTACTATTTTGAAAGGCTGCACCCATGGCACTTGAAGCTTCCCAGGCTAAGAGTCCAATCAGAGCTACAGCTGCTGGCCTACACCACAGCCACAGCAACACCAGATCCTTAACCCACTGATCAAGGCCAGGGATCAAACCCCAAAACCTCATTGTTCCTAGTCGGCTTCATTTCTGCTTTGCCACAATGGGAACTCCAGTTGGTTTCTATTCTTGAAGGGCTACTTTCATTTAAAAAGTTTATGTGTATATAACTACATAAAAACATATAAATTGTATTTTTGAAGGTAAAACATCATTGAAGATCATATATGTGTATATATAATGTGTTAATTTGGAATGGCTCTAGAGAAATCATAATCAAACTCTGCCCAAGATTAAATAACTTTGAAATAAAACAATAAAAAACCACAGAATATAGGCTCATAATTCATTCCATTCTATATTACAAAAGGATTTGTATATTCACTTTCCAAATAAGAACGTAATACATACATAAAAAGACTCTTACATAGCATAAGGATATGAATGTATCACATAAATTCTATATATAAGGGAATTGGTAAAAACAATTTAATAACAGACATTTTATTTAGAAAAGATCTGCTTTTAAGAGCTAGGACTAATACCTAAAAATTGTGATTCAATTTTATGCAGCACATGTACTTGGATATTTTGAGTGCCAAAGCTTTAACATTTAATTGTAAGGTTTAATTAATTAAATATTTCCTGATTTCAGTGTGGGGGATAAAAGATGATTTAAAGGTTATTGTTGCATTTTTAGAATCTCTCTCTAATGCACTAAAAGTCTCTTTAGGGATAAAATTCCAAAATTGGCATCAGGTCCTGCCTCAGTTACATCCTTATCAATAAAACCTTCCAACCTCAATTTCTCCATCAGTGAGCCTCACTTGAGAGTTGCCCAGAAACTGATTTAATGTGAAATAATATATAGTCATATTGTTTATTGTTTAGCATTTGAAAATGTAAAAGAACAGTACCTATTCCAGCAATAATCAATGTTAGGCACAAAATCATACCTGCAAAATATCAATATAATTGTATTTAAGTTTAGTTAATCTCATTTTCAAATTTTTAATCTCAAATTATTGAATTCTTCTGTATATTCCAATTGATATACAACTCATTCATCTTCAAGGTTGCAAAAATAAAACTTTCTCATTTATCAGTCATATATATTATGATTTTAAAAAATCACATATATTTACTCAGGGAGATGGAACTTGTGGAATTTTAAAAACACTTCTATATGAACAAAAGAAACACCACTCTGTAATATCTCTAATATTTTATAATTTGTCCAATTGTATAATTTCAAATGTTTTGCTACCTCTTTATATGAAGTAAATGCTTTAATTTATAATTTTTTTGAGTTGGTTTTTATGTCATGTGCTTCAGAATTTATAGCAGACTTTGTTTTTCCTAAACACATATGCTTATTACACATTCTAGAAGTATTGTGTACTTCTTGTAGAGGGAAATATCAGGTGTGCATACTTATTTAGAAACTGCACTGGGTTACTTCATTTTACACACCTGTGTATGAGCTATAAGTTTGCCACAATATTCAAATAGCAGAAGTTGTGAACGTTTCCAGGACCTAGAGAATAAATGTATCAAGTATCACGGTTAATATTTTTCCTAGAAAGCCCCATTTAATCTACACAACAATCCTTAATAGGCCAATTTTACTGATGATAAAACTGAAGTTTTGGTAATTTGAAGAACTTACTAGAGATTGGTACTGGAGATTAACTCAGTTCTGTATGAATCTATTCATATTTGTTATGAATTCAGTACAAGGGATTGTAACATAAAAAAATAAGTAAAAGTGAAAATAAGGGATTGTAAAATAAACATTTAAAAAACTAAATCAAAACAGTAAGTTAATTTTGGAAATAGCAAACTGAAAATTGGGTAAGAAGGGCAGAGTCAAACTTGTATAGCTTTGTGTATCAGTGACAAGATTTTGAAACTGATGATATTTCTTTTTTGAAACCCACCAGCAAAGAGCTGAGATGAGTGAAGGCAGGATATTCACATAAATCCCCGCCTGGTGTACCTGTTTATATTTCTCAGAATCTCTTAGGTGTTACTACTATAAGGAGGAAACTTAAAAAAATAAGCAAAGACATATGTTCAAAACACTACAACCATGTTACTTCTTGTTTTAATTTGCTAATTTGTTTAATTTGTTTAATGGATTCATATGTAAAGTACCATAATTTCCAAAAATTAAATTCCAGACTTTAACTATTCAAAAAATTTTAGGCTGAATAAAAGAGTCAGAAAAACCTATTTATAATTTTTCCACTAAGTATATTCTAGTGATTCATATTAAAAATATTAACTTTTCTTCTTGCTTCTCACAAAGAAGTGACACAATGATATTCACTTTGATAAATGGAAAGTTTCATTTGTGCTCCATACTAGATTCCAGATGTGTGATATCATATGGTATTTGTCTTTCTCCTTCTGACTTACTTCACTTAGTATGAGAGTCTCTAGTTCCATCCATGTTATTGCAAATGGTGTTATTTTGGTTTTTATTATGGCTTAGTAGTGTTCCATTGTATATATATACAACATCTTCTTAATTCATTCATCTGTTGATGGATGTTAAAGCTGTTTCCATGTCTTGGCTATTATGAATAGTGCTGCAATGAACATAGGGGTGCATGTGTATTTTCAATGAATACTTTGTCTGGAAATATGCCCAAGAGTGGAATTGCTGGATCAAATGGTAGTTCTATATTTAGTTTTCTAAGGAAACTCCATACTGTTTTCCACAGTGGTTGTACAATTTATATTCTTGCCAACAGTGTAGAGGCATTCCCTCTTCTCTACACCCTCTCTAGCATTTTTTATTTGTAGTCTTATTAATGATAGCCATTCTGACCATTGTGAGTTGGTGCCTCAATCTAGTTTTAATTTGCATTTCTCTAATAATTAGTGATGTTGAACATTTTTCAATATGCCTATTGGCCATCCACATGTTTTCTTTGGGAAATGTCTATTTAGGTCTTCTGCAAATTTTTCAATTGGGTCATTTGTTCTTCTGATGTTGAGTTGTATGAATTGTTTCTATATTTTTAGATTAAGCCCTTGTCAGCTACATCATTTGCAACTATTTTCTCCCATTCTATAGGTTGTCTTTTTTCTTATTTTTAAATTGATTTATCCTCTTAGTATTATTATTTTTCCTGCCCCCTTTAGATTGAATTTTATCTTTTAGGATATAGTTTTTGCATTATGAGAAGAAGGGAGAGTAGATTATCTTGTGATTGCTTGCCACAGCTAACTATTTTTTTCAAATAAATATGAGGATAACTAAGGTAGATGGTCCCCTTCAAATTGTCCAGAAGAAAAAAATAAATAAATTCTGGCAGTTTTATTAAAATTAAACAAAGAGATAATTAAGATGGCTTGTCCAGAATTTCCATTTTATATATATATGTGTGTGTGTGTGTATAATATATATAATATATATGTGTGTGTGTGTATATATATACATATACACACACATATATATAATCAAATTAAAATATTAGTTTGTTAATGTGAACTTAGTGCTGAGGAAAAAGGGTAACAAAACTTGATCAAGTTCTTTGCTCTTAAATACAGATACAATTTCTCTTAAGGAAAAAATATAGTGAGAAAGACAAGCATTAATCAAAAAACCATGAAAATATGGTCGAAAATGTTTTTGTTTAATTTGTTCAGTGGTTTACCCCCAGTGCCTAGAACAGTATATGGTACATAGAAAGTACCCAAATATTATATCAAATGAATTTGTTGGCAAATAAAACTGCAATATAGTTTATGAAATCAGGCCACTTGAATTTATGAACATATAAATTATGTTCATAAATTATGTATAAATTATTAAATAAATTATGCTCAAAATTAACTTGTATGGTTCAAGTAGGTTTTCTATGTGAAATGATACTTGGACTGAAGTCTGAGAAATGAAGCAGAGTAAGAAGTGAGGGATATTCCAGATGGAGAATCCTATATGTGCAGTGACCCTGTGGATGGAGAGAAGATGACTATAAAAAAAACAAAGAGTGAAATGGCCAGCACACCCCAAGAACATAGAACAGGGGGTGAGTAAGCTGAAAGTCATTGAACAGAACATAGGAAAGAATCTATCTTGGATTTCCTAGATAGTGCTAAATATTTTGTTATGCTTGTACTTGTCACTTAGACATACAGATTTTATTTTTGCAAAATAAAAGCAAGTGATCACAGTTTTTATATTACATAACCTATTTTCAAATCATAATTTCCTGGTAAGATAAAATGTAAAATTTAATATTACACACATTTCCTATCATGACAGAAATAGAGCATATGTAATACATCTGCCCTAGCAATGAAATTGGAGACAAAGGTGAAAATAAGCCATGAAATTATTATAAGGAAATGAAAAAGCTGTTCATGAGTCATTGTGGGAGTGACCTACAAGCTCTTATTTCAGCTGGTAGCAGTATATTATATTGAGCTGGCAGAAAACCTCAAATTATCAGATCAGAATCTCAGAAATCAGATATCTTTTTAGAGTATCAAGCTGTACTCATAAGTATGAAGTTATATATAGTAAAATAAACAGGGAAAGCACAGGATTCTGGGGTATGGGAGATTCCAAGTGGCTCAATAGGTTAAGAATCTAGCATTTTCACTGCTGAAGCAAGGATTTGATCCCTGGCAGACAAATTTTGAATGCTGTGGGTATGGCCAATAAATAAATAAATAAATAAATAAATAAATAAATAAATAATGAGATGTTGAGATATGTGATATGATTTCCTAGGACAATTTTTTTTTTTTCACATCAGACATATGTTTCTTGTCCCTGAATAACAGCGGCATTCTCTATGTTAGGTTGACATGCTATCTTATACAACAGGGATAATTCCAGAAACAACTCAATGTTTCAACTGCTCTGTTTGGGTCCTTTTGCTAAAAAAAAAAGTGGATGTTGGTTCATCAAGGTTTGGTATGTTTAACTGCTCCTAACAAAGGACAATTAAGAAGCATAGGCAAGATCAAGATGGTGGAGGCATAAGACATGGCTCTCACCTTCTTCTACAAAAACATTAAAAAAAACTATATGCAGAACGATTCACACAGAACATCTACTGAATGGTGGGATAAGACCTTAAACCTCCAAAAAAAAGGAGCAAGAAACCCTCTACATAATGGGGTTAAAAAAAGGGAGAAAAAAAGGAAATCAGGACAGGACCAGAAATCCTGAGCAGGTGCTGTGAAAGAGGAAAGGAATCTGCACACTGGGAGGCCACCTAAGTGAAGAGGAAATCAGCAAAGATGGAGAGAAAACCTCAAAACCCTGAAAAAAGTGAAGCAGCCAGACAGAAGATGGCAAAACAGAAAGAGAGCCATAAAGACCATCTGTACCACCAGCCCTGTACACCACAGCCTGAGATGCTTGGGTGGGGCTGGGTACTGAGACTCAGGATTCAGAGGCCAGTTCTGGGGAGAGGATCAGAGTTGGATGTGTGGAGACAGCCTGAGGGGCTAGGGAGTATTGGACCATGAGCTGTGGAACAGTGTGACAGAGACAAGGGAGTGAAGTAGGAGGCCTGGGTCTGCAGGAGAATCAAAGCATCGTTGTTCTGGAGGGCCAAAGGAGGAAAGGTTGGGCCATCATAGGGATATATTTGCACATGCAGGAGCTACTTGGCAGCAGGGCACATCTTGCAACAGCTATGGGCCACAGAGGCAAACCACTGCCACAATCTCAGACTCCAGAGGTAGGCATGGCCTGCCACTACTAAGAATTTGTGAACAGGCACTATATATGGCCCTAGGAACCATTCCCAGTTTAAAAGGAGAATTCACCTGAAGGAGAAAACAATGAAACAGACTCCACAGTCTAATAGACAATGATTTCAAAGAAGTGATAGTGAAAATTCTGAAGTAATTAGAAGAAGATATGAGGGTATTAAGAGCAGATATGATTAGTAATGAAGATTACTTTAGAAAGGAACTATAAATTATATGGAAGAGCTTAGAAAAAATAGAAAATCCATTTGCAGAGTTGCAAGCTGAATTAAAGGCATTGAAGAGCAGAATGAATAATGCAGAGGAATGAATAAGTGACTTGGAAGAGAGAGTAATGGAAATCACCCATCCAGGACAGCAGACATAAAGCCAAATTAAAAAAAAAATGAAAGAAATATAAGAGATTTATGGGATAAGATGAGGTGGGCCAATCTATTCATAATAGGGATTCTAGAAGGAAAGGAAAAAGAAAATGGGATTGAAAATATATTTGAAGAAATTATGGTTGAAAATTTTCCAAATCTAAAGGAAACAGATAGAAAGATCTAGGAACCACAGCGGGTCCCATACAAGTTGAACCCAAACAGACACACACCAAGACATACAATAAAAATGGCAAAAGTTTAAAGATAAAGAGAGCATTCTAAAGGCAGCAAGAAGAATAAAGTTAACTATAAGGGAGTTCCCATAAGGCTATCAGGTGATTTCTCTACAGAAACACTACAGGCAAGAAGAGAGAGATAAGATATATTCAAAGTTCTAAAAGGGAAAAAACTGCAGCCTAAATACTCTACCTAGAAAGAATATTATTTAAAATAAAAGGAGAGATAAAGAATATTTCCAACAAACAAATACTAAAAGAATAGAACAATATTGAACCCATTCCAAAAGAAACACTGAAAGGTCTCCAGTAAATAGGAAAGAAGTAAGAAAATATTGAATGGAGGAAATCACAACTGGAAAATAATCTCTTAAATAAATCAGTATACATATCTAAAGGAAAAAAACTATATGTAAAAGTGATGATAAACACAAGGAACAGCAAAAGGGTAAATATGAAGATATTAAAAAAAGGACATCAAAATCATAAAGTGTGGGGAAGGAAAGTAAGGAAATCTAGACTCTTTTTTTAGAATGTGTTTGAACCTATATGACTGTCAGGCTAAAGAAAGCATATATAGGAATAGGAACAAACTAGAAAATAGGGCAACCACAAATAAAAAGCAAACACATTCACAAAAACAAAAAAGAAGAGGATACAAGAATAAAATAAAAGGAAACCATCCAACAACAACAAGAAAAATGAAAGGAACAAAGGAAAAACATATAATCAACTGGAAAATAAACTTTAAAATGGCAATAAATACATATATATCAATAATTATCTTAACTATCAATGGACTGAATGCTCCAATCAAAAGACATAGAATGGGGGGAAGGATCAAGATGGTGGAGGAGTAAGACATTGTGCTCACCTTCTCCCACAAACACATCAAAAAAACCACATCTACATGTAGAACAATTTGCACAGAACATCTACTGAATGCTGGCAGAGGAACTTAAACCTCCAAAGTGGTAGGTCAAGAAACACTTGATCTAACTGGTGGAACAAAAGAAAAAAAGAGACGGAGATAGGAAAAAAGGAATCAGGACAGGACCAGCATTAATGAGAGGGGGAAAACATCTAACTAATGGGTAGATCTGCCAAGACAAAGGACCTCAAAATCACTGAGAAAAATGCATCAGCAGGACTGAGGAGGGCAAAGCAGAGTGAGAGCCACACAGATCATCTGCACCACTGACCTGGACCTCGACACAACAGACTGAGAAGCTTGGGAAGGGACTGGACACTGAGAATCAGGCTCCAGAAGTTGGTCCCAGGAAGAAGACTAGGACTGGTTGTGTGCAGGCAGCCTGAGGAGCTGAGAAGCTAAGCAGCAGTGTGCCAAGGGCTGGGGAGCAGAACACCACAGCCAAGGGAACCCAGGAGGAGGTCTGGGCCTGCAGGAGAAGCAAGGCGCCATTGTTGGGGAGGGCTAGAGAAGGAAGAACAGACACCATAGGAAACTCCCTGCACATGTGTGGGCTCTCAGAGGGCAGGGTGCCTTTGGCACAGTCTATAGGTGGTGAGAGGCCACTTGATAGGAAAATGGAAGCCTAGGTACTTCTTGTATAGGTTGTGGGTGGCCAGGCAACTCTTGGTTTGGCTAAGGGCAGTGGGGGACTAAGCATGACATCTACAGGTAGCAGGGACAAACCACAGCAGTTATCTCAGAAGCCAGAGGGAGGCATGGCCTGCCACCATTATGGGTCTGTGAACAGGTTCCACCTGCAGTCCCAGTCACCTCATAGGTCTGCTAAAAAGAGGGCACTGCAACAAATCACCATCCACTGTTGCTCTCAATCCTCTGGAACACACTGCCCTGCTGTTACCACTGACAAACACTCCAGGCAGCACCTACAGTCTTGATCACTGTCATTTGCCAGGACCCTGCAACTAGGAGTAGACTGTGCAGCACCTCCTGGGTGGGCTGGGTGGGACTGGGTTCTTCCAACATGGTCTACAGGTGGCAGGTCAAACCATCAGTTATCTCTGACTCCAAAGGTGGTTGTGGCCCACCTCCAGTAGGGGTCCATGAACGGGCAAAACTTTTGGCCCCAATCAACTCAGAGGGCACCACAAAGGAGGACATTATGAACAAATGTTGCAACCTGTCGTTGCTCTCACTCCTCTGAGAACATCCCTACCCTGCTGCTGTGACAGCCAAATGTTACAGACAGTACCCACATGCTTTATCACTGTCACTTCCCAGGACCCTGCAACTAGGAGCAGCTTGTACAGCACCTCCTGGGTGGGCTAAGTGGGACAGGGTGCCTCTTGCATGGTCTATAGGTGGTGGTGGCAAAACATCAAAGTTATCTCTGACACCAGAGCTGGTCATGGCATACCACCATTAGGGGTCTGTGAACAAGCATCCCTTGTGGCCCCAATCACTTTAGAGGGCACCACAGAGTAGGGTATTGTGAACAAACACAAACTGTTATTGCTCTCACTCCACTGGGAACACATACACCCTGCCACTGCCATTGCCAAATGGTCATCTCCTAAATCTGCCCAAGGCTCATTACTACTTCCCAGGGCCCTAAAACTAGGAGTAGTCTGTGCTGCCTTCCTGCAGTTCCTTGCTACTGTCAAGAGCCCAGAAAACAGGCACTGACTACTAGCCCTAGCCATTGCCTCCTTCTCCCTGGAAATACACTCAGCAACTTGGGGATAACAGCCTGCTTACACCCAAGAAAGAGACAGCAAATACCCAAACTCCCACACTGAAAATAAATAGTAACCACCCACAAAAATACAAAGGGGTGCTCTTGCATAGAAATAGCCCTCCAGGACTAGATAAGATGGTTTCCCTAAACTCACACAAAAAAAAAGAAAAAATATAAGCAAGATGAAGAAGTTCTGGAACCATTCCCAGTTAAAAGAACTGAAGAATACACCTTAACAATGAAAGAGACCTCTGCAGTCTAATACACACTGAGCTCAAAAGAGAGATAGTGAAAATACTGAAGGAGTTAAGGATGAATAAGAAGGAATTAAGAATGGATATAAACAGTAATTCAGATTACTTTAGATAGGAAATAGAAAATATAAGGAAGATACAATAAAAATTAAAAAAATCATTTGCAGAGGTGCAAACTGAACTAAAGGCACTAAAGAGCAAAATGAAAAATGCAGAGGAACGAATTAGTGACTTAAAAGTTAAAATAATGGGAATCACCCAAACAGGAGAGCAGACAGAAAACCAAATGAAAAAAAAAATGAGAGCAATATAAGAGATCTATGGGAGAATAAATTAGGCCAATCTATGTATAATAGGAATTCCAGAAGGTGAAGAAAAAGATTGAAAATACATTTGAAAAAATGTTGTCTGAAAACTTTCCGAATATAAAGAAAACAGATATCAAGATACAGGAGGTAGAAAGAGCCCCAAAAAAGTTGAACCCAAACAGGACCACACCAACACATGTTATTATAACATTGGCAAAAGTTAAAGATAAAGAGAGGATTCTAAAGGCAGCAAGAGAAATGCAAGGTGTTAACTGTAAAGAAACGCCCATAAGGCTATCAGCTCATTTCTCTACAGAAACACTACAGGCCAAATGAGAGTGGCAAGACATATTCAAAGTTCTAAAATGGAAAATTTGCAGCCTAGAATACTCTACCCAGCAAGGATATCATTTAAAACAGAAGGATAAATAAAGAATTTCTCCAACAAAACTAAAAGAGTACAGCAATAATAAATCCACTCTAAAAGAAATACTGAAAGAGTTTCTCTAAATAAAAAAGAAGAAAGAAGAAATAGGGTGGAGAAAATCACAATTGGAAAGTAACCACTTCAATAAGATAGTATACAGATATAAACAGGAAAAAAATATTGTAAAAGTGAAGATAAACACAAGCAAAAGGACAAACATGAAGATGTTAAAAAAGGACTTCAAAATCATAGAATATAGGGAAGGACAGTAAGAAAATCTAGACTTTTTTTAAAAATGTATTTGAGCCTATATGACTATCAGGCTAAAGCAAGTAGATATAGGAAGGGGTTAACATACTTAAAAATCAGGGCAACCACAAATTTAAACCAAACATTACAATCCCCAAAAACTAAAAAGAAGAGTACACAAGCATAAAATAATTAGAAATCACCCAACAAAAAAAGAAAGGAACAAAGGAGAAACACAGAATCAACAGGAAAACAAGGTTTAAAGTGTCAATAAATGCATATTTATGAATAATTACCTTAAATTTCAATAGACTGAATGCTCCAATCAAAAGACACAGAGTGGCTGATTGGATAAAAATGCAAGAGCCTACAATATGCTCTCTACAAGAGACTCACCTTAGGGCAAAGGACACATATAGACTGAAAGTGAGAGGATGGGAAAAGATATTTCATGGCAATGGTCAAGACAGGAAAGCAAGAGTTGGAATACTCATTATTAGACAAAATAGATCTTAAAATGAAGGTCATAAAGTAAGACAAAGAAAAACACTACTTAATGATAGAAGGATCCATTCCAGAAGAGGATGTTACAATCATCAAAATGGATGCCCCTAATGTAGGAGCATCCAAATACATAAAACAAATACTATCAGACATAAAAGGAGAAATTGATAGGAATACAATAATAGTAGGAGATTTTAACACCCTACTCACATCAATGGACAGATCCTCTAGACAGAAAATCAATAAGGTAACAGAGATCCTAAATTACACAGTAGAAAAGTTAGATTTTATTGACATTTTCAGAACATTATATCCAAAAAAGTCAGAATATACATTCTTCTCAAGTGCACATGGAACATTCTCAAGGATTGACCACACACTGGGGCACAAAACTAAACTCAGCACATTTACAAGTATAGAAATATTTCAGATAACTTCTCTGACTACAATGGGATGAAACTAGAAATCAACCACAGGAAAAGAAATGAGAAAAAAAAATGACTACACAGAGACCAAACAACATGCTACTAAAAATACAATGGGTCAATGAGGAAATCAAAAAGGAAATTAAAAAATACCTTAAGGAAATGTTAAGGAAGACAACCATTCAAAATTTATGGGATGCCACAATAGCAGTGCTTAGAGGTAAATTCATAGTGATACAGGCCTTCCTCAAAAAAGAAGGATTGTTATACAACTACAGATGTGATAAATTCATTTGAGTAATTATATATATATATATATATATACATAAAGAAATATCTCAAATTGACAACTTGACCCACCACAAATGAATTTGAAAAAGATGAACAAATAAAACCTAAAGTCAGAAGAAGGAAGGAATTCATAAAGATAAGAGAAAATCAATAAAATAGAGATTCAAAAAACAATAGAAAAAAATCAATAAAACCAAGAGCTGGTTCTTTGAAAAGGTAAACAAAACTGATAAACCTACACCCAGACTCACCAAGAAGAAGAGAGAAAAAACCCAAGTCAAGAAAATAAGAAATGAAAAAATAGAAATCACAAGAGTAATGCAGAAATAAAAAAAAAAGAGAGATCCCTAAGAACAATTATTTCCCAACAAATTTGACAACCTAGAAGAAATGGACAACTTTCTAGAGACTTAGATCCCATCAAAACTGAATCAAGATAAAATAGATCAAATGAACAGTCCGATCACTAGAAATGAAATTTTATATGTAGTAAACACAATCCCTACAAACAAAATTCCAGGACCTACCCACTTTACATGCAAATTCTACCAAACAAAGAGGAAATTATACCCAATCTCCTTAACCTTTTCCAAAATTCTGAATTAGAAAGAACACTCCCAAAGTTATTCAATGACGCCACCATCATGCTAATACCAAAACCCAACAAAGATACTACCAAAAAAGAAAACTATAGGCCAATATCTTTGACAAATATAGTTGCAAAAATTCTCAACAAAATTTTAGCCAACTGAATCCAACAGCATATGAAAAAGATAATACACCACCAGGTGGGATTCATCCCAGGTTCACATGGACGGTTCAACATACACGAATCAATAAATGTCATATACCACATCAATAAAAATAAAGTCAAAAACCACATGATGATTTCAATAGATACATAAAAGCATTTAACAAGTCCACAGGTGTTCCCGTCGTGGCACAGCTGTTAATGAATCTGACTAGGAACCATGAGGGTTTGATCCCTGCCCTTGCTCAGTAGGTTAAGGATCCAGCATTGCCGTGAGCTGTGGTGTGGGTCGCAGACATGACTCAGATCCCGTGTTGCTGTGGCTCTGGCATAGGCCAGTGGCTGCAGCTCGGATTAGACCCCTAGCCTGGGAACCTCCATATGCCACAGGAGCGGCTTAAGAAAAGGCAAAAAGACAAAATAATAATAATAATAATAATAACAAAATCCAACATCTATTCATGATAAAAACTCTTACCAGAGTGAGTATAGAAGGAAAATATCTTAACATAGTACAAGCTATTCATGACAAACCCACGGCAAATACTCAGTGGAGAAAAGCTGAAAACCTTCCCATTAAAATCTGGAACAAGACAAGGATGCCTACTCTCACCAATTTTATTCAATATAGTATTTAAAATCCTAACCACAGCAGTCAGACCAAAAAAAAAGAAAAGAAAAGAAATAAAAGATATCCAAATTGGAAGAGGTAAAATTGTCACTCTAGGCAGATGACATGATACTATGCATAGAAAACCCTAAGGACTCCACACAAAAACTACATGAACTGGTCAACAAATTCAGCAAAGTAGCAGGATACAAGATTAACATTCAGAAAGCAGTTGCATTTCTGAATACTTACAATGAAATATTAGAAAAGGAATACAATAATACAATAATTTTAAAATTTCACCCCAAAAAACTAAATACCTGGGAGTAAACCTGACCAAGGAGATGAAAGGCTTATGTGCTGAGAACTATAAAACAGTAATCAAGGAATTTAAAGAGGATTTAAAGAAATGGAAATATATTCCATGATCCTAGTTTGGAAAAATTAATATCATAAAAATGGCCATAGTACCCAAAGAAACCTACAGATTTAATGTAATCCCTCTCAAATTACTGATGACATTTTTCACAGAATTAGAATAAACAATCTAAAAATGTATATAGTAATTCCTGTCATGGCTTAGGAGAAATGAGTGTGACTGGAAATCATGAGGATGCAGGCTTTATCCCTGGCCATATGTCACAGGTGCAGCCCTAAAAAGAAAAAAAAAAAGTTAAGAAAAATATTTGCATGGAACTAGAAAAGACCCCAAATTGCCAAAGAAATCCTGAGGAACAAAAAAGCAGGAGGCATAACTTTCCCAGAATTCAGGCAATATTACAAAGCCACAGTAATCAAGAGAGTGTGGTACTGACACAAAAACAGACCAACAGACAAATGAAATATAATAGAGAACAAAGAAATAAACCCTGACACCTATGGTCAATTAATCTTTGACAAAGGAGGCAAGAATATTAAATGGGAAAAATATAGTCTTTTCAACAAGTGGTGCTGGGAAAACTGGACAGCCACATGTAAATTAATCAAACTGAAATACACCCTTACACCATGCACAAATATAAACTCACAATGGTTTAAGTAATTATCCATAAGATAAGATACCATCAAAGTCCTAGAAGAGAACATAGGCAAGACATACTCGGATATCAACCTTACAAATGTTTTCTTAGGTCAGTTTCCCAAGGCAACAGAAATATAATCAAAAATAAACCAACGGGACCTAATCAATCTGACAAGCTGTTGCTTGGCAAATTAAACCATAAAAAAAAGACAACCTACATAATTGAAGAAGTATTGTTTCAAATGATGCAACTGACCATAGCTTAATCTCTAAAATATACAAACAACTTATACAACTCAACAGCAAAAAAAAAAAAAAAAAAAAAAGCAACCCAATTGAAAAAATGGGCAAAAGACCTGAAGATACATTTCTCCAAAGAAGATATATAGATTGCCAACAATCACATGAAAAAATTCTCAACATCACTGATCATTAGAAAAATTCAAATGAAAACTACTATGAGATACCCACCTCCCACCAGTCAGAATGGTTATCATTAACAAGTCAACAAATAACCAATGCTGGAGTGGTTGTTGAGAAAAGGGAACCCTCTTAAACTTTTGGTGGGAATGTAAATTTGTAGAACCACTATGGATAACAGTATGAAGGTACTTCAGAAAACTAAATATACAACTTCCATATCACCCAACAATCCCACTCCTGGGCATACATCAGGACAAAACTTTCCTTGAAAAAGACACATGCACCTGTATGTTCATTGCAGCACTATTCACAATAGCCATGACATGGAAACAACCTAAATGTCCATCAACAGAGTAATGGATTAAGAAGATGTGGTATATGTACCACTCAGCTATAAAAAAGAACAAAATAATGCCATTTGTAGCAACATGAATGGAACTAGAGACTCTCATACTAAGCGAAGGAAGTCAGAAGGAGAGAGACAAATACCATATGATATCACATATAGGGGATAATATATGGCACAAATAAAATTTTCCATAGGAAAAAAACTCATGGAATTTAAGAACAGACATATGATTGCAAAGGGGGAGGGAAAGGGAGTGGGATGATCTGGGAATTTGAGGTTAATAGTTGCAAACTATTGCCACTGGAATGTATAAACAATAAGATCCTTCTGTATAGCACTGGGAACTATATCTAGTCAGTTATGATGGAGCATGATGGAAGATAATGTAAGAAAAAGAACGTATATATGTATGTGTGACTGGGTAATTTTGCTGTACAGTAGAAAGTTGATAGAACTCTCTAAACCAAGTGCAATGGAAAAAAGAAAAATCATTAAAAAAAACATACAGTGGAAGATTGGATTAAAAAAAAAAAAGCCTACAATACACTGCCTATAAGAGACTCACCTTAGGGAAAATGACACGAATATATTGAAAGTGAGGGGTATGGAAAATGATTTTTCATTCTAAAGGAAAAGAGAAGAAAGTGGAAGTCACAATACTCATGCCAGACAAAATATACTTTAAAACGATGGCCATAAAGAAAGACAAAGAAGTACACAATTCAAGAATAAGGTATTACAATTGTCAATATGTATGTCCCTACTATAGGAGCACTCAATTACATATGACAAACACTAACAGACATAAAAGGAGAAACTGATGGGAATACAATCACAGTAGGAGATAGTAACACCCCACTCACATCAATGGACAGATCCTCAGGACAGAAAATCAATAAAGCAACAGAGATCCTAAATGACACGATAAAACAGTTATACTTAATTGATATTTTTTGAACATTACATTTAAAAAAACCAGAATATATATTCTTTTCAGTGCAGAAGGAACATTATCAAGGATTAAACTCAACTGGGGCACAAACTAACCTCAACAATTTTAAGAGTACAGAAATTATGTCAAGCATCTTCTTTGACCACAACTGCATGAAACTAGAAATCAACCACAGGAAAATAAAAGAAAAAACTGACTACATGGAGACCAAATAACATGCTACTAAAAAACCAATGGGTCACCTAGGAAATCAAAAGGGAAATTAAAAAATTCCTTGAGACTATTGATAATGAAAACACAACTCTTGAAAATCTATGGGATACTGCAAAAGCAGTTCTTAGAGGGAAGTTCAGAGTGATACAGGCCCTCCTCATAAAAGAAGTAAAATCTCAAATCAGCAACATAACGTACCACCTAAAAGAACTAGAAAAAGAAGAGGGAAAAAAAAAAACAAAAAACAAAACTAAAGTCAGCAGAAGGAGGGATATCATAAAGATCAGAGAGGAAATCAATAAAATAGAGATTCAAAAAACAATAGAAAAAAATCAATAAAACCAAGAAGTGGTTCTTCAAAAGGGTAAGCAAAACCATTAGAGAATACTACGAACAAGTTCATAAGGATGCTTCAACATATGCAAATCAATCAATGTCATTAACAAAAGAAATATCAAAACTACATGGTCATCTCAATAGATGCAGAAAAAGCATTTGACAAAGCCAATATCCATGCATGATAAAAACTCCTACTATAGTGGGTATAGAGTGAACATAACAACATAATAAAAGCTATTTTTGACAAACCCACAGACAATATATTACTCAATGGACAAATTCTGAACCCCTTTCCACTAAATCTAGAAAAAGACAAGGATGCCTACTCTCACCCCTCTTATTAAATATAGCATTGGAAGTCCTAACCAAGCAATCTGACAAACAAAATAAATAAAAGTTATTCAAATTGGAAAAGAAGAGGTGAAATTACCTCTGTATCAGATGACATGATACTACATATAGAAAACCCTAAGAACTACACATAAAAAATAATCAAACTGATCAATGAATTCAGCAATGTAGCATGGTATAAGATTAACACTCAGAAATCAGTTGCATTTCTGTATACTAACAATGAAATATTAGGAAAGGAATATAAAATTACCCAGCCAAATTAAATTCTTAAGATTAAACCTGACCAAGGAAGTAAAAGATTTATATGCTGAGAACTATAAAACATCAATCAAGGAATTAAAGAGGATTCAAAGAAATGAAAAGGGACTCCATGCTCCTGGGTTAGAAAAATTAATATCATTAATATTACCATATACATATTTAATACAATCCCTATCAAATTACCAATGACTTTTTTTTTCACAGAACTGAACAAACAATCCAAAAATTTATATGGATCCATAAAAGACCCAGAATTGCCAAAGCAATCCTGAGGAACAAAAAATAAGCAAGAGGCATAAGTTTCTCATACTTCAGACAATATTACAAAGCTACAGTAATGAAGGGGTTAATGGATGCAAACTATTTCTTTGGGAATGGATTAACAACGAGATCCTGCTCCGCAGCACTGAGAACTATGTCTAGTTACTTATGATGGAGCATGATAATGGAAAAATTATGTATACCTATATGTGTAACTGGGTCCCCATGCTGTACAGTGGGAAAAAAAATGTGTTGGGGAAATAACAACAACAAAAAGACAGTGTCATACTGGTACAAAAACAAACATACAGACCAAGGGAACAGAATAGAGAATGCAGAAATAAACCCAGACACTTATGGTCAATTAATCTTTAACAAAGGAAGCAAGAAAAAAACTTTTTCTTGGGAAAAAGTACCTTCAGCAAGTTGTGCTAGCAAAACTCTATAGCTGCATGTAAATCAGTGAAACTAGAACACGCCCTCACACCTTGCACAAAAATAAACTCAGAGTGGATTAAAGACTTAAACGTAAGACAAGACACCACCAAACTCCTAGAAGAGAACATAGGCTAAACAATCTCTGACACCAACAATAGAACCATTTGCTTAGGTCAGTCTCCTGTAGCAATAGAAATAAAAACAAAAATAAACCATTGGCACATAATCAAACTTACAAGCTTTTGGATAGCAAAGGAAGCCATAAAAAATGATGAATACCATATGATATCATTTATATATGAATCTAACATATCACACATATGAAACTTTCCACAGAAAAGAAACTCATAGACTTGGATAACAGGCTGTGGTTACCAAGGGGGAGGGGAAGGGAGTGGGATAGACTGAGAGTTTGGGGTTAATAGATACAAACTATTGCATTTGGTGTGAATAAGCCATGAGATCCTGCTATATATATATATATATATATATATGACTGGGTCACATTGCTATAAGTAGAAATTGCCAAAACACTGTAAATCAATTATAATGGAAAAAATAAAAATCATATAAACATAAAAAATAAATGACAACCTAGGGAATGGGAGAAAATAGTTACAAATTATGCAGCCAACAAGGGTTTAATCTCCAAAATATACGAATAACTCATACAACTCAACAACAAAAAAAGAAAAAAACAAAAACAAAAACTATCCATTAGAAAAATGGGCACAAGAACTAAATAGACCTTTACTTAAAGAAGACATATGGATGACCAACAGGCACATGAAGAAATGCTGAACAAACATCACTAATGATTAGAGAAATGCAAATCAAAACTACAATGAGGTACCAACTCACACCACTCAGAATGGCTATCATTAATTAGCCTACAGATAAGAAATGATAGAGGGGGTGTGGAGAAAAGGAAACACTATAGCACTGTTAGTAGGAATGTAAACTGGTACAACCATTATGGAAAACACTATGGGGATACCTCAGAAAACTAAATATAGAACTACCATTTGATCCAGCAACCCCAGTCTTGGGTATGAATCTGGACAAAACTTTCACTGAAAAAGATACATTCACCCCTATGTTCACTGCAGCACTATTCACAATAGCCGACATGGATACAACCTAAATGTCCATTAAAAGATGAATGGATTAAAAAGATGTTGTACATATACATAAAGGAATACTCCTCAGACATAAAAAAGAACAAAATAATGCTATTTGCAGCAATGCAGATGGAACTACCAATTCTGATACTAAGTTAGGTAAGTCAGAAAGACAAAGAAAAATGCCATATGATATCACTATGTCTGGACTCTTAAATATGGCACAAATGAATCTATCTACAGAACAGAAAAAAAATGATAGATATAGAGACAGACTGGTAGTTGCCAAGGGTGTGGGATGGAGTGGGAGGGACTGGGAGTTTGTGGTTAGTAGATGCAAGCATTTGGAATGGATAAACAATGATGTCCTGCTTTATAACACAGAGAATTATATAAAATAAATTATATGTGAAGGAACATAATAGAAGATAGTATGAGAAAACTAATGTGTGTACATATATATATATATCTGTATGTATACATTGTATATATACATATATATATATATACACAAATAATGTATAGCAGAAAATTAGAGAACATTGTAAATCAATTATAATAAAAAAATTTAAGAAACTACAGGGTTTGGAGTTCCCTAGTGACTCAGTGGGTTAAAGATCTGGTGTTATGACTGTAATGGCTCAGGTTGCTCCTGTGGCTCAGGTTCAATCCCTGGCCCTGGAACTTCTACCAGCTATAGCATCGCCACACACAGGAAGGAAAAATGAAGAAGCACAATGTGGTCAACTCCCCAATCTTGCCTTTTCCTATAAGTTTCTGTTGACTCCATTCTCCTGTGTTACTTCCCCTGCATCCCCTTCCCAGACCAACAGATTATATTCCCTAAGAAATTACTACAAAAATCCAGGGTGAGCTTATTCTTCCCATGACATTTTGGTCACTGCTTTGGATTGTCAAACTCTTGTCTCAGGGTCTAGGTTTATGATCACAATCATTTTTCTGGCCTTTACACTTTATGATTTTTCCACTTCTATCCTGTCCCACCTAGAAATTCCCAGCTAGTACAGTCTTGGTGAACAATCTATTTCCAAAATTGAAAGTACTTTTGATATAAAGACCAGTCAATATTAACCAGATTTTAAAAACGTAGAATTACTGAATAGATACTTAATTTAGACTGATAAAATGATATTTGGTTCACTCTTTACATTGCATAGTTTATTCACCAATACAAGAAAACAACTTTATCTCAAAGAATACTGAAACATTTATATACCAGATATTTTTATATGTGCTGTGAGTAACAGAACAAATGAAAATACATGATTTCTATTTTGATACCCTGAAAATAACAATTGTGACTCTCCTTGAGTTCCATATTTGCATTCGTTCTTTAGAATGAGGAATAAATAGAATGTGTTGATATTTTCAGGTGATTTCTGATTCAGTAAGAAATATCATAATTTGTTAAACAAGATCTTTTTCAAACACTCTCTTTCATAGCATAAAGAGGTGTCACTACAACATCTATTACAATCTTCCTAAAACTGAATTTAAGGTCACTATAAAATAACTAAAAATATACCAAATCTGGTTATATACAATGTTTTAAAAATCAATTTATTTGGGCCCACTTTCTTAAAAATAGGACCTTTAATATTTTTCAGGAAGCATTTGTCCTTTTGAGTTTGAATAAATTCAGACACACTTGATATTTCAATCCCGCTAAGCAGAGAAGTTCCTGTATCCAGGGAAACCAGTCTGGGTTGCCAGGACTTAAAGTTAAGACAGGAGGAGCCCTGCTGTCTGGGATGTAAGGAAGCAATCTGCCAGGCATATCTTTTAGTTAGGACTTCTTTGTGTC
Source organism: Phacochoerus africanus (assembly GCF_016906955.1). Lineage (NCBI taxonomy): Eukaryota > Metazoa > Chordata > Mammalia > Artiodactyla > Suidae > Phacochoerus > Phacochoerus africanus. The sequence continues at coordinate 37,401,088 of NC_062556.1, read as the reverse complement.
TGTGATGCCTCCTGACCAATCTGAAAGCACAACTGTATCCCTGGTAATGTTTGCTATCTACCACCTCACTATCCATAACCACAATCCACACATGGAGATGCTAGTCATAATCAAAAGCAAACATTTTCAGATCTGTGCTGGCATCCATGGCTCCACATGCCAGCAAGGAAACAACAGCAGGAACAGCAGTTGTCTCTTGAACACAGTGAGAAACTTCTATGATCTTCGCTTAGCAGCTGCTTTCTCAGAGTCACTGAGCCAGAAGCATTGGCCTGTGTTCAATATCGTGTGAGAACATTAAGTTCTAGAGAGTGAATGACTGGTTTGAAACCTTAACTTTGCCATTTGCTACCTGTCAGATCTTAGTGAATTACTTAACCATGTTGAGGTTCCATAATCTCATCCAATAAATAAGGGTAAATATGGAGGGTAATTTGCTGGGTGAATTGAATGACAATTTAACTAAAGAAATGAAATGACAATATAACTAAAGAATGAAATGACCATACCTAATAATGACACCCGATAGTATTTTTGTGGTGTATTAACCCCCTTCTCTTCCTTCACTTCTGAGTATACAGAAAAAAAAATGTATGCAGCTTAATATACTGGAGAATATGATTTATGTAAAGGCTAAATTATATTTTCAAATTATGCAAATCTCAGGTAAAGGATTTGTAGCCTCTGTTGTGTCTACAAAACAAAATTAGCAGGATAGCCAGGTCTTTGGAACAAATTTCAAATCTATTCACCTGGCCCCAGGATGAGGCTGTTGGCTGGATTCTTTCACCCAGGCTTGGCAGTAAAAAGGGAGACATATACTCTGTCCCTTATGCTTAGTTCCTACCTGGCCTTCCTTGCCTAGCTCATGATTTGGCTAAGAGCCTGTTCCTATTCTTGTGTGAGAGAAGAATGGACAGGGAGCAATAAGAATGAGAGAGAGGAATGAAGTGTTGTGTTTTAAATGATATTTACATCTAGTAAAATGAACCCTCTACACCACTGATAAATCATGACCAAGTGGATTTCAGACTCTGAACCATCCACTCCTTTATAGAGATGATAGAAAACTCCCTTCCCTATGTTCTCTGCATAGGGAAGGAAGATGCCCTTTTTTGATAGACCAAGATACTTTCTTAAATGAACAGGCATGAGCCTCTTCTTTCCTCTAGTCACACATTACATAGATAGATGGATAAATAAATTATTGTAATTTATCATCATTACAGTTATTATTTTTAATTATTTACCTGATTAACTGAGATTTTTGCTCACTTTGATCTCATTTCAGGACAATTCTGAAACAACAACAACAGAATTTGACTTATCACAGCAAAAGAATGACAAAAACTTGTCATTGGTGGCCAGAGTTCCTTCCTCCATTTTCTATGAAAAATTTCATGATTACCATCAACAGGATCCTTGCCAGAGCAATGCAATCCTAGCAACTACCTGTCTCTCTCTCCTGTGCCCTCAATCAGGGCAAATATACCAAGTTTGCTCTCACAAACCATTCACTTTCCTGTTTATTACTGCTGCTTGTTTTTGACCTGAAACAAATAGATTGCCTGTTATTTCTCCAGCAGAAATGGGTTTATTCAGGATCAGTAGGGAATTGCCATACAGAGTCTGCAATTGTAGTGAGTCATGTGCAACTTCCCAGCACAGCAAGTGAAAGAGAACTTTTACACTGAGCAAAGGAAGTTGGTGGTGGGGGCATAGTAAACAAGGAGTCCAAAAATTTTCACTGGTTGGGTTGTAGCCAGGAAAAAAAAAAAAGAGAAGTTTTTCTCCTGTTGGGCTCTGCTATCTTTGGAGGGCATAAGAGCTCCCCCTTCTGGTCTCCAACTCTGGTTAACAGAGGTTTCTCTTTATTAACATTTTTAATGGTTTATTTTATTTGCTTAATTTTATTTTTTAATTTTATTGGCATATAGTTGACTTAAAAGGTTGTGTTATTTTCAGGTGTACAGAAAAGTAAATCAGTTATACATACACACGCATTTTTTTTTTTACAAAATAAATGCACTTCTGAAATATAACAAGGTGGTATTATTTAGTAAAAGGAGATTCTGCCAGAAATTGAAAGATGGCATAAATTGTAAGATGAACCATTATTTTATATTAAGAAGCTTTGAATTAAGAATATGTTAGTTAAAATATCACTCAATATCTTCTAATCAATCATCATGAGATCTAAAATTAAGGTTTTAATGTAAGTTCATCTGAGAATTAATGAAATGCAATTCATCATGTATAGTATATAATGTGCATGGTTATATCTGGCTGTGCATATCATTATTACTATATGAATATAAATTAAAGACATTAGTCCTCATCTATTTGAGTAAAGCAAATACTAATTGAGCATAAGCTATCCATCAGCTACCTTGTTGCATTTTGCAGAATGAATATCAACTTATCTACATAAATTATCTTTGTGGGGTCACTCTCCTATTTGGGGAAACACTTCAATAAAATTACAGTCTGAAGAAATTGAGCATATATGAGTTTCTTAAATTTCAGTACTTGGTTGTAAAATGAACTGAACTTAAGGGCATCAACTCTTCTGCTTCTATGTTAGTTATGGACATTTCTGTGCCCTGTTTTGTTCTTCCATTTTGGTAAAAGGAGGTGAGGTAAAATATTTCTTTTAAGAAGTAGAATTGTCTGTCAACCCCTGAACTTTGTTTAGTAAAATTAAAAAGTTATACTATTAGTGAAAAAAAATTAAATTTTACTATTTTATATTTTCATTTAAAAATATTATTTGGAGCATTGTACCAAAGTTATTGACTGAAACATACATTTATGACTTATAAAGCAGTAGTAAAATTTGTTTCAATTTTAAAATGTATGATATGAAACAAATATACAATATATTTAATTGGATGGTTTAATTAAATAATGTTCACAGTGAAATGAAGACCCAAGACATCAACTAATGCATGTGATTAATGGATTTTACAAAATTCTTGACCTTAAACTTATTTAAGAGTGCAGTTTCAACATTTTTATGTCCAAAGCCAGAGTCTTGTAGGGCCATTAATGCCCTTGATTAACTTGGTTTATCAATCAGCTTTTTTTTTTTTTTTTTTGCTCTACGATGACCTAGATAGTTATTTTTTCTAAAAATTTGAGGAATCCATAGACTCTCTGATGACTTTCCATAAGAAAAAGGATATAGCTAACTAAAAAAAAAATAAATCCTGGGTTTTATTTCCTATACATATTTCAGGGTATGAATTATTTATTTTCAGCAAGGTTTTCCACTCCATTTTGACCATGAACAGTGTACAAACATTTCTGCCTTCAAATAGTTGACTTAACAAACTAAAATTCTTTCTAGCATCATATTGGTCCTTAAAATATCTTTTGTGTATTCATTTATATTTTATGATATAATCAGTAGAAAAGCTTTTAATTTATCAATTTGAACAAACATGCATAGCAAACAATTGGAAGATTTTGCATTTGATGGTGAAAACTAAATGATATTTTTGCAGTGCTCCATGACAAATGAGCCCTTAGTTGTTCTATGCTTCATGAATTCTGTACTCCATTTATATGATGCCCAGGCCTCTTTAAGTAAACTAAATAAAAAACATAAAGAATTAAGTAATTAAAAGCCTAATTATAAGAAGATTGTCTAAGTTTAAAATTAATTGTAGGTAAGGGTAATAATATTTCATTTATAAGATTTAATACTCAAAATGGCTATAAATTAGGTGTTTATTTTCTTTTTTTTAAGGATGAGGGAATTGAGCCATATAGATGGTATTAGAGGCTATATGCTAAACGTATATTTTTTAGAGCTAAAACTACATTCTTCACCATGACAATGTGCTAATTTAATACTCTTAGAAAGCATATATATAAAACTTCACTTTTCTGTGTTATTTACCCATGACAACTCTATACATAGCTTTCTAGTACTTATAACACTGTTCATTTAATTGTATCTAGAGTTCATTCAACTAAATTATTGGCAACATTAAGAAAATATTTTTGGCTTACAATTTCAAATTATACTCAAAATAAAGCTATGTCCTTGTTTGTCTCCCTCAGACATTATATGTATATATATATTTTTTGTCTTCAGCCACACCTGAGGCATATTGAATTTCCCCAGCCAGGGATAGAATCTGAGCTGCAGCTTCTACCTATGCCACAGCTGCAGCAATGCCAGATCCTTAACCTGATGTACCACAGCAGAATTTCCTCAAATACGATATTTTAATTTTCCTCTATCACAATATTTTTTTTCTTATAATCAGTGTGCTTTGAGATGGCTATTTGATTTGTATCTAACATACCTTGTTTGTAAATAATTATTGTGTTTGAATAATTTCCAGGAATTACTTTTTAGGGCAAGAGTAATGAAGTCAAAATTTATGACATCTTTTAACATAATATTGTAATAATAGAAGATATTTTAAAAGGTGGAAACAAATAAAAATACTTTTGTTTATAATTTTTGTAGCATAAGAATATTTTTTAATTTTTCATTTTGTTTTCTAAATTTTATTCTTTACAAAAATGTTATAAAGTTTTTTATGTCACTGCAAAGTTATCTTTCATATTGCTTACACTTAAATGTGCAGTCATGTCACTATATTTAGGTAGGCGTTTTCAGAAGTACCACATGCCTAGGATTTCTAGGAATCTTCTTTTGTACTCAGTTCTCCTGGCTTCCCACTTTGTGGTGTGTTCTAGCAGTAACATTACTGGCTCAGACATAAGACTGATTTAATACAAAATGCTAATATTACTATTTAAGATTAGACATTTATTCAAAATTTGTGTGTTCAGGAGTTCTCATTGTGGCTCAACGGTAATGAACCTGACTGGTACCCATAAGGATGCCAGTTCAATCCCTGGCATTGCTCAGTGGGTTAAGGAAGCAGTGTTGCCATGAGCTGTGGTGTAGTTCCCACACACTGCTCAAATCCCACATTGCTGTGGCTGTGGTGTAGGACAGCAGCACCATCTCCGATTAGACCCCTAGCCTAGAAATTTCCATGTGCCACAGGTATGGTCCTAAAAAGACAAAAAAAAAATTGTATGTTCACAACTACCCCCCAATAATAATTTGTTTCTTTGACTGTCAGGACCCAGTATAGTATTATTTTTCTGAGAAAAGAGATTATTACCTTACATTAATTTATCTCAACTGCTATATACTTCAAAACCTAGTAATTGTTTAAACTTACTCAAAAAAATTGTTAAAAAAATCCTCAACACTTCATATATTTACATACACAAAGGGAAAAAGGAAATACAGCCCTCGTAAGCAAGCACAAGAAAGTCTAACATACACTAGAAACTCTGAGGAATATTCTTCTAAATATAATATTAAGAAATCTAGATAAAGAAATATCTTCTGTGAAGGAAAACATTCTGCTTCAATTGAGATAAACTAACTGGGAAAGAAGTAAGAAGAATTCTTGGCTGATTCACACAGATAACTTCAAACTCAGATAAGATAAAGCTATAATAATCTGAGAAGCATTTGTGTGTACAAATTAGTAGCATTGAGATCATGTGAAAAATGTAAAGAGAATACAAAGTTGAGAATTAGGTTATCTCAGGTCAGTTCCTGTAGAAATGTAGATAAACAAGAAAATAAAATGAAAAATAAATGACAGAGGGATTAAGATTAACACTATCTCTACCAGATAGTAAATGTATTATATCTCCACAAAATACTCTTTAAAACGAGGTACTAAATAAAAAAAATCAAATGGTGAAACATACTTGGCAACACAATATCTGTTCATATCATATTCAAGAATTGCATGAAATAAGGATTATAGGTCAAGGAAGAAGTGGTATTGAGTAAATGGGTTTGTATATAAATGCATCCATTACAATATAAATACCCCCAAATTAAAACCACCTGTTTTTTGCAGGTCATTGATATTACAAATGAATAAAAATTTCAAAAAAAAATCAATGAAATATTTTGAATAGTTAATTAAAAGTGTGAGGGACAAGAGAGTGATGTCAGCAAGATTGTGGAAAAGGAAACCACAGGCTTTCCTTCCTACCATGGGAACACCAGTTCAACATTACATGGACCAATTTCCAGTCTACATTCCAGTTAAAATGTTTCTTCACCCCAGGTGAGTTTGAAACCAGCAGCACTGGCAGGAAGATTTGTTCACACTCTCATCATAGTGCCTCCCTCTGTCACAGTGCACTGTGAGTAACAGGAAACCCTGAGCTTCCAGGTTTTTTCTGGGGAGGCAAAGAGAAGAAGAGTGGACTATACATCCAATGTTCTGGTTTTTGATGTCTGAAGGACTGGCTTCTATCTCATACATATCAGAGCATTGATTGGTCCTAGATGCCTGGAAACCCTGAGAACAAAATAGAGCTGGCCACATACTGCTGCTCCTTGGACCTGTGGTACAGCCGAAGGCTGATACAGTTCAGAGGCCTCTTCCACAAGGGAGAAAGAAGAGAGGATCAAATGTCCAGTGTTTTAGCTTTTAAAGTAATGTCTGAGAACCAGTTTCATGTAGCCTGACTTGGGATGCTGAGGGGACTTAGCATATTCTTATACTGAGGATCACTGAGAACAAAGAATGAGTTGAACAGCAAGATCATGAAATGAAAAACAGAGTAAATATTTTATATAATTCAATTGTAGACTTCTTTCTGCTTTTAGTAAAAGTAGAAAGAAATATAACATAATAGTTATCTTTGGATTAAGGACTTTCAAGTCCTTTAAAAATTCATTATTCTTTAAAGTATTTTTTCAAATGTTGGTAGATAAACATGTAATAATTCAAATGGGGGAAAGAAATATAAAATATTATAAAGTTATGTATATGATTTAAAATAATATATGCTCAACATAATAGCAGAAGTTATAAAACATATTTGCAAATTCCTTGCCATAATGCCTATTAAGAGATAAGTTTATATCGCATTCTGCTGAAATTGGTAACTTGTCTGTAGCCAGTAGAAAGAGGCAGAAGTTGTCATCTGTGCCTTCCTAACATACTCTGGATGCTTACTCCGAAGACAGCAGCTATTATGTAAGAAGTCTGAACACCTTGAGATCAGCCAGCTAGGGAGGCCACATTTTGACTCTGATCCACAGCCCCAGAAGAGCTCCTAGTATCCCTAGCCAACCATGTGAGCCACTTCAGATGTCTTCAGTCCCAGTCAAATCTGGCTGTGACAGTATTAAAGTCCTCAAGCTAGAATCAAGTCATGTGGACTATCCATGAGACCTGGAGCAAAATAAAATTATTACTTGAAGATGTTAAATTTGGGAGTAATTTTTTATATAGCAATAACAGGGATACAATATTTTCCAATTGTGGTAATGCATTTGTACAATAGTATTAAAAGGGCTACAATATCCAAATGTAATGAGAACTCATTAGATATTCAATAAACTCGGATATTTAATCTTAATTTGTGTTAAATAAACAATAACTATTCCACAATATGTGTTTTGTTTTGTTGTTGTGTGATTGTTTTTGAGGATATACAGCTCATTAGACTTGTCCTAAATACAATATGTGTTTTAAAATTAGACCTTATAAATTCCAACTTAATACTTTTTTTTTTTTTACCATTTTCTGAAACCAAGTTTCTTCTATGTTAATCACTATTAGTTATTGTAAGGATTAAATAAAATTATATATATGAATCACTTAACAGTATGACTACTACACAGAATATATTTAATAAATAGTAGTTACTATAGTTAATAATAAAATAAGGCACATTCTTAGCACTATGAACTATAAAAATGAAAAAATCATACTGATTCAATGCAGTATGTTTTAATAATATTTTCAAGTGACATAGTGAATGACAATATTTCAGATAGATAAATTAGCCATTTCTTAATCATTCTGTATAAAATTGATTTTTGTTGCATTAAATTATTGATTTATACTATTTAAATTATTTTTCAAAACCATAACACTTTTTTTAAACTCTAACTTTTGTTATCTTCTTTCAAAAATTTTAATATAGCTACAGGATAACATTTTCAAATTTTATGGTGTTTGCTTGCTACCTACTAGTTTTTTGTTTTTGTTTTTTTTTGTCTTTTTTTTGTCTTTTTTTTGTCTTTTTACCTTTTCTAAGGCCCCTCCTGTGGCATACAGAGTTTCCCAGGCTAGGGGTCTAATCAGAGCAGTAGCCACTGGCCTATGCCACAGCCATAGCAACACCAGATCAGATCCGAGCCTTATCTGTGACCTACACCATAGCCCAAGGCAATGTGGGATCCTTAACCCACTGAGCAAGGCGAGGTATCGGACCTGCAACCTTATGGTTCCTAGCTGGATTCGTTAACCACTGAGCCATGATGGGAACTTTTTTAATGGTTTTTATTTAAGTAATTTTATAAATTAACTTTTAAAAAAATAGTTTTATTTTTATTGTCCTTAAGCAGTTTTATACATGATGATTTTCTTATAATTTATTTCTCTGCCAACAAAGACGAATTTCCCCATAGATGAGCATGGAATCCTTAACTTTATGACACTTGGATCTAGAATTTAGTCAGCAAACCAAATCTGTGTTATGAATTATATATGCATTACGATAAATATCAGCTATTTTAAAAATGAATTATATATTTTTCAAGTAAATATAATTTTTAGATTTTATTTTTAAACTTCTAAATTTGTTTTTCTGCTTCTATGTTTAATATGAGTAGAGTTTATTTCTGTGATGCCTATTTATGTTTATCCACTTCAGAATAAAATAATTGTTATGAAAATCTGTCTCTATCATTTCTTTGCTACTTGTCTATGGTCATTATATTAACTATTTTATTCCACACTTTTATCTATTTAAAATGAGTTTAATAATATTTGCTTTGTAAGGTTACGATGAATACGAAAATAATTAAGCTCTTTAAAATAACTAAAACAAGAACTGATAAATCATGTGAACACTTTAAAAGTGAAACTTTGATTAGTATTACAATACAAATACTATTTCTATGTCATAAATACTAGGGGAATCTACGATTAAAACCCATTTTAAGCATATATATATATATATGTACTCAACTGTGATCATATATTTATATTAAATTACATAGATACTATTTGTACTGCCTATGAAAGTATTATGACTATATATGAAATAAATATTCCTGATACTATAATATCTACCTACATCTATCTATCTATTCCTTTCATTGAGCCCTACACATTCTCATTTTATAAAAGAGTATTCACCAAGATGGACTTAACATTTCCTTCAGCTAGATCAAGATTTAGACATATTTTTTCCTATCTCTAGGCCTCTGAGCTCCTTCCTTGCCTCCACCTTTATAGAATTCAAAAGACCCAAAAGCCAAGATCCATGACCTCCCTTTGCTTTGAGGATTTACTCTATAAAATTGCAAATTCTTTCTTTTCCCTTTGAAATGTAAATCTATTTAAAAGCTTCTTGCAAATTGAATCAGGCAAAGTTATTTTCTTCAGGGACCTGGAAGCCATCCTTTTGAAATGTAGCCATCAAGGTGAAACCAAAACACCCCTGACTTGAACACAGCTTAAACACAGATTGGGACTTAAACTCACCTGCCAGGACTGGAATTTAGCCAAAACCCAAACTGGGGATTGAACTCATGGTTTTTTAATTAGAACCACTCACCTAGAGTTCCCATTGTGTCTCAGTGGTAATAAACCTGACTAGTAACCATGATGATGCAGGTTTGATCCCTGGCCTTGCTTAGTGGGTTTAGGATCTGGCTTTGGCATGATCTGTGGTGTAGGTCGCAGGCACTGCTCAGATCCATCATTGCTGTAACTGTGGCATAGGCTGGCTGCTTCAGCTCTTAGTGACGGAACTTCCATATGTCGAAGGTGTGGCCCTAAAAAAGGAAAAAAAAAAAAAAAGAATCACTTACTTTGTGTCTGAACTTACTGAGGCTCAGGAATGTTGTGTCTCAGTGCAGAAGGTATTCAGTGAAAGGCAAAGTGATAACAGGCAAGAAATAGATTTATTAAAATAGGGTGCTTTTGAGAGATGCAATCTGGCAGGTGAGGAAGCTCTGCCCCGAGGATTTGGTGGGCTACATTTTTATAATTCAAATCAGGTGGGGAGTGGAAAAAGCTGTCTTCTTCATTCTTTGGGTAGATATCAGGCTTATGTCATCAGCTCCTCCTTCAAATCAGGTAAGAGAGTATTTGACCCTATGAAGTCAAACTAGGACTGTCATGGTCGTAGTTTCAAATCAGCAGAAGGGTGGTAACATATAATAAAATATGTTGAATCAGCTCAGGTTTTCATATAATGAGAGTCTCCTAATTTGGAATGTCCTCCTTCCCTTAAATTCCTGTCCTTTGTCCTAAGGATCATTATCTTTCTGAATTTGAATGCAGGTTTCATTTTACCTCTCACTTAGGACCTAAGGCATATCTCCTGCTTTCATGTATAGTTTTATAGTTAAGCAAGCCTGCTTTGTTCCGTGATATTGTGATAGTTTTCTTGAGCAATTATTAACTTATAGTGGTCTCCTCAAATTCCCTGGTTTTTCTTCTCTCTCTGTGGTACTGATGCCAGAAAGATATTACTAGAATCTGTGTTCTTCTTCATGCAGTTGAAGAATAAACTCCATGAGCATAAAGGCAGCAAGCCAGCAAAGTCTTTATTGCAGGAAAGCAAGTAGCTCCCAGGGCTGCTGGAAGAAGGGGAGAAGAGCTCCCACTCTCTATTGTCCTATGGGTTTTTTATCCCTTAAAGATGGGGGGGGGGAACCAATGTGGGATTCAGAAAGATATGATTTTCTCCCATTGGCCTTGCCCAGTTACCTGTATTGGCCCTTGTCCAATAGGGATTTTAGGGGTGGAAAATTTCCATAAGTTGTATGATGTGTTTGTCCTTGTCTTTCTTTAGACTAAGCCATCATCCCTCTCATTCCTTTTCTATCAGTTGAGGAGTGGGTAAGAGATTAAGGTCCATGTGGGGGAAGGCACATTTCCTATAGTAAAACAGGCTTGTGGGGGAGGCATACTCTCTGGAGGGGAATTACTCTCTGGAGCCCACAAATGTTAATCAATAGCTATATCAAAGAATGCATCAAAGACCATTCTCCTACATTGACTACCTGAGTTCTTATTCTGCCTCAGTACCCTACTTGGACTTTTACAACTGCCTGTGTAACTCTCCTACTCTATCCCAATGAAAGGAAGATGACGCTATTTTCTCTCAATTTTTGTGGAAGTAGAGGAGCCTAACTGCAGACCCTTTCTTCAAATTGTGAAATTACATGTCATGAAATCACTAGACAGTTGCTTTTCCTTCTAGTAAAGCCAATCAACAGACACAGGTGGCCTAAGATCTGCACACCCTAGCTCTTAAAAATCTCATTTTTTGCTTTGACCGTATCTTTTTAAAGAAATAAAGAGAAAAAGAAAAGTTATATTATGTCATATGTAGGAGGCACTCACTTGGATTAAAGCCCCATTTTAAATCTTAGCAGTATTTGCTGGAAAATCATAATTGAATCAGTATCATTCTAGTCTGCATTCCATAAACTTATGGCCAATTTTATCAAAAGTTATAATAAAATTATGATTATTTAGGAAGCAGGTCATCATGTAGAATATGTTGTTAACCATAAAATTAATAGCCATTCCCAACTACCCTATCTAAAGTACCACAGTTCAACCCAAAGTCTTATCTCAATCAGACAGTATCATGCTTGTTTATACATTTATCTTTCTGTTGGTTTATTATCTCCCTCATTGCCATGAAGATTCCCTGGAGGGAGGAACATTGTCATCTCTGACTACATAGCATCTCCAAGGCCAGGCCCAGGAGGAAAATTTAGTAAATTTGAATTAATGCATGAATGATTGAAGAAATAAAATCAGAATATAATCAGCAATCAAGTATTTGGAAAACTGTTTCTCATTTACTCTTTCTTAGATTATATTTGATTCATTGCTTTTCCTTTAAGTCGATTTCACTTCTTCTGTGTGCACATAGCCTGAAATAGTTTCTGCAAAATCCTTTAGTTTACATAATCTGAAATCAATCCACTTTCAAACATAATTAACTGTCTCTCAGACCCAATCCCAAATTTCTGGAAGAATCTCCCTAATTTATTTGGATTAGTATTTATCCACTGACAAAGTAGATGGGCAAGCAGGCAAAATCATGTGTCACCATCCTGATTTTTGAGGATCTAGCCTTACTTGATTGGAGGATATCTTAGCAGAATCCTTTATAATATATTTGTTGATGAAAGATAATCTTTCATATGTGAGAACTTAATGTGGTTGTCAAGAGACATTCATAAATGACAAAATTAAAGTGAAGGTTTAAAACGTGGATTCTTTTATTTTTATTTATTTATTTATTTTTAATGCCCAGCTCAATGAGGGTAAGGTCTATGTTCTTAACCTTTGAATATGGTGACCTTAGGCCAGTTTATGAGTTTAGGTGTTAAGGAAATGGCATTGTCTTTGTTATATTCTATCCTCAATTATTAACAGTGTATATATAATAGAATCTACCTGCATTTAATTCTCCGTTATATTCTGATTTCACCTTCTTCAATCAACTCTGTCTTGCTACAAATATTCATTTGCATTTAGTTATTAGGTGAAGGAAAAATTAGATATTTTTCCCCTGTAGGGATCTCAAAAAATGCAAATTACAGAGATTTTTCTCAGTTATGTTTTGGGACATGTCCATTGGTAATAAAAAGTTCTTAACTGTGTCTTTACAAAATGATTATTCCAAATGATTATTGAGATGCAGCAGGGTATTTTTAATTACATTTTTAGCAGAGTTCTAAAAATAGAGCAATCTTTTAGTGAGCATTCATGGATTGACAAATTGATTATTTTTACAGGTATCTTGTGCAGGTGCTTCTTATAACTCGTAATAGTGAAGGTCAGCCATGCTTCAAGCTCATGGAGCAAAATGGAATAGTAATTATACATCCTTGTCTAATTAAGGTAACTAGGAAAAACTAAGGAATAATGCAAAGGTTTGGTAGGTGGAATTGGGAGGAGTCTGGTGTGTTAAATTGCTTCCATTTAGCATGGACAATGAGAGGGAAACTACATGAGCTTTACCAGCAGAGCATAACAGCTGAAAAATATATCCTTTACATGTCAAAATGATTAATAATTATGTTATAAATTTATAACTTCCTAGCAAATTGCATGACTGAATATATAACTAATATTTACAGAAAATATAATAAAATTGACCTTTTTATACTATTCAATTTCAAATTTTTATCCAAGGAAATAGGGAGATTGATTTGCTGTTTTATAACAGTTTTTCACATCCACCTGCCTGCGCAAGGGGGGCTCACTTTTAAACAGAATTTGTAAAATGACAGTTCTTTTCTTTTCAAATATCTATTTCCATGTCTCATAAATTGAATGGGCCATAAGATTGTGGATGCAATCTTATTTACTTACTGTGATTATTCTCATTGCAGTTGGTAAGAATAAATACAACACTTAAGGACTAGCAGCAATAATCAGAAATCAGCCCTAGTTTACAATTTTCCAATTCAGTTTGGATATGCTAATAAGGGAAAGAGCATTTTTTCATAAAGATAGATAAAATTTTCTCTATAGATAGTGTATTGCACCCCTTACTAAAAATTAGAAACAACCAAATTAAATGTGCAGAAGCTTTACAAGGAAGAACTGTAGAGGGAAAACTCTGTACAAGAAAATAAACAAAATAGTAATGGATTCTGAAAGGCTTTTTTTTCTTTCTTTTTTTGTTTTTGGCTACATCCACCTCATGCGGAAGTTCCCAGGCCAGGGGTCAAAACCATGGCACAGCAGCAGCTGTGTTGACAAGTGGATACTTAAACCACTGTGCCACAAGGGAACTCCCTGATAGACTTTTAAAAACTCTATTAGAAAAAGGAAAAGTATGAAATTTATTGTTTTTATTCCAATACACAAAAAACAAAAAAGAAAAATAAGATTTTATGCATAAATAAGACTCCATTATGGATTAAATATTTTTTGTGAGGTCACAAATTTTATATTTCTTAGTATTCATGATTTTTTTTTTAAATACAGGGTGAGTTCTATGGACTTATATCTAAAAAGACAATGTGAATTCATTATTTATGCAGTTGAAATAAATGGTAAAATATTTACATTAAAAATAATAAAATTAAACCTCAAAAATATCTTCTGGGAGTTCCCGTCGTGGTGCAGTGGTTAACGCATCCGACTAGGAACCATGATGTTGCTGGATTGATCCCTGGCCTTGCTCAGTGGGTTAAGGATCCAGCGTTTCCGTGAGCTATACTGTAGGTCGCAGAAGGGGCTCGGATCCTGCGTTGCTGTGGCTCTGGTGTAGGCCGGTGGCTACGGCTGTGGTTAGACCCCTAGCCTGGGAACCTCCAAATGCCGCAGGAGTGGCCCAAGAAGTGGCAAAAAGACCAAAAAAAAAAAAAAAAAAAAACTTCTGAATAGGCTCTGTGTGAAATTTTCAATCTTACTGTGTCAATATATTTTTATTTTGAGAAATATGATGCCAGAAATAGAAGAAGGCTTCTAATCACATAAATTTAAATGTTTCCATATTAGGGATCGATTACGGACTTTCAGCATATATTGATAGTAAAAGAAACTTTTCTCCACATTCCATAACAGTGCTATGACTTAAATGGAATTAAATTTATTGACTAGGTCAACCTTATTTTGTGATGGTCAATTGGATATGTTCATTTATTTTCAATTCATTTGTTTCGATTTTTGTTTTTTTTATAATTTTTCTCCCAAGAAACTGAGGTTTCTGTTTTTGGCTATACCTATGGCATGTGGAAGTTCTTGAGTCAGGGATCGAATACAAGCCACATTTAAGAGCTACACCACAGTTAAGGCAATGCCAGTTCCTTAACCCACTGTGCCACAGTGGGAACTCCTGAGGTTTTATTTCTAAAAGTTATAATAAAAATTCTAGAATTTTTTACTAGCTTTTATAGAATTTACAAATATTTGGACAATAATTGGAATTTAATTGAGATTACTACGAAAACTAGCAAAATGAAATCACATTTGTTTTATAGTTACCCAGTAGATAGAGCAAAAGGTAGCCTGAATAGGATATGTTATAATTTTTTCACTGCATTTGACATAGACATTCCTACAACCTGATAGTATATATGGAGTAATATAGTCTGAATAGAAGTGGATTTAAGTATCTTTTTGAATAAAGGAAACAATAAGTTATTCTATAAAATAAAATATGTTGAGAAAATCTCCAGCAAGATGCATGGAATTCTCTTTTCATCTTGAAGTGCTTAAACATGGATTGCTAAATATAGTAGGCAGGTTCTCATATCTCCCTGGCAGCAAAAACCTAAACGGGTTCTTAAGCAAAGATTAAGTTAAAAATTGTCTTCCATGAGGGGATGAAATGTTAGAAAAACAGGAATTTGACTCTCACATGGATACATTTAAAGTCTTAGAATCTTAAATTTCAAAGCCCCAGAAATATTTCATCAAATATCTTGCATGTTGTATTGATCTAAAGTATAAATATACGTATCTGAAAAAAAACAAAATAAGTATGATCAATTTGTTTGACCAATTATTCAAACCATATGTGTATGAAAATTTATGTCACATTGTGCAAAAGAATTTTTTATTGTGTTAAAAAGTCGTATAATAAAAATTTTCTGTTTACTATTTTTAACGACAGAGTTCAATATTGTTAAGTATTTTTATGCTGTTGTGAATCAGATCTCAAGCATTTTTTATCTTGCAAATTGTAACACTACATGCATTAAACAACCTCCTTTTTAACCCCTGTCCCCTAGGCCCTTGTAACCACTATTCTACCTTCTGTTTCTATGACTTTGACTACTTATCTACCTTATAGGTAACTGATAGTTTTTATGAGTTCTGTTTTAGAGAAAACTGTTAATGTAGTATCTAATTTATATATTAGAAAATATATATGTATATATATATATATAAAATAATAGAACAGTATTTCCAGAAAAAAAGTCCAAAAATCATGTGTGGAACATAATTCTATAAAACAGTACATTGGGAAACACTTGACCATTACTTTTAGAGCAAACTATAACATTTCTCCTGTGTTCTGCTATATTCCTTTTTAGAAGAACACTTTAAAAGTAAAAAACTTTCAAACTAGAGAAATGCAAGGGGAGCTGAATAGAATTATGAAATTCTATTCATAATCAGTGTGCTATGAGAAGAAAAATTGATAATTTGAAAAGAGAAGATATGGGGGTCAGTCTATAAGCTTCTACAATTATTTAAAACAATATAATTTTTGAAAATAGTGGATATATAAATTCAGAGAAAATAACCAATATCTGATCAGCAAAGCAAATTTCAAATTAATAAAAAGAAGTAACAGCTTCTAAAATAATTTGGCTATCTTTTACCAGGAGTTTAAAGTACAAGATTATATGACCTAACATAAGTAATATAAAAAAGATTCCAAATCAGATATAAAGCTAGATTACATGCCTGTTACATTTGTCTGCAGTTATTAAACATGATTCTAGGTCTAAATTTTAATAAAGTACTGAGAATTATGCCATTTAGATCTAAACAGGTATGTATTGGATAATTTTTCCTTAAAAAATATTTAGCTAGTTTTTCTCCATTACAGTTTTCAACAACTTATGAAAATATGATACACATTAATGTAATCTAATTGTCACTTGATTTTTTTCATTCAAAATTCTGAAAATTTATGTAGTCCTTTTAATCTTCAGATACTTAACTGAGAATTATAAATACCTACCACTGTGAAATATCTCAAGAGCTGCTCCCAATGGGTTTAGCAATGCTCATGCTACTGTTTCCAGGCTATATTTATCTTTCCCTAAACATATTAGAGTCAGTGTAATCTGTTGATAATAAAATGTTTCCTGTGGAGATTCAGTTTTCTGAATAAATTAGTTTTGGTAAATGTTAATTGTAGGAGTATACAGTAAAGTCTACCCAATGTTTCCTTTAGTGAAATCTGAATTTTCGGTAGCTTTCTGCTTGCTTGCTACTTATGATTTCTAAACAAACCACAACCAGTAAATATTCTTTTTTCCAGGAACTTCCTTCTTACTACATTTTCTCTGAAGTCAGAATTGTATCCTTCATCAGACAGTAAAACTTTAAATGTGATAATGAATGTAAAAATAAAAGAAAATGTTTAGCAAAATCATCTCCTGATATTTGTACTTTTTATAAATATGTACTGTCTTCACTATGTCCATTTTAATTAAAAGGCCATGTTTTTAAAAATTTTTGTTATGTCTCAAATATTTAGGGCAATGTATTCTATTTAGCCAGAGAATAAATCAAACATTTTCAATAGTTGAAATACTAAAATTTGATTTATTTATTTTTTGTTCTGTGTTTGGAACCTCTGCTTTTACATATATTTCCCCTTTGTTTACATAAAATGATAAAACATCTTTGAGAAAAATGTTTATATGTTTTTGATCTTTTTTCTTTCAGTTTTTGTGTCCTTGAGTGAAGCATGATAAAGGAAGATGTCATGGTAACATGACAGCAAATGGATGGATTGAGACAGAGCATGGTGGGAAACAAGCCTGTGCTCTGACATTTCTCATGCAAGTAGCAAATCATCAAGCCTTTTATTTGGTGGGAGTGCAGAGAGAGAAACTCATTTAATGATTACAAAAAAGCCCAGTGTTTTTCAGAATCACTGCCTATATCTCAATTACAGTCTGTGTGGGGAAAATGAATTTGGTTATTATTTAACTGACATAAAAGGGTAGAATTGCAGTGGTCCATCTTTCACTAGCTCCTATGGACAGTGAAATGGGAAATAAGCAGCTAGAATACATAATCTCTTACTTGTAACAGGCTGTGACTGCAGCAAGGACAAGGTGGTAATCGGTTTGTCAGGAGTTTGCAGCTAAGAATACCAATATCTAATTCTTTGCAGTGAGAAGAAAGACATTTTGGGAAAATGGGAAGTTTTACTTACATTTAAAAAGCTATGTTGTGTAAATTCAAGGTAAGTTTGTCACAAGACCCTGTAAGAAAGTGCTTATGGTAATTAACAATTCAATTTTATCTATTAATGTCATGTGGAGAAACATAAAACCAGGAAATTATTGTATTAAAGTGCAAGGTCAGAGTTTATAAAAGAGTAGACATATTCATGGTAAACACTTAATGTTAATCACCTAAGACACTGCATGCTTTTGTCTAAGCATAGGTCACATTCCATTCATTCATAACCTCCACATGTAGTGTATCTTTCACAATTTCAGAGGTTATATTATAGCAATTTTATTTTTTGAAGAGTCTATACAAAACTCTGGTGAAATTTTCAGTTGAGGAGTTCCTGTCATGGCTCATTGGTTAATGAATCCAACTAGGAACGATGAGGTTGCGGGTTCGATCCCTGGCCTTGCTCAGTGGGTAAAGGATCCAGTGTTGCTGTGAGCTGTGGTGTCGGTTGCAGACACAGTTCAGATCCCACTTTGCTGTGGCTCTGGCGTAGGCCAGTGGCTACAGCTCCGATTAGACCTCTAGCCTGGGAACCTACTTATGCCACAAGTACGGCCTTAGAAAAGACAAAAAAGACCAAAAAAAAAATGAAATTTTCAGTTGATTCTTGAAAATCCTCATTTTACATTAGTACTCATTCTGTTACTACTATTTTCACCCACAAAATGAGCACAGGCTCTGTTAGAATTTAACCTTTATGCTATAAATTCTTTCTGAGTCTTATTTTGATTAAAATTGGTAAATACCTGAGGTTTAGTAAATTAATGAGTCTGTCACTTGTTACTAATTTCTTAATTTGAATAATGTGCTATACACACAAAAAAATAAATCAAATGTAAGAGTATTCTAATTAATTGTGTATTATAATTGGTGTATTTACTTTGGTAAATATTGGAATAATAACTTATAATAATTTAAAATATCAAAATTTCACTTTAAAAAGGAGCAAATTAGAAAACCGGCTTCTTATATGAAGAATATTAAGTAATGGCTAAAGAATTCACCTGTAATTATAATATATGCCACAATGGTGCTAACTGAAATCAGAGTCAAATTAGAAACTAAGATGATTTTTTTCACTGAGTTTGTTGTGGTGATCCCAAGGGTCAGAGGCAGTTGGGATGGCTACTTTTAGACTCTGTTTTTTTTTTTGTTTGTTTGTTTGTTTGTTTTTGCTACATTTAGCAGTGGCCTAATTAAGATATAATTTTGTGTTGTTATAATCCGCATACTTCAATTTTCAGAACAATAAATAAAACGTTTCGGAGATGACAAGTAAGTGGTCATTTCTACAATGAGGATTTAGACCATAGAACGTCATTCCAGGCAGGGATCTTGTGGGGTTTCTCTGTTCAAACCGTCCTAAATTGGCCTTTGTTTGTCTTCTAGCCTTGAAACAACTCCAGTGCTAGGAATTAGAGATTAAGCATCCTTTTTAAATCTTTCCCATACTTTGTTTCTTTCCTTTGACTAAACTTAAATATCTCTTGTTTTTGCATCTTTTGGAGCTACATAATAACTCGAGCACACAATCAGGATAGTAAATGATCATTTCCTATGTAGCTAAACATGGAATATGTGAAAAATAAAATTTCCAAGCCTTCCATGACCTTACAAAAAATGATCTCTAGAGCTATTTATCCGTCTACCTTATACAGTTCTTCCTATTTTCAAAATGAATTCAGCATTCATGGAAAATGCCAAGATGACAAGCTAAGTTGACAGGTCTACTATTTTTATATACAGTAACGCTAGCATTCCCTACTCCACTCTGAAACAATGCCTCAGGCCTAAGCTTGAGGAACCACCTATGGGGATCAAGATAGCTCAATTTCTGCTGTCTCAGTTTAGATGCCAGAAGGGTGCCAATTATATCAACTTGTGTCCAGAAGATATACAAGTATTTCATGTAGACCATGTGAGGATGCTGGTGAGATGATGAAAACTGAATACCTAGATCCTCAGCTAGATATAAACTAGGGATACACAAAGAAAGTCTGGGTTTCATTTCTAACTTTAAATATAAACTATTTTTTAATATATCCATGCATTTTTTAATTGTTTTTAGTCTTCCTATAATCAATATTCACAAGGTTTCAAGTGTTAAAAGACATGCATAGAATATATTAAATATAAGGCATGCAATAGGCTAAAATGCTTGTAGAAAATTATACTATATAATCTAGGACATTTACTTGAGATCATTAAATAATAGGAGAAAGTAATCTTGTATATTTACCATTTTCTTGCTCAATTTGGTTCTGTAAAATAGCAAGTATCTTGGTGTATAGCTCTCTAAATAAGAGGAGAATTTATGATGGTATTTCAAATATTGATACAATTGTCTGTGTTATTGATAGATTGAATGATTAAACAGACACCTTTTGTATTCTAACCAGAAGCAGAATCCTCATTAATGCACATGAGATAGTGAGGGTAATGTGTTTTTTGTACATACATTTCAAATATATCACATATTTAGAATGAAGCAAGAGATAAAAGGGAGAAACATGCTCTAAATTCAGGTTAAAGAGAATCCTCATTTTTCCATATTTTAATGTTTATATCTATAAATGAGGTTGGGTCTCCATAAGAGTAAACATTTATAAGTATACAGAGACAGTATAAAACAAAATAAGTTGGACTTCCAGTTGTGGTGCAGCAGAAATGAATCTGACAAGTATCCTAGAGGATACGGATTCGATCCCTGGCCTTGCTCAGTAGATTAAGGACACGGTGTTCCCATTAGCTGTGGTGTAGGTTGAAGATGTAGCTCAGTTTCTGCATTTCTGTGGCTGTGGCATAAGCCAGCAGCTGTAGCTCTGATTCAGCCTCTAGCCTTGGAAATTCCATATGCTGTGGGTGGGACCCTAAAAAGCAATAAAATTAAAAAAAAATAAAAATAAGTAAAAGACAAAATCCATTAAAAATTTAAAAACTAAGAAGATGAAAAACAACAAAAAATCAAAGCTAAAAGGTGTTAATGGAATTATTTTAAGTTGTGGCACTCAATAAAGTTTTCATTCATTTAACCAAGATCATAAAATTAGATGGTAATATTTTACCCCGTATGGCATCCAGGGTAAAAACAGTCTTAGAAAATGTTACTTTGTAGCCTAATGAATTTGAGAGTTTAATTTATCTTTCTAATTATCTTTATTCTCATCCCTAAAAAAGTAATGACACCTACCAAACTGAAGTGAGATTAAATAAAATATATACATACACATACATATATATTAAATATTGGTATTTAGACTTTCCATCATAATAATGACTTGCATGTTTTACTTTGCATTTCCTCTAATTTTCCTTAATTCTACTTTCTCATTACTTGTTTTCTTCAAAGTTAAACCTCCCTACTCTCACAGATTCAGCAGATATAGCTCTATTTTAAGAAAACTCTCTTTAAAAATTGTACATATACATTTAGAATATGCAAAGCCATTATAATACATATGACTAGATAAGGATAGCTTTAAGCAATTGAATATTCCATATTCTAATCTTTAACCTGTGCTATTCCCTACCTGTGCTCTAACAGAAAAGATTTTTTTCCTGAATAATATAGTACAAAAATGGTGTGACATTAGTCTAAATTATATTACTATCCCTTTTAGAAAAACAGTATCAATATTGAACGAAACACTTACATGAAAATATCCAACTGAGAAATTCAGCTTATTCCAAACTATCTATAAACATTTACAAGCATATGTGCAACTGGGTGTGTGAAAAGTATTAGTTTAGAAGGTTTATATAGTAAGATCTTGGGGCCAGACTGACAAATGCCAGAAATTAGGAGGAAGTGCTCATCCCCAAAAGGCAAGGACCACGGTCTGAGTGAAAACTGATATTGTCAGCAGTAAAGAAAGAACATTAAGGACATAGAATAAATATTGATGTGTAAAATTACATATTTATATAATATATATAAACGTTTTCCTGTTTATACTGAAATTATGTGTATACATATACACATACATTTGTGTATATATTGAAATGATGTGCATATATATATACATAAAGAGAGAGAGAAAGGGAATGATAAATATCGAACAAAAAATAATTATAGAGGGAGAGTGTTAGCAACAGAAACTAATTATATTTATTCATAATGCTTATAGTTATACAAATGCGAAGACAATATGAATAACCAAATAATGATATAGAAATATTTTAAAATAGAATTGATACCTTTTAAAAAAAAGCAAAAAGTTAAAGTTTACATATCAACAAATACACAATATTCCAGATAAATTTGACCAATACCTATCTGCATTGAGATTTTGCATAATAATACATATATAAAACTTTAAACATAAACTCTCTTTTAGGCAGCAAGGCACATTGATCAAGTCACTTAAAAATAGAGGAAATCGGGAGTTTCCATCGTGGCGCAGTGGTTAACGAATCCGACTAGGAACCAAGAGGTTGCGGGTTCGGTCCCTGCCCTTGCTCAGTGGGTTAACCATCCAGTATTGCAGTGAGCTGTGGTTTAGGTTGCAGACGCGGCTTGGATCCCGCGTTGCTGTGGCTCTGGTGTAGGCTGGTGGCTACAGCTCCGATTGGACCCCTAGCCTGGGAACCTCCATATGCCGCGGGAGCGGCCCAAGAAAGAGCAAAAAGACAAAAAAAAAAAAAAAAGAGAAAATCATGTAGGTAAAGATTTATCCACAGTAACAAAATTACTGAAATTCTTTCATTTCTTGCAAGTTTGAAATTAAAAAAAAAAAAATCACTCATAAAATGGTCTCAGGAGAACAAAGCAAGTATATATTAATATAATTTAGAATGCCCAAATGTCTTTTTATTTTTCATATGCTTAAAAGTGAAGAATTATTTTCAGCCATTCTCAAGGAATTTAAAGCAATTAAATCAATATTGATTATAGATGCTGATTGTTTAAAATCCAAGGTAGTGTTTTTCAAACCTACCAATTTGTTTTATGCATATGATATATTTTTAATTTTCTTACACCTGATTTAAAATGTTCTGTCAATTTATGCTGTACAGCAAAGTGGCCCAGCTGTGAATATATACATATTGTTTTTCTCATATTATCTTCCATCATGTTCTATCACAAGGGATTGGATACAGTTCCCTACACTATACAGCTGTACTTCATTGCTTATCTATTCTAAATGCAATAGTTTGCATCTACTAACCCAAAATTCTCAGTCCATCCCACTCCTTCTCCCTCCTCTTGGCAACCACAAGTCTGTTCATATTTGTTCTGTTATGCCCATGAGTTTGCTTCTATTCTGTACATAGGTTCATTTTTGCCATATTTTATATTCCAGATGTAGGTCAAATCATATGGTATTCTTCTTACTCCTTCTGAATTACTTCACTTATAAGAATTGCTAGTTCCACCCATGTTGGTGCAAATGTCATTATTTGACTGAGTGGTATTCCATTGTGCATACATGCCACATCTTCTTAATCCATTCATCTATCAACAGACATTTAGTTTTTATCCATGTAGTGGCTATTGTGAAAAGTACTGCAATGAACATAGGGGTGCGTGTAGTTTTTCAATGAAAGTTTTGTCCAGATATTTGCCCAGAAGTGGGGCTGCTGGATCAAATGGTAGTTCTATATTTAGTTTTCTGAGGTACCTCCATACTGTTTTCCATGGTGGTTGTACCAATTTACATTCCCACCAACAGTGCAGAAGTGTTGCCTTTTCTCCACACCCTCTCCAGCATTTGTTATTTATAGACAAATTAATGATAGCCATTCTGAGTAGTATGGGTGGTAGCTAATTGGAGTTTTGATTTGCATTTCTATAATAATTAGTGTTGTTGAGCATTTTTTCATGTGCTTGTTGGCCATCCATATGTCTTCTTTGGAGAAATGTCTATTCAGGTCTTCTGCCCATTTTTCAATTGGACTTTTTTTTTTTTCTGTTGAAGTGTAAGAGTTTCTGTATTTTGGAGACCTTGTCAGTTGCATCATTTGCAACTATTTTCTCCCATTATCTAGGCTATCATTTTTTTATGGTTTCCTTTGCTGTGCAAAAGTTTGTAATTTTGATTAGGTCCCATGTGTTTATTTCAGGTTTTATCTATATTGTTTTGGGAGACTAACTAATAAAATATGTGTATGGTTGATGTCAGAGAATGTTTTCCCTATGTTCACTTCTAGGAGTTTTATGGTATCCTGTCTTACCTTTAAGTCTTAAAGCCATTTTGAGTTTATTTTCGTGCATGGTGTGAGGGTGTGTTCTAGTTTCATTGATTTATATACAGCTGTCCAGTTTTGCCAGCACCACTTGCTGAAGGGACTTTTTCCCATTTTATAATCTTTCCACCTTTGTTGAAGATTGATTGACTGTAGATGTCTGGATTTGTTTCCGGGTTCTCTATTCTGTTACAGTGGTCTGTATATCAGTTTTGGTACCAGTACCACACTGTCTTGATTACTATACCTTTGTAATGCTGTCTGAAGTCTGGGAGACTTATGCCTCATGCTTGCTATTTTCTTTTTCCCTCAGGATTGCTTTGGCATTTCTGGGTTTTTACGCTTCTGTATAACATTTTTGGATAGTTTGTTCTAGTTCTGTGAAAAATGTCATGGGTAATTTGATAGGAATTTCATTAAATCTGTGGATTGCTTTAGATAGTAGGGACATTTGAACAATATTAATTCTTTCAGTCCAGGAGCATGGAGTATCTTTCCGTTTCTTTAATTCCTCTTTAATTTCCTTAATTAATGTTTCATAGTTCTCAGCATATAAGTCTTGTATATCATTGGTCAAGTTTATTCCTAGGTATATAATTTGAGGTGGGTCAATTTTATTTATTTATTTATTTATTATTTAAATGAATTTATTACATCTGTAGTTGTATAGTGATCATAACAATCTGATTTCACAGGATTTCCATCCCACAGCCCAAGCACATTCCCCCACTCCCCAAACTGTCTCCTCCGGATACGATAAATTTTTCAATGTCTATGAGTCAGCATCTGTTCTGCAAAGAAATTCAGTCTATCCTTTTTTCAGATTCCACATGTCAGTGAAAGCATTGGATGTTGGTGTCTCATTGTATGGCTGACTTCACTTAGCATGATAGTTTCTAGGTCCACCCATGTGGCTAAAAATGCCAGTATTTCGTTCATTTTAATGGCTGAGTCATATTCCATTGTGTATATGTACCACATCTTCTTGATCCACTCCTCTGTTGATGGACATTTAGGTTGTTTCCATGTTTTGGCTATTGTAAATAGTGCTGCAATGAACATCAGAGTACATGTGTCTTTGCAAGTCGTGGTTTTCTCTGGATAGATGCCCAGGAGTGGGATTGCTGGATCAATTGGTAGTTCTATATTTCATTTTCTGAGGAATCTCCACTCCATACTGCTTTCCACAGTGGTTGCACCCATTTACATGCCCACCAACAGTGTACTAGTGTTCCTTTTTCTCCACACCCTCTCCAGCACTTATTGTTTGTAGACTTTTGGATGATAGCCATTCTGGCTGGTATAAGGTGGTACCTCATAGTGGTTTTGATTTGCATTTCTCTAATAATGAGTGATGTTGAACATCTTTTCATGTGCTTCTCAGCCATCTGTATGTCATCTTTGGAGAACTGTCTGTTTAGATCTTCTGCCCTTTTTGTGATGGGGTTGTTTGCTTTTTTGGTATGGAGCTGCAAGAAGGTATTTGCAAATTTTGGAGATTAATCACTTGTCAGTTGATTCACTTGCAAAGATTTTCTCCCATTCTGTGGGTTGTCTTTTCATGTTGTTTAGGGTTTCCTTTGCTGTGCAGAAACTTTTAAGTTTGAGTAGGTCCCATTTGTTTATATTTGTTTTTGTTGTCAATACTGAGAGGTGTATCTGAGAAGATGTTGCTATTGTTTATGTCAGAGAGTGTTTGGCCTATGTTTTCCTCTAAGAGTTTGAGAGTGTCTTGTCTTATATCTAGGTCTTTAATTGGGGTGGGTCAATTTTAAAAGGTAATATATTTTTATATTCCTTTTCTAATATTTCATTGTTATTATGCAGAAATGCAACCAATTTCTGAATGTTAACCTTGTAGCTTGCTACTTGCTGAATTCATTGATCAGTTCAAGTAGTTTTTTTGTGGAGTTCTTAGGGTTTTCTGTATATATTATTATGTCATCTGCAAAGAGTAATAATTATACCTCTTTCTTTCCAATTTGGATACGTTTTATTTCTTTTGTCTTTTTTCTGATTGCTGTGGCTAGGACTTCCAAAATTATTTTGAATAAGAAGCAGTGAGAGTGGGTATCCTTGTCTTGTTCCAGATTTTAGCAGGAAGGCTTTCAGTTTTTGTCTATTGAGTATTATATTGACTGTGGTTTTGTCAAATGGCTTTTATTATGTTAGGTATGTTCCCTCTAGGAATTCCCTTCGTGGCTCAGTGGTTAATGAATCCAACTAAGAACCATGAGGTTGCATGTTCAATCCCTGGCCTTGCTCAGTGGGTTAAGGATCTAGCATTGCCGTGAGCTGTGGTGTAGGTTGCAGATGCAGCTTGGGTCCCACATTGCTGTGGCTGTGGTGAAGGCCAGCAAGTGTAGCTCCAATTTGACCCCTAACCTGGGAACCTCCATATGCTGTCGGAGTGGCCCTAGAAAAGGCAAAAAGACAAAAAAAAAAGTAGGTTACCTCTTTACCCACTTTGGTAAGCATTTTTAACATGAATTGCTTTTTCTGCATCTGTTGAGATGATCATGTGGCTTTTGACATTTCTTTTGTTAATTGGTGTATGGCATTGATTTATTTGCATATGTTGATTCATCCTTGTAAACTTGGGATGAATCCCACTTGGTTGTGGCATAGGATCTTTTTTTATGTTGTTGGATTTAGTTGTCTATTTTTTTTTGAGAATTTTTGCATCTATATTCATCAAAGATATTGGCCTATAATTTTCTTTTTTGGTAGTGTGTCTGCCTGGTTTTGGTATTAGGCAGATGGTGGCTTCATAGAATGTCTTTGGTAGTGTTCCTTCTTCTTCAAACTTCTGGGAAAGTTTAAGGATAATGGGTATAATTTCTTCTTTTTATGTTTGGTAGAATTTGCCTTTGAAGTCCTCTGGTCCTGGACTTTTGTTTGTAGGGAGCATTTTTTTTTGTCTTTTTTCTATTTCTTGGGCCACTCCCGCGGCATATGGAGGTTCCCAGGCTAGGGGTCTAATCGGAGCTGTAGCCACCGGCCTACGCCAGAGCCACAACAATGCGGGATCCGAGCCGCGTCTGCAACCTACACCAGAGCTCACGGCAACGCCAGATCATTAACCCACTGAGCAAGGGCAGGGACCGAACCCGTAACCTCATGGTTCCTAGTCAGATTCGTTAACCACTGCGCCACGACGGGAACACCCAGGGAGAGTTTTTATTACATATTCAATTTCATTTCTATTGACTGGTCTGTTCAAATAATCTGATTCTTCTTGATGCAGTTTTGGTATGCTGCATGTCTCTAGAAAGTTGTCTATTTCTTCTAGGTTTTCAAATTTGTTGGCATATAATTGTTCATAGTATTGTCTTATGGTTTTGCTTACTCTTTTAAAGAACCATCTCATGGTTTTATTGATTTTTTTATTTTATTAGTTTGATTCTCTATTTTATTGATTTCCTCTCTGATCTTGATGATGTCTTTCCCTCTACTGACTTTAAGATTTGTTTTCTCTTCTTTTTCCAGTTCTTTTAGGTGGTAGATTATGTTATTGATTTGATACCTTTCTTCTTTTTTAAGGCCTGAACTTCTCTTTAAGAACTGCTTTTGCAGAAGTTCCCGTCGTGGCGCAGTGGTTAACAAATCCGACTAGGAACCATGAGGTTGTGGGTTCAGTCCCTGCCCTTGCTCAGTGGGTTAACGATCCGGCATTGCCGTGAGCTGTGGTGTAGGTTGCAGATGCGGCTCGGATCCTGCGTTGCTGTGGCTCTGGCATAGGCCGGTGGCTACAGCTCCGATTCAACCCCTAGCCTGGGAACCTCCATATGCCGCGGGAGCGGCCCAAGAAATGGCAAAAGAGACAAAAGAAAAAAAAAAGAACTGCTTTTGCAGCATCCCATATATTTTGAATGGTTGTTTTTTCATTATCATTTGTCCCTAGGTATTTTTTAATTTCCCTTTTGATTTTCTAGGTGACCCATTGGTTTTTTAGTAGCATGTTGTTTGGTCCTTATGTAGTCAGCTTTTCCTCATTTATTTTCCTGTGGTTGATTTCTAGTTTCGCATCATTGTATTCAGAGAAGATGCTTGAAATAATTTCTGTACTCATAAAATTGTTGGTTTTGTTTGTTTGTTCTTGTCTTTTTAGGGCCACACATCCAGCATATGGAGTATCCTAGGCTAGGGGTCTAATTGGAGTTACAGCCGCTGGCCTATGCCACAGCCAGAGCAATGTAGGATCTGAGCCACATCTGTGACCTACACCACAGCTCACAGCAATTCCAGATCCTTAACCCACTAAGCAAGGCCAGGGATCAAATCTGCAATCTCATGGTTCCTAGTCGGATTTGTTTCTGCTGCACCACTACAGGAACTCCTGTACTCATAGAACTGTTGCAGTTAGTTTTGTGCCCCAATATGCAGTCAGTTCTTGAGAATGTTCCATGTACACTGAAAAGAATGTATCTTCTGAAGAAGCAGGGGGACATTTTTTGGATGTAATGTTATAAAAATATCAAGTAAGTCTAACTGTTCTATTGTGTCATTTAGGATCTCTGTTGACCTATTGATTTTCTGTCTAGGATCTGTACATTGTGGTGAGTAGGGTGTTAATATCTCCAACTATTATTGTATTCCCATCAATTTCTTCTTTCATGTATGTTAATACTTGTTGTATTATTTAAGTGCTCCTATATCAGAGACATATGTGTTGATGAGTGTAATATCTTCTTCTTAAATCAATCCTGTTATCATTACATAGTGTACTTTGTCTTTCTTTATGGCCTTTGTTTTGAAGTCTATTTTGTCTAACATAAGTATTGTGACCTCTGCTTTCCTGTCTTTTCTTTTCAAGTTATAAATGCCCTTTGCCCTTAGGTGAGTCTCTTATAAGCAGTGTATTGTAGGATCTCTTGTTTTTTTTATCTAGTCTGCCACTCTGTGTCTTTTGATTGGGGCATTCAGTTCATTGACATTTAAGGTCATCATTGATAAATGTATTTATTGACATTTTAAAACTTATTTTCCATTTGATTCTATGTTTTTCCTTTGCTCATTTTTTTCTTTTCTTCTTTCTTTCTTTTTTTTTTTTTTTTTTGATTGTATGGTTTCCTTTTATTTTATGCTTGTGTCCTCTTCTTTTTGGTTTTTGAGAACATGTGTTTTGGTTTTGACTTGTGGTTACCATGTTTTCAGTTATGCTCATCCCTTCCTATATATGTCTGCTTTAACTTGATAGTCTTATAGGCCCAAACACATTCTGGAAAAAAAAAAAAAAGAGTCCAGATTTTCTTACTTCTTTCCCCACATTTTATGATTTTACATCTTGTTTATTCTTTTGCTGTTCCTTCTGTTTTTCATCACTTTTATAAATAGTTTTTTTTAATTTCTTTTACATCTGTATACTGGTTCGTTTTAGTGATTACTTTCCAGTTGTGATTTCCTCCATCCTATATCTTCTTACTTCTTTCCTATATAGAGGAGAACTCTAAATGTTTCTTTTAGAATAGGTCTAGTATTGCTCTATTCTTTTTGTAGTTATTTGTTGGAAATTTCTTTGTCTCTCCTTCTATTTTAAATTATATTCTTGCTGGGTAGATTATTCTAGCCTGAAAAATTTTCCCTTTTATAACTTTTAATATATCTTACCCCTCTCTTCTTGCCTGTAGTGTTCCTGTCGTGAAATCAATTCATAGCTTTATGGGAGTTCTCTTATAATTAACTCTTTGTTTTTGTCTTGCTTCCTTTAGACACATCTCCTTATCTTTAACTTTTGCCATTTGTATTATTATACATCTTGGTGTAGCTCTGTTTGCATTCAACTGGTTTTGGGCCCTCTGTGTTTCCCGTGTGTTTACATCTGTTTCCTTTAGATTTGGAAAGTTTTCAGACATAATTTCTTCAAATATATTTTCTATCCCATTTTCCATTTTTCCCCTGCCCAATCCTCCCTATTATGAGTAGATTGGCCCACTATATCTTATCCTATAGATCACTTATATTGCTTTCATGTTTCATTTTTTTTTCCATTTGGTTTTCTGTCTTCTGTCCTGGCTGGGTGATTTCCATTATTCTATTTTCCAAGTCACTTATTCATTCCTCTGTATTACTCATTCTGCTCTTCACTGCCTTTAATGTAGCTTGCATCTCTGCAGAAGAATTTTCCAATTTTTCTTGGCTCATATTTTCTAGTTCCTTTCTAAAGTAATCTGCATTACTGTTCATATCTGCTCTTAATTCCTTCAGAATTTTAACTGTCACTTTTTGTACTCAGCATCTGTTAGATTGTTGTAGTCTGCTCCATTGTTTGCTCCTTTGGGGGAAATCTCCCATTCTTTAAACAGGGGAGGGTTCCTGAGCTTCTTCATTTCACTTATATTTTTCTTATTCTGTGATTTAAGTAAAACAATGATTGTAGTCTTGAAGGCTATTTCTATATGAGATCTCCCCTTGTTAGTTTGTGAGGGATTGCTATTTAATTTATTTATTTATTTGTTTGTTTGTTTGTTTATGCATCAGGACTGCTTTTGGTTTGGATGTTTGCTGTCTCTTTCCACAGTGTGTGCAGGATGTTATTCCCTTGATAGAGTTTGTGTTGGTGTGTGGTCTGCACAGGTTTCCAGGCAGATGGAAGTAGTGCACAGGGTCTGTAGCCAATGCCTGGTTCCTGGGCCCTTGACAGTGGTGATGACCCATAGTGAGGTGGCACAGGTTACTCCTGGTTGCAGGGTCCTGTTAGCAGTGACCCTCAGGCAGGTGTAGGCAAGGCCCAAAGTCCTTGGCACTAACAATAGGAGGGCATGTGCATTCCCAGGGGAGTGAGGGCAACAATCAGTGCTGCTAGTTTCAGTGCCCTCTGCAGCTACCCATGAGGTGATTGGGACTACAGGTGGTGCCTACTCAAGGACCCCTAGTGGTGGAAGGCAACACCTCCCTCTCAGACTGTGACATCCTTCAGTGATAGTTTATCCCAAAGGCCTACACTGTCCTGTGGCTGAGACTGTCCTACCAGCCTTCAAGAATTAACTTAAACCTAGCTAAACTTTTGTAGTATAGTTCTCAACTGGGGTTATTTTATCCCTCAGAGGATATTTTACCACCAAAATCCAATGAATTAAACTTGTAGTGAAGATACAAAGGCTATAATGATTTGGAACTGTGACTCACTAATGAATAAATGGAATGGACTTTGACTACATGGGCATAAAGAATTTTGTTGTTATGCAAACCAGTTGCAACTCTAAGCCTTATATGTCCTTTTATTGTTTAAGTTTAAAGATAGTGAAGACATTATAATTTATCCATTCCTGTCTGTCTCTTTATCACACTTTCTCCCATTTTAAGTTATTATGAACCGGACCAGGGTAAAACCTGCATATATCCAGTATAGCCAGAGTAGACATGATTCCTTCTTCTTTGAGACTTTGAGAGTTTTTTTCTCTTCTCTGTCAATCCTCTGCCAGGTTATTAGTGATTTATGTAGATGCTTTCCTATGAATATACTGTTTAAGGGTCTTGCCTTTATGGAGACCTCTTTTTCTTTTCCTGTAAGGTATTAAAATCGCAGAGTGTTTCTCCATAGTACTTTTCAATTCCCTCACTCATCTTCTCAATGGTCATGTTGGTATTTAATATTTTCCCTAGATGTCTACACAATGATTTCTTTAGGGCTAGAGTTTCATAAAGCTTTCAGTCTTAATTCTCTTGTTTCATTTGACCAATTTCTTATCTGAATCCTTGGGATTACCTACACTTTTGGCCTATTTCTATGTTTCTAAAATTATTTTTTGTTCATTGTGACAGAAACCAGTTTGGGTCTTTGTCTGTTTGCAAACATTTTGCTGGCTGGCTTTATCTTTTATGGTACAGCCTCCCACAGAAGCCATACTTGAACATCCTTTGTCTTGATCATAGGAAACTCATAGTCAGTTTCATTAACATTCTAATATTTTTCTATTCTCTTGAAAATTACTACTTATGATTGTTTCTGATATCAGCCAGTAAATTTAAGTCCTCTATTCATCTCTGCACAAAAGAAAACATTTATCATAATTTCTTAATGTAAAACAAACATTAATTTTTCAAGATATCAATATCATTAGGTGACTGGACCTGAGACCTGCCTGGCCTGATCTTGTCTCTGTGAATTACCTTGGCCTTGTGAAATCCAGATCATTCCTAATGCCGCAAATATCACAGACTCAGGGAGCATATTTCCTTTCATTACTTTATCATGTACAAGAATAATTATGTAATTTCAATGATATTGTTAAGGTAAACTAAAATATTTAATAATCATCTAAGGTATTGGATGGTTACCAATTTTTTGTGTGTCATTTTAATGCCCTCAAATGTCTACTCAAGATTTAGGTGTTTAAGAACCGATCCATTGGGTAATTTTCATAAATAGCTTTACAGACCCCTTTTCCAAATAATAATCTTTATTCCCTTGTAAGGAAGTTCTTCCCTGTGGCAAAAATTTGAGATTTCCTTGGTTGCAATCGAAAAAGGAAAAACAGACTAGGAATAAAAACATACAAGTTATACATCACACATTAAATTTCATATTCAAATTCAGAAACTGACTTGGTCTGTACAGAAACGTTTCTGCCTCATCAACTTACTTGGCAAACATGTTAGAAAGGCCATCTTTCCCATCTCAAGCATTTGTCAATTTATTTGAGCATTTTTTTTTTTTCTATTTCATACCAATGAAGTTTGGCTGAGAGAGAGAGACAGAGACGGAGAGTAATTGAGAGATAATTAATCATGGTTTTTCTCTCTTGTCAGCTTTAATCCTGCCTTGCAAATTCTGATTTCTGACTTAATCATTACCTGGGATGTTGGCACTAAGGAAAACACACAAACAAAAACAGACTTAGGAGTAACTTACCTGCTTCCTACAGAAAGGTAAACTTTCCTAAAACTTCCAAATGATAATAATATCAAAATAAAATACAGATAGCTCAGTGGTAATTTAAGAATGTGAAGAAATTAAGAGAATATTTAGTAAAAATCATGCTATTCAAATCTCATTATATTTTCATAGACAATGCCCAAATGGTTAAAATTGTAACGTATAGGAGTTCCCATCGTGGCGCAGTGGTTAACGAATCTGACTAGGAACCATGAGGTTGCGGGTTCGGTCCCTGCCCTTGCTCAGTGGGTCAACGATCCGGTGTTGCCGAGAGCTGTGGTGTAGGTTGCAGATGGGGCTCGGATCCCGCATTGCTGTGGCTCTGGCGTAGGCCGGTGGCTACAGCTCCGATTGGACCCCTAGCCTTGGAACCTCCATATGCCGCGGGAGCGGCCCAAGAAATAGCAACAACAACAACAACAACAATAATAACAACAACAACAACAAAAAATTGTAGCGTATAACTATAATATATAACTAATTTGATATGATTTATAGCTTATGATCTATATTTTGTTACACAATACATTTGATCCCGAGTTCAAAAACTCTACTGTGTCTTTATTTTTATTTTTTTAATTTTTTATGGCTGTGCACATGACAAATGGATATCCTGGTCAAAGGATTATATCTGAGTTTCAGCTGCAGTAACATCAGATCCTTTAACTCACTGTGGCGGGCTGTGCCTCCACAGCGAACTGAGCCTCTGCAGTAAGATTCTTAACTTCACAGCATCAAAAGGGTACCCCTACTATATCTTTATTAAATTCCATGTTTAACACAAGTTAATTGTTCCCTTTTTAGAAGTGAACAAAGAAAAATTCTTGAAAAAATTAATTTTAAATGTGGGGCTCAGAGTCAAAATATGAGCTCAGCTGCACCCTTTGCAAAACGATGCCTTCAAAAGCCTGTCTGTATCTGTAACAAGTAATTGAAATATCTGTAGTTGAACATAATGAAAATCCAAGCTCAATAACATCAAAATCCAAATTAGTGTTGGAAGAGGAGTATAGCTAAAATGTACCACATTATATTCAAATTTTCGTAGACTCAGTCTCCCACCTTCCCAGGTTCACTATTCTCAACAAAAGACCATTAAGTTTGGTATTAAAAAGGAAGAAAGAGGAAGATATTTTTTCGTGTCTGGCCTGGAAGTGGTTACAACCTCATCACTCAAATTTCCATTGATCAGAAATTATCTCGTGACCCCACATAGACATAAGGTACCTGGAATATGTAGTCTCCCTTTGAGTCCAACAAGAAAATGAAATTGTTTACTGAACAGAGGATTGTCTTTTCCACAATGCTGTTGTCTGGCTTCACCAAATTTTACTCCTTTACCCATTAAAAATATATTTGACAAATTTATTTTCCAATTCTCCTTTTTATCTGAAATTGTTTTCTTATGAGGCAGATGTTTCATTGCTTTGCCACAGGATGTATAGTGATGAGGCACTGAGAGAATGGAAAACCAAGAGAGATGGAAGTATAAAAACATTAGCCTTGAATAATGATGTCATAGGAGGGAGAGACTTTTCTGATTAAAATGAAATAAAATTCCATTGAATGTATATAGTTCTACTTTAAAGATATTTCCAGGATGTAAAATTGAAAAACAGAGTTTAGAGAAATTTATTCTTGGACAAAGATTTTTGAGTATAAAACACAAATTATCTTGTGTTAAAATGTTCCTTATGATAAAAAATAAAAATAAAAAAAATAAAAACCTCTACTTAAAAACACCTGCCTCCAAAAACTCCTTCTAACTAATTATTTCCAGGTTAAATGCAGTTTTAGAATGATAAGTATAGGAACTGGAGAAGTTTCACTATTTGGTCTGGTTTACAAGACAAAATTGGATATTTGTATCAATAAATATAATCCAGATTATTTCCACACAGGGATTTTAAGTTTGCTAACAATGTCTAAGTAGCAAATTTAGAGTTCTTTTAAAAGCCATCTCCAGTGTTTTATGTTGGCTTATTCACAAGTTTAAAGGTGTGAATGTATTTTCCTGAAGGATCCTCTGACCCAGCACTTGCTGCAAATGTTCACTTTATCAGTCTTGCCAGTGGCTGTACATGCAAGAAACTAATTTCTTTAATTTATTTCTAAATCCACATTAGAGACATTATCTCACTAAGCTTCCCCAAATCCCTATTATATTTATATTACTGATGAGGTAACTAACACAGAGACCACTAAAGGACTTTGCAAGGTTAAATGTGTAGAAATTAGGTGCAGGGACCATCCCCCATATCTTCAGATGCCTGGTTAAGCAATCCTATCTCTCAGTTTTGCTTTAGTTATTTTGCCCAAAGGAAAAGGTGTCCTTTTATAACAGACACCTAAACTTTTCCCAGGAGGGGAAACAGTTTAATAGCCTCATTTTTTAAAATACTGGGACTTTCAAATCCAACTTTCTCCATATCCTCGAGGAGAATACATTATCAAATGTCTAATCTCTCTCTCCTGCCATCAATCACTCTTCTGACCCTCAGCCTTTGATCTCATTTTAAACAAAACAATGGCCTATTTTAAACAAAATATACTAAAATTTCCCTTTGATCCAGTTAGAATTTGTATATTGTATTACCTGTCTCTACTTTTCCCAAAGGAAATGAACATGTTTAAGTATGTTTATCAATCTCTTATTCTTGATATTGTGCTGTATTAAAATGGCCCTCTATCTGTTGGAAGCTACTGTAAATCTACTAATAACCAGCAACAAGAGTTTCTATGATTTTCTCCCATTTCTTCTTTCCATTCTCTTTCCTGTCTTATCTCCTGCACACCTTCCTCTTAATTATCTCATTCTTTTCTCTTCCTCCATTTTCTTATTTGTTGAGTGACTTCCTTTAAAAATTTAGTATGATACTTGAATTTAATGAAAGTAATATATTAAAAATCCCTAAAAAAAAATCATTAAATGTTCCTCTTCTCAGAAATAAACTTTTAACTATTTACACTGATATTTGTCAGATTGGTATTATTATAATTTTAGATAATATGATTAAACTCTATTAATTTTTTTATGATAAATGACTTAGTCTTGTATGGAAAACATATCATTCTAGGTATTTCAAGGAGAGGGAAGTAAGTATACAGAGTTGGAAAGTTGATTTTGGTTTTTGATTCAGCATGGAACGAGCTTGAAAGTTGTGATTACCATGCACACAACGAGAAAAACGATGAACAAACTAAAAATATTCAACTCTTCTTGGATCCATAAAGGAACTGAGGTCAGGGCAAACTTCTGTTCCCAGAGTTGGAGAGGTAGATAAGGAGATGAAAGGTCATAATTTAGTGAAGATTTCTGTTTTGTGGGAACTAGAATCAGAGAAAGAACAACTAAACTATAATAAATTTCTGGAGGCTCAGTGTGGATGAGTTGGAGTTAAAATCTCCAGAAAGTTACGGATTTAGAGGGGCCTTCACACTGGCAGCCAACCCAGGCCTCCATGGATATTCATACGCAAAGCAGCAAACTAATGCCCAGGATGAAACCACTGCCATGTGTGCACTTAGGCCTAATTCTTCTAGCTGTGGCCCTGCACATCAAGGCCTGACTGTTGTCACTGACCCCACTGCCATCTACACATCTGGAGATGTGCTCCGCCATGTGCCCACGAGGAGATCTCACAGCCATTGGAAGTGCACACTTACAGCCAAGAACCTCCACAGCTGCCTGGAGGCCAAGATGTTGCCCTGTCTCCATTGACTGGCCTGTACCTAGCTATGCATCTGCATACTTCTGGTCAGATCTCTGTCACTGGCATCCCCCACTGTGTGCCCTTTGTAAAGACCCTGCCATAAGAGTGCAGAGGGCTCCCATAGCTGCTTGTGGGCTCAGATATGGCCCTATCTCCTATCACTGCCTGCACAACTAGGCCTGGCAGCAGCTGGCACCGCCAGCTGTGCACCTGCCCACTCCCTCCTCCACTGACCCAACACTCATCACTGACCTCCATTGTCATGTGTATGCCTGTAGGGAGATCCAGCAGCCACAGCAGTACAAAACAACAGCCAGAGCCTTGCATATGCCATGGTGCCTACAGCTGGCCCTGGCCCTTGCAGTTGGTTCTGGCTCTTACCACTACATGTCTGTGGGCAATCAGCCCTAGAACTACATACTCACCTGCAGCTGGCCACCTACAGCTGAGCACATGCACACCATTGGCTCTAGCCACCACCATGGCCTGACCTGATTCCCTAGCCATTGGACCTAAAGGTGCCACTGAAGATCCTTGCAGCCACTGTGGACACCATGCAATGTTCGCCAAGGACCCTGCAGTTGTCAATGAAGTATTATTATTCCTATAATATTAGGAATATTATCAGCCATAAAAGTGGGAGAATCTTGTCATTTGTGATAACATGGATAGATTTTGAAGGCATTATGCTAAGTGAAATGAATCAGTAAGTCAGATGGGAATACAAATTCTATATGATCTCAGGTGGAATCTAAAACATCAAGCTCATAGAAAGGGAGAGTAGAATGGTGGTTGCGAAGAGTTGCTAAGTGGAGTAAATGAGGAGATACTGGTGAAAGGGTACAAACATTGATCATAAGATGAATAAGTTCCAGGGATCTATACTACAGCATGGCCACTATTGTTAACAATACTGTATTGTACATATGAAGGTTATTATGAGAGTAGAGCTTTAATTTTCTCAGCATAAAAATAAGAGAAAATTATAATTATGTTAAGTGCAGAATGTGCTAACTAATCTTATTGTGTAAACATTTTGTAAGATATACATGTATAAAGAGCATCACATCATATACCTTAATGCTATACAATGTTATATGCTAATTATATTCCAATAAAGATGGAAATAAACTTTAAAGACTGCTCTGGGGAAACTGGTAAAATCCTAGTAAAGTCTTCAGTTTACCTAATAATATTTTATCAATGCTGATTTCTTAGTATTGGTAAATGTACATGGCTATACAAGATGTTAACCTTAGTGGTAGCTAGATAAAGAGTATAAAAGTACTCTCCCTATTATCTTTCCACATATTCTCTAAATCTAAAGTTATTTAAAAATAAAACATTTATAAAAATAAATAAATAAATGTAAAAAGGAAAACATTTATTAATCCCTCACACATACAACACCCCATAAAACAAAACAAAAAAACAAAAAACATAAGCCTCTAGGGAGGCCCAGTGATAACAAGGGAGACAAAAACATCCAGAGGATATTTTAACCTCTTACACTACAGCTAGAGCCATTGATAAACACAATCCAACTCTTAGAGAGATAAACACGAAACTTCATTCTAAAACCTTTTTACCGCAGTGCCTTTAGCACAGTATATTCTGTCTCACTTTCAACAACAACAAAAGAATTACAAGGCATGCTAAAAGACAAAACACACAGTTTGAAGTAGCAGCACGAACATCAAAAATATAAATAATTATGTATAAAAATGTTGGTAAGCCTAGAAGGAAAAGAATAGAAGGAAATGAGGATGGAGAGTTTATACAAAAGAAGAGGTAATAAAGAATTCAGGTGCCGCTAATACTACTGAATAGAAATTTACAATAGATTTTGCTTTATATACATTATATATGCTTTTGCAACTACTGTTTGAAGTGGTGTTGGATGTTTTAGCCAGTGTAGCTAGACAAAGGCAAATGGTGAGATACTGATTGCAATGGAAAAGTAATAAAGCTCTGTGGCAATGAACACAATTAATTTTGAGGAAACTTCAAACGTATGTGAAGAAATGACTGCAAACAATAAGAGAATTTAGTTAAATAATAAGATACAAAATTAACAGGCAGAAAAGTCACTGAAAAGTGTGTACCTCAATCTATAGTTTTATTGTTAGTAGTTATATATTCATATTTAGAAATATATATATATCCTTCATATATTGTGTGTGTATATATATATGAATACAGCAAATAAATTATTATATTAATACTATTCAGAATCAAGGCATGAGCATAACAGACAAGTATAAAATAAAATAATTAAACCCCTTAAAATTTGAATTTGAAGGATCATCAGAGACATTTCTCTAAATATAATTGTTAAGATTTCCCATTGTGGCATAGCAGAAATGAATCTGACTAGTATCCATGGGGATACAGGTTCGATCCTTGGCCTTGCTCAGTGGGTCAGGGGATCCAGCATTGTTGTGAGCTGTGGTGTAGTTTGCAGATGCAGCTTGGATCCCACATTGCTGTGGCTGTGGTGTAGGCCAGCAACTGTAGCTCCAATTTGACCCCTAGCCTTGGAATTTCCATATGCTGTGGGTGTGGTCCTAAAGAGAACAAAATTGTTTAGTTGTGCTTATGTAAAGACCAAGACCTAATAATAGCTCGATAGAAACAAGCATGACTAATGCTTAGATATAATTTTCAGATATTTTCCTCACAAAGGAGCCAAGGCTCCTTGAAGAAATGAAATCCTGAGTCTTGCCAACATGTATGAAATGAAACTGGAATACTTGTGCCACAAAGCCAAAGCAAATTACCTTTGAAAGATAGTTTGAAAGGGTTCACTTGGTCAAGGAAGGAATAGTTTAGGGATTAAAAAAAATGACTAAAGTTAATTTAAACAGATTGAATATATAAAACTTCAGTTTTACTATGGGAAGCAACTAAGTTACCAATATAGTAATAAAAGTGTCAAGGCAAGATAAATATTTAAAAAATAATTAAAAATTTATCTTACCTTTTCTGAAAAAAATGTGTTTCTGTACAACAAAAATAGCCTTAGCTGATGAGACAAATTATTCTCTACAGAAGTCTGGCTGATAATTATGGAAAGAACTAGAAATCATAATTTTGAAGACCCTAAAGAAAAATTAATTCAAGCAAATCTTTTTAGTATGCCATTTTTTTTAATAAAATGTTGATAAAAAATTTCAAAAAAAAAAAAGAGAGATCCCATCATGGAGCAGCAGAAGTGAATCCAACTAGGAACCATGAGATTGTGGGTTCCACTGGCCTCACTCACTGGGTTAAGGATCTGGCATTGTCATGAGCTGTGGGTATAGGTCACAGATGCTGCACTGATCTTGCATTCCTGTGGCTGTGGTATAGGCTGGCAGCTATAGGTCAGATTCGACTCCTAGCCTGGGAACCTCCATTTGCCATGGGTGTGGTCCTAAAAAAAGAAAAAAAATTCATAAATCTTATATTCAAGTGTAGCATCACTAAAAATGATACAATAAATTATTACTTGGGATTTGACAAATATGAAGTATATTGCATGACTTCTGAAGAAGTCCTAACCACAACTTTTGAGCCAAAATTTAATTAAACTTTTAGAAGTAACTCAGTTCTTACAGGACATGATGAATAGAATTACAAGTTAAATGATATTACAAGGAGTCAAACAATTGAAATCCTGACTGAAACAAATTGAAAAATGAATGTGTATTTTGTAACCAGTGGGAAATTTAAAGTAGATATCAAATGATGCCAAGATATTATTTTTAATTTCATGGATGATGATAGCATTGCTGCTATGTAATAAATAGCCTTATTTTAGAGATGTAAACTGGTATAGAAAGGAAATGGCAATTTTTGTTTGTTTGTTTGTTTGTTTTTTTGGCTGCACCTATGGTATACCAAAATTCCCAGGCTAGAGGCCACATTGGAGCTTCAGCTGCCGACCTACAACCACAGCTACAGCAACATAGGATCCAAGCTGAATCTGTGATCTACACCTCAGTTCACATTAAGGCAATGCCAGATCCTTGACCCACTGAATGAGGTCAGGAATTAAACCTGCATCCTCATGGATACTAGTCGGGTTCATAATGCACTGAGCCACAATGGGAACACCAGAAAGGGGATTTCCTCTAAATTAT
Organism: Phacochoerus africanus; assembly: GCF_016906955.1. Classification (NCBI taxonomy): domain Eukaryota; kingdom Metazoa; phylum Chordata; class Mammalia; order Artiodactyla; family Suidae; genus Phacochoerus; species Phacochoerus africanus. The sequence continues at coordinate 37,360,182 of NC_062556.1, read as the reverse complement.
TTCAGCAGTGAAAAACTAACAAACATGAAACATATTAGATAAGACAAAAGCAACAAATTACTGACTATGAGTTGATTAAGTTGGGTGATATGTCTTTAGAAGTTCATAAAATTCTGTCTACTTTGGTATTTGCATGTTTGTAGCATTTCACCAATAAATAAATTAATAGTAGATACTATTAATAAATTAATAAATTTATTAAATTAAATTAATAAATTAATATATAGATAGATAAATAGTTAAAAGACAGATAGGCAGAGAGGATAGAATAAATAATCACAGTTCATATTAAGCTCTGGACGAAACAAATATAGTATAAGATTAATGCCAGGAATCCTTAACTTACAGTCAACTAATAGCAAAATCAGGAGTAAGATAAAAGGGAAATTTATTAATGCACTACAATTAGTTCCCCCTGGACTACTTCCTATTCTGAGAGGCAATAATAATGATAGCTTACAATAGGTTAGAAAAGTATAGAGCTGCTTAACCAGGAACTTAAGTATCTATTTGTATCATTTACCTGGGTGCTACAGAATGGATCCTGAACTATTTCCAAATGTCCTCAGGAGACCAGAGGAAGACAAAAATGTAAATGGAAAACAAAAACTTCAGTGTTTAAGTTTTAGGATGAGTTCCTATGTGTAGGTTAAAGAAATTAGAACTACAAGAGAGAATAATAGTATACCCTGGGGCTAGATACAATGCAACTAGTTAAATAACTTCTCAAAGGAGCGTGTAATCTAAAGGCCTCAAAATCCAGAAACTAGGAGAACTGTATAGCCCAACTGCCACATATCTCCCACAGTCAGCAGATGAAGTTTTAGTTTTAGAAAGACCATGTTTTTCCAAAGGTGAAATCAAAAGTTTATTTTTTCACAGCATTTATTCTGGTTAATATTATAAGAGATAAAACAATACCAAGAACTAACAATGCTTTCCAGTCACCCTTGACACACTAAAGAAGAAACTAGATACCCATCAGATCAATAGAGAATGCAGGTGATTCTTTCAACACTCCAGGCAAGTGGTGGATCATTGAGACTAGATGTAGATTCTGCAAGTTCCTGAGATCTTGATTTGAATCTTCTCATCAGCAAAGTATCACAATTTTACGATGGGGTTACAGCAGCATTCGGTTGTATCACCAACTTCATTGACAATAGATCCTGCAGCACGTCAATACAAATTTCTTCAAAAATATATATGGCTACATTCTTTGCTCTTTTTTTTCTATTTAAAGTAGTATCTTTTTTTAAAGTTTTATTGAGCTATAATTGACAAAATTGTAAGATAGTTAAAATGTGCAATGTGGTGATTTGATATACTTATTCAATGGGAAAGGATTCTCTACCATTGACTCAATTAACACATATATGGTGATCCTTCTAAAGAACTAAGTAATTGGTGTCATCATAATTCCTAGTTACATCCTCAGGACTGAAAGCATGATCTATTGTCCCAACATAGACCATAGCATTACCTGGGAGTGTTTTAGAAATGATAATCTTGGTCTCTTTAAAGGACTATTGAATCAACTGCAGTTTAAAAACTAGATTATTTGTAAATACTTCAAAAATTGGGAAGCACTAGTATATATAATATGAAAAGTATACATTTGTGTATCACTAAATACACTAATATAATGAAATCCTACACTTGAGAATAGGCAATACTGATTTTCAACTCCCCCCCCCAAAAAAAAATAAAAGAGAGAGAGAGAAAATAGGACATTAAAACATTTTGGGACAACGAAATGAATGTGAATACCAAAATTACAGACAATTTAACTCAATATTTTAAAGTGAAAAAGTAAAAATGCTAAATGTTATAACTATAAAGTATCAGATATCCATAGAACTAACAAAAAACAAGGTATTATATAGTAGAATAAGCCAGATTTTTAAAATTTTAATATATTTTTCTAAGTTCAGAAGAAAAAAATTTCAACAAATCGAACCAATAGCACTATGTACCTATGAACACAGATGATAATGAAAATCTGAGTTTGAAGATAAAAATTGATTGTTCTTATAAAATGCAAGTGATAAAAGCAGAGAATGAAAAATGTTAATGACAATGTAAGATACCAGATGGTCCAAATTTTCACTTGTCCTTCTAACAGGAATTGCATAGGAAGAAAAATGAGGTAAACTGAGATGATATTAAAATAGGTAAAAGTGTAAAAAAAAAAGCAATTCAAAGCAGAAACAAGCAAATAAACAAAAACAAATCTAAAAGAGCAATAGGAGTTGCTGTCATGGCTTAGTGGTTAATGAACCTGACTAGCATCCGTGAGGATGCAGGTTCAATCCCTGGCCTCACTCAGTGGTCAAGGATCCTGAATGGCTGTGAGCTGTGATGTAGGTCACAGACAAAGCTGGGATCCCTCGTTGCTGTGGATGTGGCATAGACTGGCTGCTACAGCTCCAATTCAACCCCAAGCCTGGGAACCTCCATATGCTGCAAGTGCAACCCTAAGAAGACAAGAAATAAAAAATAAAAACAAATAAATATAAAACAGCAACAACTATGGAAATGTTTCCAGGAAGTAAAAAAAAAAAATATATATATAGTGTTACTTCCAAAGGAGGAAAAATCTGGGCACAAAATTTTCAAAAGTAACACTGAATATAAAAAAATAGTATTAATCTTAGTTATCCTTTGTAAACAGTAGAGACTATTACTGGTCCTCTTAAACAAATAGGGATTTTATTGGAATGACATAAGTGGATTATACAACTATTATTGGTATAGATATTTAGAAAATAGAAAAAAAATAAAGATATTTCATAGACTACACTGCAGAGATAATTTGGTCAGAAAACTCCAATTACTCTTCCTGGATACTCCTTCCCAGAGACACATGTGAAAAGGGAGTTCCATCTTTACTTTCACCTCTCTCTGCTCATTATCTCATTTTCCGCAGAAGTACCCTAGGAAGAACAATGTTGACTGATGCTCTGTCTGATACTTATATTTTAACTGTTAGTGGCTGATAAGAAGAAAAATCTCCTGAAGAGCAGATTAAGATAGCAGAATAGAAGGACTGGAGCTCAACTTCTCTCCTAAAACCAACAAAATTCACAACCAAAGGCTGAGCACTCTCCACCCAAATGGACCAGAAACCAAAACAAAGATATCCTACACAAGAAGAAAAAGAGGAGGACACATAGAGAGGTAGGAGGGATGATTTTGTGATATAAACAACCCCATAGCTCCCAGGTGGGAAGCCCCACAGACTGGAAACTAACTGGTTCACAGAGACTCACCTACAGGAGTGAGTGTTCTGAGCCCCACATCAAACTCTCACGTGTGGGGATCTGGCACTGGGAGAAAGAGCCCCTGGAGCATCTGGCATTGAAGGCCAGTGGGGCTTGTGCGCAGGAGCTCCATGGGACTGGGGGAAACTGAGACCCCATTCTTAAAAGGCACACATGGATGTTCACACGCACTGGGTCCCAGGGCAGAGTGAGGTCTCCATCGGAATCTGGGTCAAACCTGACTGCAGTTCTTGGAGGACATCCTGGGAAAACAGGGGTGAATGTGGCTTGTTGTGTGGGATGGACATTGAAAGCAAAGCTCTCGGGAATATTCAGCAGCTGCCTTTCTATGGAGGTGGCCATTTTGGGAAAATCTGGCCCCACCCATCAGTCAGTGCTGAGAAGCCCCAAGGCAAACAACCATCCAGGTGGGATCACAGCCCTGCCCCTCAGTAAACAGGCTACCTAAAACCCCCCCCCAGGCACACAGCTGCCTCTAATCCCATCCAGAGACAAGGCCCCACCCACCAGAGGGATTAGAATCAGCTCCACCTACCAGTGGGCAGGCATCAGCCCCTCTCATCAGGAAGCCTACAGCAAGCCCCCATACCGACTTCAGCCACAAGGGGGGCAGACACCAGAAGGAAGAGAGGCTACAACTCTGTTACCTGTTAAAAGGTCACCACACCAAAAGCCTATAAAATGAAAAGACAGAGAACTATTAACCCAGATGAGGGAGAAAGGAAAAACCCCAGAAAATCAGCTAAGCAATGAGGAGATTCTCAGCATCCAGGAAAAAGACTTTAGACTGTTGATGCTGAAGAAGATGCAAGACATTGGAAATAAACTGGGGGCAAAGATGGGTAACTTACAGGAAACACTGACCAAAGAGATACAAGATATCAAACTTAAACAAGAAGAGATGCAAAATACAACAACTGAAATAAAAAAATTCACTAGAAGCAGCTAACAGCAGGATACAGGAGGCAGAAGAACGAATAAGCGAGGTGGAGGACAGATTAGTGGAAATTACGGATGCAGAAGAGAAGAGAAAAAAGATTGAAAACAAATGAAGAGCGTCTCAGAGAACTGTGGGACAATGTGAAACACACCAACATCCGTATTATAGAGGTGCCAGAAGGAGAAGAGAGAGAGAAGGGGACAGAAAAAATATTCTAAGAGATAGTAGCTGAAAACTTCTCTAACATGGAAAAGGATCCACTCACTCAAATCCAGGAAGCACAATGAGTACCATGTAAAATAAACCCAAGGAGGAATACACTGAGACACATATTAATCAAACTGACCAAAATTAAAGACAAAGAGAAAATCTTGAAAGCAGCTAGGGAAAAGAAACAAGTAACATCCAAAGGAACCCCACTAAGGTTATCGGCAGATTTTCCAGCAGAAACTCTGCAGGCCAGAAGGTAGTGGCACCATGTACTTAACGTGATGAAAGGAAAAAAACCTCCAACCAAGATTACTCTACCCAGCAAGGCTCTCATTCAGGTTTGAAGGAGACATCAAAACCTTCACAGATAAGCAAAAGCTGAGAGAATTCAGCAACACTACACCAGCCTTACAGCAAATACTAAAGGAACTTCTCTAGGCAGAAAAGACAAGACAGCAACAGGAAACCCAAATTCCACAAATGACAAGGCTCACCAGAAAAGGCACATATACAGTAAAGATATGAAATCATCCACGCACAATTATACCACCGAAATCAGAAATCATGAGAAGAGGTGGGTACAAATGCAGTACACTGGAGGTGAACTTGCAATTAAGAGAACAACAACTTCAAACAATCTCATATACATATAGACTCTTATATCAAAGCTTCAGAATAACTGCAAACCAAAAACCTACAATTGATACATAAACAAGGAATCTCTGGAGAAGTAATATATCTCATAGTAAATAAGTGCATAATCCACCATGAAGGGGGTCTTTTGACATCATTCTTGGAAAGCTGTAGTCTTCTTAGAACTGATTCTGATTTCCTCTCCATCAAGGAATTTATGATAATTATAATTAAATAATGCAACTGTACAATTAAATAATACAGTTACAATTGTCTTATTAATAACCATTTCTCTCCATGGTACAATGTAAAGTCTATAATGTCTTGTTTATCACATCACCTAGAATGGTGTAATGCCTATATTGAAGAATCATAAGATGTAACAAACTGTGAGGACCTATGTATATAGTTACACTGTTTTTTAACCAATTTTTATGCATTTTATAATTTACTTATTTTCAGAGAGTGTATTATTTTTCTTATTTTATCAGTTGTTATTCTTTTTATTATGTTATATAAAATATTTAATTGTATATAACGCTTTCTTCCTTATTAATTTTATTATGCTATATAAAATATTTAATGGTATATAAGGCTTTCTTCTTTATAAATTTTAGTTGCACAATATACACAATTTTAATATAAAGCTAGTTTTTAAAGAAAAATTGAAATGTAATAGATAATACAAAATAATAAGAATGAAAGCCATACAAAATGGGATAAAGTATAGAATAAATTTCCTATTTGTCTCGGCATATTTTCCATTCCACTTCTCCAGAGGGAGTCACTTAATCTGTTTCTTAAGATCCATGATAAAATAATCTGTGTGTATGTAATTGTGCTCAAATATATGCATTTTATTCTATAAAAAAAATAAATAAAATTTTAAAAAGTACAAAAGAAGAAAAATCTCTTGATCTTATAGGCGTGATGCAAAAAGGAACAAAGCATTGCACTGACATTATAGAATTGGAAAATTGCTCAAATATTAGGAGTAGGTAGCTCTAACTTTCATCACTGATGTTACAATACAATGTGATATTTCAGGAACCCCTGCATTCTACTCATACTTCCCCATAACCTCCTTATATGACAGAAACCTTTGTTCCTTTTTGATCATCAAGATTTGTCACTTCTGAGAGTAATACAACTGCACATTTTACCTATTGACTCAGTCATGAGGATCCCCAAATAGACTGTGGCAGGCTTAATTTCCATCAATGATTATTGTGATCCATAGTGAAAATATTTGTTTGGGGCTCTAACGTCATGATTATCAGTGGTCCCAGAATCACAAGGAGGAAGGTTAAAACTTACTGGTGATTAATAAAGGGTAATGGTGAGAGATGTCATCCCCACTTCCAACACTTGGGCTTTAAGTCCATGAAATCTGAAAATAGGAAGAATGTACCCTTTTTTTTGTTTATTGGGTCAAAAAACAAACACTTTTAGTCTTGTGTACTATAGTCTTCTATAATTTCAAGAAAATATGACTGTTTTCTAGTTGATGTATCATATGATAAGACAGCTAAATCACGTGACATCAGCTCTTTATTTCTTTCACTGCAAAGAGTGTTTTTTAAAATAATTCAATGAATTTTATTATATATATAATTTCATAACCATCATCACAACCTAAACTTAGAACATTTCCATCCTAAACCCATAGTCCATGCCTCCCTCTCCATCACATGTCCTGTCTGGTAGCCAGTTAAAGTTGTATGGCTTGGTAAGTTTTAACACTCGAGTGGACATGTGACTAAAAATAATAATGGAAATGGGGAGTTCCCAGTGTTGCTCAGCAGGTTATAAACCCCACCAGTATCCATGAGGATGCAGGTTCGATCCATGGCCTCACTCAGTGGGTTAAAAATCCGGCATTGTCCTGAGCTGTCGTGTTGGTTGAAGATGTGGCTTGGATCCTGTGTTGCTGTGGCTGTGGTATAGGCCAGCAGCTGTAGTCTGATTCAACCCCTGGCCTGGGAACTTCAATATGATGCAGGTACAGCCCTAAAAAGAAAAAAAAAAAAGCCTAATAATGTACAGGACAATGTGTACAAGGCAGAATATGTCTAATCCCACTGTTTCCGTCATTGTGTTTTGAAAAGGTCCAACATAATTAATTAGTTTTCTGTTTGTTCTTCTCCCCCCCGCCCAAGGTTTAGAACCTGGAGAGGGTAAAATGGATTTTTATAGCAAGTATTTAACTTATTCCCCTCCTCCTTGAGGATACCTGCATCTGTGTTGGCTTCATAAATCTCATTGTAAAAATGCTAAAATAGGAGTTCCCATCAGTGGCTCAGTGATAACAAATATGATTATATCCATGAGGATATGGGTTCAATCCCTGGCCTCAATCAGTGAGTTAAGATTTCTGCATTGCCATGAGGTGTGCTATAGGTTGAAGATGCTATAGGGCTCAGATCTGGCATTGTTGTGGCTGTGGCATTGCTGGCAGCTATAGCTCCAATTGGACCCCTAGTATGGGAACTTTCATATGCCACAGGTGTGGCCCTAAAAAAAAAAAAAAAAAAAAAGGCGGCTAAACTAATTTTTTACGAGAATGAAAATAACCAACAAAACTATCTAAACATGTTTTGAGCAGAGTCTACTTTGTCCATCTAGACTGTTTCTTTGAAACAAATCTGCTGTAAAATAGAAGTTTTGTGTGTATACTCTCCAGCATATATGATGAATAGAATATAAAAGCTAGGTCCTAAATTCAGCTTCCTCTGAACTCACATCTACCACATATAATCAGTGTGAGGATGCAACTCTGAAACCAAAATATGTACCAATGCAGAAATGAAATAATTTGGAAGTTTAATGTACTGTAGAAGAGAGAAATGTTATTCCTATACATGTTTTTTGTGCATTTCCTTTTCTATTATTAGTAATTAGAGAGTAAGAATGAAGGAAAAAAAAAGTAAGAGAAGAATGGAACTAAGGGAGGAAACAAAGGGAAGAAGGAAAGAAAATAAATGTAGAAAAGGAGGAAGGAGAAAAGGAAGGGAGGAAGAATGGATACAGAGAGAAAGGGATTAAAAAGTGCCCTCCTGCTTTTAATTAGCTCTACCCAGATAAAGTAAGATGTTACAAGTATCGTGAAGCATGGGGGCATCATACTTTCATGGTTATTTATTGCTAAGCAACAAACTACCCCAAACTTAGCAGTTTAAAATTTTTAAAAAGTTATTATATCTTATAATTTTGAGGGGTAATTTTACACATACACACACACACAAACATGATCATAACTTTAAGAACATTTTAATTTCACCTGCACATATTACATTCAGATAGATTTTACCCATCAACCATGGCCTTACGAGCAGTGGGAGAAACCACTGTTTTATTTCTACTGATTTTTGTTACATTTCTATTGCTATAAATTAAATTTTTTTTTTACTTACAAGCAACATTATATAGGGTATAATTACAGTAAAGAAAGCATTTATGTAAATTCATATGTGGCAGTTTTGGAAGAAGCATTTTTCGACTGAGAAGATAAATCTATCATCAGAATGTCTATTCTGGTGAGGACAAATCACTGCTCCCTCCATAATCAAAGGAATCTTGAAATTAGCCTGTTTGGAAGCATCTGGCTAGATCCCTTGGACCCAAGTTCATATCAGAGGTAACCTAGTACATAGTAGTACACAGAGTGTCTTTCCCTGATATAGAAAAGGGTGCTTTTTTTTGGGGGGGGTCTTTTCAGGAATGCACCTGCAGCATATGGAGTTTCCCAGGCTAGGAGTCAAATTGGAGCTGTAGCCACTGGCATATGCCACAACCACAGCAATGCTAGATCCAAGCCACATCTGTGAACTTCACCACAGCTCACTGCAACTGCGGATCCTTAACCCACTGAGAGAGGCCAGGGATCGAACCTATGTCCTCATGGATCCTAGACAGATTCATTTCCACTGAGCCGCAGCAGGAACTCCGAAAGAGGGACTTCTTTCTTCAGTGTGGTTTACTTATATCTGATAGAAAACAGCCTTAATAAATAAATTAATATAATGATATATACATTATATATACCTCATAAATGGTAGTACAGTATAACTAACACTAAACAAGTTTATGTGTGGATAGTGTAGCATAGTAGCTATATGTATTATATTTCTCTTTTCTGTATATATAAATATTAACTACCATTTTCCCCTTTAATTTTTTCTTCCTGTTTAATAAAAATCCAGGTTATGTTCATGGTGGTTAAATTATAATTTTACCTGAATATTATATAATAAAAATGTAGGATACCTTAAAGAACATTGACTATCACCTAGAGATGGGAAAATGTACGATATGATTTTGTATCTCTCCTAATGATAAGAGATCGGAAGTATTTTCATAATTATATAATTACACATTTTAGGCAAAAGTAATTTTTATTGCTATTATTTCTCTTACAAAGTTTAAATAGAAAGATATGCATCAATTTTGAGCTGCCAAAGAGATACAAGGTAATAGTTACTAGGATATTCTGCATACATTTTAGGATGCCTTTTCCTACCACAGAGGCTTACTTTGAAAACTACATTTCCTGAACAATTTTGTAGCTGACCTTCTAAATCCAAATAGGGCTTTTACTGAATAGATACCTTTACACAAAATACGGAAAGCATGATTAATGAAGAGGTTATTTTCCTATTACTTTTTGTAAGTTGCAGCTTGTTGGGCAAGTTTTTTGAAAACTTTTTACCCTGCACTACTGTTACAATGTCCATTACTCATTCATTTCAATCATAATGGCAGATATAATGGCTTCTTATTTTTACTTTTTGAAACTCATGTAGCTGTAATAGTTAAACAGTTCCTAAATCAATAACTCCTGTATTGGCCTGCTAGGTTGTGTGCCTTGATGGATAGTTGTCTCTTGTACAATTCATTCATGGAGTCCATGCCTAGATCCTGCTCCTGTGTTCCCTTCAATGACATTGTAAATACGTAATATTTTACAACTAAATGTATTCTAATTTACACTAATTAAAATTGATTACATTGATTGTTCTGAAGTCAGAAGATATCAAAAGTGAATTAAAATATATGACCTGGACCAGTTGTCAGTTGCAGAAGGCAAGGAACCCTAGTTATCTGTTAGTTTGTGGCAAAATATTTCATGAAACTGTAATCTGTGTTATTCCCAGTGGTTGGCTATGTTACCAAAAGGCTGAGTATTACTTGAACTATTTTGTAAACCTCAAAATGTAATTATGTGTTGGCTGTTGAGTTACTAAATTACCATAAAAGGCAAATTAACTAAGGCTCATTGTAAACAGGTGGCTGTGAAGATGCAGCCTTAACAGGAGATAGGACTGAAAGAATTTTCTAACAGCCTCAGTATAAGCCTGCCAGACAATAGGAGGCAGCCCAAAGCCAAATATCAAGTATTAGAAGTCATCTTCCAACCAAAGCCTGTAACTGTAGATGCCCTCAAGTCTGCCACCATTAATTTAAGAGAGAGTAAAGGGCTTAGCACAAATGCATTGATATAGACAAAAGGATTCAGTGCTTTCTCTAGACAAGGTTTTTCATAGATCCAAAGCCAAATCAGTTTCTAGGACTTACACTGCCAAAGAGACCACAAATCTGGCCTGAAAATCACAGTGGCTGTTTCATTTCTAGAGAAAACTTTGGGCTCCAACCCTGCACCAGATGGAAGCTGGCTGTGAGAGCTGTGCAAGCTTACTTCTCAGTCCTCCACAGAAGAGAAGACCAAGCAAGGAGACTTTTTCCAGGGGCTACAGCCAGGGTCTACAAAACACACCACAATGGCAGTCAACCCAGAGAGCACGAGTGGTGACTCCACAAGTAACTTGCTCTCCTGCCAATGCAGGCAGGCACATTTTCAGACTATTTCATGCCCAGCACTACTGTATGACTCCTATGAACTGGGACTGTTGAGAGGTTTTCATTCTTTTGTTTTCTTTAATGAAAATGCTTAGTCTATCCTGTTGATAGAGCACAATTAGATACTAGCTGTAGGGTAAGATATTTTTTCATTAGATTAAAGGTCACCAGAACACAGATGGTTACATCCAAAATGATGAAGAGGTCTACATAACATTAAAAATCTTAGATCTGGGTATGGACGTGATCCTTATCAGACTTGAACTGCTTCATTTTGGCAAGGATTAAGTTTGTGCTATAGGTAACAACAAAAGTAATCATGGTGGCAGAGGCAAGTCTGATCATTTCTATGTCATATTCAATGTTCCATTTCCATTTAGTAAATACACTTCTGAGTTTTAGGTAGGCATATGTTGATCAAGCCAAGTGAGGAATTCTTTCTCCCATTGAAGCTAGAAGTGTCAATGTGATAAGGTCTGACAATGAGGAAGTGAATCAAAAGGAAGGGTTTTTAACATTATTGTGAGAATTTATGCAATTATATTTTCAATCCTACCCTTCATCTATAATTGTTATATCAACGTTCCATGGTATTTACTCTTAATTCAAAACATTCTCTAATATTTTGTTAAATGACCCCTCCTTTCTAATTTTGCAGAGTAATAAAAAAATGTATGTTAGAGAGTAGTGAGTGACAGGAGAGTAAAGAGTTAAACTTAAGGGAAACCCAATGAATAAGATAATGTTGGAGAGATTTTATTTTCCTTCATCACTGATGGAAGAAATTGGAAGGGGGAAAACTCTTCATAGGCTATAAAACCTGAAGACCTGCCCGTTAAAATAAAGACCTACAGTTTAAAATCAAACATCTGCCTCATATTCATGTTTTACTTATATAGGTATAACCAAGCTAATTAGCTACATCTATCTAGAAAACTCATATATTCCCGCTTTGTTCTCAATAGATGGGAGGGTGGGGAACTTTCTATGACAATATTATATTTGGAACATAAAGTATTCATCTTTGAAATTGAACATTTGTTGCAAAGACGGATACAGTTTCATGTCTTTTTAAAATCTTATCTTCACAAAAATGGAAAAGAATAAATCATTTTTAATATCTTTTTTAAAGGTGTTTTGATCTTAGAGTAAATACAATGAAGTATTGCTATAGCTTTGATGAAGAATAGGGATGAAATTATAGGCATACTTCTGTCACTTACCAAATTCTCATAATAGAGGCACATTTGAATTTTGTGTGATTTGTATTTATGGCAGAAACTCTGAAAACCATTAACTGTTTTGTGTATATGTATAAGCAGCTAAAAGTAATTTATGGTAAAAACCACAGTGTAAATAAATTTCCATATCTTAAAAGACTTCATGCTGGTAGTTCTGTGGAGCCATTTAAAAAATTTCAAACTAAAGATGGTTTTATCTTCTCCTATTTTCCCTTTTTCTTTCTATTCTCAAGCCTAGGATATTTATTGTTTTGCTTCTTCAAAACTCAGCCTCTATTTTTTTCAGATAGTCTAATGAATACATAGTACCACAATAAGTATGAAAATTTTAAATGGAGAAGATGTTTTTCTGAAAGCAGGCTAGTGAGTATAGCAATTGTACTAAATCTACCTTTACTGTAATATTCCAGCAACTCAAAAATTTCCTGACTTGAATATTTCTTAGACTATACTCAAATACACATAGAATAGTATACATTTTAGAGGATGTGAATTAACAAGATTTATTTGCATGGTAATTAGATATGCCATGCATGCCCATATTTGTCTACTAAGTCTGTGCAGAGAGACCTATAATTAAAAACAAATTTGCAAGGAAACTTTATTCAAAATTGGGCATGATAAGAATGCATGCACTTTTTACATCTTACCAAAATAATATATACAGATGAAAAAAAAATAAAACAGCATAATAGCAAAATAAAAAAACAAATTTCTAAAACCATTCCCCAAATCTCAGCTCATTTTTTAAAGGAAAACTCTTATTTTTGGAGTATTCACTTCTTTAAGTGATCACTCTATAAATACACATTTTATGCATTTATTTCCTCATAAACATATTTTTCACTGCCTTTCCATCTGTGAAAAGTAAAGTTTATCTCACTTATGCTGATCTCATTATCACTTACCTTCCCCTCCTTTTTTTTGGCTGCACCTACAAATATGCAGAAGTTCCCAGGTCAGGGACTGAACCCATGCCACAGTGCTACAGTAGTGGCAGATTCCTTAAGCCAGATCCTTAACTCACTAGACCCACCAGGAAACTCCTCACTCACTTTCTATATTCATATTGTTAATTTAGTTAACAGCTAATTCAATCATTAGTTAATGTAAATTAGAATATGATTAGACCTCCTGGATTCATATCCTGACTGAAATTCTCTCTCAAAATACATATATACATACATATTTTAGAATATATTTATTTGGGGAAAGTTGCGTAACTTTTTGTCTCTTTATTTTCTAATCTGTAATGTCATGTTGGAAGCAGTTATGTTGGATGTATGAGAGAATGCAAATACATTATATTTATAGCATTATAACTATGCTAATGTTGAATATATAACTCATTTCTGCATAGTTCAAGGGAAAACATCTAAAATGCTAATTTTAAATAAATTATTTTGTTTCATCTATTACTCTTGCTCCATTTTGTTCCATACCCTCTTTAAAAATATTTTCACTTGATATTATTAATATTTTGCTTACACGATTAATGTCTTTATTTTATCCATATTATCCTTCTAAAATAGTACTATAATTTCCAGAAACCTGTACACTACTGCTCCACTTTGTTCCAGCTGCCTCCTAGGATTTCATTAGCTAAATCCTGGGACTTTACTTAATTGTGCTTAAGTTGTACATCAGTATTTTATTTATGTATGTATCATATGTCTTAATTTTTTTGGCTTTCTTCATATTATTTATTTGCCTTCACAGTTGATTCCTACATAGGTGCTAAATTAAAGGTTCCAAGTCATTTCACTCAGAATGTTCAGGCATTTCTCCATTTTGTTAGAAATGGAGAAATGAAAATAGTAGATAATATGATTTTCATTTTCAGATTGTTATAAGCATTCTTCCTCAAATATTTTAGGATTATAATTTTATTCATATAATTTTTAAATTTCCGAAAGAATATGCTTTCCTGTGCACAACTCAGAAAAATTCTGCTTTTTGTCACAATGTTTAATTTGCCTTTTCTGTAGAAAATATATGAAAAATATATTTCCTTTAGAAAATGAGCAGAGAGTTGGGGGATGGTATTAGACTTGTTTTTTATTTTGTATTATGCAATTTTATTTTATTTTGGGTTTTTTTGGCTGCACCTACGGTATATTGGAGTTCGTGGGTCAGGGATCAAATAAAAGCCACAGATGTGACCTATGCCACAGCTGCAGCAATTGGATTCTTAACCCACTGCATCAGGCTGGTGATTGAACCTGTGCTGCCACAGAGGCAATTTCAGATCCTCAACCCTCTGTACCACAGTGCCAACTCTATACAATTTTATTTTTTTTTCTGTCTATATGTGTATACACACACACACACACACACACACACACACACATAGTTCTTTTATTGTCTGGCTTCTTTACTTATCATAATTAAGTTACATTTCATGTTCTATTAATCAGTAGTCATTCATATTTTTTTGCTAAATATCATCCAAATGGATAGATATTTTGCAAATTATTTATACATATCGCTGTCAATGACCATTTGGGTCATTTCCGGTTTTGATGATTACAAATAAAACTTATCTGAATATTCATGCACATGTTCTTGTACAGACATATGATTTCTTTTCTCTTGGGTAGATAACTGAAATAAATATGTTAACTTTTTAAGAAACTGACAATTTTCCAGAGTCATTTCTATTTTTCTCTCTCTTTTCAGTGACTATTGCCCCAGCTTAACTTTCTAGTATTATAACTTATGTCCTATTTCTCTATTAATAACCAAAACTTTTTTTTTGGAATCACCCTTTTTTGCTGTTCTCTGATTATATGCTGTTTCGCAGTATCTGGTCCTTATGATGTGAGTTAATAGAGTGTGTGTGATTTGAAGGAATTGCATAATTTCTCAAATTCTACAATAAATGTTATTCTACCCTCCTATTCTCTCATTTACTCAGTGTTCACTTTCTATAAGTTTATATTTGTCATTCTTTTTATTTCTCTTTGTTATTTCTGTTTTATAAATTTTACTGTAGGTTCATATCATGAAAGATTGAGTCAATAAAAGCAAGAGGAGACAGTAAATATGTAGCATTTTTATCTTCCTTTGTAGACAATTATAAGCTCTCTCAATAAATAGGTGTTAATATATATATGTATATATACATATATATAGATTGAGGTAGAAGCAAAGTTAAAAGGTTAGATCTTAAAAAAAGGTTAGCTCTTAGTAAAACAAAGCTATTTGTTATCTGGAAAATTAAAGTTTAAATTTGCATGGAATGGAAGGATCATATAAGGGGATAATTAAGTAACAATGAGAAGCAGCATCTACTTCCAAATTCTACCAAGGATCTGTTCACTATTTATAAGTGTTTCTATGATCCCAATAATATCAATAGCATTAGAATTCTAGGAAATAAGAACTGATTGATCGATAGTACTTTTCACTAGTAGTCTTATAAATGAACAGAAAATATATTTTTGTTAGAATGGAATCCTGAACATATCCCTTACACTGCTATGCTGCTGAGGCTAACATGTATCATTTGATATTAACACAATAGCCTTACTCCTAGTTATTCAGGAAGTTCAGCTGTGAATGTTTTCAACAAAGAAAATAGTCTACAACTGCTAATGAGAAATAGCACAAAGGAGAACATACGTGCCTTTATACTTTAAAAAGTTTCACAATTGGATTTTTGTTGCCTAGTTAGAGGTAAAGATAATTGTCAAGAAGAAAAGTCTTCTATTTAAAAAAACACAAATATTAAATACAGATAGTGTAACCAACTACTTGAAATTGGTGGCATAGAAAAATAACTATTTTATTATGCTCCCAGTTTCTGTGCATCAAGGATTTTGATAAGCTTCATTGTGAATGTCTTTTCTTTTTTCTATATTACATGGAACTTCTGCTGATAAGACCAGAGAGAGTGGAGGTACTTCAACAAGCCAGGGGACTGACTCATCTAGCGACGCATTTACTCACATGTATGGTACCTGGATTGTGAAGACTCCAAGGCCAGGGTGAAATAGCACTCTCAAATGGAATTCTACAGTCAGGTTTCATATTTGGTCTGGCTTCACAAACATGATACGTGATTCCAGTGGGAGTATCCCAAAAGGCAGGAACCAAAGGACATGTGTTCCAATATAACAATGCAGAGTCTTTTCTGATTTAGGTTTACAGTTTACATACCAAATCTTCTGCTATGTTCTATTAGCTACAAAGAATTACTAAATCCAATCCACACTTAAGAGGATTGAAAGAACTAGACTTCACAAGAAGATTGAAAGGGGAGCTGTTGTGCTCATCTTTGCAAAATAAAATCTCATTCAATATTTCAGAAATGTTTGACTGCTTAAAATTATATACATCATTCACAATTCAATTAAACAAGTACTTATAACGGCTCATAGTGGCTGATTGTGACAGGAAACTTTATAAAGAAGTCTGTTAAGCTTTTTTATACCCGCAAATAAAAAACAATAAATACACTTTGCCTATGTAAGTCATGATAAGTAAGCAAGAACTTTGATTATTCTATATTATAAAATTAGGTTGAAAGGAATGCATATATACATTTGGATGAATTCAGATTTGCTTTCAATATACACTAAAGGATAATGATCAATTGTTTTAATAACATAAATATAAACCAGAAGTCATAGAAGTAAGGAATTATTAAACATGAACAAAAAACAACTAAAACGCTGTTATCATGAAAATTTAAAAGTTACCGATTTGAAATAAAAAATAAAAAATGAAAGTTTAATAAAAAAGTCCACAAATAACCAAATCTTATAAAGTTATATAGCTATTTATAAACTAAATTTAATAGTTTAAAGAGATATTTTCACAAATTTATCTCAATAATTTTGAAGATTTTATTCTAATTTATTATCTTAGTTATAAAGAAAATATAAATAGAAAAAAAAATAGTTCGAGGAAAACTTTAAATATCTAGAGAGAATAATGACTATAGACATCAGAAAAGTTTCCAAAAAATACTTCCAAGAATGTGTAGGGTTTATGTCATTGCAACCTAACCCAGTGAGAGGGGAAGGAGCATTATCAATGGCACTTACAAATTTAGCACTATCTGAACCAAAACCAAAAAGGAAATAGTACACAATGGTAATGTACACATTAATTTCACTTACACATATTGGTGCAAATTTATAAGGGTGATATTACCTCATAGAAACTTATGGTATGTTACAAGAATGATGAATTAAGAACTAGATTAATTCATGAATTATAGCCTTTTTATCATTGAGATATGTGTTTGTATACTTCATAATGTTAGAGAAAAAAGAACAAATATTTTGATATGTGTGGAAAATACACATAGATTCTGTTTTCACAAATGCTTCTCTATTTTTCTTGATTTTTCTCTATTTTTTAACTTTTCCACTCTCTTTTTATACTACTCAAAATATCAAGTGGCAGTAGGATATTTATTGTCATCAATATTTTAACATTGATTTTAGAAAACTAAAACAATGAAATGAGATATTCAAATAAGAAAGATTAAAAATCTGGTAACAAGATGACAATTGTTTGCAAATGATTTGGATTTCTAACTAAATATCTGAAACAAACAATTGAAAAGCTAAGTAGATGTGATGGCACTTTATTAAGATAAATATATAATAGGGTGAAATTAAAATACGTCTGTGCAATAACCATGTTTGAACATAGTTTATGTTTCTAGCAATATATTGAATATTCACAAAAAACTACCTCACATGTCATAACTAAAATGATAACTGTTTGATATTATTGGAATCCTAAATACATGGTTGATAGGAAAAAATAAGATGATTCAAAGGATTATTATGTTTGATAAACTTGGATGTTTATACTTGGAAATAAATTACTATTCTCTAAAATATACACATAGCCCTGATCAATACTTAGTAAGAATGCTATATTCACCAAAAAATTAAAACCATATATATAGGTGTAAAAGAATTGTTTCGTCAAGTATAGTAATGAGTAATTATACGAAGTTTAGAAATAAATTTGGAAATAACTGTAAAATGTCCATATGCTAAAATTTAAAATAAAATGGTAAAATATATCAATTTTATAAAAGAAAGAATAAGAGAATACCCATGAAATTAAAGGCAATTACTCATTATAATTTGAGTGCCAACACTATACAAATTTATTATTTTATTATAATATCAATAAAAATAATAGAGTTATGTTTTATTTCAAATTTGGTAAAACACCATGACAGATTTCAAATGGAGGATTAAACATTCAGTAAAAGCATGATATTTTTGAAAACTGCTCTACTTGATGTTTGATACACATGAAACTCTAAAATAAATATAAATATTAAATGTTAAACAACTAAAAAAGAAAGTATGATTTTCCATTAGTGTATGCCCTGGATAATAGTTTCATCAAACAGAAATATAAATTCTTTGTGACATATTTTTAAACACTTGCAGGATTTTCAAAAATAATACTTGACATTAATAATTCATCAAAAATACCATGTAGAATATATTTTGCTTTGTTTTCTTAGTCACAGTATTTAGAATTTACATTATTTAATAAAAATGAATGCTTTAAAGTACTTTAAACCACGTTGCCATCTGTTGCCAAAAGTATTAGACTCCTTTTAGCTGTTTTCTTTGAAGAGAGAGTCTGTAGATGACATGACAGGATGCCCTGGGGCAGTGCGTCTTAAAATTTATCAAGCTAGGATGCTTAACTCTGAGAAGAGTAAACTTTCATTCCTGGTCTATTGCTTGAAGGCAAGGACCAAGAAGCACCAACTTTTTCTCAGAATTTCCTATTTTTCCTAACATTTTAGAAGGAATCTTACATTTTGTTATATAATGTGTATATTGGTGTAAAAATGTTTTTAAATATTTCTGTTAAATAAAATGTTACCTGATTTGTATATGAAAAACTTCCAATTTTTAAATATTAGGTAATCGGGGAAAAAAAGAAAAATATTTTATGGGCAAATAAGTTGATTCACTAAGTCCCTCACCCCTGTGAACTGTGAATTGGTCAATCGTTATTCAGAACAAGCATTTTTGGCTGAATTGACCCAAATCATAGTAATCACCTTCACCCACAAACTAATAATGTGGTCTCTAGTTACAAAGTGAAATAATGATGCTTGTGGTTTAAATACTATGTACAACATAATACTTTCATGAAATTATACAGTTCAATCAATTATACAGGTAAATGCAACAAAAATCTATAATTTTATAATCATTCCTTCCTATCATTATTTCCTTTCTTACATGTTGTCATATTTCCTGTCATTTCTGCTTTATTTTCCACGTTTGGATGTTGTAGCTCATTTGTATCCCATCACTTAGAAAGAAGACAAGAAAAATAAGATGTGCACACCACAAGACATCATTTATCTGTTAAAAGCAATAAATTTATACACATAAATGATCTTATACGGTGCAGAGTTAAAAAAAAAAGTAGCAGACAGAATTAGGTCTATAACTGTCTAGAATACTATCTAGGAAATGAAAAGTGGAACCATCTTTATTTCACAAGATAATTTTCAAGCTAAAAATATGCATATTTTCTCCCTATTAGTTTATACAACTTATAAAGTCCCTCCTAAATAAATGATCCTTTTGTTGCACTTTGACCCAGCTTTGATCATCCTTCCACCTCTTATATTTTTGAGGAGTTGTATTCTTCACAGAAATTCACTATTGCCATTCACTAATTTTTCATTTTATTAGTCATTATAATGCTAAATTATTGCCAAAAAAGACTTAAATTTTATAGCATATATACATAATCTCCCTCAGGTCAGAGAAAGTCTTTTGGAGAGCAGGAGATTCATTCTATACATGGTGATTTAGGGATCTAATCTGCTTGCATCCTTTGCATTCATGCTCCTTGGAGGCTATTACAAAATTTGTGCTGTGCCCTGGTATTACTTGGAGGATATGTTAAAACAAAGATGGCTTTCACCTCTCACACCCTTCCCACATCAGTATTTCTTACTTACAGAGTCAGAGGTAGGTCTGGAACTTCTGTCAAACACATTCCCATATGCTGATGCTGCTGCACATTTTAGAAATCCCTGTGCTTGCCTAAGGCCTTTGTCTGCACACAGCTGAGGGAGGTGGAAGGAATATGTAGAGAGAGCACAGCCTTTCCTTACACCCAGGCCCTGAAGTAACTCTTGGCACTACTGTTCATAATCTGTAAGCAAGAAAGTTTTTGTGTGAGATACAAAGGAAGGCTTTGTGATAGAATGTCTATTACAAAAGGCACACTGAGCAGTGCCATGTTTTCTGGAAAAAGAAGCACAAATAATGTGAGTCAGTCTTTCATTCTGGTTACCAAACCCTGAATATTTCTTCACATAAAAGAAAGAATTCAACATCTTTTATGAAGATTCAATAGAAGTCTCATCTAATTGCACTCATCTCAGGTCCCAATCTATGAGCTAGTTTAATCATCTTCATCAGTTTTAAATTTGGCCATTGTGGCATATGTGGTCCAGCCATCTTTTTTTATATGAGAAGATATTTATATAAGACTAAAATCGGGAGTTCCCTGGTTGTGTTGTGGGTTAAGGATCTGGCATTTTCACTGTTGTGGCTCAGGTTTGATCCCCGGCTCCAGGACTACTACAAGCCACAGGTGCAGCCAAAACCCAAAAAGACTAAAATCATTAAGCCTCACATTAAGCTCCCATTTTTTTCTCAGATTTCATTACCGATAGTCAAGAAATGATGCTGACAGGGACTGAATGGCAAAAAGTTGGGAAGTTGTTTAAATAGAGCATATTCCCTATAGACAAAACCAATAGGCAGCAAAAAGAATGTTAGTTGACATATCCAGCCATAAAAGTAAGAAGGCAAGAGCTCATGACTCAGTCTCTTACTGAGAACTCACATCTGATCCTGTTTTGAATCTAGAACTCATTGGCATAAGAATTGGTCAGCTCCCTAAAAAGAAGGACCCTGACACCACAGTAATTCTATACTGTAATGACTTTCCCAGTCTCATCAAAGGAATTGAAAGCCATTTACTTCAGGGATTCTCTACCAGGGAAAAGATAGTTTCTGGATATTTTGAGGACTATTACACATAAGATCTAGTTGACACTGATGCTCAGAGACACAAATTGTCATTATGACTCCTTGTTAGTATGGAAACTTAAAGAGAACATATAGGGGCCTTGGCTAAAGTATAGCTTTAGCTCTGCTGAGCCTGCAGCCTAGTAGCTATTTCTCTAGTTGCCAAGTGTGTAATTAGTAGTGCAACACTTGCCAGTCAGAGTAATACCTACATTGATTCCTTGGCATGTAAAGTAAGAGCTATTGTATTGGGGAAAGCCAAATCAAACTCTGAAAATGTCCATTCCCCCAGAAAGAACATAACACTTGGAACAGAGGTTTTTATATCTTTTGAGAAATAGCTCCTGGCATGTCCCTGAACCTTAGT
The DNA here is from genome assembly GCF_016906955.1 of Phacochoerus africanus. NCBI lineage: Eukaryota > Metazoa > Chordata > Mammalia > Artiodactyla > Suidae > Phacochoerus > Phacochoerus africanus. The sequence continues at coordinate 37,338,595 of NC_062556.1, read as the reverse complement.
AGAGACAGATCACCTGGCCATGGAGCAACAATTGACAATACATATTGAACTTCTCATGTGAGCTATATATTCTGTGGAACACACCAAGTTATAAATCCATAAGTCCCATCAGCAGTTATAATGTGAGAATGCTATATCCATCCGTGAACTTGCATAGTCTCGGAGGGCATAGATAAACTCTGCATGAGTGTGTAGTCTAAATCTTCATGTCACAACTAAAATTATATAAATAAACATTTCACAGCTCATCTTGATGTATGGTTGTTCCTATAAGTTTAATTGAAGAAGAAATGAGCCCCAGGCTTCATGTATGAAAAGGTTGGCTCAGTATGTGAGTTCAGGCTGAAAACGAGTGGCATCAACATTACAACAACAATTAGGGTAGCTATGAATGACTGTAGAAAGAAAATATTTCCTGTTGGGCAGGACTCCTAACAGTGAAGTTGGCTTCCTACTCTGTATGGAGCAGAAGTGGCACATGGGTACATGGCATATAAATGGGGATACCAAGTGTGAAGATATTATTATCACATGCTGATGCCCATCATAAAGCATCCACCATAAAAGCAGCACTTGGCCAGTGTACATTAACCAAACGTCATATGTCATTTTGGGACTGGCCTGATAGGCACACAAATGGAATAATGGCTGTATTGTGAAGGGTAATTACAACAGGTTTGGAATTAGCTTGGCCTGTCTTGCTAAAGTTTGTGCATGGCAGTGACCCTTAGCCAAGGCTTGAAACATTCTGATTAATAGCATTCTTTGTAACATGGATCTGAAGAGTTTCCGGCCCATTTGTTCCAACCCATCAGCATTGTTTATTGATAACAATGAGATTGATGATTCACACCTGGTCTCTGTGAGACCCTGGAGAGTTCTGCGTTAAAGCTGGTTATGTAGAAGAAATATGTTACATGGCCAGCAAGAAATAAAAATCTCCAGCCAACATTCCGCTTTTGACTTCCCTAATTCCAAGGTGTCCCATGAACACACTGGTAGCTTTTTTTTTTTTTTCTTTTTATGTCTGCACCTGTAGCATATGGAAGTTCCTGGGCTAGGGGTCAAATCAGAGCTGCAGCTGCCCGCCTATACCACAGACACAGCAAAGCCAGATCCAAGTCCCACCTGTGACCTATACCACAGTTTGCAACAATGTCATATCCTTAGTCCACTGAGTCAGGCCAGGGATCAACCTGCATCCTCACAGACGCTATGTCTGGTTCTTAACCTACTGAGCCACAAAAGGAATGAAGTCCACATTCGTGGTTCTTGATCCAAGATAAAATGTGTATCTGTCCATGGCTCTTACATATGGATTTCAATAGGAGCCCACACCTGAGGTCTCTGTATTCCAGGCTGAGAGACAGGCTTTGGCTGTAATGCATATCCTTACTTTAATATTGTGGTTAAAATGTTACATATTTTAATTGTAATAAAATGTAGATTTATAAGTATTTTGACTTGGATCTTGTGACTCTTCTTTAGCAATCAAACCCTATTTAATACCTACTGCCAGTGCAATGAGTTGCAGAAGTGAAGGCTATGGATTGACTCAGCAACATGGATTCATACTTACCAAGATCAATCCAGCTACAACCTCTTTGGAAATACCAACCTGCCAGACACAGACCTATTATGAGCCTCTAATATAATACTATTCCTCAACTATAAACTACTTGTTGGCAAATCAGCTATATCACTGATTTTTTCTAGAAGAGCCAGAAATTTATCCTCACAGATACTGAAACATACTCCAGATATGGGCTCAGCTTTCCTTGCTGCAGAGCTTTGGCTAACATGACTGCATGAGGATGACAGATGCCTGTTCCATGGGAAGGGAATCTGTATTAAGTTTTCTATTGTTTCATTCAAAATTATCACAAACTTAGTGGATTAAAGCAACATCCATTTATTATCTCAGTTTATAGATCAGAAGTCCAGGTTATAGGTTAGCTGGATTCTCTGCTCAGGGTCTTAGAAATTAAGGTGTTGATTGTATTCCTTCTGGGAGTTAAAGGTCTTTTTCAAGTTTATGTGGTTGTTAGCAGAATTTATTTCCTCACAGTTATAAGATGGAGGTCTCTGTTGCTGTCAACATGGGGACACTCTCAGTAACTATAGGCTGGCTGCTATTTCCTGTTACATGCCTCTTAATATCATGCTATTTTCTTTTCTTATTTTCTTTTATTTTTAAGGCTAACAGAAGAGAATATTCTGCAGCTAAAAATATCTGATTTATTCTATTTTAGAATGGCTCGCCAGGAGTTCCTATTATGGCTCAGTGGCAGTGAATCCCACTAGTATCCATGAAGTTGTTGGTTCAATCCCTGGGTTAAGTATCTGGTATTTCCATGAGCTGTAGTGTAGGTCTCAGACATGGCTCAGATCCTGCATTGATGTGGTTGTGGCATAGGCCAGCAGCTGCAGATCTAATTTGACCCCTAGCCTGTGAACTTCCATATGCTGCAGGTGCAGCCCTATAAAGAAATAAATTAAAAAAAAAAACTCACCAGATTAGGTAATGCACACCACACTCAAGGGAAGGATACACTTGCCAGTTGGCATAATCCATACAGTGATTCCTGTGGAGTAAGGGATCTCATAGTGGGGAAAGCCAGATGAAATTCTGAAACCATCCTCTTTCCTCAGCAAGAACACGAAATCTCCAGGAAAGATTAGTATGCCTTTTGAGAAACAGCTCATGACATGTCATTGAATCTTAGTATTGGTGAAACTTCTGACCATGGAGCAACAAGTGACCAGGTATCTGGAACTTTCCATTATAAACTATGTTCTTCCAGACTCATCAGATTATGAGTTCAGAAGGGCCTACAGGCAATCATAGGATGAGGACCATATATGCTGGATTATACATTGTGTACACACCAGGGGATAGGATGCTTGGTGGTCATTTTAAATTTCTACCTTTCATCAGAGACCAGACAACACTGCATGCAACCAGGCAACTTGCTTCAAAGCAACAGTGATGTGAGTATGGGTCCATAACCAAGAGATCTGTTTATTGTATCATCAGTTTACTACTTAGAAGCAATGGATCATAATGAAGGCTGGAATAGCCTTCTAAGAGCAAAGGTGGAGCACCAGCCTAGAGGCAATCCATTGAAAGAATGGATTGCTATCCTTCAGGATACAGAATATGCTTTAAATTGGAACCTTCTGTATAGCTGTGTATCCACAAATGTGTATGGAAACCAAGTGGTAGAAGTAGAAATGGCTCTACTTACATCATTCCTAATGATATAAAGGGGTATTTAGTGTTTCCCATTTCTGCAACCCTGGGCTCTGGAGGGTTTGGTGTTCTTTCCCCAAATGTAGCTCCTTCCTGCCACAGAACACAGCAAACATTCCATTGAACATAAATGCCACCTGAAAACTTTGGAATCCTTATGTTCAGTAAGCATCAGGCTAGGAGAAGAGGCATCATAACAGTAACTGAAATTGACTACTATCAGTTAGAGGAAGTAGGACTGCTTTTGCCTAAGAAGGTAAAAACAACACACAGACATGGAACCCAAGTGACCTGGAAAAAATATGATTTCCAAGGACTAATATCCCACAGGAGCTTAGATTTGGGCTACACCATCAGGTAATACATTAAGACATTCCAGGAGATAGATGAAGGAGACATGCAAGGATTAGGCTGGATGATAGTAGAGGGAGAGGATGAATACCAGTTGTAAGTGTGATACCAAATGCAACAAAATTTGTTCTGCTAACTGCCTTTTCTAACTTTCATCTCAAGAAGTGGAGCCTAAGGGAGTCATGGAAGAGCTGCTCCTGGAAACTGCAGTAATCTTCAGTACAGTACAAGTCACAAGTGATGAGCTGTGTGAGGCACTAAAATAAGCATTAAAATAAGACTTTCAGATCTTCATCTGGAAGCATATTAATCGATGGTCAAGATACTGCTCTTCTGGATCCACCCTCACCTTCGTGCTGAGGCCACATATCCCAAGGGAAATTTTCCAGTAAATGACTGAACAAGGTGGTAGTACAATGCAGCCAATTTTTACAAGATGTAGAACTATTTTAACAGGCAATTCTGGCTGTGGGACACCCTGTCCAGCAGCCTGGCTGATGCTTTCTTGGGAAATGGTATTACAGGAAATAGATTTCTATCTAATCCCTTTTACTTCCCTCCGTCTTTCCCAGAAGTCAGTTTGGAGTTTGAACACTCCTTGTCTACTCCAGATTGCTCTTTTTTCATTACCCAGTAAATCTTTTGCATATGTAATTTTGGATTGACATCTGCTTTTTGAAAAAGAAAACTAACCCATCAGGCTTCCTCCCAATAAAGTTTACTTGATTTTAAGATAGGATGACAGACAGAGAGGTGATATGGCCTGTGTGTCAATAGCAAAGCAAAAGACTAGGATTCCAGGAGTAGCTGCTGACCACCTGAATTACACAGCATTAGGGACACATAGAGTCACTGGGACAAACCAGGAGAGTGATGATTAATTTAATTCAGTAAAACAATCAACTATAAAGTTTCTTCAACTTTTTTTAATATTCAATTTTTTTATTGTTATTTCCCCAATACAATTTTTTTCTATTGTACAGAATAGTGACCCAGTTACACATACATGTATACATTCTTTTTTTCTCCCATTATCATGCTCCGTCATAAGTGACCAGACAAAGTTCTCAGTGCTAAACAGCAGGATCTCATTGTAAATCCATTCCAAAAGCAATAGTATGTATCCATTAACCCCAAGCTCCCAATCCATCCCACTCCCTCCCTCTCCCCCCAGGAAGCCACAAGTCTATTCTCCAAGTCCATGATTTTCTTTTCTGTAGAGATGTTCATTTGTGCTGGATATTAGATTCCAGTTATAAGTGATATCATGTGATACTTCCTCTTTCTGACTTACTTCACTCAGTATGAGACTCTCTAGTTCGATACATGTTGCTGCAAATGGCATTATTTGGTTCTTTTTTATGGCTGAGTAGTATTCCATTGAGTACATATATACCACATCTTCCTAATCCAATCATCTGTTGGGGTTGTTTCCATTTCTTGGCTATTGTGAATAGTGCTGCAATGAACATGGGGGTGCATGTGTTTTTTGAAGGAAAGTTTTGTCCGGATATATACCGAAGAGAAACTATAAAGTTTCTTCAACTTTTTAAATGTCCTTGTCAAATAGGACCCTAAAGTGTATACTATCAGTTCTCATTTTCTAGTGCTGCTTCATGTCAATTACCAGTTACTGACCAGTTACAAACTAGGCAAAATACAATGTTGACAAGGAGATACAGGTGATAGGTTAATACCTAGTAATCTAAGTATTTCCAAAGATGCTGGTATAAATACCTTGGGTTAAGCTTTGAAGGAGGATTAGCATAAAAGTCAAGACCTCAAGCATCCTTGAGGTTGGACAAAAGACATATTAACCCCTTACTTTCAAACTTAATGTTTAATTGCCTTTATAAACACTGATGAGATTTTTCTAAATTCCTAAATTCTTTAATCTGATTTATCTCTTGGTTGATCTGATTTCACATAATTCAATAACTGAATGAAATATCTATTTTCTTTAACCTTGATTGCTTTCCTTTTTTCACTTTGTTACCTTATGAAATTTTTCTCAATTATAGGTATATTTCATGTCAACCATTTTCCCATCAGGGCTATGTATCTATTAGGGTCTCCTTCCTAGTCCAATCTGAAACAAATACTCTTCTGTCCTATCGCAGAACTGTCAACATATTGCATCCCATCTTTATTTCACTGAGAATATATATATTTTGAATTGGATATCTTCTGCTTCTTTGGGTTGGTATCTCATTTTGATAAAATACATTTTTTAAAAACTTCCTAAAGTATGTATAAGGAATAGAGTGTGTGTGTTTTTGAATGTCCAAAGTTGATAAATAGGTTAAATATTAATACTAGTTTAAAAAATCATTTCCATCAGAAATTTAAAGCATCATTTCATAATCATTTAACATCCACTGATGATGATGATAAGTTTAAACCTAGTCTGCTCATATCCTCTATTATTGTTTTTTTACAAAGAACATTTAAGTAATTTTCTTTGATGTTTAACCATGTAATATTTAGATGTTATTTAGATGATATGACAAATCATTTACTTGAGATGAACATTTAAATCAATATATCATTTTGTTCTGATTATATTAACCAGACCACTTACTTGTTCATTTAGAGTTGACTACTATATTGCCAATTAATTTAATAGAATGTATTAGTTGTTTATTGTATCAGAGATGCAAATTTAATGTAAAAGAGATAGTTAACAATTCAGGGAAAATAAAAACAGTTAAACTTTAAAAATATCAGTTGTATTAAATTAAAATCATCCCTGCACACAAATATGTACTTAATAAATCCTAAATCAAAAATGAAACACATCTGGTAAAACTTGGTGCCTAAAACTTTCCTTCATATAAAGCTTATCTCCAAAATACTTAAGAAAGATTGCTTAACCACAATTTTACTATAGAATAAATATGCTGAATAGAGAAGAGAAATGATATTTGTTTCAAATATGTAACCAAGATGTAAAAGAAAGTAACATTATCAAGTCCAGTGCCTTCAGAAACATTGTAATTAAATAAATTTTTATTGTTATCCAAAATTTAAATTTTTTAGCAAAACATTTATTTTCATATTAATAAGTGCATTTTAGGAATCAGCCTTGAAATTTAGAACTTTGTTTTGTAGTTGTCTGATAAACAATGCTAATTGATTTTCTATGGTAATGTTAAGCCTATGTTAGATTTTTCACATTAGGGAGCTTACAAAAAAATTGACCTTGAACAATTTACATTAGAGAAACAGCCATATACACATAGCACAGACCAGATGGTGTGTGATAATTTTCTACTTTGTAGTCAAAGACTGTGAAAAAGGTTCTAGTACTTGAGAATGATTACATCCATATTTACATCACATCTGCTATGCATTTTTAGAAGTAATTCTGCCAAACTTCTTTGAGTTTTAGGATTTTCTAAATTAGTGCACACAATTCGACCTACTATATTTTAAGCAATCATATACTTAGAATAAGTAGCATAGCTAATTGAAAAAAGAATTGGACTGGAATAAATAGATACAAGTTTTACTTCAGTTATGAACATTATCTGTTAATTTAAAACTTCTAAACATAACTTAGTCAAAACTGTGTCCTCATGGATACTAGTCAGATTTGTTTCCACTGAGCCACAACAGAAACTCCCTTACTTACAGAATTTGATAGAGAAAAGCATTGGTTACATATAACTGTTGTTTAATAAATCACACAAGTTATTTATTAATTTAGTTTTTATCAATATTTGTATTTTTATTTTAAATGTTGTATCACTGTCCCATACTAATTTTCTTTCTTTTTTTCTCTCTTTTCTTTCTTTCCTTTTTTTTTAATTTTTTTATTTTCCCACTGTACAGCAAGGGGATCAAGTTATCCTTACATGTATACATTACAATTACATTTTTTTCCCCACCCTTTGTTCTGTGGCAACATGAGTATCTAGACAAAGTTCTCAATGCTATTCAGCAGGATCTCCTTGTAAATCTATTCTAAGTTGTGTCTGATAAGCCCAAGCTCCTGATCCCTCCCACTCCCTTCCCCTCTCATCAGCCTTTTCTCCAAGTCCATGATTTTCTAAATTTAATTTTTAATTTATTTTTACTTTCCAGTTTTATTGGAATATAACAGACACGTAACACTGTGTTAGTTTGAACTATACACTGTAATAATTTGATATATGTATATATTATGAAAGGCCTACCAAAATAAGTTTAACATTCATCAACTCACAGCTTATAATATTTATTGACTTTATTTATGAATTCAAAGTTTAATTAAGATAAATAAGTTCTAGAGATATTACAGCATGGTGACGGTAGTTAACAACCATGTGTATTTGAAAGTTTTTAAGAGAGTAGATCTTAAAACATTCTCATCACAAGAAAAATAATTATAAAGTTTCTAATCACAAAAAAAATTCTGTAAGTATTATGAGGATAAAGAACTGGAATTTTAAAACTGCTTTTTCATTATAAAATGTTTAGCATTTTTAAAGATATAAAATTTCACAATGCAAAAATGAAGTAGTATAGACTTTTCTGAGGTAGAAATTGTGAAAATCAGCCTAGACTAAAAAAGTCAAAGGCAACCCTGCCAATTATCAGGCTTGGGGGACAGACAGATAAAACCATGTGCAAAACTAAGAGTAAACATTGTTTTTGCCAGTCATGCAGCAGCATTTGTAAAATGCCTTAATGACCTTTTTTTTTTTTAAATGATTTTTGCTTTCTTACCCATGAAGCCCCAAATCTACTTGGCTATTTCATGTATTAGTATGAATATCCCTTAAACTGCCCTTGCCTGAGGACAGCACTGATCCCGAAATAGTCTGTTCTACACTCTCCTCAGAAAGAGCCAGCTTCATCACAGCCTTCCTCAGACTTTGAAAAAGAATCCTCCCTCCTTCCCCTTACAATGTGGCATTCCATTTTGCCTCTGAATATGTCACATTTAGCAAATCAATAAATGCAAATCTGATAAACTACAGTCCCTATACTAATGGCTGATTAAGCTTCATCAAAAGAGTGATTCTTTTAAGAATTTTTAAAGAAGCTGAGCCAACGATTAGTTTAGAAAAAACTACTACTCACTCCATAAGATCTTGCTTTTAGAAAACTCTAATATTAGAAAAGAATAATTTGGAGTTCCCGTCATGGCGCAGTGGTTAACGAATCCGACTAGGAACCATGAGGTTGCGGGTTTGGTCCCTGCCCTTGCTCAGTGGGTTAATGATCCGGCATTGCCGAGAGCTGTGGTGTAGGTTGCAGACACGGCTGGGATCCCGCGTTGCTGTGGCTCTGGCGTAGGCCGGTGGCTACAGCTCTGATTCAACACCTAGCCTGGGAACCTCCATATGCCGTGGGAGTGGCCCAAGAAATAGCAACAACAACAACAACAATAACAACAACAAAAAAGACAAGAAAAAAAAAGAGTAATTTTCTTAATTCCATATTTAAAAAAAAATTGTTGAGGTAAGTTAGGCCCAGATAGACCCAGAGAGAGAACTCAAAAAGCAGTTGTCAGAGAGGGAAGGAGATGGGCAAAATGGGTGAAGGTGGTCAAAAGCTACAAAATCTTAGCTGAAAAATAAATAAGTCCTGGGGATGCAATGTATGGCATGGTGACTATTGTATGTTTGAAAGTTGTTGAGAGGGTAGTTCTTAAAATTCTCCTCACAAAAAAAATTAAATATGTGTAATTATGTGAGGTAAGTGATGTTAGCTAGACTTATGTAGTGATCACTTCAAAATACATACAAATATTAGGAATTCCCGTTATGGCTCAGTGGTTAACGAATCCGACTAGGAACTTCTAGGTTGTGGGTTCGATCCCTGGCCTTGCTCAGTGTTGCGGTGATGTGGTGTAGGTCACAGACGCAGCTTGGATCCCATGTTGCTGGTGTAGGCCAGAAGCTACAGCTCTGATTAGACTCCTAGCCTGGAAATCTCCATATGCTGCAGGAGCAGCCCTAGAAATGGCAAAAAGCAAAAAATTAAAAAAACAAAAGCAAAAACAAAATATATACAGATACCAAAGCATTAAGCTGTGCACCTGAAACTGTTATTGTTACATGTCAATTATAGCTCATTTTCTTTTCTTCACTCACAGCATGAAGGAGTTCCTGGACCAGGAATCCAAGCTATGCCATAGCAGTGACCCAAGCCATGGCAGTGACAACACTAAGCCATGGCAGTAACAATTTAAAAGGGGAAATTATGACCACAAATTTTTTTAAAGGCACTTGTTGGGCAAGATATGTTATTTCAGCACAGGGGGTAATGTAATCTCCAAAGCAGATAAGACACTTTCAGTTATGTATTTGTGTTGATATATAACTAAGCCTCTCAAAACTTCACTATTTAAAATAATTTTCATCATCTTTCTTGATTCTGTGGCTTTAATGGGCTTAGCTCTTTTTGGATGGGGCTGTAGTCATTTGTGGGCTATAGCTGGAACTCATCTTGGATTCTGGGATGCTGGAGTCAGCTGGGAAACTGGAAAAGTCAGGCTTTTCCCCATGTAGTTCACAACTTTTCCTCTCAATGTGGACTCTCCAGTTAGGTAGTTGGACTTCTTAAACAGTACCTCAGAAATTGATAAACAAGAAATGCCAGATTTTCTCAAAACCCTAGCCCAAGTGGGCAGAGCCTCATTTCTGCCACATAATATTAGTTAAAACAAGTCACATGGTCAGCCCAGATTCCTACTTACAGGAGATTTACTGAGGGATAATCTTTGGAAATCAGTTGCTACACTCCTCCCTCTTTGTCCCTAATGATTCATGTTACTCCTACATGCCAGCTACACTCACATCAGTTTTAATATGCCTTCATCTGAATTGGACCCAGTTGTAGGTAAGGTTTCTTAAGTGGGGTCCCTTTTTATGGGAAGATCTATGATCTGAAGAGATGAGTTATCCACCTCCCCACCTTCCCAAATATATACCCAATATACAGTGGTGAGATAACTAGGGAACAGAAGAACGATGATAGACACTTGTATTCAAATGGGGTAAAGGGGAAGGTCCCCTGCTGGCCTAGTGGTTAAGCATTTTTACTGCTATGTCTCAGGTTTAATACCTGGCCCCTGCAAACTTCTACATACCTGGGCAACAACCAAAACAAAGCAAACAAACAACAACAACAATAAGGAGGGAGTTCCTGCTGTGGCTCAGCAATAGCAAATCCAAGTAGTATTCATGAGCATGTGGGTTCAATCCCTGGCCTTGCTTAATAGGTTAAGGATCTGGCACTTCCATGGCCTGTGGTATAGTTTGCAGATGCTGCTCAGGTCCCAAATTGCTCTGGTTGTGGCATAGGCCAGCAGCTGCTACCCCAATTTGACCCGTAGCCTGGGAACCTCCATATGCCACCAGTGAACCTTGACAAGAAAAAAGCAAAAAAAAAAAAAAAGCAAAAAAAAGGAGTAAGTAAGGGAGAGTAGAAAATTATATCAGTATATCAGTCACTGATCCCTAATACCTCTAAGTCCAGCAGGTGCACACAAATAAATTCTCATTTTTCAGAATGTAAGGTATCTTTACTGATAAAATCCCAGCTCCATGGCTCTTGGCTCCACTCTCTGAGTCATCCTTAATTTTCTATAAGAAATAGCTCTTGATTGGAGCTAACTCTCTCACATTGCTTCCTACCAAAAGCTTAATGCCTTAATATAACTATTGTATTTTTATCTCTTGCATCCTCCATGGATTAAAAAAATAGGCTAAATTGTTTTAGTATTCCTTAGGCCATCACCTGGAACTATAATTATCTGAAATCTTAGGGCCTTCTAAAATGGCCCATTTATACATCTGATACCTCTTTGGGGACAGCAGGAAGCAGGAGGCCAATCCTCTTTTTTGTATCTTAAGGCTTCTCTCTCTCTCCATGTGGTTTTCAACTTGTTCTTTTCAATTACTCACTTAACATGGTTTCTCTAGCAAGGAAACTGGACTTCTAAAACATTAGCTCAGTGTTCCAAGAGTGCCAGAGAAGAATTTGCCAGTACCAGTCTCCATGCAAAGCCCTCAATTTGTTTGTGGGGACCCATACAACACAATGCCAAGGCCTCAGGAAGCAACACTAACATCTTCTTCCACACAGACCAACACCAGACCAAGCTCCAAAAACATTGTCCACAACTCATTACACTTTGCCTTAAAAACATAAAATAATATTTCCGGAGGAAAATGGGATTAAGATGGTGGAATAGAAGGACTGAAACTCAACTGATCTCCTAAAACCAACAAAATTCACAACCAAAGGCTGAGCACTCTCCACCCAAATGGACCAGAAACCAAAACAAAGATATCCTACACAAGAAGAAAAAGAGGAGGACACATAGAGAGGTAGGAGGGATGATTTTGTGATATAAACAACCCCATAGCTCCCAGGTGGGAAGCCCCACAGACTGGAAACTAACTGGTTCACAGAGACTCACCTACAGGAGTGAGTGTTCTGAGCCCCACATCAAACTCTCACGTGTGGGGATCTGGCACTGGGAGAAAGAGCCCCTGGAGCATCTGGCATTGAAGGCCAGTGGGGCTTGTGCGCAGGAGCTCCATGGGACTGGGGGAAACTGAGACCCCATTCTTAAAAGGCACACATGGATGTTCACACGCACTGGGTCCCAGGGCAGAGTGAGGTCTCCATCGGAATCTGGGTCAAACCTGACTGCAGTTCTTGGAGGACATCCTGGGAAAACAGGGGTGAATGTGGCTTGTTGTGTGGGATGGACATTGAAAGCAAAGCTCTCGGGAATATTCAGCAGCTGCCTTTCTATGGAGGTGGCCATTTTGGGAAAATCTGGCCCCACCCATCAGTCAGTGCTGAGAAGCCCCAAGGCAAACAACCATCCAGGTGGGATCACAGCCCTGCCCCTCAGTAAACAGGCTACCTAAAACCCCCCCCCAGGCACACAGCTGCCTCTAATCCCATCCAGAGACAAGGCCCCACCCACCAGAGGGATTAGAATCAGCTCCACCTACCAGTGGGCAGGCATCAGCCCCTCTCATCAGGAAGCCTACAGCAAGCCCCCATACCGACTTCAGCCACAAGGGGGGCAGACACCAGAAGGAAGAGAGGCTACAACTCTGTTACCTGTTAAAAGGTCACCACACCAAAAGCCTATAAAAATGAAAAGACAGAGAACTATTAACCCAGATGAGGGAGAAAGGAAAAACCCCAGAAAATCAGCTAAGCAATGAGGAGATTCTCAGCATCCAGGAAAAAGACTTTAGACTGTTGATGCTGAAGAAGATGCAAGACATTGGAAATAAACTGGGGGCAAAGATGGGTAACTTACAGGAAACACTGACCAAAGAGATACAAGATATCAAACTTAAACAAGAAGAGATGCAAAATACAACAACTGAAATAAAAAAATTCACTAGAAGCAGCTAACAGCAGGATACAGGAGGCAGAAGAACGAATAAGCGAGGTGGAGGACAGATTAGTGGAAATTACGGATGCAGAAGAGAAGAGAAAAAAGATTGAAAACAAATGAAGAGCGTCTCAGAGAACTGTGGGACAATGTGAAACACACCAACATCCGTATTATAGAGGTGCCAGAAGGAGAAGAGAGAGAGAAGGGGACAGAAAAAATATTCTAAGAGATAGTAGCTGAAAACTTCTCTAACATGGAAAAGGATCCACTCACTCAAATCCAGGAAGCACAATGAGTACCATGTAAAATAAACCCAAGGAGGAATACACTGAGACACATATTAATCAAACTGACCAAAATTAAAGACAAAGAGAAAATCTTGAAAGCAGCTAGGGAAAAGAAACAAGTAACATCCAAAGGAACCCCACTAAGGTTATCGGCAGATTTTCCAGCAGAAACTCTGCAGGCCAGAAGGGAGTGGCACCATGTACTTAACGTGATGAAAGGAAAAAAACCTCCAACCAAGATTACTCTACCCAGCAAGGCTCTCATTCAGGTTTGAAGGAGACATCAAAACCTTCACAGATAAGCAAAAGCTGAGAGAATTCAGCAACACTACACCAGCCTTACAGCAAATACTAAAGGAACTTCTCTAGGCAGAAAAGACAAGACAGCAACAGGAAACCCAAATTCCACAAATGACAAGGCTCACCAGAAAAGGCACATATACAGTAAAGATACGAAATCATCCACGCACAATTATACCACCGAAATCAGAAATCATGAGAAGAGGTGGGTACAAATGCAGTACACTGGAGGTGAACTTGCAATTAAGAGAACAACAACTTCAAACAATCTCATATACATATAGACTCTTATATCAAAGCTTCAGAATAACTGCAAACCAAAAACCTACAATTGATACACAAACAAAGATAAATCAACTCAAATACAACACTAAAGATAGTTATCAAACCAGAAGAGGAGAGAACAAGAGAAGATGGAAAGAAAGAAAAGCAACAAAACAAACTCAAAGCAATTAATAAAATGGCCATAAGAACATACATATCAATAATTACCTTAAATGTGAATGGACTAAACGCCCCAACCAAAAGACATAGACTGGCTGAATGGATGCAAAAACAAGATCCATATATATGCTGTCTTCAAGAGCCCCACTTCACTTCTAGGGACACACACAAATTGAAAGTGAGAGGATGGAAGGAAATATTTCATGCAAGCAGGGATCAAAGGAAAGCTGGAGTAGCAATACTTATATCAGACAAAATAGACTTTAAATTGAAGAATATTTTAAGGGACAAAGAAGGACATTACATAATGATCTAAGGATCAATCCAAAAAGAAGATAGAACAATTTTAAATATCTAGGAACCCAACATAAGTTCACCACATTGTATACGGCAACTACTAACAACCTTAAAAGGACAAATCAACAATAACACAATCATAGTGGGGGACATTAACACCCCACTTACAGCAATGGACAGATCAACCAGACAGAAAATCAATAAGGAAACACAGGCCCTGAATGATGCATTCAACCACATGGACTTAATAGATATTTATAGGACATTCCATCCAAAAACAACAGAATACACATCCTTCTCAAGTGCACATGGAACATTCTCTATGATTGATCATATCCTGGGCTACAAATCCAACCTTGGTAACTTTAAGAAAATTGAAATCATATCAAGCATATTTTTTGATCACAATGATGTATGACTTGAAATCAACAACAAGAAAAAATCTTAAAAAAAAACCCAAACACGTGGAGACTAAACATACTACTAAACAACCAATGGATCACTGAATAAATCAAAGAGGAAATTAAAAAATACCTAGTAGTAAATGACAACAAAAATACGACACTCCCAAACCTATGGGACACACCAAAAGCCATTCTAAGAGGAAAGTTTATAGCAACACAAGGCCACCTCTGGAAATAAGAAAAAGCTCAAATAAACAAGCTAACATTACATCTAAAGCAGCTCGAGAGAGAAGAACAGACAAGACCTAAAGTTAGCAGAAGGAAAGAAATTATAAAGATCAAAGCAGAAATCAATGAAATAGAAACAAAGAAAACCATAGAAAAGATCAATGAAATGAAAAGCTGGTTCTTTGAAAAGATCAACAAAATTGATAAACCCCTAGCCAGACTTCTCAAGCAAAAAAGAGAGAGGACTCATATCAATAAAATTAGAAATGAAAAAGGAGAAGTAACAACAGAAATCACAGAAATACAAAGAATCATAAGAGACTACTATATGCAACTATACACCAATAAAACAGAAAACCTAGAAGAAATGGACAAATTCTTAGAAAAGTACAATGTTCCAAGACTAAACCAATATGAAATAGAAAATATGAATGGACCCATCACAAGAACTGAAATTGAAACTGTGATTAAAAAACTTCCAACAAACAAAATTCCAGGAGCAGATGGCTTCACAGCCAAATAATATCAAACATTTAGAGAAGAGCTAATACCTATCCTTCGGAAACTATTTCAAAAAATTGCAGAAGAAGGGCTACTCCCAAACTCATTCTATGAGGCGACCATCACCCTGATACCAAAACCAGACAAAGATACCACAAAAAAAGAAAACTACACACCAATTTCACTGATGAACATCAATGCAAAAATCCTCAACAAAATCCTAACAAACCACATCCAACAATACATTAAAAGGATTGTACATCATGATCAAGTGGAATTTATCCCAGGGATGCAAGGGTTCTTCAATATCTGCAAATCCATCAGTGTAATACATCACATTAACAAACTGAAGAATAAAAACCATATGATCCTCTCAATAGACTCAGAAAAATCCTTTCACAAAATTCAACACCCATTCCTGATAAAAACCCTTCAGAAAGTGGGCAGAATGGGAACCTACCTCAACGTGATAAAGGCCATATATGACAAACATCATTCTCAATAGTGAAAGGCTGAAAGAAATCCCAATGAGACCAGGAACTAAGACAAGGATGTCCGCTCTTGCCACTACTCTTAAACATAGTTTTGGAAGTCCTAGCCACAGCAATCAGAGAAGTAAAATAAATACAAGGAATCCAACTTGGAAAGGAAGAAGTAAAACTATCACTGTTTGCAGATGACATGATACTATACGTAGAGAATCCTAAAGACTCTACCAGAAAACTGTTAGAGCTCATCCGTGAATTTGGCAAAGTTGCAGGATACAAAATTAATACACAGAAATCAATGGCATTTCTATACACTAACAATGAAAGAGCAGAAAAAGAAATTAGGGAAGCAATCCCATTTACCATCACATCCAAAAGAATAAAAAACCTAGGCGTAAACCTACCTAAAGAGACAAAAAAAAAAAAAACTGTACTCCGAAAACTATAAGGCACTGATGAAAGAAATCAAAGATGACACAAATAGATGGAAACATATACCATGTTCGTGGATTTGAAGAGTTAATATCATCTTAATGACTATACTGCCTAAGGCAATCTACAGATTCGATGCAATCCCAATCAAATTACCAAGGACATTTACCGCAGAACTCGAACAAAATATTTTAAAGTTTTTTTGGAAGCAAAAAGACCCAGAATAGCCAAAGACATCCTGAAAAAGAAAAATGGAGTTGGAGGAATCAGGTTCCTGGACTTCAGACTCTATTACAAAGCAACAATCATCAAAACCATATGGTACTGGTACAAAGAGAGAAATATAGATCAGTGGAACAGGATAGAAAGTCCAGAATTCAACCCACGCACCTACAGCCAACTCATCTATGACAAAGGAGGCAAGGATATACAATGCAGAAAGGGCAGCTTGTTCAATAAGTGGTGCTGGGAAAACTGGACAGCCACATGGAAAAGAATGAAATTAGAACACTCCCTAACACCATACACACAAATAAACTCCAAATGGATTAAAGACCTAGATATAAGACCAGACTCTATCAAACTCTTAGAGGAAAACATAGGCCAAACACTCTCTGACATGAACGACAGCAAAATCTTCTCAGATCCACCTATCAGAGTATTGACAACAAAAACAAATATAAACAAATGGGACCTACTCAAACTTAAAAGTTTCTGCACAGCAAAGGAAACCCTAAACAACATGAAAAGGCAACCCACAGAATGGGAGAAAATCTTTGCAAGTGAATCAACTGACAAGGGATTAATCTTTACAAACACCTTCTGCAGCTCCATACCAAAAAAACAAACAACCCCATCACAAAATGGGCAGAAGATCTAAACAGACAGTTCTCCAAAGAAGACATACAGATGACTGAGAAACACATGAAAAGATGTTCAACATCACTCATTATTAGAGAAATGCAAATCAAAACCACTCTGAGGTACCATCTTACACCAGCCAGAATGGCTATCATCAAGAAATCTACAAACAATAAGTGCTGGAGATGGTCTGGAGAAAAGGAACACTAGTACACTGTTGGTGGGCATATAAATGGGTGCAACCACTGTGGAAAGCAGTATGGAGATTCCTCAGAAAACTAAACATAAGACTCCCATTTAATCCAGCAATCCCACTCCTGGGCGTCTATCCAGAGAAAACCAAGACTCGCAAAGAAACATGTACTCCAATGTTCATTGCAGTACTATTTACAATAGCCAAGTCATGGGGACAACCTAAATGTCCATCAACAGAAGAATGGCTCCAGAAGATGTGGTACATATACACAATGGAATATGAATCAGTCGTTAAAATGAACGAAATACTGGCATTTTTAGCCACATGGTTGGACCTAGAAATTATCATGCTAAGTGAAGTCAGCCATACAATGAGACACCAACATCAAGTGCTTTCACTGACATGTGGAATCAGAAAAAAGGACAGACTGAACTTCTTTGCAGAACAGACACTGACTCACAAACATTGAAAATCTTACGGTCTCCGGAGGAGACAGTTTGGGGGGTGGGGGGATACGCTTGGGTAATGGAATGGAAATCCTTGAAACTGGATTGTTATGATCATTATACAACTACAGATGTGATAAATTCATGAGTAATAAAAATAAATAATTATATAAATAATATTTCCCATTAATTGGTGACCTCAGTTTTGAAGCTTGTTCTCTTCCAGTTATTATTTGTCTTTTACTCTACGTTCTGTTGAATTAATGATACTTACCATATAAATTTTATTTTTAAAAGCACTTTTAAATTATCTTGTCCTTTTTGACTCTTTCTTTTCTTCTAGGCTTTTTCTTTTTTTTTTCCAAGGATATTGTCCTATATTTTAAATGTATTGTCCCATATTGCCTCACATGTATAGAGACCATTTAATACCTCTTTTAAAAATACATTCTGGAACTTTCCATTGCCTTTAGAAAGGAGTATCATCCATATTCCTGAAGCTGACACATAAGGCATTTCACAATTCAGTAATATGTGTTACATTCCTCAAGAATGTCATTCCATTTTCGCTGTTATACTTGTATACAAGTTTTCTCAATATGCAGAAATAACCCTTTCTTTTTTTTACCTGGTCCCTTTCTGGTCATGGAATTGTGAAATTTTTAGGAGTGCATTTCCTATCTTTTAGGACAATTTTCAGTTGTCTTACTCTCACACATTAAGTATCACTAGGCATCCTCATGGTACTAGCCAGGTTTGTTAACAGAAGTTTATTGATATTCTAAACACAAATATTTATATATCTTCATTACCTCAATTTATACCCTTATATTCATTTCTCCCTAATAAAACATCTTTTTGGAGAGTAAGGAATGATTGATTCATCAATAGGAGTAGTAACATGTAGAAATGAAGCTTATTAGCTTAGCAATAATGTATCTATATGAAATTGTATCCCATTTTTACCATATTCAAAATGAGTATTTTGGGGTACATTACATGACTTCTTTAAACTTAATTATTCTTCTGTTAAGTGGGCATATGAATAACCCATGACCACTAGCATTGTTGTTGGAATCGAATGAGCTAATAAATGTGAAATTCTTAGTAGAATGCTTGGCATAGTGTATTCAGTTTCAACTATTATTAATAGGTGCAATGGTAGTAGTCCTAGCTATAGTAGTACTGATAAAAGTAGTAGTTCTGTTTCTTATTTAGTGGAATGTCCTTAAGAGTCTTAGTTGAGTGGATGTAAGAATAAATGAATTAAATATGGGCAATAAAAATCCATACTGCTATTAAATTTCACCCACAATGGGACATAAGCCCTTTTTATAGTGTCTCCCTCCTATTGTGTGGTACATGACATGCTTGCTACACTGAAATACAAATACACTTGAAGACAGAAAAAGAAATACAAACAGGACTGAATAAGGGCATTGGAACTACCACCTCCTCCCTCGTCAGGAGTAAGCTCATGCTTTTGGGTTTCTCTAACCTGTGTATTTCTTCTTCTGCAGGGAGTTATAGAGCGGGGCCTTTTCCTGAGGAACAAAGGCTATATGGTGGGGAACTGACACAAAATCTTTGCACTGCTTGTGTAATAGCATGGAGGAAATAACTGAATTCTTGATGTCACTCTCTAATCCTCCCTGACCACTTCAAAGGTTTATGCCACTCTCTTGAAGTTGTCCAAAAAGTGCAAAAAAAGCAAGTTATTTTGAGACAATTTATTTTAAAATGTATTGGAAAAATAAATCAGAATTCTTAGCAATAGTTAGCTAAGCCACATATTTGGAATTGACTAAATATATTTTCAGTTTCTTCCCAAAAGACAGTTGTAAATGATTGCATATTCGGGCCCTAGAAATCTCTTTTCCTTGAAACAATACAGTCCTAAAAACATTTGTGTTTAAATGTTCCCGTCATGGCGCAGTGGTTAACGAATCCAACTAGGAAACATGAGGTTGCAGGTTCGATCCCTGCCCTTGCTCAGTGGGTTAACGATCCGGCGTTGCCATGAGCTGTGGTGCAGGTTGCAGACGCGGCTCAGATCCTGTGTTGCTGTGGCTCTGGCGTAGGCCGGCAGCTACAGCTCCATTTAGACCCCTAGCCTGGGAACCTCCATATGCCGCGGGAGCGGCTCAAGAAATGGCAAAAAGACAAAAAAATAAATAAATAATAAAATAAAATAAAATAAAATAAAATAAAATAAAATAAAATAAAATAAAATATCAATAAGCTCATATTAACAAACCTGACCAGTAAGCATGAGTATGCGACTTTGATCCCTGTCCTAGCTCAGTGGGTTAATTATCCGTCATTGCCACGACCTGTGCTATACCCTACAGGTCATAGATGTGGCTTGGATTCTGCATTGATGTGGCTGTGGTGTAGGCCAGCAGCTGTAGCTCCAATTTGACCCCTCTGCTGGGAACTTCCATATGCCACACACATGGATCTAAAAAGCAAAAATAAATAAATAAATAAATAAATAATAAAAATATCAATAATCTTCAAAAAGAATACACTTTTATTCATCATCTATAAAGCTTTATGTGGATGAGATCATATGTTTGTTAGAAGGGGGCAGTTTAAGTGCAAAAAATTTTAGAAAATGCAGACAAAGTTGGGTAAGAATGAGATGATAGTAACATCAATCCAGAAATGTGTCAAATAGTTTATTATCTTGCCTAGGACTTTTTGTGTACCATCTACCATATAAAACAAAGTGATCTGTCTAGAACTGAAATCAGCACATGTAGGGCTGCACCTGAAGTATTTTACCAAACAGTATTACACAAGTAGTTTCATCTCATGATTCCCTATGAGACATGTTTCTTTCACAATGAGGAATAAATTCTTCCCTTTTGGGGGAGCAAAATCCAAATGCTGGCATTCATCTCTTTAATGTCTGCTCATTCAGGAATCACTTAGTTAAAGCTAAAGTTAACCAAGGTTGAAGTATTCAGTTTCCAAATTTTTCTCTGTTTTTTGACTCCAGTTGCTCAGCTTTTCCCTTACTGTGTACATTATACTTATCCAAATGATTGTGAAGTTTGGGTTGCAGGTATGTTTGGATGAATGTTGGCTTTATTTCCTTTAGCAAACACCCAGCTTTCAATACCAACCAGAAGCTTCTGCATAGGCTGAATTCTTCGGCTCAGCAACCAAGTAGTACAAGCTGCAGGGAGTGCATGATAGCAATTTTCCACAGCCTGCACTGCCTCCCCATTTGTTTAAAATTGCCTTTTGAAGATGTTGACTTTACTCTATAAAGCCCTAAATAGTTTGGGCTCTTGATCCTTCAGAAATCCCTTCTCTCCCTCTTCCATACAATAACAGTTGAAGCCAGGCATTATGCTCCTGACGAGCGGTCCCAAATTTGAGGGATGTCGAGCTATATTTAAAACAGGAAGAGCACTCCACATGGTCATCGTTTTCTCAGGAATCCTTGTGCTGCAGTAGCTTAACACAGTCTCATTATGTTGACCTTCTGGACATCTTTCTTATGACCTTTAATTGAATTAGTTACATGCAGCAATGCTATTCTCTAATTTTCTGGAAACTCCTACTTATTTATTTTATGTATTTTTATTTTGGATATTGCGATTTTTAACAAGTTTGAAAAAGGATACAAAAAAAAGAAAAAAGGTACAATTTAAATATATTATTTAAATTCACCACTGTTAAAATATTTCTAAAATCAGCATAATGGCAGGATTTAGCACATGTAAAGAATATTTTAAGACCTGTTTTGGGAAAATAATTGCATTTGTGTTTTAGAAAAATGTTATGACTGAAGTGTAAAGAGAGTCATCAAAACATATCGCTGAGGGCTGAATAAATTGTAGAATCTTTTGATAAATGCCAAGAAACTGCATACGCATAATTTTTGGTCCTTCTGTGAACAATGTATTTTAATTAGAATATAATTATTTGAAAGAAAATACTATAATTTAATATGATACACTTTACTTTTAGCTATACAGATTACATTTCAATATATTTTTAACAAAAAATATTAAATTTAAATGAATATAGACTTTTGGATTCAAACTTAGCTACCAAAATATTCTAAGAGCAAAAATCTAATAATCATGTAACCATAAATTACCCTTAAATATCATTGATTTTCTTTTCTTTAATATTTCTAATTCAGTCTACATGCAATTAAGTTACCAAAATTCCTATAGCTTTATATTTAATTTAAATATATGTGTACTATGCTTCTTGAGTACTTTAAAGCAATGCACTCTTTTGGGATAAATATTGGTTTCAAGTGAAAAGTGCTGGTATTTAGATTCAAAAGTCAAGTTTATGAAAATAATATTTAAATATATAATTTTTACATGATCTAATATTTAATACCCTGAATGGTAGAACTGGGAAAGTATTCCGGCTAATTTAAGAGCATTTGAGGAAAATATTGAAATTTCCTGTACTCCGAGAAAATTAGAGAATCTATGTGGCTATACCGAGTATATGCATTTGCTAGTTCATTATTTTAATATTCCCTTATATTTAAATGTTGCCACATCCTGTTATATTTGTTCCCAGAAATTCACTTGGTTTTATCTTTACCTACATGCTTCTCCCAACTGTCCTAATCTATACCTTTACTGCTTTTCCATTGGTAACATTACATTCCCCATCCCCCACCTTCTAACTTGCTCCCATCACTTCTCCTATATTGAGTTCTACTCTCAAGTTATTATTTTCATCACATCATTGATTTTAGGCAATTTCTTTTTCAACGATTTAATAAGACTCCAATATCCTTGTATTTTTTAAAATCACATTGTCTTAAATCTTCTATCTTTTCCCCAGGATTCCCAAATCTTTATTATCTGTCTTTGAGTAATCTCCACCCATCAGGATCTTGTTTAGTATTATTTTAGTAGTCCTAGCTGCTCTGATCATTTCTTCCTCTGAATCCTTATTGCAGTTTAAGTTTGAATCAAATAAAATAAATCATCCTCCAATATATCTAAAAATTGTTCACTAATAAACTAAGATATATAATAAATCTTATAGCTAATATAAGATGTGCTTATCTCCCCAACTTAATAAAAATTTAAGGACAGAAGCCATGTCTTATTCAATTCAACCTTGCAAATATAATCTGCTCCACACCATAAAATAAATCATAGATGCATAAAGAAGAGATACTTTTGTATGACTGAGCTAATCAGTAAAGATATCCTGGAAATAGAAAGATCAGAAAATAAATCCTTAAATTTAGATACAATGTCAATAGGTGAGATGGTGGTTGGGCCCATTTCTAGAAGTCACAATTTTATACGTTTTCAAGTATGGGGTGGAGTATGTACTAAAAACCAAAATGTGAAGAACTTCTGTTTGTGCATTCTAGGAACAGCTTCCAGGTATGAAGCCTATGAAGCCGTACAGGATCCTGCCTTCAGAAAAGCCCAGTGCTTGGTTTAATGCTCTGTTCCTCCGTATTCTTGAAATTCTTAATAATATTTTAAAACAGGGTCCTGCGTTTTCGTTATGTATTGGGCCCAGCAAATGATGTAGCCGGCCCTAGGCTTAGAGCTGTATAGCAGTGTTTCTAAAACCCGAGCTGCTCCCAGGTAAAAGGGCCCCTAATAAGTATTTTTATGGGACACTTTATATGTGTGTGTGTGTGTGTGTGTGTGTGTGTGTGTGTACGATATTTGTATGACAAAATCCAATTGGTCTGTGGCAGATATTAATGATGATTTAGAATAAAGCAGTACTCTCATACCTCTTGCCTTATTGTTTAATTACTGCAGGTGAAGATTCTTGGCAGGACCCAGGCCCCATCTCATACTACTCACTCCAAGAATCATTTCTTGCTGTTCTATCTAGGAAAATGCACTTTTCCTAGATAATTTCATATTTCTATCAGCAAAGTTAGTAAATTATTAATCAAATTGTCTTTTTTTGGAATATGCATTGAAGTAATACAGATTTTCTTGCCAATACAGTTCTCTAATACAAATTTTGATGCTTTTAATGACCCTTATGGCACTGCACATTCCGTTGAGCAGTGAATACTCACTTCCAATGACTCTCTCAAAGGTTGTTAATTGTGTTCTTTGTTGAAATGCAAGTCTTTCCAAGAATATGCGAAGGAGTATGAAAAATGATTCATTTTCTCTTTTTGTTAACTTTACTGATAGGAATTTTATAGCATATTCATAAACTACACACCTTCCAATCATGCCTGCTCCTGAGGTCATTAATCTATTGCATTCCTTCAGTCAGTAAAGCCCAAAAAGATGGGAGTTTGATCCTTGGCCTTGCTCAGTGGGTTAAGGATCAGGCATTGCCCCAAAAGCTGCAGAGTAGGTCAAAGATGCTCAGATATAGTGTTGCCTAGCTGTGGCATAGTTCTACCTGCAACTCCATTTTGACCCCTAGCCTAAGAACTTTCCTATGCTACTGGTGTGGTCATAAAAAGAAAAAAGAAAAAAGGAAAAAAAAGTAAAAGAAAAAAACATTTCCAAGTGATTTTTTTTTAAGGGGGGGCCCACATGTGGCATATGGAAGTCCCCAGGCCAGGGGTAAAAATCCGAACTGCAGCTACTGGCCTATGTCACAGCCACAGTTATGCCAGATCCAAGCCACTGCTCACAGCAATGCCATATCCTTAACACACTGAGCAAGGCCAGGGATCTTAACCCGATAAGCCACAACGGGAACTCCTCCAATAGATTTTTATATTTATTTCTTGAATATTGGGAATCATTTTAGAATATGACCAAGTTATTTCTAAATGGTCCTTTTCCAACTCCAAAGAAAATCCTTATAATGTTGTTCAAGAAAGAGACAAAAATCAGATAAGTATAGAAATCTCATAGTAGCTTTGATGTTACCTCCGCCAGAGAGCTTAAATGATCCAGAGGACTGAATTGAGTGTTTATCTTACATGCTTTCATAAGAAATTCTGATTACATGATGTATTAATTTTCTCTGGCTGAAGTAACAAAGTACTACAACCTTGGTAACTAAACATATTTATTCTCTCACAGTTCTTGAGGCTAAAATTCTGACATTGTGATGTCAGCAGGTCATGATTCTTCTGGAATCTCTGAAGAAAATTCCATTCCTTGTTTTCTTCCAGCTTCTGGTGGCTGTTAGCATTCCTTGCTTTGTGTCTACATGACTCCTTTTCTGCTTCCATCTCTACACGTCTGTCTCCACTTCAGGCTGTCTCGTATCTCTCACCTACTGTTCTAAGGACACTTGTTATAGGATTCAGGGCTCAGCTGAATAATCCAGGATAAGCCAGCTCCTTATCTCCAAATTTTTTAATTAAGTACTTCTTTCACCGTATAAGCTAATACTTACTCTTTGCCATATAAGGTAATATTAAGTTTCGGAGAATTAAGATTAATCATTGCTAATCATCCTACTAATGACACCTGTATTCATGTATGCCATATTTGCTATTATCTCCACATAGCCTAGTAGAGTGCATAAAGTGTAGCAAGCAGGCAAAAATAGTTTTTGAGTAAAAAAAGTAGATTCTACAAAATCTCTTTAGCTCATTGAATTTTTATGCTTGTTGTCAGAATGTGCATATATGTGTGAGCATTTTTTTCTAAATATGTTTCTACTAATAGTATGGTTTAAAATATATATTCCAGTCTCCTATAATTCTAGACAATATTAAAATTAATACCATGAAATTTTACTATTTTAATGTGAGCTACCTAGCTGATATAATTTTGAGGAGGTGCTCTTCTAAAGCAAAACTTTATGTTTAATTTGGTTGAAATGAGGTGAGCAACTAAAACCAAGCTTAAGCCAGACAATTCATTTTGAGTTTTACAAATTGCATATGGACAAAGGGCAAGACATTAAGGTTTCATATAGCAGAATAGAAACACTCTAAATTGCATTATTGTCCCTGAGAATGAGGATTAATATACTTATGTTTCCTAGTGAACCAAACAGTGGACAGTGTATTCATTTTTGAGGAATAAATGCACTGAGAACTTTCTTTTGTGAGGCAATGAACTTTGCCCTAAGCATAAAAAGATGAATGTGAGACAACTATTCACTTGTGAGAACATAGAATTTAAAGCAGTTACATTTAAATACTTACTGTTTCATTATTCAAGAATTAATAAAATTATTAAAATTTAACATGGAAGACAAAATGTTCATGAGAGCACAGATCCCATTGCTTCATTTGAGAATGATTTCTTTTTTACCCTACTTATATCTAAACTCCTTATACAGAAGTTCAGATAAAAAAAAAAACTCACACTTTATAAATGATAACCCAAATGCCGATACTCAAAGATGTTAACAGTATCTTCCAAATCTTTTTTTTTCCTTTTTTTTGTCTTTTTGAGGGCCACACCCACAGGACATGGAGGTTCCCAGGCCAAGGGTCCAATAGGAGCTGCAGCCACCAGCCTACAGCACAGCCACAGCAACACCAGACCCTAGCCGCATCGGCAACCTACCTCACAACTCATGGCAATGCTGGATCCTTGACCCACTGAGCGAGGCCAGGGATTGAACCCGCAACCCCATGGTTCCTAGTTGGTTTCACCTCCACTGCGCCATGACGGGAACGCCACAGGATCTTCCAAATCTTAAAACAAGTTAAAGATAATTGGCTTCTGTACCACAAAAGAAATCATAAAGAAAACAAAAAGACAATCTACAGACTGGGGAAAAAAATGGCAAATGATGTGACTTACAAGGGCTTAGTTTTCAAAATACACAAACAGCTCGTACAACTCAATAACAAAACACCAAACAATCCAATCAAACAAGTGGCAGAAGACCTAAATAGGCATGCCTTCAAAGACATACAGATAGCCAACGGGCATGTGAAAATATCCCCAAAATCTCCAATTATTAGAGAAATTCAAATCAAAACTACAATGACCTTACATTGGTCAAAATGGTCATCATGAAAAAGTTCATAAACAATAAATGCTAGAGAAGGTGTGGAGAAAGGATACTCTCCTAAATTGCTAGGAGGAATTAAAATTGTTGCGGCCACTAGGGAAAATAGTATGGAGGGTCCTCAAAAGACTAAAATTAGAGTTTCTTTATCATCCTGCTGTCCTACTCCTGGGCATATATCTGGAGAAAACCATAATTATAAAAAATACATGCACTCCAATATTCATAGCAGCACTATGTACAATAGGCAAGACATAGAGGTAACTTAAATATCCAATGACAGATGAATGAATAAAGAAGATGTTATATATATATTGGAAGTAAGGGCAGTAAGTCAAGAGAGAAAGACAAATACCATATGCTATCACTTACATGTAAAATGTAAAATGACACAAACTTATCTACAAAACGGAAACAGACTCACAGCCATAGAGAACAGCTTTGTTATTGCCAAGGGAGAGGAGGGGTGGGGAAGGGTTAGCCTGGGAGCTTTGGATTAACAGATGCAAACTATTCTATACAGAATGGGTAATAAACAAGACCCTACTATGTAGCACAGGGAACTGTTTTCAATATCCTGTGATAAAACATAAAGGAAAATAATATGGAAAAGAATATATACATATGTATAACCGAATCACTTTGCTGTACAGCAGAAATTAACACATTGTAAATCAACTATACTTCAATAAAACAAAAATTTAAAAACCCGGTTGGTACTGGGATCTGACAAGACTTACTGAGTCTCAGACTTGTACAAATTTCCAGGATATAAAACTGTAATACAACAGGTATTTTTTTCTTTTCTGTGATTTATACAAAGATGAAATCAAGGAGAGACATAACTTGAATACATCTTTCAAAAAGTATGTGCATATTAAATACATTTTATTTTAAAATTTTTGTCTTTTGTCTGGTAAAGTGGAGTAGCTCTTCATTATCATGTGATTTTATTTTTCTACTTGTTAGTTTATTTGTATACAACTTACTTTTTGGAATAAACAACATTCTTTATATGTTAATGCTGTATTTTAGCTTTATAGGTTTCTAAAACCAAACTGCTAAACTATTTTTTTGTTGTTGTTCCTGAGACATATGGTGGTACTAAGATAGTCCAAGAGTTTTCAAATCACAGTTAATGAAAATAATAACTTCTAAAAGTAAAAGGGATATTAAATATGTTAGAAATTTTATGCATTTCTTACTATAATAGTTTCGTGATTAGCTGAAAAAGCTTTAGGAATAATAAAAGCAAAACTCATAAAAGAAGAAAATAAGATGAATCTACTCAATGAAGAGGCACATTACCACTGAAAAAATGTTCTCTTAGAAATTTTGTTTAGCAAGTTCGTATTTTTAAGGGTTTAGTCCTAATTAAAAAAAATCTTAGACCTTTAATATATTTAGTGGAATCAAATTTAATTTTATTCTTAACAAAAATTCTAATATAGAAATATAAAAGATCTGAGTAAATGGGAAATCTATTTTAGGCAATCATTTTATTACTTAATAAATTTTACCAATATGTTCTACAAAATAAGATCATGCAAACATTTATCATAAAAGTAAAACTTGAAAATGATAGAAGAATCTAATACTACAGCAAACATAAATTATACAAATATAAAGTAAGAACAATTATTGTATTCTATTCCTCTAGTTTACAAAGGAATGCATAAATTAACTTTGTGAGTTAAAATTTGCAAGCAGGACTGGTTACAGAACTTGAGAATCAAAATGAAATGCAGGCCTCCTTGCTCAAAAATTATTAAGAATTTCAAGATGACAGAAGAGAAGCAGAGCATTAAACCAAGACTAGGGCCCTTCTAAGCTGGAAACACTATGGACCTCACAGGTCACAGGTTCATGATCACGAAGCTGTCCCTGTTCACAAGTGTTTCAGTGTCATTGACCAATTTTGCCATATACATACAGTACTTCAACATCGGTGTTTGGTGATTAATCATCACTTGACTGTCCTTTTATGGAGATTAATATTTCATAATTTAACAATGACCCATTATCATTAAAATAGAATCTTGCACATATATTCTGTATCCTAGACTTTCCTAGCAAGAAATATTCTGATGCTACTGTATTTCCAAGTCTATAACTACTAAATATACTTTATTCTGGGAAAAGTTGACTTTCCTCTTTAATGTTGCATGTTCCTTTTCGAAATAAATCTTCCATCAGTATATTTGAGTTTGCATTATGATTTAGGCTAGGGGTGAATAAAACAGACCAGACAAAACCTCTTGCCCTCAAAGATTGTGTAGTATTGAGGAAGGCAGGTCTTAAGCAAAAGAAAAAATGAAGTAACATCTGGAAGTGAGTTCCTGGAAAAATTGAAAAGTTATTAAAAACATAAAAGTCATTGACATATTTATTTATTTCAAATACAAGGTATATGAAA
Source organism: Phacochoerus africanus (assembly GCF_016906955.1). Lineage (NCBI taxonomy): Eukaryota > Metazoa > Chordata > Mammalia > Artiodactyla > Suidae > Phacochoerus > Phacochoerus africanus. The sequence continues at coordinate 37,309,411 of NC_062556.1, read as the reverse complement.
AGCTCTGTTGTTATTGATGCATTTCTATTTCTATCAGCAAGGAAGGAAGGAAAAGTTGGTGCAAAAGAGAGTATCAATTCAAGGACAAATTTCTTAAGTAGGTGAGAGGAAAAAAAAAAACCTGAGCATAAATGAAATGTTTGACCTTAGTAGTTAGTACAGAATCATCATTTTAGCTGGAAATAAAGCAGAAAATAAGGACACCAGATCAAATAGAAAGATAGATTTTGTAGGATGAAAATAAAATAACTCCCTTCTTTTCTCTTTGCTTCTATGAATTAAGAAGTTCATCAATCAGAAAAGTCTTAATTTTGTGTGTGTGTTTGATGGATCTTTTAATCTGGTAGACTCCTCACAAATTTATAAAATAAAATAGGAAAGATTAAAAAGGAAATCAGTTATACTGAAAAATTATTAAATTGTTTTGAAATAATAAATTAATAATTAATATATTTTTAATGAATGTGTTGTTATAGAACCTATCGCTATATTTTAAAACTCTATTGCTCTGAAGTAGTGACGACAATACACATATTTCAAGATGTTTGCATCAACTGTAATGTGATATTAAATGTATGCATTTTCTGTTTGTGACAAAGTCTACAGACTTTGCTAAAATAATAATGGTTTACTGTCTATATTTATAGTTAAAGGAAAAGTTAAATTTAAAGTTAGATAGTCAACTGTTTTATTTTTCCATTAAAGTTTACATAAACTGAATTTCCTCCATAAACACCAAAAGCCTCTATCAATGCAGATTTAAAACATTTCTAAAGTATGAGAGAGCATAGAAGTAAAGAAATGTTCTGAAAGACCAAAGGAGGAGGCAAAATTTCTATTTTTGAAACCAAGAAATGAAATTGACTTGGGAAGCATATTGAGTGTGACCAGTTTAGGAATTATATGAAATGTGTTATAAATTTAAAGTGCAGTAACTCAAAGCAGTATATATTCTTTCTGCTCCAGCTAGGTTTAGCTCTTTGTGGGAACACAGGATGGTTGGAGCAATATGTTTGAGAAGGGTGTAATTTTAGTATGGCAGAAGGGTGTAGTTTAGTATGGCAGAGGATGTCATGAGGAAGATGAGGATTATAATGATGCACCATGGAACCAAAACCAGGTAAGGAAGAAATCAAGGACATAGGGGTTATGGGAAGAGAAAAACTAGTGGAATCAATTGGCTAGAGCTCCCCCATAAATTGAGAAATAACTTCAGTTAGTTTCTAGAATAAATTACCTGAAAAGCTAAGAGGTGGACTAAGACTGGAATTCTTGAATTTGAGCTTTCTGGGTTGTTTGTACATTTTTAAAGTTCACTTGCATTTGCTGGGGTCAGAGAGAGGTATTTGATAGTATTCATGCTTTTTAAATGTCAGCTTTATTAATTTAAGTTAGTCCCTTAACATTGATTTAAATATTAACACTTCTCCAAATAGTCACATAATTACCCAGAGTTTATGAAATCTTATGGATAACTAATTTAAAAAGTGATGAAAAAAATTAAATAATTGCTTCTAAAATACAGAATCACAAATCATGTTTAATTTTTTAAGCACTCAATACAAATATACAAAAGTGTGAAAATATACAAAAATTTAATTTTATTGATTACATATATAATAAAATGGGCAATAAAGTCTCATACGGATTTAAATATATTTTTTAATTAATGTTTTTTTTCTTATATTTATCTTTGTATTTATTAATGATACCCTATAGTTTTTAAGGGTGTTTGCTAGAGAAAATTATTGTATTTTGCTAAGATTTTAATATTTAAACCTAAAAGCCACAGGAAGAAAGGAAGAGAAGGCAGGAAGAAAGGAGAGACAGTAGACTAGAGCAAGAGAGCAGGGAGAGAGGGAGGGGAGAAGGTGGAAGGTGGGAGAGGAAAATGCAAAAGAAGGAGAAAGAAAGAGGAATCAACAAACCAAGAAAAACTATCTCCCTAACTGAGGTTCAGGATTTGGGTTTTCATCAATCGATTCTTGGTCCAGTCGTGGTGCTTACTTTTGCAGTAGAGGATAATTTAAATCTGATTTTAGTTTCCTTTGAAATTTTTGAGGTCAGAAATACTTAACCTATTGTTCTGTCATATGATATATTGATTTTTATACTCTTACACCATTATAATTGGAACTTATGTATACCTTAATAATCTCTCTCTAAAATTAGTTCAGCCATTTAGAAATTTTATTTCAAAGTACAAAGACTGCACTGCTAGCTCTTCTCTTTGGGGTGTATAACTAATATATCATTTTGGAACACACTGATTACGGTTCCAATTTACTTATATCTTGATTCCCTAATATTTTTCTTTATTCTTTCTTACTACCATATAAATAAATAAATGTATATACATGTATTTAAATATATTTCACAAATACATATATGTATATATACATATGTACTCAATGTTTAGAAAAAACAAAATAATGAAATATCAATATATAGAGACAGCAGTACTTATTGATATTAAAATAAACTAAACATATGTTATCACCTCCACAATTCTGTTATTTCAGATGCTTTTTGACCACCTTATAGTGACTCCCAATGGCCTTTCATAGACTCAACTTGTTAGAATTAAACATGGTTATAGTTCTTTTTTCCTTGATGATAAAATCATCAAAAATTGGAAAGTATGATTTCCTTAAATCTGGCTTTTTTTTTTTTTTTTGGTTTGGTTTGGTTTTCAGTCCTATCCAGAAAATTTTAAAAATCAATGATTCCTGGAAAAATAATATTTTAAAACTGTCCAAAGACATGTAACCTATTATTCTCCAATTCTTCCTTATTTTTCTTTTTTCTCAAAGGGAGAATTACATATAAAAAGTATCAGGTTAATATCTGTTAGTCTAGATATTAGCTCTTTGTTAATTATATTCTTTGCAATTATCTTCTCCCATTTTATCCTTGGTATTTTAATTTCTCTATGGTATTCTTCTTCAAAAAGAAATTCTGAATTCATCAGAACTCTTGTTTGTTGGCTGTTTTTCTGTTTATTTGTTTGTTTGAAATATAACATTCATGAATTGAATTACAAAGATATTTTCCTATACTTATTTCTATCAACTTTTAAATTTTATTTTTCATAAATCCTCTATAACTTTACAATCCCTTCTCTGAAAGTTTCTAATGTTTTTTGTGCCTATCTTACTATTTTTTTTCCATAGCTATTACTGACGTTGTCCTTGGCACTTTTATCATTTATGTAAATACAGCAGCTATAGCCTGTGAGTCAAATCTGGGCCATGAACTGTTTTTGTAAACAAAGTTTTATTGGAACACAGCCATATTCATTGGTTTATATATTTTGTGTTATTTTGAAAGAGCCAAGTATTCATGACAATGGCAGTATAGGTCACAAAGCTTAAAATATTTGTTATCTGGTCATTTATAGACAAAAAGTTTAGTAAACTATGATCTAGAGGAATTTCTCAAATCAACAAAAGAAGACAAGAATTCACATTAAAAAAAAATAAAGATAATTCAGGAAAACATATACAGCAGAAAGAACCAAGAAACTTAGCAATAATATTCAGAAATTTCAAAATCATTACTAAGCAGAGAATGCCACTTAAAAGAGCAGTAAAATACCAATTTTTACCTGTTGAATTAGCGTAAATCAGAAGGCTTGATAATATCAAGTGTTTCAGGCTCATTGGGATGTGAGATCCTTTATACTCTGCTAGTGTGCACGCAAACTGGCACAGCCACCCAAGGAGAACAGTCTTTGGTATATACAAAAATTTGGATGTATATGTCCTATGACTTATAGTACCATTACTGGATATTACTAAAAAAAAAAAAGTCTCATACATATCAAAAGAAACATGAATGGAGATATTTACCATGATATTGTTTGTGATAATCAGGTTGTTGAAGGCAATCTGAACATCTAGTGCTAAACAGATTGGCTAGGAAAAAAATGTAGATGATGAACATCATGGAATTTTATTCTTCAGATTGGAACAATAAATCAGATACAGATATAGACATGTAAATTTTATAACCATTTGCTCAGTGAAACAAAATTAGAAAAAAAGAAGGATATCTAAAATAATATTTATAAAAATCAACATGTACGATGCAACAATTCTACAAAAGAATACAGATTAAAAATATTTGTGTTGTTGTGGGAGTTATGGGGTAATTAGGACAGAAGGGTAGATGGGAGAAGAGAAGGAAAGAAAGATTAAAAAATATATATTTTTGAGTCATGAAAGTTTTATTACTTTAGTAGCCAATAATCTTCAGTCAATTACATACAAATAAACATATTTTTCCTTAAACTATACAAGTAATACATTTATTTATTCAAAAATTTTGATCACAAATAGGGCTTCTAACTAAAGAAGAAAAAACTACATCATTTGTCTTTTGCTCATGGATTTTGCAATGAATAAATAAAGTTTATTTTGAATGTATTGAGTTTTACTTGTAGTAGTTTGAAGTTTCCTGATCTTACAGAGCATCAATCTATTACCGCCTCTATAGGGGTGGGACTAATTTCAATATTTCTGAATTATAAAAATTTGCTTGACTATAATTTTTCACTCAGCACTAACTTTATGAAGTTTGAAACATTTTCCTAAAACATACAGATTAATAGAAATTTAAATATTAGAAATAATTCTTAGTAAAATTGTATTTATTATGCTTGCTTTCTTCTTTATTTGAAATTGCTGTGAATGCAATGCATGTTTCCATCGTTAACTAAGTCATATTTATGGAAATAGTCAAACATTGAAATCATGAATTATTACGGCTTTACCTAAATTGTCAATTTCTGTTCTTAGAAGTACTCCCAATTTTCTGAAGATATTATAAAATGTAAGAGAAGTGAACTGAATATGTTTTGTACTCTGACAAGTAAGATTTTCCACCACTAGGATTCAGTTCAGGCTTCTGAAAGGCACTTTGAACTAAGTGAAGCTCAGTCAATGTGTTGCACATGATTAAGAGGATAAGCAGAGTCATTAACTAAACTGACTAATGGACTGCAGAGCTCTAAAACTCCCAAATGCCATCGTGATGAAAGGAAGGCATTTACTTATTAATTTTCCTGCATAGATCTTATTTTGGTAGCAAGAGATTGCATTCATTACTTTACCCAGACTTGGTATTATTGGTCTGGTCCTTATCATATAAAAAGCCTATCATTTGCATGTTCCAGGTATAATTTCAGACAACCTGTCTTATCTGTCCTTTTTCAGTGGATACAATTTCATGCGGACTTCAGATCAGTCAACATTAGATAACAGACTCTTGTTTTTTCATGCAGAATTCATTAAACTGCATAAGGTCCCATTACGCTGAGCAACAAATAGATGTAATCACACAAGCATGAGGGCCTTATTTACAGAATACAAAAGAGATCCACATGGCAACTTGTTCTGTTTTAAAAGATAAAATCTAGGTCTGAAGAATTACATATTTCGCAGTCCTCATGTTTCTTTTATAGCATTTTTTTTTACGCCATAATCCACACTAGGAAGTGATTTTAAAAAATATTTTAGTATTGTTTTAAGGCAGTAAGAGACTCCTTTACAGTATGTTAGGTCATTGATGAGTTATAAATATAGAAGTGTACTATTTTTATGGAAGATACTGCAGGCTAGAAGACATTTGACATTTCTGGATGAGGTGGCTGTAGTATAAAATAAATGGATGTGAGGTAAGCATTAACAAGTCTCTAGAGATTTCACAAATAGAAAGATGTTGACCTGGTTCATAGAGTGGGTAAAACTTATTGGAAATAAGTATGTAAAAATGACAATAATATGTTGTGGAGGGAATTTTTGTTAAGTCAATACAGGTGAGAGTGAGAAAGGACACTGGCATGGTTGCTAAGGGGGAAAAACTACATGAAGTGTAGTCTTATACAGAGAGAACTGAGTTAGGAGCCAGTAGTACTAAATTTTAATTTAATCACCAACATTTCTTAGCTCTTTGAACTTTGTCTACTAGCTAAACTTTGTGGGAATCTCAGTTTCTGCATGAGAAAATAAGCAGAATAAGAACTGCCCTTGTTAAGCTTCTTGTTATAATTAAATGATATATGCATGATGAAGAGATTTGTAGCTGGAAGTACTGAGCAGTTATGAGGTTAAATGTACTTGTGATGAATAAGAGTACAACAGAATAAGAAACTCCTAGATATGTATTACACATAAAGAAATATACATACACAATTACATATAAATTTAATTCAAGAACACATGAATTTCATCAGCATTGAAAGAAAAATATCCAGTGTTAATATCAGTGAGAAAACTGAAAAATTGTATCTTAAAAGTAATATTTATTAATATTTAACAAAGACAGAGAAGGTATCACGAGCATTTCTATTAGGGTCACTGAATAGGTAAAATTATATTATTCATAAAACCTTTAAGTTTTTGATAACATCACTCTTACAGTTAATGGGTGGCAACTAAATGTCAGTAAGGTACTTACATTATTTCTTCTCTGTCGTTTTACTGCTTTATCTAATGTTACACGCAAATGGAATTTATTTATGGTGCTACTCATTGAACCTAATGAAACCTATGTATTTAATGATACACAGGGACAGTTCTGACTTAATGTACTGAGAATATTCCCTGATACTTGAGTAGACATTCCTTAGACATTCTGCTGTGTTAAAATGTATTATTCATATGTAATATTAGCATATGTAATAAATTCCAGCCACATTAAATGATTTTTAATAACAAACTATTCATTTCTAATTCTGATATATTTCATTTTATAGACCACCTAAATCCTATTGGTTTGCAAAGAAAACGTAGTCCTTATCTACAGATGCCCATTTAGATTACACTTTAGTTTGACTTTTTTTTATTTCCCCAATACATTATTTTTTTTCTACTGTACAGCATGGTGACCCAGTTACACATACATGTATACATTCTTTTTTCTCACTTTATCATACTCCATCATAAGTGACTAGACATAGTTCTCAGTTGTACACAGCAGGATCTCATTGCTAATCTATTCCAAGGGCAATAGTAAGATTATTAATTCAGTCTCTCTCTCTCTCTTTTTTTTAATCTTTTTAGGGCTGCAACCATAACATGTGGAGGCCAGGGGTTGAATTGGAGCTATAGCTGCTGGCCTATGCCACAGCCACAGAAATACCAGATCCGAGCTGCATCTGTGACCCATACCACAGCTCACGGCAACACTGGATCCTTAATCCACTGAATAGGGCCAGGGATTGAACCTGTGTCCTCATGGATACAAGACAGATTAGTTTTTGCTAAGCTAAACAGGAACTCCAAATTTCAGTATCTTAAAGAATATAAAAAAAAAATAGGAAAACTGAATTGGCCAAGAAGTAGCAAATTTCATTCCTAAAGAATGGTATTTCATAGACTTACTGCATCATCTTTCCAATTTAAATTTCAATAAATAATTAGATAAATATGTGTCTGTCATAAGTTATTTTCATACTTTCTTTAAAAACTGGAATTGATCCTATTTTAAATATTGAAAGATGAAGTTAAGAAATAGGATCATCATTGCAATGGATAAGCAATGAGATCCTGCTGTGTAGCACTGGGAACTATATCTAGTCACTTATGATGGAGCATGATAATGTGAGAAAAAAGAATCTATACATGTATGTGTAACTGAGTCACCATGCTGCACAGTAGAAAATTGATAGGACACTCTAAACCAACTGTAATGAAAAAAAATTATATTTAAAAAAAGAAAAAAAAAAGAAATATGATCATATGATGACTCAAGGACTCAGATGTAAAGCTATTACTATTCAGTCTCCAGAACTTCAAGTCACATTTGATATTTATTTCCATTTGCAGAAAGAAGATACATTAAAATCTTTGAAAGTTTTAACTTTATTGAAAGAAACATATTCCAGAAAGTAATCGCAATTTATCTACTAACATTTTATGTTGATGTTAATTAGTAAATCTAAATTTTATACTTTTTAATTAAATCTTCCTCTTTAATAATACTTAAAAACTTATATCCCTTAGTTGTTTTCAATAAAAGAATTCTTCAACACTAGTGTTTATAACTAAAAGAAACAATTTTTCCTCTCTTCTAGAGTATTAAGTTTTTTCTATTATTCAGGAATTGTCATAAAAAAAGGTTTCTAAACTATGATATATCTGTATAATTTAATTAAATAGCTACTAACAGAGCAAATTATATTTTTAAAACTTTGAATATATGACCATCAATTCATTATATCTATCTGAGTGCTATGAAATAGTACATTGTGCTCCCTGAAACAATGCTTATACATCATGACACTGCAGAATAAGTTGGTTTATTTACTATTTTTTAAATAGTTGTTGGATATGGCTTACTGACATGTTTTATTTCCCAAGCTATTTGGACATGGTGCGTGGTTTCTACATCAATCCACAGTAACCAGAAGTTATTTTCCATAAGAAACAATACAAATGAAACTGACAAATTGTATTTGCTAGTGGAAACAACATTGTGTTATTTTCTAATAATGAACCAGCTAGTATATTGTCACTGATAAGAGTCTACATTTTTTTTATGTAGTGTAGTATATTTGTTATAACTCAAGCTGGATAATTGTCAGGACACAAGAAAAACTGAAATTTACTTGTAATAAACCCCAGAATGGCAGAGCTCTGTGTGTCTGATACATTTAGCAGAAAGGTCAGTCAGGCAGCAAAAGCCAATTATTTTATACCTGAGGTTTAGTGGGTGGTCTGTGAATATCTACAGAATTTATTTTCATCTGGGTTCTACCTGCAGCAGAGCAGATACAGAAACAAAACTGTCAGTTGACAATATCCCTGAATATTTCTTAAAAATGGAGAAATGGAAGTGGCTTCCTTCCTAAAAGGAGTCATTAGAATTCAGAGTAAGAGACAGATAATGGAATCAAGACATGGAATTTTCAGACCGTCAAAACCACTTATACACTACCATAAGATACATTCCTTTTCTTTTAGGTTATCTGATATCTTTCTAAGGCATAAAACATGTGTATAGCTATAACACTAACCATGTAAAAGAATCATCCAAATACTGTACCCCATTAAAGTATAATTGAGAAAATTAACACAAAATCATAGACGATAGACAGAAACATTTTTTTTAGAGTTCATCTATGCTATCCAATCTCCAACACAAATTTCATAGGTTTGTTATAAATGAGACAAGAAACACTATGTTGATTTCCAGAATTTATTCAGCCAAGGATGAAGCAAAGTCTAGAACCAGTTCAGTGTAGTCCTATGGACACTGCAAAGTGTGTGTGCTCATTATTCATGTGTGCATATGGGTATCTGTGTGTTCATGCAAGTGTGCATCATTTTTTGTGTATGTGTATATGCATGTGTGTTGTGAGAAGAACAAATACTTTTCATGGATAAACAAATGATTTACCAAATATAAATCATTTTTCACTTGCCTAACTCGTCCTAGGGAGCAGAATGCATTCTGCTATTTTAGAAGCTTTTATTCATTTTGCTTATTATGGGAAAGGAATCAAATAAAGTAAAATAAAATAAAAATAGGAAAACAAAAAGAAATTAGGAAATATTTATGGAATTCAAATATTAATTATTAACAAAATTTACACCTCTAATTTGCTTCCAAAATGTGATCTTATTCAGAACTCAAGGCTGGAAAAGCCTTGATGAGATCATGCCACAAAATAGTCTTTATCTCCTTAAGATAATGTGTATAGCAGTTAAAAGCACATACTCACAGCATATTGCTTGGGACTCTTCTACTTAATAAGGGGTAGACCATGGTTACGTTAACTAAACCCTCTGGAGGTCAGAGTTTTTTTTTAATAATTAAAATAGATATATTAACATATATTAATAATACCAATCTTACATTGAGGAACAGGTCCTGAAAAAAGTAAGCATTATTATTTTTTAATTCTTGTATAATTAAATGGAAACAGGGTATTTTAATTCTTCAAGAGTTTGCCTAAAACACAACACATCAACTCCTACATAATAATGCAATTAACCATTAGGAAATATTCCTCCTTACCTCTTGCATCTAAATGTGTAAATAATCAAGAACAAATATTTGAAGCAGATCCTAAAATTAAACTATGTAACTACTAAATGTAGTTTTTCATAAAAAAAAGTCTATGATTCTCCTTCCTAGTTGTAACTTACATTTTATTGAAATATTCTATTTGTACCAATATAGGTGATAATTCCAACGTGTGTATACTTATGCCAATTAATTCTGACTATAATTATTGTCATATATTAAATGGCTCATTGAATTTAGTATTTGTACAAGTTTCCTCTTTTATATTTCCACAAAATAGATATAGTAAAATCTAGCAATTGAAATTAAAGAGTGTGCAGAAATGATGACAGGCCAGCTGTGTGCACAGTGCATGTGTTTAAATAGTTTTATAAACTCAAACTTGTAATTCATGTATTTTGCTTAATATTTTTATATCAAATACTTATATACATTGAGATATTTAAGGTAAGTTTTCCCACCCATTCCCAGCTTTATAAATAAATGATTTAACCATTTAAAAATAATTATTCTATATTAGAAATTAATTTTTAAAAAGTTAAAAAGTCCTTCTCTCATCAAAGAAACGTAGACATTAATGAGTTAAGCTGAATTTAACGTTGAACATGGGTGGGTTAAAGAACTTTCGCACTGGTAAAATTAATTATGTGAGTGCAGGGAACCTTGTATGCTTGTCTCAATCTTGCATATTCAATTCCTGGTATAGTGATGGACATCGGGCCTCTAAAATAAATACTTACTGACTAGAAAAACAGATAGTAAGTTTCAGTTTTATAAATTTATATCCCAAACAACAAAAACTACCTGATAATTTCAAAAGTGCAAACAATAAGAATGCATAATTTATAGAATTTACTGGGAGAAATATATTTGAATGTGAGATAATCTAAACAAAGTTCACATTATTTCAGATGAGTAAAAGTAGCAGAAACAAAAGGTAGTGGATATAAATGTTTTCCACAACTACCTAAAAGAAAGACAAGAAGAATCAGGGATTATGTCAAGGGGTAAGCTAACCAAAATCTTGAGTTATTCTTCAAGAAAGAAAAATTAATTAGGTCAAACAGTTTGCTTCATACAAGATATCTCAGTATACATGGTAAATTCTGCAATTGAAATGAATGTTAATACAACTGTTCTTTCCCACATTCCTTTAGACATGTTCTTTTGATAGACCTTTATCCTAGAGATAATGTAGAAAATCATGGACTTGCACAATAGATTTGTGGTTGCCAAGGGAGAGGGGGAGGGAGTGGGTGGTTGGGGAGATTGGGGTTAATGGATACAAACTATTGCCTTTGGAATGGGTTAGCAATGAGACCCTGCTGTGTAGCACTGGGAACTATGTCTGGTCACTTATGATGCAGCATGATAATGTGAGAAAATAGAAAGTGTACATGTATGTGTAACTGGGTCACCATGCTGTACAGTAGAAAAAAATTGTATTGGGAAATAACTATTTAAAATAATAATAGGAGACAAAAAAAGGAGCTCTCATTATATGATGGTAAATCAAAATTAAAAACCAGAATTTCTAGCACAAAGAATTACCATTGGTAGAATTACACATTTGCTGGACCTTTAAAAAATAGATTCTGGCTCTGAGAGTGTACAGGTAGTTTGTGGAAGCTATCAAGATACCTTGATAACTAGTCTCCTACTTAAAATTTTACATTCTTATTTTTACATTTTACTTACACTTTTACATTCTACTTATATTGTTTATATTCTACTTTTTTTTTTACATTCTACTTACTTTTTTTACATTGTATTTATGCTTTTACATTCTTACCACCTGTGGCAAAAATTTGCTTGCTAACTGTGTATAAGCAAATGAATCCTGAAAAATTTCACCAAAATCTTCTAATTTTGATATAAGGCAGACATTTTAGTCTGAAAGTGAAAGAGAAACCTTCCTTCCTTCCTTTCTTCCTTCCTTCCTTCCTTCCTTCCTTCCTTCCTTCCTTCCTTCCTTCCTTCCTTTCTTTCCTTTTTAGGATTGCACCTATGGCATATGAAAGTTCCCAGCCTAGGGGTCGAATTGCAGCCACAGCACTAGGGATTTGAGCTACATCTGCAACCTACGCCACAGCTCAGGACAGCGCTGGATCCCTAACTCACTGAGTTAGGCTAGGAATCATACCTTCATCTTCGTGATTACTATTCAGGTTCATTTCCACTCAGCCACAGAAGGAACTCCATAAACCTCATTTAAAATGCAGGGGGAGTTCCTAGTGTGGTGCAAGGGGATCAGCAGTATCTTGGGAACACTGGAAGGCTTGCTCAATCCTTGCCCAGCATAGTTGCTTAAGGATCCTGCCTTGCATCCACTGTGGCATAGGTTGTGAATATGGCTTGGATCTGATCCCTGGCCAGGGAAATCCATAAACTGGTTGGCCAAGAAAAAAAAATGCAAGGGGGCCCTGTAGGGAGAGCTCTCACACTCCACCCTTGACTGCTGTTTGCAGACCTTGCATTCCTCCTGGAAGAAGTTTACTCTACACACCCACAACAGCCCAGCCAATGAGAAGCTACCACAATGCAGACAAAGAGAGGCCATCAGAACCCTGAACAATGGCTCTCCTCCAATGGACTTTGTTCAGTGAAAGCCCCTCCCAACTTCCTCCTTACCCCTGTAAAAGTTCTCTCCCCTCAATTGTTCTCTGGACTTGCTTATAGTTCACCATATTTTTCAATCCCTAATTGTAATCCTTCTGCTCTTCCTGATTGAACTCATTTTTCTAATGAAATGACAGGCTATTTTATTGTTAAAGTTGATGTTAGCCATCTCAGGGGAAAGACAAATTAACCTTCTAACTAAAAGTCATTCTATTCCACCCCTGTGTCTCTGGAGAAATTTGCTTATAAACGAAATAAAAACAATTGCATAAGTATTCATCATTTTCAAATTTTCTCTGTTTAAAGGAATCTGAAAGGAAGAATCTAAGCACTCAGGCCTAATTATTTTCAGGAATAAACAGAATTTTATACAGTACAATAAGAAAGAAAAATTTATCTGAGAAATTGCTTGCTGTACCAAAAGATGGGGGGAAAAGAAACTGAAATGAAAACAACTGAAGCTGCAGGTCTGGAGGCAAGATGTTGGTGGGGTGCAGATAATATGATTTCATTTGCATCATTCTGACAGAAAGAAATTTACTCTTAACAGTGTCCTTCTAAGAAATGTGGATTTTTCTCTGCCATGTGTGTCAAGGTTAAGCAAAATAAATTGATGTGTACAACACAGAAGAGATTAAAAGTCTGTATAAAATGGATATGAATCTCTATGTGCTCTGTACCAGGAGTTTAGTCTTAGGCAAAGTATTTTACTTCTCTAACTCATAGTTTTTCCTTTCATCTCACCCTAGCACAACAAATACAAACATGTTTTGAATACGTGATTGCAGTTTAGAAATAAATTAGACTTGAAATTATAAGAACAAATTGCTGTTCATTTTTTGCATTAATTTGTTACAGTATAAAAGATAAAATATCTGTTTAAGATGACTGTATGAAACCTGTTAAGAGATGGTTATATTAAAAAGGAATTTTGTAACCCTTAAAATATGTTATAAGCAGTATTTTCATGGTTTTAAATTCTTCAGTTAGAACTATACTTTCTTTAAATGTATGTTTTCCTTCTAAAACCTTCTTTGTTTTACTATTTTCAAGAAAATTTGATAAACCAATGTAGTCAAAGGTAAAATGTCCAATTTAAAAAAAAAACAAGTACAAATTACCATAATATATGGATTAGTGATGAATTATTAAAATGATGAGCCTACTGTTAACTTGATCCATAAGGACATTAAAAAATCATAGGATTGAGATTTTATGATTCTAAGCCTCCCATGAATATTTTGGGGATTTAAAGTTCAACACTAAGGCAATCAGTCAAGATGGTCCCATAAAGACATGTTTTTCTAGTCCTTAGTCATTTATCAGCTGATTCCATTTTGAGTTCTCTTACTTGCCAATATTTTGGGAAGAAGGTTATTTCAGTGGTTGGCATTCACAGAACTTTCTGATAACTAAGTTAAGTGCAAAGTGTTATTTTAAAGAATAGACAAAGAAGAATTGATTGGGAGAATTTAGCAGCAAAAGCTATTATTATTAGCATGGAGTGTGATCAAAGGCTTGTACTTTGATGGAATAGGAAGTATTTTAAAAAAAGGATGGCTTTATTTGTCTCTGTTCTTCCAGTGTTCTATATTTGCAGACTTTCTTGTCAACAGCTACAGATCAAGACCCAATCTCACTCATGGTTTGTGTTAGACACAATACTATCAGTTCACGACTTATTGCAAAGTAATATTTCTTTACAATTTAATATTACTCCAAGATTTAATTTTTAACTGTTTTCAGCAAAATAATTGTTAATATTTTAAATAAAAAATGAAATATGTTAGGCATAGGAATGATGACCACTTGAACAAATTTTATAAAAAATAAAATAATTCAGATTAAAATCTACAATTTTGAGTAATACTAAAATTCACTTGAATTTTTATTACTTATAATATTGAATATCTAAAGTTCTTAACTTCTAGTAGCTTGGACATGATATATTTTTAAAACAGTTTGTGTTTTCCAGGAGAAATGTGGAATGAACTATCTTTTTTCTTAAAGGGGACACTTTAATATATTTTCAATGTTTTTCTTAGAGTATAGCATTTAAAAAAAACTATTAGGTAATTCTATTACTCTAGAAACAGGCAGCTAAACTGCTGAGAGTATCTGAAGTTTTTGCTCTAAGCTTATGATATCATTATATTCCACAAAGAGGGCATCCTTGAGGCATTCGATAACAGGATTACCATATCTGAGGTGTTTACTAGGAAAATTTACTGGAAAATATTCTTCAAGGTATATTTTCTCCACATTGCTTTGTTCCCCCCACTCCGATTCTGAAAGAGAACAGAGGTTTTATGATATTCCATTGATATATGAAACTAGTAGTGATATCTATTGAGATTATGTCTATAAATATGGTGATATTCAACTTTATTAATATTTGAACGTAAGATTTGATGTATGTGCTCACTCAGTATATTTACCAGACTGCCATGGCACTTTACTGGAGGCAGCTTGATTTTAATGAGGAAGTGTGATACATAAAGATGTTAACAGTTATTCATGTTTGATTTATGCATAGTAAGGGGATTAGTGGCTGCATAACTGTAATACAGTTAAACTTGTCTTTCACAGGCAAATAAAGTATCTTAAAATTTTTTTCTAAAAATGAATCACCTTTTGAGAATAATAAGATATAATGGAAATAATTAAGAAAACGGCAGGGATAAAACCTCTCTTCCAAGTAGAGACCTTACACTCTAGGGGGAAAAAATGGTAAATTCACCTGATATTTTTAAAGACAAAAATAGCCATAAATTATGTGAAATAGATAGGTGGATAAATTGTCAGAGGTGAAGAAACTTGCCTAAAATTCATTGTGCTTGGAAAGAATGGATAATGATGCTGTGGTAATTACTTGGTAAATAACGGTTTTAAAACATTAAAAATATGAAGGTCTTCTAATTTTTTTTCCTATAGTGGTTAAAACCATGAAAAACTCAATCCAAAACTTAAAAAAATACTTCAGCAATTCACATACATTATGGTAATATTTAGAATATTTGTAGAATGTATATTTAATAGCTATAGGGGACAGTACTATATTACACTAAATATGCTTACTGAGAATCTCCTTTTGAGAACATTTACTAAAAAGTGAAAGAAAAAAATGTCACATTCTTCCTTACTTGTTCAAAAGAATTGCTCAATTAATCTTGGAAAATATATGGCAGGGACTATAACATTTATTTTTCAGCAAATACAATTTTTGAGAAGATAAATAGAAAACATCTTTATATTAGAAGAATCAAGTGTTTGAAAATTACACAGTATAGGAGATGTTTAATAGTGCTGGATGGAAGTACTCATGTATCCGATTAATCAGGCTTGGTATTTAAAAATTTCTGTATAAATAACAAAGTGACAAGGCCTGCTCGTCAACCCAGGTCCCAAAGTCAGCGTGTCACAGATTAAAGAAAGAAGAGACAGAGGAGAGGAAAAGATGGCAGAGGACTAGGGGGACATGCTCGCCCTCTCCCAAAAACACAACAAAAAAAAACACATCTACAGAATAAATGACTCGCACAGAACAGCAACCAATCGCTGGCAGAAGAACCTAAACTCCAATAACGGCAAGAAGTTCGTGACATTACGGGGCAGAATGGGAGAAAAGAGGAGAGTGAGAGAAGGTGAATCCGAGCAGGACAGGCACTCCCGAAAGGGAACTGCGGAGGAGAAAGGGATCCTGCACCCTGGAAAGTCACCTACACGGGGGAAAGATCAAACGAACTGGAGGAATCTCCAGATGCAGAGAAGAGTGTAGCAGTAAGTTGGAGTATGGAAAAGCCGATCAAGAAACGAACGGACCATCTGAACTACGGGCACAGTCACCAAAAATTGAGACACCTGGGTGGGGGCTGGGCACCGAGACATAGGCTCCAGAGGTTAGTCCCCGGGCTGGGGGGGCAGGGCAGAGTGGAAACTGCTTGGGAGGTCTAGAAACAAATTGACAGGGCAGAGACTGCCTGGGAGACTAGAAAACAAGCTGTCCCAGAGGAAGGGAGCAATACCCTAGGGGCAGGGAAGTGGAAAGCCGCATCTGAGGGAACATGGGAGAAGAGCCTAGACTGCACCCATGCTGGGGAGGGGAGAGAAGAAGGGGTGGGTCCCCATAGAATACCCCCCACGCCACAGCAAGCTTACAGGCCCGCTAGCTAGCTGAAAGCTATGCTCCCCAGTGCACCCCATCCCCCACCCCCACCACCCCCTACACTCTCACCCGACCTGGGGCTGCCTGCCATCCAGGAGGGCTGGCCTCAACAATTGCCTGAAGCCTACCACCACAGGGGCTGTACCTGCACAGGGCTGCTTGCCCTTTGGAGGGGCTACACTTCTGCAGAGTAGCACCAAACACCACCAACCCCCGAGAAAAGGCCTGCAGCCCAGAAAAGCTAGAACAAGTCTAGCCAGGCAGTGAATAGATCTGCCTAATTCCCGGACGGTTGTTCTGAGTCGGGCTGCCACAGGGAGGAGCCTCTTGGGTTTCCAATGGCCCTGCAACCCTCCAAGCCCCCAGGGGGTGCCCTAGTGGATCAGCTGTATAGGACTGCCAGCTCCTGGCAGGACCCCCTGCATCCCAGAAAAGCTGCAACAAGCTTGGCCGAGACAGGAAAAGACCTCAGACGGTCTTTCTGAGTCGGGCTGCCCCGGGGAGGAGCCTCTTGGGTTTCCAGTGGCCCTGCTACCCGCCCAAGGCCCCAGGGGGTGCCCCACTCCCACGGAATAGCTGCTCAGCACCACCAGCCCCCTGGAGGAGCCCCTGCAACCCAGAAAAGCTGCAACAAGCTTGGCCAGACTGTGAAAAGATCTGCCTACATTCGCAGGCCAGCCTTCTGAGTTCGGCTGCCCTAGGGAAGAGCCTCTTAGTTCTCAGTGACCCAGATAGCTGCTCCAGCCCCCAGGGGGTGCTGCACTCCTGAGGAACAGCTGCCCAACACCGCCAACCCCCTGCAAGAACCCCACAGCCTAAAAACACCAGAGCAAGCTCTGCATGACCAAGTGAAATCTGCTACCATCGTGGTGTGGACCTCCCAGTCCTGTCTGCCCTCAGGAAGTCCTCCTTTGCTTCAAAGAAACACTGTTAGCCCCATCAACACTCCAGAAAAGCCACACTGCCTCAAAAAAGATTGACCAACAACGCCAGCCCTCAGAAATATTCCACGGCAGTGACAAGGCAAACACTGCCCGATCACGGAGACTACAACTCCCTCAGGAAAAAGAAAACAACAAGCAAGATGAAGAAGCTGAGAAACCACCCCCCATTAAACCAAGAGGAGAACTCACCTAAAACAGTCAACAATGAAACAGATCTCTGCAGTCAGACAGACCTGGAGTTCAAAAGGGAAATAGTGAAAATACTGAAGGAATTAAGAGAAGATATGAACAGTAATGCAGATACCCTCAGAAAGGAACTAGAAAATATGAGGAGGAGCCAAGAAAAACTAGAACATTCATTTGCAGAGATGCAAACGGAACTAAGGGCAGTAAAAACCAGAATGAATAATGCAGAAGAATGAATCCGTGATATGGAAGATAGAATAATGGAAATCACCCAATCCGGTCAACAGACAGAAAACCGAATCAAAAAACTGGAAAGCAATTTAAGAGACCTATGGGATAATATAAAGCGGGCCAATCTACGCATAATAGGAATTCCAGAAGGAGGAGAAAAAGAAAAGGGGATGGAAAATATATTTGAAGAAATTATCGCTGGAAACTTCCCAAATCTAAAGGATACTGGGTTCAAGATACAAGAAGCACAGAGGGCCCCAAACAAACTGAACCCAAATAGACCCACAGCAAGACACATCATAATAAAAATGGCAAAAGTTAGTGATAAAGAGAGGATCCTAAAGGCAGCAAGAGAAAAACAGAATGTTACCTACAAGGGAACCCCCATAAGAATATCAGCTGACTTCTCTACAGAAACACTACAGGCCAGGAGGGAATGGCAAGAGATATTTAAAGTGCTAAAAGGAAAATATATGCAACCTAGAATACTCTATCCAGCAAGAATATCATTTAAAATAGAAGGGGAAATAAAAATGTTTTCCAACAAACAAAAACTTAAAAGAATACTGCAACACAAAACCCAGGTTAAAGGAAATATTGAAAGGGCCTCTCTAAACCAAAAAGAAAGGAAGGAAAGTGAAGAAAAAAGAAAAAAAAAAAAAAGAAGAAGAGGAAGAACTAGGACTGAGGAAACCGCAATCAGAGAGCAGTCACTCAAATAAGCCAGCATACAGATTTAATCATGAACATGCTTCAAACAAAATAAAATTAAAAAGAAAAAAATAAAAAAAGAGTCATCAAAACCATAAAATGTGGGCAAGGGATGTTAGGAAATAAATAACCCTTTTTGTTTGTATGTTTCTCTTCTTAATTTTAATATAGTAATGAAGTGTTTGAACTTACAGGACCAGCAGGCTAAAACACACAATTATGGGAAGGGGTTAGCATACTTAAAAAACAGGGCAACCACAAGCCAAAACCAAATATTGCATTTGCAAAAAATAACAAGAGGAGACCATCCAACCAAAAAAAAAAAAAAAGGAAGGAAGAATGGAGAACCATAGAATCAACTGGAACACGAGGTTCAAATGGCAATAAATAATCATCTATCAATTATCACCTTAAATGTCAATGGACTGAATGCCCCAATCAAAAGACACAGGCTGGCTGAGTGGATAAAAAGGCAAAAACCTTCAATATGCTGCCTACAAGAAACTCACCTTAGGCCAAAAGATACATATAGATTGAAAGGGAAAGGGTGGGGAAAAATATTTCACGCCAATAGACATGACAGAAAAGCAGGAGTTGCAACGCTCATATCAGACAAAATAGACTTTAAAACAAAAGCCATAAAGAAAGACAAAGAAGGACACTACTTAATGATTAAGGGATCCATCCAAGGAGAGGATGTGACTATCGTCAACATATATGCCCCAAATACAGGAGCACCCAGATACATACAACAAATATTAACAGACATAAAGGGAGATATTGGTGAGAATACAATCATAGTAGGAGACCTTAATACCCCCCTCACATCAATGGACAGATCCTCTAGACAGAAAACCAATAAAGCAACAGAGATCCTAAAGGAAACAATAGAAAAGTTAGACTTCCTTGATCTCTTCAGGACACTACATCCAAAAAAGCAGAATACACATTCTTCTCAAATGCTCATGGAACATTCTCAAGAATCGACCACATCTTGGGACACAAAGCTAATCTCAACAAATTTAGGAGCATAGAAATTATCTCAAGTATCTTCTCTGACCACAATGCCATGAAATTAGAGATCAACCATGGGAAAAGGAAAGAGAAAAAACCTACTGCATGGAGACAAAACAACATGCTACTAAAGAACCAATGGGTCAATGAGGAAATCAAGAAGGAAATTAAAAACTACCTTGAAACAAATGATACTGAAGATACAACCGCTCAAAACCTATGGGATGCTGCGAAAGCAGTGCTCAGAGGGAAATGTATAGCAATACAGGCCTTTCTCAAAAAAGAAGAAAGACCCCAAATGGACCACTTAACCCTCCACCTAAACGAATTAGAAAAAGAAGAACAAAAAAGGCCTAAAGGCAGCAGAAGGAAGGAAATGATAAAGATCAAAGAAGACATCAATAAAATAGAGACTCAAAAAACAATAGAGAAAATTAATAAAACCAAGAGCTGGTTCTTTGAAAAGGTCAACAAAATTGACAACCCCCTGGCCAGACTCACTAAAAAGAGGAGAGAAAGAACCCAAAGAACCAAAATTATAAATGAAAAAGGAGAAATCACAACGGATACAGCAGAAATACAAAAAACCATGAGAGAATACTATGAACAACTATAGGGCAACAAGTTTGACAATCTGGAAGAAATGGACAATTTTCTAGAATCTTACAGCCTGCCAAAACTGAATCAGGTAGAAACAGACCAACTGAACAGACCGATCACTAGAAATGAAATTGAAGAGGTCATAAAATCACTCCCTACAAATAAAAGTCCAGGACCAGATGGCTTCCCAGGTGAATTGTATCAAACATATAAAGAGGAATTGGTGCCCATCCTCCTGAAACTCTTTCAAAAGGTTGAAGAAGAAGGAATACTCCCAAAGACATTCTAGGATGCCACCATCACCCTCATTCCAAAACCAGACAGAGATACCACCAAAAAAGAAAACTATCGCCCAATATCACTGATGAATATAGATGCAAAAATTCTCAACAAAATCTTAGCCAACCGAATCCAACAACATACCAAAAAAATTATACACCATGACCAGGTAGGGTTCATCCCAGGTTCACAAGGATGGTTCAACATACGCAAATCAATCAGCATCATACGCCACATTAACAAAAAAAGAAAAGTCAAAAACCACATGATCATCTCAATAGACGCAGAAAAAGCATTTGACAAAGTCCAACATCCATTCATGATCAAGACCCTCACCAAAGTGGGTATAGAGGGAACATTCCTGAACATAATCAAAGCCATTTATGATAAACCCACAGCAAATATAATACTCAGTGGGGAAAAACCGAAAGCCTTCTCACTCCAATCTGGAACAAGACAGGGATGCCCACTCTCACCACTGCTCTTCAACATCGTTTTGGAAGTCCTAGCCACAGCAATTAGACAAACAAAAGAAATAAAAGGCATCCATATAGGAAGAGAAGAGATAAAACTGTCACTGTATGCAGATGACATGATACTATACATAGAAAACCCTAAGGACTCAACCCCAAAACTACTTGAACTGATTCATCAATTCAGCAAAGTAGCAGGATATAAGATGCACATTCAGAAGTCAGTTGCATTTCTGTATACCAGCAATGAAATATGAGAAAAGGAATACAAAAATACGATACCTTTTAAAATTGCACCTCACAAAATCAAGTACCTCGGAATACACCTAACCAAGGAGGTAAAGGACCTATATGCCGAGAACTATAAAACTTTAATCAAAGAAATCAAAGAAGATGTAAAGAAATGGAAAGATAGTCCATGTTCCTAGGTTGGGAAAATCAATATTGTAAAAATGGCCATACTACCCAAAGCAATCTACAGATTCAATGCAATCCCTATCCAATTACCCAGGACATTTTTCACAGAACTAGAACAAACAATCCAAACATTTATATGGAACCACAAAAGACCCAGAATTGCCAAAGCAATCCTGAGAAACAAAAACCAAGCAGGAGGCATAACTCTCCCAGACTTCAAGAAAAACTACAAAGCCACAGTCATCAAAACAGCGTGGTACTGGTATCAAAACAGACAGACCGACCAATGGAACAGAATAGAGAACCCTGAAATAAACCCTGACACCTATGGTCAATTAATCTTTGACAAGGGAGGCAAGAACATCAAATGGGAAAAAGAAAGTCTATTCAGCAAGCATTGCTGGGAAACCTGGACAGCTGCATGCAAAGCAATGAAACTAGAACACACCCGCACACCATGCACCAAAATAAACTCAAAATGGCTGAAAGACTTAAATATATGACAGGACACCATCAAACTCCTAGAAGAAAACACAGGCAAAACACTCTCTGACATCCACCTCATGAATATTTTCTCAGGTCAGTCTCCCAAAGCAATAGAAATTAGAGCAAAAATAAACCCAAGGGACCTCATCAAACTGAAAAGCTTTTGCACAGCAAAGGAAACCCAAAAGAAAACAAAAAGACAACTTACAGAATGGGAGAAAATAGTTTCAAATGATGCAACCGACAAGGGCTTAATCTCTAGACTATATAAACAACTTATACAACCCAGCAGCAAAAAAGCCAATCAATCAATGGAAAAATGGGCAGAAGACCTGAATAGACATTCCTCCAAAGAAGATATACAGATGGCCAACAAACACATGAAAAAACGCTCAACATCGCTGGTTATAAGAGAAATGCAAATCAAATCTACCATGAGATATCACCTCACACCAGTCAGAATGGCCATCATTAAGAAGTCCACAAATAACAAGTGCTGGAGGGGGTGTGGAGGAAAGGGAACCCTCCTACACTGTTGGTGGGAATGTAAACTGGTACAGCCACTATGGAGAACAGTTTGGAGATACCTTAGAAATCTATCCATGGAACTTCCATATGACCCCACAATCCCACTCTTGGGCATCTATCCAGACAAAACTCTACTTAAAAGAGACACATGCACCCGCATGTTCATTGCAGCACTATTCACAATAGCCAAGACATGGAAACAACCCAAATGTCCATCAAGAGATGATTGGATTCGGAAGATGTGGTATATATCCACAATGGAATACTACTCATCCATAAAAAAGAATGACATCATGCCATTTGCAGCAACATGGATGGAGCTAGAGACTCTCATCCTGAGTGAAATGAGCCAGAAAGACAAAGACAGATACCATATGATATCACTTACAACTGGAATCTAATACCCAGCACAAATGAACATCTCCTCAGAAAAGAAAATCATGGACTTGGAGAAGAGACTTGTGGCTGCCTGATGGAAGGGGGAGGGAGTGGGAGGGATCGGGAGCTTGGGCTTATCGGGCACAACTTAGAATAGCTTTACAAGGAGATCCTGCTGAGTAACATTGAGAACTTTGTCTAGATACTCATGTTGCAACAGAAGAAAGGGTGGGGGGAAAATGTAATTGTAATGTATACATGTAAGGATAACCTGACCCCCTTGTTGTACAGTGGGAAAATAAAAAAAAAAAAAAAGAAAGAAAGAAGAGACAGAGAAGTAGAGTGGGCATCAGGGGGCTACCACCTTAGAGAGGCAATTGCAATCCTCTGAGCCAAGTCATGATTTTTGTTTGCTATTTTCTACCTTCTTGTACGTACAGAATCACATATGTCATTTACAATGTTACTGATGAAGGCTACAGATATGCAAGGCACAGACCCTTTGTATTCATAGATGCTATAGATGATTAACCCTCCAGAGAAAGATTATATGTTTAATGCATAAGGCTATTACATCCTTTCCTCCAAGTCCCTTAGGGTTCTGGTCATGAGAACAAGAATGTCAATGTCTTTCCATTGACAACATCTGGAGTATTTAGCAACTTGCTTTCAAGCAGCCACTTGTACTACGTACATTTCCTGTCTCCCTTTCCCCCAGGGGTCTGGGAAAGTCTTATATATTTTGCAAGCCTAAGTTAGCCTCACTCTTCAAGTGCCATCTTGTTTCTTTGATTCACTGCGGCCTGTATACATGCACATCTGGCAAGCCTCCAACAACAAAGTACATGAAAAAAATGGGGGAATGAATCATTAAATGAAGAAAGATATATTTCTAACAGTAAATGACTTTTTCAAAAAGTCAATGGTTTGTGATAAAGCCAAATATAAAGAAATATTGTGTGGGAGAAATACCTCTTTGATTGTAATTCAAAAAAAAAAATCACAGTGAGATTAAATAGCCAAAACTGTGGATAAATTTTAGTTATTATACCACTAACAAGCTAATTGTTCATAAGGAAGCTGTATCCATAAGTACATCATTGGCTACAGGACATATTGTAGTTGGTTTTATTTAAGGACAGAGTGAAGAAGAGAAAGAGGGAAGAGGTGCAAAGAGGAGAGAGAGAGAGAGAGAATATGTTAAAAATACAGCAGACTCTGTACTTCAAAAATATTCCCTAGTTGTCAAATCAACATGGGCAGATATAGGGGACTTATCCTCTTTTTTTATGAATATGTGATTATTTTTAAGTTGAAGATCTTTTACAGTCATAGGGTCTATCATTTGTGTTTCTTAGTAGACATTTTCAAACACTCGATTCAATTTTCCCACTCAAGATAAAGTTTACTCATTAAAATCATTAAACTTTTTACTTTAAAATAATTTCATATTTATAAAAAGTTTCAAAGAGAATAAGGTAGTACAGAGAGCATTCTAATATCCCAGTACTTTTCTCTCAGTCTTTAATAATGCAAGCAGCCTATAACTGCAATGCATTTGTTAAAACTAAGAAATTAACATTAGTAAAATACTATTACATAAAGTACAAACTATTTTGACTTCACCAGATTTCCACAGTATTTTCTTTCTTCCAAAACCCTATCCAGTGGATCAATTGCATTTAATCATTACATATTCTTAATCCTGTCCTATCTGCAGCAGTTTCCTTGTCTCTGCTTATTTTTCATGATCTGACCATTTAAATGACTAGTGGTCAGACACGTACTAGAATACCCTCTATTTGGGTTTGACAGATTTTTTTTTTTATGATTAGATAGGGTTATGGCTTTTTTAAAAAACAAATCACTTAGGGAAATTTCCTTTCCCATTACATCACATTACAGGGTACATGCCATTGAAATAATTAGATGTTTGTATAATTGTATGATTTGTTTCAGGGTCATAATATTATTAAAATTGTAAAAATTCAATTTGCTATGTGCTTACACAACAGCTCACAGCAACACTGGATCCTTAACCCATGGAGGATTGCCTGTTTCCTTATGTTACTTTTCCTATTAGACTGTGAAGGATTTTATTTTAGAATTTGAAGGACTTTCCTTATTGACATAAATTATTTCCTTTGTGAAGTAGGGTAAGTCCTTTACCATTTCGAAGTCTTTATTTCCTCATTTGTAATAGTGGGATAACACTGTTTTATGACTTTCATGCATTTGCCAAAGGAATCAAATGAAAACCTATGAGTGTAAAGATTTGTTAATAGTAAAGCAAATACAAATATGGCTGACTATCCTGCTTAGCAAATAAATAAATGAGAGGATGTGAAATTACTGATTGGCTGACTGAATGAACAAATGAAAGGGTATATAATGGTCATGACTCAGCCATCAGAAATACTTGTCACCTTGGGATACGCAGAACTTCAGAGTTGACCTTGCAGGCTGATTTTGTCTGGTTTTGTCAGAATTTTCATATTTTCTGGGTTTTTCATCCCTCCCTTTGATCTATAGTCCCCGAGAATGAAAGTGAAACTCATCTGTAGTCCATCTACACTCAATCACTTCATTTGATTAAAATAAGACCTTGATACACCTTTCTCCATTAGATTAGGTAGATTTAGCTTTTCTCTCCACCAATTTATAAAATTTAAGTAAAATATATGTGATTTCAGTTTGCAAGCCTAGGATTTCATTGATCCACTTAACTTAGAGTGTATCAATTCCCTTTTTCTCTCATCTACATATCACTTACTATGTCTGCCTACTAATCAAGGTGCTTGCATTAAAAATAATCTTCTAATGCTTTGTTGCCTCAAAGCTTCTTGTTTTTTTTTTTTTAAGTTAAGGATATGGCACTCCTCTTTTTAGGAAAGGAGATATTGATATTTATATCTATCCCTGATATAAGAAAATTTTATTTTTTGAATTATTAAAGTTTCAACTAAAAGCAGATAGGACTTTGTGTCCACTGGAAAGTGAAAGGAATCCTATAACATTACCTTGAAGAATCTAGGATTTCTTAACTTTGTCTATGATAGTTACAGTCTTTCTTCATGAAAATGTCCACTTAAATTTTCAGTCTAATCACACAGATACACACAGTTTGTGTATATCCTATAGCACTGAAGTTAATTTAGTGCATTTAGAAATGAATTTAGAATAAAAGTATGAATAACTTGAAAATGCTTTACTCTCTTTCAAATTGTTTTATTTACCTTTGGAAAGTAACTTACATGTTGGAAATATCCAACATATTCAACATCTGGTAGAGCATTATAGATGTTACAATTTTCTCTGTACTAAAGAAATGATTAGTAATGATTAGAAATGATCATCTTCCAAAGAAGCCTCACTTAAAACATCATGTTCACCCTTGAGAAAATCTTTCTGAGTAAACATAATGGATCTAAGTATTCTAGCTTTATATTTGTAGACTGCCCTCCTTGGATTGTATGATATGTGCAGAGTAGTCAAAATCAGAATGGAAGTTGGTGTACTTTATGAATCTTGTGTTATGAATCAATACTTACTTCATACACTATTCTTTCTTGTTGAGTTTATGAATGAAATTAATTGATCCTCCTAGAAATACCACGTATAGCATTTAAAAGTGCACACTTGTTGAGTCAAATATCTTAAACTCCACAAAGCAAATAAACATCTTTTCCTGGTTTCTATCTCTCTGACTCTCTTGCTGTCTCTATCTTTGTCTCTCTCTCACTCTAAGGTGTTAGTAAATAGCCTATTTTTAGTGGTAATAGTATTTAGCTTTTGTGGAATATTTTTTTACAATTTATATACTGAATTCACGTTTTTATTGGCTATGCCACAAAATAATTTACTGATGCAGCTGCTGTCACAGACACTTTTGTAGTAGTTTTAGTTTTGAACATTTCTTCAAATATCTTGGCATAATTACTCTGCATGACCATATCTCATTTCTTCAGGGTTCCTAGACCAGGTTTTAGCATATTTTGTTATAAAGCAGCCTTCTCTTGGCAGCTGAGTAACATTGTACAGGTTTTAGAATCATTACTGCATGAGATAATGCTTGCCTTCTTAAACACAGTATACTGAATTTATAGAGAAAAATGGTATTTTAATTAAGAAAAAGGCAAAAGACTTCTTCGAGCAGGACTATAGAGGGAGTAGTAGGCTTATACATTGTTGTATGTTTTATCTCTTTCATTCAGCCTCCTAGATTTTACAAGATCACTTTAAGGGAAAAAAAGAATTAGCAACTGAGAATATACTCTCAATTTCATCTCTTTTTATGCAGTGGAAGCTACTACTATTTATTAAAAAAAAAAAGTATTGTTCCAGTTCATGAATGCAAGAAGGCCTTGATTTACAAATACATGAATTACAAATAGTTGCAATTCTATCCTCTTTTCTCCTCTCACCACCCACAACACTCTGGCCTAGAAGTCTCTCTTGCTACCAAAACTCCAAGGGCTGTCTCTATGGGAGCAATTAAGATACCAAAAACATAACAAACAAATGAAAAGTTGAAGGTTTAGGACTCTGTGAATTTAGATTGGGGAAGTTAAGAATGTTCAAAATCAAGTAAAATTTAGGCGTTGAATCCTAAGGGCCAACTGAATTGTCTTGGTTAAAATAATGCCTATCTCATATTTTATAAATGTTTTTACTTTGTTTCTCTACACTACATTCTAAGTACATACACACACATACACACACACACTGAAATGGTGTAAGGCAGTCCTATTCGGACCTTTTGTGTTCCTGCATATTTGTCTTCTTCAGGACAGAGTAGCCTTACTGCCTGCTTCTTATAAAAGTATCAGTTACTTAAGCTCAAATTTCCTCAGCTGTGGCGCAAAGCCCACTATGTGCCTGATATCTGTCTGTGACAATGAAGCCAACCCTGGGACTATGAGACTGGGGAACTGATGCTGTTCTGCTAATGCTTATGATTGTTATGCTCTGAGCAATCAACTGTCTTGTTCAACCCACTGAGTCTTACTTTCCTCTTTTGACATTTATGGGATTGTAGCTGGTTTACATCTTGCCATACCTCTAAAAACTCAAGGTTCTTTTCTAAGAATAAATGAAATAGAACATTCTAGGTGGGAGTATTGATCTATCGATCCTTCAGAAATTGAAGAAAATTATTACCTTCTATTATTTACTTAATAATTTATTTTCCTGCCCAGAGTAATGACTATTTGGAGAAATCACAAAGAGAAAGGAACACTGGGGATTTTTTTTTTCTTTTTCTCCTCTCTTTTTCTTTTCTTTCCTTTTTTTTTTTTTGATTTTATACATAAGAAATCAGAATAGCATGAGAATACTATATGCCTGGAACTCTGGGGAATCATTTATGTGAAAAAAATAACAAGGATATGACAGGAAATATATATGCTTTATGTATTTTAAGTCTATTTTAATCCTAGACCTTATCTAGGAGAATATAAAAATAGTTGATATTTTCATCTTTCTCTTCTCAGCTCTTTTATCAAATGCTATTCCCAGGACAAAAATGATTGTGTAGTTACTGTATACAAGTAAAACATATCCTAAATGTGAGTAATTGCACCTTATCTGTTTCAACAAACCTCAACCAATTTTCTCTCACCTACACAAGTAAAACTATCTGTAACCATTTTTCCAGTGTTCAGTATTGACCCTTGCTGAGCATTAATCACACTTCAGGCAGACTGATCTTTAGAAACAAAAATGTAAATTTAATCTTATTACACTTCTTCTCTAATCTATACCCTGGAGTCAAGGTCATATGTACCCCAACACCTTGCCTTGATCTTTACCCTCCACAATCCGGCCTCAACAACATTTCAGACTTTACCTTCCACCACCTTCACGTAAATCACAGGCTTGGCTTTCCCTGTGTCCTGGGAGCATGTGAGCACATCCTTGTCTCAGTCTTGTGGTTTTAAATCATTGTCTGTAGCTTCTAATGGAGAAGGTAAGCGAGCAACTCAACTTCTCTGATTATCAGTGTATAAGTGGAAAGTGGGAAAATACTAAAAGACTGTCTATAGATAAAATAAACAACAGTGAAAAAGCACTGATGTGTGTGTGTGTTTATATGTGTGTGTGTGTCTGTCTCCATGTCTGTCTGTCTGGTCATTCTTTTCATTTTCCCTCTTTCCACTGAAACCTTTCACCAATTTCATAGTATCACTTTAATTTCATGTTTAATGCATGTATAAAATATCCTACATTAGATATTATGATCTAGAAATGTCAAGATATATTGTCTGATCCAAAACTAGTAATTAAAAATGGTTGATGGAAACTTAGGTTGTTTCCATACTTTGGCTATTGTAAATAATACTGCAATAAGCTTGAGAGTGATGATATATCTCTTTGAGATCCTGTTTTCTTTTCCTTTGAATATATATCTGGAATTGGGTTGGCTGGGCCCCATGGAAGAAGATGTTAATCAAAGAGCATAAATTTCCACTTAGAAAATAAGTTCTGGGCGTCTAATGCAAAGCATCATGGTTGTACTTAATAATACTGCATTATATACTTGAAACTTACTAAGATAGTGGTTCTTAAATGTTCTCTACACAAAAATAAATGATAACTATATGTTAATTATATTGCAAAATATAAGTAGATCAATTCAGTACTTTGTACATCTTAAACTTACACAATGTTATATGTTTATATCTCAATGAAACTGGAGAAAATTATATCTCAATTCAACTGGAAAAAGTGGTTGATGGAATGAGATGTTAACATATGCGTTTTAGCAGTTTCTGGTTAGGTCCTCAAAAAGGAGGATGACAAGGGTGTGACAGTCATTTGATCAGTCTAATCTTGAAATAAGTGGAAAAGAGAAAGAAGACTGAAAGAAACCCCTCTGTGCTTTATAATAGACCACTGTTTTTATCTCCAAGATAAAAAAAGCACAATACTTAATTTTTTCGATTTTGAAAAATGAACATATTTTTAACCTGTCTCAAATATATGTCGATATATGGAAACTTGAATCATTTTTTTTCTTAACAATGAAAAACAAGTATTGCTCTATTTTTAGAGAAACAAAATATATATATTGATTTTAACAGATTTTATGTTACAAACAACATACATGAAAAATCTGAAAAGTAAAATATATATAAACTATAATAACATCCATTTAGTGATAATTTAAAAAATTACTTTCCATATATGTACATAATATGCATACATTATATACAATGTATAATACATGCATTTTTAACACATACATAATATATTCCCATGTTATATATAATATATACACACATATATGCACATATGTTGCAAGACATGTTTCCTTGAAAACTCCATCTTGTCCTTCTTTACTTTATCCCATCTTCTTGTCTTACTTTATCCCATCTTCCTGCTTGGAAGAACAGTCACAGTGCTGGTAAATGACTTAAGTTTAAGAGCAAAGACCTAAAGGCATAAGTGACTTAAGCTTAAGAACTGTTATGTGCCTAGAGGTCAGAGTAAGAGCTTAACCCTTTACCACCTAAGTGGCTTTTTAAATAGTAAAAACTTATATAATAGTAAACAAACCCTGTATCATCCACCCATAGCCACTCCTCACTTGATCTCACAATAAAAGCAGTGTGGTTTCTTGAGGCAGGGCGCGCTTGGTCCCGGAGACCTTGAGTTCCCTGGCTCCCACCTTTACTTAAGATAAATGTCTCTGTGTCTTGTTTTATGTTAACTATTTTTCCTTAAGTTCCACAGCACCCGTTCTCCAGCTCCATCCTGCTGAGCTGGCCCCGGCACACATACATATATATGTGTGTTTCAGACTACTTGCTATGGCTATATATATATATATATATATATATATGATTATATTAGTAATAGTAATAATAATATATAGGTACACATAATTATTTATATATAATATACTAATATATAGTTATATATTAGTATTATGGTTACTATGTACATATACATTTTAGTCCTTATATATCTTTATACATATATCCTCATAATATCCAAATATATAAATATATATCAGTTTAAGGATATATATGTATATATATGTATTTGCGTAGTTGGGAATATGTTATAATTGGTACTGTTTAATAATGCAATATGTACAAGTTTAATTGTTTTAATCTTTACTAGTTACTACTAAATATTTTCCAAAACAATGTAAAATTTTCACTCCTAACTGCAATGTATGAAATGGTATGTGAGAGCTACCCTATATACTTTGTTGGTATTTTCAGATATTCTGGCATATATAGGTACTTATGACATTTTAACAAATTATGTGTAGCAAATAGCTTGAATCAAAATATTTGAGCATTTATTGAATCAAGCATAACATTTTCAAATAAGTTGCATATATGAGTACAGTATCATGTTTGCCTTTATAATTAAACCCTGAAAATCATGGATAAAATAAATTGATATTCTCAGTACTAACTGGTCAAAGAATTGAAAGAGCAATTTTATCCATGTAAAATATATTTAAAAACAATGCACACATTTTTAGGACATACTACATATTTCATTCTAGTCTTCCCCACACCACACATATATGCAAATGGGATAACCACTACAGGAAAGTTAACCAAACATGATAACCTATCAGGATGTAATACCCCACAACCACATGCCACCTCCTATGTGAGGGCAGTCGTCATGCTGTCTGGGTTGACCCCAATCCTATGAGCGTCTTCCTCGACTTAGATTGTGATCCCTACCCAAGGCCACATTTCTCACTTACCTTGGGCCTCCCTTTCCTGCTCTGGGCTATAGCATCTTTCTCCTTCAGACCAGAACACAAAAAAATGCCTTTTTTGTCTTTTTTCTGGTTTGCATCACTTCAACCCTTGAACCCTTAATTCTTTAATTATGAAATACGGATTTTAAAAAATTATCTCTATTATTTTCACTTCCCTTTCCCTACTTTTCCTTTCCATCATTCATTTTCTTTCCTTCATCTTCCTTCCCTTCCATTTCGGAACCCGAAATGCCATTAGGAAGTGATATTTGTGTTCTGGAGTGGAAAAGAGATATTGCGGTCCAGAATGGAGTCTAATTTGAGGAAGACATCCATAGAGGTACGGGTGGGTGCAGGTCTAGGCCAGAAAAAGGAGTCAACCCAAACAAGATGAAGGGTGAAATCCAAGAATACCACTAAAGAGGGTGGTTCACGTTTGTTAACTGAATAAGATTAAAAGGCAAAGTGTCTAATTTTACTTATTGCTATTTTATCATGACTCTAATTAGTGCACACAGCATCTAAATATTTATGTGAAACACCTTATTCCGAAGAAAGAACAGCAAAAATGTTATGTTTTATAGCTGTAGTGTTTATTTACCAAAAAAATACCAATGGTTTTTATTTACCATTAGAATAAAAGTAGATATTTGCTAAAAAATATTAGCAAGCATCAAAATATTCTATCCTGCAATTTCTAAGAATCAAAGTGACTTTAGGCCCAAATTATCATACTATTTTTCTAATCCTATATGTTTAGTGACTGGGTCACTTCGCTGTACAGTAGAAGTCACAACACTGTAAGTCAACTATAATTAAAAAAATAAAGACTGAACTGAAAATAAAAACAAAAATTAAAAAAGATAAGATTTTATCTATAGTGAGGATTGTGATTTTCCTACTCAAAATATTTTCTTAAGTATCTTTTGCATTGTCAAACTGGAGATAAATTGATGTCAATAAAGAATTGCAGGCGCTCCCTTCGTGGCTCTGTAGTTAGGAAACCCAATTAGGATCCATGAAGATCCAGGTTCAATCCCTGGCCTCTCTGTGGGTTAAGGATACGGTGTTGCCCTGAGATGTGGTGTAGGTCACAAACGCAGCTTGGATCCTGCATTGCTATAGCTCTGGCATACTGGCATAGGCTGGCAGCAGTAGCTCTGACTCAACCTCTAGCTTGAGAATGTCCATATATCGTGAGTACGGCCCTGAAAAAACAAAAAAAAAGAAGAAATTATTAAGAACTGCAGGAAAACCTTAATACAACTTAACTTTATGGAAAGAAAAAGTATGTGTGTGCCAGTTTCAAAAGAAAACAAGATTTTAACATTTAGACATCAAAAAAAAGTTTTTTAAAAAACTATGGCCTATTGATAGCTCCTTAGACTGCAATTTCTTTAGAAAAAAATCAATATTCACCCATGTAACAAGTGAAATAAAGATGACTTTGTGATCCTAAAAATGACACATTACTCTCAATACTATTTTCTCACTCAATTTCCGTGTGCCTACTTACAGTTTTGTGTTTAAATGCATACATGTGTGAAAGGAAGTCACCTCATAGCAATCTTCACATTTTTCCACACTTGAAATTTATAATGTTTTGTAAAGAGGAATGGTATGGTTGTTTTTATGATGAAAATAAAATTCCTCAGAAGGAGAGTCTTTTACATAAAGATGGTTGATAATTTTCTAGAAGTCACAAAATATTATTGTCTCTTCATAGAAATAGTTATATCTATATCTACCTATATCTATATGCAAACTTTTCTGGCAAGGAAGAAAGTATGTGAAACTCAAATCTCTTCAATGGTTTTACTTTCAGAAGCTTGATAAGAGAGTTAGTTGATACCAATGCTAAAATTAGGTTTAGGGATTATCCATGGATAATCCTGTCTCAATTCCTCTGTTTTCCAAGAGCAGAAAAAACTTTATTCATTTGATCCATTATCTGTATGTCTAGAATACCAAGCAAATTGAGAAAGAAATATGATATGCAGAGGATCATCAAATCCGTGAGGATATGACTCTGGAGAGCTGTGGCCAGAGCCAGTGCAGTTTTCAGTAAGATGAATCAAGGCTTTGAACTTCTACTGGCATTCTGATACCCATTTATTTTTCCTCTCTCAGGTCATTCCTTTGAGAAAAAAACTAAAGAAGGAGAAAGAAGTAAGCAATGGGAGGGAGGAAAGACGGCAGCTCCATTGGGACAAATCTGAAAAGATGTTACTGCCTGCCTCCAAGTGCAAGGACAAGCTTTTTAAAGGTCTTGCCCCTGGGAATGAGAGAGTAAAGTGGCCTGATAAGGAAATATTAGCAGGGTCTTGGAAAGGTCAAACTATCTTGATGTATTTGAGGACAGTCTTGAAAAGCTAGCAAGACTTATAGTAAAATAATAATGAGACTAATCTTAGGTCTTCAAGCGCAAGACCAGGAAAAAAGAGAAGAGATGATGTGAATAAGTAAACTAAATAACAGGCATTTGCTTTAAGAAAATAAAAATCTTGTTGCTGAGAAATTCTCAATCTCCAAATATACTCTTACCTTATATTCTTTGACAACATGTTTCAAATAAAATATATTCTATAACTTTTTTATCAATGTAAAAGTGATTGCCTAGTTGATTGTGAGTAAATTATACAACTACCTACCAAGCTTACGGTTGGTTTATCAGCATAGAAAAGAATTTTCATGATTGTACAGAGATGGCCAACATGTGTTAAAGAACCAGGGTTTCCCTACTTCTTTGGGGTTACTGCCAACCTGAACAATGAGATAAAAATTGTTGTAGGCCACCCCAAAATGTGTTTCAATGGCATACTGATTACTTTGAATTTAAGTTACTTAAGATATTTTCATTGCAAGAAGGACACTGACCCTCTCTGTTTCACTGAGAACAGGAACTAAATCTCAAATGTGAAAGTTACCCTCCCTGCATTTGGAGATAATTCTCATCTCCAGGGATGGAGAATTCAGGGCTAAAGAAGCCTGTATAAGCAAACTTTATTACTTCCTTAATTTATCCCCCAAGCCCAAACTCTGTTTGGATTCTTCACAAATGAAGCTCCCTAGACCAAAATTGCTTTTTCCTGTCACTTGTTTAAAATTCTATTGTTTCTTTGTCTAAAAATATAAAAGCTACCTGCTTTGGCCACTTCTTAGGTCTCATTTCTATGAGAACTCTGTGAACATCAATTAAAATATGTTTCTTTTTATTCTGCCAATCTGTGCTCTGTCAATTTTATTATTAGTCCAGACACAAAAATTCAAGATGGGTGGAGGTGGGGGGTTCTCCCTCCCCAGTAGAATTTTTTTTTGGTCTTTTTAGGGCCACCCCACGGCATATGGAAATTCCCAAGCTAAGAGTTGAATCAGAGCTGTAGACACTGGCCTAAGTCACAACTACAGCAACACAGGATCTGAACCATATCTGCAACCTACACCATAGCTCATAGCAATGACAGATCCTTTAACCCACCGATGGAGGTCAGGGATGAAACCCAAGTCCTCATGGATACTAGCTGGGTTTGTTACCACTGAGCCACAACTAGAACTCCCCCAATATCATCTTGGTTTTAATCTTATGTACAGTATTTTTATTATGAATAAGCTTAAAATACTTTTCATCTGCTTAAGGAACATTTGTATGTTTTATGTAAACTGAATTTTAATGACTTTTGCCCATTCTTCAATTGAGTTTGGGAGCTTTTTTTTTTCCCATTTCTCCCACTCTTCATGTAAGAGAGATTAGTTTGAGTTGCCATAAAAAAATACCTCAGATTGTGTGGCTTAAACAAGGAAATTTGTTTTCTAATTGTTCTGACGACTAGAAGTCCAAGGTCGAGCGGCCTTCATCCTGTGCCTTCACATGGGTTTTTCTCTTTGTGTGGGCAATCCTGTTACCTCTTTGTATATCCTAACTTCTGGTTCCTATAAAAGACATGAGTCAGATTAAATTAGTATCCGCATTAATAGCTTCTTTAATTGTATTTAAAGACCTTATTGCAGAAAAAAAAAATCACATTCTCAAGAACTGAGGGTTAAATCTTCAACATATACAATTCAAGGAGACACAATTTTTCAGGATATAGGCATTTTTAGGATTAATTATCTTTGATATTGCTTATGTTTCCCCCACAAGTTTGTTCTTCATGTTGTTTTTTATCAGGTTTTTTATTGTGTTTGACTTTTTATATAATTCAATTTAATAATATTTTTACTATATCTTTTGTATTTTAAGTGATGGTTTAAAATCTTTTCTATTCCGTTACGTTAAATGAATTCGCTGACATTCAGCTTTTATTCTAGTCCTAATATAATATCACTATTTATGGTTAAGTATTTGATCCTTTTGGTGTTTATCCTAGCATGAGGTGGGGTATACAGATCCAAAATCACTTCACAATGACCATCAGTTTTCACAATACTAGTTATTTATAAGTCCATCTTTAGCTCAGTAATCTGAATTCCAATTTAATAAATTTTAAATAACAACAGTTTGGTTTTTTTCTCTTTCTGGACTTTGTGTTCCATTCTATTAGTCTGTCTACTCATGTACCATAAGGAGTGATTTCTAAAAATGACTGTCTCTTAGCTGGGAACTGAGAAATTGAGA
The DNA here is from genome assembly GCF_016906955.1 of Phacochoerus africanus. Lineage (NCBI taxonomy): Eukaryota > Metazoa > Chordata > Mammalia > Artiodactyla > Suidae > Phacochoerus > Phacochoerus africanus. The sequence goes on along the minus strand of NC_062556.1, from coordinate 37,273,002 downwards.
AAAGAGCAGAAATCCTGGATGCCCTTGTGTTTGACTACATCTTCAATATTATTGTATGTGCTTGTTCTTAGTATCTTATATGTCACTAATAGGTAAATGTTTGATTCCCCTCTGAATGTTATGCCTTTTTATAGCCCTGTGTATTTGCTCGTTCTTTTCCTTTCTGTCTCTCTGGTGGTAGCAAACTCTTTTCTTCATTTGTGGTTCAAGTGAAACCTCTGGAACACATTCTCCGTGGAATAAAAGATATTTCTTCACAGAATAAGTGATATTTCTCCATGTAATCTGTGTCCTCTGCCCCCGCCCCCATGAATAGTTTGCTGTGAAGCACAATCTTTTGTTTTTTTGTTTTTTTTTATCTTTTGGTCGGTCTTGTGCACAAGAATCATGTGTAATTTGTTATTTTTCCCAGTGCCTAAATCAGTGTCTCTCAGAGGAAATATTCAGAAAATATGTGTACATTGGTTGAAATACATGCTCCATGAAATAACACCTTCCATAGATTTGTAAATATTCAAGGCAAATATTAACATCTATCTTTAAAATCAGGAGCTTTGAAATACTAAGCAGTTTGAACTTTGTGTTTTTGAGATCTATTCCAAATCTAAGATTTGTTGAATTGCATCCTTGTTTCTAGCCTTCTTAATACATCTCAGCTTTACCACTCAGGGTGTGAAACTGAAGTCAGACATTTGAGAAATTCTCTCAGAGACTGAGGAAGCAGGTGGCTCACCCTGATATTCCTTCCTTTCCTGACAAGAGAAACCCTTCCTAGCTGGTAAGTCCCTTCTTGGGATTGAACAATGCCAGCTAAGGGAATGGGGTGACGTCTCCCTTCTCTTCTTGTGCAATTCTCAGTTTTTTTGTTACGTGGTATTGCTAGAACTTTAAGTAGACTCTGAAGGTCTTCCAGAGTTATGTATATTTATGAATAGTTATCCAATCATTGATCTTTGTAGGATGATAAGGAAGCTGGATTCACCTAATTCTCCATTTTTTCTACATTTTTTGTATTATTCTAAAATATAATATTAACATTATATGTATACTTCAAAGTAAATTACATAAAATTATTTTGCTCTCCCCTGCCATAAGGAATGGTCTACATAGAAAATATCTATTTAATTAATAAAAATATTTTAGCACATTTCTAATTTATTTTAATACAGTGATAGCTATTTGAAATTATACACATTATGATAAATTTTTTAATTGACATTAATAGAGACATAGCTGTAAGTTATTTTTTTTCCTGCTTTTTTTTAAACTTTTTTGGCTAGGCCCATGGCATTTGGAAGTTCCCAGGCCTTACTGGATACTTAACCTACTGTACCACAGCAGGAGCTCTGTAAGTTTATATTTATCAAGTTCATTTTTTTCCTGGAATAAATACATAAGATAATGGTTAGCCTTAAAGTATATTTCATAAGAACTATACAGTGAATTCAATCTTTCTTTCAATTACATAAATTATTTATTTGATTATAAAACATATCCAATATAAGGGTGATTTTTTCATTTGCTTTAATAATTTAATTAAAACATAGTCTCAGATGTAGAGTATAAAATGAACACATTAAATTGTACAGAATGTTGGAAAAGATAAATTTTAAATTAATAATCTACCTACTTAGGTTTATAGATATGCATAATGATCATATATAACAAGTATATTTCATGTTTTTCTATGCTACTGCACATTAAAAAAGATGGACATATTTCCATAGATATTAACTATGTGGATAGCAATGGCATGACCAGCTAATTTTTAAGAAATTTAGTTCAGGAAACAAGAGTCATACTAATTAATAATGAGAAATATAAGAATGCTGAAGAAATAATTTTCCTCTCAAGAAATATTCATTTACAATCATAATAAATTTAGTTTCAAAGATTTTACCATCACAAATCAAAATTTTAAAAATAATTAGTTATTTAACAGTGATTTATAACTTTAAAACAAGTGGTACTACACATTTTGTCTTAAATACAATTTTTGCAGGTTAAGAAATAAACAGCAAAGCCAATAAACTGATGTTGGAAATTAAAGAGAATCAACAAGCAAGACCTACTTCCATTGCACAAAAAGAAAAACCCAGGAAACTAATCAACTCTTTCACTATTGAATGCAAAGAGTATCACATTTTCTAAAGCTTTTTGCTACATTTGGTACAGTAATCTCCATCAAGGGGCAAATTGGCTTTCCTTTTATACACCATTACCAGCCACAATTCAGCCAATGGGACTTGAGGGAAAATACTTCCAGAATAGTCTCTGAACTCTGACTTTGATTTGTGTTGACATTGTAAAAGATTTGAATAAAATGTTACCAGGTAAATATTGCTTTCTTATATGAAAGAAGGGAATAATCAAGAGAGGAATAATAAAAAGAAGTAGGAGTGATTTATATTTAGCATTAAAAATAATCTTCAAAAAATAAAATTATCACTTGGGTAGATATTCATTTGTAAAGAAAAGAAAATATACTTCACTTTTTTCTGCACTAAGATAATCTTAAAAGCCTTTTCCAAAACATGATTATTGTGGAAATAACTTCTGGAATCAAAATATTAATTTGAAGACAAATTGCCATGGCACAGCAGAAACAAATCTGACTAGGAACCATGAGGTTGTGGGTTCGACCCCTGGCCTCACTCAGTGGGTTAAGGATCCGGCATTGCCATGAGCTGTGGTGTATGTAGGCTTGGATTGGATCTCGCTGTCACTGTGGTGTAGACCAGCAGCTGTAGCTTCAAATGGACCCCTAGCCTGGAAACCTCCCTATGTGGCTGGTGCGGCCCTAAAAACACAAAAAGAAAAAAATAAAAATATATTAGAATCAAACTTTTTAATAAGTTAATTTTATTAGCAAAATATTGTAATTTTGATATTTAATTATTTATGCAAGAAAATAAAAGATTATTAAAATACCATTTAGTTGTCAGTGATTCCTGAATCTCCAGCATTGACATTTCCATTGTGCCCTCAACCTCGTATATCAAAATTTTTGCTTGGTATCACAACTTGGATGTCCACAGCCAGTTCAAATTTAATATAACTGTGACAGTAGCCTTGATCTCCCCATTACTCTCCTATACACATACACAGTATATCTCCCTTAGTCTTTTTTTTTAATCTGCTTGCAGAAGTTGAAAACTTATAAGTTATTCCTTACCTTTTTCCACAATGTGAAAAATCAAATCCGTTAGTTAGTTCTCTTAATCTCTCAGTCATACCTCTCTGGATCTCCACTATAAACTCAGATGAAATCGTCATATTTTTATGAATTATTATAAATGTCTCAAGACAGTTATACAATTATTCCAATTTTTATTATTCCAGTAATTACATTTTTTTCAATAATTAAAAATGATTCCAATTTCTTCTCTCCAACTGGAAGTCTATTTTCATCCAGTTGAAGTGATTAAAAAAGAAAATTGATCTCTGACAGTCCCAAGATGAAAACTTCCACTGTCCTCCCATTGCTTTTATGAAAAAAAAAAAAATCATACTCCTACTGCCAATGATCTCAACTTCCCTTTATTCCTCATTCACTAAGTTGCAGTCAGATTTCCTTTTTCTCCACAAATCATTCTCACGTTGCCCATGTACAAATGCTCTGACTCTGCCCAAACATGGGTGACTATATCTGTTCCAAGCCAACTCCTTCCAGCCATCCAGGTCTGAGTTCAAATGTCATATTCTCCATGAAACCTTTCAGGAACACCTCATCAAAGTCAAACTTCCCTTCCTAGTCACATGTCAATCAATCATACTTTAATTCCCTTCATATCATTTTTCACAGTCTAAGATGATCTTGTTTATGTACATTTTTAATTGACTTTTACTTGTCTATTCCTTTTACAAGATAAGGTTCAAAAATCAGTATCATATAACAAGTGTAGAAACAAAGGCATGTCTTATTTTTCAAAGTAATATCAAGTGACTACTTGCTGAATATTTACATAAAGCTACAGAAGTAGAGGTCATGGGCCTCATTAAAACATTTTTTTAAAAAAATCAAACTAATGAAAAAACATTAAAGTAAATAATAATAATAACAATAATAAATGTATTTCTGTTTCCATTTTAAATAATCTGTAAATTCAGATTAAGGTGTGATTACATAGATGGAGTTATTTGAAACTGGACTTGACTAATAAGCAAAAGGGAGAGATTAGAATGCTCTTAATAAGAAAGTTAGAGTCAACCCCAAACTCCTCAACTGGTATATGCTAAATATGTATACCTTTTTACTTGTCAGTTATACCTCGAAAAATGGTTTAAAAAATGAAAAGAATGAAATATATGCAGTCAAGAATGAATATAAAATAAAGACAATTTTAAGGAAAAAAAAGAACTTGGAAACTAATTACAAATTTTTGATTGAGAAAGCTGAGTAAAAATAGCCCTATTTGGGGTGACAGATAAATGATAGTTTCATAAAAAGTAACAGAGGAATTGAGACAGGATTATCCATGGATAATCCCTAAACCTAATTTTAGCATTGGTATCAACTAACTCTCTTATCAAGCTTCTGAAAGTAAAACCATTGAAGAGATTTGAGTTTCATATACTTTCTTCCTTGCCAAGTATTTCTGAAATGATAACAATCAGTGAAAGATATATTGTATGTGAAAGGCATATAATCCAAGTATTCTACTCTCTAGCCAGACATTTTCCTGCAAATGGGTAGTCCACAAGGTCAATTACTGAAGGGGACCTTTCACTGTCTTTAGATGCAGAAGTTTTAAGGACAGGTTTTAAACTTTTGTGAATACTACTGCCCTGTGCACAAATCAAAAAATGAAGCAGGAGAAGATTTTCAAAAAGGATGAAAAATTAATGCTTCATTTTTCTTTAAAATTTTTATTTTGACATAATATCAGACAAAGAAAGGTAAGAATAATACAAAGAATTCTAACTTCTTCACTCAGCTTCCACCAATGTCAAACTTTTACCACTATAGCTTTATCATTCTCTTTCTGTGTATTTTTTTGAAATATTTGAGATTAGAAAACATCACTTTATTTCTAAATGCTTTAGTGTATATTTCCTAAAACAAAAATATTTCCTACGGAACCACGGAACAATTATGCAAATACTATTATCTAATCTATAGAATTTATTCAGATTTGTATTTTTCCAGTAATGTTACAGTAAAAGAAAATTCTATATAATATTATATCTCAACACTCTCTTTTAATAAGAAACAATTTATCAGTTTTACTTTCATATAATTAATGATTTTGAAAATTATATTTAACAAATTCAATAAGAGTATCTTGATGCACTTTTAAAGGCAATGTTTCCTCAACACATGGGGGTTTATAATGACAGTAGTTCACTCAGGTTAACAGTAGAAACATATAACAGAAGATTACTTCCCAAACTTTGGTCAGCAATCCCAGGCTATTCTAACCATACCAATGACTGAAGCAATCAATATATTGTCATGCCTTAACCCATTCCTTACCTCTATAGGAAAGCACAACCTTAGCATAAAGAAGTCATGGTGATTTAATTCATTTTGTTGAGATCTACTAAGAGGTAGAACTTGAGTGATTTCACACGTACACAAAAAGGGGTAAATATTTGAGGTGATGGATGTGTTAATTAACTTGATGGGGAGGAAGCTTTTTAATGTATCCCATTAATGTAGGGTATACTTTAAATAAATTTTATTTGCCAATGGTATCCCAATGAGCTGAAAATGTAGAGAATAAAAGGACAATTTACAAGAAAAAAATAAAAAGATTTCCTTGACTGCCAGTAGTAAGAGTCAGCAAAAATTAAAATACAGTGTATAAAATCTGTATAAAATACTGATGGAAAATATTAATACTTAAACTAATAAATTAAATTGAAAATACATTAAAAAAAGAAAACTACTAAATATGACCATGCAAGCATAATAAAGGAAAACAGATCTTGAAAGGAACACATATACACATGTATGTATATGTACATGGGAGTGTGTTTGTATATATATAAATATGTTCAATCTTTGGGAAGATTAATGACAGAATATTCACAGATTCACAGCTGAAAATACAGAACAAGTAATTAATGAAAAGAGAATGGAAGCTAGATCAGAGAATATTTTGGGGAGTTCCCATTGTGGTGCAGTGTAAATGAATCCGACCAGGAACCATGAGGTTGCGGGTTTGATCCCTGGCCTCACTCAGTGGGTTAAGGATCTGGCATTGCTGTGAGCTCTGGTGCAGGTCACAGACATGGCTCAGATCTGGTGTTGCTGTGGCTCTGGTGTAGGCCAGCAGCAATAGCTCTGATTAGACCCCTACCCTGGGAACCTCCATAGGCCACAGGTGCAGCCCTAAAAAAACCAAAGACAAAAATAAATAAATAAATAAAGAAGAAAAGAAAAGAAAATATTTTGTACAGTATAAATAAAATAGGGAGGATATGAATCATATATTTTGGGGAAAAAAGAAAAAGATAATATAATTGAAATTTCAACTACAGATTAAATGAATTTCCAAGAGGAAATGAGACATAGAATGAAAGAAAAGCCACATTTGAACACACCATGACAGATTTGTCCAGAATTGATGTATCACATGATTAAGTCAGATCAAATTATGAAAAAGAAATATCAAGCAAAAAATCATATCATAGTCATATCACAGTGCAAGTATAAAATAAACATGCAAAACATGAAATCTTAATAGTATTTAATAAGGGAAAATTACCTACTAAAAACAGACAAGTATACTTATAGCAGTACTCAATAGTATGATGAAATCACAAAGAAAGTGAAATACTACCTTCAAAGTGATGATAGTAAATAATGGCTAACATGAACTATCAATTTAAAGTAGAGCAAAATCGAGGCACTTTTATCCAAGAAAATTTGAGAGAATGTCATTACAGAATATTCATATAGCTTTATTTTATGAAGAAGGAATTTTATTCTATAAGGAGTATAACAAAGTTTTTTAAAGGTGAGCAAATATATAGATACATTTGTAGATGAACATAAATAAGTTGCTTACAAATCAATAGTTATACTGCTGATTCAGTTGTCAATCACAGCATGAGATCACCCAAACTTAGACTTAAACAAAATAAAACATTTTTGTTCTGCATTATTCTGCAATTGTGCTTAGACACAGATGGTGTCTGAAAAAATCTGAAATATTCAAGTTTGCTTCTTCTGTCATGTTTAGAACCTCACCTGGGTTGTCTGGAAGAGCTGAGAGCTTCCTGATTATCTCTTTCTTTTTTCCATGTGGGTGCTATTAAAGAGTTGCTAGACTCTATGCTAGACATCTATGCATAAAGGTTCAGAGCTCAAAAGAACATTCAGAGGATAAGCCCCCATTTGCAAGTCTCTGTACCATGCTTGTTGATGTCACATAGGTCAAACTAAATCATGTGGCCAAGCTGAGTTGATGTCATAGTAGACTATACAAGGAAGTCTACTTATTCATAAAATGTATAATATATTACAGACTCTAATATAATAATCTGTTACATTTGCCTAATTGTGGAGTTAAAATAGATGTACATAGATTTATGGCATAATAATGAACACTATATGGAAATTAATATTCATAAATGTTTTATTTCCTGTATTTATACAGGGTTTTAAGAGTTTTCAACAGATTATTTTATATGTGAGATTTTTGCAATACATTTCAAATCTATTAACTTGTTGCTTATTTATTTATTAAATTATGTGATAAAACAGTATTTTTTAATGAACTTGTATTCAGGTGTTCAGATTTCCTAAAACATTTTCTTTAAAAAATATTTTTTTTTATAATTTTTTTTAATTTTCCCACTGTGCAGCAAGGGGCGTCAGGTTATCCTTACATGTATACATTACAATTACATTTTCCCCCCACCCTTTCTTCTGTTGCAACATGAGTATCTAGACAAAGTTCTCAATGTTACTCAGCAGGATCTCCTTGTAAAGCTATTCTAAGTTGTGCCCGATAAGCCCAAGCTCCCGATCCCTCCCACTCCCTCCCCCTTCCATCAGGCAGCCACAAGTCTCTTCTCCAAGTCCATGATTTTCTTTTCTGAGGAGATGTTCATTTGTGCTGGGTATTAGATTCCAGTTGTAAGTGATATCATATGGTATCTGTCTTTGTCTTTCTGGCTCATTTCACTCAGGATGAGAGTCTCTAGCTCCATCCATGTTGCTGCAAATGGCATGATGTCATTCTTTTTTATGGATGAGTAGTATTCCATTGTGGATATATACCACATCTTCCGAATCCAATCATCTCTTGATGGACATTTGGGTTGTTTCCATGTCTTGGCTATTGTGAATAGTGCTGCAATGAACATGCGGGTGCATGTGTCTCTTTTAAGTAGAGTTTTGTCTGGATAGATGCCCAAGAGTGGGATTGTGGGGTCATATGGAAGTTCCATGGATAGATTTCTAAGGTATCTCCAAACTGTTCTCCATAGTGGCTGTACCAGTTGACATTCCCACCAACAGTGTAGGAGGGTTCCCTTTCCTCCACACCCCCTCCAGCACTTGTTATTTGTGGACTTCTTAATGATGGCCATTCGGACTGGTGTGAGGTGATATCTCATGGTAGATTTGATTTGCATTTCTCTTATAACCAGCGATGTTGAGCGTTTTTTCATGTGTTTGTTGGCCATCTGTATATCTTCTTTGGAGGAATGTCTATTCAGGTCTTCTGCCCATTTTTCCATTGATTGATTGGCTTTTTTGCTGCTGGGTTGTATAAGTTGTTTATATAGTCTAGAGATTAAGCCCTTGTCGGTTGCATCATTTGAAACTATTTTCTCCCATTCTGTAAGTTGTCTTTTTGTTTTCTTTTGGGTTTCCTTTGCTGTGCAAAAGCTTTTCAGTTTGATGAGGTCCCTTGGGTTTATTTTTGCTCTAATTTCTATTGCTTTGGGAGACTGACCTGAGAAAATATTCATGAGGTGGATGTCAGAGAGTGTTTTGCCTGTGTTTTCTTCTAGGAGTTTGATGGTGTCCTGTCATATATTTAAGTCTTTCAGCCATTTTGAGTTTATTTTGGTGCATGGTGTGCGGGTGTGTTCTAGTTTCATTGCTTTGCATGCAGCTGTCCAGGTTTCCCAGCAATGCTTGCTGAATAGACTTTCTTTTTCCCATTTGATGTTCTTGCCTCCCTTGTCAAAGATGAAGTGACCATAGGTGTCAGGGTTTATTTCAGGGTTCTCTATTCTGTTCCATTGGTCGGTCTGTCTGTTTTGATACCAGTACCACGCTGTTTTGATGACTGTGGCTTTGTAGTTTTTCTTGAAGTCTGGGAGAGTTATGCCTCCTGCTTGGTTTTTGTTTCTCAGGATTGCTTTGGCAATTCTGGGTCTTTTGTGGTTCCATATAAATGTTTGGATTGTTTGTTCTAGTTCTGTGAAAAATGTCCTGGGTAATTGGATAGGGATTGCATTGAATCTGTAGATTGCTTTGGGTAGTATGGCCATTTTTACAATATTGATTTTCCCAACCTAGGAACATGGACTATCTTTCCATTTCTTTACATCTTCTTTGATTTCTTTGATTAAAGTTTTATAGTTCTCGGCATATAGGTCCTTTACCTCCTTGGTTAGGTGTATTCCGAGGTACTTGATTTTGTGAGGTGCAATTTTAAAAGGTATCGTATTTTTTGTATTCCTTTTCTCATATTTCATTGCTGGTATACAGAAATGCAACTGACTTCTGAATGTGCATCTTATATCCTGCTACTTTGCTGAATTGATGAATCAGTTCAAGTAGTTTTGGGGTTGAGTCCTTAGGGTTTTCTATGTATAGTATCATGTCATCTGCATACAGTGACAGTTTTATCTCTTCTCTTCCTATATGGATGCCTTTTATTTCTTTTGTTTGTCTAATTGCTGTGGCTAGGACTTCCAAAACGATGTTGAAGAGCAGTGGTGAGAGTGGGCATCCCTGTCTTGTTCCAGATTGGAGTGAGAAGGCTTTCGGTTTTTCCCCACTGAGTATTATATTTGCTGTGGGTTTATCATAAATGGCTTTGATTATGTTCAGGAATGTTCCCTCTATACCCACTTTGGTGAGGGTCTTGATCATGAATGGATGTTGGACTTTGTCAAATGCTTTTTTCTGCGTCTATTGAGATGATCATGTGGTTTTTGACTTTTCTTTTTTTGTTAATGTGGCGTATGATGCTGATTGATTTGCGTATGTTGAACCATCCTTGTGAACCTGGGATGAACCCTACCTGGTCATGGTGTATAATTTTTTTGGTATGTTGTTGGATTCGGTTGGCTAAGATTTTGTTGAGAATTTTTGCATCTATATTCATCAGTGATATTGGGCGATAGTTTTCTTTTTTGGTGGTATCTCTGTCTGGTTTTGGAATGAGGGTGATGGTGGCATCCTAGAATGTCTTTGGGAGTATTCCTTCTTCTTCAACCTTTTGAAAGAGTTTCAGGAGGATGGGCACCAATTCCTCTTTATATGTTTGATACAATTCACCTGGGAAGCCATCTGGTCCTGGACTTTTATTTGTAGGGAGTGATTTTATGACCTCTTCAATTTCATTTCTAGTGATCGGTCTGTTCAGTTGGTCTGTTTCTACCTGATTCAGTTTTGGCAGGCTGTAAGATTCTAGAAAATTGTCCATTTCTTCCAGATTGTCAAACTTGTTGCCCTATAGTTGTTCATAGTATTCTCTTATGGTTTTTTGTATTTCTGCTGTATCCGTTGTGATTTCTCCTTTTTCATTTATAATTTTGGTTCTTTGGGTTCTTTCTCTCCTCTTCTTAGTGAGTCTGGCCAGGGGGTTGTCAATTTTGTTGACCTTTTCAAAGAACCAGCTCTTGGTTTTATTAATTTTCTCTATTGTTTTTTGAGTCTCTATTTTGTTGATTTCTTCTTTGATCTTTATCATTTCCTTCCTTCTGCTGCCTTTAGGCCTTTTTTGTTCTTCTTTTTCTAATTCGTTTAGGTGGAGGGTTAAGTGGTCCATTTGGGGTCTTTCTTCTTTTTTGAGAAAGGCCTGTATTGCTATACATTTCCCTCTGAGCACTGCTTTCGCAGCATCCCATAGGTTTTGAGCGGTTGTATCTTCAGTATCATTTGTTTCAAGGTAGTTTTTAATTTCCTTCTTGATTTCCTCATTGACCCATTGGTTCTTTAGTAGCATGTTGTTTTGTCTCCATGCAGTAGGTTTTTTCTCTTTCCTTTTCCCATGGTTGATCTCTAATTTCATGGCATTGTGGTCAGAGAAGATACTTGAGATAATTTCTATGCTCCTAAATTTGTTGAGGTTAGCTTTGTGTCCCAAGATGTGGTCGATTCTTGAGAATGTTCCATGAGCATTTGAGAAGAATGTGTATTCTGCTTTTTTTGGATGTAGTGTCCTGAAGAGATCAAGGAAGTCTAACTTTTCTATTGTTTCCTTTAGGATCTCTGTTGCTTTATTGGTTTTCTGTCTAGAGGATCTGTCCATTGATGTGAGGGGGGTATTAAGGTCTCCTACTATGATTGTATTCTCACCAATATCTCCCTTTATGTCTGTTAATATTTGTTGTATGTATCTGGGTGCTCCTGTATTTGGGGCATATATGTTGACGATAGTCACATCCTCTCCTTGGATGGATCCCTTAATCATTAAGTAGTGTCCTTCTTTGTCTTTCTTTATGGCTTTTGTTTTAAAGTCTATTTTGTCTGATATGAGCGTTGCAACTCCTGCTTTTCTGTCATGTCTATTGGCGTGAAATATTTTTCCCCACCCTTTCCCTTTCAATCTATATGTATCTTTTGGCCTAAGGTGAGTTTCTTGTAGGCAGCATATTGAAGGTTTTTGCCTTTTTATCCACTCAGCCAGCCTGTGTCTTTTGATTGGGGCATTCAGTCCATTGACATTTAAGGTGATAATTGATAGATGATTATTTATTGCCATTTGAACCTCGTGTTCCAGTTGATTCTATGGTTCTCCATTCTTCCTTCCTTTTTTTTTTTTTTTTTGGTTGGATGGTCTCCTCTTGTTATTTTTTGCAAATGCAATATTTGGTTTTGGCTTGTGGTTGCCCTGTTTTTAAGTATGCTAACCCCTTCCCATAATTGTGTGTTTTAGCCTGCTGGTCCTGTAAGTTCAAACACTTCATTACTATATTAAAATTAAGAAGAGAAACATACAAACAAAAAGGGTTATTTATTTCCTAACATCCCTTGCCCACATTTTATGGTTTTGATGACTCTTTTTTCTTTTTTTCTTTTTAATTTTATTTTGTTTGAAGCATGTTCATGATTAAATCTGTATGCTGGCTTATTTGAGTGACTGCTCTCTGATTGCGGTTTCCTCAGTCCTAGTTCTTCCTCTTCTTCTTTTTTTTTTTTCTTTTTTCTTCACTTTCCTTCCTTTCTTTTTGGTTTAGAGAGGCCCTTTCAATATTTCCTTTAACCTGGGTTTTGTGTTGCAGTATTCTTTTAAGTTTTTGTTTGTTGGAAAACATTTTTATTTCCCCTTCTATTTTAAATGATATTCTTGCTGGATAGAGTATTCTAGGTTGCATATTTTTTCCTTTTAGCACTTTAAATATCTCTTGCCATTCCCTCCTGGCCTGTAGTGTTTCTGTAGAGAAGTCAGCTGATATTCTTATGGGGGTTCCCTTGTAGGTAACATTCTGTTTTTCTCTTGCTGCCTTTAGGATCCTCTCTTTATCACTAACTTTTGCCATTTTTATTATGATGTGTCTTGCTGTGGGTCTATTTGGGTTCAGTTTGTTTGGGGCCCTCTGTGCTTCTTGTATCTTGAACCCAGTATCCTTTAGATTTGGGAAGTTTCCAGCGATAATTTCTTCAAATATATTTTCCATCCCCTTTTCTTTTTCTCCTCCTTCTGGAATTCCTATTATGCGTAGATTGGCCCGCTTTATATTATCCCATAGGTCTCTTAAATTGCTTTCCAGTTTTTTGATTCGGTTTTCTGTCTGTTGACCGGATTGGGTGATTTCCATTATTCTATCTTCCATATCACGGATTCATTCTTCTGCATTATTCATTCTGGTTTTACTGCCCTTAGTTCCGTTTGCATCTCTGCAAATGAATGTTCTAGTTTTTCTTGGCTCCTCCTCATATTTTCTAGTTCCTTTCTGAGGGTATCTGCATTACTGTTCATATCTTCTCTTAATTCCTTCAGTATTTTCACTATTTCCCTTTTGAACTCCAGGTCTGTCTGACTGCAGAGATCTGTTTCATTGTTGACTGTTTTAGGTGAGTTCTCCTCTTGGTTTAATGGGGGGTGGTTTCTCAGCTTCTTCATCTTGCTTGTTGTTTTCTTTTTCCTGAGGGAGTTGTAGTCTCCGTGATCGGGCAGTGTTTGCCTTGTCACTGCCGTGGAATATTTCTGAGGGCTGGCGTTGTTGGTCAATCTTTTTTGAGGCAGTGTGGCTTTTCTGGAGTGTTGATGGGGCTAACAGTGTTTCTTTGAAGCAAAGGAGGACTTCCTGAGGGCAGACAGGACTGGGAGGTCCACACCACGATGGTAGCAGATTTCACTTGGTCATGCAGAGCTTGCTCTGGTGTTTTTAGGCTGTGGGGTTCTTGCAGGGGGTTGGCGGTGTTGGGCAGCTGTTCCTCAGGAGTGCAGCACCCCGTGGGGGCTGGAGCAGCTATCTGGGTCACTGAGAACTAAGAGGCTCTTCCCTAGGGCAGCCGAACTCAGAAGGCTGGCCTGCGAATGTAGGCAGATCTTTTCACAGTCTGGCCAAGCTTGTTGCAGCTTTTCTGGGTTGCAGGGGCTCCTCCAGGGGGCTGGTGGTGCTGAGCAGCTATTCCGTGGGAGTGGGGCACCCCCTGGGGCCTTGGGCGGGTAGCAGGGCCACTGGAAACCCAAGAGGCTCCTCCCCGGGGCAGCCCGACTCAGAAAAACCATCCGGGAATTAGGCAGATCTATTCACTGCCTGGCTAGGCTTGTTCTAGCTTTTCTGGGCTGCAGGCCTTTTCTCTGGGGTGGTGGTGTTTGGTGCTACTCTGCGGAAGTGTAGCCCCTCCAAAGGGCAAGCAGCCCTGTGCAGGTACAGCCCCTGTGGTGGTAGGCTTCAGGCAATTGTTGAGGCCAGCCCTCCTGGATGGCAGGCAGCCCCAGGTCGGGTGAGAGTGTAGGGGGTGGTGGGGGTGGGGGAGGGCGTGCACTGGGAAGCACAGCTTTCAGCTAGCTAGCGGGCCTGTAAGCTTGCTGTGGCGTGGGGTGTATTCTATGGTGACCCACCCCTTCTTCTCTCCCCTCCCCAGCACGGGGGCAGACCAGGCTCTTTTCCCAGGTTCCCTCAGATGCGGCTTTCCACTTCCCTGCCCCTAGGGTATTGCTCCCTTCCTCTGGGACAGCTTTGTTTTCTAGTCTCCCAGGCAATCTCTGCCCTGTCAATTGGTTTCTAGACCTCCCAAGCAGTTTCTGCTCTGCCCCGCCCCCCCAGCCCGTTCTCGTTCTGGGGGACTAACCTCTGGAGCTGAGGTCTCGGTGCCCAGCCCCCATCCCCCGGCCCTTTCTTGGGGACTAACCTTCGGAGGCGAGGTCTCGGTACCCAGCCCCCACCCAGGCATCTCAATTTTTGGTGACTGTGCCTGTAGTTCAGATGGTCCGTTCGGTTCTTGATCGGCTTTTCCATACTCCAACTTACTGCTACACTCTTCTCTGCATCTGGAGATTCCTCCAGTTCGTTTCATCTTTCCCCCGTGTAGGTGACTTTCCAGGGTGCGGGATCCCTTTCTCCTCCGCAGTTCCCTTTCGGGAGCACCCGTCCCGCTCGGATTCACCTTCTCTCACTCTCCTCTTTTCTCCCATTCTTCCCAGTAATGTCACGAACTTCTTGCCATTATTGGAGTTTAGGTTCCTCTGCCAGCGATTGGTTGCTGTTCTGTGCGAGTCATTTATTCTGTAGATGTGTTTTTTTTTTGTTGTGTTTTTGGGAGAGGGCGAGCGTGTCCCCCTACTCCTCTGCCATCTTGTCCTCTCTCCCTCTTTAAGCAATCTTGAAGTTACATAACTTGTATTAAGAGGATAGAAGGAGGAAGAGATGGAGGAGAAAAAGTTTTCTAAGATTAAAATGAAAATATGTTACCTCCTTTTTCTTAAGTTTTTATGTAGCTCCACTATCCTGTATTCAACAAACACATACTGACACTCATATATACAATATACTTTAACTACATTTGTTTTTAAAGTGAAATTAACATTCTTCTTGACAAACTCATGGTAGAGATGAAGCATTGTGAAGGAAAATTGTTACCTTTATTTATTTATTTATTTTTTTCTGGCTGCACACAGGGCATACGGAAGACTCCTAGCCAGGGACTGAACCCATGCCACATCAGTAACCAGAGCCACAGCAGTGATAATACTGGATCCTTAACCAGTAAGCCACCAGGGAATTCCATACCTTTAGACTTTTTTTTATGTTTCAATATTACCCTGTTCCAACCTCAGCATGAGAAGACACATATTAGAAAACTGCAAGATAATAGTATTAAATACTCCTACTTTAGTATAACTTCATATTCGTGGACACTAAATTATCTAAACTTAAAAAAAAAAAAGACTCAAATTCTTAGTCAAACACTCAATTTCACCATTACTTTGAGTTTATATTATTGTTGCAGGATGAGTTTGGATATCATGAAATGACTTCACAATAACTTGAATTTACAATAACATAAAAAGAAGCACTCAATATTTATTTAAAATTTTTGTGGACATATGCTGGAATTTATTTACTGTTCTGCTTTTTCTTCTCATTCTTCATCCATTTGGCTTAAGTGGCAAAAAAAAAAATCCAAAATAACAACTTTACTTACAATATCTAAAAATGTATTTTCTAAAGAAAAAAAATCAGGTGTTGAGTGGGTCTTAGAATATTTAATTAAGAACCATATGTGTTTCTCAGCTTCTGTGTATAATCATCATAATATAATATTGTTACTGACCTGTGGTGGACTCTTTAATCAATAGAAATTGATAAGAGGCCAGACGGGGAATTCACGCAAGGCATTACTAGGGCATGAGGAGGGAGCCAAAACGAGTAACAGTTATCCTTTCTCACTCCCTGAAACCAGAATGGAATAGGAATCCAGTTTTTTAAAGGGAAAAAAAGGCAATTTTTATTCATTTTATTTTTTACCTTTTTTAAAAATCCCCATTAAGAGGTGACCATGGAGGTCTTCCCACCTCCATGGTGATGATGTATGCAGGGATTAGGCACAGTACACTGGTTTTGCTCCTGGCACCTCAGAAATAGCAGTTGGGCTTGACATTTTTGTATCTTATTTTTCATAATTTCCCTTACTGGCTATGTGTATAGTAATTTTTAGTCACTTATACTTTTTTTGGTATTCTGTTGCTAGAGGAGAGGTTTGTCTAGGTGAAAGCACTCAAGTAAAAGACCCAGGTCCCAGGTCCCACCTATCTCAATATTGCTTAAATATATTATCTTGATAATGTAACAAAGATAATTGCATGAATTAGGTCTCAGCACTGTCATAAGTTTTTTATGTCATTCATATGTTATTTAGAATTACCAAAAGTGTTTGAAGTATGTATTCTTTTTCTCATAATTTTAGAGATGAAGAAAAAAGAACCTAGAAAAGTTAAGTACTTTCCCTGGTTAATTTTATTAATAATATTTAGTTGGGTAGTTGTCAATAGCAGTTGTATTAATATACCAAATAAGAGGACTAGAAGGGTCATGTGCTTGGTTGCTAAGTAGAGTTATAAACATTTATAACAAGAGTCCAGACATTGGCTAAAGTGAAGGAAGTAAGTTATACCTAACAAACCTGAGGACTAACTGAAACATAATGAGGGGAACAATCTCTGTGAGCTAGAATAACACCCAGAGGGCTAAACAAATGTAGCTGGGATCTGATATGATGGGTGAAAGAAGGTGTATGAATATGATGGGATATGCAATAGAAGAATCAGTGGGCATCATGAAACATAGAAAACATCAGATGTAGGAGTTCCCATTGTGGCTCAGCAGTAATGAGCCTGACTAGAAACCATGAAGTTGTGGATTTGATCCCTGTCAGTGGGTTAAAGATCTGGCATTGCCAGGAGCTGAGATATAGGTTGTGGATGTGGCTCTGATCTGGCATTCCTGTGGCTGTGGTGTAGGCCACAAGTTCAATTCAACTCCTAGCCTGGGAAGTTCCATATGCAATGGGCGTGGCCCTAAAAGCAAAAAAAAAAAAAAAAAAGGAAAAGAATAAAAGGAAAAATAAAAAGAAAACATTACACATATATTTTCCGTCACTAATTTGTAAACTAACTAATTGAATTAATTGGGTAGAATGAGGAAAACTTTACAAGAGGACTTCACAAGGTAGATAAGGCTAAACATAGGCATAAGAAAGAAATATTGAGTAAAATTAGATGACATGGTTAAAAAAATACAAATCTAATAATATATTTATATGTACTGAAGTGAGATGAATAAAAGTAAGGGTTCTCAAAACAAAACTCTCCTAGCACCATTGTAGCATATGTGCTTTATGGACTATGTAATAGCAATCAAGTTAGGCATAACATTCATCCAATGTTTTTAGTTTTCAAAATAGATTATATTAACTATAGCCATGTTGCATGAATTTCACAATATTATGAAAAAAATAATTGCAAAGAAAAGTAGTTGTAGAGGGATTTCTTGGATCAAAAATTAGATAAACTATATATATAAAATCCAGAACTTTAGAATACTCAAATGCTATTAAATTAACACTTATGGTACAACTATTTTAAACAAGAGTAGTTGGTGATATGACAAATGAATTACATCCAATTTGCAGAAGACTTTTACATAATTCTCTTTCTTTTGATCTAGCCAAGCTAAATGCTAAGACTTCTGATGTTATGATATTACAAGATTGACTCTGCCTGATTAAAAGCTGTCTTTAATATTTGAAGGAAGTCTTTTCATTTATGAAATTGTGGTTTAGATAATTTGGGCCAGGCCTTTTCTCCTGAGAATATCGAGAAAATCCAAACAAAATATTTAAAACAATTTCATTGATCACAAAGCTAAAAGACAGCATTCCAAGAAAAGTTCCAAGAAAGAACAAAATTCAGAGAAATAAACTTATCATTTGGAACCATCTTCCACTTACAAATTTGGTCATCTATGCAGAGACAGCGGGTAGTTTGCAAACCTGAGGATAGCTCTTGTCAGACTCATGAGTCAAAGGCAGAAAAATGAAGCCCTGGAAATTGTGGCCCAACTAGAATTGTATATCTACCAAACTTACTTTTTTCTAAATGATATGTTCAATTTTTGTAAGTGTTTAATATGAAATGAAAAGTCTATGTTTTGCAACTTAAAGTATTTAGAACATTTTAATTAGGTCAAATATTTCTTGTGTTGTCCAAGTCTTCTATATTTTTTACCTAATTCTCTTTTCTTTGCATGATTCATCAGTTACAGTGAAAAATGTTAAAAATTTCCCACAATGATAGTGTATTTCTCATTTTATCTTTGCAGATCTTTCAATTATTGTTATAATAATATACTTGAGGTTATATTATTAGATGCACAGCAATTTTGAACTGTTATGTTTCTAATGAATTTCAATTTATCATTACACATCTACATACTTGTCATTTCCCCAAACATGTTTTTTTTTTTATTTTAGAGTCTGTATTTTCTTTTTTCTATTTTTTTTTTTCTTTTTAGGGCCTTGCTTGTGGCATATGGAAGTTCCCAGGCTAGGGGTCGAATCAGAGCTACAACCACGGGCCTATACCACAGCCACAGCAAGGCCAGATTTGAGCCATATCTGTGACCTACACCACAACTTACGGCAAAGCCAGATCCCCGAACCACTGATCAAGGCCAGAGATCAAACCTGCATCCTCATGGATATCAGTCAGATTTATTTCTGCTGTTCCACAAGGAGAAATCCTAGAATCTATATTTTCTTCTGAGGTTAGGGTTCCAAATAACTATTTTTTCTTTACATTTTGCAATATATATTTTTTTGATTCTGTATTTTGAGCAATGTTCCATTGCCTTTTCTTTGTTTTATAATTGGGACATGACAACTTACATTTAAGAAATTTTTGCTTTAACTGGATTTTAATCTACTATTTCATTTTTTCATTCCTTACTGTATTTTTTCTGTTGTTTTTTCTTTCTCTTTGTGGTGGGGAGAATTCTGATGGCTGACAAGATGATGCTCTTTAAAGAACATCCAGTACAATACCCTCCCCCTTGAGTGTAGGACAGACCAGTGACTATGAATGGATATCGCTTCCATGGTGAGATTATTATTATTAAATTCATTTGAGTTATTCAAAAGAGAGATGTCTTGGATAGATGTGACTCAATTCGATGAGATTTAAAGGAAGGTGTGGCAGCACATAGAGATGTAGAGATGTTCTTCTATTGTCCTTTATAGGGAAAACTGCCATACAATGGAGAGAGCCACAGAGCAAGAATCAGAGAATGGTTTTTAGAGGTGAGTCATCTCTTAGTGCAAGTAAAAAAGCCAGAACCTACACCACAACTAAATTAATTTTATGACATCATAAGAAAGTGTGGGAAAATTTTTTCCCTGGATTAATCTCCAGATGAATATACATTTGGCCATCACTTGATTTTAACCCTGTGACACGAATCTAAGCAGAGGACCCACCCAGTTAAACATGTCAGACTTTTGTAGCAAGAAAAAAAATAATGTATCTCTATCATCTCCTTTTAGATTGACTAGTTTTACATTTTAATTATTCATTTTTCTATACTATTGGCAAAAGTCACAGTTCTGCATTTTCAAAAATCTATTTATTTCAAACTTATTATTAAGGATAATTGAACATATCATTTAGAAAAAAGTAAGTTCAGAAATTTTTATTATTTATTTATTTATTTATTTAATTTTAAAAATAATTTTGTCTTTTGTCTTTTGAGGCCCGCACACGCGGCATATGGAGGTTCCCAGGCTAGGGGTCTAATTAGAGCTGCAGCTGCCAGCATATGCCACAGCCACAGCAACGCTGCCGAGCCACGTCTGCAACCTACATCACAGCTCACAGCAACGCTGGATCTTTAACCCACTGAGCGAGGCCAGGGATCGAACCTGCAACCTCATGGTTCCTAGTCAGATTTGTTTCTGCAGTGCCACGACAGGAACTCCAAGTTACAGAAATTTTCTAAAGATTGAAAAGACATAAAGTATGTTTTATGAACATAATATTGCTTAGTAAAAAGTTAGTACCAAAAAGGAAAAGTGGTTAAATATATTACCTGACATATTAATGAGAAATTATAATAAAATTTAGAAAATATTTTGAATTGAATTATAATGAAAGTAATGGATAGCAAAATATTTATCTTGCAACTAATGCCATTTTTAGAGGTAAAATTACAATCTTAAATACTTGCATTAGAAGAGAATAAATGATAGAATTCAATAATCTATACATCAATTTTAAGACAGTAATAAAAAGACAACAAATTAACCCAAAGGACATTGTATGAAATAATACAAAGTAGAAATTAATATAATGAAACCACTGTAAGTAATTCAACCAAGTGATTCAACTCAGCCAAAATTTGATGCATTGAGAAGAATAAACTTATAAAACAGTCAAAAAACCTTCTTCTTTTTTTTTTTTTAATGAGAGAGCATAAATAACCAGTATCAGAAAACAAAACAAACAAACAGCTTTTTGAGTGGATGTGGTGTAAAATGATAGAAGATCAAATTAGAAAGTTAGGTTAGGTCCAGATTATTTAGGTTCCGTTAGGCTACATTAAGAAATTTGGAATTTTCCTATACATACCTGATAATCTCTTCAAGGGCTATAGTTGAAAGGAAATTTAAGAAACTAACTGAACTGATAGTAGAAATGGTGAAGAGAGACAAATTCAGAGTTATTAAAAAGGAAATATATGAAGAACTTGGTAAAGAGCTTAATATTGAGGTTGGGAAGAAGCGGGAATACAGGATAATTCTAAAGCTTCAAATTTTATTAACAGGACAGTTAAAAGCCCATTAATTCAAAAGATTATTTGCAATGAAGGGAGACAGAAATAAACAGATAGGAAATTGGGGGAGGAGTCCATTTTGCAACATATGCAATTAAAGGTGCCTGCAGCCATTCAGTTGGAACAGCTGAAAATGTGGTTTTGAGCTCAGGGAATAATTTGTATCTGAATATTGTCAGATTACTCCAGCTATTTGAGTTACAATTCCTGACTTTATCTTGAGAGAGATTAAACAACAAGATTTTGTATTGCAAATTTTATTAGCTGAGTCTATTTGGTTCCAGAGTGTCAAACAGCAGGGAATAAGAGTACAAAATATGATAGTTATTATGAAAGTAAGTAAAATCACCCAGTAATCATGTGTGTGATAATAAAATAATAGGGTTGTACAAAAAAAATCTAGGGATTACTGAATTTAGTGTGACAAGCAACAGAAGAGGAGACTTGAAAACAACATGAGAAAAAACTCTCTGAGGATTAGAATATGGTAATGATGGCTAAAAGAAAAGAGTGGAATGATCTAATACATCAAATTAACTGCCCATTTGTGAGAGGATTAGCTCAGAAAGCAAAGTAGAATTTGCAGTGATGGATTTAAGACAATTTTAAAAAGTAATATTAAAAAGTGTATCATATGCGAGGGAACCAAGTAGCTAGAGGAGTTGAGAATTAATCTCAGACTATTTGTTTGCATAACTGGATGATATTGCCAACAACTAAGAGAAAATCATATAGGTGATTAAATTTTTTTTGGGGGGGATATCATGTGTTTTGCTTAGGAAATATATTTGGTTTGAAATACCAAGTGTTTAAAATGCAGGGTTTAGGAAATTTAATACTGGAATTTGAGCTAGAGACCCTAGGGGTATAATATTTTATATAGGTTTAGCTAGCATATTTGTTTCCTGTGGCTGCTGTAACAATGACCACAAATTGGGTGTTTTAAAACAACGAAATTTTGGACTTCCCATTGTGGCTCAGTGGGCGTTAAGGACCTGACATTGTATCCATGAGGATGCAGATTCCATCCCTGGCCTCATTCAGTGGTTAAGAATCCAGATCTAGCATTGCTGCAAGCTGCACTAGGTCACAGATGTAGCGCAGATCCAGTGTTGCTGTGGCTGTGGCTCTGGCAAAGGTCTCAGCTGCAGCTCCAATTCAACCCCAGGCCCAGGAACTTCCATATGCTGCAGGTGAAGCCATAGAAAGAAAAAAATATATATATATTTTTTTTCACAATTATAGAGACTGAAGTCCAGAGTTAAGGTATTGGCAGGACTGTGCTTGCTGTGATCTTGTGATCCTCCCAAGGGCAGGATCCTTTCTTGCCTCTTTCAGGTTTTGGTAACCCTATATATTCCCTGGCTTGTGGCAGCATGAATACAATCTCCACCCTTGTGTTTACACAGGTGTCCTTCCTTGGTGTCTCTCTTGTGTTCAAATTTCACTCTTATAAAGACACCAGTCGTATTGGATTAAGGGTCCACTATACTCCTGGTTGGCCTTGTCTTAATTAATCACATCTTCAATGAGTTCATTTCTATATGAAGCCACATTCTGAGGTAACAAGAATAAGGATTTCAACATATCTTTTTGGGAGACATAATTGAACACATAGCTTGATTTTGTTCCATGGGCCAGTAGTCCATAGAATTTTCTTGTAGACATGCTGTTTTTGCTGGACTCATTTGTAAGTACCTTGTGCTTATCAGGCTTCTTTGAGAGAGCAACATTTGTAGTCTCATTTCTCTAAACCACTTGACCTAGTTAAAAGACTTGCCAAGAGCCAATTAAACCAAATTAGATAATAACAATTTCATGATCAGACTTTAGATTTGGTCTATTCCATGAGGCTGATTTTTAGTGACTTCTGACACTAGATTTTGTCTTTAATTGATTGAGTAACAATTCTATTTTTCAATCCTAAAAGAACCAGAATTTCTCATCTTTTCTTTTCATTGGTTTGGAATTTACCAGTCATTTTCTCAGTTCATCTTGTAGTTAAATGCAGCCTTGTTAAACCTTGTTAACCTTGTTAAATGTAACCTGTATCATTGAGGTCCATTCTATCCACAAGTTCATTTGATGTTTAAGTTTATTGATAGCATTATTGAATATTTCCCCATTATATAACAAGTTTTATCATCTTTCTGGCTTCCAAAATTATTTCATTGGTATATTTTATATATACATAAATTTTACAGGTTATGCTGTTGTAAAACAACAACAGAATAGATCCAGTTGATTATAAGATTAAAGTTATATTTCTTGCTTTTTTTACATGCAGGCTAGAGTCAGCTTGGCTCTGCCTCATATTTCTTCCTAAGTAAGGAAGGATCAGCCTCTATCTTGACCTGTAGTTCTTGCAGCTGAGAGAAAATCAAAAGGTGTTACTAGGCTATGGTACTATAATGATTACATTTTCTGCTGGGGCAAATAATTGATTATTTTGCTCATTTACGCAAACAAAACAATTCACATTTCTAAATCGGTTATCAGTGACTTGGAGGAATTTTACTCCTAACACATGAAAACAGCAATGATCTACAAATGAATGGAAATATATATTCCTTTTACATAGCGGTTAGTGAGTTGTTTGTTATAATAATAAACTACACATAGTTAAGACAATTATAGATTGAATGAGGTCTGAGGACTTAGAGATCAGGAAATAATTGCCTTTTCAATAAATTCAGCTGAAAAGGGGTAGAGGAGAAGGAGTGGAAAGCATAGTGAAGTGAGAGTGGAGAGATTGACAAACAAGAGAATTGTGAAACCTCTCATTTTCCTTAGGTAAATGAATAAGGATCTGTATAACTGGAAGCCCTTTAGTCATAGTAGGAAAAAACCTAAATTGAGTCATTTAAGGTATTTAAACACATTAGCAAACTCAATAGTGCTCTAACAATCCATTACCAATCTTGTAAGTGTTTACATGAAACTGGAAACATCATATGGGAAACTATCATTAGTTTTTCTGAACCAATATGTTTGTAGGGGTGTGTGTGTGTGTGTGTATATGTGTGTGTGTGTGAAAAATCTACTAAGATGATTCTTTCCACATATTCTTGATTGTTTTAATTGTCTTTAAAATGCATACATATATAAATATATATATATATATATATATAATGTGTGTGTGTGTATATATATATATATTTAGTAGTTTGGAAAGTTTTCACTAACTCCAAACTATTATAATAAAAACAAAACAACATTCACAAAGAAACTTTTTTTATATTTTTGTTAAGCCGTCTACTCCTTTACATTTTCCCCTTAGAATATAAATTCCACTGCTAACTTAAGTGATCTCTTTTGTATTATCTATTTTCTTAAAATTAGCATGAAAGTGTGTTTATGTGTGTATGAACATGAGCTATATAAAGACTACTATTTTACAGGATGCACTAAATTCTAAACTATTTGGATGTCATTTTTTAGGATTTTATTTGAAATATTAGACAATTATACATTATCTGTAGAAAGAATTTTGGAACATAAGAAGTGAAAGACTGTGATTTGATTCTTTGATGGTTTTCCATACTTGCTATGGAATAATGTGTTCCTAATATTTTTGTAGATTTTTTTGTCTATTCTGTTTTTTTTCAGAGCTATTCCATTTTTCACTCAAGCTGACTTCCAGTGGATAGGAAACAAATGAAAGACAAATGGTCAACCAGCCATGCTGTTATTTCTTTAGTGACAACTGTTCATTAGATCACAATGTCCTTTTTTTCTTTTTTTTCACAGCATATGGAAGTTCCCTGGCCAGGGTCACAGCAATGTGGGATCTGAGCTGCATCTGTGACCTATACCTACACAACAGCACTTGGCAATCCTGGATCCTTAACCCACTGAGCAAGGCCAGAGATTGAACCTGCATCCTCATGGATACTAGTTTGATTCATTACCACTGAGCCACAATGGGAACTCCTTGTGTTAAGGAAAAAATTAACATCTTTATTTCCAGGTGGAAAAAATAAAATATTCTCTTTGTTAAACTTTTTTTAAAATTTTATTATAGGGAATTATTGCATTAAATTAATCTATCTATACTACTAACAAGGGCCAAATCTTCTAACACTACCAAGAGGAAGAAAATACATAGTCAAATACTCTAAAGAATATATAAATACCCTAAGCCTTTGATTTTTCTTAATACTAAATTTACTTTCTGCTCAAAAATAAGTTTATTAATTTTGGCTTATTTCAATAAATATTAGCTGATATCAGGGTGATATTTCTAAGTTTCTTCTATTTATTGATATTATTTAAAAGTTCATATAAATGTAACTTCAGAAAAAATATAAACAATCTCATAGCATGATGTTGGGTGACAGAAGCAAAACACAACATATAACATATTTTAAGATTCCAATTATTGAAGTTCAAAAAAGACAAAATGAATGTATGATACAAGTCAGAATGGTGTTTCCTGAGAGAAGACAGGAGGATAATCCTTAGGAGGGTATAAAAGGGTTCCTGGGGATTCTGGCAATGTTCAATTTCTTGACCTGGGTCTGTACATTCGATTTGGAATAATAGAGTCAACTGTACATTTAAGATTTGTTCTTTTTCTGATTAATGCTTCAATAAATTTTTTTTTAAAAATTGAAAAAATATTAAAAGAAAATATATAAACCTATTTAAGATATAATTGAATAAATTATGTTGATTCAAAAGATTACAATTTTAACATTTTTGGGGGGGACTGTACCCATGGCATATGTCCCGGAGGAAGAATGACCCTTTAGAGTAAAGAAATTGATATTGGGAAATACTCCCATTTTTTATAGCAAATTGATCTAATTCAGAGTCAAGAATATTTACAATGAAGAAAGGCAGAAACTCTATTGTCAGATCACAGTTAACATTGCTAGATCCCCTATTGTAATTATGAAGAAATTCATTTGAAGATGTTTTGATACTGTGAAAACACAATTTTATATTCAATTATATTACAATTTTCAGTCTATATACAGTTATATATTCAATTTGGAATAATCCTATCAATAGTATATTTAAGATTTTTCCGTTTTCCTGATAAATGCTTCAATAAAATGGTTTTAACCTACTGAACCATGGCAGGAACTCTTCATTTTTTAAAAATAAACTTGCAGTGCCACATTATATATTTTGCCAATATTTTCCATAATTAAAAAATATTAAGAAATTCTGCAAAGATAGAAAAAATGATGTAATTTTTTAGTTTAGCATGTATATGCTATCTGCAATATATTAATCTAAAATTTAAATAAACTAAACAGCAATTTTTTCTTAAAAATCATGATACATTTTCATGAAAAGTGATGTTTAGAAGCCAAGATCTGGTCAACAAGTATGGGATGTTGCTACTTCCAGGCCTATTAGTAAACTGAGGTAAAATGTGTAAGCACCCAAAATACAGGCATACACATACACACATGCACAACAGCAAACATACACACATATATATGTGTATGTGTGTGCACATAAACATACAAAATACATTCATATCTATGTCCATATCAATCTATAGTCATATTTATATTTTGAAATACATAACAGTTCACCTCTTTCCTTCCCGTTGCCATCTAACATCCAGGGTTCATTCTTGATTCCTCCCTTTTCCATATTTATAAATTTTCTTATAGTAAAAACCCATTTTTTTCCCTATTAACTTTATATGGTTTCTGCAACAAATTATCTCAAACTTAATGGCCTGCAACAACACAAATATATTATTTTACTATTCTAGAATTTAGAAGGCCTACTACATAGGTCTTACTGGGCTAAAATCAAGGCATCAGCAAGGCTGTCTTCCTTTTTGGAGACTGTAGGTAAGAATTGTAGTTTTGTTGTTTTGGTTGTCATTTTTGATTTTCTGGTTGGTTTGTTTTGATTTTTTCAATTTCTAGAAGTGATCCACATTCCTTAATTACTTCCTTCCACCATTTTGAAAGCCAGCAAAAATGTATCTCTGGCAATTCTTCTACTGTAGTCATATCTGTGAATCATGGACCCAATTCAGTGCAGACAGCAACTTTGCCTGTCATCTTCTTAATTGACCCTGTCATTTCTGTCACCTCCCATTGGTGCCTTATGCAGCTTTCTCTTCCATGTATTTCATCACAAGACTGCTGATACCTTGCTTGGCCCATTCCTCAGTCACACACTCTTGATCTCCCATATGTTAATCTAATAAGTATATTTCAAGGGGAAGAGAATGCAGGAGAGGCAATAGTTCAGTTTTTATTTTAAAATCTAAGACTGGTGTGAAAGCCATATATATTAAATAACAAATCTAGTGTTTACAGTTATTCCTGGAGAAGGATATTGTATCTGTTCTAAACTTCAATATTTTCCAACCATGAAATTAAGAGTATTGGGTTATGTTATCTAATTATTATCGATGACTAATATATAAGGATGTAATTATTCATGTTTCTTTTTTTTTGTCTTTTTGCCTTTTCTAGGGCTGCTCCCACGGTATATGGATGTTCCCAGGCTAGGGGTCTAATCGGAGCTGTAGCTGCCAATCTACACCTCAGCCACAGCAATGCAGGATCCGAGCCACGTCTGCAACCTATACCAGAGCACATGGCAATGCCAGATCCTTAACCCACTGAGCAAGGCCAGGGATCGAATCCACAACCTCATGGTTCCTAGTTGGATTAGTTAACCACTGAGCCATGACGGGAACTCAAAATTATTCATGCATCTTAGAAAAACATACATGGTACCAGTTATTATATATTTTATTTGCAAAATAATTCATCTTTTAGATTTTTTTCTAAATTATAAAATGCTTACAATTGACCTATGTAAATTTTGTCCTTTAACACTGAGATAATTTATTATGATTCTTATTTGCATTATAAAGAATATAAGGGAAGCCAAAACATGTTGGGTGATCTCTTCTTTATTCCAATCAAAGACATCTCACATAACCACCCTTATGATGAAAATGTCTATTTTATAAAGGATGTATTAGTTTCCTAGGATTGCTGCAACAAATTATCAGAAACTAAGTGATTCTAAACAGCAGAAATCTATTTTCTCACATTTATTTGGAGATTAGAAATCTGAAATCAATGTATTAACAGTGCTGTTCCACCTCTGAAGGCTCTAGGAAAAAAATCTTTCCTTGCTTCTTCCATCTTTTGGGAACTCCTGTCAATCTCTGACATTTCTTGTCTTGCATCGTTTCAAATGTTGGCTCCATGTGCATGAACTCCTTCCCTGTTTGTATCTCTGTATGTTCTCTAAATTTATAAGGACACAGGTTGCTTGATTTAGGACTTACACTAATATAGTATGACTTCAACTAATTATTTTTAACTACTTATTCTACTTTCAAATAAAGTCACATTCTGAGTTTCCTTAGACAAGAGTTTTTGAGGACACTATGCCACCCATTACACTGAAAGACATTTAGCAACAAAAATAAAAAGGCAACAGACTTTTTAAGGAATTGGTCTTTAGATGACATTAGAAAGTTAATATTAATTTTCTGTAGTATGAGTATAGTGTTCTTATTATGTAGAAGAATGTTCAAACGTTCTAATACAGATTGCATGATAACATTTAGTGGTGGTGTTGACAACTTACTTTCAAATACTTTAGGAAAACAGACAAGGAAAGAGAGAAAAAAGGAAAATTGAAAGGCGAGTGATACAGAGGCAGAGAGACAGACACACACAATAGAAAATAAAGCTATGGGGAGAGAAATGGAATACAGGAAAATCAAGATAAAGTCTTAAATAGAGCAATCAGGGATACCATTGGGAAGTTGAAATATTGCTTAAAAGTACAAGAAAGTTATCCACGTAAGTATACATCTAGAAGAAAGTGTTTCTGGAAGGGGAGACAGATAGAACAATGATGCTAAAATAGGAACAATATTGGCATGCCTGAGAAAGAATAAGGAGACCAGTGCAGTAGAATTTCTGAGTAATGGGGCAAAAGAGCATTGACAGGTGATTGGACACCTGTCATGGAAAGCCCTTGAGGTCATAGGATAGGCTTTGACTTTTACTCTACATGAAATAAGGAATCAAGTCACAAGAGTGACTTGAATAGGTTTACCTCATAAAGAAGTTGACGGCTTTGTTGAGAATATAGTGTAGGAAAGCAAGAATAGAAGGAATCAGACCTTTTTTTGAAAGCTACTGCACTATTAGTGAAAGATATGGGAATTTATGTAAAAGTGATAGCTTTTTATGGAATTAACAAATGGTGGGATTCTAGATATACTTTTTTCTTTTTTACATAATGATTTTTATTTTTTCCATTATATATGGTTTACAGTGTTATGTCAATTTTCCACTGTACAGCATGGTGACCCAATTACACATACATGTATACATTCTTTTTTCTCACATTATCATGCTCCATCATAAGTGACTAGATATAGTTACCAGTGCTACACAACAGGATCTCATTGTTAATCCATTCCAAAGGCAATAGTCTGCATCTATTAACCCCAAGCACCCCATCCATACTACTACCTCCCCCTCCTCCCTTGGCAACCACAAGTCTATTCTCCAAGTCCATGATTTTCTTTTATGTGGGAAGGTTAATTTGTGTCATATATTAGATTCCAGAGACACCACCTCACACCAGTCAGAATGGCCATCATTAATAAGTCCATAAATAACAAACGCTAGACAGGATGTGGAGAAAAGGGAAATCTCTTGCACTGTTGGTGGGAATGTAAGCTGGTACAACCACTATGGAGAACAGTATGCAGGTACCTTAGAAAACTATACATATGACCCTGCAATCCCACTCTTGGGCATATGTCCAGACAAAGCTTTCCTTGAAAAATACACATGCACTTACATGTTCATTGCAGCTCTATTCACAATAGCCAAGACATGCAAACAACCCAAATGTCCACTGATAGATGATTGGATTAAGAAGAAGTAGCATATATACACGATAAAATACTACTCTGCCATCAAAAGAACAAAATAATGCCATTTGCAGCAACATGGATGGAACTAAAGACTCTCATACTGAGTGAAATAAGTCAGAAAGAGAAAAACAAATGCCATATGATATCACATATCTGGAATCTAATATAAGGCACAAATGAACCTTTCCTTAGGTACAGTTTGAAGGTAGACTCAGCATGACTCCCCAATGGGTCAGCTGTGAGAAGTAAAAGGATACAAGTAAATGAACAATGGAGGAGTTTCTGTCAACTTATATGAGAAGGGCTGTGGATAGAGAGGGTGGAAATGAAAGATCATTAGTTCAATTTCAGACATGTTGACATTGAAAGGTTGAATAGACAATTATATAAATCTGGTCTTTGGGAGGTTAGCCTGCCTGGTCTAGAAACATAAATTTGGAAATTGTCAGCAAAGAGATGGTATTTATACCATGGAAACAGGTGAGATAATCAAGGAAATTACTATAGATAGAGGAGACAAAAGTCTAAGAATGGAAGAAAAGGAAGAATTGGAAAGAGACTGAGATACAGCAATCGGAAAGACAGAAATAAAATACAGTGTAATGTGTTAGAAGCAAGACTAGTGACATAAATTATGGATCTAGTTCAAAACAATGCAAATCCTTATTTAAAATATATTTAAAATTTTAAAACAGTGACAGCAGAACACTAAACCTTGTACCAAACCCTTCTAAGCCCAAGGTCCTGTGTGACTACACAGACCTCATTCAAATGAGCCTATCAGTGATCTGAAACCAGGTCTCTTCTCTCAGTTCCCACAAAGACATCCACCTGAATCAATACAGCTCTCCAATCACCCATCTCCCATTACCATTAGAGTCTCTTAGTTCACAGATGTTTGACAACTTTAACAAAGGTTTTGCTTTATTTAGGGATAAAAAATAAAACTGAAAGGAATCTCAGTATCTTATAAGAAAATGGCTGTAAACTTCAGAATCATAATTTATCTTGAGCCCATCAGAAAGCTACAATTAGAAGATGACCAAGTAATCTGAAATTCAAAGAGACAGCCCTTTTGAAGAGAAATGAAATGCACAAACTTTCTCACCTATAGGACAGACAGAATGGCAGGAAGAGGTTCTGATTGCCAGCCAAGATAAGAAGAAATTAAAATTTGACCAGACTTCCAAAAGCATTATGAGTTATTATCTCGGTCTGGGAAAAAAAAAAAATTACTCTAGACATGAAGGGAGTTTGTATTCATTTGCATGTCCTTTTTCTTAATGGCCTTTGACCTGGAGTTTCTGAGAAAACCTGGGTCTAACATAGGAGAACAAAGGTATTCTTCTTTGGTGGTTAGGCAGAAAAAAAAAAACAAAAGTACCCTTGGACTCATTACCTAGAAAGCAAAATTTTAGACTTTTGCAGAAGTGGATTGAAATCTGTCACCTAAGGGGCACAGAGAAAAATAATATCAGTGACAGAGGAGTAGAAGAAAAAAATCTCTACCCTGGAGGATGGGCAGGTGATCATTTTGGAACAAAGGTCCTAAATTTGTACCAAAATATATCTCTACATCTAGAAAGAGATGAGAATTGATGGCTCGATATCAAATACAGACACGAAGCAGAGCTTGGCTGCCCCAGGGAGGAGGGGCAGGGATCTAAGAAAACTCTAATTCAGAGAATCTGACAAAAGGCATCCCTAAGACTGAGGTTAGAATGGACTAAGAAAAAAGGCTTGTGTTCAATAGCAACTAGGCATAGAAAGCGAGCAAAATTATTTTATCACAGGGGGTGTGAAGGGGGAGGGCATGGAGTGTAACAATGGCTGAACACTCAGCTAAAGTTCCAAAACTGAGAAAAAATCTCCTTAGGTGTCCAGTCATCAGCTAAAATACAAGGTGCAGAGAAGGTAACTATAGCAACAAATATGAGGAAGAACTACAACTCTCATACACTGATTTGAGAATACAAAATGCTACTGCCTCTTTGGAAAACACTTTGAAAGTTTCTTATTAAAAATGTCCACTCACTTTACAGTGTAGCAAGTGTTCTCCTATGTTTTTACTCAAAATAAATGAAGATATATGTTAAAAAAATCTTTGTACAGCAATTTTATAGCATCTTTAATTATGATCACCCAAACCCGATTACAACCCAATGTCCTTCGACTAGCTATGGATAAGCAAATTGTGGTACATTCTTACAATATAATATTAATCAGCAATAAAAAAGCAACTAATTTTGAAGAACTGAAAATGTTTAAAATTCTTCTACTAAATGATTTGAATTCCAGAAAGAGCACCCAAACTTGTTAGGACATTGTATAGTTTCTCCAGTTTTAAATTAAATATATAAATACAATAGCTTGCACAACCTTCTCCTTATGAAAACATAAGCTACTTTCTGTGCTATATAATCTTTATGAAGTTTTGAAAAGAGCTTCATTTCCAAATGTAACATGAAATTGAAAAAAATGTATCTGTGGTCAGCAAAATCATGACTGCCCAGCTGTCTACATTCTAATCTCTGGAATTTGTGACATATTAGGCTACTGGCAAAAGGAATTAAGGCTTCAAATGGGATAAAGATTGCCAATTGAAATGACTTCAAGAAGTAAAGATTATTTTGGATAATCCAGGTAAACCCAGGGTCCTGGTAAATAAATGGAAGAAAGCAGAACAAAAGAGAGATGGCAGTGTGATAAGTACTTGGCTTGAAGTTGCTAGCTGAGAAGGAAGGACTGGTTTGGAAAAGTCAAGGAGACACTTTCCCCAGCAGTCACCAGATTGTATCATAGCCCTGCAAGCACAATGACTTTAGCCCGGTAACAACCATTTTGGACTTCTGACCTCCAGCAATGTAGGATAATATGTGTTAAATCACTAAATTTGTGTTAATTGCAACATCAGGAGGAAAGTAAACAGCATCTAAAATCATTTCTGAGGTTATATAGATGAATTATTGTGTTGGCTTTTTTTTTGCCTTTTACCCTTTTCAGGGCCACACCCGCGGCATATGGAGGTTCCCAGGCTAAGGGTCTAATCGGAGCTACAGCTGCCAGCCTTTGCCAGAGCCACAGCAACACCAGATCCGATCTGCATCTGTGACCTACACCACAGCTCATGGCAATGCCGGATCCTTAACCCACTGAGTGAGGCCAGGGATCGAACCCTCAATCTTATGTTCCTAGTCAGATTTGTTTCCACTGCGCCATGATGGGAACTCCGAATTATTGTGTTTCATAGGTTTTACAAAATTAGGATGGAACATGATGGAGAATAGTGTCAGAAAAAGAATGTATACATGTACTTTACTGTACAGTAGAAATTGACAGAACACAGTAATCCAACCATAATGGAAAAAATAAAAATCATTAAAAATAAAGTTATGAAACTAATTATTAATGCCTATTTTTTGTGCAACAGAATATTCCATTGATAAGACTTTAAATAAAACCTCTCAACATGATCTAATTATAGATTACATGAAATATATAAAAATATAATAAAATATGTTTCAGCAAACCTGGGCACAGAGAAGTAAAAATATTAGGGGCTTGGGGGCACATTCAGGAGTGGATATCAAAATGATTTGGTTTCAAATATGCTGTAATATGAAGTAGAGAAATTATTTACCCATCAGTTGGAAATAGTTCTTGGAGCTCAAGAAATAAAAATATTTACAAATCTAAAATTTTAACCTGTGTGATATTAGCTACTTATATGTTCAGGATATGAAATTTCCAGAAAACATAAGAAAAACAAAGAAAACAGAAGTTTTGAGAATTTAATGAGCAGACAGAAAAATATCAGATTATGGCCCTGAACATGGAAAAATTATAAGGTACTTATCACAAAAATCTAGAACAAAAGAATACCAAAAGCAAGCAGATTGCAATTTTCTAATAAAGAGGTTGAAAACAGTGAATTTTTCCACTATAAAGCTTTGGTTAACTTCAGAGAAATAGTTGAAATTTTTTGCATGCTGAAGATACATGAGTGTGAGGACTGATTCAATGATGAAGTAGAGGTAGCAAAACCTTTCAAACACAAGAAATAATTTTTTAGGGGGGTATAACAAAATTAAGGACAAGTCTGATGCAAATAGATGATAACATACGCCTAAGCTCTTTTAACCTCTAGCAAGATCTTTCTCACTTCACCTATCACACAAAGGCCTTGCCAAGGCCTGGGAGAGTCCATAGATGTTGCTATTGGCTTTTTCTGTGACCTCATTTCTTCAACATCTCCTCTTTTCTCCTGATAATCCAATCATATTTGTCTAATGTAGTATCTTTAAAACTCATCTGGGTTTTTTTCTACTTGTTCCTGCTAAATGATAGGCATATGGCTTTAGAGTGTTCTTCACCAGAGGAGAGTGTGAGGAAATCACATGGAATATTAACTTCCTTCAGATTCTGTTAACCCTGTTAGTCACAAAGGCCAAAGTAAACCCAAGGCAGACTGAAATTCCTTCCATGTGCCTGAGAATCAGGTTTGGGGAGCATGCTCAATCTTTAACCCACTGACTTTATCTTCCCTCCAAAAATCTGTTCTCTATAACTTTATTTAAACATTTTATTAAAATGTCAATTCTACCATGTCTATTTCAAGCTTAAAATATTTAATGATTCTCCATTGATTGTAAGATAATTTCCCTTATATTATTCCCTCATTAATTAATCACCATAAACTATCTATAACTTTCATGTAACCTTTTTATATATGAACTCTCTGACTATACCATGATATTTCATGGCTCTGATCTTATAAGCATACTATCATTTTTTCATAATGTGCTTGTTCTCATATTAGCCCCCTTTAAAATCCAGCTGATGTCCTTGCTTTTTGTAATGGTATTTCTGTACTATCCTTTAGGAAGTCAATTGTTTTTCCTGCCATATATTATGCTATTTATTTTCTTCATTATTTAATTTATTATACTATATGGAAACTAAATAATTTATTTACTCTTTTATTTTCAATACTAGGAAATGAGTGCTTTGGCAGTCCTTCCATATCTTATTGTGACTCCCTATCACCCATTCTAATATCTATTGTTTAATATGTTGTAAAGTATTTGCTGAATTTAATTGTAGTGAAAGGAACTTAACTGCTTGAAGTCTGTGGAGTCTTTAGAAATGGTAATTATAGAGAAGGCACATTTGGTTTGTATATCAATTTCAAACTTACTTTGGGAAAGTTTTGGGGGAAGTAACTTTTAATAATCCTCTATAATCTTTATGAAGAGTATTAAAATTTAAGCATTGTTTAAATAAAATTATTATTTTAATAGTATTATTTAAATAAAGATAAAATAGATGTTTGGAGCCAATAAATTTATAATTATTTTAATAACTCAAAGAATAAGAATTGAGTTCCATTCTAACAATCTATATAAAAATAGCATTATCTATCTCTCTTTATAAATATATTTTTGAAATATAAGTATTCTATTTGGGGAAATTAAGGAATTTTTCAACAGACAGAGTCAATTAATAAAAGTCAATTTTTGTGATGAGTTATTCTCAATTAAAAAATATTCCAAATAAACCCAGAAAATAACATATGCAGGAAGAGATAAATCCAGAAGATGAAATTAATTTTAATTATAAATTTTAGGAAAATGCTTTGTCATGATCAAAAGCTATTTGATACTCACTTGATCATTTCCAAAGTGACCCTTTCAAATTCACATACATTTGAATTTTAGAAGCTACTCATTTTAAAAGACCTTGGTTTTGAAAACTTTAAAAGTTGTCATTTAAGCAAATAGATTATTTCCAGAGACTCAAAATGGCAATTTTTTTTTTGTCTTTTGTCTTTTTAGGGCTGCATCAGTGGCATATGGAGGTTCCCAGGCTAGAAGTCGAATCAGAGCTGTATCTGCCAGCCTAAGCTACAGCCACAACAACACGGTGGGATCAGAGCTGTGTTTTCAACCTACACCACAGCTCATGGCAATGCTGGATCCTTAATCCACTGAGCAAGGCAAGGGATTGAATTGGCATCCTCATGTTGGGTTTGTTAACAACTGAGCCACAACAGGAACTCCTAAATGGCAATATTTTGATTTACAATAGCCAGCTCCTGAACACATTGATCAGAGCTTATCAAATATGAAAAGCAGGAAGAGCACAGATCAGGGCAGATCTCATTTTAATTTTCTGTGATATTGCCATTATTGATTAGATTTTACATTCTTACATTAATCTGAGAGATGAGAATATTAGAAGACTAATATATATTTTAAAAACATGCTTCCATATGGTTATAAGTTAATATTTATGTTAGAAAACTGAGGATGCAAATAGAAAATCTCTACTTCTTTTGGTTGCTATTGGTTTTGGAAATTAGATAATCTATAGCTCTTATCACCAGAGAACATTGCAATAGTTATAACTATTATATCATTTAAAACAGAAAAATAATTTTTTTATGTTCAAGTAGTCATTAACAAATAAGTAGGTAAATCTTCATTCTAGATTTCATTAAGAAACTTTTGTCATATTTTGGTTTCATTTCTGAAGTTCTGAAAATTTTGGGTGTGTAAAGCAAATCATTTTCGTTTTTTTTTTTAACAACATGGTAATATTTTTTACTACTGTTTTGTTTATTGCGAAGTAATTTTTATTTTATGATACTATTTTTATGCAAATATGCAATATCGAGATCATCTGTGTAGAGTCATGATATCATACATTGTAATAGAAAAGTTTAGAATTAAATTTTTTTTGTCTTGTAAGATCTTTCCTTTCAACTCAATCCAAATAATGAATATTCTTCTCATGTTTTAGCTATTTGGGGCACCCATTTGGAGCAAGAGAGAACCAGCATTGCTAATCTCATGCTAGGTACCCAACAAATATACTCAATGATTCAGAAAATATGTTCATTATGTTGTACTTTATGGTTAAGCCTAATAAAATTTTGCATTCATAAGACTCTATGCATGGATAGTAACTGTTTTCACATTACATTTTTGGATCTGAGTCTAGAATATAAAATAAAAGGTTTATGGAATTCAAACTTCAGTTTTATATTTCCTAAGCTACTGACCAAGATGGACTGAAAGTTCACCTTAGCTTGAGTGACTAAGCTTCATAGTGGAATTTGCCTGACTAGATCTGGTCCCCTGACATTCCTTTTCTTAGAGCATTAGCTTTAGAAAATGTAGTAAATGCTTTCTCTGTTCCTTTAAGATGTAACTCTTAAAACATTTCCTCTCAGTTTTGTAAGCCAGGAATGTCTTCCATAAAAACGTGGGTGGGAGCTAGCTCTTTAAAATATGACCATCAGGAAATATAGTACTAGGAGTTTCCGTCGTGGCGCAGTGGTTAACGAATCTGACTAGGATCCATGAGGTTGCAGGTTTGATCCCTGGTACTGCTCTGTGGTTGGGGATCCAGCATTGCCATTAGCTGTGGTGTAGGTCACAGATGTGGCTCGAATCCGGCATTGCTGTGGCTCTGGCATAGGCTGGCAGCTACAGCTCCAATTGGACCCCTAGCCTGGGAACCTCCATATGCCGCAAGTGTGGCCCTAGAAAAAAAAAAAAGAGAAAAAAATATATAGTACCCTTATCTCCTAGTCTCTATAGTAGGATAAAAGCCTAACTTTGATGGATGCCAATTAGAAAACTCAGGTGGCATATTCATAGAGAAAAACCTCTGCAAACTCAGTAATAATTCAATGTGCTCGACCCAGCCCATTGATAATTTCCCCATCCAGTACTTTCCTCTAGTACCTTGCATTTGCTCATTCCAGAACTTAAAAATGTTATTTCCCTTTTTTTCAATGGAGTTGAGTTCAATCTAATTTCTGATTTGTTTCCTCTATTGTAATAGCCATGAATAAAGTCTTCCTTTCCAATTTAACTTTGTCCAGGGAAAATTTTGCTTTGACACCATGTGAATTTACTTTTCTCTAAAAGCAGCCATAAATAATTCAAAATAAAATAGCTGAAATTATTCATTTTATTTCTACTAAAAGTTTTATTTATTTATTTATTTATTTATTTTATTTTATTTTATTTTTTTTGCCTTTTCTAGGGCCACACCTGCGGCATATGGAGGTTCCCAGGCTGGGGGTCTAATCACAGCTGTAGCTGCCAAGCCCCACAGCCACAGCAATGCAGGATCCAACCCACATCTCCAACTTATACCAGAGCTCATGGTCACGCCGAATCCTTAACCCACTGACCAAGGCTAGGGATCGAACCCGCAACCTCATGGTTCTTAGTCGGATTCGTTAACCCCTGAGCCACGATGGAAACTCCTGAAAGTTTTATTTTTAATGTGAAATATATACATATATTTATGCACCTCTTCCATTTATAATCTAGTGAAAGTATTTGACTTTAAAATTGCAAATTATGTCTTTGATGTATAAATTGGTAATATGGATTTTCACTTGGTTGAGATTGAGAGTCATGCCACTTATATTGTTCCAAGATAACACCACAGGAAAAAAAAAAAAAAAACTTTGTAATCTTCCTTGAAATTAACTAATGGGTTTAAATTTTATTATTTATATTAGTGGTACAAGTGTAATTTATCCATGAGAAGAGGTGTATTCAACATTTCAACAAAACATTATTTTGAATTATATTTTAAAAGGAATTATTTTCAGTTTTTACTCTGTTAAATCCATAGTTCCTTAGCAAATAAATATGGACTATTATAAATATGCTATCAATGTGATGAATTCTATTAAAACAGACTAATAAATTTTACAAACATAATGAATATTATAAACATGGACTCTTAAAATGGCTAAAACATTTTATAACTAATTGTAACAGGCTAATAGCTCACCAAAATATTAAACTATTTGTATACCAACACTTATACTCTACTGTTTCTTAGGACATGGGATATTTTGATCAAATATCACCCTGGATGTGTGCATATCATATGTGCACATATATACAGTGTGTATATAACACAATTAATGTACATATAGCATATAATGAATATAATATACACATAAAACCACAAATAGATATTTAATAATTTATGCTGACTTATTCAATATAAAGACAAACTTTCTAATGAAAAAAATGTGAAATTAAATATATATGCTATAATCTGAGTTAGGTGTACATAATCTTTATCTGACATTTAGAAACCTACATAATTTGTAAACTTATATAATTAGTTAACATTTATTTTATAACAAAGTACTAATCTGAACTAGACTCAGGAAAGATCAGAATGTTGTCTACTGTTTTTCAGTCTGATAACCTGTTCTCAGGAATAATTATGGAAACCTAAGCAATAATTTGAGATAGAACAGTATTTAACAAGACTGGAGAAATAAATTTGTAATGTACCCTTATTTCCTATAACACATATTTCAAGTCTTTGTAATATGCAATTCAACTGGTAAAATTTCAGAAAAATTCCCTTTGCCTGATTCATTCAATTGAAATGTGTCACCGTGTAATCCATCATACAAAGATTCAGAACAATACCCCTAAAATTTATGGGAGAAGGTGGTTTAAATAAATTATAGTCTTTGGGAAAAAATAGCAAAAAAAAATTCTAGCAATAAAAATTTTCACAGTTAAATTACTATAATAAATGGCATACATGCCACTGATTTACATAAAGTATTATTGTATTTCTCAGTGCGTAAATATCTGGTGAAGAGATCAAAATACAGACTGATATCTAACTCTTTAGTTGCAATCATTTTTTTAGTAGGGGGAAGGCATAAACCTAATGTAAACATGAAAATCTACATATAAAGGTTGTATTAGTTAAGTGTTCCTGTCTATAAGCATTAGAAAATTGCATTTATTTATCATTTTTTTAAAGATTGGGATATTTGGAATATGACTAGGATACATCACAGAATAGAAGGTGGTATATTACTTTGACATTTTAGTAAGTGTGGTGAAATGCTTGGCAGTTTAGCAGTCAGGATCTTGGACCACTGTTCCAGAAATATTCTGAAATTCAGTTTAAAATTGAAAGCAGAAAAACATTTATTTTCTCCTGTAATTACCTATGTTCAAAATAAAGCGTTGCCTAAATAGCTCTTTAAATGTAACAATGTTTTTTTTTTTTTTTTTAAGAACCAATGAAAATCATTTATGGTCTTTCTGTGGAACTGCTAATATTTCCATTTTCTTTCAGAATATACTTTTAGGAAATATATCAGTAGTAAACAATAGCAATGCTGTCTTTGATCGAAAGAGATCAATTACCCATTTCCATGCTTTTTGTTAATATTTGAATATATTAGTCAGAATGTGGCTAATTAGATTTGCTAAGCACGTTTTAGACATGTCTTAAACCTCTGATGTCCTCCTTTTGCTTTCAAATGTTTTTTTTATTTTTAGATTTTCATCTCTTTTTTATCATTATGAAAGCTTTGTAATCTTGTTAGAATGGAAAATCAATTAACCGTTTTTGGTTGAGTAAATGTAGGTTTTCGTGGTTAAAATATATTTTTCATTATAAATTGAGTGAAATGTTATAATGGAGTAAGACGTAACATTTATATGCAAATCTCGAGACCACAAAACTTTTCTCACTTAAGTCAATGGAACTGCACATCTCAGGTACTTTTTAAATCAAACAAAAAAATTGT
Source organism: Phacochoerus africanus (assembly GCF_016906955.1). Classification (NCBI taxonomy): domain Eukaryota; kingdom Metazoa; phylum Chordata; class Mammalia; order Artiodactyla; family Suidae; genus Phacochoerus; species Phacochoerus africanus. The sequence goes on along the minus strand of NC_062556.1, from coordinate 37,232,527 downwards.
TCCTTATAATTCATTTAATCAGAAAGTATTGATTATTGCATAATAGTGTTGTATTTTTTCTCCAGAAATTCTTGAATTGAGATTCCTTATAATTCCTTATCAATACTTGGAAAGTATTAGAAAATGCACCAATCAATAAGTAATACTCACTAGAACAGAAGGTTTTGGGAAACAGTTAAAGTACATGTTATATCAATCTTGGCAAATTAGTAAACCCTAAGAGAACATGTATTTTCCCCTTCATCTTGTTGTTCAGGATCAGGTGGAACATAGACAAATATGTTTCAACTGTGGAATCATTATCAATTTTTTTTTTTTTTACCATTCACCCACACTTGAGTGGGAATTAATAATTTGGTAAAGGAGGAGAGATATGTTGTTGTGCAGCCAGTTCATTCACAGTTATTGAAGGTATAGCCTTACCATGTTTTTTCTTTCCACACACCAGACTGACACTATTCACATTAAGTGTAAATAGATTTTGCTCTTGCTTAGTGACTGTGTATAAGCAGAGTGTGACTTCCTGGGGACACCTGCCCATTATCCTTTAGCTTATGTCTAGGAAAGAACTCAGGATGGTATTTGATAAAATTCTTCTTTTTCCTACCTACAGGAAATGGTAAAATCCTCGCTTAAAGAAGAAAATTGAATGTCTGCTTCTTAAGCAAGTTTTTATAGAATAATTATACCTTCTCATTCTTTTGATTACAGTAACCACATTTGCTTAATTATTTATATACTGTTTTTATACATTATGCTATAGATTACTTAACTATATCTATTAATATTGCCCTCAATGTTTAGATGAGGCAATTGAGGCACAGATTGGTCTAGAGATTAGAGGGTATTAATTTGCTTCCATCCCTGAAAGGTAATACATTTCTCAGGTAATATAAATAATACTGTTGTTGTAAAAGAGGTAGCATATGTGTTTAGTAAATTTTCCTTCAATGTAAGATGATGAATTTCCTTTAGAATATAAGTAAGTATTATTTCTTGGGCTTTCAGTACTGTACCATACTCTTTAAGAATTTATTCATTACCTGTAAACACAGCCTGCTGAGTAATTCCACTTTAACGATTGTGAAAAACCCCAAACCAAAAAACACATGATTAAGTTCAAAATGAAATACAGCATCATCCACCTTTATTTCCTGACTATGGTTATTTTTCTGAGAACCTGTGTCTTCTATGTCATCTGCCTAACCAATCAAAACAGAAGTGCAAGTCTTTCTTTTTACCTTCCTCTTGCTCACTTTGTACAACACATGCATGCTTGGGCTGGTTTTCTCTGCTGATTTCCTCTATGTTCTTTGGGGAAATCTTTCTTGCTTATGTTTATTTGAAGATATGGTAACACGTCACTTAGAATATTGCATCCACACTACCTTCCCTGTTCACAGCCTTGAGCCACCTAACATCTTACTACATTTTTCAGAACAAGCTAGCAATCTAAATTTCAGATTTTTCTGTGTCATTTTTCTCTTTCCAATCCCTTCAGGGACACATCATTCCTCTCAGCCCTCACTGCCTGCAAGGTTTGAGCTTTGCCTTCCTTACCAGCAACATCGTCTTGCTTTAGTGCATTCTTTCTCTCCCCAAAGTCCTGCTGTCTAGCCAATTCCAAGTTATCCTTCAATATTCAATTTCAGCTACAGTTTCTTGGAATTTTCCAATCCAACTTTTCCAATTTTTTATAATTTTTCTCTATTTTCCCAAAGAATGCATATCCTAACTCTAAACCTGAGTATATTATTTTGAAAATATTTGTTTCTGTGTCTGAATATTCTAATAGATCATAAATACCTAGAAATTAATAAACCTAACACAGTTTCTGGTATATAGAAAACAAGAAATAGCATTTCACACAATTAAACATAGCTAAACTTATTAAAAAAATAAACAATAAAGTATTTAATTCCTCTGAAAATCTATAGGCTTACTCTTACTAAGCTCATTTTAAGTCTTATAGAATTCCTCAGCAGATGAATTCTGCATTGTTTAAATAATAACATAAAGTTAGATATAGAGATAATGGTATAAATATGGATTGAGTTTTGGCTGAATATAGAAATAAATATAGATACAGATATATTCATAGTCATAATACATACAGATGTAGCTGCATACCTTGGTTTATATGCTAGCCCAGAATTACTATTTTGACTTCTATGAGAACCAAAATAAACTAGAAAATATCAAATGAAATGAAATTTTTACTTAATACCTATTCGGAATTTATATTTAGAATTTAAATGTCTGTTCTTTCATTATCAAAACCAGAGAGGTTTTTTTGAATCCTAAGCTTGATAAGTTATTACCATAAATTCACAAACCAGAGATTCTCCTATTGCAATTCAATTAAAGTGTTTAAAAATTGGGGTAATTTTCATGGAAATATAAAATTTCCTCTAAATTTTAAGATGTAATCTTTGGTAAAATGTAAAGATTTCCATGGGTGCTTCTCTTTGGCTGAAAACTCCAGTACATTTATTCAACAAAATTGGTTTATTTCCTCAAGGAAAATTATAAATATTTTCCTTAAAGTTTCATTTAATTGAACATTTCTTCTAAGTGTTTCTATGAAGAGATTCCTTAATAAGAAAACATCTGAAACAAGTTTTTAAAGCAACATTCAATATGCTTATTGGCACAATTTTGAATGCTGGTTAATTTTTGAATTGATGACAAATACATCTGTTTTACATGCTCTAGCATTTCTTCAATTGTGGATGATATGATTGGAGGACACAGCTGTGCCTAAATATTAATAATAACAGTCACTGCATATTCAGAAAGTATGTGCATAATTTGGTAGAGCTTAATTGCAATATGAAATACATAACCATTTGTTTATCTATGAAAACCAAATAATACCTATTCAGAGAAGCATTTCATTAGCTTGCTTGGCAGTGCTTTTAGAAGGAATCAGTGCCAGATGTGGACACAAAGGAGAGAAGAAGAAATTAAACCAAGGAAATTCTTGGCTACTGTTAACTCTTCATTTGTGCCTAAGCATATTTGCTTGCTGTGCTTTTAATTTTTATATGTACATATCTCCTTATCCTCCATATATATTCTTATGCTAGAAGCATTCTGTTTGTCCCAAATCCTAGACAATGTAATATAATCTCTAGATAATGTCTGTTGTGGGAAATAATGATATAATTATGAAATTGGATGAACCAACATGTAATGAGTTTTTTCTTCACAATATCTATCTAATAATTTGTATTTTTTTCTCTTCATTTTGAACTGCTCATCCTAAACTTTTTGAGAAAAATTCAGTGTGTGAACCTGTTATTCATTTGCAATATGATACTTCTAATTTTATTTCTTATACATGGTTTGGCTTTGAATGGAAAGAACATACGGATATACATAAAAATAAATTACAAATACATCTTCCCCCAGTCACAGGATATTCAAACACATCTTTCTCAGTATGTCCACAGTAAAACTTTACTAGTTATTGAAGTCATGATGTTAATGATTAATTCAACTTCTAATTCTATCCAAAACTTGAAAGGAAGTAATAGACAAGAATATTAAATTAAGGGAATATGTATCTCCTTGGGTTATTCTGTAAATTCAAACTAAATCAAATAAAAAATTCATTCACATAATTACCAAATTTTTTATACAAATATTTAAATTGGAAAATAATATGGAACAATGGTTTTCATTCTTGGATCTAAGACAGAATTAATTGAACAGCATTGAAAAACATAAACTTTCTGCATCCTTCAACAACTAAATTATAATCTTTAAATTGTGTAACTCCAAAATATGTATACTATTGCTCCTTCATTGATTTTCTTCATAGAGTGTAATGAACACATTTCCTGGTTCAGTGATTATATTTATTGACCCTCATTTGGATACCTCTAATATGTTCCAAATTTTTTTCTTAGTGTTAAACAATCCCATGCTTTATGTTAGATTTCTCCAAGAGCTTATCCTCTAGAGATCATAAATATAAATGCTCCAAAGGGGATAAATGGTAAGAGTTACAAAGAGCTACTCTATCCAACACTCGAAAAGAAGTAATAGACATAAATTTTATATTCTCACAGAGTCTCATGTAGGCTTTTCAGACATATGATTGTGTGTGTATATGTGTGTGTGAATGTCCTCCAGGTTTCTCTTTTCCCTCAAATGTGTATAAGTTTGAAAAACCTTTTATGGGTTTCATTGAAACCCCATTTTACTGCTTTATATTCATTCTGCTCTATAATTATGTCAAATAAGGATTTATTTTTCCTTAAATGAACTTAATGTTGGAATGTTTGAAAGCAAGCAGATTCATTAAAGTTCCAAAACACCTTAAATATTATGCTGTAATTAATGTAATACTGTAAATTAAAAAAAATGTATTTGTGTGATTTAAAAATGTAATAAATAAAGCATGATTTGTGTGTGTGTGTGCCAGAGTAGTACTGATATGCTCATCTGTGCTGAGAAATCCCATACTTAGCTAGTACAAGTTATATCAGGTATATCAGGTTCTCTGAGCATGATATGTTCTCATGCCTGAATTATTGTGTATCAGATCTTCATGCAAAGAGCACTGCAAGACTGATGAAGCAAAACAAAATGGCAAACATATGCAGATGTTAAAAGAGTAGAGCCACAAACAAGGATTCTCCGTATTAACATAAGGAAAGACTAGAACCTTGTGGTAAACTTTCCAAATAAAAAGTGAAATATTGTAGTTTATTGTCAATCTACTGGCTTGATAAAAATATGGGATGTAACTAATCTATCTGTAATTAAATTCAAAAAGAAAAATGTTATTTATTTTCATCTCTTGTGAGTATGAAGAGAAGTCAATTGTTGAGAAAGGGTTTTATAGTTCCCAAGAGGCAAGGCATTTTTCTAACCCCACCCCAGACTCATTTTCTCATTTTACTACAAGGGTGTAGAAGAGTTTTCCAAAGAAACAGAAAAAATAGAAAGTATACAGATAGATATATAGATAGATATATAGAAAGAAATTTATCATGAGAGATTGGCTCATGTGATCATAGAGACTCAGAAATCCCATGATCCACTCTCTAAAAGCTGGAGGTCCAGCAAAGTCAATGACATAGCACCAATTCAAACTCAAAAGACTGAGAACCAGGAATCACAATAGAGTAAGTGCCAGTCTGAGTCCAGAGGTTCAAGAATCAGGAGTACTAATGTCTGAAGGCAGGAAAAGGTAAGTTGGTCACTGTTCCACCAGAGAGAGCAAATTTTCCTTTCTTTGTGCCTTTGTTCTGTTTGGGCCTTCAGAGAATTGGAAGATGTCCATCCACATTGGTGTGAGTGATCTTCTACTCAATCTACCAATTCTCATGTATTCTCTCCAAGAAACACCTTCACAGGCACTCTGAAAAATAATGTCTTACCAGCTGTCTGGGACTAGAATTAACATAGAATTAACCATCACAAGGCTAGAGACATAATTTTTTATCTTTACTAAATACAACATGTAGATTTTTCTTTTGAAGTTTCATGAAACTAATATCCAAAAAGAGTATGAGAAAACCAAATATGTTAGAGAATCATAATAATTATACCTCTAAGTATCTGCCTGCTTTGAAAAATCGGCATAATTGACCTTATCTAAACAGTATTAACTTAGTTGAAATCCTGAATCCACATCTTATTTCTTTTGTTAATTTAACTAATATTTAATAAATTTGTAGTATGAACAGGCTTATTTCTCAAATAAAGACATTATAAACAAATATCAATACTTCAACCTAAAAGCTCCTCTTCATTGCACATATGACAATTGAATCATGTTCTCATTTCCTTTATTACAGATATCATACTGGTAGGCAGTATGTTGGTCCCCCATAAAAGTCACCCACAATAACTTCTGGGATTATATTAATTTATATGGCAAAAGATACTTTTCAGATATGATTAATATAGCTGATTGTAATCTTAGTTTCATCTCTTCTCACCTTAAACCTCCTCTTATTTTTAAACAATGAGGTTTACAAATGATGAAGAATCTTCCTCTGTCTGATTTCCTCCCACTTCTGTCTCCATCTCTCCAGGAACTGTCTTTAAAGAAAGAGTAATTAAAAGGTTAGCTACCTGCCTAACTATTAGCATGTATCCAGTTTTGCTTAAAGATGCTAAAAGATTGAAACAGTGGGACAAACCTACTCAATGGCAGGTAAACTCCTATACTATTAGCAAGCTCTGTATAGTGGGAACCATCTAACTTTCCCCTACAGATGCAAGCACAGTACTGGCTAAGTCAAGGTCCTAAAGGATTATGGCCTATCATAGCTGCCTTGGTTTTAAAATATGGGTAAAGATGATCCATTTCACCATTTCACCTTTTAATTCCCCAATATGACCTGTGCTTAAAGCCACTAATAACTATTGGATGCTAACTATAGACTATAGACAGTTAAATAAGTCTTTTATTATAAAACCTCTACTAGATCTTGTCATCTTAACAGATGAAATTTAAAATAACATGGATAAATGGTTTAAAGTTATAGATTTGGCTAAGTTTCTCCCATGAAATGGGCCAACCGGCTGCAAATGCTTTTTTAAAAATTTTAGCTCGTGCCTTGAATGAATTCTAGGTCTTAAAGATGCTTTATCACTGGCTCCAAACTCAAGCACTATGAAATACCATATAATTAGATTATAATGGAATCTGAGGGCAGGGGGTAGATTGTTATATAAATGAGCCAAAGATTGCCTTTGTATATCGACCTCTAAGTTTATTTCTTCACTTCAGGCTGGTAATTGCTAGCTAAAATTTCTGCTGGTGACCAACTCAAAATGTTACATGTTCAGTTATTTTAAAAAAATATCCCAAATAGGCAGATGTTATCCAATTAGAACCTACCCAACTTGCATATCCCAAGAAATCTCACCTAATAAGTGTATTTATGAATAAGTTGGGCCTTGTGGTTTTAAGGCCTCAAGGCACTGCTGTCCTTCAACGTTCTGGCCCAGAGACCCTCCACCTTGACGCACAAGCCTCCTCTCTGATTTCCCTCTCCTTCAGGAGTTCAATCACCCTCCTCTACTTCTGAGTAGTGACTTCCATACAGTAAGCCTCTGGCAACACAAGCCATGAAATGCAGATGGCCTCTAAAAATTGATAGTGACACCTGGCTGACAGCAAAGAAATGAAGACTTCAGTCCTATAACTGCCAAGATCTGAATTATGCTTACAACCTGAATGAACCTCTAGAACATGGAGATAGAGCCCATACTAGGTATCATTTTATTTTGACTTGTGATACCCTAAGCAAAGCAACCCTCAAAGAATTCTGTATTTCTGACCTACAAAACTGTTAGATAATAAATAGATGTTGTCTTAAGCTGGTGAATTTGTGGCAAATTGTTATAGAAGAAATAGAAAACTAATGAGGCTCATTTCTTAAACATTCAACTTCTTTTTAACACTACTTTTATTTTATAAATCCCAATGTTGATTGAAATTAATATCTTGACATACTCCTAACTTACAACTAACAACTGATCATGGCTAAAGAAAATTAATCTCACTTCACATTCATGATAATAAACCTTCAATATTGCCAGGACATTCTATTGTATTTTCCTAATAAATGTATTTTCCATATCTCTAAGAACTCTATTTCACACTTTTCCTTCCATCTCAAATACTTATCATTGTTCCCTCTTCCTATTCTTTGTTGAGGATGTTGATTTTCATATCGTGGAAAAAAATAGAAACATGAAAAGATATTTTTAGCAGTCTATTTCCTAATCTATCATTCTTTCTACAGGTCATCTACTATATTCCTATTTTCTCCCTCTTACAAATCAATCTGGCTTTGACTTTGCAGTTGTCATACTCCTGTTGTTTACTCAATGACTTCTGTTCTGTGGCTATAATTTTCCAGCATCATCAAGTAGTTTATCCCTTCTGTATCTTACCCCAAAGCATTCAAACATGCTTTATTTCCTTCACAAATGAAAATTTCCTTGACTTTTTAATCTCTTTCCTATAATACAAAAATCATCTGATTCACCTTTATAAATATCTTACTCCCAAAGTTGTTTATAATCACTGACTTCACTTCTTTCCTTCCAGGACCCCTCACTTCACTCGAGAAACACTTTCATTTATTCCGCTCCAATGAAACTAACCTTATCCAGTAAACCAAGTAATTTGTTTTATAAAAATCTGTACATCCTTCTTAGATGTCATCCTAATAAATTTCTCGACAACACTTAACATGGCTGATCATTTGATTCTTCTTAAAACACGTACTTTGCTTGCTCTCGAAATACTGTATTTCCTTATTTATTGCATTTTTTCTCATTTATTCCAATAACTCTTTGTTGGATATTTTTCTCACCTCTTATTTTAGAATGTTTAAGTACCTTAAATAATAATGTGTACTTTTTAGGGGTTTTTTTTGGAACTATGTTGATAAAAATTATTTAGAATAGCCATTGACACCTGGTAAGATCCCAATGCATTTCAGTTATTATTATTAGGAGATATTTTCTAGTGCCATAACTCTACTCACCATCAATATGCTGGTAAGGCTAAGATTTATATCTCCAGTATAGACCTCACCCCTTGTTTTCCAAGCTCACATTACTAACTGATTTAGTAAATACCTCAAGTTTAAATTGCTAAAACTGATCTATTCTTTTTACTCTAAGACTATCAATTCTTATTTTACTTTTTCCCATTTCTCTAAGTGACAGCAGTATTTATCTGTGTTTTCAAGCTAAAATATCTACTTAGCACTGTAAGAAAACCAGGTATCAAATTTTTCCTAAAGTGATGGAAATATATTTCTATAGAATACAAAAAAGTTCAACTTCCTTAAAGGTACTTTTCTTCTACCTTCAGATTGTGTTGCCCTCCTGAATGCAACAGATAAGCTCATAACCTGCTCTCACTTCTTCATTGACATCATATACTATAAAGACAGTGGGGTGTGCTGAAACACAAAATAGACCAAATTCTACTAGCTCTTCTCTCCAAAAGAAAAAATAAGAAGCTAAAGAATGGAAGATAAAATGGAAGATAAAATAGCATTTAAACCAATTAGCTGAGCAAACCTGAATAGTTAAAGCAGTTAAAGTAGAAATTGGGTAAATATATTTTGTTGAGCATATTATTCTTTGGAAGCACTGCTTAATTTGGCCTAGGCCAAAGTTTTCCACAAAGCTCTTGGCTGACATTCACATGCTTCAAAACTAAGCCTTTCCCTGATGAAGAAAAGACATTCACTTGGCACTGAGTACCCACCCCCATCTGCTCCTGACATTTCCAACTGCTTCCCTTATGGTCCATGAATTTGGAAGAGTCGTACAATACAGGTCTAATTTACCTGAAAATGGGAGTGGTATCCACTCCCTACTCATGTTATTGATATTGCATCATAAGTTTAAATTCTTCATTGGAAACCTATAGATTTTTAATCAACTGTCTCCAGATTTTGATTCTTCAATGAGTTAAACTTAGACCTGACTTGCATGGAGTGATTCTACAGAAAATGTGAGGTTTCTTAGAGGTTGCTCAATTAATTTTTGTTTCTTCTCATTGCAAACTGAATCAAACATTTGATAAATATTATTGCATACCTACTCTGAAAAGGAAGACATCCATGAATCTATAACACTTACTGAAATATTCATATATTATAGAAAGATTTCTAATGAATAATCACACACTACTGAGAGTGTTAAGGGGGCTCTTATTCACATTTATATGTGCTTAATCAGATTTTCTTTTTAAGAATGTCAGGAGAATTGGGAATTTTTGGTGGAAGGAGGATGGGTAATTAATATAGGAGTATGAAACACTTGAGGAGAGGTGTGTTTAGTTTGCACCGTCAGATGACTTTTTTTTGTCTTTTTGTATTTTTAGGGCTGCACTATAGCATATGGAGGTTCCCAGGCTAGGGATCTAATCAGAGCTACAGCTGCTGGCCTACTCCACAGCCACAGCAATGCAGGATCTGAGTCACGTCTGTGACTTACACCACAGCTCATGTCAATGATGGATCCTTAACCCACTGAGTGAGGCCAGGGATCAAACCCACAACCTCATGGTTACTAGTCTGGTTCATTAACCATTGAGCCATGACAGGAACTCCTGCACCATTGGATGACATTGAACTCCCAGCACTAATCAATGTCTTTCTAGGCATGAGAGATGGAGGACACCAGGAGAGAGGAGAGAGCAAAAGGGAAGAATTGGAGAGGAGAGACCTTGAATTATTCACACATTTCACTTATTTTTGCTAGTGCTTGTCTCATCCAACACAATGACAGCTAGCTCTTCACTAGTCTTGGCCCTTCATTTTGCCCCTAAATAAATTAATTATTCTATAACATGTAATGAGAGTTATAAAGGACAAAATTGACCACATGTGATAGAGAAGATTAATAATAGAACCAGGAATGTATATGTAAAGTAATTACCTAAAGTACTCTATAACATACCTGGATTTTGAGGTATGTAAGTATAGTTATTGTAAGCAGATAAGTAGTATAGGTAGAAAGACTTAGGATTAGACTTCTTCAAAGCTTCAAGGGCCCAAGGGGCTTAAATCACATAATTTAAAAAATATTTTTATCATTTCCTAAAGTAATTTGTCACCTGAGAGATATATTAGGTTTATTAAGGAACATTTCAATGTAGATCAGAATAAGCCCCACAGATGAGCCCTGAGGTTTTAGGAAAGGAGGATACCAGATATGAAATATAGATACTTCACGTGAAATGAAGTAGACATGATAAAGAACTCACAACTTTATTTAGACAGCACTTATAAATGAAAATGGAATTAGAGTGGTATTAAGAAATTCTGAGGTTTTTACCGCAATTTTTACTTTGAAAGCATACCATTATACAACATAAAAATATATACCCATCCATGATAAATATACCTTATCTCTAAACATATAAGTTGTGATGGAGTTGAATAGTTTGCATAACATTGCATTTTGTAAACATAATCTTGCATCAATTAGTCAAACTTTTATGTTTATGGCTCTAACACTTTCAGAAGTCCTAGAAAATTTTATAGGGTTTAAGCTCTGCCTATGTTGCTTAATATCTAAACTAACTATGAATGGGACAATGGATTTATTCAGAACTACCTGTGTTGGGATGGGTAAAATTCCTTGTAGTAATATATACTTGTCAATGATATTACTCAACTCCCATTTGTTATAAAATAGTTCCTCTTTTAAAAAAAATCAGTAGCAGTATATGGGCAGCAAGAGTGACTCTTGGACCATAGTCTTTCTCTGAAATTACAAAGTTATTTTACTAGGAAAAATGAGTTTAAGTATATTTTATTTCCTGCCATGTTTAGCACACCAAAGGAACAAATGAATCACATTTGAATTCTTTTTATTCTTTCCTCTTCCTTCATTTGCATGAAAAAGTGACCTTCAATAAATATCAATTTAATAAACAAAATATATGAATAATATACTTCAATAAAAGTGTATACATTTTCTCAAATTATACAAAAAATTGCAATGGTGGTGTTAGAAGGCACAGAGGTTTTTAAAAACATATTTTTGGGCTGTGGCCATTGGTTTACTACTCAAAAGGCTGAAAGACATCAATACATCTGCACATCTATAGTACTTCTGAGTTGAATTTCAGTATAATGAATGGGAAGTTCTGATATTAAATATTTCTAAGAATCATATGAACTGGTTAAATGCCTGCAGTGGAAAAACGTATATATATAGGTTTTTTTTAAAGCATTCTCATATCTAACACTTGGTTGCTGTATCTAAGTAAATCAACCATAAAAGAATGAAGAAGAAATTAGTATGTTTGACAACAAAGTCAGCATCATTTGCCTAAAAACTGTAACTCTGTTAGAAGTATATATTAATTATGTAAGAAGTAACACACAACCTGACTTTACCCATTTAACCTCGTATTTATTTCTTTTAGTAATTTATTTACAGCTGCTACAGAAGATTCAAAAATAAACACCGTGCATATCTATTTAATATGCGTTAAACTAACTGAGAATTTTCCTAAAATGAAGAATCTGAATCCGTAGATCGGGGATGGGGCCCAAGATTCTGCATTTCTAACAAGTTCTTAGGTGATGCTGTTGTTGAAAGATCAGGTGCCTCTGTACACTTATGGCAAATGGAAATGTGGAGACAGAGTTGGGACAAACAGAAAAATTAACTTTACTTGCCAGGCAAAGAGGAATCACATCAGGATAGTGGCTCAAGGACTGTGCCCATTAGGAAGGGGCAGTGAGGCGTCAAGGAGTGTTCAAGGAGCAGGGTTTGATTTGCTCATGGACTTGGATATTTTCCTGTTTGTTTGGTGGTAAGGTAGTTGGAAGTCAGCCTCATCAAACTTCTGGTTCCAACTGGTCTGAGTTCTCCATGTTTGTGGAGAGCACACAGTTAACTTCTTCCACCCACTTGAGGCTTCAGCACCTGCCAAACGTCTCCAAGGACATGGCTTGGAATATTATATATAGTCTTTGGGGAATAACTATAGGTCCTTGAGTTTGTTAAATGGCTAAACTATTATTATTTTGTCTTGCTTGACTTTTTTACATTTTCCTCTGTATTTTCTCACTTCTCTGATTAAATTGATTCTTTGGCTAAAGTTTTTCTATAGACAAAAAGTCAGGCAGAGGACAAGTGGGGTCTGCCCTGGAAAGGCCTCACAGGGTCTTTCTTGGTTACAATGCTGCTGTTGTGGCTCTGGAAACCCATTTTGTGCAGCAAGAATGAAATAATGCCATTTGAAACAAAATGGATGGGCAAATAACTTCTCATACTAAGTGAAATAAGTCAGACAGAGAAAGACAAATATCATATAATATTATTTATATGTGAAATCTAATAAAAATAATACGAAATATCTCATCTACAAACAGAAAGAGGCTCACAGCTTTGGAAATAAAACTTATGGTTTCCAAATGGGAAATGTATGGGGAAGGGATAAATTAGGAGTTTGGGATTAACATATACATACTACTATATATAAAATAGATAAATAACAAGGACCTATTATATAAAACAGGGAAATCTACTCAATATTCTGTAATAGCCTATATGGGGAAAGGATCTGAAAAAGAATGTATATATGTTTATGTATAACTGATTCACTTTGCTGCACACCTAAAATTAACACAATATTGTAAATTAACTGTACTCTAGTAATTTTTTATTGCCAAATATCAGTCATTTATTCTTTTCTATTTATTTTTTAATTACTCAAATTAATTTATCACATCTGTAGTTGTGTAATGATCATAACAATCTGATTTCACAGGATTTCCATCCCACAGCCCAAGCACATCCCCCCACCCCCCAAACTGTCTCCTCCGGAGACCATAAGTTTTTCAAGATCTGTGAGTCAGCATCTGTTCTGCAAAGAAGTTCAGTCTGTCCTTTTTTCCAATTCCACATGTCAGTGAAAGCATTGGATGTTGGTGTCTCATTGTATGGCTGACTTCACTTAGCATGATAGTTTCTAGGTCCATCCATATTGCAAAAAATGCTGGCATTTCATTCATTTTAATGGCTGATTCATATTCCATTGTGTATATGTACCACATCTTCTTGATCCACTCCTTGTCGATGGACATTTAGGTGGTTCCCATGTCTTGGCTATTGTAAATAGTGCTGCAATGAACATTGGAGTACATGTGTCTTTGCGAGTCTTGGTTTTCTCTGGGTAGATGCCCAGGAGTGGGATTGCTGGATCAAATAGGAGTTCTATGTTTCGTTTTCTGAGTCATCTCCATACTGCTTTCCACAGTGGTTGCACCAATTTACATGCCCACCAACAGTGTACTAGTGTTCCTTTTCCTCCAGACCACCTCCAGCACTTATTGTTTGTAGATTTCCTGATGATGGCCATTCTGGCTGGTGTAAGGTGGTACCTCAGAGTGGTTTTGATTTGCATCTCTCTAATAAAGAGTGATGTTGAACATCTTTTCATGTGTTTTCTCGGCCATCTGTATGTCATCCTGGAGAACTGTATGTTTAGATCTTCTGCCCATTTTTTGATAGGCTTGTTTGTTTTTTTGGTATGGAGCTGCAGAAGGTGTTTGTAAATTTTGGTTGATTTATAAACAATCCTTGTCAGTTGATTCACTTGCAAAAATTTTCTGCCATTCTGTGGGTTGTCTTTTCATGTTATTTAGGGTTTCCTTTGCTGTGCAGAAACTTTTAAGTTTGATTAGGTCCCATTTGTTTATTTTTGTTTTTGTTGTCAGTACTCTGAGAGGTGGATCTGAGAAGATGTAGCTGTCGTTTATGTCAGAGAGTGTTTGGCCTATGTTTTCCTCTAGGAGTTTGATAGAGTCTGGTCTTATATCTAGGTCTTTAATCCATTTGGAGTTTCTTTTTGTGTATGGTGTTAGGGAGTGTTCTAATTTCATTCTCTTCCATGTGGCTGTCCAGTTTTCCCAGCACCACTTACTGAAGGGGCTGTCCTTTCTCCATTGTATATCCTTACCTCCTTTGTCATAAATTAGTTGGCTGTAGGTGCAGGAATTTTTTTTTAAATGCCAGTGTTTATGTAAACATTCAAAAATGAAATACAGATATACTGTTACTATTTTTAAAAAGACTTTATATTCAAGTTAACAGTTGGGTTTACAATATGAATAAACATGGAAATAGAAACTCGATACTTCAAAAATTTCTATACTATTTTTACAAAATTTTATAAATCAATAAGCGTATATATGTATATATACAATGCTAGTGGATTTTCTTTCAAAAAACTATTTTAATATTCCCTAGGTTTTACTAAATTGAGAAAATTATCAAAGAACAGTTATAGTGGTGTATACTACTTGCTTCTTTGCTATGATAGATGTTCATAAGCCTTTTTTCAAATGAATAATCACAGAGGATTAATTTCACAGGAATAAGAGGACTTGGCCTTAAATTATAATTACTATTTCCCCAGAGCAACAGAAAATATTTCATGTTCCTCTGAAATATTATAGCAGCCTAAACACAGAAAAATCTCACTGATATAAAATTTGAATAATATAATCAAATGATAAGTCTAGAGATACTGAGACAAGACTATTTTGGATAATTTTTTGAATAAGAATATTCCATATGCTATACAGGAACTTGAGTACCATGCCATGAGTAATACATTAACACACATGTTTTTTTGCATTTATATATTGAAAAGACTTATTGAAGTGTAGTTTGTTTACTTTTAAAATTTTTAACAGAGAATTAATTTCATCACGAATATACAAGAAAGAAATTCACTTTAGAACAGTGACACAAATGAAAACAAATACATAGAATAATAACTTCTAGTTTTGAAAAAATATATGTCCATTTAATCTATTACATAAATTTGATTAAAAAATGAGCAGAAGTAGTTTTTTTTTTTTTTTTTTGTCTTTTTGCTATTTCTTGGGCCGCTCCCGTGGCATATGGAGGTTCCAAGGCTAGGGGTCGAATCGGAGCTGTAGCCACCGGCCTACGCCAGAGCCGCAGCAACGCGGGATCCGAGCCGCGTCTGCAACCTACACCACAGCTCACGGCAACGCCGGATCGTTAACCCACTGAGCAAGGGCAGGGACCGAACCCGCAACCTCATGGTTCCTAGTTGGATTCGTTAACCACTGCGCCACGACGGGAACTCCCAGAAGTAGTTTTTTAAGTAATAGCAGCAAAAAATTGCTTTCATTTTTTTTTCTTGGTAGAAGTTCCCTACCAAAAGCATAATTAATCACAGAAACTGAGGTTTCTAAATTCAGGGTATAAAATAAAAATATAATAAAATTTTCCATTTATTATTAAAGCTGAATAGTGTATCTACAAGAATTCAAAATCAAATTCTGGACATTACCAGTACGGTCGGCTATGGGTAGGGGCTGAGAAGAACTAGCGCCTAGTCATTCTTTATGGAAATGATAAAGATGCTGATAAGTTTAATAAACTGAATAATATGTCATTAATCTTATTATATATACATGTGAGTCTTAATACCTTACTGATAAACCAGAAATGTAAACATGTAATGTATAATCACAAACCATTTGAAAAATTATGAAAGCATAACTGGAAAATGGAAAAAAAGGGGGAAAAACAGAATGTATGAGAAATAGAAATTTGAGAATCAAATAAAATAATTTAAAGATAACAATAATTACATAAGTATAAATTAATGAAAATAGTGCTTCTCAAATTGGTTTGAGATCACACTCACACAAAACTCTTATTCACACATAGACACAAACACAAGAAATTTTAGCAATATATTATCTAGAAGACTATTTAATGCAAAATAATTTTGAATATGAGGGGAAAAAATACCAGGAGAATATAACCTAAAAAAGAGAGAGAGGGTTTGTTCTTACATTATAGACACACTATTTTTTTATTGTGAAATTACCATAAGGGATGATAATGAATTTATACACTGATATGAGCAATAGTTAAAATAAGACACTTACATAAAATGCTATAGCATATCTATGACTATAATTATGTCTAAAATTAATGCAAATCCTATCTACTACACTGCAAAGAATAATTGGTGTTTGGGAATAAAGTTCTAATGTACTTAGTTTTGGTTCCCCCTTAGGTAGATGTATATTTTTATGTAGTATCAGAGAAGCCACTGATGCAAGAAACAAATATCCAGAAACAGAAGAATTTCTGAGCAGTATCTTCCTAAAACCATGAATTCAGTTCATTGATAATAGAGACCTAAACTAGGGCAGAGACCATGAGATGAAAATTCAAAGAATGACAAAGAAATATTTATTATTAGCTACAGTTGATTAGTTTACCAAATGTTTATTGAGTTCCTGTTAGATGTAAAGAAACCTATGAAATATTATGCATGTAACATTCTGCTTGACACTGTGGGGGAAATAGATACCTAATGTAAACTGAGATATTCAAGGGAAGGTAGTAACATAGAAGAGCGAAATTTTTGCTTGGCTTAGATTTCAATAAAAAAGGAGAAAATAGAGCATTTTGAGGAACAAAATCACATAAATAAGAATGAAGAGCAGACATATAGAGACAAGAGTAAACTTAGTGTGCATATTCTTTTTTTTTCATTGTCTTTTTGTCTTTTTTTCTTAGTGCCACACTCGTGGCATATGGAGGTTCTGAGACTAGGGATCCAATCTGAGCTATAGCCTCTGGTCTATGCCAGGGCCACAGCAATTGGGGATCCTAGCTGCATCTGTGACCTACACCACAACTCACTGCAATGCCAGATCCCCAATACACTGAGCAAGTCCAGGGATTGAAACCACGTCCTCGTGGGTGCTAGTTGGGTTCGTTAACCACTGAGCCACGATGGGGACTCCGTGTTTACTCTCTGATTAAACATTTGTAAATATTTAAATACATATTCATGAATATGAAAAATAAACACAGGCATATAACTGTGCCTGTAATATGTATAGGCATATCTCACTTATTGCACCCTGCTTTTTAGTATTTCGTGAATTTCTTTTCTTTCTTTTTTTTTTCTTTTTTTTTTTTTTTTACAACTTGAAGGTTTGCAGCAACCCTGTGTCAAGCAAGTTTATCAGTATAATTTTTTTCAACAGCATTTGCATCTCTGGGTCACATTTTGGTAATTTTCACAATATTTCAACCTTTCTCATTGCTTTTATATTTGTTACAGTGATCTGTTATCTTTGACGTTACTATTGCAATTGTTTTAGGGTGCCAAGACTATACCCATATAAGATGAAAAATTTAATAGATAAATATTGTACGCACATTCTCACTGCTCTACTTAATGGCTATTCCCCCTTTTCTCTCCCTCTACTCAGACCTCCCTATTTCTTGAGACACAACAATATTGAAATTAGGACAATAAATAATCTTAGGTTGGCCTCTAAACTTCAAGTGAAAGGAAGGCTCTCACATCTGTCACCTTAAATCAAAAACTGGAAATGATTAAGATTAGTGAGGAAGGTTCAGGACTTCAGTGGAAGAAGTAACTGCAGATGTGGTAGAAATAGCAAAAGCACAAAAGTTAGCAGTGGAGCCTAAATTATAGCTGAATTGCTACAATCTCATGATAAAACTTCCATGGATGAGGAGTTGTCTCTTTGGATGAGCAAAGAATACATTTCCTTGAGATAGAAACTCCTCCTGATGAAGATGCTCTTAAGATTGTTGAAGAGACAACAAAGAATTTGGAATGTTACATAAACTAAGGTTGACAAAGCTGAAGCAGAGCCTTAGAGAATTGCCTCCAATTTTGAGAAGAGTTCTGTGGTAGGTATAATGTATTAAATAGCATTGCATGCTACAGAGATATTATTCTTCAAAGGATGAGTCAATAGTGTGACACAATTTGCTATTATCTTATTTTAAGAAATTGCCGCAGCAACCCCAACCTTTAGCAAACACAACTAGCAATCAGCAGCTTTTAACATCAAGGCAAGTTTCTCCACCAAGAAAAATATTATGGCTTACTGAGTGGCTAGCATTTTTTAGCAATAAGTATTTTAAATTAAGGTATGTACATTTTTAGACATAATGTTATTACAGGCTTAACAGACTACAGTATGTGGTAAACATGACTTTACTTGAACTGAGAAAAAAATTTCTCTGCCTCCCATTATTGCAGTATTTTTTTTTACTGCAATGATCTGGACCAAATCTGCACTATCTCTGAGCTATGCTTGTATGCATACATATATTTTCAATCATCTATATGCATATAACAGATGTCACTGCATTAAAATCTAGCACTGTTCTAATGGGTTATAATGTAGGCTTTCAATAGTTTTATTTACTGTGTTAATATAATTTATGGTCACTTATTACCAGACTTACTCCTTCAACTAATATCATTCATGTTAGTTGAATTATTGTCTTATCCACTTATTAATTTGCTCCATTTTTATCATGTTCTCATTTTAAAATATTTCTCAGGGATTTTACATTTTACTATGGGATGGATCGCAAATAGAAGACTTGACTGGAACACAGAGCAGGATAACAGGGAATTTTATAAGGCAGAATGCCTTGTTTTCTATTACATGACCCTAATCCTTTGGTAATAGACAAATTTCTACTTTTCCACATAGTAAGAAGATGAATTGGTAAATTAACAGAATATACTCATAGGAATATGTTTTGCTGAGTGAGTTCTATGATTTAACTTTTAAAATAAATAAAGTACTCCATTATGCATTTAAATGACCATTATTTTAAAATTATCTTAGCTTTCATTAGTATACATTTTTGTTTCCTTGTTTAATATTGCTGATATAGTTAACTATTTCCATGAAAATTATCTAACTGAAATCAATGAGGTTATGGGCTATTCTCTAAGAAATAGCTATACTCATGAATCAAATTTTTCAATAAAGGTACCTCCCCCCAAAGTAGGCTTAATCGAAAAGGCAATCTTATAAAATTATCAAGAACCAAAAACAACTCCTTTTAAATATAAGCTATTTCCATGGTGATTTTGAGTGTGAATTCAAGGGTTCATTTGAAGTTTCAGACTGTACATATAAAGCCTTGCTTTAGAAATATCTCAGAACAAAGAGAGCTGATAGTGATGCTACTATAACATAATGCTGCAGGTAGTCACCTACTCAGGCTTAGATCATAGAATTTTTCCCCAATATTTAAAAGTAGTGTTTTTAGGCCATGAGTAATTTTTGCTGATTATTTGAACTGCGAACATATAAACTCAAGAATTTTTATGTGGCTATTAATGGTCATGTGCCCATGTCTAAGTCCAGAAAATCCAATTTTCTGAAAGTGATAAAGAGATAATGCTATATGCCAGAAGCAACAAGGTCCAGAGTATATTCTAGGGAGAGAAATTAATTGAGAGACAAGCTTTCTAGGACTTCCACTGAGGGTTTCTAATGAGCTTTCAACATACTTCCTTTTCTTAGGTACCCAATAAAGTATGTCGATAGTTGTAACGAAGTCTCTCTCTCTCTCTCTTTTTTTTTTTTTTTCTGAAAGGATCTCTTGTTACTTGCAAATAAACAAAAGCATTAAGATAACTCATCAGGAGTTCCCGTCATGGCGCAGTGGTTAATGAATCCGACTAGGAACCATGAGGTTGCGGGTTCGGTCCCTGCCCTTGCTCAGTGGGTTAACGATCCGGCGTTGCCGTGAGCTGTGGTGTAGGTTGCAGACGCGGCTCGGATCCCGCGTTGCTGTGGCTCTGGTGTAGGCCGGTGGCTACAGCTCCGATTGGACCCTAGCCTGGGAATCTCCATATGCCGCGGGAGCAGCCCAGAGAAATAGCAAAAAGACAAAAAAAAAAAAAAAACCTCATCAAAAAAAGTGTTATCCAGTAGCCTGTGGAATTGTTAAGTAGAATGGTGTTTTGACAGTTTATCGATTTTAATTGGCTTCCCAGTACATAGGTGCTGCACAGAAGTTTTGCTTTTGTGTTTGTTTTTGTTTATTTGCTTTATAATTGTAGAATTGATTAGCTCCATGCAATTTACCTAATAAACAGCATTACCAGATGCTTGTGTTCCCAGAGAAAACCAAGACTTGGAGGAATTTACAGGCAGTAAATTTTACTGGTTGGGAGGAGGTCAGTGAATTATGTGTGAAGCCACATTGCCTGGAAGCCAAGAGAACAAGTTCTAGAAACAAGTTACCAGCATTGTGAATTCTGGTCTATACTCACTAGGGTTGTGAAGTCGAGCAAATTAATTAACCACTCTTTTGTTTAGTTCTCTTATCTATAAAGGGTGGATAAAAGAGCATCTAAGTCATATGGCTCGTGAGTTAATTGTGAAGTGAACAGAGAGTGCCGGGGATATACTAACTAACAAACATATCATAACTGCCTAGACCTGTAGTATTAAACAGGGTGACTTTTGGGACGAGATTATGAGTAGTCAGGTACAGATAAAAGGAGAGTTCATTCTTTTTAGGAAATGGAAGGATGCAAAAGCAATGCTGTTTGAAAAGAGTCATGGAATAATGCCAAAGACAATCAGTATTTTTATCAGATTTCATAGAATAGATGTCTATCAAAATGATTATATGGGGATCCTGAATTAATTGTGGAGAAAAAGGCAGAATCCACGGAAAACTAATAATGTATTTTTTATTTGTACTCAACATGACTCTTTGTTTCTGGTATATTTTTGCTTGAAATGCATCACAGTTAAGGTAGTAAAAGTTTGAGTGAAAACAAGTTACTTGGGAATAAATGGGCTATGGGGAAAGCAGATTGCATTAAAGGTCCTGTTCTTTCCCACCTTACATCCAATCTATTGCAATTCATGTCATCTCCACCTTCAAAATATATCTTGGATCTGACTTTCCCCAATTTGACCTCCATCTTCTTCACCTGGCTTATTGCGGGAACCTACATGCTGGTCTCGACAATGCTACTGTTGCACAGTTTTTATTTATTTTCCCCAGAGTAATAGACATAATTCTATATAACCTAATAGTTCCCTGGTCAATCCTCTGCCCCAGCTTGTGTTTCCCCTCTCATCTAGAACAAAAGGTACTGAAATGGGCTGAAAGGCCACCATAGTCCCTCATATTGCCTTATTTCCTGCTCTAACCCTCTTGCTCACTCCACAGCAATAATGTTGGCCTCTTTCTATTTCTTCAAACACATAGAGCAAACACATTTGAGACAGTTGCAGTTCCCTTGCTTAGATCTTGCCTTCCAAAATATTAATACTTTTATATTCTACTTTTTTTTGGTACCCTTATTAAGAAAAATTTCCTGTCTAAATATCAGCTTTTTCTAATTATCCTTGTATCTTACTTGATTTCGTTCTTTACAATGGTATTTTTTACATCAAATAACATTTATTTGTACACTGTTGGGTTTAAAAATCCCAAGGGTGATGGCTTTGTCTAATTTTTTTCTAATAGGAAACTCTGATTTCTTGGACTCAGAATTACGTCTAGGGAGTAAAACTGCAGAAGAGAACTAGCAGACAGTTTAAAACTACATTTTCATAAAATTCTAACTCAAATGCTCTGTCAAAATTTCTTTTGATACCTGTGGCCTATCTAGCAGCCAAAATCTTTCTTTTGCATATTTCACTATGCAAAACTATTTGGTTGTTTTGATTTATCTTCCTAAGATCAAGGAAAATTATGTAGTTTAACATGTTTAATATGAATCACAAATATGCTAATTATACATATATGGCCATTTTCTTTTTATTAAGAGCTTCCTTGGGCTGGATTTCATCATAAATGTCATGTAGTGCCAGCTTAAAACTATTTAGAAGGAATAAAAAGATCTTAAACCAGATAAACAAGAGTGTATCAAGTGTATGTATGTATATATGAATATAAATGTATGTGTATTTGTTTTAGTTTTATGTATATAGTCCTATGTAGAAGATATTAATATATTTTATTATATATATGTATATATAAATGAAACATAAATATATATTTATATATAGAAAGTATAATTAATCAAGTGTGAAAATGATAAAATGGAAAATTATATTTTAATGGATACATTTAACCATGAGAATAAAATTTCCAGTTTTGCTTTTTTTCACTATTTATGAATTGGTCTAGAAAGATAAGTTGAGCATAGCAGGAAAACAATAAAAATACCTGCAATATTTACTCCTACCTCTCTCCACACTGTAATGTATGGCTGAAATAATGTTCCAAGGAGAAAGTATGATTTTCAATGTATTTCTCTGAAGAAGAAATGTGCAATTTATATGTCTATTTACACATTCATTGTAAATGAAGTTTTGAGGGATATAAAAATCCTTATACAATTTTCATTATCATTTCCATAATCACCTACATAGAACTTTGATTTATTATAGGGGAAGGTTGCTTCTTTTTATGAACTGTGGCATCTAGTTTTTAGATTTGAAGCAGTATTTTCTGATTTATGTTGGCATTAATATCATGGACTCTGTGAAAAATCACCATTCCATCCCAGTTGGGCACTACCCTTGGGAGGATAGGTCACGGCTATCTAACAGCGGCATCCACAGCTGTTCGTGCTGACGCAGATTTGAGTGTTATTTCCTTGACAGAGGTCACAGAGAAGCAGTAGGAGATAATTTTATGAGGCATCTGCTATATTTGTGGTTAGACTCATTCTTCAAGATTGACCTATAAACTTTAGTTTCTGCAAGAAAATTACATTAAATCAAGACTCAGGGGCTTATAAATAGAAAGCTATAACAAATGAACTTTCATATGAATGGAATGTTATCTTCAAATGAAAAATCAATATAGTTAAAATTAATAAAATGTTGGTTTCAAAAGAGACTAAAATACAGGTCAAATGAGTATAAATATATGAGTTTAAATATAACTTGAAAAGCTATAAACTATAATATAAAAATCCAGCTAGAGTATGCAAGTATACAGCAGTCAATGCTGAGGTTTATCTATATAATTAAGCTGGAATCTCTTCCTTGAAATACTCATTGTTTAAAACTAGAGCAAGTAAAATATGATTGCAATAAACAATTTAAAGTAATTTTATTTATATATTTATTTTGTCTTTTCTAGGGCTGCACCTGCGGCTTATGGAGGTGCCCAGGCTAGGGGGGCTAATCTGAGTTGTAGCCTCCAGCCTAAGCCACAGCCATAGCAATGCAGGATCTGAGCCGCATCTGTGACCTACACCACAGCTCATGGCAATGCTGGATCCTTAACCCACTGAGCGAGGCCAGGGATTGAACCCACAACCTCATGGTGTCTAGTCGGATGGGAACTCCTAAAGTAATTTTAAATGTTATTATCAACGTCTTATTTAAGCAAAATCTATTCTCAAAAATACTTTGCTATAAATTAATTAAAATCTGAAAGATCTAGCTCTGGTTTCCTCTCCCAAAGCTTATTCCTAGGCTCTTAAGCCATCAGAAAAAAGAAAAAAAAAAAAGTCAGAGGCTTACGAGCTTTGAAGTCAGAACTATGTTCAAGTGTTTCCTTGTTACTTATGTGTGTGACATTGAACAAATTACTTAAATCTTATGAGCTTGTTACTTCATCTGTAAAAACAATATTGAAATTCTGTAGTATAATTTTGTCATAATTATAAAATTAAATGCCCTCAAAATTACCTAGAAAAGTATCAGGTAACTATTAGTTATTTACTAAATATATACTGTGTAAATACTTTATAAGCTCAACTCCAAAAGAATGCTGTATAACTAAACTCTAGGAATTCAAGAAATCAAAATAATTATTTTTATAGAGATAACTTTTATAGAGAACAAGTGATAAAATGTGCTTTCATTTAATTATTTTCTAATTAATTAGTTTTTTTTTTTCCTGAGAACATGTTTTTTCTTGCCTAACACTTTCCAAGAAAAACTCTCAGATGCAGGTATGATGACAGATAGGAGCAAGGTTTGAAAGAGAATTTTGACTGTTTATGAGATAGGCCGTACTCAGGGAAAGAACAGGTTAAGTAGAAGTGACATGATAAATGTGTCCTAAATTAGGGAAAATGTGGATCCTTCAGTTTTGCTCAGTGAGGGAATAGAAGGGTAAGATGTATAGTTAGATATATATCTTTTGTGTGGAAAATTTGAAATTTATTCTATATCTAATGGGAAAACTTTGAGTGTTTAAAATATGCTAGCGACATATATTTAACTACACATGAATTAAAAACTGGTTTTGTAACATAACCAATATAATTTGAGAAAAGTAATTTTTTTGTCTTTTGTCTTTTTAGGCCCACACTTGTGGCATATGGATGTTCCCAAGCTTGGGGTCAAATCAGAGCTACAGCTGCCATCCTATGCCACAGCCATAGCAAAGCAAGATCTGAGCCATGTCTGCAAACTACACCACAGGTCATGACAACTCCATATCTTTAACCCACTGAGCAAGGCCAGGAATCGAACCCACATCTTCATAGATACTAGTCAGGTTCATTAACCACTGAGCCACAATGGGAACCTTCAGAAAAGTATTTTTGAATACAGAGATAAATAAGTCCTAATCTCCTCTTCAAGAAAATTTATAAAACTGAACATTTTAGACAGAGAAACACTAGATACACTCAAATATTTTTCATTTGACTTTATTACCTGTTTTTGCAGATGGAAATTGTATCATTTCCATAAAGGTTGTAAAATACATTGAAAAATAAATCTAGCTAGGGAAGTGGCCAAATAAGCAGAGTAGGAAGACCCTGAGATAATCTCCTTCTACAGGTACATGGTAATTACAGCTATTTACAGAACAGCTATCAATGAGAACAAGCTAAAGACTAGCAGAAATTATTTTCCATAAACCAAAACTCAAAAGAAGGAACCATAATGAAATAGGTGGGAGGGGCAGAGATGAGAGTAGTCAAGACCCTCAACCATATATATGTAACTCACAAATGGGAGGAAAATCAGAACTCAGAGGTTCTTCCAAAAGAGCAAAAGTTTTGATCATCACATTGGGCTCACTAGCTTAGGGCTCCTTCATTAGAAAGAAAAGCCTCCAGAACATTTGGCTTTGAAAGGCAGCATGGCTTTTTTTCAGGAGAGCCAGAGAGGGATAGGAAATAGAGACTCCACTCTTAAAAGGCATTCTCAAACTGTCACAAGCTCTAAATCCCAGGACAGAAAAAATAATTTGAAAAGAGCTTGGGTCAGAGCCATTTACTGATCATAGAGAGTGTCTCAAAAAGGCAGGAGTTAACTGGGACACATCATGGAGGCACAGAGGCTGTCAACAGCTATTTTGGGGACCTCATTCTATCACGAGGACACTGGTGCTGGCAAGCAGCATTCTATAGTCCTTCCTCTAGGTTATTAGTGCCGGGACTTGATTTCTCCACTAATCAGTCAACACCTGTCTTGGCATACCCGAGACCAAGCAATTAACTGTGTAGGGGTAAAATTCTACTCACCAGTAGGCAGGATGATGTATGACACCCGGGGCCCCTTGCTACCCTGGAACTTGACACAATCTACCAGGGGACTGAGAGCCAGGCCCCACCTACCAGTGGGCCAGTACTAGCCCCAATATGGTGGGGCCAACAACCAGAGACTCTAGAACACAGCTACTCTCATCAGAAGGTTGACACTAACCCTGTGACCCTCTTGGCATACATCCAGCACACAGCAGTCTCTTCACTAAGTAGAGCCTGGCAAACAATCTGACTAGGGGCCAAATGTACCTACCAGCATACCCAAAGTTGTCAATCCATCGCAAGAGAAGGGCCTAGACAGTCCCCTTAGAGGATGCTCCTAGAGTATATATCTTTGATAACCAAAGAGGAGTGAACATTTTGGCCTATGGGACATCTCTTAACTTAGGCCACTTCTCCCAGATAGGAACATTTAACCAATCTATTAAATGCATGGAAATAAAGACAGAGAATTAGGCAAAATTAAGTTACAGAGGAATATTTTTGAAAAACACAAATCAAGATAAAAACCTCAGAAGAATGAAGTGAAGATAATCAATATACGCAATAAAGATTTCAAGTAATGATTATAAAAATGTTTAAATAATTTGGAAGAAGAATAGATGAACACTGAGAAGTCGAACAAAGTTAAAAAATATAAAGAAGAACCAACATGAGCTGAATAATACAGTACTGAAATTATATATATATGCCAGAAAGAATCAATAGTGCCTTATATGACATGGAGAAGTGAATCAATGAATGAGAAGACAATTGTGGTGGTAATCACTCAAGTTGACTAAAAAAAAAAAAAAAAAAAAGAATGAGGCCAATTTAAGAGACCACTAGGACAACATGAAGAATGCTAACATTTGCATCATATGCATCCCAGTAGGAGAAGGGAGAAAGAGCCACAAAACATGTTTGAAGACAAAATAGATTAAAAAAATTCCTAACCTGAGAAAAGAAGCAGATATCCATGTCCAGGAAGCACAGACATTTCCAAACACGACCGATCCAAGAGGACCACACCAAAACACATTTCAATTAAAACAGCAAAAATAAAAATTACTCAAAGCAGTAAGAGAAAGCAGTAATTTATATACAAGGAAACTCCCATAAGACTATCAGCTGAATTTTCACCACAAACTCTTCAGGCCAGAAGGGAGTAGAAGGACATATTTAAAGTTATTAAATGAAAAACTCACAAAAATACTCTGCTCAGTAAGGCTAACATTCACATTTTAAGGACAGATCAGGAGTTTTACAGACAAGGAAAATGTAAAAGAGCTCAACACTCAAAAACAGAGTTTTTAAGAAATATTAAAGTTACTTCTATAATTGAAAAATTAAAAAAGTTAGAAACAAAATTGTGAACATAAAATCTCATTGTTAAAGGCAAATATAAAATAGAGATAGTAGATCAATTACTTATAAATCTACTGGGAACGTTAAAAGAAAACAGTAATAAAATGATCTATAGTATTTTGGGGATACACAAACCAAAATATATGATATACAATGTCAAAACATTGGAGGGGATAAAATGAAGAGTTGGCAACACATGTTCAAATTTAAGACATCACTTACATAAAATAATCATCTACATATATATTGTTATATATAAACGTTATGGTAACCACAAACCAAAATTCTGTAAGTGATATACACACACACACGAGAAATGAATACAAACATAACATAAAGGGTAGTTAACAAGTCACGAGGAAGCAGTAAAAATTAAATGTACAAAAATAACTACAAAAATAACCTCCAAATTATTAATAAAATGCATTATTTATATACTTAATTATATTAATGTCAATAAACTAAGCACTCTAATCAAAAGACAAAATGTTGAATGGATATAAAACCAAGAACCACCTGTATGCTGCCTATAACAGAGTTATTTCATAGTTAAAAATACACACAGACATAAAGAAGTAGTATAGAAAAAGTCATTCCATGAAAATGGAAATAAAAACCAGAGTGGCTAAATTTATATCAGGTAAAATAGACTTTAAAACAAAGTGAAATAAGACACAAAGAAAAGCTCTACAAAATGATAAGGAACAATCCAACAAGAAGATGTAACAAGTGAAAATATATATGCACAAACATACGCAGACCTAAATACGTGAAGCAAATATTAACAGATACAGAGACAGATATTGGTCTTAACATAATATTAGTAGAGGACTATAATACCCCACTTATATCAATGGACAGATTGTCCAGACAGAAAATGGATTAGGAAACATTGCCTTAAAGGACATATTATACCAGATAGATTTAATAAATATATATATATATATAATATTATATAAATATAAAAATATACATACATTTATATTAAAATATAAATTAAACTAAATGTAAAAACATATTTATAACATTCATATATACATGAAACTTGCTATCCAAAGGCAGCAGAAGGCACATTCTTTCCAAATACACATGGAACATTCTCCAGTATAGAACACATGCTAGGCCAAAATAATTTTCAGTAAGTATAAGAAGATTAAAATCACATCAAGTATGTTTTCTAACACAATAGTATGAGACTGGAAATCATCTACAAGGAAAAAAACTGCAAGAAACACAAATACTCGGAGGCTTAATAATATTCTATTAAAAAAACAATGAGTCACTGAAGAAATCAAAGAGGAAATTAAAATAATACCTGGAGACAAATGAAGACAAAATTGCAACTGTCTACAATCCACAAGATGCAGCAAAACAGTTCTAAGAGGTTTACAGTGATACAAGCCTACCTCAAGAAATAAGAAAAATCTCACACAGTCTAATTGTACAACCAAAGGGAATAGAAATAAAATAAAACAAACAAAACTCAAAGTTAGTAGAAGGAAAGAAATAATAAAAATTAGAGCATAAATAAATGAAATAGATGAAGAAATATTTTAATAAAACTAAGAACAGCTCTTTTGAAGAGAACAAAATTAATATGAGTAGACAGATTGCTAGTAAAGAAACTGAAATAGTAATAATAAAAACTCCCAACAAACAAAATCCAGGACCAGATGGCTTCACAGGTGAATTCTATAAAATATTTAGGGAAGAGTTAGCACCAATCCTTCTCAAACTATCCCCCAAATTTTCAGAAGCAGGAATAATATGAAGTCACACAATGAGGCCAGCCTTGTCCTGCTACCAAAACTAGACAAAGATATGAACAAAACAAAGGAACAAAAAATTACAGGTCAATGTCACTGGTAAACATACATGCAAAAATCCTCAACAAAATATTAGTAAACCAAATTCAACAATATTTTAAAATGATAGTACATCATGATCGAATGGGAGTTATCTCGGTGATATAAGCATGATTCATATCTGCAAACCAATCAATGTGATATACCACATTAACAGATTGAAAAATAAAAGTAGTATGATCATATCAATAGATGCAGAGAAAACTTTTGACAAATTTCAACACTCTTTCATAATAAAATCTCTCAATAAAGTTGGTATAAAGGGATTGTACCTCCACATATTGAAGGCCATATATGATAAGCCCACAGCTAACATTATACACAATGGTGTAAATTTGAAATTATTTCCTCCAAGTTCAGGAACAAGAGAAGGATACCCAATCTCTCCACTTTTCTTCAATATAGTACTGGAAGAGACAAAAGGGAGAAATAAAAGGAATCTCAACTGGAAAGAAAGAAGTTAAACTGTCACTATTTGCAAATAGGAAAATATATACATAGAAAATCCTAAAGATACCACCTAAAAAACTGCCAGAACTCATCCATGAATTCAGTAATATTGCAGGATATGCAATTAATATTCAGAAATATTCTGTGTATTTATATACTAGTAAAAATCTATCAGAAATAAAAATTAGGAAAACAATTCTATTTATAATCTCATCAAAAAAAAAAAAAACACCTAGGGATAAATTTAACTGAAGAGTTAAAAGACCTGTATTTGGAGAACTATAGGACACTGATGAAAGTAATTGAAGGTGACACAAACAGATGGAAATACATACTGTGCTCACAGACTGAAATTGCTCATATTGTTAAAATGATATTACCATCCAAGGCAATCTACATATTCAATGCAATCCCTATCAACATATCATTGGCATTTTCTATAGAACAGGAATAAATAATGCTAAAATTTGTTTTGCAACATAAAAAACCCTGAGTAGCCAAAACATACTGAGATAAAAGAACAAAGGGGGAAATATTACACTCTGTGGTTTTTAAATGTACTACAAAGTTACTATAATCAAAACAGTACTACTTGCACAAAAATAGACACATAAATTAATAGACTAGAAAAAGGAGCCCCCCAAAAAACATACACTATATGAGTAATTAATCTATAGAAAAAAAAGCAAGAATATATAATGGGGAAAGTAAGCCTCTTCAGTAAATACTTTGGGAAACTGGACAGCTATATGCAAAATAAACTGGACCACTTTCTCACACCATATACATACATAAATGCAAAATCTGTGAAAGACTAAAATTGAGGACCTCGAATTACAAAACTTTTAGAAAACACAGGTAATATCCTCTTTGACATCAGTCCTAGCAATATTTTTTGAATATGTCTCCTCAGACAGGGAAAGAAAAGCAGAAATAAACAAATGGGACTACGTCAAACTAAAGCTTTTTTGCACAGTAAAAGAAACTGTCAACAAAACAAAAAGGCTGCGTACTAGATGGGAGAAGATATTTGCAAATGATTTATCTGATAAAAGATTAATATCTGAAACATAAAAAGAACTCATACAACTCAACCTCAAAAAAATGATCAGATTAAAAAAATAAGCAGTGAAATTAAAAAGACGTTTTCCAAACAAAACATACAAATGGCCAAAAGGCACATAGTCACTTATGATGGAGCATGTTAATGGGAGAAAAAAGAATGTATACGTGTAAATGCAACTGTCTCACAATTATGTACAGTAGAAAAAAATTGCATTGGGCAAATAACAGTAAAAAAAAATTTTAAAGTAAAAAATAAATTAAAAAAAAGATGCTCAGCATCACTAATCATCATGAAAATGTAAATAAAAATCACAATATCACTTCACACCTTTCAAACGGCTATTATCAAAAAGATAACTGATAGCAAGTGTTGATGTAGAGAAAAGAGAATCTTCTGCAATGTTGATGGGATTGTATATTGGTGAATCTGTTATGGAAAACATGGAGATTCCTTAGAAAATTAAAAATAGAACTGCCACGTAATCCAGCAATTCTACTCATGGGTATTTATCTAAAGAAAACAAAAATGCTAATCAGAAGTGATATATGCATCTCTATATTTGTTGCAGCATTATTTACATTAGCCAAGATATGGAAGCAACCTAGGTACAAGTCAACAGTTAAATGGATAAAAAATATGTGGTATGCATGTATGTGTATGTATACATATAGATATATGCATATAATTAAATATATATATATAATGAAATATTACTCAGACATAAGAAAGAAAGAACTCTTGACCTCTGTGACAACATGAATGTACCTAGAGATATTACTCTAAGTGAAATGAGTCAGACAAAGCAAGTGAAATACTGTATGATTTCACTTACATGTGGAATCTAGAGAAAAATTAAATGAACAGACATATCAAAACAAAAACCGAAGTATCAATACAGAGAACAAACAGATGGTTGCTATGGGGAGGGAACTGGAGAGGAGAGAAACAAATGAGGGAATTTATGAAGTACAAACTTCTACTTATAAGTTAGTCATAGGTATTAAATGTACAGTGTGAGGAATATAGTCAATAGTTATGCATTTGTTTGGTGACAGATAGTAATTAAACCTATCATGGTAATTATTTTGAAATACAGATGTATCAACACACTATGTCATGTAACAGAAACTACAGTGCTTTGTTTGATTATCCTTCAAAAACAAATAAACAACTCATAGAAAAAGGGATCAAACTTATAGTTACCAGATGTAACTGGTATTAGAGGGAGGGGAATTTGGGACAAAGGTAGTCCAAAAGTACAAACTTCTAGTTATAAGACAAATAATTACCAAATATTTAATGTGCAACATGAAAAATAGAGCTAACACAATTATATTATACACTACACTTGAAAGTTGTTAGTAGAGTTAATCCTAAGAGTTATCATTACAAGGAAAAATGTTTTTTTATTTCTTTAATTTTTAAACTTTCAAGATGATGGATATTCACTAAACATTTTGTGGTAATCATTTCATGATATATGTAAGTCGAAATATTATGTTGTATGTACTAAACTTATATAGTACTGGTATATCAGTTATATCTTAGTAAAAGTGGAAGAAAAAAATCCCAAATGACACAAAAAAATAATCATAATCACAATATTTTTTAATTAAAATGAAAACAATTCCCCAAAGAATTACATTAAAAGCTTTTGTGTTCAGTAAATTTTCAATTCAATAAATTACTATATGAATCAATAACCAGTGTTCTTAAATAAAAAGTGTATGGACTTACTTCTGTTTTCATTATTAACTTTAAGAAACTAATGACTTGTTTTGCTGAATGCTTAAAAGTAAAAAAGCTAGGAAAGCTGAAAAAAATCTATTAATTATTTCTTCCACACTAGAGGACACTGCATACTTGCTTCTTATGTGCAGAGGGAGAGAGAGGGGTTTCACTACAAACTTTCCCAATCTTTGGAATCCTCTAAGAAAATACTAAGACTTTCAATATTTTTTTAAATTATGAAGACCTCATAAGTCTTATTCAGAAATGATATAGAATTTTAAAGAATTGCTGGTAACATGAAAATTATGTTGAAATTTTAGAGGCTCTAGGCATTCCTCATTGATTCAATCAAGGAGCCAAAAGGAAAAAGAGGTAGTAATGAGTAACATTTGTTTATCTTTATTTAATTTTGAATTATAAATTGCTGCCCTAGGAGACCCATTGTGATTGAAGGATGCCCATTTTCACAGAACTGGTATTTGATTCTTTAATTGAAAGTATTAAAAATACTTGTACAACATTAAGGAATTTTCTCTATGACAGATTTGTAAACATCATTTTTATTTCAAATTACTTTATGCATATAATATTCAAAGATTTACAAGAAAAATAAAATGTGTTAAATAATGACAAACAATAATCATACGAAGTTAGAGAATGATAAAGAAACGGAAGAAAGGGGGAACGCTTTACTTAAATGCACAAAGAAAATCAAGCCTATCACCTGACTTATTGGGTAGAAATGGGAAGTAGTGACATTTTTCTCTTTCTTTCCCCTTCTAGTTACTAGAATAACATGTTTTTGATCTCTGAGCACTAAGCCATGGGGGAATGTGCCAAATTATAACAAATTACTGAATATTATTACCTATGGCTTGGTAAGAGTCCCAGTATTTGCTTAGAGGGCAAGTATTTTGACAGATATTTGGAAGAAATAGAAATGCGGTAAATTAATGGTCGGTTGAATGGTATTAAAAGTGAAAAACCATGTAGGGTTAATATTTACAATCAGCAATTGGAGACATAATAAATAGCAAAATATGGGACATTTGTCAAGTTATATATTTTATATGCAAAGTAAGTACAAAGATGTGAACATTCTCCAATTTTATTTTTCTTTTTTAATTCAGAATATGATGTTTGGATATGCTATGAATAATAAAATAAAAAGCTTAATAGATGAATGACTGAATAGTAACCTAACAATTTGAAGGGAATGAAAGTTCTACTTAAGAGCTTAAATGTAAAATTTATTTTGTTATTTTATTCATCTCAAGTATTATGTAATGGAAACAATCTTTTTCATTTTCCATGAGAGCTGAAGAGTAAAGAGTGAGGGGTATTGGATTATAAGTTTTTCCAATGATTTATTATGATTTATTAAGAAAACAACTTTCCAGGAGTTCCCTTGTGGCTATACATGTTAAGGATCTTGCACTGTCACTGCTGCAGCTCTGGTTACAGCTGAGGTGCAGGTTTGATTTCTGGCCTGGGAACTTCTACATGCTTCTGGAACAGCTCCCCCCCAAAAAAGAAAAAAAGACAATAAAAAATTCTCTTAAAAATTTCTATTTAACCACAGCAGACCTGTTATAAAAATATGATTGATAGTGTGAGAAAACTGACAATGATAGATGTAATTTAAGATTGACAAGGTCCAGCGTTCTTCTATTCTTCTTGTATCCTGCCCTGTATTTTCTTCAAGAAATGATAATAGTTTAATTTGCTGTAAACTGGCTTTTTTCTTCTGTTAATCTTCCTTTAATCAATCAAAATCCTCACTACCTAATTATATCTAGTTTGGAAAGAAGGAACATTAAGCACATAATAATTAAAACATGTAAATTTCATATGATAAATACAACAGAATAAAATATAATAAATCGAAATAGTGAAGGAGGCTTAAACATGATTGAAATAGTGAAGGAGTGAAAAACATGATTGAAATTGAAACAGTGAAGGACTCTGAAAAACATAATTTTTAAGAAGGTGAAGGATATGTTATGAAAGGAGTATAGATTTAGCAGAGAACGTAAATCACTAAGTCTCTGAGGTGGGAATATTCTTGTTAAACTGAGAAACACTCTATAGTCCAGTGCAAACAAAGACGATTAAGCTAGAGACACATGCAGGAATATGAAATTAGGGAATAATAGGGACAAAACATCCTGTAAATATGTGAAACTGTTGGGGAGTTTGAAACAGAGGAGTAATATAGTTTGTTCCAAATGATAATGTTGGAGACCCACATTGCCTAGGCAGATGGCGAGAACATGGTAGCGAGGGAATGACATGGTCTAAGAATACCTCTCGTGGCTTGGATGAGAATGGTGGTGATGAGAAATGGTCAGATAATTGTCATATTTTAAAGGAATCTTTTGTTGATTAATTGAATATGAGATGTGGAGAGTTATGTTTTCAGCATGAACAATAGGAAGGATATTATCATTTGTTGAGTTGCACAAGTTTTTGACATTTTAAGTTTGAAATATCAACTTGAGATACCAATTGATCACCTGTGTGGAGACATCAAATAAGGGTTAGATCCAGGCTGGTTTGGTTGATATCATTCCCTGGACTCAAAGAAATCAACAAAAGAGTAGGGGTATAAGGAGAAGAAATTTTTTTTTCTAGGACTAAACATTAGGTATTACATCATTTGAAAATTGGGAATGATAAGGAGGAGCTTAGCATGCAGACTGATAGCATGCTTCCACTGAGGCATAATGAAAACCAGGAGAGTGGTGTTTCCTGGGAGCCAAATGGTGAAAGTATTCCAAAGCAGAGAAATAAATTAACAGTTCAAATACTAATGATAGTTAAGAAAAAGTGAACTGAGGCGTGACCATGGATTTCTCACTGTGAAAGCCATTGTCAATTTCATCTAAACTAGCTTCATTCCACTGGTAGTCATGAAAATCTGAGTGGAGTGAGTTCAAGAAATAAGAATTTCTGATTGTGTTATGGGACAGATACTTGGGTTGAAATCTCTTATGTAAACAACAAAAGCAATCATGAGTAACTTTAAAAATTCTCTGTACAATCACTGATGATGTGTGAAGAACACTAATATTTCCTAGCTATGAATGAGGGCAGTTGAAACCTAGAAAATTAAGTAGATTAAGGTTCAAGTTCATTCTCAATGCTTTCATATAACCAGATAAAACTGAGATCCATAGGCCATAGAAAAGAGAAAATAGGGCACATGATCCAGCCAGGGTTGGAAGTCC
The DNA here is from genome assembly GCF_016906955.1 of Phacochoerus africanus. NCBI lineage: Eukaryota > Metazoa > Chordata > Mammalia > Artiodactyla > Suidae > Phacochoerus > Phacochoerus africanus. The sequence continues at coordinate 37,196,980 of NC_062556.1, read as the reverse complement.
AAAAATAGATTTCTCCTGTAAAGTGAGGACTTTCAAAAAATACACTCTCATTGTAAGGTTAAATGAAAACTAATCTCCCTAACCCCTGGAGAATTGTCAAGAAATTAAGTTACATCTGGCTATTACCTGATTTTGAAGGGGGATCATTGCTGGAAATTTGAGACCTCACTTTAAACTTCTTATGGATTTGCTAACTCCATTTGCAATACCTGCAAATTCAATATTTTCTTAAAAATTATAATTTATAGCAATCCCAGACTCATAGTATTACCAAACACCTGGCAGAAGCAAGAGACAAAAACTTCTGAAAGGACTTTCTCTGATCCGAAGCCAGAATAATAATTCTACAAATAAAATGGCTTTGAAAAGGTCTAGATTAGAGCAAAAATAGAAATAAATTTAAAGGAGTACAAATTTATTAAGCTTGTGATAAAGTAAGGCTCAATCAATTAGTTGAATGTAGGATGTAAATTTTGTCTAGAAATATATTTAAGGAATTTGTTAGTGATTATAAATGAGTAAACCAGCTATAATGGAAAAAATAAAAATCATTATATATATTAAAAAAAAAAGCAAGAATATTTGCCATTCCTTTTGAATGACACCTAGAAGGCAGTGGTCAATAAGACCACACTAAAAAAGCAAGTACCAAAATCTATGGTGTATGTTAGTGAGTCTTTGGAATCTTCTCTATCTTGAAATCAGTATTTGGAATTTCCAGGGATGAACACCTACTTCTGAGGATAATAAATGCCTAGAAATTGGGTATTAAATGTAGCAATAGAACATATAATCACATAACTGACATAGTGGGAAAATAAGAAAGATATTACTAAGAGCAAAAAAAAAAAAAGAAAAGAAAAAAAAGAAAAAAGTAACAAAAGGCATTAGTCATACCAGTCTGAAGAAGACAGGAGACAACTATGGGTCTCTTATGAGTCAGAGAAATGAAACTTTTATGTGAAGTGGTGGCACTCAAAGGGCTGCACTTTTGAGAAAAGGGGAGATGAGAAAATAATAATACCTACCAGAAAAATCAAATTAAACAGAATCTAATGATTCCTCATCAAGGCTCCTGTTATTAAACACAAAACAGATTTTGAGTTTTCTCAAGACTTTACTCACATAGTTTTCAAGTTCTACTTTATGGGTCTACATAGTCTGAGATCATGTGAAGTGAAAATTTTACATAATACTTGAGCCAAAGCTAAGTGGAAGAAGCAAGTGCAAAAATTTCTGAAAGAACATATTCCTAATATGAACAGTAAAGGGCTTTGACTGAGAATACTTGATAATTAACTCAGCATTTAAACTTACTAAAACACAGATGCTTGCAACCTAAATGAATGTAAATATAAATGTTTTTTTTTAATGCAGAATTAGTCCATAAAGAATTCCTATAAAGTACCATTGGTAAAAGGTATTAGCTATAATATAATCGATAAATACAAGAAAGGATTTTAAACACAAAGAAGAAAAAGATGCTATCAAAAATAATGCAAAAGACTTGAGAATCAAACATTTTCCTTATATAAAATGTATGATTGTTAATGTTAGAAATTTAATGTAAGAGGGAAGCACCATATCAAACAGTTTAAAAACTACTTAGGGTGAATTATTTTTAGAATTGCCCAATGTGTACAAATGTGCTTATCTAAACTTTTATAATCTTTTTGACCTAAAATGTCATACCATAGTTTTTTTTTCAGCAAGAGTCACCTCTTTGGGACTTAGTTTTCTTATATAAATCTTCTCAACTAATTAATGGTAAGTATTTTAATTATATATTGTGTGATTCTTTAGTGACATGGAAACTAAGATGATAAAAATTACATGATAAATCATACTTATGTTTTTCATAAGCAATTTTTAATAACTTTTGCCTGCATTACTCTGCCAGTTATTTGTTTTGTAGGTCATAAATTCTCTACAATCAATTTAAATTATTCTATGGATATTCATCCACAACATGCCTATTGTTCTGTTCCGCTTTAAATATTATATTCTGAATTTGCATTGTCTTAAATAAACTCATTCTTTAAAATATTCTATTTTTCTTTATAAAAATCATTCCTAGTCTTGTGACTTACACTCTGGTTTCACCCATTTCTCTACCCTCAGATATCAATGATGTTATTGTTCAAATTAATATTACTTAGATTTTGGCTATAATATAAAATGTATAAAGCTAAAAAGGAAGAAATAAAACCACATTACTGTTCCTTTTGTTACTTCTCATACATAATTCCTGATACCTTAAATTAAATACAAATACCTCAATTAGGATAACAACTCTTTATAGGTTTCATTCTCCAGGAAGTGAACTCCCAGATAGATCAGAGTTTGGAGAATTCATTAGAGAATGTTCTCAGGATCAACCAATGGAAAGAAAGAAAAAAAATTGAATTATTCAGTGAAAAAATATGTAATTTAGTATCATTTCATTGTAAGCCAGAGCATAGTCCTTAAGGAGATATAAAGTGAATATGTCCCTTCAGAGTTTGCCAAATTGGTGCCTGGTGGCTGGACCTTTATACTCCCATGAAGACCAATCTTTCCTGGGAATGAGATTTAACTGCAAGATAGCTGAGATCAAAGAGCTACATGTCTACACCTCTCTATGTGGGTGGTGGTCAGAGAATAATTCCTTCATTCCTGAAGAAGGAATTAGTGATACACTTTATTCATCACAACAGTTTTGAATACATGGGTCCATCTTTGACCTGCTCCCAAAATACCTGCTTCCTACTCTTAGCTCCCTAGTGTAAAGGACAATAGTGAAGGCATCAATATTTGCAGATATTGATCTATATTCTTTATTTATGTTGTATACCAACATTTACTTTATTTTATAAAGGTATAAATATATAAAATATGTTTTATCTTCATCCTAATGAGGTTGCTGTGATATACTTGCTATCAAAAGGACTAAGATTTTTATGCAGCTTACTTACAGAAGAATGTCTTATCTATCAAGTGGCTAATAATATTCTTGAAAATAAAGGCCGTCTTTGTTTCCACAATTCCTAAAATTGTATTTAAGAATATGTACAATCTTGTATGAATATCTGCATGAATAAATGGAAAATAGAAACATAAATGCAACAGTTCTATACATGTTTAATTAAATTGAATTGCCACATGATTAAAGCTAATAGTTTAGTTTCTTTGCAAAAACTTCAGACACGACAATCCAATATGAATGTATGAATGCCTAAAATAAAGTCATGATTGTGGTATGATTCCTGATTCTCATTTCTCTAACTATGATCTGATAATACATTTCTATTCTGGGATATTAGACAAAAATATGGGGCCTGTGAATAATATCATAAGCTGTTAAAGTCCTTTTAAAACATCAGCACAATTCAGTCCCCAAGAACCTCAGGGTAACTAAATGGGTTGCGTTCTTCCTCAAGAACAGGTGTAGTAATTTTAATACATTTAACTATTTTATATGGGATCCAACTACTAAGTATTATATATATATATAGATATAATTAATACTACTAAGTATTATATATATATATATAGATATAATTAATACTACTAAGTATTATATATATATATATATATATATATATATATATATATATACATCTATCTATCTATCTATCTGTCTATATACATATCAATGATATCTGGAGCTATTAATCTGTGGATAGACTGTATAAATTTACTTCTTTTTAAAAATATATCTTTTCAAGGACTTAATTACACCTTAATTGACAAAATTTATCTTCATTATTTTTTTTTGCATGAGCTATAAAATTATATTTATATTCATAGTCACCTTGGATACATAATAAATTTTCTATCACTCTTTAATTACAGTGATTTTCATTATTAATTATTTCCTTCAAAACAATAAAATCATCACACCATTGCTAAAATCATGAGTGAAATAAATCAACTAATTTATTGTTTTTTATTATGTTGTAATCAAATATACATGTAATATGTATGATACACAAAATAAAATTATTAAATACTACATATATGCTTTTGATGAATAATTTTTATTTTTATCAGTTATACATTTTAACATTTCATTCAATAAAAATATATATGATACTCTTTTAGTTTGAAGCACATTAATGACTACCACTATAATGCATATTGGGCTGCACCTTGCAGGCCTACAAAGCCTGCACTCGCCCAGCTTCAAGACTGAAGAAAGAACTTAGAGCCAGCAACAGAGACATTAGTATTTTAATGGATGGAAGACCTTACACATCTGAGGCAAGGTTCTGGAGCAACACTCCACCAACTGCAGCAGGCAAGAGCAGGACATGCTGGCAGTTTTTGTTCATGGGGGAAGGGGAGATTGACAGTTATAGGGAGAATTGATATCTGGTTGACTCACTGATTACCAGGGAAAGTAGCAGAGGGGAACCACTCACCACCCCTTTGATAAGAACCATTATTAGCTGAGACATGGACAAGTGTGTATAAAGGTCAGTCATGTGAATTGAATGTAGTTGAGGCAGGCAATTCTCTAGCTGGGAATGTACAGAAAGCAAGAGAACAGCCATCTTGAGTGGCCTGACCATAACTTCTATATATATAGTACAGATATGGATTAGAAGGTTACATCAAAATTCCGCTAATCATAACTGTGTTTGTATTAATCAAATTTGTTAACTTATTACTAATTTTTACAATGTTGAAAGTAGACATGGTACTGTTAAAGTAATCACTTTTACCACATTGTCGTTTAGGGGAAAAACTTATGATAGAAATAATGAAAAAATCAAAGGATAAGTATATTTTTAATGAATTGCTAACTTTTTCAACTTAACTTTAGATAGCTTGTAGTTTATGCAGGTCTTTCATATTGAATATTTATTATATAAAACAATATCTTACAGCAAAAACAAGTACATTAATCAGGAACTCCCATATTAAAGTACACATTAGGTTCAATATTTCTGCTTTGGCCAGAATTCTATTTCATCCTACTGAGCAGGCCATAGCTGGATGAGAGAAGTATGAGGAATAAATATATGACAAACAAATTTATATGTTATAAATAAATATATAAATTATATGTTTTGCTATATTGGATTTTGGAACAATTTTTTAACCTAGGATAAATTTGGAAGTTAATTGTAAACAACATAAACATGAATGAAGTAACTCAATAAAAATGTATTTCAGGGAGTTCCTGTCGTGACTCAGTGGTTAACAAATCTGACTAGGAACCATGGGGTTGCAGGTTCTGTCCCTGGCCTTGCTTAATGGGTTAAGGATCTGTCATTGCTGTGAGCTGTGGTGTAGGTTGCAGACATGGCTCGGATCCTGCGTTGCTGTGGCTCTGGCATAGGCTGGCAGCTACAGCTCCATTCGACCCCTAGCCTGGGAACCACCATATGCTGCAGGAGCAGCCCAAGAAATGGCAAAAAGACAAAAAAAATAATAATGCATTTCATGAAATCTCATGGACTGCAAAGAAGTAAAATCATGTCAAGGGTATTCAGGATCTGACTAGGAACCATGAGGTTGCGGGTTCGGTCCCTGCCCTTCCTCAGTGGGTTAATGATCCGGCGTTGCCCTGAGCTGTGGTGTAGGTTGCAGACACGGCTTGGATCCTGCGTTGCTGTGGCTCTGGCATAGGCTGGTGGCCACAGCTCCGATTAGACCCCTAGCCTGGGAACCTCCATATGCCGCAGGAGCGGCCCAAGAAATAGCAAAAAAGACCAAAAAAAAAAGAGTATTCAGGAAGAGTGTGAACCTGGGATGATCTCAGATCCCTAGTAGCATAGTTCTTTATAATATTCTTCTATTAAAGCAACCCAGCATATAAATTTGTCTTATGACACAAATGCAGAAAAAGTTAATGATTTTTGCTTTTTGCTAATCAATGAATAGTCTTCTTTGGGATTAAGAGTTTTCTGTTGTCCAATTAGCTATTGATAAAGATCAATAGTGGAAATATGTACGGAAGTATGTAAGAACATCCTTCTGTTTCACTGAATGTCTAAACAATCCAAGATAGTGATTGTCTCATTGATTTTCAACTGGATTTGTATCTCAATAATTCCTAAATCATTCGAATTTCCCCATATATTTACCAAGAATATTTCTTGATAGCTCAGCTGTTCTATTGATACAATGGTAAGGAAATAAGAAAGTTTGAAGGCATAGAAATTGAAGTAGAGATGAAGAAAATAAAAACATATTGTATAATTTTTTTTGAAGACAACCATCCAAGGGGATAAAGCTCACTTGAAGTAGGTGAATAGGTGATGATAAAGCAAAGAGTATCATGACATTGTTTGAAATCCAAGGGAAGAGAGAGGGAAAGTAAAGTAGTTTGTAATTAGTACTTGTTTTGCAACAGATACTATTTAAGGTCATTGACATATTCCTCTCTCTCTCTCAAATAAAGCTTGTGGCAAGTAGGTGAAGAATTATGCCATCTTAAATAAAGATTTCTGAAACAAAGAGTGATTAACATGTCTAAATTCACAGAGCTTTTGGATGGTTTAACTATGACTCAAACCTGAATGTCTCTAAGTTCAAATTCCATGGATTTTTTCAATTCTTCATAGCAGGAATGTCAGAAGAACATAATTTTAAAAGATAATAAATTGACATCTGCAGAAGTACATGTATAAAATTCAGAACTATGAGTAGCAATGAGTAAAAACTCAGGATCCTGAGAAATATTGATCAGAGAATTTAAAGAATGAGTGAGAAATTAGCTAAAGAAACAATTTCAATATTTATTCACCTGAATTAAGCTCCAGATTTCTAAAAATAAGTTATTTGTTACCCTTCAATAAATATTTGTATTATAATTCAATATTAGCACTTCAATGAAAATTATGACATTTCACTCACAGTTCATTCCTTTCTGTGGTTTGGTGCCTCCATATTTGACATTTTATGTTTATTTATTTTTTACACATATCTCTTTTATAGTAGGCATTTTTAAATTTCTCAGTTTAGCATTCCTGGGTCACAGAATTGGCATCACAACTCTTCACTCAATTCTTGTCCCATTGTTCCCTTTCACTCACTCTTTAGATAAATTCTACATTTAGCAGTAAACAGAGGAGAAAATTTGAGAATCTTGTGAAAGCTCTTCCTAATGACATTCTTTGCTCACTACTCTGTGAATAATAATGACAGCTAATTTAAACTTAATACACAGGCAATTTCTTTGAATATCCACACCAATAGCTTTAGAAAGTCAATGATCTCAAGGCTGAGGTAAAATCTCTGGGACAATTTAGGAAATTTTCAACTCACTGAGCAAACATAAGCAAAAAAATCTCTGGAAAGAAGTTATAAGACCACATATTAACATTTAGTTAAATTCATACTATGTGCAAATACTTTAATATTTCTATATAAATTTAGCGTTTAGATGTATTGAATACAGCCATGCTTATATCTATATAATATGAATGAAAATATATATTTATTTTTTATTTTAAACTATTTATTTAATATATTAATTTTTGTTATAGTTCATTAACTTTTCAAAATTTAATTTTATTGGAGTATATTTGATTCACAATGTTGTATTAGTTTCAGGTGTACAGCAGAGTGAATCACTCATACATGTAAATACATCCATTCTTTATTCCCACATAGGTTATTACAAACAATTGAATAGATTTTCCTGTGCTGTACAGTAGGTTCTCACTGATCATCTATTTTATACAGTAGTGTATATATGTTATTTCCACCCTCCCAATTCTTCTTTCCCCTCAACAGTTTCACCTAGGGTAACCATAAGACTGGTTTTGAAACCTATGAGTTTGATTCTGTTATTTGTAAATAAGTTATTTTGTATGATTTTCATTAGATGCCACATATAAATTATATAATATGGTATTTGCCTTTCTCTGACATATTTCATTCAGTATGATAACTCATGTTTCTATAATTGTATTATCATGGGAATATAATTGGTGTTTGCAGTTTAAAAGATACATTTTATATTTGATGGTATATTATTGACACTCTGAACAGATAAACTATAGTTGTCTCTCTTCTTATTATCTTTGCTATCTCCTTGATAGCTTACAATAATGCTTACAGATTAAGTTGCTATTCCATAGAAGTACAATGAATACCATGTATATTGCTTTTGTCATATTCTTGCCTGCTCCACACTTGGCTTGAATGGAAAAGGGACTATGCTTTATAGTCAAAACTTTTCTAGCCACTGGAGATTCTCTTATATTTTTAAGGACTTGTTCAGACAATTGAATGACAACTCTAGTTACATTTACCACTCAGGGGCCACCAGATTAATAAAGAAAAATTTAAAATAAGTTGGGCATTCAAAATCACCAATAATAATCATAAAAATTAGAGGAGTAAGTGATATAATATCTAAAGGTACTAGAAAAGACAACTTAGATAATAACATATTGGGGTGATTTCTCTTCCATTTTACCTCATGATGTACATCTCTAGTTCAGTTTCTCTCAAATTTTAATAATTCCCATATCATAATTCAGAATGTTTCCTGCCACTTTTCCATCAAGTGTTAATTTAGTGACTAATAAGTATCATGTATGTGGAAGGGATTGTAATGATATTTGTAAACAATAGAGTTATATAGTATTTACATATAAAAAAGAGGTAGATAATTAAAATGCTTACCCTAATGACTTTGTATTAAGTATAATGACAGAAATGCCAAAATTCTAGAATAGAGAATAATAGGTATGCTGGAGATCCTTGATTTTTCTTAATCATGAATTTCTCCATTATTTTGTTTTTCTGTATCTTTTTCGAAGAAGAATAAAGCAGCCAGTTACATTTGGGAAGTGGGCCTCTTGTTAAAGATGGCCCAATACACAGAACTAGGCCATGTTAATTCCTTGTAGATATGACATACATAATCTCTTAGATACCAACATCAGACAGGATCACTCAGAAATTATGTTAAAGTGAGAAAAATAAAAACAAGGTCATTGCACAACTCACAAAATGGCAAACATCCCCATTCCTCAGCTATTATGAATGACAGCTATTTTTTAACCAACCCTTTTGCAATCTGCCCTCCCAATGGACAAATTGCATGGAAATTCTCAATCATACAAGTGCTGCCATTTTCTGACACACCCAATCCAAAGTGGACTTTACTTCCACACTCTTTGTCCAAAATTACCCAATGAAAGACCAAATCTAGTTACACGTTCTTTCTGAGACTTGCTGCAATTCCCTTATAGTGTGTGTTCTCACTCTACAAGTACTAATGAATTCATTTGTTCATCTACAAGTGTGTTATCTGTAACATTTGCCTAGAAGACATTATCAGAGTGTTTCTTTTTTTTTAATGGACAGAGCACTTGTTCAGTTTACTTTAAGTGATGAACTAAACTATAAAGAAATTTAAAAAGAAAGTTAGAAAAACAAAGATTTAGGAAATATTTCCTTTCATTAATATTTGTTTTTACTTGGCACCTTCTCAGTGATATATAAGAACCCTCTGTTAACCTAGGTATATGTAGCTATTTTAACTTTGCAGATACTCAAAAACCTCATCTTTTCCTGAATCCTCATAAAAATGTAAATATTCTCTGTTCCTCAGTGTTCTTATCTCAAGTTAGATGGTTATAACTATTTTGATGGTTGTATATGTCACTTAAGATCTTTGGGGGATGTGACTCACTTTAAAGGATTTCCTCTGTTGATGGCAATGAATTTTCAGCACATGAGGAGTCATGGGGAAGATATAAAAGAAATTTGGGAGAATCACAGGATACAGGAAGATCTTCTTTCACATGAAGTAAGCATTGATCCTAGTGACAGAACTTGTAAGTATAATCAAGTCAAAAAATCTTTAACCCTGGAGATGCTTTATGTTCCATCTACTTCAAGTCTCTAATTTCATATGTGGGAAAAATCATTATTTTTTATGGCTGAGTAGTATTCTATCTTGTACATGTACCACATCTTCTTAATCTACTCATCTGTCAATGGACATTAAGGTTGTTTCCATGTCTTGGCTATTGTGAATAGTGATGCTATGAACGTGCAGTATTATGTAAATTTTTGAATTGTTGTTTTGTCTGGATATAGGGTGATTGCTGGGTCATATAATAGTTCTATATTTAGTTTTCTGAGGAAACTCCATATTGATTTCCATAGTAGTTGTACCAATTTACATTCCCACCAACAGTGTGGGACAGTTCCCTTTTCTCCACACCTTCTCCAGCAATTATTTGTAAACTTATTAATGATAGGCATGCTGAGTGGTGTGAGATGTTACCTCATTGCAGTTTTAATTTGCATTTCTATAATAATTAGTGATTTTGAGCATTTTTTCATGTGCCTGCTGGACATCCATATGTCTTATTTGGAGAAATGTCTATTTTGGTCTTCTGCCCATTTTTTGGTTGGGATTTTTTTGTGGTTGTTGAGTATTATGAATTGTTTATATATTTTTAGATTAAGCTCTTGTCAGTTTCATTGTTTGGAACTATTTTCTCTTATTCTTTAGTTTGTCTTTTTGTTTTGTTTTTTTTGTTTGTTTTTGTTGTTGTTTATTTTTTTGTGGTTTCCTTTGCTATGAAAAACCTTATAAGTTTGATTAGGTCCCATTTGTTTATTTTTGTTTTTATGTCTATTGCCTTGGGAGATTGACCTAAGGAAACATTTGTATGATTGATATTAGAGAATGTTTGCTCTATGCTTTCTTCTAGGAGTTTTTTGGTGTCATTTCTTATAAATCCTTAAGCCATTTTGAGTTTATATCTTTGCATGGTGTGAGGGTGTCTTTTAATGTCATTGATTTACTTGAAGCTATTCAGTTTGGCCAGCATCACTTGTTGAAGAGATTTTTCCCATTTTGTATTGATGCTTTCTTTGTTGAAGATTAATTAATGTTAGGTGTCTGGGTTTATTTCTGGGCTCTCTATTTTGTTCCATTTATCCATATGTCCATTTTGTATGAGTACCATGCTATCTTGATTACTTTAGCTTTCTAATATTGTCTGAAGTCTGGGAGAATTATACCTCCTGCTTTTTTTTTCCTTTGGGATTGCTTTGGCAATTCTCATTCTATGAGAATGGTTTCATAGAAACTTCTGGATTATTTGTTCTAGTTCTGTGAAAAATGTCATGGGTAATTTGATAGGTAGTTTAATGTAATATTAAATTTGTAGATTGCTTTGGGTTGTATGTCTATTTTAATACTATTTTTTATTTATTGGTCCTTTTGCCATTTCTTGGGCTGCTCCCACGGCATATGGAGGTTGCCAGGCTAGGGGTTGAATAGGATCTGTAGCTGCCAGCCTACACCAGGGCCACAGTAACGCAGGATCTGAGCCATGTCTGCAACCTACACCACAGCTCACAGCAATGCTGGATCCTTAACCCACTGAGCGAGGCCAGGGATCGAACCTGCAACTTCATGGTTCCTAGTCGGATTTGTTAACCACTGGGCTACAACGGGAACTCTTTAATACTATTTTTTCTTCCAATCTTTGAGCATGGGATATCTTTCCATTTCATTGAATCCTGAAAGACTTTTAAGTCAGAAATTTAAAATATGTTACTGAATTATAACATTTCTACAGTTAATTTAATTATGATTTTTTTACTGTTGAACATGTAAGTGACTCTAAATTCCCTGGATTCATTGAACAAGTTTATTCTTCTTCATATTTATTGCACAGGATAATATTTAGTTTTCAAAGGAGCAATAAAAATCTCTAGCAGATTGATATATTATGAAGTGCTCACTTTCTAATTGTTTCAATGGATGATCCTTTCTACTTAGAAAATTTCATCCCATCAGTGATTAATTGCTGTGACTATTGACATAAATCTCTAAGGAAATAATGTTTCCATAAATTGGATTTTTTTTTACAATTGTGAGAAAACAGTTATGTTTATTTGGGAAATTGTTATAATGGAAGATATTTAAAAGTAAATGATACACAATTTTGTTTTCTGCATTCCTTAACTACCTAGAGATATTTCAACATCTATTAACATATTTTATTATCCTTTGTGATTAGAACTCTAAACTTTGAAACATGATCAACTAATGATTTTAAATTACTTAATTGCCAACTTATTTATTTAACCTACTAAATGATCATTTAACTTGTTTTTTACAAGTTACACTCGTACAATATTAATGTTTTTTGTCTCTGCAGAATGTAACTAATAAGTGAATTGAAATATATTGATCTATGTAATATCTAAGGCACCCATGTAGATGCTAAACATTTATCAGGGAAGAAAACAGATGTAGTCTATGCCCTTGTGTATCTTACTATTTGGTGGAAAATTTTAACACTTAGGAGCTAAACTAGTGTGGAATAACTGAAGTTTGATCTGAGAACTAACTGTTAAGCTAAGATCAATAGAATAAGTTTCAGTTACAGTTAATATAGTATAAGAGAGTGAATGAAGGAAACTTTCTTTCATATACAATTGGGTGAAGGCTTATACTTTAGTGAAAATTTAACACATTCTAAAAAGTAAGAGATGTTTTGATGAATTGAGTAATGTAGGAAAAAATGAGAAGGTAGATTGAACAGTAGGACAAGCTTCAAATTGTGAAGTTGATGTATGGCAAGGACAATGGGAATTCACTAAAGCATTTTTAAAATAGAAGTGACATATTCTGCTTTATAATTTTTTAAAATGATCATAGATATAGAATAGATTACAAAAATTAAGATCTAGAGAGATATACTCAAGTTAATATATAATGGAAAAAGAGATGAGCTCTTTACAGGGTAAAAAGCAGTGGACAGTTTCAAAATATATAGGAGGAACACTCATGATCAGATGGTAAATTGAAATGGATTGATGGATAGTGAACAGAGCAGGATGTTTAAAATTTAGTCCATTATGATTGAGTTGACAATACTTTATTTCGGAATCAATGAGATCTCTTGGTTGTTAGGACTGAAAAATTGGGCAAATGGTGCTAACTCTTAATGAAAAGCAGTGTAGAATAAAAAGAGAAGACTCATTAAGAGTAGTGTGGCACCATCTACAGAAGAAACATTGAAGGAATATTCTGGGAGGTGGAAGGAAACAAAGAGTGAAATATTAATTATATATAGCAACCAAAGAGTGGTTGCCAAAGAAATTTTCAGTAAAGGAAATGCAGTTAAGTTTGTCAAATAGGGAAGGAACAAGATGGCAGAGAAGTAAGGCATGCTCAACTTCTCCTACAAAAACATCAAAAAAAACATATCTACATGTAAAAAAATTAACACAGAACATCTACTGAATGCGGGCAGAAGAACTTAAGCCTCCAAAAAGGGCAAGAAACCCTCCACATAACTGGGTAGAAAAAAAGAGAGAGAGAGAAAGGGAGTCAGGATGGGGCTGGCACTCCTGAGAGGGACCTGTGAAAGAGAAAAGGAACCCACATCCGGGGAAGCCACCTAACTGATGCGGTTATCAGCTGAGATGGACGGACCTCAGAGTCACTAAGAAAAGCACAGCAGCAGGACTGAGGAGGGCAAAGAGTGAGAGCTGAGCAGATAATCTGCATCACCACCCCAGACACCACAACCTGGAGACTCAGGTTCCAGAGGAAAGTTCCAGGGAGAGGACTAGGGTTGGCTGTGTGGAGAGAGCCTGAGGGGCTAGAGAGTGGTGTGCCACAGACTGGGGAGCAGAATGCCACAGCCAAGGGAAGCTGGGAGGAGGTCTGGGCCCACAGGAGAAGCAAGGCACCATTGTTGGGGAGGACAAGAGGAGGAGGGGCAGACCATCATAGAAATCTCTTTCCCTGCACATGTGCAGGCTCTCAGAGGGTAGGGTGCCTCTGGTACAGGCTATGGGTGGTGAGAGGCCACTTTATTGGGCTACAGGATACTGGGTACCTCTTGTATGGGCAATGGGTGGCTGGGCACCTCTTGTGATGGCTAAGGACAGCAGGGTGCTACACATGATGCAGTGCCTCTTGTGTGATCTGCAGGGAGCAGGGAAACCACAGCAGTCATCTCAGAAACCAGAGAGAGGCATAGCCTGCCAGCACTAGAGGGCGGTGAACAGACTTTACCTGTGGTCCCAGTCACCTCAGAGATTGCCAAAAAAGAGGGCATTGCAAAAGAACACTACCCATTGTTGCTCTCACTCCCCTGGGAACACACCCACCTTACTGCTGCCACTGCCAAACACTCCAGATAGTTCCCACACTTGATAGAAGAGCCAGCATCAAAAAGTCAAAGGACAATGAGCGTTAGCAAGGAAGTAAAGGGAACCTTCATACACTCTTGATAGGAATATAAATTGATGTAAGTATTATGAAAAATTGAAAATAAATATATCCAAAGTAAATGAAGTTCTTGAAGAGCTATCTGTTCTCCCATGTTTATTGCAGCATTATTTACAATAGCTAAGATATGGAAACTGCTTAAGTATTCATTAATGGGTGAGTAAATATGAAAAATGTAATCTCTAGATATAATATTTCAGTTTTAAAATAATATTTTGTGTATTTCTAGAAATATGAAATATATTCCACATTTTATATAAAATAATTGCAAAATATTTAAAATGCCACAAAATGTGATACAAAAATATATTTTATATAAAATAATATATACTTATAAATATGAAAATATGTTTTATATATTCTTCAGCCTTGAAAAATAAATCTTGTTTTCAAAAACATGAATGAACCTGAATATATAAGGTTAAATAAGTCAGAAAAAAAAAAATCCTGCATTTTCTTTCTATATGCGGAATCTATAAAAGTTAAACTAATAGAAGGAGATATGTAGAATAATGAGTGCCAGAACTGGACGATGTGAGTAATGGAGATGGTGTCAAAAGGTACAAACTTTCCACTGTAAGATAAGTAAGTTTCCAGAGAACTAATTAACAGCACAATGACTACAGTTAACAAAAATGTGTTGCATGCAAAATCTGCTAAAAGAGTAGATCTTAGGTGTTTCAGTATTCTCATTAAAAAAGTAAAGGTAGGAGTTCCTGCTGTGGCTCAGTGGAAATTAATCTGACTAGTATCCACAAGAATTTGGGTTTGATCCATGGCCTTGCTCATTGGGTCAGATATCCAGCATTGCTGTGAGCTATGGTGTAGGCTGCAGATGCAGCTTGGATCCTGTGTTGCTGTGGCTGTGGCATAGGCCAGCAGCTGTAGCTCAGATTTGACTCATCATGGGAACTTCCATATGCCCTGGGTGTGGTCCTAAAAAGCAAAAAAAGAAAAAAAAAGTAAAGATAACTATGTGAGATGATACGTTAATTAACCTGATTGTGGTATAATTTCACAATATATAACATCACCATGTACACTTTATGTATATACAATTTTTATTTCTCAATTGTACACAAATAAAGCTATGGTAAAGGAAGGTATATGAAAATGCAAGGGTGTTTGTATATTTGCAGAAGAAATTGCTTTTTAATTTTTTTTCCGGTAAATGAGAAGGTCAGTCCTTTGCTGACAATGTGTGAGCGAGAGAGTTCGAAAATTTAGGAGAACAATGAAGTGAAATAACAACTATTTCAAACCTACCAGAAAGGTTACCACTTAAAAACTAACATAATTAAATGTAAGTATGGATGTGGAGCAACTTGCATGATTGATATTCTTCTGGTCAGAATATAAAATAAAATAATCATTTTAAAAAATATTTGGCAGCTTATTTAAATTTAAACATATATGTCTTTATCATTTCCCAGCAATTCTACACTTCAGCATTCACACAACAGAAATTAAACACATACTATAAAAAAACTGGCAATATTCATATCATTCATAATCAAAATCATCAAAAACAAAGATAAACCAAATATCTGCCCATAAACAATATATAAAAATTATAATACCATAACATAGTGAATTAGTATTCAATGACAAAGACAAAAATATTAAGATGTAATGAAACAATTCAGATGAATCTCAAAAGCAATTCATTGAGTTAAAGCAGTCAAAAAAAAATAATATATGCAGTATAATTCCACTTATCTGAAATACTACAATAGTGTAGACAAAATTTATCTATAACAATAGAAAAAAATTGATTGCTTCAATAATGTTCATAAACCTGTAGCCAAAAAAAAAAGAAAAGAGAGAAAGAAGAAATAAAATAGAAGACATCACTGCAGATACCATGGACATTAAAACAAAACAAAAAAAGATTAAAAACAGTTTTTTAATTATGTAAATGGAATATACCAATTCCTTGAAAGACACAATCTGCCAAAACTCATACAAGAAAAAAAAGACAATCTAAATAAGCTTATATTTATTAAAGAAATTAAATCAAGAATTAACAACTTTTCAAAACATAAAGCTCTAAATAAAGATGGGTTTATTGTTGAATTCTACCAAACATTTAGAAATAATTATATCAATTATCTGTAGTATCTTCCAGAAGATAGAATTAGAGGGGAACATTCTTAATTCACTCTTTGAGGTCAGCCTTACCCTAATGCCAACACCAGAAAGCAGTTCTCTGATAGGAGAGCTGTAAAGATGAGTAGGTGGATGTTCCTGAAAACATGGATGGTTCTTTAAGGCCAGCATCCCTATTGACTGCTGAGGCCTTTCTGACTGGTACCCAAGTCAAAAAATATTTTATTAGCATTCCTGCCCTTAAGTATATGATCTTCATAATTTAAAAAAGTACTAATAATTATGTTTTATTTATAACAATATCATTGTCATTATTATTGTGTATCTGGTACAATTTGCATCATTTTAAAAGAAATACTTACACGGATTATTTTATGAAAGAAAATCTTTAAGCGCATATACACTTTTGAGAATAATCTGGTTTGTTTTAGCCCTGTAAGTGATCTAACAAAATAATATACAATATCTAAGGTGTGTCTCTGTCTGACACATAGATGATGACATCATGATTTTTCTAACTGGCCTTTGACCTACATTATCCATCAATCAGCAAGAAATCATAATATCGATTCATTCAGCAACAGAGATGAAAAATCCCAGTACCTATTGCAAACCTTGTTTTTTTAAAGAGGATATTGTCCTTAAAATGTGATTTAAAATCACAGTCAAACCTGTATTTTAAACACATGATCAACTGGATATTTTTTCTAATCTTTAAATCTTTAAAGATCAGATAGAAATATATTCAAACCTAGATTTCTAAATAAGCAAAATTGCATAATTCAAAATAACATAATTTAGTGTTTGAGCACACATTAGGTCTTTTGTGCTTTTGTTTCAGGTCTTTTTTGCCACAGCATACCATCATATGCCGTATTTTATCTCCCTTTCACCCTCCCACCCCCCAGTATGTGTCTCTCTCTCATCTATTGTTTTCCTTTCTTACTCTGTGGAATAGGAAAATACTATTAATCTTCTAGTATACTGGGACTTGAAAATATTTTCTGTATAACTTGTTATAAATTGAATTGACTTTTTCCCAAGGATGTGCTGTGTTTTTACCTTGTTTGTGATACGTGTGATGCTATTGTAACTATCTACTCAAATATCACATAAACTGGTAAAATATTGGTGTAAATATATTTTTCTCTGAAAGAAATTTAATTTTTAAGTATATTACTAATAGAATTAAATGCAACCATTACTGAATATGGGGATAAAGTAATGGTCAAATACTGAAATGACTGACAATATTTTTTTCTCAGAATGCTTCATAAATATATTTTAATTTCGTATTCCATTTTGAATATATGGAGACAAATTTCTGATGTTATGTTATGGGCATATTTTATACAATAAATTATTGTTTGTCCACAAGCAAAGGACACATTAAAATAGGAACCTCAGCTTTAAATCAAATACCGAGTCAATTCACTTGTATGATTATTTTTTCTTTTTTCCTTATTTAAAGTTTTATTGAAGTATTATTTACAGTGTTGTGATAATTTCTGCTGTACAAAAAAGTGATTCAGTTATGCATGTACACACAACCATCTTTTTCAGATTTTTACCCAAATAGATTATCACAGAATATTGGGTAGAGCCCTCTGCGCTATACAGCAGGTTACTTTTTTTACAATGTTGTGCTATTTTTATGATATCTGATTTACCACTTTAGAAAAGAAATTGTTCTCAGTACAATAAATCCTAATAACAAAAAAGGGCTTCTATATTGTATGTATTTTCAAAAACAAATTATAGATATTTTGTGTAGCATCTTCTTTTCATGCAGCGATATATTATTGTGTATTTGTTTTTGCTTTGAAAGATTGATATGTGCTTATTATGTAGAATTTAAGTGACTTGGAAAAGTACAAAATTATAAACGAAGGAGATGTTATTTTATAAGATAGTACTTTTACTTAGGAAAAATTAGATTATACAAAATATTAAGAAGCTGGCATTGTTCAGTTAGAATGCTTGTGTATAATACTTACAAATACATAATAAAATAGTGTATGGTGTAAAATGATTATCTAGTAATAATGAAGTTAAAATTAGGACTGTACTTCTTGCCAATATGTCCTCTCACTTCAGAAAAATGTAAGAATTACATTGCTATAAATTGCCATGAATTATAAGAATTGTATTCTCAATTTTTTTAAAAAATCACATTAACTACTTAATATTAGTTCCAAATATCAATCTACTGAATGTTAAAGGACACACTTTTTATACCTTTGTGGTTTATTAATTTTTATTTACTACTTTTTAATTTTTTTATTTTTATTATTATTTTTAATAGCTATTTCCCCAATACAGTTTTTTTTTTCCCTACTGTACAGAATGGTGATCCAGTTACACATACATGTATACATTCTATTTTTGCACACTGTCATGCTCCATCATAAGTGAATAGGCAGACTTCCCAGTGCTACACAGCAGGATTTCATTGCTAATCCATCACAAAGACAATAGTTTGTATCCATTTTCCCCAAGCTCCCCAACTACCCAACTCCCTCCCCTTCCCCCTTGGCAACCTCAAGTCTATTCTCCAAGTCCATGATTTTCTTTTCTGTACTTTTATGCCTTATATTAGACCACCAGTCATGAGTGAGCTCATATGATATTTGTCTTTCTCTTTCTAACTTATTTCACTCAGTATGAGAGTTTCTAGTTCCATCCATGTTGCTGCAATGGCATTATTTCATTCTTTTTTATGGCTGGGTAGTATTCCATTGTGTATATATACCACATCTTCCTAATCCAATCATCTGTCAGTGGACATCCGGGTTATTTCAATGTCTTGGCTATTGTGAATAGTGCTGCAATGAACAGGCAGGTGCATGTGTCTTTTTTAAGCAAAGTTTTGTCCAGATATATGCCCAAGGGTGGGATTGCTGGGTCATATGGTAGTCCTATGTATAGATTTCTAAAGTACATCCATTACTGTTCTCCACAGTGGTTGCACCAGCTTACATTCCCACCATCAGTGCAGGAGGGTTCCCATTTCTCCACACCCCCTCCAGCACTTGTTATTTGTGGACTTATTAATGATGGCCTTGCTGCCTGGTGTGAGGTGGTATCTCATGGTAGTTTCGATTTGCATTTCTCTAATAATCAGGGATGTTGAGCATTTTTTCATGTGCTTGTTGGCCATCTGTACATCGTCCTTGGAGAAATGTCTATTCAGGTCCTTTGCCCATTTTTCCATTGGGTTGTTGGCTTTTTTCTCTTGAGTTGTGTAAGTTGCTTGTATATTCTAGAGATTAAGCCCTTGTCCGATGCATCATTTGACACTATTTTCTCCAAGTCTATAAATTGTCTTTTTGTTTTCTTTAGTAATTGGTATGTTCAGTTGTTTTATGTCTTGGTTCAGATTTGGCAGGCTGTAAGAATCTAGAAAATTTTCCATTTCTTCCAGATTTTCAAATTCGTTGGCATATAATTGTTACTTTGATTTGATTTTGAGATCATACTGTTTTGACCAAAGCTGGGTAAACCAGTTTCATCCCAATTCAAGAACAGAGACTGCTTGACTGAAATTGTGCAGGTTTTTCAGCTGTCAGCCCAGTCATTTGGAATACGACCATTTCGTTGGAACTGGTTGAAAAGCCTTTGACCTGGCTCCTCCAACACTGGGTTATTCTTAGAAGTGGTTAGTGTTAGGCCCGCAGTCTGTTTGAGCTTCAAACTGTTTGAATTGATCTTCTCAAACTGTAAGCTATTTAGGCAGTTCAAAAAAATTTTTTTTCTTTTTACGTTAGAGAAAAACTTCTGAGAAATGAGATCTCAGCCATCTAAATGTTTTGTGGGCATATCCCACACCCCAGCCACAGGGACTTTGGCCAAATTTATGTTTCTAAACTATTGAACGTGGTCCTCATGTGCATTTCTGAGTAAATGGATTGACTTGACAAAAGGCAATTTAGATATCTATGGCCATTATGGGTAACTTTTGATCCCCAAACATAATTTTCTTGTAATGGATTATAATAGAAAAAAATCCCAGAACTGAATGGAATTAACTAGTATTTTGAGGCTTTCCAACATTATCAGGAGTTTAAAATTGCCTCTCTCCAAAATAAGATTTTAAGATTAGCTGAGACAAATGAACAATTAAAAAAAGATAAAATAGCTTCAAAAGCCTCAGGCTGTTTTTCTGTCTTGTCTCAGCTTCCATCTCTGCCGCCATCTTTTGTCCCCTCTCCCTCAGCAACTCTTGATCAAACTCTCAGTGGGAAGATGAAACACACACACACAAGAAAACTTTCCTCATATCTGACCAAGCTTCTGAATTGGTAAATGTACTATATTAAATTTACTTCCACTTATTCAGGGACCATAACCAAAGCCTGAATTCCTTCAAATTTCAGACTATTCTTCTAGTCGACTTGGAGCAAATTTTAATTCTGATAGATACATTAGTCAGTCTTTCCTGATCATTTAAAGATAATATAGAATAGAAATATGACTAAAATGAATATTAAAAAATCAGAGAAATCATATATGTATCAAAGTAAAGAAATGGCATTCATTCTAAACTTGTACCCTCCAAAGGTGGTTTTAAATACCAAGTTACCGACTTTTGGTAGTGGGTATACACTAATATTTCTGAGCCACTGATTTCTTACCTCTGAAATGGAGTTAATATGCATGAGTATCAAATCTAATATCCCAGAACTAAATAAATTTTAAAAGCATATGAGCACTGAGAGTTCCCACTGTGGTGCAGTGGAAGCAAATCCAACTAGTATCCATGAGGATTCAGGTTCAATCCCTGTCCTTTCTCCATGGGTTGAGGATCCAGCATTGCCATGGCTGTGGCATAGGCCAGCATCTGTAGCTCCAATTCAACCCTTAGCCTGCGAACTTCCATATGTCACAAAAGAGGTTAAAAAAAAATGTACGTGAGCACTTAACAACTCTTGAACTTAACTATACAAAGAGTATAATAGAAGACAATTTTTTACTTTGTAAATTATTTATATAACTATTTGGAATACTTTTAGACGTGAATATAGTCATTTGCCACTAATTAACATTATGATAAAATCTGTATATTCCTGGTTGAATAGTTCATATGCATATATTTTTAAGATAATATGTCTTTAACATTAATAATTTAACACTATGGTATATTAACAATGAATCACTAAATGAATAAACTATTTTTAGCTTTTTAATTATTTTGAATTCCTATCCAAAGGCTAATATCCCATAGGTCAGCTCTTAAAATTCAGTTTGTGAACCTGAATTGTTTGCTGTCTGTGAAATTTACTGGCTCTGATTGTTTAATGAACTGTCATTCTCCTCCTGCTTAAAGAATTAGTCAAGGTTGTGAACATTACTGAAACTCATCTGGGACATCAGAAGGTAGAAATAAAAATAATGAGCAAGGACTTTTTAATAATGTGTAGTGCCCACCTAATCTGGAAGTACAAGTATACAGGTGAGATAAAAACCATGTTTATATTAAAATATTCACAAAGAAAAACTGAAAAATAGAAAGGGCCAACTTAAAGAAGAAAAGTAAAGCTTTGGAAAATCTTCAGCCTTGAATTCTATTACTATCATCTCTGTGAAGTAGTTTGAGCAATTTTAATTTAAAAGGATATATATATTTTTCATATTCTCTGCCTCATTTCTATCTTTCCTCCTCTTGATTCTGAGGGTTTGTGCTTATCAATAAACATTGTCAGTAAATTTTTGATTCCATATCTCTTCTAGGGAGCTCAAAGTAAGACACAACAGTGTGTCATTAAATATTATAATGCATTTATTGGTAGAATTATTATTTTATTCATATTATTTATCAAAAACATAGCAGTCCATATTAAGGTTAAATGTGAGAAAATTTTCAGTGAAATTATTTTCTACAACACTATTTATACAAAATGTAGAAATCATAATGTAATCTATACAGAAGATAGAATTTACTAATAAATAAAATTATTATATTTTATTTTCAAAGTCATAAGCAAATAGATAAATTTAAATCAATAATAGATATATTTACTATGCCTAACTGCAAATATTTCCCAAAAAATACTTTCAAAGAGGAGTCCATAAGATGTGTTTTATTGGAAAATATAGTCTGATTAAAATTTTTAAAAATAAGGTTCAAAGAAAATTTTAACATTTTTATGGAAAAATAATGTATCTGTTTAAACAATTTCTATTGAAAGCAATGTATATTATGAATATTTTAAATTTCTATCAATTTTCTCCTTTTTTTGATTTTCACATTATTTTGCAAATTATTTCTGTCTTAAGCATTCTACTTACCCTTGATCAAAAAGCAGATTCAAGACTCTTCAGTTTAAAAGTGCAATAAATAAGCAAAAAGAATATAGAAAACAAAAAATTATTTGCTTGTCCCCAAAATCATAGTTCCTATATTAAACATACATAAAACACTTTTCTTGCCCCAAATCATAGATCCTATACCTAGACAGATATTTTTAAAAATGTAAATATACATTTACAAATATTTGAGATCTGCGAATTTTGTCTTCAATCAATCTAATATCAAATAAAATTTTCACTAATGTTAAAGCTGCTTCTGTCATATACAAAGCTCCAATTTATATGCTGATTTTCATTTGAGCTAACTATCCTGTTCAATTCATTTATTTACTTCTCTCTTCAATACGACATTTTAAAATTTGTATAAATTTAAAATTATACTCACTGTCTGATTAGGAAGTTCCTTTATTACACTTCTTCACAAATATCTTGCCTATATTTTTTCCAAATTATTTTAGGGTGTATTGACTAGGAGTTAAAATGCTATGTTCAAAATATTGAAATTATATTCAACGAGTAGACTAATTTGGGGATAACTACTATCTTTGAAATATTATCTTCCCATCCAAGAACATAAGTCTTTCAAATTACATGAAACATTTTTCTTTCAATAATATTTTTAAAACTCAGATCTTTCAATATGATGTAATTTTTTCATAAAAGTATAGCACATCTATTATTACATGCATTTTCAAGCAAATAATATGTATTTATTTTTAATATATCTTTTCAAATGTTCATTTTATTTTTCAGATTGATTTAATTGATTCTATTAATTTTTTATTTATTATAGCATTTATCTTAACCCATTTCTTTACATCACCAAAACAACATTCTGTTACATTTTGTTACAATGTGTATTTTATTAGTTAAAAAAGTCATTGATGTACAAAGTAGATCAGTACATTAATTCCCATTGATTTTATACAGAGTTAATTTTTTTTCTTTTTGCTACTGCACCTGAGCATATGGAAACTCCCAGGCTAAGGGTGGAATCTGAACGGGAGCTGAGGCCTACACCACAGATTGCAGCAATGCTGGATTCTTAACCCACCAAGTGAGGCAGGAGATTAAATACACATCCTCATGGAGGCAATGTTGGGTCCCTCACTCGCTGTAACACAATGGTAATTCTAAAATTTTAGTTTTTGTTTTATCTTTCATTTATGTGTACACTTTTTTCTACGGTACAGCTTGGTGACCCAGTTACACTTATATGTATAAATTCCTTTTTCTGACATTACCTGTTCCATCATAAATGACTAGACAGAGTTTCCAGTGCTACACAGCAGGATTCCATTGGTAATCAATCCCAAAGGCAACATTCTGCCTCTATTTACCCCAAACTCCCAGTCCCTCCCATCCCTTCCCCCTTCCCCTTGGCAACCACAAGTCTATTCTGCAAGTCCATGATTTTGTTTTCTATGGGAAGATTCCTTTGTGCCATATATTATATTCCAGATATAAGTGATATCATATGGTATTTCTCTTTCTCTTTCTGACTTTAAGTTTTTAATCAAAGAAACTTTCATGCTAATCATGTAATTTACCAAATTTTGTACTTTCTACTTTAGAGTTAGAAATTCTAATACGTTGAGGGGATTTTGTTTTCTGTTTCCTTATCATCTGCATAACTGACTATTTCTGAAATCAGGTTCAATTAGAAAAATTGCTATGGAATTAATTTCCTTTTATTTACTGTGGAACTGCATCATACACAATTTGTCAGGATTTAAAATATATACGTTCACCAGATAAAATGTGTGTGTGTGTGCCAGAGAGTGAAAAAGAGAGAGAGAGAAAATATGAGAATATTGGACAGTGTGCTGTCAATTTCAACTGTCACTGTGCCTATGCCCTTAAAATATTGTGATGTGGGGTGGAACTGGAGAATCTCTATTTCTTCAGCCAAAATCTCAGTGTGTATGTATCTCCTATGTGTAAGAATAGATACTATGAAAAATAATAACATAAAATAGATACCACCTTTAATTAACTTGTTTCATTTGGTGCTCAACACAGGAAAATATAATTTAGCAATAATAAAAGCAAAATTAGCTTTGTTGGACTTATAGAAAGATGGTCTTTCATCCTCTAGTTTTTCTTGGACTCATGGTTTAAAATATTTAATATCTATGCTATAAAGTTTTAAAAGTGAGTGATTATTGAATGCCAAACATGTTCCATAATCTCAATAAGAAACCAAGAAGCAGAGTTCCTGTATTGGCACAGTGGAAATAAATCTGACTAGGAATCATGAGGCTGAGGGTTTGATCCCTGGCCTTGCTCAGTGGATTAAGGATCCAGCATTGCTGTGAGCTGTGGTGTAGGTCACAGAGGTGGTTCAGATATGGCATTGCTATGGTTGTGGCATAGGCCAGTGGCTACAGCTCCGATTCAACCCCTAGCCTAGCCTGGGAACTTCCATATGACACAGGCGCGGCCCTAAAAAGACAAAAAAAAAAAAAAGAAAGAAAAAGAAACCTAGAATCAATAATCAATAAGACACTAATGAAAATTTGAAGAACATTCACTTTACAGATGGATGGTATGAATGAACCTGAAACCTGGTCTTCCAGTATTCCATAGCAAAAGAAAATTCTCTCAGGATGTGCAAATCTCGATTTACTTAAAGTCAGCAAGGGGTAGTTTATAGTTTGTATAGTTAGATGACAATTAATTTAATAAATATGTAGGTTAGTGTGAAATTAACTGAATTCGTGTTTTGGAAATTTGCATATATATGTCTTAAGTGGTATATATTTCAATTTGGAGACAATTTAAGAAATAAAAAATGTAAACAACTATATGCAAAGTTTGTCTTATAGTTAGGTGGCTATAT
Organism: Phacochoerus africanus; assembly: GCF_016906955.1. Lineage (NCBI taxonomy): Eukaryota > Metazoa > Chordata > Mammalia > Artiodactyla > Suidae > Phacochoerus > Phacochoerus africanus. Next base: position 37,171,499 of record NC_062556.1, on the reverse strand, counting down.
AAAAGATATATGTAATACATAATACATACATCCACTCACATTCTTTTAACCAAATGTTTTTGTTTACAATGCATATCAGTATATATTAAAACTATGTTTCTTAATATTGTCTTAAAAATAGAATATCTTATAGTGAACATAAAATTTCAGTAGTTGAACTTTCAATAGCAAGCATATAACAATAAATACTAAAATCATTATACCTTTCAAGGCAGAGGGTACACAAAGCATGTAAAATTTCCTTCTATTGCAGTGTAATTTACAACTTAGGAGGAGAAACAAATAAAAAAAATGACAATGGAATGTTTGACAAACATGACAAAACAATCACTGTCCTTCATTTTGCATGTATTTTATTTTATCTAACAAAACCATTAAACAAAGAATGGGAGTAAAACATGTGAGAAAGATAGTATAATTACCTGCATTTTACAAATAAAACACCAAGATTCTGTTCTAGGTGGTTGTGGGGTGAGAATGCTGAATCCTAACCGCTCGATGTATGTCCCCAGTCCTTGCCCCTTTGGAGAAAGAATTTGGCAAAGATACTGAGGGTATTGAGGCAAATAAGTGTTTATTGAGACAAGAGAGTGGACAGGAGTGTAGAAAGAATAGGCAGGCTCCAGTGGGGGTAGGGGAGAGAGAGACAGAGACAGACAGATATAAAGAGAAAGAGAAGAGAGCAACACTTGTTTTGAAGGTGGTTTAACTCACTTGTAAAGGCGGCAGTTTTTTCAGGCTTCCTTTGGCCAATCATCTTGCTTTGTCTGTCCTAAAGCCCAAATTTGGCCTGACTTAGGGCTCTTCCCTATGTGTGCATACACCTTTTAGCCAGGGTGGATTCTAGCACAAGTGTTTATGGGAAGTTGACTGGATGTACTGTTGTCTGGTGCCACTCCTTTCTCTGACACATGAGGGACATTTCTGAAAATGTGTAGTTCCTTTCCAGGGGTTTCATTGAACTCACAACTGAGAAATAGGTTATCTCTATCTTTTATCCAAGCAGGATGCATCTCATCCTTTCTCCTGCTATAACCTTTATCTTGAAGTATCTGTTCACAGGGAACAGATTACAGTTGCTCAGCCTGGGACCCATTTATCTTCTAGTTCAATTCCAAATTATTTAATAACTTCCAAAATTCTGCAGCTGATTAGTAGTTGGGCCAGCATAAACCTTGGTTAGTATAACTCTATAATCCACACTCTTAACACTACAACATATTGATATAATTGCAATTGGGGACATATAAAAGGTAAATGCCTCAAATTATTCAGGTAAAGTGTTCTGGGTCCCAAACCATGCATTTAATATCTGATTAAAAAAAAAGTTAGTTACTTTACATGAGAAAGTAAAGTAGTAGAAGGAATAGAAGTGTGAAGAATTATAAGTAACTAAATACAGCTGAAGAAATGGGTATTTAGTGAGTATGCTGGGGATGTGACAATGAGGGGAAAATAGAATATAATCATGATGAGGTTTTTTGTTGATCAGAACATCTTTTATGCTTTCCCTCTGCTTGACTAAAAGCAGAGAGTTTTTCTCCTGACTGTAAGCCCCTGACCTCACTTTTCTTAGAGAATTTATACATTAGAAAACTTGTGATTGTGAATTTTCTGGGTTCCTTTGAGCTGTAAATCTTCTCCTAGCCTCTTGCTAGTTTTACAAGCTGAAGATGTATTTCTCAAATATTTGGAAGCTATTCTTTGAAATGTAATTGAAAAAAAATAACACCTCTATTTCACAATCTCTGTGGAAGAGTAGAAGCTTAATTTGGATTAGCAAAAATTAACCAACACAGATAGCCTAATCACACTGACCAAACTTCTATACCGTATTTTCCTTTAGCTTAATCCTAGGATTTAAAATTCCTGTCCTTCCTTTGCTTTCAGTGGAATTGAGTTCAGTCTCTCTGTTCTATGAAATAATGTTGACCTTATTGCAATAGTTTTGAATTGAGTCTTATAGGAAAACCATAACTACCTATATCAGTTAAAATGTATTGTCTATAGCTCCTGCTATAAGTATGAATGTGTGTCTGTGTGTGTGTGCATTTGTGTGTGTGTGTGTGTGTGTTTATCTGCACATATACTCTCTGGCCTGATAATAAGCAGGTATTTGAAGTTTGGATGTATACGTGAAACACATTTAAAAAAAAAAAACAATAAATCTTCCAGAGACAAGAAATAATATTCAGGAGATTTAGAATCAAGAGTCCAGGTAGACTCACAGGGTCAGGCAATGCCTGCCTGTCAAAATATATTAGTAAGACCAGGAGTTTGTCATTTGATGGATAGACTCATAAGAACATGTCTCTGAAGGGATAGCAGAGATCAAAACATCAGTCTCTGAAGATGGAAGTAAAGAGGGAGATTGCAAGAATGATTAGCCAGATGCCCACACTTCAAAGTATCTGTCCAGGTGAGGGCAACAGATAATCACTGTCTTTGTAATTTCTTGTACACAAATATTTTTGAGATGGGGAAAATTTTGTCCCTGAACTAATAACAGCAACAGTAACAATAAAAAGCTGTGTCTTACTTAATATTATATTTGATTAAATTATGGCCCTGGTTGAGCTTTAGAAATAGGGTACAAAAGGCAGTTTTGCTTAATACACAGTTTAGAGTATATATCTCAATTTGAAATTTATTGAGGGCTTTGAAAGATCAGAAAATTGTGTATATTTATAGTTCTCCCATCATTTCCCTTCTTCCTTCCCAATTTGTTGTTAATGTTTAAAATTCAAATACCCAAGATCTTTTAACACTAATTTCTATTGATATTTTGATTTCTATAGCTATTTATTATATATGTAAAATCTGAAATAGACCCAGTTATGAAACTGTACAATTTATCCTGAACTTGTCATTCAGGGATTAGTTTGAACTTCTCCATGTTTAAAATGTATTTCCTTTGTGTGCATATTGTATAAATTATATTTCTATGTTACACTTGATGAATAACCTCACCTAGTATAATATCTTTGTTTTAAAATACTTTTTGTCAGATTCTGAATGTATTCCCCTCTGTTCATAAACAGTGAGTATTTTTGAGGAAGTTTGAGACCAGTCTAATCCTTCCTGGATATCTATAGAAGTTTTTCTTTTTCTTCAAGATGCAATAGCTTATGAGAAAAATCATAATAAATTCCATACTGCTTATTCTAATAGACATTTTGTTTTAGGATAGGCTTAGATTCTTTAAAAAGAAGCAAAGATAATGCAGAGGGCACCCTTAAATCCTCACCAATTTTTTCTCTATTGTTAATGTTTTACATAATTTATACTTGTCACAGCTAAGGAACTGATACTGGTATATTACTATTAATTAAACTTCACGCTTTACTCATATTTATTTTATTATTTTTCCTAATGTCTTTTTTCTGTTTTATAATTCCATCACGGATAACATAATACATTTTTATAATGATTTTTTTTCCATTTTAGCTGATTTACAGTGCTTCATTAATTTTCTACTGCAAAGGAAGGTGACTCAGTCACAGATGTATACATTCTTTTTTCTCACATTATCATGCTCCATCACAAGTGACCAGTCATAGTTCCCAGTGCTACACAGCTTATCCTTTCCAAAGGCAATAGTTTGCGTCTATTAACCCAAATTCCCAGTCCCTCCCAGCTCCTACCCCTCCCCCTTGGCAACCACAAGTCTGTTTTCCATGTTCACAATTTTCTTTTCTCTGGAAAGGTTCATTTGTGCCATATATTAAATTCCAGATGTAAGTGAATCATATGGTATTTGTCGTTCTCTTTCTGACTATCTTCACTTAGTATGAGAGTCTCCAGTTCCATCCATGTTGTTGCAAATGCATTATTTTTTTCTTTTTTATGGCTGAGTAGTATTCTATTGTGTCTATACAACATATCTTCTTAATCCAATCATTTGTCGATGGACATAAGTCGTCTCCATGTCTTTGCTATTGTGAATAGAGCTGCAATGAACATGTGGGTGATGCGTCTTATTCAAGGAAAGCTTTGTCTGGATATGTGCCCAAGAGTGGGATTGATGGGTCATGTGGTAGTTCTATGTATAGTTTTCTAAGGTACATCCATACTGTTTTCCATAGTGATTGTACCATTGTACAATTACATTCCCACCAACAGTGCAGGAGGGTTGCATTGTTTGAAACAATTCTCTCCCACTCTGTGAGTTGTCTTTTTGTTTTTTTTAATGGTTTCCTTTGCTGTGCAAATGCTTCTCAGTTTGATTTGGTCCCATTGGTTTATTTTTGCTTTTATTCCTGTTGCTTTGGGAGATTGGCCTGAGAAAATATTTGTAAAGTTGATGTTAGAGAATGTTTTGCCTGTGTTCCCTTCTGGGAGTTTGACGGTGTCTTGTCTTACATTTAAATATTTAAGCCATTTTGAGTTTATTTTCTTGAATAATGTTGAGGGTGTGTTCCAGTTTCATTGATTTACATGCAGCTGTCCAGGTTTCCCAGAACCACTTGCTGAAAAGACTTTTTCCCATTTTATATTCTTGCCACCTTTGTTGAAGATTAATTGGCCATGGGTATCTGGGTTTATTTCTGTGTCCTCCCTTCTGTTCCATTGGTCTATGTGTCTGTTTTGTCACCAGAACCACAATGTCTTGACTACTGTGGCTCTGTAATATTGCCTGACGTCTGGAAGAATTATGCCTCCTGCTTGGTTTTTGTTCCTCAGATGTGCTTTGGAAATTCTAGGTCTTTTATGGTTCCATATAAATGTTTGGATTGTTTGTTCTAGTTCTGTAAAAAATGTCATGGGTAATTTGATAGGGCTTGCGCCGAATCAGTAGATTGCTTTGGGTAATATAGCCATTTTTACAATATTAATTTTTCCAACACAGGATCATTGAATATCTTTCCATTTCTTTGAATCATCTTTAATTTCATTGATTAATGTTTTATAGTTCTCAGCATATAAGTCTTTCACCACCTTGGTCAGGTGTATTCCCAGGTATTTGATTTTTTGGGGTGCAATTTTAAAAGGTATTGTACTTTTGTATTCCTTTTCTAATATTTCATTGTTAGTAAACAGAAATGAGACTGTCTTCTGAATGTTAATCATCTATCCTGCTACTTTGCTGAATTTGTTGATCAGTTTGAGTAGCTTTTGAGTAGAGTCCTTAGGGCTTTATATGTATAGTATGATCTCATCCATATACAGTAACAATTTTACCTCTTCTCTTTCAATTTGAGTACCATTTTTTTCTTTTGTTTGTCTGATTGCTGTGGCTAGGACTTCCAGTACTATGTTGAATAACAGTGGTGAGAGTAGGCATCCTTCTCTTGTAAAGCTTTCAGCTTTTCTCCATTGAGTATTATATTTGCTGTGTGTTTATCATAAATGGCTTTTATCATATTAAGCTATGTCCCCTCTATACCCACATTGTTGAGGGTTTTGATCATGAATGGATGTTGGAGTTTGTCAAATGCTTTTTATGCATCTATTGAGATGATTATATGGTTTTTGACTTTTCTTTGTTAATATGATGTATGATGTTTATTGATTTGCATATGTTGAAACATCCTTGTGAAACTGGGATGAATCCCACTTGGTCATGGTTTATGATCTTTTTTATATGTTATTGGATTTGGTTGGCCAAAATTTTGTTGAGAATTTTTATGTCTATATTCATCAGAGATATTGGCCTATAGTTTTATTTTTTGTGGTATCTTTGTCTGGTTTTAGTATCAGGATGATAGTGGCATCATAGAATATTTTTGGGAGTGTTCCTTCTTCACCCTTTTGGAAATGTTTAAGGAGGATGTGTATAAATTCCTTTTTATATGTTTGGTAGAATTTTCTTTTGAAGCCATCTGGTCCTGGACTTTTATTTGTAGGGAGTGTTTTTATGACATATTCAATTTCATTTCTAGTGATAGTTCTGTTCAGTTGATCTATTTCTTTTTGATTCAGGCTGTAAGTTTCTAGAAAGTTTTCCATTTCTTCTAGGTTGTCAAATTTGTTAGCATACATTTGTTCATAGTATTCCTTATGGTTTTTTTTGTATTTCTGCAGTATCCATGGTGATTTCTCCTTTTTCTTTCCTAATTTTTTTTATTTGTTTTTTTTTTCTCTTCTTTTTTGTGAGTCTGGCCATAGGTTTTTCAATTTCATTTACCTTTTCAAAGAACAAGCTCTTAGTTTTATTGATTTATTTCTATTGTTTTTTGAATCTCTATTTTATTGATTTCCTCTCTGATCTTTATGATTTCCTTTCTTCTGCTGACTTTAGTTTTCATTTGTTCTTCTTTTTCTGATTCATTTATGTGGTGGGTAAAGTTGTTGATTTGAGATTTTTTCTTCTATATTGAGGAAGGCCTGTATTGCTATGAATTTCCCTCTGTGGTCTGCTTTTGTGGAATCAGAGGGATGGCACAATGTTTTGAGATGTGTGTCTTCACTGTCATTTGTCTTGAGGTATTTTTTACTTTCCTTCTTGATTTCCTCATTGACCCATTGGCTTTTTAGTACCACGTTGTTTAGTCTCCATGTAGTTAGTTGGATGCCATATTACATTTAATTTTCATTTGTTCTTAGTCCTCTTTGGTCTTTGACAGTTTATCAGACTTTTGTTGTTGATGACCTTGAGTTTTGAGAAGTACTAATCAGAATTTTTTTTACAGTGTCCCTCAATTTTGATTTGTCTAATTATTTTTCATGATTAGACTTGAGTTATGAATTTTGAAAGGATGACCTTACAGATGAAGGGTCATTTTCAATATCTCATATTAAGAGTACATACTATCATCACCTCTTATTACTGTTGATGTTAACTTTGATCTCCTCACTTAGGTAGTATTTACTAGATTTCTTAACTATGATTCACTTTTTTCCCCATCTTTTCATGTGCTATTTTTATGGTTAATTTTATATATCAACATCCCTGGGCCAAAGGGTGCAAAAAATATTTGGCCAAACATTATTCTGAATACTTCTGTGAGGGTGTTTTTGGATGAGTCTAAATTTAAATTGATATGTAAAGCAGATTGTTCATTCTAATGGTGGTGAGCCCCATGGAATCAACTGAAAGCATGAATAGAACAAAAAAAGGAATTAGAGGAACTCTTCCTGTGTGACTCCTTGGATTGATACATTGATCTTTTTCTGCCTTGTATTCAAACTGAAATATCATGTCTCCTTGGATTTGGAGCCTGATAGTTAGCTTTTGGACTGAATTTACACCATTGGCTCTGCTAGTTTTCTGGCCTTCACACTTGAACTGGAACTCTACCATTAGAGCTCTTGGGTCTTACAGCTTGTTGACTGTAGTTCTTGGGACATAACCTCCAAAATGAGCCAATTTCTCATTATATTTGTATAAAATAGAGTCAGTTTCTCATTATATATGTATATCTCTGTTTCTCTAGAGAACCCTAAAACACTAGGCTTTGGAAGCAAATCACGAAGAGCTAAGAGCTAACTAGCTGACTAGTAAGCATATTTCACTGGCCAGAACCATAATTCTATTATATGTATACCAATCATATGTACACAAATATCTACAATTTTTTATTTCATTTTAGGGCTGAACCCACAGCACATGGAAGTTCCCAGGCTAGGGGCTGAATTGGAGCTGTAGACGCAGGCCTACACCACAGCCACAGCAATGTAGGATCTGAGCTTCATTTGTGACTTACACCACAGCTCATGCCAATGTCAGATCCCTGGCCCACTGAGTGAAGCCAGGGATTGAATCCACATCCTCATGGATACTAGTTGGATTCATTTCCATTGTTCCACAATGGGAACTCTTATAACAGCTCTTGAGTTTAGCATCTTTATCGATATAAGGCTAAGAATGAGTTTGTATTTATATCTCAGATTCTAATCCAGTACCACATGGTTAGTAATAGTCTCTCGTCATTCACTTGCTCATCCGCAGCCTCCTTCTTAAGCAGTGAGAACTCTAGTCACCATCACATACCTTTCATTAGTTATTTATTTAATCTATGTATTAACACACACACCTCATTTCATGTTAAGTTTTGCAGTTTCTAAGAAAAATACCATTTAACAAAGTTACCTAGGAGAGCATAGTTTTCCTTATGCTCTTAAATTAAATTATACCTTACATACACTTACTATAATTAGATTATTTTGCCATAGTCTGCATTCCATTCAGGAGTAGCCCTCCTCCCCTGCTCGATATCTTGGAAATCTTTAAAAATTTGAATATATTATACATTGTTTTTACCATATAATCTGCCCTTTCAATTTGTAAATTCAAAACTACCTTCAGTGAAGAAGAACTTTTTATCATATGAGCAAATATTTTTCTACTCTATTTATTATAGCTCATTGCAATACATCAATAATGCATATGCTATGTCACTATTAACTTCCACTTCAACATTTTATGGTATAATACTTTTCATATTTTCCATCATTTTTATTTGTGTGTTATATATTCAGTTCTTTTCACTGATCAAGATTCTGTGTTTATCCAAGCTTGTTTGTTTTAAATTTTTAACATGATATTTTTATTTATGTTTTTCAATTATTTTAGCTTCTGATGATTACCAAGATCACTGGCTTTTTGGTTTAGATTCCTCATGGTTTTATAGTCATCCCAAAATCATACATGTCATCTCTGAATTTTTTTTTCTGAGAGAATTTATGAATAAATTTCCTTGAAATTGGGATTAAATATTTTTCTGAAAATTTTTTTTCTCAGGTAATTTCTTTCACCATAGGCCTGTGCTCATATTCTTTTCTTCTCTTTTGTCTTTTTATTAAGCATTCCTTGTATGTTTTTATTATTCTTATTTGAACAAAAAACGTTTCATATACCTTATAAATGGGCCTAGGCTAGTGAATATTTTAATTGACAATCAAATCTTTTAAGGATATAGATTGGCAAGACAATTTTAGACCACTAAATATATTCAGACTTTAAACCAAATTCAAAAATAAATAATGTTATTTTATCCCACTGGCCATTAATGTTGGAAGCCCCTCCAATGGAAAAATTGCTTGCTCATTGCAGTTTATGGTTGAATCACTGCATTTAAAATATAAACCTCAAGAAACTGAGTTTTAAAAATTGGTAAACTGGCAAGAAAGTGCTGTGCAAATTACCATCTTGTGCATATTTGTACTGTACACATCTGAAATCTTTCATATATATTAGTTGTCTTGTAAGCAATTCCATGACTTCTCTGTCACTAATTAACTAATAATCTCGGAGAAGTTTTTTCAACTTGGACGTCCTCATATGAAAACTCTTGGGTGAATATGTCTGCTTCTTTTCAGGTCTAGAATACTGTGATTTTAAATACCTACTGAAATTTCAAAGAAAAATACAAAAAGTATAAGGAAATAATAATATGTGAAAAGAATACTCTATTTCAAATTAACATTCATTGAATTTCCTTTTCTTTCACTTAAATTATTTCCTTCCACTTTGTTCCTTATTTTTTAAGCAATCATTTGTACTTTCTCTGTTCTTATGTTTCCCACTCTCATTCCCTTCTTCTCCCCTTGATAATTGGTTAAAATTTAAATAGTGGCATATCCATATTGTTAGCATATCACATTGACATACAGAGGAATAAAATCTGGTTTCCTCTCAGTCTTCCTCAAGTGGAAAAAATTCCATTTTCTAGTCCTCAGTGTTATTTTTCCTTCTTTCTCAGAACATGCCTTATTCTCATCCTTGAACCCTCCCTATTTCTATTCTATTATGTATAAGTATATCTTTTCTGTTATACTTAAACATATCTAGAATTTATCATTTTTACCGCTTACTCAATTAAATTGTTTTTCACATTTTGAACATCTCTCACCTGTATGATGGCAAGAGCCTCCTAAGAGTTACCAGCCATTATCTTATACACACAAGCTATTCTCCACAGTGCAGCCATATGGCCCTTTTAAAATTGGATCTCTTTTTTTCCCTTCAGAACAATCATTCAATAGTTTTCTAAATCATTTGTAAAAATATCTAAAGTTGATATGTCTTAGAAGACCCCAACATATGTGGAACTTTGTTGCCCCTTGGGCCTCAAAACCAGCTATTTTCTTTCATAATCCTCTTTACCTGAACTGACCCTCTTGCTCATACTCAAATGTGATAAGCATGCTCCTGACTCAGAATCTTTGAACTTTTACTTTTGTTTGCCTATAACGTTTTTCCTCTGAGAGCCATACAGCATATCTCTCACTGTCTTCAAGAATCTGCCGTATGTCTCTTTTTCAGAGGGACTTCTCTGGCATATATACAGCTAGACACATGTACCCATTTATTTTTATGAATTATCATTACCAAACTTGAACAGAGGGTCCAGGAAAATAGGGACCCATTCTTTAATGTCCCCCAAAGTTAAGAAACATAGTAGGTGCTTGATAGGCATTTATTCAATAAATGAAGGAAAAGATATCTACTTTTCAATGTAATTCCACATATGTGCTATATGTATGTATGTGTGTTCCAATTTATTTGCTACTTAAAATACTTTAATGAAAAATTCAGTTACCCGTTCTCTCTTAGTTTGGAGTCACTAATGTCTTCATAATGATGAGCAACCAAACTGCTGTGTGACATATGAAAGGATTTCATTTTTTTATGCTCAGTCAACATGTATGGTGTTTACTATCATCAAGACAATATTGTAATTACTGATAATATAGCAACAAATAAGAAAAAGTCTCCCATTCTTTGAAAGTTTCATTTTAGTTGGGCAGAGTCAGTAAAAAAATAAATAAATGTCAATATACAAACATATTGCATCTGACAAGTAAAATACACATATTCAAAACTGGGCAATGAGGTAGAAAATGTGTGCATGAGTAGATTGGTGAAGACAGAAGTAGCAATTCAAAGGTAATAATTGACAAAATGTCTAGTTATGTCTCCTTTTCTAATACATAGTCAACCTAGAATATGGCTGAATATTCTTTTGGAGAAGCCTAGGAAGAAGTTTTTCTGGATACACTTTTGCAGAGTAGCAGAGTTCACCCATAAGGAACCCAGTGTTTTTGTTCATACAATGGGATATCAACTAAAAATTATACAACCTTAATGTTGAGAGTTGAATTTTGTTTGGGGTGAAATTAGGACTTAAGCCCAGGAGATAGCATCTCAGGTAGTTCAGAGACACTGCTCTGAGGTGGTGAGGTATGAATTAGGATATAGAGGAGTTTTTGCAACAAAGAGCAAGGAACAGGAACAAAAGAGGCCTGGGCTCACTGAAATCATTTATTTGATATGCACATCAGCTATCTGCCAGTATCTTGAGATTTATAGCAGGCAGGACTCATTGCTCCCACCCTTGGAGGTGACTGAATTTACAGTTGACTGTGACATTCTTTATTCTTAACTACAGACTGGGCTGAAATACCACCTAAAGAGGAAAAGGGGGTAATATCAGGATATGATAAAGGTGAGGGGGAGGTGCATACAGCATACACACATTTTACAAAAGTTTGTTGCTTATCTCCTGAAGGTTACTACCAGTCAATAGAGAGACATCACTGTGAAGAATTTTAGTGTTTCTCTGGATATGATAAGATGCAAGAATTGGGCACATAAAATCTTCTCCTAAAAATATCTGACTATATGAAGGTCTGTTACTCCCAGAAAAAGAAAAATTCCAGTTTTCCTAGAGCACAGAGTGCCTCACTCTTGGTTTCCACCCTGAGCTCCACTCAGGTTGTGCTGTTTGTTGGTAGCTGCAGTGGCTCATGTTTTACTCCATGTAGAGGCTGGTGGCAAGTGCCAAACTTCAGTTCACAGGTCTTTAGACATTTAAATTGACTCACATGTAGAAATTACTTTAAAGGCTCTGTCTTTCTACTGTACTGTTTTAATTCATACATCCCTCTATTGGAATTTAAACTTAAAAGGTTAAAAATTACATTATTTTATATATTCTTGAGCAGATGTTTAGATTTTATAAGTTCATCACTAGAAAATACTGATATTTAATGCAAATAGGTAATGGAAAATGTGATAAACTGTTTACTCCTTTATATACACCTCTGAAATAGGTAATGATATTACCTATTAATATTTTCCATGTATAATTTCTAATTGCGCAGTGATTTTGTGGCAGTCCCTGGAAAAAAAACTATCTGATTCAGGTGTTATCTTCAAAGAATGGCTTGGTTTTAAAAATCAATATCTGTGGCAGAATATTTATTTCCATCACCAACCAAACCCTTTGAAAAGTGGAGGAGGAGAAAATAACCTGGCAGGAGACATAAAAAATAATAATAGAAAGTCTGTCATGTGACCTACAGAGAATTCCATGTTGAGTGCATACTATACTATAGGAGTGTATGTGGAGTTCAATCATAGGCATGGAAGAATAAAGGATGGTTCTTATGATTGGTTTCATCTATTCTGGTCTTTTAACTGTCAGCTCATGGCTGACAAGTTGGATAATTGGAGAATGTGTCTGATGGCTTAAAACAGAATGTTTTGCTTTATGTGATTTGGAGCCTGGACTTTTGAACAGTTTCAGAAAGAAAAATAATGGGCATCTATTTTTACTTTCCCCAAATTGTGAAAGAAAATTAATTCCCCTTGTGACAAATTGTCAAAAAATAAACCACCTACTCTTCACATAGCATAGAGTTTGAAAACTGCATCTAATCCGATAAAAGTAATAAACTGGTGAGTGGTATTTAAACATTTTTATGGTGAGATATGTTCTTTTTTTTTTTCGTCTTTTTCGGGGTTGCACCCATAGCATATTGAGGTTCCCAGACTAAGGGTCCAATCAGATCTGTAGCCACCAGCCTATGCCAGAGCCACAGTAAGGTGGGATCCAAGCCCCATCTGTGATTTACACCACAGCTCATGGCAATGCCAGATCCTTAACCAACTGAGTGAGGCCAGGGATCGAATCTGCATCCTCAAAGATGCTAGTCAGGTTTGTTACCTATTGAGCCAAGATGAGGGGTGGAATCGAAGTGCAGCCACTAGCCTATGCCACAGTGATAGCAAGTCTGTGACCTACACCACAGATCATGGCAACACCAGATCCTTGACCACTGAGAGAGGCCAGGGATCAAACTCACAACCTCATGGTTACTAGCTGTATTCATTTCTGATGTGCCACAAGAGGAACTCCATATGTTCTTTTAATTTTTTTTTAAATGTGCTTGCATGTTACATGATACTTTTTTTCAGATAATTACTTAGTATTGATGAACAACGTAATTATTCTTTGAGCAAATTCTTGTTTAATTTAATACTACTTGTACTCCCACAGTTACTGCTACTGGAATACCATACATGCTTTTTTTTTAAACTGCTCTTTAATATTTATTTGTCTTGTCCACAGATATGGGTATCTGTTTTCTATCTTCCTTTTTTTATTTCCCTTGACAACATTGTAGTACCATTTCACATAATGAAAATCTATCCATTTACCATATGTATGAGGATAAATTACCCAAGCCTTGTTTTTCATGAGAAAGGATAGATTACATAGTTATTTTCTCATTCAAAAATGAGAAATGATAACTGTGCTGTTATCTACTGTTTTAGAGAATTCTGTTAAGTTGTGTTAGCTTTTACTCCCCACCTTCATTATACACTCTCCCATATAAGAAAGAAAGATAGTGATGAAGGAAAGGAAATGAAAAAGATCATGAAAGAGAAAGTGAAGAAAAATATGAAGGGAGGATAATAATGCAAATAATCTATATGAAATATATTTTTTGGTGGAAGTGAAGCTGGCATTTAATGGCTTAATTGTTTAAAGCAATCATTAGAATCAGAGGTTACTTTGTCTGATGTTATTTGTAGACCTAATCTTTCTTTTTTTATATTCTTTCAAGGTGGAATGGTGGGGGAAGGGATGTAATTGTTAAATTTTTAAAATATTTTTAAGGTACATAAGAAAAAATAAAACAACAAAATATAAAATAATCATTTCATATATATTTGTATTAATCATGTTATAATGATTATTACTAACCCTTTGGACTTGTATATCTTTAGAAAAAAATGTTAAATTAATGCATCATTTTTTTACATAGCATATATGTTAGCTTTCCCAATTTTTAAAGCTATTTAACTTAGGCTAGGCCCTGTCCTATGCTCCTCATGTGCATTTGAAAAGCATTTTTCTTGTCCATATTCATTTAAACATTTCCATCTTTGACTGCATTATTTTAAACACTTACATTGTGATTTGTAAATTATATTTACATATAATTTTTAAAGTACATTTAAAGATTTTTTTCCAACATTATGTTTATATGAAATGCCCTTTGTGAGAATCTAGATATATATTTTTAAATTTATATGTTCCTAAACTCCTATTTATAGCTTTTACTGATTTATGAATACTACATTATTTCTTACCAAGATGGCAGTTATTAAATGCATATAACTGATGCCAATCTAATAAGGGATGTGATTTGGAATCTCCATCCCCTTTTTCATACCAAGTCTTCCTGTTTAAAAGTGAATTGGCTTAAAATGCCTATTAATGCATTAATCATGAAAATATGTTCAAATCTGGGATTTTTAAAACTATGTTATAATATATATGCAATGTGAAATATGTTAGGCATATTTGTATTTTCAAACATAATTTATTTTCTTCATATGCTATTAAAGATTTTCATAAATCACATATTTTAAAATTTTCTTTTAAGAGAATGCCTGATTCTTTCAGCAACTAGTAAGAAATTTTAAAAATAAAGTTGGAAGGAATACCTCTTTAAATTCAAGCACTTGAGTTTAAAATATGATAATGCTTGCATTTTAAATTCTAGTACCTATACCATGAATTAAAGAAAAATAAAATCACCTGCTATTGTAATAAATATAGACATTGTCACACATTATTACTAATTTTATTAAACAATATCTATTAAATTTTTCAAAGAGGAGGAAACTATAAGGAAAAAATATGAAGTCTTGAAAAAGTTTTAGTATATCCATGAAAAATATTTCATATAATATTGATAAGATATTAATACCTCTTTACAATTTAAATGAATAATTTGTTATCAATTAAGTTAATACTCTATTTCTGTAGCTATGAAGCTTTGATTCCCCGGCTTTTTATATTGACCCAGTATCTTACTAAACAATTCTTTCTAATCCATAACAAACTAGACTATGAAAATGATCATCAAATCCTTTCTCATCGGCAAAATACCTTTTCTCTCACATACTATAAATCTTCAACAGCTCACATTTATTATTGCTGATGATTAAAAAATACTTTGCCACAACCAAATATGTATGATGAGTTTCATTTATTTGATCCATTGCTATATATAATCAAGGATAATTTGGGTTATGGTTGCACTATCCTAGTGAAACAGTGCCTCATTTACTACATTTCCTTGAATGGGTTTTCATTAAGATGCACACATTAAGTTGAAATTACTATTAGTTGTTATTCTCATATTATTCTGTTTTCTCCATTAATTTTTTTGGAGATCTTGACAAGTTAGAGCACTAAAATGCAGTACACAGATTTTCTATTAAAAAGGGCAAATTGTACTTCATACAATCTCCTATATTTTACATTTATAGCCATAATAATTTACATGGTTCCTATTTGTGTGTTTAAGTAGCTGTAAGTATTGCCCATATTTGTCCTTAGCATTAATGAACTAGTCTTTTATTGCATTTGAAAATTGCAAAGGAAATAGAAAGTAGAGAGTGTTGTTTTTAATTTGCAGCTAGCTACTATGATGATAAACATTTAGGAAAATATAGTGTAACATTAAAAGTAGTAGACATTAGTTATAAATCCAATCATTAGTTGGCACAAAGCTGTTCTTGCAGTAATGGCTAGCTAACTTATTTCATCAAATGCTCCCTTTAGAATTTCTTTTAATATTGTTTTGTAAACTAATCTTTTGGTTATGTAAGAGTAGAGATAATTAAGCAAGGGCTACTTTGTGAAAAAGAGCATGTAAAAGGCAATAAAATGCTTCCTACAGTGCTGATTAAGATGGAGGGCACTTTTCTTACTATAGCTAGTATAAAAGTATAAAGGCATTTGTATAACTCTTCTAGACTTGTAATATATCTATGTGCTTTGCCCTATTTTAGGATATCACGGAAAATAAGCTGGCCAAAGAATTATTGACTGGGAGTTCCTGTTTTGGCTCAGTGGAAACAAATCTGACTAGCATCCATGAGGACACAGGTTCGAGCCCTGGCCTCACTCAGTAGGTTAAGGATCCTGTATTGCTCTGGCTGTGGTGTAGGCCAGTGGCTACTGCTCCAATTGGACCCCTAGCCTGGGAATTTCCCTATGCCATAAGGGTGGCCATAAAAAGCAAAAAAAAAAAAAAATGACTGCATTTTTATTTTTATTTTGATAAAGAGTATTTTTTGTTATCTACATGAATAACCATTCAGTAGCCCCATTTTTGAAGTATAAATATACTCCACAATGTTGTTTTCATCCGTGTTGCCCAGAAAAACACCATATGCAATTAGAGGGGAAGCATGGTGAGGGAATAGAAAATATGGAATGCAATCCAAGTTAAAAATAGCTAACATGTGAATGTTCAATATATCCTTAATTTTGTATATTTGATTAGTCACAAGATATGACATACAGAATTTCCTGTTGTGGCATAGTTATTTAAGAATACAATTGTGGGAGTTCCCATTGTGTCTCAGCAGAAATGAATCTGGCTAATATCCATGAAGATGCAGGTTCAGTCCCTGGCTTTGCTCAGTGGGTTAAAGATCTGGTGTTGCTGTGAGCTGTGTTGTAGTTTGCAGACATGGCTCAGATCTGACATTGCTATGGCTGTGATGTAGGCCAGTGGCTACAGGTCCAATTTGACCCCTAGCTTGGAAACTTCCATATGCCATGGGTGCAGCCCTTAAAAAAAAAAAAAAAAAAAAAAGAAAGGATCCAATTGCAGTGGCTTGGGTCACTGTGGAGTTGTGAATTTGATCCCAGGCCTGGTGCAGTGTTGTTAAATGATCTGGCATTGCTGCAGATGCAGTATAGGTTGCAGCTGTGGTTCAGATTCAATCCCTGACTTTGGAACTCCCATATGCTGCAAGTCCAGTCATTTAAAAAAAATAAATAAAAAAGATATGACTTACATATGAAAACAAACAATGAAACTTTTTCCTTTATATTCAAGTTTAGTATATAAAGTTACTGAGGTAGTTTCTTGGCTATTGAAAACAATAAAATTATCCCAATGTTGAGTGGCACTGGTTGAGCAGACTCTCTAATTATCACTTATAAAAGAAAGAAAGAAAGAAAAAAGAAAGAAAGTAAAACAAAAAAGGCATGAAGCAGAACATTAAGGGCTTAGATCCAATGGATTAAGGAGACATAAGATCTTACACATCCAGTTAACTATAAACTACAAGAATATTTAAGGTAGATTAAATACATTCAATATGACATAGATTCTAGGAATTATGTTCATTTTTCTCCTTGGCACATGAACATCTCTATCACTACTTATATTAAATTTTACTTTTGTTCAGGATATTCAGAAACCTACTATGTGGTTTTTTAGTAGTGATAATGGGAACATTTCCCTCCCCCTTGACATTGACTTTGCCCATGTAACTTATTTATGCTAATGAAATATAAAAATGGAATGCTAATTCCAAGCAGAATATTTTAAATACTTTGGCCACACTGTTTCTCTTTTTGCTTCAAGACACAGAGAGGGACAATTCTTTAACCTGAGTTCTCGAATGGTGGAACTAAGAATTATAGACACAACTGACTCATCTATAACATGAACAAGATGTAGATTATTGTTTTCATAAAGATCTGAGAATATTTCATGTTCAATCTAAATATGTATAGCATAGATTATTTTGAATGATGTGTACACTATATTAGAAAGGCAAATGTAGATCTCAAGTATCTCTGAATTTCATATTTTATATTTAAAAATCACATTTTTTTAATTTCCACCTTCAGCTTTAATGTGTAAAGAGCTTGGACATTCTTACCGCTACTGTTAAGCAAGAGAAAGATGAACAAATTTCAAAGCAGTGGCGTTTCTTGGCCTCATCAAATAATGGAAATTGCAATGATTGCAGAGCGATGGCATGATCTCAGTAGAACTTCATTCCTTTGGGTTTTCTAGGCTTTGAAGCTTCTATAACAGCTTTTTAAAATGTGGTTACCCCTATGAGCAAGAGCACCAATTAGCTCTCATCTGTGGAGGAAATAGTGGTCGTAGTAGATACACTATGGGAAAGAGATCTTCAAAGAGGAAACTGAATTCTTATAATTGTCCTGTGTGGTATGAAGGTGTTACGGCAGATACCCAGCAGCCCTGTGCTGCAGCGTATCAGCTCTGGCGACAGCCCCGTGGCTGTAGCGTACCAGTTCCAGTAGCTCTGTGGCCGTAGTGGATCAGCTCTTTTACCTGGCGAGAAATCAAGCGAGCACTCGGAGAGTTGGAGAACTCAGGTTTATTACGCCGACAGGCTCAGACGAGCTCGCTCTCCAGAATCTGAGCCCGGAAGAAGGGTTTCCCAAGGCTTTTATGGGCTATGTCTTCCGGGTCCAAGCTTGGCTAGTTGGACTGGAGTGACGTCAGGCAAGGTAGGAGATGCGGAAACAAATTTACAGAAGTAGATGCATGTGGGAGGACTGGTTGGGGCAGTTGGCTAGACTTTGCTTAGTCATCATGGCTGGGGTCTCTCCTTTCTACATTTTATTGGGACATTTTCTCCTACAAAGGCAGAAAGCTCCAGAATCCCCTAGTTATCCAATATATACTATAAAAATTGGACATTGAAACTGAAAAAAAAAAAAAATCTGGAGACAGGCATATACAGAGAATCACAGCTGAGATCTGCTTAACAGAAACAGTAGCCACTGGAGATACACATGAGTACAAACATCTAGCTGGTAATTTTGACAAATTTTGGGGGGCTGATTTACATTAGCGTGGGAATGAAAAATTCCTAGGAGGCTCAGATTTAGGGAAACCCACCACTTTTTTTAGGTTTCACTTCCAGGAACTTCTCAACATTCTTACAATGAAGGGCAACAAAGAAAGCTTGACTCTGGCAAGGGAGAACCATTTAAAAAATACTTTCAGAATATTCTCCATAACAAAGCCTCTCTCCACAGGGAAATAACTTACCAATACCTTTTCCTATGTAAAGGGTAGGACATTTACTAAACTCTATCCAGCTGTTTCCTTCCTATCTGGCTGGAGAAATTTGGGAGCAGCTAAAAACAAATTGTGAAGACAATAGTCTATGACACATACTTAAGGAAAGACTGAGATTCCATCATGACATAAAACATTCCTGCTCCCTAACACATTACCATATATCAAAAAAGTCTCCAGTATAGTAACAATGAAAATACTGCAATGTAGGAATTCTTGTGCATACCCAGTACAATAGAATAATTAAAAATAAGGATAATGATAAATTTGTATCTCTTGACATGCACGGCTGTACAAAATTAAACATAGTCCAAATCCTCATCAATTGAATATGAAATTTCACACTAGACACCCTTTACTTCATTTCATATTACTCAAAACATGTCTATCATCAACTAAGATTGCAAGATAAGCTCATATACAAGGAGAAACACAGACAGAAGGACAATACGCATCAGGGAGATATCAGACCAGGAATTTAAAATAACCATAATCAATGAATTAACATTATTTAAATAATAATTAACTCGGAAATAACTAAGAAATCTATAAAACCAAATAATTGGCGTGCCAGAAGAAGAACTATGATAGAATGGAGCAGAAGATATATTGAAATAATAGTGGCCAAGATATTTCTGAAATTAATAACAGACAAAAATTACTCAACAAACCACAGATATAATATTTGCCAGAAAATTAACAACTACGTACTTTATACTCAAACTGCAGAAAACCAAGACAATATAAAAATTTCAAAATAAATCAGTGAGGATGAGGGCAACTTAGCTAAAGAGGAATGGCAATAAGAATTATGCGGACTCCTGGTTAGAAATTATTCAAGCAGGAAAAGACTGGAGTGAAATATTAGAGATGTCAAAATTTTAAGAACAAAACAAAACCCATCTATATAAAACTCTATATCCAACAAATTTATCTCTTGAAAGTAAAGGAAATAAAAACTTTCTCGGACAAACAAAAAAGAGGAATATCATTGCCACCATCCTAGCTTGCAATAAAAAAAGGAAAATTTTTCACAAAGAAGGAAAAACAATATATGTCAGAAATTTCGGATCTACTTAAGCAAAACTTCAGAGAAAGAATTAAAAAGGTAAAGTTAAATATTATATTTTCCTTATTCATAATTGATTTAAACAGTAAAGATCTGTTTAAAATAAAAATACTAACAATATATTCTGTGATTATACCATATGAACAAGTGAAACAAATCACTTGTTCTTTATAAGAGATAGTAGTGATGAAATAAGAATATGTTATAAGGTATTTGCACTACATGCCAGCAGTAATCTGTTATTTAAAGGCTCACTTATAAATGTATATTACAAAACATAGGCAGCAACAAAAGTTTTTAAAGTACAAATGATATGCTAAGAGGGTCAGAAAATGGAAACATAAAACCAGTTTCCATTAAAACCAGATGTATTAGGAAAAAAGGGGAAGAAAAAAATTAAGAAAAAACTTACAAATAAATTAATTAGTAATCACTTTCAATGTAATTGGTTTAAATCTACCAATTAAAGACTGAGATTGCCAGGGGAGATTTTTAAAAGCAAAATCCAATTATATGATTCTACAAGAATATCACTATAAATATAAATATTCATATCTGTTTAGAGTAAATAGAGACTGATGTACCTTGCTTACATTAATGAAAATAAATCTGGAATTACTATATTAATATCAGAAATTATAGGCCATAGTGCAAGGAAAATCATCAAGGATAAAGAGACATTAGATGATGAAAATTTTTAATATGTTAAAATTTTTTTAACACATATGCTTCTAACAAAAGAGTATGAAGTAGGTGAAATAAGAATTGATAGAACTGAAAGTCAAATATTACTATAGCTAGAAACTGCAATAACCATGTTTTAGACTTTGGTAGACCAAGCATACAGCAAATCAGTAAAGACATAGTAGAACCTGAAGGGTACTATTGTTAAACTTGACCTAATTGACACTTAGAGAATATTACATGCAACAACATCAAAATACACATTCTTCTCAAGATGACATGAAACATTCACCATGACAGATCAGATTTTGGGTCATGATACATACCTTAACTAATACAAAAGATAGCAATCATATAAAATACGTCCTCTGACTAATGGGGTTACAAGAAATCAATAATAGAAAGAGATCTGGATATTTGGAGATTAAATAACACGCATCCAACCTGAACACACATCAAAGTAAAAGGCCTCAAGAAAAAATTTGAAACATGCCAAACTAATGCAAATGGAAATGAAAATAACTATGAATTTGTGGTACTCAGCACTAACAGTGCATGTAGAAAAATATATTAACTTAAAAGAAAACATATAGTAGATTTCCCGTCATGGCTCTGCAGAAACAAATCTGACTAGAATCCATGAGCATGCACTTTCAATCCCTGGCCTTGGTCAGTGGGTTAAGTTTCCGCAGTTTCCATGAGCTGGGATGTAGGTCACAGACAGGGCTCTGATCTGGTGTTGCTGTGGCTATGGCGTAGGCTGGCAGCTATAGCTCTGATTTGACCTGTAGCCTGGGAAGCTCCATATTCCCTGGGTGTGGTCCTAAAAAAAAAAAAGAGACAGAGACAGAGAGAGAGAGAGACTAAAAGGATACATAAAGAAAGAAGCAAATATTAAAATCAATAGTCTAGATTTTCACCTTAGGAAACCAGAGAACTAAGAGCAATTTAAATCAATGAAACTGAAAACAGGGAAAATATACAATCAATAAAAGCAAAGTCTGTTTTTTTATAAGAAAAGTAAAATTTATAAATATTACGGCAGGCTAATATATAGAGAAAATCCTCAAAAATATTATGAAATAATATTTCAACAATGTACAAAAGTAATTCTACATTATGGCCAAGTAGGATACTTCTCACTTATCCAAGGCTAGTTAAAGATTTAAAAGTAACTTACTGAAATTCATTACATTAACTAGTTTAAGAATAAAAAACAAATGATCATAACAATGGGGCAGAAAAATCATTTGACAAAACCCACCACCCATTCATATTTATGATAGAAACTCTCAGTAAAACAGCAGTAGTGGTCAATTGTATTAACTTGGTAAAAATATTTTTAAAAAAATTCTAGTCGGCATTGTACTCAATGGTAAGAGACTGGACAATTTCTCCCTAAATTTAAGGCAAGAATGTTCCTTCTTATCACTCCTGTTGAACATCATACTAAGAGAACTAGGCAGTGCAATAGGAGAAGAAACAATTAAAAACTATGCATATAGTGTAGGACCAAATAAAAACACTGTTTGTTCTCTATTGAAATGATTGTCTATCCAAATAATCCCAAAGAATACACCACACACACACACACACACACACACACACACCCCAAAACAAACAAACAAGCAAAAAACTGGAACAAATAAACATCATAGTGAGATTTTAATATACAGGGTAAATACAGAAAATCAATTGAGTTTTATTCCATTAATGAACATTTTGAATTAGAGATCTGTAAAACCATACCACTAATAATGGCACCTCCAAAAATGCTCAGGTAAAATTCTAACAAAGTGTATTCGGACATATATGCACAAAACCTGTATCTAAACACTTTTAGTAGCTTTATTCATAACTATCAGAAATGGAAGCAACCAACATGTCCTTCCACAGGTTAATAGGTAAACAAACTGGTATTTCCACACACAATGAAATATCATGCAATGATAAGAGAAGAGATATCAAACCATAAAAATGTAGGGACAGCTCTTAAATATGTACTACTAAATTAAAGAAACCTCTTTGAAAAGATAACGTGCTGTATGATTCCAGTTAAAAATATTTTGGAAAAGATAAGATTATAGAAGTAGTAACAAGTTAATGCTTTCCAGGCAAAAGAAGTGGAGGGAAAGACAAGGATTGGATAAGTAAACCCTAGAGAGGTTTTTAGGTGTTACTAAGTGGATACACAACACTAAACCAAAGAGTAAATATTAAAGTATGCAAAATTTAAAAATAAAATCATTTAAGAGGTGAGGAGATCACAGGATTCAATGCAGATTAGGAGAAAATGATCTAACTGTATGACAGACAAGTGAAATGACCTCACTGAAGGGAGGAGTGCTTCCTTAAATAAATACGGAAGTGAATGGAGACTAAAAGAGTAAAACAAGATTAACTGCACACAGCTCTGCATTCCAGTTAATAAATATACTTCCTACAGGGGTAGGATTCAGGTTAACAAATTCTGATACTGCTGTATAAGTCAATTGGAAATGAATTAAACATATAAATGATAAATGCTGGGAACCAGGGTTCTCACTGTTGGAATGGAGGATATGCAAGGGAGATGGAGGCTAGATCAAACTATGTGGGAATGGATTAGTTTTAGGGACCCATATAAACTTCAGTTTGGCTTAATAGAGATATAGACCTGAAGTGGAGAAGAAATTATACATGTTTATATACACAAGGTAGTATAATCACATGCATTCCCACATTGGTCATCTAAGAAGACCTAGAAGCTGCAATATCCCAGTAGCAAAAAGTACAACTGTCTTCCTTTCTGATATGATTCTCCAATAAAAGGAACCCAGGTGACTTGAATAAATGGCTTATTCAGTGACTGAGACAAGAAACATATGCTTTAAGAAGTTTGTAGTGTCATCAAATAAGGGAGTGCTAAAACACGCACATGCAAATGCATACACCTTAATGGAAGTATGTCGGAGACATATAGGAAACAACTAAATGAGCTCTCAATGGTCGAAGCTGAAACAATAATCAAATATTATTAGATTTTAACCCAAAAGAAAAAATTAATATCTATAGTTTTATACTGAAGTAAGGTAGAAAATATGGAAGGAAGGGAGGAATGAAGGAATGAAGGAAGAAAATGTAGGAGGGAAACAAGAGAAATATAAGAATACCCTCCCTTCCCAACACGCGCGCGCACACACACACACACACACATGCACACGCACACGCACATGCACATGCACACAAACATATATAATAGCAAAGAACAGCATCATTTTCTTGGGAATATACTCATAGTCAATGGGTAAAATATTCTGAAAACAAATGCAAAGAAGGAGAAAAGAGAGCTGAAAATTTTCATTTGCTAGTTCAAAGGCCAGAAGAAAGGAATGAGAAAATGCTACCTAGGGTTAAAAAAAAAAGTCTGATTAGAGCACTTGCAAACATTGTAGATATCTGTGTGTAGAACCAGACGATAGGGTACATTAAAATGGTATAAAGAATCTCTGCAACATTTTTTTTCTCTACCTGTGAAACAAGTACATTTAATAAAAAAAAAAAAAAATTTACTGCCCAGTAACATTAACACACTTTGAAGTGTTTAAATAGTTAATGTTAAAATTACTTAAAATGTGCCACAAAGGATTATATAATGTGCAACTTGCTGTCTACAACAACAAAATATTTCCTTAGTAGAATGGGAAGAAAAGAATAGGACAATTTCTTAGCCTAGATAACCTGGATGAGCAGCTCCTGCAGCATAAGCAGCTGACATTACATAGCTTTTTATACTTCTAACGGCTAGAAGAAAGGCTTTATTGATTTGCTTATTTGATATTTGATATTTTTTCCTTTAAGTTGGCACTTTGATTTTTTTTATTCTTGAACTTCAATTTCCTCTCTGGATATATTCCTTCTATACATCAATCTTTCTTTCTTTCTTTTTACTGTTTTGCTTCTTAGATCTTCCTACTACTCAGATCTGAGTATCAGCCTTTTTCTGAACATCAGAATCTTGCCTATTATAGTCTGTACTGAGTCTATTATCAATTTTTGTCACTATTTTCCTGTTTTGACTCACTATATTGGTGCCTATTCAATCTTCCATCATGCCTTGCCTAACATGACTGAATAGGTTGGTGTGGGGGATAAAAGATAAAGAGACGAATATTAGTATTTTCTGGAGTATAAAGGCTTGGATGGAGTGTAAAAATCTATAGATAGATTTGTTAGGGAGGCCTGGAGAAAGAGAATACTCTGCAAGTTTTGAGTACTCAACAGTCAATAACAGAGAACAATTTGAGGATATTTGCAGACACATAAAAACAATCAAAATTGAAATCTATTGGGTGAGAAATTTGTCACAATAGATTATTATTGAATAATGTCAAGTATTTTAATTGTAGATCAATGGTAACAAGTAGAAAGAGTTTTGGAATCTATGATTACTTCCAGGATGTTTGTTTTGAACTTTTACAAATTAGCTAAAATATTTCTTTTATGTTTTTATTGTCTTTTTTTTCCTGTCAGGATTTATCTATTAGTTGGGGTATGGGAGCCATTCAAAACTGTCAATTTCCCATTTCTTCTTTATCAAAATACCATTGTCCTACTTCTTTTTGCATACATGATATTAGCTAGTTTTATTTAGAACAGCATTTTTGTGGAACATTAAAGACTTATTATAATGACTTTTGGAAGCATGAATTTTTATTTTATTTATTTATTTATTTATTTTTGTCTTTTTGCTATTTCTTGGGCCGCTCCCACGGCATATGGAGATTCCCAGGCTAGGGGTCCAATCGGAGCTGTAGCCACCGGCCTACACCAGAGCCACAGCAACTCCGGGATCCGAGCCGCGTCTGCAACTTACACCACAGCTCAGGGCAGCACCGGATCGTTAACCCACTGAGCAAGGGCAGGGACGGAACCCGCAACTTTATGGTTCCTAGTTGGATTCGTTAACCACTGCGCCACGACGGGAACTCCAAGAAGCATGAATTTTTAAATGTCCACCTTAGTAGTCAATTACCAAATGGAATGATGCACCATGTTGAATTAGACTAACAATTAAACACTATAAATATATAAATACAGGAAAGTCCTATTAACATTGTATCCTAAATTGCTCTCCCATAATTAATGAGATACAGGGAAAATCTTAAATTCCAACTTATCTAATACATTAATATAGTAATGTTGTTTATACTTTACCTTTAAATGCATAGTAACATTGTAATAAATGACTATTTATAATTGAAAATGTAAATATTACTAAACTCTAAGTCACCTTAGAGTAAGAATGAATGAAA
This sequence comes from Phacochoerus africanus, assembly GCF_016906955.1. Classification (NCBI taxonomy): domain Eukaryota; kingdom Metazoa; phylum Chordata; class Mammalia; order Artiodactyla; family Suidae; genus Phacochoerus; species Phacochoerus africanus. The sequence continues at coordinate 37,145,342 of NC_062556.1, read as the reverse complement.
TTCTGTCAATACATGACAGAAGATTATTTACTTGCATCTGTATATTTTTATATTTTTAGAAATGCATATTCCAATGCAGTTTCAGATTTTAGCTAACAACAATTACAGAAAAGTATCTTCTAGCTAATAAGTAATAATTTTTATGATGTTATATATTAAAAAGATAAAATAATGGTTTTAATATTTTCTATAACTTAATGTGCTTTTATTCACTCATGTAGAGTAGATTTCAGTGTGAAACTTTAGGAATCTATTCACACTGCTTCATCATTCAAAAACAAATAAACTGCCTTTTTAAAAATGATTTGTGTGAGCAATTCATTTTGAACCAGGAGTCAGAATTTAACATTCCATGCACAGCTCATGAGTGCCCCTTTAAAGCTGAGATTGCTCACATGTCAGAATCCTACAAAGTTGAATATGTACAGGAAATTAATGTTATTGAAGGAAAATATATCCAAAAGAATATGTACAGTAGGACTCACTCAAAGCAATGATAAATATATGGGCTTTCCTCCCAGCAATTCCTTCTTTTATGTTCTTTTTAATTTTTGTCGTAGCTGAGTAAATTGCTCATATTTATTAATTATTAGAGCCTCTCAATAACCTACAAATAGGATCAAAAATTCAATCAATAAGAATTAGAAAATGTAAATTTCACAGACTTTTTAGCCAGTGAACTTCAAAAATGAAAGATGTATTTGGTGGACAATGGAAATGTCAAGACCCCAATATCTTGAAGATTAGTTTCCATTTTTGTGCTATTATAAAGCTAAGTAGTGTTGATATAAATATTTGTGTGAAATTTGAGCTAAACAGCTGCAAAAATTTAAAGTTCAGTTAAAAGCTAAATGTCATCTTAGAATCATCTTTTTCTTTCTACAATTGAATTTCCAAATTTAGTAATATTCATTTTTCAGAAAAATCTTCAATTTTTGCCCTTTATCCTATAACTAAAACTTACCAAGCTCCTTTATCATTTAAATATTTTTTCAGAGATGGCATCACTTAAACCTTTTAACAATTTTAAGAGCAACAATTGTTTTCCCATTTAAAGATGAGAAAAATAAGACTATAGAAATTAGAAATAATTTGTCTAAGGTCAGATATATAATAAAAATTATATAAGGAAGGAATAATATCCTCCCTATCCTCCTGAGTCTCTCTATCATCCTGAGTCCTTAGCTAAGATCCTTGTAATAAAGGACAGTTTAACAAGAGAAACCTACGTTTATGATTATGTATACTTATTGGGTATATGAGAAATACCCAAGGAAAAACAGGTAACTCTGCAAGAAGTCAGAATTTAGACTTAAAAAATATCTTAATAGGAGTTCCCATTGTGGCTCAGTGGTAAATGAACCTGACTAGAATCCATGAGGATGCAGGTTTGATCCCTGGCTTTGCTTAGTGGGTTAAGAATCTGGCTTTGCCATGAGCTGTGGTGTAGGTTGCAAACATGGCTCAGACCCTGCATTGCTGTGACTGTGGCATAGGCCAGCAGCTGTAGCTCTGATTCAACCCCTAGCCTGGGAACTTCCATATGCCATGGGTACAATCCTAAAAATATGAAAGACAAAAAAAAAATCTTATTAAAGGAAGGGAGGGTGTTCCCAACACAGCTCAGTGGTAACAAACCCAACTAGTATCCGTGATGATATGGGATCAGCCTTGCTCTGTGGGTTAAGGATCTGGCATTGTCATAAGCTGTGGTGTAGGTCACTGATGAGGTCCAGATCCTGCATTGCTGTGACTGTAGTGTAGGCCAGCAGCTACAGCTCCAGCTCGACCCCTAACCTGGAAACTTCCCTATGCCACCAGTGTGACCCTAAAAAGAGAAAAAAAAAAAAAGGAAGGGAGGATAGAGATATCTTAGAGTATATTATCTCAAAAGAAGAAGAATGGGCCCTCAGCATTATAAATTGGAGTTGTGATATTTATTTGACCAAGTTTGTGTGGATGTGAGGTCACTTCTAATCTTCTTTCCTATGAAAAGCGTCAGTATTCATTCACTGGCTGAGGAAACTCCCAGAGACAGGATTTATGACAATTGAGTTACTTTTGGAGGATCTGTCTTTAGTCAGATAAGGTTTCAGAGATAACATCTCCCTGGGTTTGCTACTTTTCAAGTGCCTACTTGAAATGCTCAAAATCATTAATATATCAATGACATATATATTTGGGGTGACATGTCATGAACTCTTACAGTCATTTTGGGATGACATATTCTGCTACCACTTGGATAACTTAGGCATTTTGATTATCCAACTGTGCTTTTGATCACAGTATCATTTGTCCCTGACAACCTTCCTCTTCATGCCAAATTGGTTGAGAAATTCATTCATTCATTCATTTGCTCACTGGTTCATTCATGAAAGTTAAATGGATTTACTGGTAGTTTGAGGTGTCAAACTATAGCAGACTATAGATCTTATTTGGCTCACAGATATGTCTAATGTGACATATGAACTTTTTTTTTTTAAGCTGACTCAGATATATTAAACATTTGGAAAATTCACAGAAAATCTAAATTCCTTGCTTTTTCTTAAAAATTCAGAAAACCTCAAAAACTGAGCCATGACAACAACCAGTTGAAGTTCATGGGCTCTGTTCCATTCTGAGACATGTCACAGTCCCAATATTTTGCTATTGAATCTTTAGTGTATGTGTTAGTGACAGTCTAAATAGCATGCTGGCAGAGATGAGAATTTAAAGGATTTATTATGTACATGGAGGGATTTATCTATTTTTTTGTGGATTTTAGTAAACTGTATCATAGATAAAAGAAAAAAGTAACACCACACTATTTAGTTACTGTTTTAATCTGGAGGCAACATCTGTGATTGCTGAATATCAGAATTTTCTAAGCTATAGTAAGTCTTCAAATTCAAGGAGGCAGAAAAAGAAGAGATACTATGGATACCTGGGAGGATTTTTAAAAGTAAAAGAAACTTAAATTCTTCACTCCACTAGAATATTTCTTATTTCACACTCTTCCATAGAAAGTTAATATAAAGGAGTGAAATTTGCCTCCACATAACATCTCTTTGGCAAGCAAATTATTTCAAACTTAAAAGTGTCAAGTCCCAAAAGAATCAGGAAGAAACTTTGACTTTTCCTCTAACTGCCTAAAAAGTTTAGATAGAGGGCATGCTCCCAGGAAAGAGCTATTACCAGAGTTATGTGCAAGGAATATGACCCAGGTATGGTTGGGGAAAGTTGGCAGGACCTAGAGATTACAGCCCGCTCTACGTCCCAGGTCTAAAAAGCACCACTAGATCTTGGATTTGGAACTCAATTTTTTAAACTTGCAGTAATTTTGGTTCTTTCCTTTGTGTACTTTTTGATTTTATGTCTCATGGTAAAATTATTTTATACGTATGAATCCATAAAATCGCATGTATATTGCGTACACACACACACACGCACACACACATATGAAGGTTAGATGTAAAATACAAAAGAAACTGGTATTTTTTTTTTTGGTCCAACATCTTTCTTTTTAGGCATGAGGAAAGGGATGACAATTGCAATAAGCCACCTATATAGGCCATAGATGTGTGTATATGAACTTGTTTTCAATAATCACAGAATTTCATTCATAATCTGACTTTTTATGCAAATTTTTCAGATTAAGTCCAAACAGAGCTATTAAGTTAACTTCTTCTAGCTGATTTATGTTTTTTTTTTTTCAAGAAAGAACCCTCTATTTTGCTGAGGATATTGACACACTTCAATTCTAGTATGTGAGTGATGTTTCAATTTAATAGGAGAAAATGTGGTGACACAGAGGGAAGCAGAGCTAAGAAGCCTGAGAAAAAAGAAATGGCGAGGAAGAATGTCTAAAGTCCTGGATTCAGCTAAAAATTTGGGGGCCCAGGGTAGGCCACCCAAAGTGTGCCTCAATGGCATATTGATCACTTAGAATTAAAATTGCTCTTTTAAGAAATGGTCTTTGCAAGAGGGACACTCTGACTCTCCTGACTGTCTCCTTGAAAGCAAGAAATAAAACTCATGAGAAAAGTGCACTCCCTGAATCTGGAAGTATAAGGACACTCTTACCACCAAACACAGGGAATTCAGGGCTGAGAAGACCATGTAAACAAAACTTATAACCACTCTAATTTGCTCCCCTAAGCCCAAGCTGTTTAGAGTCTTCACTAATTTTGCACCTCACACCTATGTTTCTTTGTTCTGTCAATTCTTCAAAAATAAATTGCTTCTTTGTCTTAAAAGTATCAAAGCTGCCTGCTTTGGTCAGTTCTTAGATCCCATTTGTATGGTACCTGGAAGTGTATGAATTAAAATGTGTTCCTCTTTCTCTGGTTAACCTGTTATATGTCAATTTTAATATTAGTCCAGCCACATGAACTCAAGAATAATAGGAAAGGAAATGTACTTCAACAACCTAAATAAAATATACCCCTGAAATCCTCAATAATGTAAACAGCATATTCTCAAAATGCATACGCTGGGGGAAATATGCCCTTAATAACACCTTAAAACTTTACTTTAGAACTGGACATGATAAGTGGTTTTACTGACAGAGTGCAGATAATTGTGCTGATATCACGCATGACTGTGATCTGGTAAATAATGCCATGTTTAATGTAGCCTTACTTCAAAAATATGGCAGATTAAATGAGAGGAAATTTTAACTGTATTTGGGGGACAGCAAAATTATCAGAAGAAAAATAGTATGCAATAATATTCTTCCAATTCAAGATAGCACTACCATAATAATGGCCACTATAAAATCACTTTTGTGATCTAGAGAAAAATAAAAATAAGGAAACATGCACAATGATGACAAATATGAAAACAAAACCAAAAATTACATATGGAGCCCAAAACAAATGTAGCAGAAGGAAGAGTCAAAAAATGTTGAAAAAAATTATATATTGTATTACCCATTGCATTGAAAAAAAATAATTTTGAAATTATTTTTGACATTCCAAGATAAAAACCAATAATTTTAAAATTGATTAACATTGAATTTATAAAATTTACAGTCTCATACAAGAATTTAATTCTGAAAAATAAGGCTTTTAAGTAAAGAAGAAATTAAAACTGCCCAAATCATCTGTAATTTCACACAATATCTCTATGCAGTAGCTTAGAGGCTTATGAAAGTGGTTTTATGTACCAAGAATGCTGACTACCACATTAAGCATTGAATTAGAAAGATGTGTCCACTCACTAATTGTCTTTATAAAAAACAGAAAAATACATAAAATAAAAAACAATGTTTATCTGAAAATCTATTTAACAGGGAGTCCTGAATTTTATCTGGCAACACTGCTAAATACAAGTTATTGTTGCTTTTTAAAATTAAATACCTTCTAAGATACATACATAATAGTATACTTTGAGAAAACAAGATAGAATAAAAATAAATGAAAAAGAAAAAAATTCATACATGGCAAATAAGGAAATTCCAATGTAAATGAGCTATCAGTAAAGCATTTAAATATTTGTCTATGAATAAATTTTTATTATTGATATAATTGCATAATAAGATGAATATCCTAAATTATTAGTACCAGAGAGTTTTCTTGTGGTGCAGCAGGTTAAGGATCTGGTCTTGTCACTGCAGTGGCTTGGGGTTGCTGCTGTGGCAAAGGTTTGATTCCTGATCCAGGAACTTCCACATGACATAGGAACCACCAAAAAAAAAAAAAAAAAGCAAGAGAAAATACATAATAAAATATACTTCTTAAATAGGGTATTGATAAATTTCAAAATCTACTGAAATAATAATAGTAATAACAAATTTACTGATAATAATAAAGTTTACAGATATCAGCAAGTTTTTGTCTTTTAATGTCAGGAAGGACCTTTCATCATGTAGTGTCCCTTTTTGGAGGGAAATTGCACAAATTGTAAACATATTGATGTAAGTTTCAAGGAAACAAAGGAGGGGAGGAGGAAGAATTCTCAGTCACTATTTATATAAGTCCAATTGTTATCAAGATTATAGACATTGGAGCGTATCTGAAGCATTACATCATCATTAAATACTTATCAAACTTTCAACAGGCTTTGTTTAGATTATATTGGGAAATCTGTCTAATCAGCTGTCATCGGCCTCAATTCTGGGAAATCTTTACTTTCACCAGATAATGGCAGGTCCAATCAGGGTTTGGTGTGTTATATGAATCCTAGTCTATTCCCTGGAGTTTGATGATACAAGGTTTGGCTAGCAGTGATTGATAGAAGACCTTCCGGTAAGGTTGAAGAGAGGTCTTCTGGTGGTGTCTTTTCCAATAGACAAAATCTTTAGGTTGCAAAGTTTTATTCTTAAAGTCTTTGTCTCCGAAGGAGTGCACTGTAAAAAGATTGCTCTACCAACACATGGTTATTTTTCACAAAACCAATCAGGCTTTTGCCATATGGAAGTATGTCTTCTTTCACAGTAGTGAATCAAAAAATGTAGGAGCCAAGTACATCAGGTGTCCTTGGATGCTCTCAAAAGAGAAGAGATCTTGAATTCCAAAATGCATGGATTTGAGATTTAGAAAGACCAAGAGCACTGTTTTTCCTGGTGTTTGGAAGGCCTCTACATATTTTGCCAGTTGAGTCTTAGTAATGCTGTTAGTGCATTTGGCTAAACCAGACGATGGAATGTGGTAAACATAGTGAAGGCATTGTTAAACTGGCTAAAGTATCACAGACTCATCAAAGTAACTGGCCAGTAAGACAGGTTTCTCAATCACTATGAAGTTTGAGAGGAGTTGTTCAATAAGGGATAATTCTTTCCAAAAAAAGAGTCTTTAGTCACAGAAGACACAGTAGCCTACCAGCAAGAGAAGGCTTAAATTCAGTGTGAAAACATACAGATCCTTACTGAACCATGTCCATAAGATAGAGGAAGTTGTATGAAATGCATTTGCCAACTCTAGAATTGTCCGGTAGTTAAAATGGCATTGTTAAAATGCCAGAAACAGTATGAACATACTTCCTGGATTGTACTTTATACCAATGGGACAAATGAAGTATATGCTTTTTGCAGCTTTGTTAATATTTCCCTACTGGTATTGAATCATGAATGATATCAATTTGTCAGTGGACCATTGGCTTAATGAATCTAGAGTGGTGAGGAGTGGAGAGAGGAGTGGAGATTTTAGAGTCTTTGGAAGGACTGAGTTGTTACTTGGTTCAAACTAGAGCTTTCTCTTTTTATCAAAGCACCAGTTTTTGAATTTCCAATCGTTATTTTATTTTTTTTAATTTATTTTATTTTATTTTATTTTATTTTAATTATTTATTATTATTTGTTTCCCACTGTACAGCAAGGGGGTCAAGTTATCCTTACATGTATACATTACAATCACATTTTCCCCCACCCTTTCTTCTGTTGCAACATGAGTATCTAGACAAAGTTCTCAATGCTATTCAGCAGGATCTCCTTGTAAAGCTATTCTAAGTTGTGCCTGATAAGCCCAAGCTCCTGATCCCTCCCACTCCCTCCCCTTCCCATCAGGCAGCCACAAGTCTCTTCTCCAAGTCCATGATTTTCTTTTCTGAGGAGATGTTCATTTGTGCTGGATATTAGATTCCAGTTGTAAGTGATATCATATGGTATTTGTCTTTGTCTTTCTGGCTCAGTTCACTCAGTATGAGATTCTCTAGCTCCATCCATGTTGCTGCAAATGGCATTATGTCATTCTCTTTTATGGCTGAGTAGTATTCCATTGTGTATATATACCACATCTTCCGAATCCAATCATCTCTTGATGGACATTTGGGTTGTTTCCATGTCTTGGCTATTGTGAATACTGCTGCAATGAACATGCGGGTGCATGTGTCTCTTTTAAGTAGAGTTTTGTCTGGATAGATGCCCAAGAGTGGGATTGCAGGGTCATAGTGGAAGTTCTATGGATAGATTTCTAAGGTATCTCCAAACTGTTCTCCATAGTGGCTGTACCAGTTTACATTCCCACCAACAGTGTAGGAGGGTTCCCTTTCCTCCACACCCCCTCCAGCACTTGTTATTTGTGGATTTATTAATGATGGCCTTGCTGCCTGGTGTGAGGTGATATCTCATGGTAGTTTTGATTTGCATTTCTCTTATAACCAGCGATGTTGAGCATTTTTTCATGTGTTTCTTAGCCATCTGTATATCTTCCTTGGAGGAATGTCTATTCAGGTCTTCTGCCCATTTTCCATTGATTGATTGGCTTTTTTTGCTGTTGGGTAGTATAAGTTGTTTATATAATCTAGAGATTAAGCCCTTGTCGGTTGCATCATTTGAAACGGTTTTCTCTCATTCTGTAAGTTGTCTTTTTGTTTTCTTTTGGGTTTCCTTTGCTGTGCAAAAGGCTTTTCAGTTTGATGAGGTCCCTTGGGTTTATTTTTGCTCTAATTTCGATTGCTTTGGGAGACTGACCTGAGAAAATATTCATGATGTGGATGTCAGAGAGTGTTTTGCCTATGTTTTCTTCTAGGAGTTTGATGGTGTCCTGTCGTATATTGAAGTCTTTCAGCCATTTTGAGTTTATTTTGGTGCATGGTGTGCGGGTGTGTTCTAGTTTCATTGCTTTGCATGCAGCTGTCCAGGTTTCCCAGCAATGCTTGCTGAATAGACTTTCTTTGTCCCATTTGATGTTCTTGCCTCCCTTGTCAAAGATTCATTGACCATAGGTGTCAGGGTTTATTTCCGGATTCTCTATTCTGTTCCATTGGTTGGTCTGTCTGTTTTGATACCAGTACCACACTGTCTTGATGACTGTGGCTTTGCAGTATTTCTTGAAGTCTGGGAGAGTGATGCCTCCTGCTTGGTTTTTGTTTCTCAGGATTGCTTTGGCGATTCTGGGCCTTTTGTGGTTCCATATAAATGTTTGGATTGCTTCTTCTAGTTCTGTGAAAAATGTCCTGGGTAATTGGATAGGGATTGCATTGAATCTGTAGATTGCTTTGGGTAGTATGGCCATTTTGACAATATTGATTTTCCCAATCCAGGAACATGGAATATCTTTCCATTTCTATACATCTTCTTTGATTTCTTTGATTAAAGTTTTATAGCTCTCAGTATATAGGTCCTTTACCTCCTTGGTCAGGTGTATTCCGAGGTATTTGATTTTGTGAGGTGCAATTTTAAAAGGTATCGTATTTTTGCATTCCTTTTCTCATATTTCATTGCTGGTATACAGAAATGCAACTGACTTCTGAATGTGCATCTTATATCCTGCTACTTTGCTGAATTTATGAATCAGTTCAAGTAGTTTTGGGGTTGAGTCCTTAGGGTTTTCTATGTATAGTATCATGTCATCTGCATACAGTGACAGTTTTATCTCCTCTCTTCCTGTATGGATGCCTTTTATTTCTTTTGTTTGTCTAATTGCTATGGCTAGGACTTCCAAAACTATGTTGAAGAGCAGTGGTGAGAGTGGGCATCCCTGTCTTGTTCCAGATTGGAGTGAGAAGACTTTCAGGTTTTCCCCATTGAGTATTATATTTGCTGTGGGTTTATCATAAATGGCTTTGATTATGTTCAGGAATGTTCCCTCTGTACCCACTTTGGCGGGGGTCTTGATCATGAATGGATGTTGGACTTTGTCAAATGCTTTTTCTGCGTCTATTGAGATGATCATATGATTTTTGACTTTTTTTTTGTTAATGTGGCATGATGCTGATTGATTTGCGTATGTTGAACCATCCTTGTGAACCTGGGATGAACCCTACCTGGTCATGGTGTATAATTTTTTTGTTATGTTGTTGGATTCGGTTGGCTAAGATTTTGTTGAGAATTTTTGCATCTATATTCATCAGTGATATTGGGCGATAGTTTTCTTTTTTGGTGGTATCTCTGTCTGGTTTTGGAATGAGGGTGATGGTGGCATCCTAGAATGTCTTTGGGAGTATTCCTTCTTCTTCAACCTTTTGAAAGAGTTTCAGGAGGATGGGCACCAATTCCTCTTTATATGTTTGATACAATTCACCTGGGAAGCCGTCTGGTCCTGGACTTTTATTTGTAGGGAGTGTTTTTATGACCTCTTCAATTTCATTTCTAGTGATGGGTCTGTTCAGTTGGTCTGTTTCTACCTGATTCACTTTTGGCAGGCTGTAAGATTCTAGAAAATTGTCCATTTCTTCCAGATTGTCAAACGTGTTGCCATATAGTTGTTCATACTATTCTCTCATGGTTTTTTTGTATTTCTGCAGTATCCGCTGTGGTTTCTCCTTTTTCATTTATAATTTTGGTTATTTGGGTCCTTTCTCTCCTCTTTTTAGTGAGTCTGGCCAGGGGGGTGTCAATTTTGTTGACCTTTTCAAAGAACCAGCTCTTGGTTTTATTAATTTTCCCTATTGTTTTTTGAGTCTCTATTTTGTTGATTTCTTCTTTGATCTTTATCATTTCCTTCCTTCTGCTGACTTTAGGACTTTTTTGTTCTTCTTTTTCTAATTCGTTTAGGTGGAGGGTTAAGTGGTCCATTTGGGGTCTTTCTTCTTTTTTGAGAAAGGCCTGTATTGCTATACATTTCCCTCTGAGCACTGCTTTCGCAGCATCCCATAGATTTTGAGCGGTTGTGTCTTCATTATCATTTGTTTCAAGGTAGTTTTTAATTTCCTTCTTGATTTCCTCATTGACCCATTGGTTTTTTAGTAGCATGTTGTTTCGTCTCCATGCAGTAGGTTTTTTCTCTTTCCTTTTCCCATGGTTGATTTCTAATTTCATGGCATTGTGGTCAGAGAAGATACTTGAGATAATTTCTATGCTCCTAAATTTCTTGAGATTAGCTTTGTGTCCCAAGATGTGGTCGATTCTTGAGAATGTTCCATGAGCATTTGAGAAGAATGTGTATTCTGCTTTTTTTGGATGTAGTGTCCTGAAGAGATCAAGGAAGTCTAACTTTTCTATTGTTTCCTTTAGGATCTCTGTTGCTTTATTGGTTTTCTGTCTAGAGGATCTGTCCATTGATGTGAGGGGGGTATTAAGGTCTCCTACTATGATTGTATTCTCACCAATATCTCCCTTTATGTCTCTTAATATTTGTTGTATGTATCTGGGTGCTCCTGTATTTGGGGCATATATGTTGACGATAGTAACATCCTCTCCTTGGATGGATCCCTGAATCATTAAGTAGTGTCCTTCTTTGTCTTTCTTTAGGTCTTTTGTTTTAAAGTCTATTTTGTCTGATATGAGCGTTGCAACTCCTGCTTTTCTGTCATGTCTATTGGCGTGAAATATTTTTCCCCACCCCTTCACTTTCAATCTATATGTATCCTTTGTCCTAAGGTGAGTTTCTTGTAGGCAGCATATTGAAGGTTTTTGCCTTTTTATCCACTCAGCCAGCCTGTGTCTTTTGACTGGGGCGTTCAGTCCATTGACATTTAAGGTGATAATTGATAGATGATTATTTATTGCCATTTGAACCTCGTGTTCCAGTTGATTCTATGGTTCTCCATTCTTCCTTTTTTTTATTTTTTTGGTTGGATGGTCTCCTGTTATTATCTGCTTGAGTGTATTTTTTTTTCATTTTTTGCGAAGGCAATATTTGGTTTTGGCTTGTGGTTGCCCTGTTTTTTAAGTATGCTAATCCCTTCCCATAATGGTGTGTTTTAGCCTGATGGTCTTCTAAGTTCAAACACTTCATTACTATATTAAAATTAAGAAGAGAAACATACAAACAAACAAACAAAAAGGGTTATTTACTTCCTAACATCCCTTGCCCACATTTTATGGTTTTGATGACTCTTTTTTATTTTTTTCTTTTTAATTTTATTTTGTTTGAAGCATGTTCATGATTAAATCTGTATGCTGGCTTATTTGAGTGACTGCTCTCTGATTGTGGTTTCCTCAGTCCTAGATCTTCCTCTCCTTCTTTATTTTTTTTCTTTTTTCTTCCCTTTCCTTCCTTTCTTTTTTGGTTTAGAGAAGCCCTTTCAGTATTTCCTTTAGTCTAGGGTTTTGTGTTGCTGTATTCTTTTAGTTTTTGTTTGTTGGAAAAAAATTTTATTTCCCCTTCTACTTTAAATGATATTCTTGCAGGATATTCTAGGTTGCATATTTTTTCCTTTTAGCACTTTAAATATCTCTTGCCATTCCCTCCTGGCCTGTAGTGTTTCTGTAGAGAAGTCAGCTGATATTCTTATGGGGGTTCCCTTGTAGGTAACATTCTGTTTTTCTCTTGCTGCCTTTAGGATCCTCTCTTTATCACTAACTTTTGCCATTTTTATTATGATGTGTCTTGGTGTGGGTCTATTTGGGTTCAATTTGTTTGGGGCCCTCTGTGCTTCTTGTATCTTGAACCCAGTATCCTTTAGATTTGGGAAGTTTCCATCGATAATTTCTTCAAGTATATTTTCCATTCCCTTATCTTTTTCTACTCCTTCTGGAATTCCTATTATGTGTAGATTGGCCCGCTTTATATTATCCCATAGGTCTCTTATATTGCTTTCCAGTTTTTTGATTCGGTTTTCTGTCTGTTGACCGGATTGAGTGATTTCCATTATTCTATCTTCCATATCACAGATTCGTTCTTCTGCATTATTCATTCTGGTTTTTACTGCCCTTAGTTCCGTTTGCATCTCTGCAAATGAATGTTCTAGTTTTTCTTGGCTCCTCCTCATATTTTCTAGTTCCTTTCTGAGGGTATCTGCATTACTGTTCATATCTTCTCTTAATTCCTTCAGTATTTTCACTATTTCTCTTTTGAACTCCAGGTCTGTCAGACTGCAGAGATCTGTCTCATTGTTGACTGTTTTAGGTGAGTTCTCCTCTTGGTTTAATGGGGGGTGGTTTCTCAGCTTCTTCATCTTGCTTGTTGTTTTCTTTCTCCTGAGGGAGTTGTACTCTCTGTTATCGGGCAGTGTTTGCCTTGTCACTGCCGTGGAATATTTCCTGAGGGATGGCGTTGCTGGTCAATCTTTTTTGAGGCAGTGTGGCTTTTCTAGAGTGTTGATGGGGCTAACAGTGTTTCTTTGAAGCAAAGGAGGACTTCCTGAGGGCAGACAGGACTGGGAGGTCCACACCACGATGGTAGCAGATTTCACTTGGTCATGCAGAGCTTGCTCTGGTGTTTTTAGGCTATGGGGTTCTTGCAGGGGGTTGGCGGTGTTGGGCAGCTGTTCCTCAGGAGTGCAGCACCCCGTGGGGGCTGGAGCAGCTATCTGGGTCACTGAGAACCTAAGAGGCTCTTCCCTAGGGCAGAACTCAGAAGGCTGGCCTGCGAATGTAGGCAGATCTTTTCACAGTCTGGCCAAGCTTGTTGCATCTTTTCTGGGCTGCAGGGGCTCTTCTAGGGGGCTGGTGGTGCTGAGCAGCTATTCCGTGGGAGTGGGGCACCCCCTAGGGGCTTGGGCGGGTAGCAGGGCCCCTGGAAACCCAAGAGGCTCCTCCCCAGGGCAGCCCGACTCAGATAGACCATCTGAGATCTTTTCCCGGCTTGGCCAGGCTTGTTGCAGCTTTTCTGGGCTGTAGGGGGTCCTGCCTGGAGCTGGCAGTCCTATACAGCTGAACCACTAGGGCACCCCCTGGGGGCTTGTGTGGGTAGCAGGGCGTTGGAAACTGAAGAGGCTCCTCCCCGGGGCAGCCCGACTCAGAAAGACCATCTGAGATCTTTTCCCGGCTTGGCCAACCTTGTTGAGGCTTTTCTCAGCTGCAGGCGGTCCTGCCTGGAGCTGGCAGTCCTATGCAGCTGATCCACTAGGCACCCCCTGGGGGCTTGGGCGGGTAGCAGGGCCGCTGGAAACCGAAGAGGCTCCTCCCCGGGGCAGCCCGACTCAGAAAAACCGTCCGGGAATTAGGCAGATCTATTCACTGCCTGGCTAGGCTTGTTCTAGCTTTTCTGGGCTGCAGGCCTTTTCTCGGGGGCTAGTGGTGTTTGGTGCTACTCTGCGGAAGTGTAGCCCCTCCAAAGGGCAAACAGGCCTGTGCAGGGACAGCCCCCGCGGTGGTAGGCTTCAGGCAATTGTTGAGGCCAGCCCTCCTGGATGGCAGGCAGCCCCAGGTTTGGCGAGAGCGCAGGGGGGAGTGGGGGTGGGGGGAGGGGATGTACTGGGAAGCACAGCTTTCAGCTAGCTAGCGGGCCTGTAAGCTTGCTGTGGCGTGGGGTATATTCTATGGGGACCCACCCATTCTTCTCTCCCCTCCCCAGCACGGGGGCAGACCTGGCTCTTTTCCCAGGTTCCCTCTGATGCGGCTTTCCACTTCCCTGCCCCTAGAGTATTGCTCCCTTCCTCTGTGACAGCTTTGTTTTCTAGTCTCCCAGGCAGTCTCTGCCCGGTCAAATGGTTTCTAGACCTCCCAAGCAGTTTCCGCTCTGCCCCGCCCCCCCAGCCTGGGGACTATCCTCTGGAACCTAGGTCTCGGTACCCAGCCCCCACCCAGGCATCTCAATTTTTGGTGACTGTGCCTGTAGTTCAGATGGTCCGTTCGGTTCTTGATTGGCTTTTCCGTACTCCAACTTACTGCTACACTCTTCCCTGCATCTGGAGATTCCTCCGGTTCGTTTGATCTTTCCCCCGTGTAGGTGACTTTCCAGGGTGCGGGATCCCTTTCTCCTCCACAGTTCCCTTTCGGGAGCGCCCGTCCCGCTCGGGTTCACCTTCTCTCACTCTCCTCTTTTCTCCCGTTCTGCCCAGTAATGTCACAAACTTCTTGCCGTTATTGGAGTTTAGGTTCTTCTGCCAGCGATTGGTTGCTGTTCTGTGCGAGTAATTTATTCTGTAGATGTTCTGCTTTTTTTTTGTTGTGTTTGTGGGAGAGGGCGAGCGTGTCCCTCTACTCCTCCGCCATCTTGTCTCTAAATTTCCAATCTTGTTTTTCCTATTATAAGCCAATTGTTGGTCTTCCCTAGCCAATTTTTCTAAGTTATGATTTGGGGAAATATTCCTTTGGATGATGACAGAGATTTGCTTGTCTGTTGCTGGTTTCTTTAAGTATTCAGGAATGTCAGCAATAGATGATTTCCCTGAGATTTCAGAAGGTGAAGTTTAGAATGCCCCAGAATCTTAATAGCTAAAGCAGAAGGTAAAATTATTGCATCCAATTATTGCCGAACATAGGGACCATTTTAAATATTATCTCCACTAGAAGTAAGGAAGCCATGTTGCTTTCACAACATTCCAAAATTATGAGCTGCTTCGCAGGTGCATCTGCTGTTAGTATATGTATTGGCAGTTTTGTCCTTGGCTAAGGACAAGCCTGTAAGAGCCTATATTTTAGCTTTCTGGGACTAAGTATCCATAGGTAAAGAAGCTGCCTCAACAACATCAGAAGGAGTTTCAATATCATACCCAGCATAATACTTGTCTTTGCCACTTTTAAAGTAAGTACCATCAGTGAATCATGAGAAGTCAGCCTTACTCAAATAATTTTCCTGCAGATCATCATGAGGAGTTAAGAGATGTTCAGTCAGCCTTAAGCAGTAAAGAGGGACTTCTTCACTGATGAAGGGGAAGAGAGTAGGATTAAGTTTATTGCGACATAAAAGAGTTATGTGAGTTAACAAAATAACTTTAGAGGCAATAAGGTAGTAGACCGAGAAATGTTGAGTGTGATGAGAATTCAGGAGAGCTTCTACTGAA
Organism: Phacochoerus africanus; assembly: GCF_016906955.1. Taxonomy (NCBI): domain Eukaryota; kingdom Metazoa; phylum Chordata; class Mammalia; order Artiodactyla; family Suidae; genus Phacochoerus; species Phacochoerus africanus. The sequence goes on along the minus strand of NC_062556.1, from coordinate 37,129,811 downwards.
TGAGATTCAAAAATGGTTATAGAAGGTCCTACAATAATTTTCTCAGTGCTCTTTATCAAAATTTTAGTAGTTCTAATAGCTCTAAAGCAAAGCGGGATGTTTCTCTGATACAAGGTCCAGGTGCTGGCTGTAACACCCTGAGTTGATGGTGAAACACATGTTTTATGGTATCTCAATGGCATTGCTTTTATTTTCATATACAAAAAGTAAAAACAACAAAAAAGAATCTGATAATCGGGTTGTCCAAGGTTGGGTTCATCAACACTCCATTAATGCCTTGAAATCTATGTTGTCAGATTCTTCTGATAAAATTGTTGCTGTTGTTTAGTAAAACATTAGGGTTGGCCACAAAAGAAAAAAAAAACTTGAAATTTAGTTTTGGTAACAATCAACTAGCTGGAGAAAACCTCATAATGGACAATTAATTTTGAGTTTGGGGAAACTTAGGACATCATGAATTCTCTCTCAATCTAAGTGTAGCCCTTGTTCTGACATAAACACCCCAAATATAAAACCCGGGTTTGGATAAACATAATTTTTCTTTGGAAACCTTATGTCCCTTTAAGGCTAATAGCTTTAGTAAGTGAATAATATTTAGAGGGCTGAAGTCACCCAATGAATTTAAATTTATTTATTTATTTATTTTTATAATTCCCATCGTGGTTCATTTGGTTACAAACCCAACTAGCATCCAGGAGGATGTAGGTTTGATCCATGGCCTCTCTCAGTGGGTTAAAGGATCATGTGTTGCCATGAGTTGTTGTATAGGTTACAGATGTGGCTCAGATCCTACATTGCTCTGGCTGTGGTGTAGGGCTGGGAGCTGCAGCTCCAGTCTGACTCTTAGTCTGGGAACTACCTAAAAAGCAAAAAAACATTTAAATAAATTCCTACAGACAGCCACAGAGACCACATCTATATCCTATGCCACAACTCAGAGCAACACTGGATCCCCGACCCACTGAGCAGGGCCAGGGATCGAATCTGCATCTTTACAGCCCTAGTTTGGGTTCATTTATGCTGAGCCACAGTGGGAACTCCCTGCACTTAACTTTTTGATGCTCTCTTTTCCAATGTCATAGCTCTTTGCAATAACAGTAGAAACAAGGATTTTTGGGGTTTTCTTTAGGAGTCTTCATTTGATGGAGTGGAAGACTAAAGATTTGGGTATTTTCCTTTTATGTGACTCACCTAGGGTATAAGAGAGTGGGTTTCCCAGATTAACTAAATCTGGAGAGGACATAGCTTTCTATCCCATTCTGGTCCTTTTATTACCATTAATAAACACAGAGTTAAAACTACCCAGGAGAAATCAACATCCTAAAGAAAACCAGATTTTTCTTTAAAAATAACCTAAAGTCAATTATAATAGTCATGAACAGGATCATAAAAATTTTTTGTGTAAGCCTGAATTTTGTTTCAAGTAATAGGATTTGGAAAAGCCTGAAAAAGTGTCTGAAGAATTTGCCAAGTGATTGCCTGAGACTGATCATATAATCAGTTAGTGGGTTGGTGTCATGGTTGTAATTCTGGAGATCTTTCAGGTTTCCCAAATGGAAATTTTCATCCATTGCTGTACCTAGTCTTACTGACAGGCATTTGAATTAGCAAATATAAGTCAGAGGAACAAGGTTGATAAGTCAGAATGACTATATTAAATTTCTAAGCAAATCTATGAGGATCTTCAGTTACTTTAGAAAAATATGATTATGGCTCACAGTCCAGGGAATATTATATATTAACTGTTTAACTTCTGGATCTTCAGAAGGTTTAATTTTAAAGAAACAAGGCCTGATAAGTTTAGAGAAAAACAAAATGGGGATAATTTCAGAAAAGGGAAGTTTAGCTGGAGAATTATTATGGCAAGCTGAGGGTATGGAAGTGGTATAGGCAGTATAGAAAGATGAAGAAACATGGCACCAGAGACAGACCCTGACACAAAAATGCAAAGGAAAAAGATCCTGAAGTATTTGGGAGTCATTTGATTTTTTTTTTAAGTCATTTGTTTGTCCTGGTTAATTTTAAAATTTTATTTTGTAAGCAGGCAATTTTAGATGACAGATAATGTTGGGAAACCTCAAAATATCAATTGAAATAGGCACACTATTTAATTCTGGATATTTTTGAGATATTGTAGACCAATTATGTTTTAAGAAAATTAAGTTTAGGGATTATTGTAATAGTTGCTGACATTCCAAATTGCCTTTGGTCAAGTCAGTCCATTTAGTTAGAAGTGCACCTGAGAAAAAACCACCAGTTTTAAACAGAAAATTGGCTGGAGTCCACCTAGGGAGTTGACCTCAAAATATGTAGGTAACTGAGATCCCATTTCTCAGAGGTTTTTCTTTGGGGTAGAAGAATAATTTTCAAAAAGCTTAAACAGCTAACAGTTTAAGCAGCTCAAGTTGAAATAGCTTGCAACTCAAATAGCCTAAAGGTCTAATTTATGGACCTTACCAAAGAAAGGGCTTGGCCATAGAGGAGCCAGGCCAAAAGCTTCTCAGCCAGTTCCCATAGAACAGAGACTGTATCAAACACAATGGGATGAAGACTGAAAAACTGCACAGTTTCAGTGAAAGAATGCCTGATCCTAAAAGAAAGGGCTGAAGTCTTCTCAAGCAGTTTCAGTTGAAAGAGTCTGATCTCAAAATCAGACCAAAGTGCCAAGCGAATACTTGCATACAGAGCAAAACAACAACCATAAGGAAGAAAACTTTAACACAGATCCCAAATAAAGCCTGGAGAACTTCAAATACAAGGAGAGAGTGAGCTCAGATGAACCTTCAAACTCTAAGATAGATAAGAAAACTGTGAGCATAATGGGAGGGCCTTAGTAAGCAAAGAGTCCATAGACTTCCACTGGTTGAACTGTTGCCAGGAAATGAGCCTGTGTTTTTTAGGGGGCCCTACTATTGTTGAAAGGTGTGACAGTTGCCCTTTCTTGGTCTCACATCTGTGTTTAATTAATGTTTGTATTTATTAATTTCTTTACAGAATAAGGTGTAATAAAATATTCCTTTGAATCCTTAGTGAGAAAAACAATAAAAATAATTTACTTAATCATTTGTCTAAGCAAAGAAACAAGAATTGGGAATGAGAAGGATATCTGTGATGGTTAATTTTGGATTGCAACTTGGCTAGGCTTAGGGATGCCCAAAGAGTTCTAAAAAATAATCCATGATTATACTCTGAGGGTGTTTCCAGAAGAAGTTAGCATTGGAATCAGTAGAACTGAGTGTAATAAATAAATAAATAAATAAATAAATAAATAAATAAATAAATAAATATCAGCCTTACCAATATGGCCAAACTTTTCTTGATTTGGGACATTAATCTCTTGCTTTTGGATATCTGAGCTCCTGGCTCTTGAGCCTTCAAACTGTAGGATTTATGCCAGCAAACCCTCATACTCGGGCCTTTGGTCTTAGGCTGGTTGTCAGCTTGGTCCTCCTCTTTTGAGAATAGTTTTTGTTGTTGTTTTTCCTTGAAGTAACTTACTCTTTTTCATAGATGTAATTTTAATTATATTTACATATTTAACTTTCTGATGGTAAAATAATACATAAATATTGTTTACTGGAGTTCTTGTTGTGGCTCAGCTGGTTACAAATCCAACTAGTATCCATAAGTATGTGGGTTCCATCTCTGGCCTCACTAAGTGGGTTAAGGATCCAAGATTACCATGAGCTTTGGAGCAGGTTGCAGATGTGGCTCGACTCCCACATTGCTGTGGCTGTGGCATAGCCTGCAGCTGAAGCTCCAATTTGACCCCTAGCCTGGGAAGAACTTCCATATACCACAAGTCAGTCGCCCAAAGAAAGCAAAAAAAAAAAAAAGAAAAGAAAAAAATTGGGCTTTGCCATAGTTGTGGTAAAGGTTGCAAATGCAGCTGAATCTGATCCCTGGCCTGGGAACTCCATATGCCACAGGGCAGCCAAAACAAACAAAAAAAACAACAAGAAAAAACAAAAAATGATAAATTAAATTAACTAAAAGTTTGTATAATTTAACTGCTTATTATATATAGCTTCTTAGAATAAATATTTCTTTCACTTGTGAGTGGAAAACAAAAATACAAACATCTCTCTTATAGTTTATATTAGTCTGGATATAAAGGAGCTAATTAATATAATAATAGAAGCTAAGTCCCAAGATCTCCATTTGGCAAACTGAAGACCCATGAGAGCCAATAAGTTCAGTTCTTGTCTAAATCTAAGTCCAAAGGCAGAGGAACATTATCTCAGCTCAAATACAGGCAGAGAGAGAGAGAGTATTCTCTTACTCAGCCTTTTATTCTATTAAAACCTTCAACAGATTGGATGAGTCCCACCCACAATGGAGAGAACAATCTGCTTTACTCAGCCTATAGATTCAAATTCTAATCTCATCCAGAAATATCCTCACAGACAAACCAAGAATAAGGTTTAACCAATTATTTGAGTACCTTGCAGCCTAATCAAGTTGACACATAATATTAACCACCATGTAGTTTCACACCCAAGGTACAAACTAAAGAAGTCAATATTTTCATGGAATTTTCAAGATCAAGTTTTGTTTAACATGGAAAGATAGGTTATATATTTTTCACTTAAAAGGAATCATTATATTTTTCTAAATGGATTTTTTTTATAATTAAAATTTCTATATTCTATAGAAATAAAGCAATAATATCGGACACAAAAAACTGTTTTTTAAACAATTGTGTCATTTTAGACTAGAAATATACATTATTTTTACATTTGAATAATTGAAACATTTTCCAAAATAAATGTGAAAAGCATTATTGGTAATATGTAGTAGGAGTAAATTTGTTTAATCACCATTGTATTCAATGACTTACAATTTGAAATTTAGAAATATTTCATAAAATATTATTCAATAAAATTACAATTTATACTGCATATGTACTCACTCTCTTGAAATTATTGAAAGTCAATGAGGCAAGAATAAAATTATTGAATTTTTCAGCTGGAAGGCTATCTTGATCTAAATAAGTGAGGTCTCAGTAGCATTATGTGGACAGTGGAGACATTAATTTTTTTTTAAAAATTCAGTTTGAGTAGTCTTGTTGCATAACCTAAGTAAATAAAACAAAAAGATGAATCAGCAGTGGAAACATTGGAAATGGACATTCAAAAAACTTAAAATATGACATCCTTGTAGTTCCTGTTGTGCTCTGTTTTTGTTTGTTTGTTTTATTTATTTATTTATTTTTTTTTTGCTTTCAGGACCACACCTATAGCATATGGAGGTTCCCAGGCTAGTGGTCTAATCAAAGCTAGAGTTGCCGGCCTACACCACAGCCACAGCAACACAGGATTTTTAATCCACTGAGCAAGGCCAGGGATCAAACCTGCAACCTCATGGTTCCTGGTCAGATTTGTTTCTGCTATGCCACTGTGGGAACTTCTGCAGCTCTGTTTTTACCCCTAGCCTGTGAACTTCCATATGCTACAAATGTGGTCCTAAAAATAAACAAACAAACAAATAAAAAGATATCTACAGTGAATGTGTGTGAAAACCAAGGTATGGCAAGGGGACTTAGGTCCAACCAAAAATATGTGCAGTTTCAAAACAAGCATTCCAGTATGTGCACTTGGGTTCAAATACCACACCAGAAAAATATAAAGGGTAGTGGCCGGAATAAAAAATGTCTGAAAGAGTGGGTTAATTTGGAAGTGACTGAATTCAACCAGAATTAACGGATTATTTTGAAATCCATACTGTACTCTTATTTTCAATAATGCCCAACCAGAATTGACAGATTATTTTGAAATCCATACTGTACTCTTATTCTCAATAATGCCCAAAAATGTCTGAAAGAGTGGGTTAATTTGGAAGTGACTGAATTCAACCAGAATTGACGGATTATTTTGAAATCCATACTGTACTCTTTTTCTCAATGATGCCACAGTCTTTGGAGACTGTGAGGAAATTGCTTTCAGTTACACAAAATAAAAAGAAAATTTAGACCTCTATGTTGGGACTAAGTTTTTAACTCTTTCCCCTACCATACACAGAATGCTGTGGCCTACAGTTTTTCATTCTTTTTTTTTAATTTTTCTTTTCCATCTTATGGATCATATGAAAGTTCCTGCGCCAGGTGTTGAACCAGAACTGCAGCTGCCAGCCTATCCAACAGCCAGGCAACACTAAATCCAAGCCGAATGTGTGACCTACTCTACAGCTTACAGCAAGACCAGATCCTTAACCCACTGAGTAAAGCCAAGGATTGAACCCAGCCCCTCACAGAGATAATGTTGAGCTCTTAACTTACTGAGCCACAATGGGAACTCCTTGTCATTATTTTTGTAATAATCATAAACAAGTGATTACTTACTTTACATACTACATTACTGTGTGATTTTATTTCATAAGTAACTCACTGTACAAGTTTTAATAAATGACTTAATTCAATTAATTTTTCAGACAAATAATTTTAATTTAGAAAAAATAGATAAGTATAATTTTGCAAGAAATTGATAATAAATCAGTAATGGAAAATATTTAAAGCCAATGAGAATAAAATTATTTGTGTGCTTATGAAGTTATATCATGTTTTTCAATTATATGAAGTGTTTACAATACGCCCAAAGTAAACCAGTAATTTCAATGGAATTTGACTCAGAATACATACTGCAAACTTTCTAAGAACCTGTAAACAAGGTTTGTTAGTATAAGACAGTACAAAAATTGGAAATAACCAACTGGGGACAAAATAAGGATTAGTGCTATCTTAATCTTATTTAATAGCATAATTATTGTTAAAAGAGAGTAAATGCAAAGTCAAGAAGCTCACACATGGTGTTGAGAAAGTAAGAAAATGCTAATAAGGACAATGAAATAATGAGAGAAATTGAGGAAATAAAAACGTGAGAAAAGTTTTCTACAACTAATAAAAAATAAGGGAGGAGATTTTTTTACTTCGACATTATGATAAAAATATAAAGTAGATGGAATATATTTAAAAGAGAAATTGGAAACAGTTCAGAGACTTAAAAGTCCTTTACAAAGAACAATTTCAATGAATTTGGAAGATTCATGGAGAGATATATAGAGCATTGGCAGATCAAATCCTGTGATCTCAGGTGGCTGTGAGGTCATGCAGCAGCTTGAAGCATGATCCTCCACCAAGGATTGAACCCAGGTATGGGTAGTGAAAGTGCTGAATGCTAGTCACTAGACCACAAGGACCAAAATTTAAAAACAGGGACCTCAACAAAGGATTGAACCCAGGCTTGGGTAGTGAAGGTGCTGAACTAGTCGCAAGACCACAAGGACTAACATTTAAAAACAGGGTCCTGGCTATTTGTTTGCTTTGAAAAAGGAGTTCAGCAGAGAGATGGAAAGTAGCAAAACAAGTAATGTGTTTATTAGGAGAAAAATATGTGTGGATAGACACACAGATGTATGGATAGACACACAGATGTGCTCAGAGAAAGAGTTAGGCATCTTTGTGGGGGTTTAAATCATGTACATGGCAGCAATCTTCCTGGTTCTCTCTTGGCCAATCATCTTTCTTTGTTTGGCTTTAAGTCCATATTTCCTCTGATGAAGGACCTTCTCCTGTGTGCCACCCATCTTTTAGCAAAATGGATTCTAGGGCAAGAGTTTCTGGGAAGTTGATCTCTTATGATCTGGTGACCCCTCCCTTTTCTGACCTATGAAGAAACTTTCTGTGCATGTGTAGTTCAGGGGGGTTCCTTGTCCTTGATAATTAGAATTACGTGGCCTCCTTATTTTATACCCTAGCAGAACTCAGCTTTCCTCACTGCTGCCACTATCTTTATCTTGAATTATCTTTCCACTGGAGAGATTCCAGCTGCTCAGCCTGGGGCCCATCTATTTCCTACCTCGCTTGGAAAGGAATGCAATTCAATATAAAGAAGATCTCCCAAAGTGTTAGTTAGGGGGGGGTGGCATTGTTTCAAAATATAAAGGACTATACTGAATGCACTGTTTGCTATGATTTATAGCCTGTATATATTCTATTTGTAATTATTTAAGCCTCATATATATAATTTAATTCTATGGCCATGAAATCTTATCTATTCTAATAAAGAATTGCTTAATTAAATATTAAGTATAAAAAAACATAGGTTCAGGATCAAGGTTAGGATTCCCTCTACTTCACCATATATTAGCCCTGTGAATTAAGCAAGTTATTATTTTTTTTTGTCTTTTTGCTATTTCTTGGGCCACTCCCACGGCATATGGAGATTCCCAGGCTAGGAGTCCAATCAGAGCTGTAGCCACTGGCCTATGCCAGAGCCACAGCAACGCGGGATCCGGGCCATGTCTGCAACCTACACCACAGCTCACGGCAACGCCGGATCGTTAACCCACTGAGCAAGGGCAAGGACCGAACCCGCAACCTCATGGTTCCTAGTCGGATTCGTTAACCACTGCGCCACGACAGGAACTCCTTAAGTAAGTTATTTGTGGCTGTGGCTGTGGCATAGACCTGTAGCTGTAGCTCTGATTTGACCTTTAGACTGGGAACTTCCATATGTCGTGGGTGCAGCCCTAAAAGGCCCCCAAAATATAAAATAAAATAAAATAGTTAATTTTAATATCAGAACAAAATTTTGTAAATATTAAATATAAAATTCCCATTCAAATACATATAAGAATATGTGGAAAGTTCTGTTTAACTCAACATAGAGACTGGTAGAATGGTAAGGCACTTCAAAAGAAGATTCAGGAGAAAGCCCGAAATTAGATTGCTACATTAGATGTAATCTGGCTTATTTTCTTTTATATATATATAAAAAGTCAATACTTTTTCATTTTAAAATTTATTGAAGTAGTTGATTTATAATGTTGTGTTAATTTCTGCTGTACAGCAAAGTGATTCAATTATACATATGCACTCATCCACTCTTTTTCAGATTCTTTTCCCATATAGCTTACCACAGAATATTGAGTAGAGTCCCCTGGGCTGTATGACAGGTCCCCAATACCATTCATGCAATATACAATAGTGTTCATATGCCAGTCCCATACTTCCCATCCATTCCCCCCCACCCTTTTCCCTTTGGTAACCATAAGTTTGTTTTCAGTCCGTGAGTCTCCATTTTGTAAGTAAGTTTATTTGTATCAATTTTTACCAAACAAAATTTCTTGTGCCTGACACACAGTGAGGCCAAACAAACCAAAATATCAAGAGTTTGGAGCACAGAAAAATTTATTGCATCACCAAGCAAGGACCACAGTTGGCTTATGCTCAAAAACCCTGAACTCCTCAATATTTTTGTTGAAAAGTCTTTATAGCAAAACTTAGGATGAGGGCTTCAGGATGTATGACTTGCTTCTGAGTGGTTGGTAGTGAGATAATAAGGCAGTGATCCAAGAATCTTACCCTATGCCTAAAGTTACCATCTTCTACCTGGGTGGGAGACTTAATTCCTGCAAAAGAACTCAAAGATATTGTTATGTATATTCCTTGAGAATTTATCAGGACCCTGCCCCAAGGCTGCACAGTTGTTTCTTAACTATTTGTCCCTTGTCTCTGAACTCCCTCCCTTCCCTGATCAGCAACTCTTCCTATCTGCCTTTTGGAACTCAGGGAAGATCAAGGAAGCTTGAATGAAGCCTATTTCCTATAAACCAGAAATGAGGGACACTGAAAGGACCTGTACCTTGGAGTCTCACAGTGTCAAACTTGATTTCATTATAGGACAATAAACCCATTATTTTGGGATTATCTCATCTTCTAAATAGAAATTAGTTATATTTTTAAAAGCCTAAAAATCCTTTTCATTTTTTTCACTGGGCTGCTCATTATTTGTAACTTTCCAAATCTTTAAAATGTCAGAATATGTGGAACTTATTTAATTGTGTCAGAGTTGCCTGTCCTTTAGTTGTCTGGCCTTCAGTGTGACTCTAGTGTCACAATGATATTGAACTTAATGTCAGTGGTTTGCCTTATTTCTAAATTTTGGATAATTTTCCTTAACAACATATAAGCTTACATAAATTATGTATTTGCTCTTGTTTTTCTTTATATTTATAATAATAATGAAATAAGTATTATATATATAATCTCTGAAGTTGAGAAAGAAGGTTTGCTTTCTTGAAGAGCTTTGTCTCTTTGTCCAAAATATGAGTTGAAAACTGTGTTATTTAACCCAACCACAAATCTAATGATAAAATCTGGTAGTTGTTTGCATTGTTTGATGGAAAGTGTTTGCTTGATTAGAACCCTCAGACAGCTAATTCTTAGAGAAAGGAAACTAATGACAATGTGCAAAATAAAAGTAAATCCTCTGATTTCAGAATGGGGAAATCTAAAAATTTATTTGAAACAAATTTAAAATTAAAGATTAAAATTCTTTCAAGTAAACTATCTTTAATCTGGGGATATAATTAACTTAACATGCAATAAATAATTTTATGCATAGTTTTTTAGCCAAGAAATTTTTCTGGTTCTGTAAAATCATTTTAGCTAAAACAATTATTTTATTCACATAATAATGTTCAGATATCATGTATTTATTTAGACTTTTTCATTTAAATTACTCTAACTTTACTTTGAAGATATTTTAAAAATATGTAAATATTCTGTCCTCTTGATGCTATCATGTATATAGACTAAGTAAAATAATAATTGGTCTTAGGTTTCTAAGATTACCAAAGCTGGTTAAATTTCTTTTAATATAATTTTATACATACTATTACTTAATATATTTTTAGATATAGAAATGTCTATACTACAAACGCTAAATAATATTTTTAAATGAGACACTAGAAATACCCTCTTACTAATAAATCTAAGTATTGGGTACAAATCTAAGTAAGCCTACATATTGCACATGCATAGGAATCCAAAAGAATACTACAACAAATTATACAAGATAGTTACAAAGTAAGGAAAATTGTGTAAAAATTATACAAAGGCCAAATATTTTCTATAATTGGCGTATTTGTACTTGTCTACTTATACCACTTTTGGTTTTTCTATAATAATACTATAAGATAATAGGACATATAATGTAGCTCTGTGCCAAGAACAAGAGACAGAGAATAGAGACAGAGATACTAGAACACTTTGTAATTTCCTATGTGATAAGAGTACCAGTAGTATTGTTTTTGTAATGTTTGCTTTTGATTCTGTTTCCTTACATAGAGTTCCTAAATTCCTTGGGATTTCCTAGTTGATGGTAGAGACTTTTATTCTAATGAGGTTGCTCTTGGTGAGCTTCTGAATGAAGAAAGTTTTTGTTTGTTTGTTTATACACACACACACACACACATATGTATACAGGTGTGGATTTATAGGATTATGTGATAGTTTTTATTTTTTAGGCAAGACTATACTGTTTTTCATAGTGGCTGTACAAATTTGTAATCCCATCAACAGTGCACAAGTATTGTTTTTCCTCCACATACTCACAAACATTTGTTATTTCCTTTTTTTTTATGATGATGATTTTAAAAGGTGTGAAGTGGTATTTCATTGTAGTTTAAATTTTTATTTTCCTGATGATTAGTGATGTTAAGCATCTTTTCATGTGCCTGTCGGCCATCTGTATGTCTTTGGAAAATATCTATTCAAGTCCTTTGTTCATTTTACAATCAGGTATTTTGGTTTATTGAGACCAAGTTGTATGTGTTCTTTGTATGTTTTGTATATTAACCCCTTATCAAAGACATAATTCGTGAATATCTTTTCCTACTTAGTAGCATGCCTTTTCATTTTGTTAAGTTTCCTTAACTGTGCAAAAGTATTTTAGTTTGATGTAGTCCCATTTAATTTTGATTTCCCTGCCAGAGAAGACACATCTATATATTCATAAGAGCATGAGAATGATGGCAAGAGTATAAGAATGTCAAAAGTGTAAGGATAATGTCAAAGAGCACACTTCCTATCTTTTCTTCTAGGAGTTGTAATAGCTTTGGGTCTTAACATTTAAGTCATTAATATATTTTGAATTTATTTTTGTATGTGCTGTGAGAAAGTTGTCCAGAGTCATTCTTTTGCATGTAGCTGTCCAATTTTGCAAAACTAGTTATTAAATAGACTGTATTTTCCCAAATGCATATTCTTGACTCCTTTGTCATATATTAATTCACTGTTTAAATATAAATTTTTTCCTGGGCACTTTTCTATGTTCTATCGATTTATGTGTTTGTTTTTGTGTTAGTACCATACTGTTTTTATTGCTGCAGCTTTGCAGTATACTTTAAAATAAGGGATTGTGATACCTCCAGCTTTGTTCTTTCTCAAGATTTTTTTGGGCATTTGGGTTTTTTTTGTGGTTTCATACAAATTTTGGAATTATTTTTTCTAGTTCAATGAAACTACATTTGTATTTTTGATAGCAATTGCATTCAATCTGTAGATTGTCTTGGGTACTAATATCATAATTTTTTGTCTTTTTAGTGCTGCACCAATGGCATATGGAGATTCCCAGGCTAGAGGTTGAATTGGAGCTGTAGCTGCTGGCCTACACCACAGCCACAGCAACACAGGATCTGAGCCATATCTTCAATCTGCACCACAGCTCACAGCAAGCCAGATCCTTAACCTACTGAGCAAAAGGGATCATACCTGCATCCTGTGGATGCTAGTCAGATTCATCTAAACAGAGCCACAAAAGGAACTCCCTGCTACTAATATCATTTTAACAATATTAATTCTTCCAACTCATGAGCATTATATATATTTACATTTTGTTTCATCTTTGATTTCTTTCATCAACATATTATAGTTTTCAAAATATAGATCTTTTACCTCCCTGGATAGATTTACTTCTGGGTAAATGCAATTGGAAGTGGGGTTGTCCTCTTAATATATTTTTTTGATAGTGCATTATTAGTATATAGAAGAACAACAGATTTCTATATATTAATATTTTTATACTGTTGAAATTTATGGAATTCATTGAATAGTTCTAATAATTTTGTGGTGGTGTCGTTAGGATTTTCTTCATAGAGTATATAGCATATAGTGTCATGTACAAACAGTGAATGTTTTACTTCTTCCTTTCCAATTTGAATTACTTTTATTTATTTTTCTTGTCAGACACCTGTGGCTAGGACTTCCAATATTATGTTGAATCAAAGTGGCATTAATGAGCATCTTTATCCTGTTCCTGATTTTAAAGGAAATTCTTTGAGTTTTTCAGTGTTGAGTATAGTGTTGGCTGCGGTAAATTATACAAATTAAAATGTTTACTTGAATTTTTGTTTAATTTATTAGATAGATAGATAGATTGCATTTTCATTAGACTTATTCTTACATAGAATTGGAGGGAAGGGGAAAGATAGCAATTTAACTATGCAAAACATATATTTAAAACTTCTACCTAATGAGAAAAGAATTAGTCATCAGATAGGATAAGAAGTATGGCTGAGAGGTCAGACTTATATTATCTTCTGATGTACTGATAATTGTATACCTTAAGGGAATTGTTCTTTTCTTGAATATACAAAAATTGTCTCTCATAATTTGAAGCAAATATGCCATGTTTATTTTATCATGGCTCCATATTCTATGTTTTACATTACATCTATGCTATTCAAGGTGGAGAAAATAATTATGATTATTTGTAATACACAACAGAACTGAAAATCTAAAACCACTAAAAAAATTCTTACATAATTCTGCTGTCAAACCAATGCTACTTCTATAGTCTGATGCAAAATGTACATTCTAAATGATAAATTTATTTTTAGTTTTTTCTTCTATTGTATTAAATTCATGTTTATATCTGTCTTAATCTAGCACATTCTTTGATTTAATTTCTTGGATATATATGCTAGTATTCACCCCTATGCATTTCACATCTTATTACCTTTGTGCTTATATATATACATGAGATTTTGATCCTACAAATATCTGTCCAATAACATATTGGGTATTTCTGATAAAAGAATAAACATCACAAAAGATTATATTTTAATCCAATGTATTGACATATTATTTATATATAATATGGTAAGTACTTGTTTAATTTTTGAAAATACTATCAAATAGAAACAAAATGTAATGTTACATACAAGACGGAAAAAGAATCAATGCTGAGTTCCCTTTGGTATTGATTTATTTAAGGGTGAAGTCTCTTAACTTTTTTTTTTTTATTTTTAGGGCCACATCTGTGACATATGATAGTTCCCAGGCTAGGGGTTGAATAAGAGCCTTAGCTGCCAGCCTATACCATAGCCACAGCAATGTGGGATCTAAGCCATAGCTGTAGCCCATACCAGAGTTCATGGCAACATCTGATCCTTCACCCACTGAAGAAGACCAGGGATCAAATGTATACCCTCATGGATACTAGTCGGGTTTGTTACCACTGAGTCACAATGGGAACACTTTAACAATTCTTGAAGTACTGTTTCACTAGTATAACATTTCATCAAATTTTTGTTTTGTTTTTTTGTGGTGTGAAACATTTTTCACCTTCATTTTGAAGGAAGTTTTGGCCTCACATAGAATTCTGTATCATAATGTTTTGTTTTGTCTATTTTTTTTCACTTTACTTTCAGCATGTTAATGTCATTCTACTGTCTTTTTTGACTGCCTGTTTTTTGTTTATTTGTTTGTTGTTTGTTTGTTTTAGGGCTGCACCCATGGCATACAGAAGTTTCCAGGCTAGGGGTTGAAATGGAGCTGTGGCTACAGCAAAGTGGGGTCTGAGCTGTGTCTGTGACCTACACCACAGCTCATGGCAATGACAGATCCTTAACTCACTGAGCAAGGCCAGAGAAAGAACCCACATTCTCATGGATACTAGTCAGATTCATTTCCACTGTGCCACAAGGAGAATTCCTATGCTTGAATTTTCTTAAATGCAAGGAAAATTTTTATGTTTTCTCCCTTGTATGTAACATGTGTCATGATTTTCATTTTCTTTTAAAAAACACTGGTTTTTCACATTCTGATTATGGTGTAACTTGGAATCATTTTTTTTTTTAATGAGAATGTTAAATTTTATTTTGATTAACTTTTAAGCTTAGACATTGTTTCTTTGATTTCCACACATATAGAGAATTTGAAAGTTTATATTGCTATTGATTTCTAATTATTTCATTGCAGAATCAAAATTTTTTAAATCAATGGAGTAGAATTTTTATTCCAGAAACTGTAGATTTGTATTATAAAAGTTTCATTAATTGATCTTTTTTTCCCTTTCTATGATGAGATTTCTCATTGGTTCACTCATGACCATTATTTATTTTAAGTCTTTGAAAACATTTATTAGAGTGGTTTCCAAGCACTTGGCTGCTACTTTTATCATCAATCATCTCAGGATTTGTGTCTATTAACTATGTTTTTATATAATAACTACATTTTTCCTGATTGTCCATTATTGTGTTCTGGATATACTTAATTGTACTTCATAAAAATTTTGAATTTGGTTATTTTTCTCTGAATAGTTTTTACTTTATTCAATTAGATTTACATTATAAAGTCTTATCTTTATAAGTATGACATTTAGGAAATCTGAGATATTTATGAAGTCCATCTAATGGTGGGATTTAAACTTCTCTGTTTCTCTTTTGGTTAAAAAAAAAAAAGCAATTTAAATCTCTGATTAACTTTTCCTGCCTTCCAAATATTTTATTTTTTGTTTTTACTTGTTCATATTTGCATACTATTTGGCTCATTGGATTCTCCCCATACATGCACATTGCAGTATCAAAAAAGAATATAGCAGAAATTTTATGGAGATATTGAAATTTAGCTGTGATACCCTCCTTTCTTGAGTTTACCTACACAAAGTCCAGTCCTTCTAGTAGCCCTAAACTTTGATGAGCTCTTTCTTCACTTTAACCATTCCATTGGTACATATCCTTAGGAAAAAGGGCTTTAAATGTGAATGTTATGCTTGCATCCATTAAATCCTTAGTAATTTCTCTCTTATCTTGATTGTTCCCAGTGTCTTCAAATATTTGTTTTTCTACAAACTTCACAATTCTTATCTGCAGGAATATTATATTATGATACAATGTTATTATTATTCTGTCACTAACAGAAATATATTTTCTATGCTGGTATTTCTGCTACAGTGGAATACTTGTGATAGAAACCTCATGACTCCAATAGCCTAAAATATTTACTATCTGACTATTTATAGATGTGTTTGCATATCCCTTGACAGAGACACTCTGTAAAGAGACAGTAAAATTAGCCAAGAAGATATTATTTCCAAGTATAATTATAATAACAAAATATACATATCTTAAAGATAATTTTTTAATTCATTCTGCTTTTTCTTTACAAATTTGAAAAGTATTTATCATCTCTTTCTGGTTTACAAAACAAAAAGCCCAGGCATACTAAGTAGGAATATTTCCCAAATAGAAACAATTTATATGTTTATATTTATAGATACTATTGTGAAAATGTGAAAAGATTCCTAGATCTTCAAAATAAAATCATAAAGTTTACTTTGAAAATGATTGTAACTTTAATAGAAGCAAGAAATATTTACTTTGGTAAATTTCTGGATAAATACCTCTATGTACAATATTTAGAAACATATTTTCTTTCATTGTACATTTTCTAATTTCACACATACATTCTGTGGAAAAAGTGTAATTTCCTACTCTCACCCCAAGAACTTTCCACCCACACATATGTTATTATTTTTTGCTTTGCTATAATCATGCAGATATTTTGCTATGTAAGTGTTATGCACTTCCTTCACTGAGATGAAAATAAATGCATATATCAATGCTTCAAGTATATATTATTATCTATAGTAATAAAAGAGCTATAACATTATACTATTCATTTTTAATTAATATTGATTTTTTAAGGGCTGCATGTGCAGCATATGGAAGTACCTGGGCTAGGAGTAGAATTGGAGCTACAAGAGGCCTACATCACAGTCACAGCAATGCAGGATCTCAGCCACATCTTCAATCTATACCACAACTCACAGCAATGCCAGATACTCAACCCACTGAGTAAGGCCAGGGATTAAACTGCATCCTCATGGTTACTGGTCAGGTTCATTACTGCTGAGCCCCAAAGGGAATTAAAATATTCCTTCTTTATCAAAAATCTTCTACCACTTTCAAAGGTGATAAAAAGAAATTTATGCAGAAGAGGCAGCACAAGATGGCTGAGAAGTAGGATGTGGAGCACACTTTCTTTGACAAATTCACAAAAAATATATCTGCATGTGGAGCAACCCTCACAGAACATCTTTGAAACTCAGAATATCTCAGACTTTCAAGAAGTCGAGAAAATCTCCCCAAAACTGGGTAGAACCAAAGCAAAAGAGAGAGAAAGAGGGAGCAAGACTAACAAATCAGGAAGGGATCAGTATCTCTGGGAGGAAGCTGTGAAAAAGGAAATGTTTCCACACACAGGGAAGGCACCTTACTGGCCAGCTGGGACAGAGAGCAAGGTTTGGAGCCATGGAGGAGATTGAAGCAACTGGCTTGTGGAAAGCAAATGGAGAAAGACCTTCACAATTAGTTTGTACAGCCACCTAGGACACACTAACCAGATATGCTCCACTGCTAAGGTAGAGGTTAGGAGCAGGGGGAGGAGGGCTGGATGCTGAGGCTCAGCTCCATAGTTGAGATACAAGGAGAGGACTGGGGTTGGCTGTGAGGAGACCTGAAGGATCTAGGGTGGTGCACCTTATCCAAGGAGTGCAGGAAGAAGCCTGGGCCCACTAGAGAGGCAGGGAACCATTGTTGGAGGGTGTGAGAGAGGAGGGGTGGGACCATCAGAGATGCTTCTTTCTCCATGTGCAGGATCTCAGGCTGCAGGACACCATGTGCATGAGTTCCTGGGGTGGGTGCTAGCCACTGCTGTCATCTCAAACTCTAGATGCAGGAGCAGATAATTGCCTCCACTGAGTGTTTCATAAGCAAGGGACAGTCACTGTCCTTCCTTCCAGGGAATGTAAGAGGATGATGCTGATGCCACTCCCCACAGGACTCACTATTGTGACCAGTCACTGACCCTCCTCTTTCCCAGAATGCATTGTGTGGCTGACTGCCACTGCTCCCAGAGGGCCTGCAACCAGGCAATGACTTCTACCACTGACTCCCAGGGAGCTCATATGGCCCACTGGCATTGGTGCTGAGGGGCCTACAATCAGGCAGCCACCACTGTCTGACTCCCTGGGAGAGTGCATGGACTGTTGGTACCACTGAGGGTTCCATTATTGGCCATTTACCTCTGCCTCTGCATTCCTGAGTGCATACATTGGGTCCACTATGGCTGCTAATGTCAGTGAGCATCCCATGACTGGGCACAGGCCAGTGCCCTACTTCCTTGGAGTGTTCATGCCCCAAAGCCATCACCCAAGGGCCCAAGACTGAGTGCCAACCAATGGACACTGCCAGATTCCGGGATGGGTCATGTAATCAGTGTCACCTTTCTAGTGGACAACATTCCTAGCTGCTGCCAGGCTCTAGGATGTGAGCTGCAAGCTGCCTGTGAGCTGCTACCACTACCTAGAACATCAGGGCCTGGCACCAGTTACTATAATAGCACAACTATTTCCAAGGGGATAATGGCCAGCATATGCTGAAGAGAGAGAAGGTAGATACCCATAATAAAAACATGATTAAGGAAAAAGGGCTGAAATCTCTGCTTCCAACAGTGCAAGTTATGGATTTACACCTCTGCTTCCAGCCTCATAAATTCAAAGGTGGTGTAACATATAAATGGATGATGAGTGTTCCAGCACATGGGACAGGTCTGAATTTAGCAGCTTTTGGATTCATGGGTATGAACATGGGTGAGTTGAACCAGGGTAGGGTCAGAGATGCCTCCATACATCCCACAGTGGGCCCAGAAGCATGGGTACTGCAACTCTAACCTCAGTGTATCTGCACTGGTGACCTAGTGAAAACAATGCCTGAGAGACCACAGAGACAATTATAGACATAATCATGGTAAGGGGGAGACTGAGAATAACATCAACTATAGTGTACTCTGTAAGCCCACCCAATGAAGAAAAGGTGACACAATGGAGAACACTCACAGCTCCATTGGAGGAATACTCAGTGGCTCATTTACTTTGAGAGTGCTGCAAACTCATCTATCTCACTCTGCAGATAAGAAATACAGCTCAGAAACATATTTGGGGTCTCCTGATCAAAAAACTAGGGAACACTCTGCCCCTTATTGGACAGTGACAATCACAGAGCAAATAGAAGGCCTCATTCAATATCCAGTGAAGGCTTGTGTCACCACAACATTAAGCATATCTTCACCAAGGGGATAAAGGCCAGTATATACTGATAAAAGAGAACACAGTCTGCCTAATGTTATACTGAATGATAGTCACCTCTAATCACATTGCTTGACACAGCTTGACCACCAGATGGACAAGACACAGCTCCACTCACTAATGGGATGACACCAGGCCCTCCAGCCAAGAGGATTGCATCAGCCCCTGGACCAAAATCCTCATCATAGGGCAGACACCGGAAACAAGAAGAACAAAACCCATGCAGTCTGTGGAAAGGAGACTACAGGAATAGAAAGTTTGAAAAAATAAAATGACAGAGAAATATGTTTCAAACAATGGAATAAGACAAACCAAGAAAAGCAAATACATAAAGAAGAAATAGTCAAACTACAAGAAAATAATTCAATGTAATGATAGTAAGGATGATTCAAGATCTTGGAAAAGAAAAGAGACATGCAGAGAAGTTATAAGTAATATTTAATAAAGAACTGTAAGATTAAGAAGTGAGCAAATAATATTTTCTGAAAGGAAAAATAAACTAGAAAGGAAAAATACACTAAAAGGAATCAAAAGCAGAATAACTGATGCAGAAGAAAAACTTAATGAGGTAGAAGACAGAGTAGTGAAAAGCACCATCATGGGAAAGAATAAAGAAAAAAAAAGAATGAAAATAAATGAAGACAACTTGACACCTCTGGAACAACATTGAATGTATCAACATTTGAATTATAGGGGTCCCAGAATGAAGAGAGAAAGAGAGAAACGGCCTGAGAAAATATTTGAAGATATTGTAGTTGAAATTTCCCCTTATATGGGAAAAGAAACAATCAAGTAGAGGAAACACAAAGAGTTACCATATAGCTTAAACCCAAGGAGAAATATGTACATATTAATCAAACTGACAAAATATAAATACAAAGAAAAATATTAAAAGCCACAAGGGTAAAGCTCCCATAATATAATCAAGTGATTTTTTTTCAGCAGAAACTCTACAGGCCAGAAGGGAGTAAGTAGCAAGACATATTTAAAATAATGAAAGGGAAAAACCTTCAAACAAGAACACTCTATCTAGTAAGACTCACATTAAGATTGGATGGAGAAATCAAATGCTTAACAGAGAGACAAAAGCTAAAAGAATTCAGCACCAACAAAGCAGCTCTCCAACAAATGCTATAGGAAATTCTATAAGTTAAAAAGAAAAAATATCACAACTAGAAATGAGAAATTATAAATGTGAAAGCTCACCTGTAAAGAAAAATATAAAAAAATAGGAAATAATCCATAAATATGATATCAAAACCAGCAATCACAAGAAGAGGATAGGATGAATGCTGCACACAGAAAAAGCATTTAAATTAAAGACCAGCAATTTAAAAAATATATATTTATATTTATATATTTATATATATATATGGGGGGAAAAATGGTATATCAAAACCCCATTGGAACAACAAAACAAAAAAAAATTAGAATAGCTAAAAAGAGACAAAAAGACTTTAAAATAAAGAATTCTATGAGACAAAGATGGACACTACCTAATGAACAAAGGATCAATCTAAGAAGAAGATATAACAATTGTAAATATATATTCAACCAACATAGGAGCACCAGCATATATCATGAAACTGCCAACCACTATAAGAAGAGAAATCTACAATAACACAATAATAGTGGGAGAACTTAACACCCCACTTTCAGCAAGAGACAGATCATCCAGACAGAACATCAATGACAAAACACAGGCCCTAAATGATACAATAGACCAGATAGACTTAATTGATATTTATGGAACATTTCATCCAAAAGTTACAGAATACACTTCTCAAGAACACAAGAATATTCTCTAGAAGAGTCACATCTTGGGTCACAAATCAAGCCTCAGTAAATTTCATAAAATTAAAATCAATATCAAGTATTTTTTCTGAGCAAAACACTATGAGACTAGAAGTTAACCATAGGGGGGAATAAAACTGCAAAAAAATAGAAACATGTGGAGGTTAAACAATATGCTATTAAACAAAAAATGGATCAATGAAGAAATAAAAGAGGAAATAAAAAATACCTAGAGACAAATGACAATAAAGACACAATGATATAAAACCTACAAGATGCAGCAAAATCAGTCCTTAGAGGAAAATTTATAGCAAAAAGTCTCAACTCAGGAAATAAGAAAATCCCAAATAAACAATTTACACATAAAGCAACTAGAGAAAGAAGAACAAACAAAACTCAAAGTTAGTAGAAGGAAAGAAATCATAAAGATCAGAGCAGAAATAAATGATATAGATACACTTTTAGACATAATCATCAAGAAAAATAAAGGAGTTCCCATTGTGGCTCAGTGGTTAGCAAATCTGACTAGCAACCATAAGGTTGCAGGTTTGATGCCTTGCCTTGCTCAGCATGTTAAGGATCTGGCATTGCTGTGAACTGTGGTGTAGGTTGCACACGTGGTTCAGATCCTGCCTTGCTGTGGCTCTGGCGTAGGCCAGTGGCTACAGCTCCGATTTGACCCCTAGCCTGGGAACCTCCATATGCTGCAGGAGTGGCCCAAGAAATGGCAAAAAGACACACACAAAAAAATGAAAAATAAGAGAGAGATCTCAAATAAATAAAATTAAAAATGAATACACCTAACAGTACAAAGATACAAAATATCATAAAAGCAGACTTCAAGCAACTATATGCCAATAAAATGGAAAACCTAGAAGAAAGACAATCTCCTACAAAGGTACATCCTTACAAGATTGAACCCAAAAGACATAGAAAATATGAATGAACCAATCACAAGTCCTTAAAATGAAACAGTGATTAAAAACTTCCAACAAACTAAAATCCAGGACCAGATTAACTTCACAGGTGAATTCTATCAAATATCTAGAAGAGTTAACATCTATCCTTCTAGAAACTCTTCCATAAAATTGCAGAGAAAGGAATTCTCCCAAGCTCAATCTGTGAGGCCACCATCACCCTGATTAAAAAACTCAGACAGATACCACAAAAAAGAAAATTAGAGGCCAATATCACTGATGAATATAGATGAAAAAATCCTCAACAAAGTGTTAGCAAACCAAATCCAATCATACATTGAGAGGTTCATACACTACAATCAAGCAGGATTTACCCAGGGATGTAAGGATTCTTCAGTGTATGCAAATCTATCCATTTGATACACCATATCAACAAAATGAAGAATAAAAACCACATGATCATTTCAATAGATGCAGAAAACACTTTTGATAAAATTCAACACCCATCTGATAAAAACTTTCTAGAAAATGGGCATAAAGGGAATATACCTCAACATTATAAACCCACATCTAACATCATTCTTAATGGTGAAGAGTTTAAGCTTTCCTGTTAAGATCAGGAACAAGAAAATGATGTATACTCTCACCATTTTTATTCAATATAGTTTTCATGTTATCCTGTGGCATAGCATGTTAAGTATATGGAGTTGTCCCTGCAGTGGCTTGGGTTGCTTCTGTAGTGCTAGTTTGAGCTGTATCCTGGGAGCTTCCACATGCCTTGGGTGTAGCCCAAACAATGACAACAACCAGAACAACAAAACATAGCTTTGGAAGTCATAGCCATAGCAGTCAGAGATGAAAAAGAGATATAAGGAGTCCAAACTGGAAAACAATACATAAAACTCTTTTATTTGTAGGTGACATGATACTATACATAGAAAAACCTAAAGATATCCCCAGAAAACTACTAGAGCTCATCAATAAATTTGGTAAATTGAGGGCACAAAATTAATACACAGCAATATCTTGTATTCCTATACACCAACAACGAAAAAATCAGCAAGAGATAACCCATTTACCATCTCATAAAAAGAATAAAATACCTACAAATAAACCTACCTTAAGAGACGAAAGCCCTGTACTCTGAAAACTAGAAGACATTGATGATGACCCAAAAAGATCAAAAGACATAATATGTTATTGGGGAAGAATCAAAGTTGTCAATTTAGGGGAAATCTACAGATCCAGTTCAATCCCTATGAAAATATCAATGGCATTTTTAACAGAACTAGAACAAAAAAAATGTTAAAATTTGTATGAAAACACAAAAAATCCTGAATAGCCAAAGTAATCCTGAGAAGGAAAAATGGGAGTGGAGGAATCAGGTTACCTGACTTCAGACCACACTACGAAGATACAGTCATAAAAATAATATATGGCACTGGACAAAAGCAGAAATAAAGATCAGTGGAACAGGGTAGAAAGCCCCATAAAAATATCCATGCACCTATGGTCAATCTATCTACGACAAATGAGGCAGAAATATACAGTGGAGAAAAGAGCCTCTTCAGTAAGTGGTGCTGGGAAAATTGTAAAGCTACAGGTAAAATAATGCAATTAGAAGACTCTCTAATACCATACACAAAAATACACTAAAATATCATTAAAGACCTAAACATAAGACTGGATACTATAAAACTCTTAGAGTGAATATAGGCAGAACACACTTTGACATAAATTGCAGCAATATCTTTTTTGACACATCAAAGGAAACATATAGCAAATGTTAAAAGAAAGATATTCTACAGAATGGGAGAAAATCTTTGCAAGCAAAGTTACTGACAAGAGATTTATCTCCAAAATATACAGATATCTCATACTGATTTATACCAAAAAAAAAAAATGCTCAGAATATGGAGTTCCCACTGTGGCATAGCAGGCTAAGGATACAATGATGTCTCTGCCACAGTGCAGGTTCAATTACCAGCCTGATGCAGTGGGTTTAAGGATCTGGCATTTCATAACTGTGGCATAGATTGTAGCTGCAGGATTCAGATTTGATCCCTGACCCGGGAACTTTCATATGCTGTGGGTGCAGCCAAAAACAAAAACAAACAAACAAAAAAATCTGGTCAGAGCATCTAAGCAAGAATTTCTCCAAAGACAGAGATATGGCTAAAGCATGCCTGAAAAGATGTTCAATGTCACTAATTATTAGAAAAATGCAAATCAAAACTACAATGGAGTATCATGTCATGCCAATCAGAACGGCCATCATCAAAATATCTACAACAATAAATCCTGGATAGAGTGTGGAGAAAAGGGAACCCTCCAAAATTGTTGATGTGCATGTCAGCTGAAATAATCACTATGGGGAAAACAGTATGAAGGTTCCTTAAAAAACTAAAAATATAATTATGATATAATCCAGCAATCCTATTCCTGAGATTTCCTATCCAGAAAAAAACATAATCAAGAATCACCTTAATGTTCATTGCAGCACTATTTACAATATCCAAGGCATGGAAACAACCTAAATGCCCATGGTCAGAGGAACGGATAAAGAAGATGTGGTACATGCATACAGTGAAATATTACTCAACCCCCCACCCGCTAAAAAATGAAATAAAGCCATTTCAGCAACACGGATGGATCTAGAAATTATACTAAGTGAAGTAAGTCAGAGAAAGGCAAATATCATATGTGATCACTCATATGTGGAATCAAATTCAAAATGATACAAAAGAACTGATAAAAAGAAACTGACTCAAAGACTTTGAAACCAAGATTATGGTTACCAAAGGGGGAGAAATGGGGGGAGATAGTTTATTAGGTTCAGATGGACATATGCACACTACTATATATAAAATAGGTAACAAGGTTCTATCGAGAGCACAGGGAAATCTATTAATTACTGTGTATTAACCTATATGGGATGTGAATTTGTAAAGGAATGGAGATATATATGTATGTATATGTATTTATAATATATATATATCTATAATCAAATATATGATTTACTTTGCTCCTCACCTGAACTAGTACAACTTTGTAAGTCAATCACACTCCAATAAAATTGAAAAAAGAAAAAAATAAATTTATATGTCTTACTATATCTCCATTTTAAATTGATTCTTTTCTTCTTTTGTTTTTTTTTCTTTTCCATCAGCAATGAGAACTTATATTTTATATTTAGTGTTTTGTTTTTATTTCTTGTGCCCATGTTATTTGAAAGTTCACAGGCCAGGGATCAAACCCATGCCACAGCAGTAGCCTCTAGCCTGATCCTTAACACACTCCTACAATTCATGTTATCACATTTGACAGTCTTGTTGTACTTCAAACAAAACATATGAGAACTTTGTTGTACATTTTAATGCAAAATAAAATGAAAAAGTCTCAAAAATAAGGAAATAAACTAATTAAAATTGTATATACTATCATTTCTAGATATATTCAAACCTTAAAATGACAAATAGATAAATATTGCTCAGACTAATATGAAATTTTTTTAGAAAATATATTTTCTTTCAAAATCAGAAAATCAACACACTGAAATACTTTTATATTATGACATAATTTATAATAATAAAAAATGTTTTACAATTAAAATCCTTATGCTTTTTCAAGATCAACCATAATCTGATATTAAGAAGTAGTCAAAGAAACATTTTTAATCAAGTACCTCTATAGATTTATATAAGAATCTGTATGATGTAGTCCCTAAGGACACAGGGTCTGGAGTCAAATAGAACACATTCAAATGTTGATTTCAACCATTCACCCATAGGTGTGACTTTGGGTGAGACATGTAACATTTGCCCTTCGATTTCTTTTATCAGTTGGGGAATAACAAAAGTACTTGCATCATATGTTTCTTATGAGGATTAAATATATAAAAATTATTTATTTATTTATTTATTTACTTTGGTCTTTTTTTTTTAAGGCATATGGAGGTTCCCAGGTGAGAGGTCCAATCAGAGCTGTAGCTGCCAGCCTATGACATAGCCACAGCAATGCCAGATCCAAGCCCTGTCTACCACCTCCACCACGGCTCCTGGCAATGCCAGATCCTTAACCCACTGAGCGAGGCCAGAGATAGAACCTGCATCCTTGTGGATACTAGTCAGTTTCATTAACCACTGGGCCATGACAGGAACTCCTATAAAAATATTTTAAAATTTGACACAGTGCCCAGCACCATGTAAGCAACATAGAATTATGAGGTTTTTCTTTTTATTTGTGTATTTTCCTTTTAATTTTCTTTATGTTCTTTCTGTTATATTAGGTAATACTAAAATTTCACTGAACATAGTTATGGATATTAAAAATATTTAAGTTGTGCAACAAATTTGATGGTAAAAATCATAGTTTAATATAATTAAAAACAATTTTCACAAACTAACAATGAAAACACTTTATTAGAAAGTAGAAAAAATATGAGTAAGAAAAACATAGAGGAGCAAATCAAAATATCGAGCAAATATAGAAAAACTCTTCAAATAGGTCAGTAGACAAAGAATATAAATTAAAGATACACATATCACATTATGTTTTATTTATTTTTTAAATTTTTTTTTTTTTTTTAAGGGCTGCACCCATGGCATATGGAAGTTCCTAGGCTAGGGTCAAATCAGAGCTGTACCTGCCAGCCTACACCACAGCTCATGGCAACTCCAGATCCTTTACCCCATTTCCTCGTGGATACTACTCGGGTTTGTTAACTGCTGAGCCATGATGGTAATTCCTTATTTTTAAATATGGCTTTTAAAATTGAAGAAATGCTGTAATATCTAACAACAATATTCCTAAATATTGTTGGCTGGCATGCAGTATTAAAAATTTTCTGGAAATCAAGGGAAATACATGTACAACTAAAAATGCATATACCTAACATAGCCTTCCTGTTTCTAATCATTGCTAAGTAGATTTTGTCAGACAAATCCTCTTACCAAAGAAAATTAACTTTAAACACACTCTAGAGTGTGAAAGTAAGACTAAACAGGGGGATATATGACCTTAGAGAAAAGGGAAACCCATTGGGTGTGTCTAGGTTTACCTGACTTTTCCATAAGGGCACTCCCTAATCTGCTTAACAGAGAGCATATTACTAAGCAGAGGTTAATATTCTTACTGGCTAGAAATATCATAGGTCACAGTTTTGGACTAGAAAATTGCTAGAATTTTAAGAAAAGAATAAAAAACATGGAGGTAAAGTCCTGAAATCTGAATATAAACTCTTAATCTTTACTGCCTCACAATTTGAGCATGCTTGGGACCACAGGATCCTAGATGAAATCAATCTCTGAAAGGCTGAAAGACCCGAGTTGAGATTTCAGCAGTTTGTAGAGCAAGTCAAGTTCTGTCAATTTAGAAAAAAATGGGAATCAAGTTGAGATTTTAATGGAAACCATGGAGAGGTTTAAGAGAAAAGCAACTTGGGCTGTAGTGCAGGTACTAGAATGCACAGCAAAATGCACTAAACCTCCAGTCTTGGCCCAGAAAGGATCAATGTCATCTCCTAGTAAATTACTTGCTGCTTTAAAAAAATCCAACATTTTATCGAATAAGTTAAAAACCCAGATCTATACAACACAACAATGGCAATGGCCGGTGTAAATATAAATTCCGAGATGTACTGAAACAGGAAAATCTGGAGCAAAATTTTAAACATACTCCAGTTTCCTTTAAATTAGCAGGGATAATAAACAACAACAACAAAAAAGCCCAAAGTGGGCACATTAGACTTAAATGACTGAACTGAAATATATGACAATAGCATAAATGACAAGAGCATATAAAAGGAATTAGATGACCAAAAGTTTCTTATATTATATGTGAAATAAAAATAATTTCTAAAACAATATTCCCCCAATAGACAAAGAAAAAACACAAGAATTAGACAGAGACAAAATAGAAATACAATAATGATTATGAATAAAAAGAAATTTCTAAAACAGGAATTGTGTATGTGCAAACTTGAATTCAAGGAGCCATGTGGAAAGTAATAACTGGAAGACTTAGTGAACTGAATAGAGATCTCTGTTGCTGCTTTTGTCAGAAGAGTCACAAGAATTTTAATACTAAGTCTTCATAAATTTTGGGGCAGCTTCAATACACTCTACCCTAAGAAAGCAATAATTAACCCTATACAAATTCAATGTTATTAGTTAGTCTTCAGAATGCATGCTAGAATAAAATACATGTCAAATGTTCTTAAAGGTAAACTTAGAACTTTAAACAGTTATACTGGAAGATAAGCAAATTAGTTAACTATTTAAATATTTTTAAAATGTTAAGTATACCATTATAATCATGCAATTTAATATTTTTATTAAAATTATTTTATTCTGGATTTAATGTCAGTAATAAAAGAGTATGTACATATGTGTAATTATTTACAGGATTATATATAACACACACATAATTTAGTGAATATGATGGGTCACATATTAAATAAACGCAAGCCATAATTTAAAATATGAACATAATTAATAGAAATTGTATTAGTGAGGTCCCATTGTGGCTCAAATGTTAACAAACCCAACTAGTATCCACTAGGAAGCAGGTTCGATCCCTAGCCTAACTCAGTGGGTTAAGGAGCCAGCATTACTGTGAGCTGTGGTATATGTCACAGATGCTTGGATCCCACATTGTTGTGGCTGTAGCATAGGACTGCAGCTATAGCTCTGATTGGGCCCCTAGCCTGGGAAACTCCATGTGCCATAGATATGGCCTTAAAAAAAGAAAAAAATGAAATTATATTGGGAGACAATTGCAGAGTTTTGTTTTGTTTTGCTTTTTTTCATTTTTTCAGGCCCACACCCATAGCATATGGAGGTTCCCAGGCTAGGGGTCCAGTTGGAGCTGTAGCCACCAGCCTATACCAGAGCCACAGCAATGTGGGATCCCAGGTTCATTTGTGACCTACACCAAGGTCATGGCAATGCTGGATCCTTAACCCACTGGGGGAGGCCAAGGATCAAACCTGGGCCCTCATGGATGCTAGTCGGGTTCATTGACTGCTGAGCCATAATGGGAGCTCCTGTTGTTGTTTTAAATATATTTGTATTTCCAAATGTTATAATTTTAATGGATAAATTTAAAGTGTGATTCAATAAAAAGCTAAACCATGAGTATCTCTTTCTTTACTCTACTTTTCAATAATATATTTATTCCTTCAATTACAGTATATCTGTATGCTATACTTGCAGTTAGAAATATCTTCTCCCATTTCTGAGGTATATGTCCAGATGAGGATACTAGTTTGGATAACTGTCTGCAACAGAGCCTAAAGTTTATTCCTAAATCCTTCTTTGACAGTTTAACTAATGCATAACTGTTTCAATGCTATGTGAGAATATTAAGATCATATAGCAACAGTAATATCGATGTTCCATAACCAATCTGTAATAAATTATCCAGAGACAGATAATACCAAAGAGATTATTTTGCCATATCCTTCATTTAAAATATGTAAGAAAAAGTTTTCATAAGAAAGTGACAATATATGTAAAATAAAGCATAGCATTTTGAGTTTAGAAGAAAATGTATTTAATTTGTTCCTGAGTATTTTCAGCTTGCAAAATGTTAATCCTAGACAATTGATAAATTCCATATATTTAATAGATTATAAAGTGTCACTATAGTGCAATTACTTATTTTAAAATGTACTACAAATATTTCTAAAAAAAAATCCTACTTTGGAGTTGTTCATGCAAAAAATGATTTTTTTATTCATAATGTTTCACATTACAGCCTGAGACTGCCCATCTTTGACAAACTTCAATTTCATAGAAAAATGATTCCATTCTGCAGCTCTTTGATACCACATTTAAGTAAGCCTTTGATAGAATATAAAGCTGCATTTTATGTTGACAATTTTATTAAAATAGACTTTAAGACTTCACTATTAATTTACTAAAACCAGTAATGACCTTTGGTGCAAATTATTTTTCTCTTCAGCTTTCCTGATTACAGACAAAAATTACATCATAATAATGTTTTTGATTCATTTTCTAGAGCATTGTTTTTCAACTAAAGGGTAGAGTAAATCAAGACACATAAATTTGGAGAAGGATCAAGATTCCAGAGGAGTAAGACATCACACTCACCTTCTCCCAAAAACACATCAAGAAAAAAAATCTACATGTAGGATAATTCACACAGAACATCTAATGACTACTGGGAGAAGAACATGGGCAGGAGACCCTCCACACAACTTGGTAGAACAAAAGTAAAAAGAGAAGAAAAGGAATCTGGACGAGACTAGCATTCCTGAGAGGGAGCTGTGAAAGAGAAAAGGAACCCATACCCTGGGAAGCCACCTAAAACACAGGGAGAAAATCAGAGAGGGTGGAACCTCAAAGTCACTGAGAAAAGCACAGCAGCTGGACTGAGGAGGGCAAAGCAGAGCAAGAGGTGCACATATCATCTGCAACACTGTCCCAGACACCACAGTCTGAGATGCTCTGGCAAGTACCAGACACTGTGAAAGGCTTCAAAGGTCTGTTTTGGGGAGAGGACTAGGATTGGCTCTATGGAGGCAGCCTGAGGGGCTAGGGAGAAGTTTGCCATAGGCTGGAGAAAAGAACAACAGAGGTCTGGGCCCACAGGAGAAGCAAGGCACATTTGTTGGGGAGTGTGAGTGGAGGAGGGGCCGATTGCCATAGAAATCTCTTTGCCTGAGTATGAGCATGGGCTCACAGAGAGAGGGCCACCTAGGGTGCAGGCTATGGGTAGCAAGAGGCCAATTGCTCAGGTTACAGGAGACCAGGTGATTCTTGTGTGGGCTATGGGTGGCAAGGCAAATCTTGGGTGGGCTAAGGGCAATGGGGGGCTAAGTGCAATGTGGTGACTCTTGCATGATATATAGGCAGTGGGGAAAAACCACAGCAATCATCTCAGAAACCAGAGGGAGGTGTGGCCTTCCACCAATAGGGGCCTGTGAACAGACTTAACCTGAGGCCCTAGTCACCTCAAAAATCAGCAAAAAATGAGGGCACTGCAACCAAGAAACAACTGTTGTTGCTCTCAGTCCCCTGGGAACACACCCACCCTGCTACTGCCACCACCAAACACTCTGGGCAGTGCACACACATCATTGATAACTGTCACTCACTTGGACCTTGAAACTAGGAGCAGCCTGCTTAGCACATCCTAGGTGGGCTAAGTGGGATGGGGTGCTTCTTGCATGGTCTACAGGTGGTGGGGACAAAGCATTATAGTTACGTCTGACTCCAGAAGTTGGGCGTGTCCTGCTACCTCTAGGGGTCAGGTAACAGGCACCACTTGTGGTTCCAATCAGCTCAGAGGATACTGCAGAGGAGGCCACTGCAACTGACTACCAACTGTTGTTGTTCACACTCCCCTGGGAACTCATATACCCTGCACTGCCACTGCCAACTGCTCTCAGCACCACCTAAATCTGCTTGAGGCTCATTACCAATTTCCAGAGCTCTGTAACTTAGAGTAGCCTGTGCCACCTTCCTGCAGGTCCTAGCTATTGTCAACAGCCCAGCAACCCTGCCCCTTGCCTCATTCTCCCTGGTAACATAGCACCCTATCAAGGGGACAACACTTGCTCACACCAAAGATCCAAATTTCCATGACAAAAAAAAAATATAGTAACCCCTCACAAAATACAAAGGGGCATACTTGCAGAGAAATAGCCTTCAAGGACTGCAGTTTGATTTCCACAAACTTACAGAAAAAAAAAAAAAAGCAAAATGAAGAAGCTCAGGAACAGTTAAAAGAACAGGAGAATTCACCTGAAACAGCACAAATGAAAAGACCCTGGCAGTCAATGTCTAGCAGATACTGAGTTCAAAAGGGAGACAGTGAAAATACTGAAGGAATTTAAGGCTGAATATCAAGGAATTAAGAGTGGGTATGAACAGTAATACACATTCCATTAGAAAGAAACTATAAAATTTAAGGAGGAACATAGAAAAATTACAAAATTCATTTGCAGGTATGCAAACTGAGCTAAAGACACTGAAGAGCAGAATTAATAATGCAGAGGAAAGAATTAGTGACTTGGAAGATAGAATAATAGAAATCACCCAATCAGGACAGAAGGTAGAAAACCAAATGAAAAAACATGAAAGCAATAAAAGAGATCTATGTGATAATATAAAGCAGTCCAATCTATGCATAATAGGAATTCCAGAGGGAGAAGAAAAAGAAAAGGGGATTGAAAATATATTTGAAAAAATTATGGCTGAAAACTTTCCAAATCTAAAGGCAACTGATATAAAGATGCAGGAGGCACATAGAGCCCCAAACAAGCTGAACCCAAACAGGATCATACCAAGACATATTATAAAAATAGCAAAATTTAAAGATAAAGAGAGTATTCTAAAGGTAGCAAGAGAAATGCAAAGCATTAATAATAAGGGAACTCTCATAAGGCTATCAGCTGATTTTTGCACAGAAACACTATAGGCCAGAAGAGAGTGACAGAATATATCCAAAATTCTAAAAGGGGAAAATTTGCAGCCTAGAATACTCTACCCAGCAAGAATATCATTTAAAATAGAAGAAGAAATAAAGAGTTTCTCCCACAAACAAAAGCTAAAAGAGTATAGCATTACGAAACCATTCTAAAAGAAATACTGAAATGACTTCTCTAAATAAAAAAGGAGTAAGAAGAAATAGGATGGAGGAAATCACACTTGGAAAGCAATCACTTAAAGAAGCAAGTGTACAGATCTAAAAGGCAAGGGGACAGTGATGATAAAAACAGGGAACAGCAAAAGGACAAACATGAAGATGTTAAAAAAGGACTTCAAAATCATAGAATGTGGGGAAGGAAAGTATGAAAATCTAGAGTCTTTTTTTTTTAATGATGTGTTTTAGTCTATATGACTATCAGGCTAAAGAAGGCAGATATAGGAAAGGGTTAACATACTTAAAAAACAGGGCAAACACAGATCAAAACCTGTCATTACATTCACAAAGATTAAAAGGAAAGTACACAAGCATAAAAAAATGGAAATCATCAAACCAAAAAATAAAGGAAAAAAGAAGAAACAAAAAACTGGAAAACAAGGTTTAAAATGACAATATACTGTCTACAAGAGACTCACCTTAGGGAAATGGACACATATAATTGAAAGTGAGAGGATGGGAAAAAATAGTCCATGCTAATGGACAAGACAGGAAAGCAAGAGTTGCAATATTCACGTGAGACAAAACAGACTTAAAGACAATAAATAGAGACAAAGTACATTATTTAATGAGAAAAGGATAGATTCAGGAAGAGGATATTACAATCATATGCCCCTAATATAGGAGCACCCAAATACATACAGCAAATACTGACAGACATAAATGAAGAAATTGATGGGAAGACAATAATAGGTGACTTTAACACCTCGACCCAATGAGAAGATTTTAACACCCCACTCACATCAGTGGACAGATCCTCTAGATAGAAAATCAATAAGGCAACAGGAATCCTAACTGACACAGTGGAAAATTTAGACTTCATTGACAATTCCAAGTTCACATGGAATATTCTCAAGGATTGATCACATACTGGGGCAGAAAACTAATTGAACAAATTTAAGAGTATAAAATTTATTTCAAGTATCATCACTGATCACTATGGCATAAAACTAGAAATCAACTAGAGGAAAAGAAGTGAGAAAAAACTGACTACATAGAGACTAAAAAACATGCCACCAAAAAAAAAAAGTCAATGAGGAAATCAACAAGGAAATTAAAAAACTACCTTGAGACAAATGATAATGAAGACAAAACCATTCAAAATCTATGGGATGCCCACAAACGTACAGCTTAGAGGGAAACCCATAGCTATAAAGGCTTTCCTCGAAAAAGAAGAAAAATCTCAAATCAACAATTTAACACACCACCTAAATGAATTACAAAAAAAATAACAGAAACTAAAATCAGAAGAAGGGAGGAAATCATAAAGATCAGAGAGGAAATCAATAAAATATAGATTCAAAATCAGTAGAAAAAAATGATAAAACCAAAAGCTTGTTCTTTGAAAAGGTGAAAAAAAATTGACAAACCTCAGGCCAGACTCAATGGGAGGAGGAGAGAAAAAACACAAATAAACAAAATAAGAAAGGAAAAATGAGAAATCTCAATGGATACTGAAGAAACTCAAAAAAAAAAAAGAGAGAGAGAATACCATGAACAAGTGTATGCCAATAAATTTTACAACCTAGAAGAAATGAACTTTTGAGAGACTAACATCACACCTATCTTGAGATGTTTCTACAATATTTTCTTAGCCTCTTTGCTGAAAACTCCATCTTGTCCTGCTTTACTTTATCCCATCTTCCTGCTTGAAAAATAGTCATAGTGATGGTAAATGACTTAAGCCTAAGAACAAAGACCTAGAGTTCCCGTCGTGGCTCAGTGGTTAACGAATCCGACTAGGAACCAAGAGGTTGCGGGTTCAGTCCCTGCCCTTGCTCAGCGGGTTAACCATCCGGCATTGCAGTGAGCTGTGGTGTAGGTTGCAGACGCGGCTCGGATCCCGCATTGTTGTGGCTCTGGTGTGGGCCTGTGGCTACAGCTCTGATTTGACCCCTAGCCTGGGAACCTCCATATGCCGCGGGAGTGGCCCAAGAAATAGCAAAAAGGCCAAAAAAAAAAAAAAAAGAACAAAGACCTAAAGACATAAGCTATTCATAGGGTCAGCTGAATGAGGACATAATGCGTTGGTCTAGGCACACTGGACCTGTGCAGATTGGCATGCCATTTGCACAAGCATGATATGTCCTCTAAAGAATAAGAGAAAGAGTAACCTCATGGCCAAGTGGTTTATGAGCGGTCATTAACAGAATATGCATTATAGGCATGCCAGGGTTGACATAAATAGGCATGCCCTTTGTGGAAGCACAGTGAGGATTCTCTGGAATGAAATGCATAGATAGCTAACTAAAATGCTAATGATTGTTATGTACCTAAAGGTCAGAATAAAAGCTTAACCTTCTACCAGCTAAGTGACTTTTAAAATAATAAAAAGAACTTATAAAATAATAAACAAACCCTATATCTTCCACCCATAGCCCCTCCTCACCTGATGTCATCCTAAAGAGCACAATAAAAGCAGTGTTGTTTCTTGAGGTGGTGTTCTTGGTCCATGAGACCTTGAGTCCCCTGGTTCCCACCTTTACTTAAGATAAATGTCTCTGTGTCTTGTTTTATGTTAACCTTTTTCCTTAAGTTTCACAGCACCCGTTCTTCAGCCCCATCCTGCTGACCTGGTCTTGGCACCCACCAAAACTGATTCAAGAAGAAATAGATCACCTGAACAGACCAATCACTAGAAATGAAATTGAATATGTAATAAAAACACTCCCTACAAACAAAAGTCCAGGACCAGGTGGATTCACAGGCAAATTCTACCAAACATACAAATAGGAACTTATGCCCATGCTCCTTAAACTCTCCCAAAAGGTTGAAGAAGGAACACTTCCAAAATATACTATGAAACCACCATCACCTTAATACCAAAACCAGACAAAGATTGTACCAAAAAAGAAAAGTACAGGAATATCTTTGATGAATATAAATGCAAAAAATCTCAACAAAATTTTAGCCAATCTAATCCAGCAACATAAAAAATGATAATACACCACGACCAAGTGGGATTCATCCCAGGTTCACATTGATGGTTCAACATAAGAAAATCAGTCAACATCATACACCACATTAATAAAGGTCAGAACCATGATCATCTCAGATCCAAAAAAATAATTTGAAAGAGTCCAACATCCATTCATGAAAATAACTTCTACAGAAGTGGGTACAGAGTGAACATACCTTAATAAATAAAGGCCATTTAAGAAAAAACCCACAGCAAATATCATAGTCAGTGGAGAAAAGCTGAATGTCTTCCCACTAAAATCTGGAACAAGACAAGGATGCCCACTCCCACCACTTTTATTCAACATAGTTTTGGAAGTCCTAGCCACAGCAATCAGACAAATGAAAAGAAATAAAATGTATCCAAATTGGAAGAGAAGAGGTAAAATGGTCACTGTATGCAGATGATGTGATACAATATATAGATAACCCTAAGGATTCAACCCAAAAACTACTTGAACTGATCAACAAATTCAGTAAAGTAGCAGGATAGAAGATTAACATTGAGAAATCAGTCGCATTTGTATATACTAACAATAAAATATTAGAAAAGGAATATGAAAATACAATACCTTTTAAAATTGCACCCCAAAAAATCAAGTACCTAGAAATACACCTGAACAAGGAGGTAAAGACCTATATGCTAAGAAATATAAAACATTAATCAAGGAAATTAAAGAGGATGTAAAGAAATGGAAAGATATTCCATGCTCCTGGCTTGGAAAAATTAATATTTTAAAAATGGCCATACTACCCAAAGCAATCTACAGAGTCAATGCAATCCCTATCAATTTACCCATGACATTTTTCACACAACTAGGACAAATAATCCAAAAATTTATATGGAACAACAAAAAAAAACCCCAGAATTTCCAAAGTAATCCTGAGGATCAAAAACCAAACAGGAGGCATAACTCTCGCAGACTTCAGGCAAAAATTGCAAAGCCACAGTAATCAAGAGAGTGTGGTAGTGGTACCAAAGCAGACTTACAGATCAATGGAACAGAATAGAGAACCCAGAAATAAACCCAGACACCTTTGGTCAATTAATCTTTGTCCAAGGAGGCAAAAATATAAAATGGGAAAAAGTATTTTCAGCTTTGTGCTGGGAAGCCTGGACAGCAGAATGTAAATCAATGAAACTAGAACAAACCCTCAAACCATGCAAAAAAAGTAAACTCAAAATGGCTTAAAGACTTAAATATAAGACAAGACACCATCAAACTCCTGGAAGAGAACACAGGCAAAACATTATCTGACATAAACCTTACAAAGCTTTTATTAGGTCAGTCTGCCAAGGCAACAGAAATAAAAGCAGAAATAAACCAATAAGACCTAATCAACCTGAGAAGCTTTTGCACAGCAAAGGAAACCTTAAAAAAAATAAAAATAAAAACCACCTATTGAATGGAAGAAATAGTTTCAAACTACGCAAAGGACAAGGGCTTAATCTCTAAAATATACAAACATCTTATACAACTCAACAGCAAAAAAACCAACAACCTAAATGAAAAATGGGCCAAAGACTTGAGTAGACATTTCTCCAAAGAATATATACAGATGGCTAACAAGCATATGAAAAAATGCTCAAGATCACTGATTATTAGAGAAATGCAAATCAAAACTACCATGAGGTATCACCTCACACCTGTCAGAATGGCTACCATTAATAAGTCCACAAATAACAAATGCTGGATAAGGCATGGAGAAAGGGGAACCCTCCAACACTGTTGGCAGGAATGTAAATTTTTACCACCGCTATGGAAAACAGTATGGAGGTACCCCAGGAAACTAAACGTAGAACTACCATATGACCCAGAAATCCCACTCTTGGGCATATACCTGGAAAAAATTTCCTTGAGAAAGATACATGCTCCTATATGTTCATTGCAAAACTATTCACAATAGCCAAGACATGGAAACAACCTAAATGTCCAACGACAGATGAATGGATTAAGAGGAAGTGGTATAGATATACAATGGAATGCTACTCAGCCATAAAAAATAGCAAAACAATGCCATTTGCAGCAACATGGATGAAACTAGAGACTCTCATACTAAGTAGAGTAAGTCATAAAGAAGAAAGCAAATTACATATACTATCACTTATATCTGGAATCTAATATATTGCAGATATGAACCTTTCCACACAAAAGAAACTCTCGGACTTGGAGAATAAACTTGTCGTTTGCCAAGGGGAAAAGGAGGGTGTGGGATGGACTGGGAATCTGGTGTTAATAGATGCGAATTATCACTTCTGAAATGGATAAGCAATGAATTCCTGCTTTATAGCACGGGAAATATACCTAGTCACTTTTGAAGAAGCATTATAGAGAAAAAGAATGTATGTATGTATGTGTGACTGGGTCACTGCTGTATAGTAGGAAACTGACGGAACTCAGTAAGCCAACTATAACGGAAAAAATAAAAATGACTATTGAAAAAGACATAGGTTTAAAACATTCACAAGAAATATAGAAGAATGTCCTTCATAATTATATCAGTATATTTATCTTTTAATATGTTATAACTTTGTTATAAAAAGAAATGTGTTCATATAGCTGGAAAAATTGGATGAATTTTATTATCTAAAGTATTTTAACATAATGCTTACTTTCAAGTATGTGGGGTAAATGTATTGGGCATTCTTCCTCTCCCCGCATCAAATTTATAGGAAATAGCATGTAATGGTTTTTATCAAAAAATTAAAATAGAAAAATGTATTTAGGTTAAAAAATTATAGGTAACTTATAGTTCCACAGGGCCTAAGGATCATCTATGAACCTGAGAAGGCAAGAAAAGCTGCAGAGATTTGGTAAAACTTTAAATATTAATGTTCTGGACCTGCAGTTGGTAGCAGTTAGGAAGTAGAGAAAGAACATCAACAAAAATAAGGATGTTTATTTGGGGCACTTCCATGAAAGTAGAAGTTGCTTCAAAGTCTTATTTTCCTCCTTTAAATAATAGCAACCCTGGTATCAAGCTCCAGGTGGACACTAAGAGTCTGAGAATTGCTATGAAGGTGCATAGCATGGCTGTCATTACCTACTAGGAATGGAGAGAATTCTCCCAAAGTGGTTATATGAAGAACACATATAAAGAACTTGTAGATTCAAAAAATATATAATTAATGGTATCTATAATATTTGCATTGAATAATATTTGCATTGAATAGTAACCTACTAAGCTATAAAATAATAATTGGAAATTGAACGAGGAATTCTTCCAGAATGCAGTGTGAAAGAAAAGTTCATGCACTGAGAATAGAATTATAAGTTCCAAAAAATCCATCTGAGACATGGTAGGGAAAAAAAAATAGACAAAATATTCCCTAATGGGGGAATAGAAGAGAAGCATTACTTGAGAGAAAAATAGTGCAAAATTTTCCATAACAAAGATTAATAAAAGACTAACAATTGCCAATTAGGATATTTTTTGAAAGCCAACGCCTAAAAAATACATAAGAGTAAATACTTCAAAATTTTGTTTAAAGAGTCAATTTGGAAGATGCTCAAAATATATCAATTTTCTAAGAAAGTAAGAAAAATCAAATTGGTATCAGTGGTTTTCTAGCACTGACAATTTCAGAAAACAATGAGAAAAGGCTTTAAATACAAACATTTGACTGCATATTCTATAGAGTTACAGTCAGAAATTTTCAAACATATAAGGACTCAGAAATGTCATCAACCACATAGCATCTTGGATGAGTAAACAGATGCTGTAGTTCAACAAGAAGGAACTCTTAAATGATATAATACAATGAGAAAAGTTGCATCTTTTTGTGCATTAAGAAAAACTAAACTGAAGGTAAATAAAACTTTAGAAACAAATGACCACAATTAACCAACATACAGTCAAGAAGTAGAGATATATGGCTTATTTACTTTAAATAAGAGAAATGCTCTTTATCAGATAAAAGAAATTTGATATATCCTTTGATGTATTTGCTTGGAAATATTATATCTGAGGATTTTAAATTGGTTTTAAAGTAAATTTTAAATTGGTTTTAAAGTCTAATTTTGATTTACCACTTTTATAAAATTAAAGAATAAAATGACATTTGATAATAGTAAAGGTTAAATTCCTCTTTTGGAGATCTGGGCATTCCACTCCTGATTTTCTGTTAGGCTTAGTAAGTTGTGTTTTGTTATTATCTCTTGTAATAATTGTTCTCAGATTCAATGACTCTGTTTTATAATGTGTTGGATATTTTAAACAATTATTTGACAAATTGCTATGTGTCTGTTCTGTATAGTTACTGCCTTATTTTTAGTTTCTAAACACATTTTGAAAGTGAGTGACAAAATATGTGAAAGAAGATATAAATTAAGTTCTGGTTATGCACAATGGCTCTAAATAATATTTCTAGCAATGTCAGAAGACAAGTTTTGGAGCACTCTTTTTCTCTGATCATACCTAAATATAAACTCTGGAATATCTGAATTTAAATATGTATAAACTCCTGTGGTTGAAGTAAAGATAATTCAAAGAAGATACATTTCATATCTGGAGGTACCTGAATAGAAAAAACTTACATCATATTCCCAATATTGAAATTTTTATTTTCAGTGCTTTTCTTTCATTCAAGTATTTTATATTTACCAATAATTAGTGTCATCAGTCATATACAGGGTAACAGAAACAAATTTACACAAGTTAGAAAATCAGAGGTCACTGCTGATTTTCTTCCGACTCCTGAACAGTATCAAAATTATTGCTAAATAATCCATATGTACAAAAATACTACTGAGATCATAAACTGATGTGTTTTCAAAAGCTTATTAGGCAAAAAGAAGAAAATTACTTCAAAAGCATACAGAATAGTATTTAGTATCTGATGTCCACCTAAAAACACACAACTGTTTACTTACAACTTTCTGTATTTTCATTATAGAAACATACATTAAGATTTATAATTTACTGAAGATAATAATGGAAAAATGTCTAAATTTTCAAAACCAAGAAAAGAGATTAAAATATAATTATAAGAATTTAGGTGATGATTAAAATTTTAGTATCTTAGGTAATTTGATTTGATTGAGGGGACTGCTTTGCAAGGTTCAATCTTTATTGATCAAGTCTCTAACTTTATACTCATTTTTCTAATCTGTAATATAGGAATTTTATTTCTTGGCAATTATGATTGAGCTTCCACTGCATCCTTCCACAATTTCTTTGTTTTTATAAAACAAAATCAAAACAGAAAAATAAGTCAGAAAAAGAAATTGCCCATGGGAGTCCTGCTGTGGCTCAAAGGGCTAAGAACCTGACTTGTGTCCATGAGGATGTGAGTTCCATCTCTGGCCTTGTTCATCAGGTTAAGGATCTGGCATTGCCATGAGCTATGGTATAGGTCACAGACTCAGCTTAGATCTGGCATTGCTGTGGCTGTGGTGTAGGCTGGCAGCTGCAGCCTCTGTTTGACCCCAAGCCTAGGGACTTCCATGAGCTGCAGGTGCAGCCACAAACAAAACAAACAAACAAAATATCTGGGGATTTTTCAAATATCTTTCAATTATTGATTTCAAATTTAATTTCATTTTTGGTAGAAACTATTCTTTGTGCAATTTAAATTCCTTTAAATATATTTAGACTTGTTCCAAAATATTGTATAACAGGACAAATGTTCTATAGACACTAAAAAAAATGGATTTCACTTTTTTGGGGGAGGAATGTGTGTCATAACTGTCAGTTAGGTCAGGTATTTCTACAGTGTTCAATTATGTTTTATGCTTACTGATTTTCTCTCTCCTTGTCCTAGTACATACTAAGCGAGGAGTATTGAAATTGCCAATCATAATTGTAGTTTTATCAGTTTTATTTATGTCACATTTTCTTTCATGCATTTTGATTCTCTGTTTTAATATGCATCCACATTAAGCGTTATCATTTGATAATACATTGTGATACATCCTTGTTAATTTTTTCATTACAAAATATATGTATTCATCTCCAATAAAGTCCCTGTCCCTAAAAATACAATGTGTTTATTAACAACATGGCCTCCCAAGTGTTCTTTTGATTAGCATTTGCCTTGTATGTCTCCTTTCATCCTTTCACTTTTAAACTCTCTCCCTCTGTGTGTGTTTGTGCGTGTATATATATAAAATTGTTTTCATAGACAGCATGAAGTTTGGTCTTGCATTTTTATATACTTTGACAATTATATATACACAATTAAGTATAATATGCATATTATATATATCTGCTGTAGTTAAACAATTTACTTTTAAAATGTGGTTTTTATTTTTCCTCAAATGTAGAATCCTCTGGGTCTCTTTTTGGTTTTGTATTTTCTGCTAATTTTGCCATGCTGTTTTACTTCTTTGTGTGTCTTTATCTTAGGTACTTTACCAGCCATTATGTTTGAACAACTGCTGCTAGAAATCACTTGAGGCATATTATGCCATGATCTTATGATCTATCTCCAAGGAGGGTTTTTATTTGATTCTTCCAGTTGCTTAGAGGGAACAACAAATTGGGTAAAACTATTTTCAGGGCCTTAAAACTTCTCTTTTTACTTTCTCTGATTAGGACAAACATGCACTTTTTTTCTCTGATTAGGACAAGAATTTCACTTTTGCAATCAGGGAAAGAAGACAACATATAAAATCCAAGGAGTGGAAATTGAATGCAAATAGTCAAATATACAAAATTCCAGTTATATGTACTAGGATGTAATGTACAATATGATGTTTGGAGTTGATAGATCAGTTTCCTAGGTCCCTGTCTTGCTGTAGCAAAGCATTGGAACTACAGACATTTTACAAATTTATTAAAGGAAAATACATTTTCAGAGAGAGAGAGAGAACTCACTTGTGCACAGGTTAAAACGAGGGCCTGATTCATCTTGCAAACAAATTGTTCTCATGAGCCCCCACCCAAGGTGGATCTGAGTGGAGACACAATTTCTCCTGCTCAGCCACTATGCTGTGCATAAGGGCTGAGTGTTGTTTTATCTCTGTATGGGGTATATTTGATCTGATTAATTTTAGGCAAGATACCTTATTTGCATGGGGAATAGTTATATAGAGGTGAGGTGTGGAATGGAGACATTTCTTCTTTAGTAGTGAGTGAGTATCCCAGGTGGGCCAATGTGTGAGACATGGCCAAAGACTTTGGGTTTAATCTCC
The DNA here is from genome assembly GCF_016906955.1 of Phacochoerus africanus. Classification (NCBI taxonomy): domain Eukaryota; kingdom Metazoa; phylum Chordata; class Mammalia; order Artiodactyla; family Suidae; genus Phacochoerus; species Phacochoerus africanus. The sequence goes on along the minus strand of NC_062556.1, from coordinate 37,087,124 downwards.
TTGAAGGGTACTTGAAGGAGAGTTAAAACTGCTGTATGGTATAAAGAAACATTGTTAAGAGAGTAGGTCAAGAGGACATACTTTATTTTATTTTCATTATATCTCTGTGAGATGAAGAATGTTGACTAAACCTCCTGTGGTAATCACACTATATCAAACCACCATGCTATACATCTTAAACTTAAACAGCGATATATGCCAGTTAATTTCTCAATAAAACCTGGAAAAAAATCCAAGCGAAGAGAAAACTTTAATCTGATAGTCCACTGCAATCATTGCTACTCCTGCAGTACATGGGCACTACCTATATAGCACAGACTTTTCCTGGGAGTTTAATAGATGACTTCCATCTATTGCTCTTGAGATTCTCTTGCAAGATTAAGTGGGTGTCTGAGACAACAGTGCTCCTTATTGGGAGTAAGTTATTACTTGTTTAGTTCATACTCTTATACTTACTCATTATTCCTCAAAGTGTAATTAGCAGGTCATTGTGGCAGTGGCTAAAGCTGACATCTAACATCAACCATATCAGTAAGAAAAATAAGAGGTGCCCTATGTGCTGAAGATGACCACCAGAACAAAACATCTTTACTCAATATATTTATTTGTGCTTTTTTGTTTCATTTTTTTCTCTTTCTTGCTATAGCCCATGGTTACATCAAATTAGCTCATCCCTGAGGTATATTTTTAAGTTAAAATTTGATGAGATTTTACTACTTTTCACAACATTTGGGCCTCCAATTAATAATAAAAAATTGTAGACCTAATATCAGATGCTTAGTTATCAACTTTGTATGTTCTTAAATGATGTGTAAAGGTATATAATGTTTAAGACCATTCACATTTACATTCTGAAAAAATAAAATACAAATGATAATGTTTTTATTGAAGTATAAAATCCTGTTTGTTGATTATTTTGTATTTTATGACAATTTTATATAAACTCAATATTAGCTGTACTATTAGTTGTCTGAAAATTAGCTTATTCTAAAGTATTTGGTATAAATATAAGCAGCTTATTTAAATAATAGTATTTACTCCCTCTTTTTTCCCCCATTTTTGACCACCATGCAGCATATGGAATTCTCTGGCTAGGGATCAGATCTGAGCCAGAGTTGCAACCTATGCTGTAGCTGTGGAATCACCAGATCCTTTTGCCCACTGTGTTTGACCAGGGATGGAAACTGTGTCCTGGCACTGTAGAGATACCACCAATCCAGTTACACCACAGTGGGAACTCCGGTTATTCACTTTTTTTTTCTTTTTAGGGCCATACCTGTGGTTTATGGAATTTCCCAAGGTAGGGCTCATATCAGAGCTACAACTGCCAGGCTACACCACAGCCAGAGCAATGCCTGTGACCTACACCACAGCTCACAGCAATGCTGGATCCTTAACCCACTAAGAGAGGCCAAAGAGAAACCTGCACTCTCATGGATACTAGTCAAGTTCATTTCCACCAAGCCACAACAGGAACTCCCTCCAGTTTTTGACTTTTTAGTGAGTCTTTATTCAATATGGAATGATAAAGATGTAGAAAAGAATAAATTATTATAAAATAATCAAATCATAATATACTAATTATAGCTTTGTTTTGTTTTGTTTTTGTCTTTTTTGTTTTTTGGTTTTTTTTTTTTTTTTTTTTTAGGGCCATGCCCATGGCATATGGAGGTTCCCAGGCTAGGGGTCTAATCATAATTGTTGCCACTGGCCTACGCCGCAGCCACAGCAATGTCACAGCAATGCCAGATATGAGCCATGTCTGCGAACTACACCACAGCTCATGCAACATTTGATCCTTAACCCACTGAGTGAGGCCAGGGATTGAACCCACAACCTCTTGGTTCCTAGTCAGATTAACTTCCATTGTGCCATGATGGGAACTCCTAAATTATAACTTATAATACTATGGTGCAATGAATTGAAAGAAGGGTATAATGCCAATAATAACACTTGCTTTACATTATTGGTGAGATAATAAAGATTATGTAAAAACATAAACTGGTAGCTACCATAATAGATTGCAACACATCCACTTTTTGTTTCTGTTTTAGCTTAAACCTGGCTGAAAGTTTGTATAGGTGTATAGACTTACTATGATAGTAATAATAGCCTTCTATTTAAAGTAAATATAGATTTAAAAATTTATATGTAATATTACTTCTTAAAGTGTTAATGTTCCTTATATTTGTTTTGCTTTTTCTCAATATATATTTTTTAAAATATATTTTTCAAGACTTTTCTCAGTTTTTATTATACACTATGTTCTTAAGTAATGAAAATAAACATATAAACATATCAGTATAAATCTCTATATCCAATAGCTATATCTGTATTTCTATCAACAATAACTCTCTATATCTATATATATATGATGTTGATAGTGAAGACTATTAATCCTTACTCTTCATTACTGGTTCCTGATAATATACAAAGTACCTCAACAGATGATTAAGTGGTCTAAGAAATGTTTATTTAAGTAATATTTTTTCTGAGTATTAAAACTTCTACTCTAAATCACTCATATCAAACCTCAAAATAAATAACAACTATTGAAAAAGGAAAAATACTCTCAAAGTTTTTCAATAGCTTCAAAAAAGGACAAAATCTGGTCACAAATAATACTCTTGTCCCCAGCTCTTTATATCAAAACATTTCTTAAGTTGTATTTGTGGTAACTAGTTTAAATTTGTAGTAAATTGTGTTTACTTAACATGTCCTATGTACAAGCTCAAATCTAAGGACTTCTAGAGTTTATGCTATTTAATTCAAACAATAACTATATGAATAATAAACAAAAAAATATCCCAACTGTATTAAGAATGTATGTAAGTGTGGCTATATGAAGCTTGAAATTTAAGCTAATTAAAAAAGAAAGGTAAGCAGGAAATAAATTCAAGAGTTATAGATCCTAGTAGATACCAAGAATTGCTGAGGGGGAGAACTTAGATAAGTGTACTGGAAAAACAGGAAATAATTGTCATTATGGGGAAGCTTACATTCAAATTTTGAATGCTCAGGTTACTTCAATACTGATAATATGGTTTCTCAGGTAGACTGTCAAGCTCTTGGGTCACAGCACACTGGAGTTCCATGCATGGAGTATAATCTGGTGTAATAACTATGAGTGGACTACAAAATACTATCAATTTCTATGTGTACCATAATATGGAAAACTTTGGGAAGTAATGGGCTAGGGTATGACCATGACTTTGGGAGTAGGTACCTGAGCTTAAGCAAAAAACAAGTTCATCAGAGGTAAGAAGATCATTATCCAGCACTGTGACAGGAACACTGGTGGAAAGAAAATAGTAGAGCGTTGCTAAAATCTTTGATTAATGAGGGGAAATTTGTAAATACTCCAATGAAGGATCTGCTTAGAGTAAACTTTTCTTTTATTTTAAATAGTAGTGAAAAAAAAATCTACATGCCTCCAAGTCAAATTTAAAGATTTCTAAGGTAGTCTTTTCTAGGCCTTAGAGTATGATGTATCAGGAATTAAGAAAAAAATGTTATAGGTTAGAAGGCCTGTTCAATATATGGCCTTAGAAAAAGTACTAGGTAATTTTTGTTCAAGTCTGACTGCTTAACCTAAACATAGTTGTAAGGCTTCACTTAATTGGCACTTGTGCTAAATATATGCAATTCATGGCAGTCATTCTGTTCATTTTGACATTAGACATCATAGCAATACAACAGAGGGGTTCTATATGTTTATGTCTATGTTCATTAATCAGCTTAATCTTCCCTGTTAGAAATGCACAACATTTATCTTTCTCTCTATGACAATACATAGATAAACTATTTCAGTTTAAGTGTCCAACTGACCTCATTTAATTTTTCTATGAATATCCAGTTCCTATTTTCCTATTCTTTACTGACCATGAATGAGTTAGAAGGTCTTGGTTCCATTCCAAAACATGTTACTATATCAGTAACTCTTCACTTCTCAAAGTCTAACTATATTAGTCAGAAATCAGTTTCAGATAATAGAAACTATTCTCTCTAAGTGGAACTAAATTTAGTACAGGATGTTTTTTTAACTTCCAATTTATTGAAGGAAGCAGATGTTAGTTGGAGTGGGGAGATCTGAGAATCATTCTGATCAATAATGACTTTTACCTCATCATCTCATTCCTGAATGATGTCTGTAACTACAATGTAGAGAACAAGTATCCACCACTATGATTTTTGGTTCTAAGTGATGTAATACCTGATACAATCTAAAATATTAAAATAGGAGATTTTTGTTACCAACCAGAGTCCTTGGCCTTCCTTAATCAGCAGAAATTATTAAGAGGCCAAACAAGAAATTCAGGCAAAGTTTTATCTGGGCCCCATGCTTCAGCATCAGGGGAGCAAAAACATGTAACAAGTTCCCTTGCTCACCCCCTCAAGAAGGGGAGTGAGCTGGTCCCTTGTATGACGTGAGGGTAGAGGTGGGTCTAGGGGTTGGGTCAGAGTTGTGGCTTAGGTGGTCTGCCCAGCCTCTTGGTGCTGTATGCAGGGTGCAGGCTCAATATCCTGCTCTTGCTCCCAATTCTTTAGAAGTGGCAGTTGTATTTTTGGTCTTTTGGTATCATTTGCCCCAAATGCACATGAATGCAATTATTTTTAGTCCCATATATTTTCTTTGTATTTTTGTTGCTTTGAGAGATGTTTGTCCAGGTGCAAGCACTGCAACAAAGGGTCACAGGTCCCAGCCTGTATCAGTTTGTGCTCAACCGCCTCCTGTCCATACCCACATCCAAATTTAAGTTTTATCTGGTTGGATCTGATCATTTCTCTCTCTCTCTTTTTTTTTTGTCTTTCTGCCTCTTCTAAAGCTGCTTCCCACGGCATATGGAGGTTCCCAGGCTAGGGGTCTAATCAGAGCTGTAGCTGCCAGCCTATGCCACAGACACAGCAATATGGAAACCAAGCCTCATCTGCAACCTAAACCACAGCTCATGGCAATGCTGGATCCTTATCCTACTGAGCAAGGCCAGGGATTGAACACAAAACCTCATGGTTCCTAGTCAGATTCATTAACCACTGTGCCACTCCAGGAACTCCTGATCATTTCTTACATAAAGGAAAATTTTTCTCAGCTTTGCAACCTCTGCACTACAGAAAGTCACACTAGAAAGAATTGGAATATATGCTGAGTGAATCTATCTACTAAAGCAACCTTTCAAATTTCATATTATTGATTCCTGATTCTGAAGTTTCTCAACTATAAAATTAGGTGGCTGGACTAGAAAGTACCAGATATTAATTTTAGTTAAAGCATTTTATACATATAAGTAATATTTTTTTAAAAAAAGGTAAGAAATGATCATGGCTAGCAATGGGATGAGAAGCACAGCAAATACAAAAGAAAATATTATAACAGATAAATATGAAAATGTGTGTAATTATTGACTATAATTTTAACTCAGAATCTTTAAAACATAAGTAAGTTTGAAAAAAAAACATGATTAAAAAAAAGAGAATCCAGTAAAACTTTGTTAGAAAATGTGAAAATGATGCTTATTCTGGAGTTATAAATGTTAATCTAAACAAGTTTTGTAAAAAATCTCTTGAGTCATCAATTGAAATAGACAGACACATCACAGGCACACATTTGTTCCTCTAAAAAACAAGATGTAAGCAGGGATAAAAATGAGGTGGTACTGTCCAAAACTAAATGATTCTAATACCTGCTGTGTGACTTAAAAACAGCTTCATCCAACACTCATAAATACAATTTAGGCCTTCTGGCTCTAAATCTAAGCAACAACAAAAATATAAGGAAAATTTGTATTGTCTTATCTAAAATAAATGATCATGATTACAATTTGTTTACAAAGGGAAATTCTATTTCCCTGCCCTGCAATTAGTAGACTAACACAAATAGCATTTGAGAAGTATTGCTAATTAATTGTTAATAACCTGCTGGGAACATAACCAAGACAGACACTAAATTGCAAAACTAGTTATCAAGTGTGTTGGGGCAGAAATGATTTAAGGAGTTTAATCAGAATCCTTTGCACACAGTATTTATTTAGCTTAGCTACCTAAATAAATGAGTCATGAAGTAAAGAAAATAATCTGAAAATGGGAATGGCCAAGTTTAATTTACTAGACATAAAGTTCTTATATTTTCTTGGCTGTTTTAAAGAATTCTTCATAATTCCTTCATGATATAATTTGGCATTTTTTAAGTTACAACTGTAAATAAAATTATTTGCTATTTCACTTTTACTTCTGCTGTTTTACAAACATGTCCAATAACTAGGAATCACAGATTAATCCATATGATATTAATATATATGGAATTTAAGAATCAATAGAAATATAATGAATTCTGTAAGGCCTATTCAAAACAGACTTGATTAAAGAAAATAGAGAAAAACACAATGATAAAAGCTCCCAGCCCTTTTCTCATGCAGTCTATATATTCTTTCCTTACATTTTTAATTATTATGAGTTACAGTTAGGTAGAGGTTATACTTTTCTCCTCTTCCAATATTCTTGACCTCTGAGTCATTCATGACTTAGTCTCCATTTTCACTTTCATGTTAGAGTCTTACTCCTTAATATTTTCCACATTGATTAGCTTTATAAAGTTAATATTTAGGAAAGAATCTAACAAGTTCAGTCTATACTATGTTTTACTATTGAGGCAAGCTTCTGACAGTTCATTCAATCCACTAAGTATTGACATCTTTATATTGCAGATACTGATCCAAAAGCTTTGACTAGAGTAGTGGTTTTAGAGATTGAATGAAGAGCTTCTGAAACTTTATTTATTTTTTCTTTTGTCTTATCAGGGCCATACCCACAGCATATGGAGGTTCCCAGGCTAGGGGTCCGATTGGAGCTGTAGCTGCTGGTCTACACCACAGCCACTGTAATGCCAAATCCGAGCTGTGTCTGTGACCTCCACCATAGCTCATGGCAATGCTGGATCCTTAACCCACTGAGCAAGTCCAGGGATTGAATCCACAACCTCATGGTTCCTAGTAGGATTCACTTCTGCTGTGCCATGGAGGGAAGTACTTTTTTTTTAAACTTTTAATTTAGTGGAAAAATACACTTGATAAAATGGTGAGCAATGATGAGTGTTTCTAAGAAAAATTAAAATATATTAATGATACAGTAGATGAGAGAGTTGCTTTTTTAAATAAGATAAAAAGGAGATTGAATAGTAGAGCAATAGAAAAAGAAATTGGAAAATTATCCAAGAGACACAACATGCAAAGTCCTACAGACAATTATAAGCATTTGAAATATTAAGTATTATTGGTAATTATTGGTGGATTTTAAGCAGAACTCTAAATAATTTGATTGTCTATTAGAAAGGATCATTTTGGTCAAATATTAGAGAATTAACTCTGGAGTCAAAAAGGGAAAGCAGATAATTCACTTAGGGGAGTGTTTCAGAAGTCTAGGTGAGAAACCAGAATGGTAGAAGTTGGTATATTAAGAATTGATAGGGGAGTTCCCATCATGGCTCTGTGGTTATCGAACACAACTAGGATCCATGAGGACGTGGGTTTGATCCCTGGCCTCTCTCAGTGGGTTAAGGAACCAGCATTGCCATGAGTTGTGGTGTAGGTGGCAGACATGGCTCAGATCTGGTGTTGCTATGGCTGTGGTGTAGGCCGGCGGCTATAGCTCCAATTGGACCCCTAGCTTGGGAACGTCTATATGCCACCGGTGTGGCCCTAAAAGACAAAAAATCCTGAAAAGTTAAAAATAATTTCCAATGAGATTGAGGACAAACTTTAGAGCAGAAGAAAAGTGAAGTGTATAATCTTTTAACTTCTCAGTACAAAAGCATTGTTAAAGCAAGTAGTTTATTAATCAGAGTAGCTATACTCATCATAACTCTTATGAACATCTAAATGGATGATTGTGGGTGGCTGCTTCTACATTGTTTTTCTAATTTTTTCCTGATATATCTAAACTTGGTGTTAGAGTTCTACAAATTTCCTCTTGCTTTTCTTATGTCATAATTACTTTGTGATTTCCATGTTTGTCATTATTTTTTTCACATTTAGAATACTTTTAAACCATTTTTCTTCAGAACAAGGCCTTACCCAAAATTTTAGAAACACAGATGCATTTCAATAATCTAAACTATTACATTTAGATTACTGACACTAAGTAGTTTTATATTATTTATTTAGAGTGCAAAATCATAGCATTATTCTATATTGCAATGCACCCAAGTAATATAAGGAGAAAAACTACATAGGAAAGTGATAACCTATCAAATGTCAGAGTAATGGTTACTTCTGAGAATCAACTTCAATTAATCTATGCTGAAGGTTGCCAATATTTAAATTACATATTAAAAAATGTGACAAACCAATCTGAGATATCCAAAATTATAAAGTTGTTTAAATTGACCTAGGAAAAATATTTCCATGGGAAGTATAAGTTTAGTGCTAGTAACAATTGAGAAGTAAATTATAAAGTAAGATAAAAAAAGATAAATGAAATATATGCTCCATATGTAGAATCTGTGTATAAAATGATGAGGTAACCAAACTGGTCCTTGCCATTTTATATCCCACAGTCTTATTTAGGGAGAGAGTCATCTACTAGATGAATACAATCACAATTATTAATGTTGATTGGAAATTAGAAAGAACATATATAAAGGAAACTAATAAAGATATCTAACTTGGATTAGAAAATATTCAACTCAGATGTCTTTGATAAAATTCACTTAAGCATTGGAGAATGAGTTCAGGAAAAATGTGAGAATCTGTTAGGGACTAGCTGCATTGCAGCAAAACATAGAAGTGAGTATATGTTCTAAAAATAAGGTAAGGAGGTGCGGGAAGGGAAATGTTTAGTTGAGCAAGAATCCTAGGAGATGAGATGCCAGGGGCATAGCATTTTGATGCAAATGGATAAGCAAAAAGGATTTACTCTATGATAGAAATGGTGGGCAAACATCTTGGAAATGAGGCAGGAGGGATTAAATGCCTATGAATGAGGAAGGGGATTGTCAATTGTTCCTACTGCTTTGTCCCTTAGACTTCAGATGTAGGTGCAGCAGAGTACAAGGCTGTTTCTTCTGGCAGAGCAGTTGCTGAAGGGTAGCCACCTGCTTGCTCTGTGGCTGATGCTACAGATTTCATAGAAGTATTTGTGTGGGGGTAACCAGGACCATCTCATTATTTGCAGAGGTTTGGAATTTCTAACCTGAGGATGCAAGGCAATCAACTGGAAAGAGATTTATTGTAATATGAGAGTTCCACAAGGGAATTATATACAATGTCAACAAATAAAAATCAATATACATATTTTTTTCTGCACACCAGCAACAAGCTAGTTTTGTTTTTGTGAATAGAACATTTTTCATTACATTTAATAGCTTGAAAATGCTTCTAGTAATACACTTTAGCACAAAGAAGGCAACTTAATTAAAAGAATATGTAATCATTACTACTTTATGTATACATGAACACATACATACACCTAAATATACATATATACATATATATGATATTACTGAGTGAGAGGTCTCAATATATTTTTAAATATTAAATATAGCATAAATTTAAAGCAAATTTAGTTTACATACCAACAGAATTTTTTAATGAAATTTAAGAGAAAATATTCTTGTCAAATTTTTGAAAAAGAAGAATGATTAGAAGGGAATTCTCTTGTATTTGTATATTTCATTACATAATTACAGTTTTGTACTGATACTAAAAGAGAAGCAGGGAAAGCAAAGCCAGAAGAGATAATCCCCCAAAAGACAGATGGGTAGATGTTTCCATCAGTTAGGAATTGACTGTCAGCAACAGAAGCTTAGAGATGGAAGGTCATCCACTGGTTCAGTCGTGGTGGAAACAAGTTATAACTGACAGATTTTGAGGGTTTAGTGTGGACTAGCTTGAGAGACTAAAAACAGAGTGAGAGCCTAAAAACACAGTGAGAACCTAATATTGAGGGGGTTCCCACAGTGCATGGATTTTACTGCCAGGATTTCCACCAAGGTCTCAGGGTGGAGATCAGAAAAAAAAAAAAAAAAAAATCCTCCCGTTTTTTCAGTAAGAGGAGAGGAAAAGTAATCACTTTGAAATATGCCCAGGGGATTACACTCTTCTTCACTCAGGACTGCTCTTGAAATAAAAGATCTTATGTAGCTTAAGAAACTGAGGAGTTTCCAAAAACTAACTGATCTGAGAGAAGAGAAACACCCGGTTCCAACCCCTTCTTTCCTGTCTGCCCTAACATGAAGGAAAAACTGAGAAGCATTTATGAAAGGTCATGGCTCAAAAGCAAAGACTCACTAAAAGATCTTTACCTAACCATATGATTTTAGAACACTTTTGCTCTCCCCCACACCTTAGAACCACATCAAGCAGACTCCTGTAGAACTGTGGATTACAGCTAAAAGAGTAAAACTCCAATTCTATCTACAGTCTCTAGAAAACAACCCAAAGACAAGGAAGACAAAAACCAGGACCTTAAAGAAATTTCAGCCATTAACACATACACCTGTAGCATCCAGTAAACATAGCCCACCTCCTAGCCAATTACACACAAAGGGCTTATTTATCTCAGTTACTTTTACTTGTTACCTCATACCTGGATTTCAACCAAAAAATTAAAACACATGTTAGAAGACACCTAAGTTTATTTCCAAATGAAAAAAATAGAGGAAGAAACTAAATATTGTCAGTTTTTCCATTTTCATTTGTGTGTGAATTTTTAAAACATAAATACAGGGATATGAAACTTGAAAATCTAATCAAAATATTCCATTTATTTCATTTTTTTCTGAGTCTTTTATTTAGTGGGAGCAAGGGGAGATATAGAAGCAGGAAAAATGTATGCCTGGGATTCACCATTTCAGACCCACAAAGATACTGTCTACGTAACTGCTTTTGATGAAATAAATAGTAGTAATGCCAGCCTCTACATCTTGTCATATCTGTAAATGTGCATTGCCCATGCATTGCACAGATTGCAAGATGGTTATGGAAGTGGTCATCTCGGAAACCTTAAAAATGGGAAAAGATACCTTTCTACTTTGTAATATCTCAAGAACAACTGAAAAAATGTTCTTTATAACAAAAATCAATTTGCAGGCTAAATCTAAGCATAAAAATTTAATTTTAAATGTTATCTATAAAAAAAATTGTGATTGACTAGAAAGAGTGTCCTATAATGAAACATGTCTCACAAATCTTACATTTCCTACCACAAAGAATGAAATACACACTACATGTTTAGGTCACATTTCTGAGTAATATAATAGAGTTTGCAATATAATATTATTGACATTGTTTTATTAATATTGATTTCTAAGTTGTACAACATAGTTGAAGCTATTTTCTTTTGCATTCTTTCCTAAGCATACAAAAGTAAAAATAGTGAATTATAGACGGTGAGCTGTCTTGGTTTTTGATATAATATCAAGTGTGATTTTTTCAATGTCATATTTTATCAGCAGTAATTAATTCCTTAAAAGTGTACATTCTAATAACAGTTATTCAATAATTTTACATTTAAATATGGTTATATTTAGAAAAATAAAGGTTGAAATTTAAAATTGTTTGATTCAAATTGCATAAGATGGAGTTCCCGTCATGGTGCTTTGGAAATGAATCTGACTAGGAACCATGAGGTTGTGGGTTCGATCCCTGGCCTCACTCAGTGGGTTAAGGATCCGGCGTTGCCATGACCTGTGGTGTAGGTAGCAGACACAGCTCAGATCTGGCATTGCTGTGGCTCTTGCATAGGCTGGCAGCAACAGCTTCAATTAGACCCTTAGCCTGGGAACCTCCATATGCCACAAGTGTGGCCCTGAAAAGACAAAAAGACAAATAAATAAATAAATAAGATAATTTTATTTGTTATATTCAAATCAGGAAATTGAGATATAACGTAATTACAATGGTATGATTAATTTACATTGGCAAGATATCTTTAGTATTGTCAACTTAATATTGGCTCCTTTTTCCAATCGATTTTATTGGTTTAGGGAAGAGTAGATTTTTATTTATTTTTTATCTGTTGTTTTATGACATATCAAAAGAGAAAATAACATGAATATTTTTGTATCTCAAAATTCTACAAAAGAATATTACACCTTTAAATTATTTTGTAAATAGATTTTCACTATATAAGATTAAATACCCTTTAAATGACCTGTATGAGAAAAACATACATTTAGTGAATTTTTTAGAATCTCCTAATAACATAGTATGTATAATAAGGGAATTTATAAATTATTACATCATACTAATAATATAATAATTAGGATTTTAGTTTCATAGGAATTGGATCCATCCTAAGTGAAAACATGTTGCTATTATTACCCATTGTACACTTTATTTTATTTTGGCATATCTCCTTCATATTAACAATCTTCATCCAAGCTTTCATTCATTTTCCTCCATCAATTTGTATTTCCTGTACTGAATTGCTGTATCATGGTTGCCTAGTGTCTTAGTCCATCCAATCTTCCTTTTATGGTTTGGTCTTAAGCTTTATCAATTTCTAATTCTCTTCGTTAAATTAAAAATGTATTATGTTTCATGTTCCATTTTGGTAAAATCTTATTTTCTTTTGGTAAGAAGTGACTAACTTCATTACCCATTTTCACATGCTAATGCAGATCAATTCCACAGTCCATAGAATATAAACTCCTCAAGAGGAATAACATTTATTTTATGTCTCTAGTGCCCAGTGTAGTGGCATAGAAATAAAGGCATAGAAATACGTCTTCATAGGCATATTTCTCTACATGTAATATTATTCAAGCAATATTTGTATTTTCCTAAATGTTTTGTCTAAGTTTTGAAAGGTTTTGTCTTTGGCCAAATACTTCACTTTCTGTTAAACAATAATATCAAAGGGAGTTCCTGTTGTGGCTCAGTGGGTTACACACTTAACTACTACCCATGAGGATGTGGGTTCAATCCCTGGCCTCACTCAGTGGGTTAAGCCTCCAGTGTTGCTGTGGCTATGGTGTAGGCCAGCAGCTGCAGCTTTGATTTGACCTCTAGGCTGGGAACTTCCATATGCCACAGGTGTGGCCCTAAAATAGGAGGAAAAAACAACAACAACAACAACAACAATAAGAATATCAGTTACACAGATTCGCTCCTTGGAGTTTCAAGTCTTGTTCTACCCATTCTTCTCTCTGCATCAACCAATATATGCAGTTTTCAAGCCATTGCTATTTTCATCAGAAAATATGAATATGGATTGATCACTCTAAATAAACATAATTAATATGTCACTACATAATGAAATTACTTAGTTTTATGTAGAGGAGATTTCAAGGAGCTCATATATAAATATGTCCTCAAACAAGACATCTGCTGTAAATATACTTTGCAATAAATTTCTCTAGATTATGTGGGATCATTTGAAAGTATTTAATGCTCTGCCACTGACTAGATTGACTCTGAAAATCTATCAACAAGAAATTAGTTGGAGGCAGCATAGTTACTCATAGTTGTTCTGCTTATATCATTAAGCCAACCAAGATTACTGGACCACAAAATGAACATTCCAGCTATTTGGGCAGACATCGTTAAATGGAAGTGATTATGCATTGATCAAATCAGATTCTCTAGGGCCTGGTTGTTATGAGAACTGAATTGCTTGAACTCATCACATATTTTCTTGATTCGTTAATTCTCTAGCTTCTTACTAATACAGAATTCACTGATGGAAAATCATTTTAAGAAGCAATATTTGCCCATTTTTGTCTGTTTCATTAGACTTTACCTTGAAAACTTGAAGAGCTGAATACAGTATTATTCAAATATTCAGGTTGAAGAGTCTGCAAAAGTGATCAAGTTATATGTAACAATATTTTCTTTCTTTCTTTTTTTTTTTTTCTTTGTCTTTTTGCCATTTCTTGAGCCGCTCCCGCGACATATAGAGGTTCCCAGGCTAGGGGTCGAATCAGAGCTGTAGCTGCTGGCTTATGCCAGAGCCACAGCAATACGGGATCCGAGCCATGTCCGCGATCTACACCACAGCTCACGGCAACGCCGGATCCTTAACCCACTGAGTAAGGCCAGGGATCCAACCTGCAACCTCATGGTTCCTAGTCGGATTTGTTAACCACTGAGCCACGACCGGAAATCCCAATATTTTCAAATAGTCAAAAAAAAGCAGATTGATAATATGACTACCTTCAATATGAGTTAGCATTTAAAAAAACATTGCTTGCTACACGTTTCAATAAAAAACGAAAAAACACACTGAATTTATGTATGTTTCCATTTGCATTGTTTTATGTTTATTGTTAGCATTTATAACAATAGCATCTAATATAATATAATTAGATATGTTTTGGAGGACTGGATGTATCAAACTTTATTAAACCACTTGGAATTGTCTATTTTTACAGGAAGCCCTTTTGGAAAGATAAATGATGGACATTAAACACGTTTAAAATAACAGTGATTTTTGTCTCTCCATAGCTACTTAAAAGGACATTTTCTTTCACTCTTATGCTCTGTCTCTTTTGTTCTCTGGAGCCTAGAATATAGTGTGAGTAAAATGTTGCTCAATGAATCATGAAAAGGAAAGTGTTATAGCATATATTTTATATCCTGAAAAGACAAAATTGTGGGGGCAAAATTTAAACAAGTCAATATGTTTTATTATTTTATAAGAATCTATATCAAAAAAGCATTGGATAAAATCAACTTTTTATTTTCCATACCAAATATTTATTTCTGCTTAAAGCCTTTTAACTTCTTTTCATATCAGCCCTGATGAGTTAGTTGTTTATATAACACTTCATGCATATGAAGCATTTGCACTGTAATTGTCTAACAGCTTGTCTAAGTAATCAGCTAGACTATGTTTGAAGATTCCTGTCATGTTATCACATTTAAAAACATATATTATATATAGGACTTATATCAATAACTAGAAGTAAAATAATACTCATTGATTTGAGTAAACTTAATTAAAACATGTGCGACTCTGCATTGGTTAGGTTCCAGAACAGGCCTGAAGTGTTTAGAAATGCAGGTTCAGTATAAAAGGGAAAATATAGTTATTAGTGTGCCTATAAATCGAAATACATGGATATTGTCTTAAAACAGGCTACTATAGCAAAGTAATATTCTGGGTAGCTTATAAAAAGCAGAAATACATTTCTCAAGGTTCTGGAGGCTAAAAGTCAGAGGGTAGGGTACTAGCATGATCAGGTGCTTTCTGGTGAAAGCTGTCTTCCAGGTAGCAGACTGCTCACTTGTTTATTTTCACATGCTGGAAAGAGATCTCAGGAGTTCTTGGACTTTTCTTATAAGGTCATTATTTGTATTGATCAGGGTTCCACACTTATGACTGAATTACCTCACAAAAGCCACAGCCTCAAGACAGACATGATACTTATAGCTTAAAAGATACAGATATAATTTATTTTTATTCACTAAAAATAGAAAATTACCCATGTTTACAAGATGTATGAAAGGTCCTAAGAGTGTATTGGTAGAAGACAACAGGAATTGACTTACTCTGGTTCTGGACATTAAGCAGTAACTTTTTAAAGGTGATGACTTGAAGAAGAGATGGTCACATATGTGCAGGATAAAAGAAATGAAAATCAGCAAGTTATAACAAGAATAAATAATTATCTGAATATCAAAATCTACTTATAGAAACCGACATTCTCAGCTCTGCTTAAACAAAGGCTGGAGAGTTTTAAAGATTTGGGCATTGAATCATAGGTCATTTCTGTTTACTAAATTGCTTTGCCCAAACAAAAGTAAAGTTTATCATCTTTATGACAGGAGGTGGTTTTATAACTTGGGGCCAGGCCATCAAATTTACCCTCCCAAAGAAACTGGGAGAGTGGCGCTGTCTTCACTGATAATAACATTTCAGAGATATGGCCACTAGGTCCTTAAGAAAGCTCTTCCTGGGTTATAAAACGAGCAAGATGCTTTCAACAAGATCCTCTCAGGACACAGAGAGGAGTTCTTGTTGTGGCTCAGGGAGTTACAAACCTGACTAGTATCCATGAGATTGTGGGTTTGATTTCTAGCCTCATTCAGTGGGTTGAGGATCCAGTGTTGCCTCGAGCTGTGTTGTAGGTTGCAGATGTGGTTTGGACCCAGTGTTGCTGTGATTGTGGTGTAGGTTGGGCTGCACCTCTGATTTGACCCTTAGCCAGGGAGCTGCAGCCCTAAAAAAAAAAAAAAAAATCAAGACACAGAAAAAAAAATAATTATAATTACAATTTTTCCAATGTAAGTTCTCTGAGAAAATGGAGTCAGAGTTTTGTACTCAGGAAGAAGCCATCTAAAGTGTAGACAACTGTAAGGGAAAATTAAGGCTGTTTTACCATATGCCAGAAAAGTTTTGAGAAAACACTACTCTAATCCCAGGCTTCCCATTCTAACATTCCTTTATCAAAGTGGGAAGGAATTACTATAATTTGCATATGAAAGAGCCACTGAAGAATCTGGCTACCCAGTGGCTTAGTTAACAAAGAGTTCAGATTGTGAAATCAATTTAAAAGAATTAGAGATTTTACATAACATCAACTACACTGAGAATCCAAAAGATTCAGGCAAATGTGAGCTAAATGTGAGCAAAAGATTCAGGCAAAAGTGCAACTGCCAGTGTACTTCCCTGGCAGTACACTGATAATTGCTGTGAGTCTTTTCATTTCTTGTGCCTATTAAATAGCCCTTCCCTACACCTTTCTCCTTTGCTGCTTGCCTTCATCCACCGTGGTAGATAGAGAGAGCATCCTTTTTAGATAAAGCATACACACACATATCAATAACAACCAATAGATACAAGGGAAAGCTTCCTGTGGAAGTTTTTCAGAAAAATTTCCTCCCCAATATGAGATGTGTAAAGAGTAATTTGCTTTACACATTTCCTGCTTTTGTACAATTTCTGATAAAGATACCATCTTTGGAGCTTTAACTGCCACTTTTTAACCATGAAATCAACAGAATCACAGAGAAGCAGAATTTTCTTGCCAAGTATTCAGTAATCAAAAGAAGTAGTCAGTGTGATTTATATTTCCTTATCTAATATAGTACATTAAAGTGTTCTATATTTGAAAATTTTGGAAAAGGAATTTTATAGGTGACCTAGCTGGAAACATGAAAATTTGTGTTAAATTTAAACTTTACATTACAGAAATTAGTAGTAATTTTACATAGTTTCTAGCATGAATTCATATTCAGAAAATTTTTCATCATGATAATTATTTAAAGTGCCTGCCAAAAACTGAAATAAAAATTTGAATGTTTATTTTGCTATTGTTCAATTTATGAAATACTTACTTGACCTTAAAGTTTATAATATTAAGATCACACAAAAGATAATGAATTTAATGAATTAGAAAAAATAAAACAATTTTGAAACATACATGCATCTTCTACAAAGTTGAATCAATTCTTCTAAATAAACAATGAGGTATGGGAATTCCTGTTGTGGTTCAGGAGTAACGAACACAACTAGTATCCATGAGGACACGGGTTTGATCCCTGGCTTTGCTTAGTGGGTTAACAATCCAGCATTGCCGTGAGATGTGATGTGGCCAGCAGTTGTATCTCCAATTCAACCCCTAGTCTGGTATTTCTCATATGCCACAACTATAGCCCTAAAAAAAGTGAAAAAATAACACAAAATGAAAACAATAAGTTAAGGATATGAATATTTAAGGAAAATGTTTTTGATAATGAATTTAGTGATTATACCATCTTTAGATGTTAAGAACAACTTGGGTATGCAAATCTACTTTTTTAACTTTAATATTATAAAACCTACATATAGGAAAAGTATTGTGATAAAATTTTAATATCTATATATATGAATATAAAATACACAATGGATTTTTAAAGCTTAGTCTGAGTAAAAGATATAGCTAGTCTCTTTTTTTATATGGACTGAATTTTGAAATATTTTTGATCTGATAGTTAAAATACTTTTTTTTTGTCTTTTGTCTTTTTTAGGGCCGTACCTGTGGCATATGGAGGTTCCCAGGCTAAGGGTCTAATTGGAACTGCAGCTGCCAGTCTATGCCACAGCCACAGCAATGCCAGATCCGAGCCACATCTGCTAGCTACACCACAGTTCATGGCAACACCAGATCCTTAACCCACTGACCAAGGCCAGGGATCGAACCCGCAACCTCATGGTTCCTAGTTGGATTTGTTTCCACTGCACCACGATGGGAACTCCTAAAATGCATTTTAAAGTTTAATTCCACCTGTTTCACTTTACTTTTTCAATGTGACTACTAGAATTTTTTAAATAACATATGTGGTACACATTATATTTCATTGGACTTCAATTATCTAAATTCTGTTGCTACCAAAACTGCTCATCCTCTAAAATCTTGTTTTCCACATTCCACTATAAAAATACAATTCCAGTATCAATCTTTCAATTCATATAATTTTGTATACCACTGCTATAGGATCTTCTTGACACTTGAATTAATGCTCTCCGAACTGTCACAGACACAGTGGGGATTTTCACTGCCTTTCCAGCACACACATGAAATTGTTTGTTTATAAAATTTCACCCTCAAAGATCCAAAACTCACATATCTTTCTTTCCCTTTCATTATTTCTTCTCTTCTCTTTTCCCTTCCATCCTTTCATCTCTTCTCTCTCTTCTATTCTTTCCTCTCGTCTTCTCACTCTCTTTTCCTTGATTTCCAATTATCTTACCTGGAAAATCTTCAATGCCACTTGAGCCTATCTATACATCTGTTCCACACGTTGTTAAGCAAAAAGCATAACCTACATGACAACTCTGCTCTAACATTTACAGAAAGCTCAATGACTTATTTTTCTTAAATGACTATTTTGTACTATCTCTTTTATTCACACATCCAAAACTCTATATCATCACTTACAAATAATGTATATCTACATTAATAGTTACAAAAAAACCCACCATATTAATGCTCATTCTTCTCACAATCAAGAATAAAATGTCATCAATGTTTTCTTTCAACTTCAAAGATACCATCTTCACTTTTGCCCTAGAATTCATCTTCTCTCCCCTGTTCAAGGATGTTCCTTTGGTTATTTCAGTCTTGTGTATCACAAAATTCATATCCTTCCAACTTGAAAGATATATCTACACACATTTCCTCTGTTCTCACAACTCTTACTCCTCACACACTGTAAATTTGCTACTTTTTCTGACATGCCACGTATATTGCACTTCCTTAAGCTACCATGATTTTTATGGTACAAAATTCTCATGGACACACTTCTGTTATCTTGATTAACCCCCCCCCCCCTTGATTCTTTAATACTACACTCGGCTATTTTACACTTATATCTCATTATGATTTAAATTTTCTCTGTTTCTTCTTCCTCTACATAACTCTAAATGCCTTGATACTTCATTTTTTTATCACTTCTACTTAAAAAGCATTGTTATTTTTACTGACTTTTATATCATCTCCATTTTGAGGAGAAAATTCTGTTTATTTTCCCTCCAGTTCAAGGATTTTATTTGAGTTCAGATTCATATTTTCAGCTCCACTATGACAAATCCTATTAGATGTCTCATAGATTTATGCAAATTAAAATATCCATTAAGATATTCTAGAATTTCATCCTTCATAGGTACAAGCGTCTATGCATATATACACATACTTCTAGGCATTGCTGTTCAATAATTGGTGCCAATTTACACAAATTACCAAGTCTAGGAACCTAGATGCCTATTGATCCTACTTGGAAATATAGTTCAAATCTGTGTAATTACCTGAAAATTAATGGCTTCCATTTTAATGCAAGTCATCATCTTTTCTTGTTTTTACTGCTTTATTTCCCTAATTAGGGAGTGTCTGAATATTCACTTGTCATTACTCTAGCCCTCTTTCAAACCAGCAGTTAGATTGAATTTAAAGGGCCAAACAAAAAAGACAAATAAATTCAGTAAATTCTTTTATACATTGATAAGAAAAAATAAATCATGCTCCAAGGCCTAGCATAATAGAGTGCTGTATACCAAAACAAACAAACCAACAAATGAACATTCTAGCACACTCTACTTTATGACTTGTCCAATATATTAAAAAAAAAACTTCACTTTTTTTTAAATTTGTTGACTACTTGAGAATGTGTTGAATCAATCCCCTAGATCTTATTAAAGTGCTTATTAAAGAACAAGAAAAAAAATGTTTTTCTTTTTAGGGCCATGCTCACAGCATATGGAGGATCCCAGACTAGGGTTTAAATCAGAGCTGTTGCTATTGGCCTACACTAGGGCAAAGCAAAGCCAGATCCAAGCCATGTCTGCAACTTACACCACAGCTCAAGGCAATGCTGGATCCTTAACCTACTGAGCAAGGCCAGGGATAAAACTCATATCTTCATAGATGTTAGTCAGATTTGTTTCCACTGACCCACAATGGAAATTTCAAGAAAAAAAATTAATATTTTAAGAATGTTTCTAACAACAAAGCTTACGAAAAATGAGGCAATGAATCATGATGATAAGTGCAACTTCATCAAAAAAGAGGCAAAACCAAATATATATTTAAGGATGCTCAGTATTTACTTTATCTGTAAGCAGAGTTGCGTAAGTGTTATTCTAATCATATTATTGCTCAACGACTATCTTCCCCAAGTCTAAGTGTCAAAACATTTAGAATTTCCAAAAGGGGCAAAAATATGGGTAACTTTTCAAAGCAAAATCCATATAAAATGGAATCTAAAAATTGAATGTGGAGAAAGGTGTATTTTTTTATATATTTCATTTGATATAAATCAATGCATATATGTCTTTCAACATTACATGTTATAGAATATTAATTGAATGTTAGCCATTTTATGTTGGATATCGTTTAATAGAGAATCTACATTAAGATTTTTCTTCCCTCACAAGTTGCAAAATAAGTCTGTCTTAGCACTGTTCTCTGATATTCCCCCAATATGGATTAGGTCGATACATAATTCACACTTTATTTTCAGAATGCAATTTATAAGGTGCAGGGCATCTAATGGCTGCTTCATATATTTCTTCTGAGTTATGGATAGATTACCTATGATAAGTTTAAGTAAATATAAAATACATGTTGCCTAAGACAAAGCAATTGTGTCATTCGCATTTGCAAACCAACCATGGTAACTGACACATTAGTTACATGGCATAATTTACTAGTTACTAACTCTAAATTATTATTGACAAAATAACAAGGACACTGTAACAATTATAGATATCCTAACCATTTAAAATAGTATTCTATGCCCCTTAATACTTATGTGCCATAATTTTAATGAGTAGCAAAAACAGATATGTGTTGAGAGTCAGAAGTTAATAAATTACATATTCTCATAAATAATCATAATAAAATAATATATTGATAATATAATTCAAAATATAACATATTTTACATGAGTAATTTTTTTAAAGACCATAGCCATAGCATATGAATGTTCCTGGGCCAAGGATTGGATCTGAACTGCAGCTGTGAAAATGCAGATACTTTAATGTGCCTGGACAAAATTTGAACCAGCACCTCCGCACCTGAACACCTGGAGGTTCTTTAAAAAGCAAAAATAGAACTACCATATAATCCAGCAATTCTACTGCTGGATGTATACCTACAGAATATGAAAACATGATTTGAAAAAAATATGTGTACCACAATGTTCATAGCAGCATTATTACAATAAGAGATAAGGCTAACACAAGTGTCAATCAAGAGGTGAGGGGAGAAAGATGTTTTACATATATATATATATATATGCATACATATACACACACACATATATAATGTTTATGTAATGGAATATTGCTCAGCCATAAATAAGAATGAAGTTTGCGGAGTTCCCGTCGTGGTGCAGTGGTTAATGAATCCGACTAGGAACCATGAAGTTGAGGGTTCCGTCCCTGCCCTTGCTCAATGGGTTAAGGATCCGGCCTTGCCGTGAGCTGTGGTGTAGGTTGCAGACGCGGCTCGGATCCCGCGTAGCTGTGGCTCTGGCGTAGGCCGGTGGCTACAGCTCCGATTCGACCCCTAGCCTGGGAAGCTCCATATGCCGCAGCAGGAGCGGCCCAATAAATAGAAAAAAAAAAAAAAAAAAAAAAAAAGAAAAAAGAATGAAGTTTGCCATTTACAACAATGTGGATGGACCTAGAGTGTATTATGCTCAGTGAAATAAGTCAAAGAAAGACTATTATCACAAATATTCTATTATAACTTAAATGTGGAATATAAAAACTAGAACAAATGAATGTATGTAACAAATAGAAACAGACTCGAAGATATAGGGAAAAAACTAGTGGTTAACCAGTAGGGAAAGACAAAGACATATATGGGCTTACACACAAACTACTGTGTATAAAATAGGATTAGATAAACTAAGATTCTCTTTGTGGCTCAGCAGGTTAAAAACCTGATGTAGTCTCTGTGAGGGTGTGGGTCCCATCCCTGACCTCTCTCAGTGGGTTAAGGATCCAGTGGCACAGGTTGCAGATGCCGCTCAGATCTTTGCTGCTGTGGCTGTGGTGCATATTTGCAGCTGCAGCTCCAATTCAACCCTAGTCCAGGAACTTCCATATGATGCAGGTGCAGCAGTTAAAAAAAGTAATAATAAAATTAAAATAAAATAGAAAAACAACAAGGATATATTGTAGAGCACAGGGGAATATTGCAGTATAATTTAATAACTTTTTTGACGTCCATGCCCATCTCATGCAGAACTTCCAAGGCTTGATATTAAACCTGCACCACAGCAGCAACATGAGTGAGAGCAGAGACAATGCCAAATCTTTAACTCACTTAACCACCAAGAAATTCCTGTAATAAGTTTAAATATAATATAATTTATAAAAAATATTGAATCATTGTGCTGTGCACATGAAACTAGCATGCTAAACCAATTATACTACATAATATAGTACTATATATTATACTATAAATAAATATAAATATATATTTACTATAAATTTGTAGTAAAACTTCATGGTGCCTTTAAAGAAAAATAACTTTCTTTAAATATCATGAATCATTTTAACATTTGTAAAAGCTGAACTGGTAATATCTTACTTTTATCTATGACTTTATATCAATACTTCAAAACAAATTATTTCATAATAGTATTACTTGGATAAACTTCTTTGTAAGAAATCCTTAATACTAATTCAAATGAATACTCAGTGTTTTGCTACACCAAATTAGTAACAAATCACATCATTTTAGTTTTCTTTACAATTGTTTTCTTTTCCATCTTATTTACACTGTCATTTCTGTGAAAAACTGAAATTACTAATAAATCGCAATATTTATGGGCAAGATACTATCTTCAATGATTATCTTACAAAAATATTTTCAAATGTTCACTTCCTAAAATTTATATTTCACATAATATTTCAAGTAATTTACATTATGTACAACAAATAAAGTATTACATGAAATGATTTGTTTTAAAAATGTGTACATAGTACCACAGATTGTAGGAATCAGAGGAAAGTTTTTTTTGATACCATTTCATACTACACTCCTCGTGTAGACAGTTTATAGATTCTACTCCGCCAGATGACAGATGCCATCTACTTTGCTTCAATGATGGTAAGTTTTATCTCATAGTTCATTGGGTACATTTTTCATAAAAATTCATGTAATCACTTACATCTTGGGCTATTTCATGGAGTTAGATGTGGCTCTTGAAATCTAGTCAAAGTTCAAGGGTAAATATATAATTAATATCAACCAACCCAAGTGGAGAGGTAAAATGTTCTGGATTTTTCAATGATTAATAAGTTAAAGATAGAGTAATAGAAAATATTTGAATTATTTTTAAAGTGAGATGAACATGGATCTTATAGCAGATGAATAATATTAAAGCAATTTTAATAATTACTTTTATAGTGATATACAAAAGGTTATTTTAAAAATTAAAATGAAAAAGATCTTTTTTTAAAGTGGGGAGATGTATTAGAGGAACAGCTCTAATAAAAGTACACAAGTCAATAATATCAACCAAAATAATTATATTTTTAAAAATTTAATTTTAAACATCCAAAATCATCAGCTATATGACCAAAACTGAAAGCATGAAAAACACAAAGATAAAATAACAAATTGTTAGAAGACAAATAAGTAGAAGAAAAAGAAGAATAAAATATCTTATGCAGGGAGGTTTTGGAAGGTTCACAGAAACAAACAGGTAAAATATAAAGAGGAAAAGAAACCTTTTTTGGAAATAAAACTTCTAATTTTTACAATGGCAAATTCTTCAGAAAGGCTAGATCATGAACCTTAACCTTAATTAATTTCTCAGCGGGCAAAGAAATTTCAAGTATTTGAAAGAATACACTACATATGTAGGATAAATGGAGGAGGGTAAATATTCAAATAAAGATTCTAAAAAAAAAAATTAGAATGAAAGTGAATCTATGGTATTGATCAGGGTAAATGTAAATACCAACATAGACACTTCAGATAAATCATCATTTTAGGGAACAATAACACTAATAAGGAATCTGTAAGAGGAGTGGAATCTGGTGTCAAACCTATTGATAAGAATCCCTGCATACTAGAGAAAACGATCAAAAATATTTATAGTATATAGAGAAAATTATTTGGAATATAGACATTATTAATCAACAAAATATGAGGGTTAACATTCAGGTATGAATATACTAGAGAAAGTTAAACCCATCTTTTGTGAGGAAATTTCAGTATGTGCTCACAAAAAAAAAAAAACAAACAGTTGAAAAATTCATGAAAGAGTGGAAAATAAAAAGCCACCATGAGTGAACTTAAAATAGGAACATTGTAAATTGTGCAAAGGAGTTAGCAAGTATTCTCCTTTGGAAAAAAATTTTCTGTTTTAAATAGGTGAAAACCACATAGGACCCATGAGAGAGTGAAATAATCAGGCAAATTATTGTTTGACAAAAAAGGAAGTAAACTAATGCACCAGAAAAATCAATTCCTTTATAATCTATGTGATTAAAATATAAAATAATTCAAATATTACATCAATTTTAATTATTAATAGAGAATAAAAAAAAACTCATCAGATTTTGACACTGGCTATATCCTCATACAAATAGAATGGGAGACAAGATATTTATATTTCCCTGACAAGTATTGTATATTCAGTATTGCATAAAGACTTCCATTTTGATTCTAATGTTTATGATCTACCAATAGATAGTATAAATAAATGCTGTATTAAGATTACAGTGCAAAATATAAAATTAAATCAATAGATGACAAGTTTGGAGATGAGAGACTAGGAGAAACCATGTGAATAGAAAGGCAGGGCATTAATATTCTCCATTCATGTAATTAACAGATACTTTTAAATGTTGATTGAACTTCAAATGGAGGCTAACACTAGTTGTGTGTAGGACTGAAATACAACTAATAGGAAAAAATATCATTTGCTCTAAAATATTCAAATAGGTGACGGGAGATACAAAATAGAGAATGGCATAAAATACTGAATACTCATTTTTCTTACTGGGGAAAATAGACGTGATGTAATCTTGATAAATAATACATTGAAACATAAACATGTAATATAAAGTTATCAAGAACTTGCTGCTCAAAATGAAAGTCTAGTAAAATTATATATATACACATATACATGTATATATGTATGTATATATATACACACACACAGACCTAATTTTATTTTCCCTAGATATATGTTAAAGAATTATTCCTGTCACAGAATTTTAGTAAGGTTTTTAAAAGGAAATAACAAATATCAATATTTTCTGATTATAAGTTTAAACTATATAACTTTCTTACACAAAAATTCCAGTTTTTTGTGTTTATTTCTTTGCCTTTTTGAGATGAGGTGTGAATGATCTTTCCTTTTAGGTACTAAGAACATGCCTTTATTTCTGGCTAACTTGATGAACAAAGGAAATTTCAGTTGGAGTCTATTATTTTTTCCACTTCTGAAATCAAGAGGTTGGTTCATATTTACTGTGTGCTGTCATTTGGGATTTGAACAGATAAATTTATTGTTAACCCTGTGGTTTTCAAGCTAAACTAGGGCTTATGTTATGAAGAGACATTATCATGTCCTTTTACTCAGTCACCATCTGTTTCTCACTTCTCCCAATTGCCACTTGCTCTTCTGCCAGAAAGAGACACTTACACCCTCCTCTGAGGCATTTTCTCACCAAGCAATCCTGATATTCTTTTTCCAGTGACATTTTCTCCCATGCCATTGGCATGTAAGTGCTTGCAATTTTGGAGCCCAGGAATGGAAGGGACCAATTAGAAAAAGAGCACCACTCCCCACTGGACTAAAGAATGGAAAAGGAAAAAATGTGTAAGAAATTTTGAAGCGAAGATAATATGATTATTTTTCACAGTCATAATCTCCTTCATAAATTAAGTTGAATGGAGCAAAGAAGGCTTTTGGAGTACAGGATTTAATGACTATACTTTCAGACTACCTGAGGATTCAGAGAGAAAATTGCTAAGCAGTAGAACTGCCTGGATTTAACCATGAGAAATTAAAAACTAAAGAGGTCTACTGTGAAAAGACTTAAGTAAAACAGTAGTGGGTGCTTGGAACAAAATGGATAGGGTACAAATAAGTAATGGAATGTTTCAATTATATTGATAATATATAGTTCATCTGAAAGTTTAAATATTTAAAATATCAAAAATCTCTGAAGATTTAAGTGTAAGTAGTATACAGGATAAAAGGCATAAAATAACAAAAAATCTAAGATAATAATTTATGATCACTGAATTTACTAGAGCCACAAATGTACGTATGTAAAGCTATATATTTCTCTCAGCAATTATTCAGGACAACTTTCAGTAGATTCATTAACATTTGCAATATGCTGTGACTGAATATTTTTAAGTTTGAACAAATTGCACCATGACATGGTTTTACCAGAATAACCTACTAACAGATGATTATAATTTCAAATAAAGAAATATGAAACACACAGTATTGAAAACATATTCTACAAATGTATATAACTCCCATTTTATGTTAAGCTCAAAAACATGACTTATTTACTCTTTGAAAATCTACAGAAGGCACAACTGTCAAGGAAATGATATGTCATATTTATCCTCACAGACCCTAAATGAGTAGTTATAAAAGTGACATTAGAATTGTGTTATTCTCGTGTGTAATTATATATTACCTGTATTTTCCTGATAGGTTAGAGTTGAAAAACCTCTATTGAAAAATGATATTTTTCATATTTAAAATACATGTCTAGTAAAGTAATTTTGAGGGAAATTCTTCACCGTTGCTTTTCAACAGTGCCACAAAAAGTACCTCTCCTTTTAATCCTCAAGTTTTATACAAACATTGAAAGAAACATTTTGCTATGAGTCACCTTAATGCATTTTTGACAAAAGAAGCCACAGGAGCAGCCCATTTATACTTTTACATTATAAAGAGAATATCACTAAGTATCTGAAAAGATCACTGAAATGTCTAAAATACACAATTTTGGCATATGTACTTTCTTGTGCTGGATAATTATGTTGTTAGAAAAATCAGAATGAATGAATACTATTTATTTGAAGTCAAAGAGCATAGTAAAATGATAATTTACAGTTGAAAAATAATCAGTAGCTAAAACACACACATAGACACATACCCCACCCCCACCCCCACCACCATCAAATTAACTTAATATGTACCAACAAGAAAATTCTTTACATTGGAAGTTTCTTTTTCTTTTGTTTGTGATAATTATAATAAAACCACTTTGAATGCCTCAAAATCAGTACCATGCTGGAGAATATTTAAAAACTGGCTGTTAAAAATTATCACATATTGATTATTATATATTTTTGATAGAAATGAATGTGCAACACATGATTTCCATATTATAATAAAATATGCAATCATTTATATCGTGAATTCTATTTTGTTAATTATTTCTCATAGAAGACTTTGATTAATGTTTAGCAAATGTTTACATCCTTAACTAGATTATTCAGTTTATGAATGAGTATAGTTTTAACATGAACATTGGTTGATTTTTTTACATTAAAGAACAAGACAAAATGAAACAATGGTGATTCATATTTGTCTCCACTTGTTTTCAATGATGTCAGCTACTTCTCTTTAAATTGGTTAACAATTTTCAAAAACTAGAATAGCTTCTCAATTTTTTGTGTTATTCCCATTGTATCAGGTACAAATATGACAAAGTTTAAAGTTAAATTGCCTAAATTTTAACATAACATTAAGTCTAGATAAGATATAAAACTATAAATAATATCCCAATTGATAGCTTTTGTCTATTTCTGTGGTGTAAAAATTCTTACTATAGACAATGGAAGCTACAAAATAGTGTCATTAAACATAAAGAAGGAAAAAAAAATATGCCGTAAAACACTGTTATATAACATTTGCACCCTACAGACATTTGGGTATAAATAACCTTAAGAGCATAGAAATTAGTAAAATTATTTAAATAATTAGACATTGATGTTTTGAATTTATTTGTTATCTATCATTTAATTTATTTTTTTTCTTTTTTATGATTTTTATTTTCCCTGTATTTGGTTTACAGTGTTGTCAATTTCTACTGTGCAGCAAAAATGACCTAGTCATACATGTATATACATACTCTTTCATCATGTTCCATCATAAGTGACTAGATATAGTTCCCTGTGCTATATGTCTATATTTAATACCTGACTCATGAAATTCCTGAAAATATAATGACAGACCCAGTTCGGGTGGTCAGAATAAGTGCCAGCACCCCATTGGTTTGTGATGTGAATCTATTATGGAATCAGGTCCCACTGCTTGCTGCTTACAAAAATCAGTATGCGCAGCTATTTGTAGAAAGGAACAGTGCTTTTAATCCGAATGGTGGCAATTTGGGGAGATGGTGGGCTCAACATCCCTCCCAAATCACCTCCCAAGATTCTGCTTAGCCATGAAAGCTTTTAAAAGGATCAGAGCCATTGCCATCCCACACAGTGTGCCGGCTTATGTAAAGGCTTTATGAGTCCTTATGATCTTTCTTTAGATACTATCTTGTTCACAGTTTGTTCTTGAGATTACTGAAGGAGGAACTTGGGAAGAGATCTGGTCAACTTATTTTTCATTTCTACTACTTTAATCTACGGAAAGAACCAACAAGTTAGGGAAGGTATTGTGTGACCAAAAGATTTGAAAGATGAGCTAGGGTCAGAGATGAGTAGAGCATGGGGGTGCCTGGTTTAGTGTTAGTGACAAGACAGAGGGGTGCTTCCTATAAAGAGCTCTTTCCTGAAGTCCCCACTTTGAGAACATCATTTCATTTCTATGGGATCATGGGTGAAAGTATTTTTTCTGTAAGGTCTTCCTACCGACATAAGGTGTCATATCTTTAGAGTGGAAGATGTTGATATTAGACTGTTGCATTTCTTCACTGACAGTTGTACTTACCCATTTACATATACAGGAAGAGCAAGCTACAGTTATTTTGATGTCCATAAAATTATAGATTATTATGAACCTCATTCTCTGAAGGCCAGTTCTTAGAAAACTGCACTAGCCAAATCTTGGCATTGCTCAAGATGGAGAAGTTCATGTCATGGTTCTGGTCTGGTCATGATGCAGTTAACTTTTATCCTTTGGTGAAAATTAGAGTACCTATAAGACAACTCGGGAATGTACATCAGACATAAATCTGTAACTTTACTGTCTTTCTCTAGTTAATTGAGACATGGAGGGGTCTTTGTACTTGTGAGTGGGGGTAGGGCATAGGGTTCTGCTCAGTTCTAATTCTTTTTTTGTGTGTGTGAAGATTTCAGGTACTCTTTCTCTGTAACCAACGAAGCAAATGATGACTGATATCTATGTGTGTGTGTGTATATATGTATAATGTAATTCTTTCTCAAATGTGTATATATATATAATATATATATAATCATGTGTGTGTACATATATAAACATTCTTCCTCAAATGTTCTCTAGTGTCAAGAAATTTACTACTGACAGCCCACATTTATTTCAGTGAGCCTAGCATCATATAAATCTGTGATACAATTATTTTGCTGTTTTTAGAAATTTTTTTGTTATTTCTGTTAATCATATTTCAGCTGTTTGCTTATAGGTTGTTGCACAGGCCTGTCCTTAAGATTACATCATTATTTAATTATAAATAATAATGTCGTATAAAATAATGATATATCTTACAATCCATGACTCTTCTATTCAATGGGGGAAATGTATACTACCTCTTTTGTTTTATTTGCTCTCTTGCCACATTTCTTTTCAGTTTTCTCCGGTGCCTCTGTGCTTCTCTACTTGATCTCAGATATAGCCACAGTGGTCCCCAATTAAGGTGGGCTTTTATCTACTGGAGAAGAAAATGTTGCTCCTTTGTGGAGCAGGGGTTCTGCTTTCTTGGCAGTTAAAGTATTTTCACCAACAATAACCGGTCTGATACTGCTATACAGGATTTATTAAGTAAAATCTGCTGCTATGTGAATTAACTATCACCAAATCATACCTTATTAAGAATGTTCATGAGATGGTCCTCTAACCTATTTTTGGTGTACATTTTGGAGACTTTCATTCTCTCTACTTTTTCTCTTTCCCTCGATTTTATATTAAATGACTAAATAGAAATATTTGGATCTAGAATGACACAATTTTTCTACTGCAAAATTGAAATTTTCAAGTGTTTAATTGTATATATTTGCATATATTACTTGTTTATATTATTACGATTTCATTGAATTTTTGTTTTGTTTTGTTTTGTTTTGTTTGTTTTGGCTTCAGCATGCAGCAGCTTGATGTGGGATCTCAGTCCCCAGATGAGGGACTGAACCCAGGGCACACCAGTAAAAGCAAGTCCTGACCATAGACCATCAAAGATCTCCTCTATACTTATTATTTTATTCTTTCATTTCTTTTTTTTAATCCAACATCTTGCTTAAGTTTCAATCATTCTTGAGTTTTAATGAATGGATGAATTTAAAGGTTTGTATTTCCATTTACATTTCACTCATTTATGTAATTTTTGATTTGTATTCATTGGTAAATGTTTTGCAATTTTCATTATAATTTCTCTTCTACTCATGGGGTATTAAGATTATATTTCATAAGTTCTACATTAAATTTTTTTAAAGGTGATGGACATTTGCTTTTAATAGAGAAAAATCTTTTTGTTTAATTATTGACATATTTTTACATAATTCTGCCTTCTTATTTTGGATTTTCTTTTTGGTCTGTTTTGTCTTTATGTCTTTGTTTTCCCTCTTATCCTGACTTGTTTTGAATCTGTATGAAATTTTATTAGTCAAGGCTCCTTCTTACTCTGATTTGGAAGGCCTAGGTGTTATTTCCTTTATACTTTTTTTTTTTTTTTGGTCTTTTGAGGGCTGCACCTTCAGCAGATGGAGGTTCCCAGGCTAGGGGTTTAATCAGAGCTATAGCCACAGGCCTATGCCAGAGCCACAGCAATGTCATATCTGAGCCACATTGTAACCTACACCACAGCTCACGGCAACACTGGATTCTTAACCCACTGAGTGAGGCCAGTGATAGAACCTGCAACCTTATGGTTCCTAGTTGGATGTGTTAACCACTGCGCCACGATAGGAACTCCTCCCTTATACTTTTATATTCCATGTTGTGCTTTAGGTCAAAAACTTGAGTAATTATTTTACTCATTGTTATACAGTTATATTTGTATTCACAACATAAATGATGAAGCTTTCCATATTTAATTGACATATTATATACTCAATTAAATTAATTTTAGGAATTGCCCTTCAGATTGCTACATTGTTCTCTACAACATTTGACCTAAGTAAAAGTTTTGCATTTCTTCCTTTATCCACATCTAAGCAAATATTTAGTAATTCTCAATTTCGCTATTTTGGCTATGCTAATAGTCAAAGTTTTGCCATTTATAAATATAAATATAAAATGTAAATAGGAACATATATAAACTTTGTATTTGAATCAATATGATTACTAGGGAGGTTTTATTTTCTTTATATATGTTTTATTCACTTGAGATACCCCTTCTGTCACATGAATATTCATTCATAAATTTCATTTATTTTCAAAATGATATCCATTTACATTGTTGATGGTGATAATGTTGATGATGGATTTTAGGATTCTCTTGTGTACTCTACCATCATTACTATGATATATTTAACTATTAATAAAAACTATGACACATGTGTATTAATTCAGTCTATAATCCCTTTATTTTAGTAGAAATCCTGTTCTCAATTTCAAGAAATATATTGAGAATCTCCTCTTGTTTTGGTGTTTTGGATTTATTTTTCAAATAGTTATCCTGAAATATATTATTTTTCTAGATATATAGTTCTGATTCATATATTTGAGGTATTAGTCCACAGTAGTGCATCTTTGCATTTCCTCTAAAGTAGGAATGTGTTCTACATTTCTCTACTGATCTGTTTTCCCAAAACATCTATTAACAATGCGTAATTTCTCCACAAGTTTCTTACCTCCAAATTTGTTTCCAATCTATTTTTTTTAGTTTAATTGACTCATCATTCAACATTATATGAACTCTTCATCTGATTTTTTTTTCCATTTTTTAAAGTTTTATTGGAGTATAGTGGATTTACAATGTTGTGATAATTTCTGCTGTACAATAAATTAATGCACTTATACACACATTCTTTTTCAGATTCTTTTCCCATATATATTATCACATAATATTGGGTAGAGTTCCCCGTGCTTTACAGAAGGTCCCCATCAGTCAGTTATTCCACATAACACAGTGTGCGTATGCCAATCCCAAAACCCCAGTCCATCACTCCAGGCGATCCATGCTCTTTGGTAACCATACAATTGTTTTCAAAGTCTATGAGTCTGTTTCCATTCTGCAAATAAGTACATTTGTATCCTATTATTAGATTCCACATATAAGTGATATCATGTGATGTTTGTCTTTACTGTCTGATGGACTTCTACATTAATTTCTATGTTCAGCCATGTTGCTACAAGTGGCATTATTTAATTCCTTTTTTATGGATGAGTTTTATATATCCAATCATCTGTAAGTGGACATCTGCATTGTTTCCATGTCTTGGCTATTGTGAACAGAGCTGCAATGAAAATATGGGTGCATGTGTCTTTTTTTAAGGAAAGTCTTGTCCAGATATGTGCCCAAGAGTGGGATTGCTGGGTCATATGGTAGTTCTATGTATAGATTTCTAAGGTACCTCCATACTGTCCTCCATAGTGGTTGTACCAGCTTACATTCCCACTAACAGTGCAAGGGGGTACCCTTTTCTTCACACCCCCTCCAGCATTTGTTATTTGTGGACTTATTAATCATGGCCATTCTGACTGGTGTGAGGTGGTATCTCATGGTAGTTTCGATTTTCATTTCCCTAATAATCAGGGATGTTGAGCATTTTGTCATGTGCTTGTTGGCCATCTGTATATCTTCCTTGGAGAAATGTCTATTCAGGTCTTTTGCCCATTTTTCCATTGATTGATTGGCTTTGTTGCTGTTGAGTTGTATAAGTTGCTTATATATTTTTTAGAGATTAAGCCCTTGTCCATTGCATCATTTGAAACTATTTTCCCCATTCTGTAAGCTGTCTTTTTGGATTTTTTATGGTTTCCTTTGCTGTGCAAGATCTTGTCAGTTTGATTAGGTCCCATTGATTTATTTTTGCTGTTATTTCTGATGCTTTGGGAGACTGACCTGAGAAAACATTTGTAAGGTTGATGTCAGAGAATGTTTTGCCGATGTTCTCTTCTAGGCATTTGATGGTGTCTTGTCTTATATTTAAGTCTTTAAGCCATTTTGAGTTTATTTTCGTGCATAGTGTGAGGGTGTGTTCTAGTTTCATTGACATGCAGCTGTCCAGATTTCCCAGCAATGCTTGCTGAAGAGACTTTTTCCCACTTTGTATTCTTGCCTCCTTTGTCAAAGATTAATTGACCATAGGTGTCAGGGTTAATTTCTGGGTTCTCTATTCTGTTCCATTGATCTGTATGTCTGTTTTGGTACCAGTACCACTGTCTTGATGACTGTGGCTTTGGAATGTTGCCTGAAGTCTGCGAGAGTTATGCCTCCTGCTTGGCTTTTGTTCCTCAGAATTGCTTTGGTAATTCTGGGTCTTTTGTGGTTCCATATAAATTTTGGGGTTGTTTGTTCAAGTTCTGTGAAAAATATCCTGGGTAATTTGATACAGATTGCATTGAATCTGTAGATTGCTTTTGGTAGTATAGCTATTTTAACCATGTTAATTTTCCCAAGCCAGGAGTATGGAATAGCTTTCCATTTCTTTACATCCTCTTTAATTTCCTTGATTAATGTTTTATAGTTCTCAGTATATAAGTCCTTTACCTCCTTGGTCAGGTGTATTCCCAGGTATTTTATATTTTGGGGTGCATTTTTGAAAGGTATTGTATTTTCGTATTCCTTTTTTAATATTTCATTGGTAGTATGCAGAAATGAGACTGATTGCTGAATGTTAATCTTCTATCTTGCTCCTTTGCTGAATTTGTTGATCAGTTCAAGTAGTTTTTGGGTTGAGTCCTTGGGGTTTTCTATATATTGTATCATGTCATCTGCATACAGTGACAGTTTTACCTCTTCTTTTCCAATTTGGATACATTTTATTTCTCTTGTTTGTCTGATTGCTGTGGCTAGGACTTCCAACACTATGTTGAATAACAGTGGTGAGAGTGGACATCCTTATCTTGTTCCAGTTTTTAGCAGGAAGGCTTTCAGCATTTCTCCATTGAGTATTATATTTGCTGTGGGTTTTGTCATAAATGGCTTTGATTATGTTAAGGTATGTTCCCTCTATACCCACTTTGGTAAGAGGTTTGATCGTGACCATTCACGTGACCATGTTGTGCTTTGTCAAATGCTTCTTCTGCATCTATTGAGATGATCATATGGTTTTTGACTTTTGTTAATGTGGTGTATGATGTTGATTGATTTGTATATGTTGAACCATCCCAAAGACATTCTATGACACCATCACACTAATTCCAAAACCAAAGGTATGTCCAAAAAAGAAAACTATAAGCTAATATCTTTGATGAATATAGATGAAAACTGATATTTTTATGTGGAAAGTATATATATATATATATATATATATATATATATATATATATATGATTATATGTGTGTATATATGGAAAGTATACAAAGGCTATATACATGTATATTAATGTATATATATTTTATATATATATATATATATATATAGAGCCACCATGTTGAGCCCTCTTATTAACAAAACCTTTTGATTAACTTATTTCTGTGTAGTGTTTTAGCATCTAACAAGAAAAATAGGTTTATCTCTCCTGTTAAAAAACTTGTCTCTTTATTCTTTTAATTTTATTGCATTGACTATACGCTATCATAGTGCAGTAAATAATTATTTAGTTATTGCTGTTATTGCAGTAATATCACCAGTCATGTCTTAGTACTGAACTCTAGATAAAGTGAATAAAAATTTCCTATAACACATATACCATATATATAATCTACTCAGTAGATTCATATATTTTATAAGTGAGCATATTCCTATTAATCTTTATGAAAGTGAGATTTGTCACAGGAAATATTTTGAACATCATATTATATCTTAACAGTAATTAACCTTTTTAGTATTTTAATATGATGAACTAACATTTGCATACTTAATGCTGTTAAACTGTGTCCTGGGGAGTAAACATACATGTCATCATATATTGTCAGTTTAACATGTATTATCTTTCCTTAATGTATGTTTCCCTCTGACTTTTTTCAAGGATTTTGTTTTAAATTTTATGTTCTACAGTTTTATTTCAACAGGTCAAAGTTGGTTTATATGTTTTTACATATTCTATGTGAATCTATTATTGTCTTTCATAAATTACAGAAATTTTCTTAGTATTGATTTTCCTCCATTCCCCATATTTTCTCTTTCTATAAATAAAGCATATATCAATGAATTTTTTTCATCTTTCATATGTTCCATATATATCTCCTGAAATATATTGTGTTGAATTTCCTCATACCTATCTCCTCTTTTTAAACATTGTATTCAGATGCATTGAATTAATTAAATCACTCCATTAAGGTGTAGTTAAAAGCACTATTACTTTTCTTAATAAAAAGTACATTTGATTATCTTTCATAGACCCTTGTCACCTTAGTAGTCTGTCATTTGTCTTATCTTCTGTACTAATATATACTTAAATATTTTGATATTTGTGTTGCTTTATCCTTCTATTTTTTTTTTCCTTACATCTTATTGGAGTATAGTTGATTCATAAGGTTGTGTTACTTTCAAGTGTACAGCAAAGTGAATCGTTTATACATAGACATATATATATATATATATATATATATATATATATCTCCAATCTTTCTTAGATCATTTTCTGATATATGTTATTAAGAATATTAAGTAGATTTTCCTGTGCTATACACAGGGAAGTGTGTGTTTAGCAGAGGGAAGGACCTAAAGTTAGGTCCTTGTCCCACTTTATACACAGTAGTGTGTATTTGTTAGAAATTGAAGATGCCACAAGCAGATGGAAAGTTAGACCATTTCTTGGATTAGAAGAACCAATATTGTCAAATATTGACTGTACTAACCACATCAATCTACAGATTCAATACAATTGCAATTAAATTTCCTTCTAATTTTCTATAGCCTCTTTTATTTGCAATTCTCTCTTATGTGTATGGACTCATATCTTTGGTGTTTTTTTCTATGGGGATAGTTTGAGGCTTTTTGTTCCTTCCCTTCATGTGTCACACACCAAGCTTCTCCTATCGTTAACATATTAAATTACCCATGATACACTTAACATAGTAAATGGACCAGTTCTGACACATTACCAGTTACAACTGTAATTTATTTATATTTATTTAGTATTAACCTACTGTCCTTTTTCTGTCTAGAATCCCATCCTGTGTACTACATTACATTGTCACTATATCCCTTAGGTTCCTATTGCTTGTGGCAGCTTCTCAGATTATCTTTGTTCATGATAACCTTGAAAGCTTTGATTATTATGGTGCAGATAATATGCTGAAATCCCTTCAATTTGAATATATCAGATGTTTTATAGTGATTATACTTGTGTTATGAGTTTACAGGACAATGACTACAAAAGTAAAGTGCCATTTTCATCAAATCCCATTAAGGTTACATACTATTAACATGACATATCATTGCTGATATTGACCTTAATAATGGCAGAGATAATGTTTGTTGTGTATGCCCATTGTAAATTTATTCCTTTTCTTCTCTTTTTTGCTCTGTGCTCTTAGTCACTATTCATAGCACAGAGTCATAAATTTCCCTCTCCTTAAGGTTGAAATATCTCTATATATTATTTGGAATTCTTCTGAGGAGGAGTTGTGTAGTATCTTTTCCTTATTTATTTATTAATTTGTTTATTCAATTATTTGTGTACTATGGACTCAAGGAAATTATTTTATATTTTGCCTTATAATACAATGCTACAATATTTAATTTGTTGCTCAAATTATTCCAGCTTTACCCATTGAGAGTTTTTCACCTAGCTCCTGTGTCCCTTTGGCATAATTCTTTCACTGGGTTGGGGTGGGATGTGTGGTGTTAAGTTTGTGTGTATTTGTGTTTTGAACACTTCCTTACTTTCTGGCACTTCATTCTGTATATTTCTTGTGCCGATCCTAGAATCAGTTACTTCTGGTTTCTTTTATGGGGAATAATATCGGGAACTACTAAATTGCTACAGCGTCATTTTCTTCCATTACTTGCTACCAAAAAAAGTTTAAAATATATGTGTATACACTAATACACTTATTTACATGTGACTACAAATATTTATGTATTCAACTATTGTCTATATTACACTATTTGAGTTTATCCTGGTGTTGCTAACTAATCCGCACTGTATAGATCATTCTAGCCTCTTTCCCTTGATATCCCCTTCCCTTGATTATCTGATTATCAATAAACTCCTACTCCAAAAATGAAAACTGTGCTCACACCATCCACCATCCTTTAACTTAAACATTCTTTTCAGAAGTACAAATATAGTATCAGAAATATAACTATTATTCCTGTGCAACAAAATTTTATAGTCCTTATGTAAAATTATTTGCCATTAGTCTTAGAAACTCCACTCATTACCAAAGTCACTCAAGCAAACATCTATTTCCCCTACTCTCTTCAGTTACATTTATAATACTGTTAGATTGTTCTTTCACATTTTGTCTTACACCTTGTGATCCTCTAACTTCCTAAAATGATTATTTTCATTGAATATAGTGATAAATTCTTTTTGATGTAATATAATTTCATGTTGCCACTATTAGATTATAATACAGAATGGTTTCATGTCTAAGAACTCATGGATTTTTATTTATTAGTGATTTATAATCATTTACTTTGTTTCCTTTTGATAAAGAATTTTTGTTCATTTTTGTGGGGAATGGCAATGTGTTGCCAAAAGCAACCTAGGGCATTTTTTTCATGATTTTAATTCCAGAATCATTAACTGTTATCTCTTTCATCATTTAATAAATAGCTGTTCAGTATCAGATACTTCCTAGATTGAAGTTGCAATCAAAATTGCTAATCACCTCCTTAAAACAGGGAAATTAATTTAGATTATATGGATGGACCTAATACAATTACATGAGTTCTTTAAAAACAGAAAAGAAAGTCAGAGTGAGAAGCTGGAGAAAATCAACAACTACAGTTGACTTTGAAGGTAGAGAAAGGAGAGCACAAAATACACCTACATCTTGATTTCTGTATGACAGGACCCTTACTGAATATTTTGAGCAACAGAGTTATTAAATAATAAATTTAGTATTTTAAGTCACTAAATTTATAGAATTTATTAATAAGAAACCATTTCAGTTATGGAGAATTTTAGCCCCAGTCTTATTAAAATGTTTTGAAGTAAAAAATGTTATTTTTTCAACCAATTCTCACTCCTGGCCTCTGTTTTATTTTAGTCCCTATCACAGATGATTTTTTCATATTTTTATGCCTTTATTACTCATTGTGCTCAGTCAATATTTTAGTCTTTCTTTTAATGTTTAATACATTCTGAATGATGATAATGTTTACTTATGGTATGTGTAATCTTTATTTCTTTATACAAACTATTCTTATTTATTTTTGCCTAATTGTAGTGTATCATGTTTTGCTTCTTTATTTATTTATTTTGTCTTTTTGCCATTTATTGGGCCACTCTTGTGGCATATGGAGGTTCCCAGGATAGGGGTCTAATCGGAGCTGTAGCCACCGGCCTATGTCAGAGCCACAGCAACGCAGGATCTGAGCCGCGTCTGCAACGTACACCACAGCTCACGGCAACGCCAGATCCTTAACCCATTGAGCAAGGGCAGGGACGGAACCCTCAACCTCATGGTTCCTAGTTGGATTCGTTAACCACTGCGCCATGACGGGAACTCCTGCTTCTTTAAAGGATACAAGAACTGCTATTGTCTGAGATACCTAAATATGTTTTAAATTTAATTTTCAATTTGAAAGTTCCCTTTGTGGCTCAGTGGGTTAAGAACCTGAAACTATCTCTCTGAGGGTGAGGGTTCAATCCCTGGCATTGCTTAGTTGATTAAGGTTGCAGCATTGCCACAACCTGCGTCATAGGTTACAGATGTGGCTTGAATCCCATGTTGCCATAGTGATGGCATAGGCCTGCAGATATGGCAATGATTGGACCCCTAGCCCAGGAACTTCCATATGCCACATATGCAGCCACTTAAAATAAAAGAAGAAGAAAAAAATTCAAGTAAGTCTGTTTTTATTTTTCTTCTTTAGTTTGAATATTTACCTGGACAAATGGATGCTCAGAATAGTGACTGAATGTTTCAGCTTCACTTATAAAGAGGTGTGGTTAGGTGACTATACGAGTTCTCTGGAGAAACAGAATATATATATTCACACACACATACACAAACACACACACACACAATTTATGAGGAATTGGCTCAGGTGATTAGGGAGAATAACTCCCATGTAATCATTCCAAGTCTGAAGGTCTGAGAACCAAGGCAGCTAATTGTATAAATCCCAGCCCAAAGGAAAAAGATGAAATGAAATGATCCCCTTCAAGAAGTGAAGCAGGAATAAAAGGGGTAAATTCCTCATTTCTCCACATGTCAGACTCTAAAGAGATTGGATGATGTTCACCTCACTGGGGAGAACAGTCTACTTTGATGACTGTTTTCAGTGTTGAATAGAAACAAGAGTGGCATCCTTGTTTTGTTCTTGAATTTAGCAGGAAGGCTTTCAACTATTTATTGTTGGGTATTATGTTGGCTGCGGATTTGTCCTAAATGGCTTTATTATATTGAGGTATATTCACTCTATACTCAATTTGATGAGAGTTTATATCATAAATGGATTTAGAACTTTGTCATGTGATTTTCTGCTGCTATTGAGATGATCATGTCTTTTATTTTTCATTTTGTTAATGTGGTTAACATTAAATCACATTGATAACATGAATAAAATCAAATAATTTGTGAACATTGAACCATCCTTGTATCTCTGGAATAAATGCAACTTGATTGTGGTGTATGATCCTTTTTATGTATGTTGTATTTAATTGCTAATATTTTGTTGAGGATTTTTACATCTATATTCATCAAAGATATTGATCTTTAGTTTTCTTTTTTTGTACCTTCTTTGATATTGATACCATGGTAATGGTGGCATCATAGAATGTATGAGAGTGTTTCCCCCTTTTTAAGTTTTTGGAATAATCTTAGAAAGAAAGGTATTAGCTCTTTATGTTTTGTAGAATTCCCTAGTGAAGCTGTCGGATCATGGACTTTGGCAAAGAGTTTTAGTTTTTTTGTTTGTTTTGTTTACAGATTCATTTTTACTTCCCATGATAAATCTATTCAGATTGTTTACTTCTTCTTAACTCAATCTTATAAGCTGAATGTTTCTAGAAATGTATCCATTTCTTCTAGGTTGTCCAATTTGTTAGCATGTATATGTTCATAGTATTCTCTTATGATTTTTTTGTATCTCTGTGATGCTGGTTGTTATTTGTCCTCTTTCATATTTTATTTCCTTGTGTCCTTTATCTTTTATTCATGATGAGCCTGGCTCAAGGTTTATCATTTTTTCATATATATTTTCAAAAAACAACCTTTTGTTCTCATTGATTTTTCTATTATTTCTTTGATATCCATTTTGTTAATTTCCTCTCTGATTTGTGTTATTTTCTTTCTTCTCTTGACTTTGGGCTCTGTTTGTTCTTCTTTTTCTAATCTATTAGGTGGTAAGTTTGGTTGTTTATTTGAGATTTTTCTTGTTTCTTGAGGAAGGCTTGTGCTACTATAAGCTTTCCCCTTAGAATTATTTTGCTGCATCCCATAGATTTTGTACAGTTTTGTTTTCATTTTCATTTGTCTTTAGGTAATTTCTGATTTCCTCTTTTTTTTTAATCAGTTACTAACTGGTATTTTAGTAGTATGTTTTTTAGTTTCCCTCTTTTTTTAAAAAAATATTTCTGTAAATAATTTCTAGTTCTTTACTGAAGTGGTTGAAAAATATGCTTGATGTGATTTTTATCCTCTTAAATTTGTTCAGGCTAGTATTGTGACTTGGAATGTAGTCTATCCAGGAGAAAATTCTATGCACATTTGAAAAGAATGTGTATTCTACTCTTTTGGGGTATAGCATCCTATAGATATTAAATACAACTGGCGTTTTTTTGTCATTTAGGACATTTGTTTCCATATTTGTTTTCTATCTGGATGGTCTGTCTTTTGATGTCAGTTGTGTGGTAAATTTTTTGTTTTCTATATAATGAGGATGAGGATGATGATGATGGCAGTGGTGTTATTGTATTATTGTCAAGTTATCCCTGTTATAAATGATAATCTTCATGGGAAGATTATCCTAGGTTGCAGGTTTTTCCCTTTCAGGACTCCCTTCTGGTCTGCCAAGTTTCTGCAGAGAAATCAGCTAATAAACTTATAGGGGTTCCTTTGTAAACAAAACAAACCAAAAAACCTGTTTTTCTCTCTCTGCCTATAGAATTCTTTTTATCTCTTTTTCTATTTTAATTATGATATATCCAGATATATGTCTTTTGGGGTTCATCTATTTGTGGCACTTTGTGGTTCTTATACCTGAATATCTCTTTCTTCCTTTAGGTTTTGGATGTTTTCAGCCATAATTTTTTAAGTATATTTTCAGTCACCTTCTTTCTCTCTCCTCCTTCTAGAACCCTTATTATATGTATGTTGGCATGTTTTATGTATCACATATATCTCAAGTGTTGCTTTCATTTTTAAGAATTTGTCTTTCTTTCTACATTCTGATTGGGTGATTTCCATTGCTCTATCTTCCACATTACTTATGTGTCTTTTGTGACATTTAGTCTGCTATTTTTTGCTTCTATACTTTTTCTTCTTCTTAGAGATGGAATTGTCTATTTGATCAGGTCCACTTTATAGTTTCTAGTTCCTTGTTAAAATAATCTGCATTTAGAAAGCTACTCTTTGTTAATTCAGTTAGCATTTCTTTTTAAAGTTTTATTGAAGTAGGGTTAATTTACTAGGTTATGATAATTTCTGCTATAAACCAAAGTAACCCAGTCATAACATACACATATCTTTTCTCCCTCAGATTCTTTTCCCACATATTATCACAGAATACTGGGTAGAGTTCTCTGTGCTACACAGGAAATCCCCACTGGCCAATCATTCCATATACCTCAGTGTGCATAGTGTTGCAATGAACATTGGTTTTCTCTGGATAGATGCCCAGGGGTGAGGTTGATGGATCATATGGTAATTTTATTATTATTTTTTTGAGGACCCACCATACTGTTCTCCACAATGGTTGCACCAATGTACATTCTCACCAACAGTGTATGAGGTTTCCTTTTTCTCCATACTCTCTCTAGCATTTATTATATAGAGAGTTTTTGATATCAGTTAGCATTTTTATTACCAGCTTGTTTGAACTCAGTGTCTGCTAGAATAATTATCAACGTTTCATTATTTATTTTTTCAGGGGTTTTTCTCTTTCTCTTTCAATTGGGAGTAATTCCTTTGCCTTTTCATTTTATTTAAACTTTTTATCTATGAATTAAGGAGAAAAGTTTTCTATTGTGGCCTTGAAGAGGTGTTTTATGTGAGAGCATCCTGATATAGACTGCATGTGCTCAATGTCTTTGATGTAAGAGCTGGATTTGATAGATCAGTTATGTCTTTCTTCAGGGTGTGCTAGCCACTATCAACTTTATTGTGGGTGTGGTTTGTGTTGAAAAAATTTTGGCTTCACAGGGTTTGGGGTGAGAATTTCCCTGTGTGGCTTTTCCTACCCTGTCAGGGATGGGTCTGCTCCCCATTTATAGAATCTGAAGCCTAGAGGGTTGGGCTCAAGCAAACTCTGTTCTCTTTAATGTGTTTTTCCCTCTCCCTATGCTGGGGCTTTTGATGCCAAGGAGGGGAGTGATGAAGTAAGTAAGGCTCCTGCACTCCCAGAGGTCTGATACACTGTGAATATGTGAATCTGCTCAGGGGCCACCAAGTTCACATTTTCCCCCTACTGTGCTCATCCCATATCTATTGCAAGATACCTAGTGCAAGAAATCTGGGTTGCCTCTGTGGCACCATTTGCATAAGCATTAAAAATAGCCATTGCCACCCTACCCAGCTCAAACCCTAGGCCCTCTGAAGTTCTCTGCATTTCTACATAGAGTCTTATCACAGGACCCAGCTTGCCTAAATCCCATTAGATTAGTGAGATTGGTGAGGTGGTAGCCACTAGTGCAGAATACTTTCTGCCCTGTTTGTTGGCAAGCCAGTATCTACTCACTCCTTTTCAGTGGTGTTTAGGCCCCTCCAGTCTTTCTGCCTGTTCCAGCAGTTTTCCCAGTAGTTGGTGGGGGGGGGTCCAAGGGGGGTTATCTCTTCCACATAAGACCCTGGGAATGAGATTCCCAGTCTGTAGCTTGATCTGATCACTCCCTGGGGTGAGAGTCTGTCCATGAACACTTCCTTTTCCTTGTACCCTTCCCAGGGGCACAGATCCTAATCTGAAACTTCCCCTTTTCTATTCTATGGTTATGTGAGAGTCTTTCTTATAGCCTCAATTATACAGGAGTCCTTCTTCCAGTTTCAGTTAGTTTTTCATGAGAATCACTGTATTTGTACATGTACTTTTGATGTGTTTGTGGGGGACATGAGCTCTACATTGTCTTACTCTGCTCTAGATTCACATTTTATTTATTTTAATTATCAATTTTCAGTAGTCACTTGATAAGTTACATTGGAAAGTTTATATAATAAGAGTTAAGACAAGAGGTCTTTTTTGGTGTGATGTTCAATTTTTTTGAGTTTAAGGTTGGAAGTGAATGTGAAATTTTCAGAAAAATACTACTCTAATAGAGAAGTGAAATGAAAATGTAAATGTCATTGTAACAGAAGGCAAAAGGAAAAGATGAGCTATACATATGTTCACTGAAGACATTATTCATGGTGGTGAGGAAAGAAAAGAAAAAGGAGAAAAAAAAAAGACAAAGGTAAATTAT
Source organism: Phacochoerus africanus (assembly GCF_016906955.1). Lineage (NCBI taxonomy): Eukaryota > Metazoa > Chordata > Mammalia > Artiodactyla > Suidae > Phacochoerus > Phacochoerus africanus. Next base: position 37,042,665 of record NC_062556.1, on the reverse strand, counting down.
CAAAAACAAGCAAGAATGTTTGGAAAGAATTTTGTTAGAGGTCCAAGAGTGAAATTATCAAATGGAATGCTTTTTTTTTTTTTTTTTTTTGGCTTTTTAGGGCTGCACAGATGGCATATGGAATTCCCAGGCTAAGGGTTGAATCAGGGCTGTAGCTGCTGGCCTATGCCACCAATGCAGGATTTGAACCACATCTGCAACCTACACCATAACTCAAGGTAATGCTGGATCTTTAACCCAATGAGTGAGACCAAGGATTGAATCTGCATTCTCATGGATACTAATTGTGTTTGTTTGTTCAGAACCATGATGGGAACTCCTGGAATGCATTTTAAGTAGGGATATTATTTTCATTTTTATTAAGAAAACTATATGGATATAACAAAAAAGATACAAGGCAATATTATAAATATTGACCCTGATATAGTCATGTTATAGAGAAACAATTAATTCCAAGAATTCTGAGTTTGAGAGGCATACAGTGAATTCAGGAAAAAATAATCAATATGTATAAAGGCAAGGAAGCAAATATTATACTCCAGGAAATGTGAAGTAATGACTGAAAGAGCAATTGCAGAATTTAAATAGAGATTAAAAAAAAAACATTTATCATATTTTCATCTAAGTAAGTGTCATTAAAAACATGGATTTCTGGTTTCTAGACATCAGATTTTCTTATATTTTAACTGCCTTGTACTTGTTGATATTTTTTCTCTTTTTGCTATTTTTCCATTTCTTTTTCATCCTTGTCTTTATCCTCCTCATTGTGGTTGTCAGCTTGGTCCTCCTCCTCCTTTGAGAATTGATTTTGTTATTGTTTTTACTTGAAATAATAACTTATTTACTATTTTCCATTGATGCAATTGTAATTAAATTTGCACATATAACTTTCTTGTGGTAAAATAATACATAAAAATCATTTACTGGAGTTCTCATTGTGGCTCAGTGGATTACAAACCCATATAGTACCCATGAGGATGCAAGTTCCAGCCCTGGCCTTGCTCAGTCAGTTGAGGATCCAGCATTACTGTCAGCCATGCTGTAGCTCACAGACATGGCTCAGATTCTGCATTAGTCTGGGAGCTGCAGCTCTAATTCAACCCCTAACCCCTAACCTGGAAACGTTCATATGCCACAGGTGCAGCCCTAATAAACAAACAAACAACATTCTAATTTACTAAAGTGGATAGTTTAAATTTATAAATAAATAGTGAAAATAAATCGATACAGTTAGTTTTAGTGAAAGTGAACTATAGCTTTGATGTCATATTTATTGCAAGACAGTGACTTATTAGTGAGAATTATTGGCCTGCTTACCTAATCTTCCAAACCACAGTAGATAAACATTGTACAGAGAAGAAGCATTGCATGCTGGTAGGAATTGATAATCATAAATATAGAAGCATGTATGACATTATGACCATGCTTAATAGACACATTTTATGTTAAAATTTAGCTACTTTATAATATTACATTTTAAGAGGTTAGTAGAGTGTACACTTTTTAAAGATATTACTAAACAACAAAAGCAAAATATGATGTTTAAATAACTTTAAACAGTGAGATAGTTAATTAAATATGCTTATAAAAATATGAGAATTTCTCTTAAAAATCAAATTTTAACTGAACAAGTTACTTCGGACTTTTAATATATTTATTAAGTACTCAAAATATCTCAATAAAGTAAAAAAAATATGGTTAATTGTTAACTTGATTCTAAACTATTCACAGCTTTTCATCTATTCACAGCCAATTATGCTGTACTATAAATAATACCAAGGCAGCAAGAGAAAAGCAGAATGTTACCTACAAGGGAACCCCCATAAGATTATCAGCTGATTTCTCTACAGAAACACTACAGGCCAGGAGGGAATGGCAAGAGATATTTAAAGTGCTAAAAGGAAAAAATATGCAACCTAGAATACTCTATCCAGCAACAATATCATTTAAAATAGAAGGGGAAGTAAAAATTTTCCAACAAACAAAAACTTAAAGAATACAGCAACACAAAACCCAGGTTAAAGGAAATATTGAAAGGGCTTCTCTAAACCAAAAAGAAAGGAAGGAAAGGGAAGAAAAAAGAAAAGAAAAAAAAAAGAAGAAGAAGAGGAAGAACTAGGACTGAGGAAACCACAATCAGAGAGCAGTCACTCAAATAAGCCAGCATACAGATTTAATCATGAACAGGCCTCAACAAAATAATTAAAAGATACAGTGGGAAAATAAAAAAAAAATTATAAAAAATAAAAAATAAAAAAGAGTCATCAAAACCATAAAATGTGGGCAAGGGATGTTAGGAAGTAAATAGACCCTTTTTGTTTGTTTGTATGTTTCTCTTCTTAATTTTAATATAGTAATGAAGTGTTTGATCTCACAGCACCATCAGGCTAAAATACACAATTATGGGAAGGGATTAGCATACTTAAAAAACAGGGCAACCACAAGCCAAAACCAAATATTGCATTTGCAAAAAATGAAAAAACAATACACTCAAGCAGATAATAACAGGAGACCATCCAACCAAAAAAAAAAAAAGAAAGGAAGAATAAAGAACCATAGAATCAACTGGAACACGAGGTTCAAATGGCAATAAATAATCATCTATCAATTATCACCTTAAATGACAATGGACTGAACGCCCCAATCAAAAGACACAGAGGGGCTGAGTGGATAAAAAGGCAAAAACCTTCAATATGCTGCCTACAAGAAACTCACCTTAGGACAAAAGATACATATAGATTGAAAGTGAAAGGGTGGGGAAAAATATTTCACGCCAATAGACATGACAGAAAAGCAGGAGTCGCAACGCTCATATCAGACGAAATAGACTTTAAAACAAAAGACATAAAGAAAGACAAAGAAGGACACTACTTAATGATTCAGGGATCCATCCAAGGAGAGGATGTTACTATCGTCAACATATATGCCCCAAATACAGGAGCACCCAGATACATACAACAAATATTAACAGACATAAAGGGAGATATTGGTGAGAATACAATCATAGTAGGAGACCTTAATACCCCCCTCACATCAATGGACAGATCCTCTAGACAGAAAACCAATAAAGCAACAGAGATCCTAAAGGAAAGAATAGAAAAGTTAGACTTCCTTGATCTCTTCAGGACACTACATCCAAAAAAAGCAGAATACACATTCTTCTCAAATGCTCATGGAACATTCTCAAGAATCGACCACATCTTGGGACACAAAGCTAACCTCAACAAATTTAGGAGCATAGAAATTATGTCAAGTATCTTCTCTGACCACAATGCCATGAAATTAGAAATCAACCATGGGAAAAGGAAAGAGAAAAAACCTACTGCATGGAGACGAAACAACATGCTACTAAAAAACCAATGGGTCAATGAGGAAATCAAGAAGGAAATTAAAAACTACCTTGAAACAAATGATAATGAAGACACAACTGCTCAAAATCTATGGGATGCTGCGAAAGCAGTGCTCAGAGGGAAATGTATAGCAATACAGGCCTTTCTCAAAAAAGAAGAAAGACCCCAAATGGACCACTTAACCCTCCACCTAAACGAATTAGAAAAAGAAGAACAAAAAAGTCCTAAAGTCAGCAGAAGGAAGGAAATGATAAAGATCAAAGAAGAAATCAACAAAATAGAGACTCAAAAAACAATAGGGAAAATTAATAAAACCAAGAGCTGGTTCTTTGAAAAGGTCAACAAAATTGACAACCCCCTGGCCAGACTCACTAAAAAGAGGAGAGAAAGAACCCAAATAACCAAAATTATAAATGAAAAAGGAGAAACCACAGCGGATACTGCAGAAATACAAAAAAACCATGAGAGAATACTATGAACAACTATAGGGCAACACGTTTGACAATCTGGAAGAAATGGACAATTTTCTAGAATCTTACAGCCTGCCAAAACTGAATCAGGTAGAAACAGACCAACGGAACAGACCGATCACTAGAAATGAAATTGAAGAGGTCATAAAATCACTCCCTACAAATAAAAGTCCAGGACCAGACGGCTTCCCAGGTGAATTGTATCAAACATATAAAGAGGAATTGGTGCCCATCCTCCTGAAACTCTTTCAAAAGGTTGAAGAAGAAGGAATACTCCCAAAGACATTCTAGGATGCCACCATCACCCTCATTCCAAAACCAGACAGAGATACCACCAAAAAAGAAAACTATCGCCCAATATCACTGATGAATATAGATGCAAAAATTCTCAACAAAATCTTAGCCAACCGAATCCAACAACATACCAAAAAAATTATACACCATGACCAGGTTGGGTTCATCCCAGGTTCACAAGGATGGTTCAACATACGCAAATCGATCAGCATCATACAGCACATTAAAAAAAGAAAAGTCAAAAATCATATGATCATCTCAATAGACGCAGAAAAAGCATTTGACAAAGTCCAACATCCATTCATGATCAAGACCCACGCCAAAGTGGGTATAGAGGGAACATTCCTGAACATAATCAAAGCCATTTATGATAAACCCACAGCAAATCTAATCCTCAATGGGGAAAACCTGAAAGCCTTCTCACTCCAATCTGGAACAAGACAGGGATGCCCACTCTCACCACTGCTCTTCAACATAGTTTTGGAAGTCCTAGCCATAGCAATTAGACAAACAAAAGAAATAAAAGGCATCCAAACAGGAAGAGAAGAGATCAAACTATCACTGGATGCAGATGACATGATACTATACATAGAAAACCCTAAGGACTCAACCCCAAAACTACTTGAACTGATTCATAAATTCAGCAAAGTAGCAGGATATAAGATGCACATTCAGAAGTCAGTTGCATTTCTGTATACCAGCAATGAAATATGAGAAAAGGAATGCAAAAATGCGATACCTTTTAAAATTGCACCTCACAAAATCAAATACCTCGGAATACACTTGACCAAGGACGTAAAGGACCTATATGCTGAGAGCTATAAAACTTTAATCAAAGAAATCAAAGAAGATGTAAAGAAATGAAAAGACATTCCATGTTCCTGGATTGGGAAAATCAATATTGTAAAAATGGCCATACTTCCCAAAGCAATCTACAGATTCAATGCAATCCCTATCCAATTACCCAGGACATTTTTCACAGAACTAGAACAAACAATCCAAACATTTACATGGAACCACAAAAGACCCAGAATCGCCAAAGCAATCCTGAGAAACAAAAACCAAGCAGGAGGCATCACTCTCCCAGACTTCAAGAAATACTGCAAAGCCACAGTCATCAAGACAGTGTGGTACTGGTATCAAAACAGACAGAGGAGACCAATGGACCAGAATAGAGAATCCGGAAATAAACCCTGACACCTATGGTCAATTCATCTTTGACAAGGGAGGCAAGAACATCAAATGGGACAAAGAAAGTCTATTCAGCAAGCATTGCTGGGAAACCTGGACAGCTGCATGCAAAGCAATGAAACTAGAACACACCCGCACACCATGCACCAAAATAAACTCAAAATGGCTGAAAGACTTCAATATACGACAGGACACCATCAAACTCCTAGAAGAAAACATAGGCAAAACACTCTCTGACATCCACATCATGAATATTTTCTCAGGTCTGTCTCCCAAAGCAATAGAAATTAGAGCAAAAATAAACCCAAGGGACCTCATCAAACTGAAAAGCTTTTGCACAGCAAAGGAAACCCAAAAGAAAACAAAAAGACAACTTACAGAATGGGAGAAAACCGTTTCAAATGATGCCACCGACAAGGGCTTAATCTCTAGACTATATAAACAACTTATACAACCCAACAGCAAAAAAAGCCAATCAACCAATGGAAAAATGGGCAAAAGACATGAATAGACATTTCTCCAAAGAAGATATACAGATGGCCAGCAAACACATGAAAAATTGCTCAACATCGCTGATTATAAGAGAAATGCAAATCAAAACTACCATGAGATACCACCTCACACCAGTCAGAATGGCCATCAGTAATAAGTCCACAAAGAACAATTGTGGAGGATCTGTGGAGGAAAGGGAACCCTCGTGCACTGTTGGTGGGAATGTAAACTGGTACAGCCACTATGGAGAACAGTTTGGAGATACCTTAGAAATCTATACATAGAACTTCCATATGACCCCATAATCCCACTCTTGGGCATCTATCCAGACAAAACTCTACTTAAAAGAGACACATGCATCCACATGTTCATTGCAGCACTATTCACAATAGCCAGGATGTGGAAACAACCCAAATGTCCATCGACAGAGGATTGGATTTGGAAGATGTGGTATATATCCACAATGGAATACTACTCAGCCATAAAAAAGAATGACATCATGCCATTTGCAGCAACATGGATGGCGCTAGAGAATCTCATACTGAGTGAAATGAGCCAGAAAGACAAAGACAAATACCATATGATATCACTTACAACTGGAATCTAATATCCAGCACAAATGAACATCTCCTCAGAAAAGAAAATCATGGACTTGGAGAAGAGACTTGTGGCTGCCTGATGGGAGGGGGAGGGAGTGGGAGGGATCGGGACACAACTTAGAATAGATTTACAAGGAGATCCTGCTGAGTAGCATTGAGAACTCATGTTGCAATAGAACAAAGGGTGGGGGAAAAATGTAATTGTAATGTATACATGTAAGGATAACCTGACCCCCTTGCTGTACAGTGGGAAAATAAAAAAAATTATAAAAATAAATAAATAATGCCAAGGGCTTTTCAATTCTACATTGTGTTTAGTTTTGGGACTTAGATATATTACTTAGCAGAGCCAAATTTCATCCTTTGGTGCATTTATTAAAATTCTTTTATTCAAATGAAAGCAAAATAAACTAATTTCCAAGAAGTACATGCTATAATGTGCCAGTTAATTCTAAAATAATTTACTCTTAAAAAACAGGAAATGGATTTTGTAAATGAGAAAAACTGTGTTAAAATTTTCCACCTTCTCTATGTATTAAAATAACTGACAGAGATAGATTAACATCTGGCAAGATACCCAATGTTTCATACATTTCCACTTAGGCTTCACATCAGGTGGATTCATAAGGTTTAAATAAAATGTTTAGGCTGGGAATTAAAAACACCATGGCACTTAATAATTAATTGGTGTTAACAATATTGGTGTCAGAGAAGCTAAGAAAGATAACAAATATCTTTCTTCAAATCCCAGTCCAATAAATCTTTCAGACAGAATTTCCTTTGTGTGCAATTTATAAAATCTTCATTCTCTTTTAAAACAGTAGGTGTCCTTTGTATGATCTATATGTCTTGTGTAATTGGATGTTATAGGACTCCTTCCAAATTTTCCAAAACAGGCATAAATTTTCAGGCACATATCTGGCATAGGTAAAATAATAATAATGATAACAGTATATCTTGGAATAATTATTTATAAGAACTAAATCATGTGACTTATGCACTGAAAACAGAATACAGAATATTGCCTCATAGAATTCTTCTTTTGTAATCATCTGACTTAGAGACCTGCAAAAAAATATTTAAATTTATATACACTGGTCAATACATTAAGAAATTCCATTAAATGGGGTTGTTTAAAAAAGAAACACTTAAGAAAAATAATAAAGAAAGTATTAGTAACAAAGAGGAAGTTAATATTTGAAATACAGTAAAGTAAAACATATAATGGGAGAATATTTTGAAACATTTTACATTTAAGATTAAGAATAAATGAAAAAATAATAATAATTGTTAAAAATGACCAGCTAAAATAGTATCCAAAATTCTGTAATATGCTTTTAAGAATTAAATTTAAATCATCATCCTTTACCTCAAAAAAGAAACACAACTTTTCCAATTTATTGTCAAAATTAAGAAAACATATAAACCACATATATTCCCACTAGCACATAATTTTATATAGATTTAAAAAGGAGCTAATTTTAAAGGTAGTTACATTGAAATGAACAAACAAAGCAAAAGCTCAATGGAATAGAAAATTTATTCCAGATTTTAACAGGAAGGCTTTCAGCTTTTTTGTTGTTGTTGTTGAGTCTTACATTGGTTGTGGGTTTGTCATAAATGGCATTGTTTATGTTAAGGTATGCTCCCTCCACGCCCACTTTGGTAAGAGTTGCTATGATGAATGGTTGTTGGATTGTGTCAATTGGGATGATCATTTTTTTTTTGTCTCTTCCAGGGCCATTCCCGCAGCATATGGAGATTCCCAGGCTAGGGATTCATTAACCACTGCGCCACTACGGGAACTCCGATCATGTGGTTTTTGACTTTCCTTTTGTTAACATGCAACTCTCACCACTTTTATTCAACATAGTATTGGAAATCCTAGCCACAGCAATCAGACAGACAAAAGAAATAAAAGGTATCCAAATTAGAAGAGAAGAGGTAAAACTGTCACTGTATGCAGATGACATGATAATATATATAGAAAACCCTAAGGGCTACACACAAAAACTACTCCAACTGATCAATAAAGTCAGCAAAGAAGTAGGATACAAGATTAACATTCAGAAACTGGTTGCATTTCTGAATACTATCAGTAAAATTAGAAGAAAAAAAAATGACTAATATCCCTGAGGACACAGGTTCAATCTCTGGCCTTTCTCAGTGGGTTAAGGATCTGGCGTTGTAGTGAAACATGGTGTAGGTTGCAGATGTGGCTTGGATCTGGCATTGAAATGGCTATGGTTTAGGCCAGCAGCTACAGCTCCCTAGCATGGGAACCTCCATATGCCAGAGGTGCAGCCCTAAAAAGACAAATGAATATAAAAGAAAATGCAGTATATTTTATGTATTATAAAATTAAAGACCTAGGAATAAACCTGACCAAGGGGATGAAAGACATACATCTTTAGAACTATAAAATATTACTCCAGTAAATTAAAGAGGATTAAAATAAATGTAAAGATATTCCATGCTCCTGGACTGGAAAAATTAATATTATTAAAATGTCCATACTACTCAAAGCAATCTACAGATTCAATGCAATCCCTATCAAATTACCCACGATATTTTTTACAGATGAGAACAAATAATCCAAAAATGTATATGGAAGATAGATATATAAGATACCATAAAAGATCCAGAATTGCCAATGCAATCCTGTGGGGAAAAAAAATCCAATCAGGAGATATAACTCTCCCAGACTTCAGACAATATTACAAAGATACAGTAATTAAGACAGTGTGGTACTGGTACAAAAACAGACATACAGATCAATGGAACAGAATACAGAAACTGGAAATAAACCCAGACACATATGACCAATTAATCTTTGACAAAAGGAGGCAAGAATACAAAATGGGAAAAAGAGAGTGTCTTCAGCAAATGGTGCTAGGAAAACTGGACAGTTAAATGTAAATTAATGAAACTGGAACACACCCTCACACCATGCACAAAGATAAACTCAAAATGGCTCAAAGACTTAAACATGAGACAAGATATCAATATTATTTCTCCAAAAAGATATACAGATGGCTAATAGGCACATGTAAAAAAAATGCTCAACATCATTAATTATTAGATAAATGCAAATCTAAACAATGAGGAAGTTCCCATCATGGCACAGCAGAAATGAATCCATGCCATCTTACTCCCTCATCTTAATAATTCTCCTATATAATGTTTACTATAATACTCATCTAGTCTTATTGAGGTTCCAGTCAGCTGTTGAAGTTTAAGATTTGTAAAAACATGTTGCTGTCAAACACAATTTTTTCTCTCTTATTGTTGAGGCCAATTTGAATATATTTCTATAAGTCTTCCCTATTTTATTTTTCCTAAGGGGAAGAAGAAAAAAGAAAATAAAGCATGTACTTTAAACTCTTCTGATTTTTTGAAATATCAAGAACCTCCTTCTGCAATATGTCTATAGTGATATACCACTTCATACAGCCTAAGATGGCTATATTAAAAGGACAGGTAATACTAAAGTTTGGTAAGGATATAAATAAATTGAAATTATCACATACTGCTGGCGGAAATGTAAAACAATGCCAAAACATTGGAAAGCAGTCTAGTTGTTCCTCAATATTTAAACACAGAGTTGCCATAAGATCCAGCAACTCCATTCCTTGATATATCTCCAGAAGAAATGAAAATATGTTCATAAAAACCCTGTACATTAATGTTTACAATAAGCTTATTTAAAGTAGCCAAATGTAACAAATTAAATGTCTATCAACTGATGGATAAATAAAATGTGTTTTTTTAAATTTTTTTAAAAATATTATTTTGTTACAATGAAATACTTGGCAATTAAATATGGATGACCCTGAAAACATGCTAACTGAAAGAAGTCAATCTGAAAGTCAATATATTTTGTAATTCCCTTAAAATAAATGTCCAGAACTGACACATAGATAGATACAGAAATTTTAAGGTAAAGGCTATGTAATATGGGTTATATTGGGGGGATTATTAAAATGTTCTAAAATTGATTGTGGTGATGGATGCACAACTCTGAGAATACACCAAAACCTATGGAATTTTATACTATAATATGATAAATTTTATGATATGTTAATTATATCTCAAGAAAGCTGCTTAAAAATATACGAGTTGAGCTAAAAGTAATTCTTTATATTCTACCTACATATTCTCACTCCAATAGATATCTTCCCCTCACTTACGCACATATAGGCAAACAAAGAGAAAATCATTTAAAATAAATATCAAAAGACAATCTCCTTAACAAAAGATTATATTAATTGTCAAAATTAGTTTTCTGAAATTGATGTGAACAAATTCTCAGCTCCAGAGCTGACAATGTCTAACAGCTCGAGTAAACTATTGACAAGGGACCCAATAGCCTAGCAAGGGATAATTAAATCCTAGGAATTCTCAAGTCAAAAATACAAAGTGACAAAAATATAAAACCACATACTGAGTTGATTAACCTGTTACAGAGATTTTTGTTCCCTGTTCTATTCCACCTGACAGAGATCAGATGGTCAGAATAGCAAAAGTAACTTACTATCTTTGCTACTATTGATAGGGTAATAAATGTTAGATGTATAAAAAGCAGACATGGATATAACCAGATTAGTACATGAGAGCCAAACACATTATTGCCTTAAAAATAAACTCAATAGCACAATCATTGGAAGACAACCAGTGGCATTGGTGTGGATGAAGTGTACAGTTAATCTGCCTATTTCTGCCACTGAAATTGAGAGAATCATGAAGTATAACCTACATGAAACCTACAGAAACAACTAACAAACACATATTAGGGCAGGTAAGAATGCAACTGAGATGTACTTGGATATCAATGAGGAGATTTATAACTTGTTTCACTGTCACTAACAGAAGCAAAAATAAATGCAAGGTTTATACAAGAAAACAAAAATATAGATGGTGGGCCGGGGAGTTTCCATTAATTTGCATTATGGGTATACATGGTTTTCTAGGACACCTTATGATTTAAACTGTGAGGGTATTTGGTAAATGGGATCTTTAAGAAATGGCTGCTAATGCCCTTCTTGGCATCTTCATATTAGGGAAGTAAGGACTGTACCATTTTTCTGGTAATTATTATTTGTTTTAATTCTAACTAAAATTATTAAGTAGCTATAAATATGTAATTTTTTATACTAATCCCCAACCAATCAATATATATATATATGATTCAAATTTTGCTATTATCATAAATATTGAAATAAATTTCTTAAACTCATATATATATAGTTGTTTTTGAATAGAGATTAAGCACCAGCTATTTTGCATCTTAAGATGTACTGTTTCTACTAAACTAATATTTATTCTGGACTGATTCTCTATCCTCAAATACCTCCTCTTCACTACCCATCACCTGTTTTATTTATCTAGATTAATCTGTATCAATAATGGTTAAAATATACTATGAAATTAAATATCTAATACATCTTTCAACCAAACATTATAAATTTCATAAATCTCCCTTAGAAAGAGGTATCATATCTAGGACTGTAACTTTTTTTTTTTTTACACATTTAAACCTGAAATACAGGGTTGAATTTCACCTAACATTTCTGAAAAGAATTGTATTTTTTTTAATATATTCAGAGATACAAAATGATGATATGTATCTTTTATGAAAGTTGGGGGTCTCTATTGCAGAGTAACAGTTTTGAAATTATAGGGAGGAGTTCCCTTCATGGTGCAGCACAAACCAATCCTACTAGGAACCATGAGGTTGCTGGTTCAGTCCCTGACCTCATTCAGTGGGTTAAGGATCCGGTGTTGCTGTGAGCTGTGGTGTAGGTAGCACATGCAGCTTGGATCTGGCGCTGCTGTGGCTGTGGTCTAGGCCAGCAGCTGTAGCTCTCTCTAGACCCCTAGCCTCGGAAGCTCCATATGCCATGGTCAAGGCCCTAAAAAACAAAAAAACAAAAAACCAAAAAAAAAAAAAGAAAAGAAAGAAATTATAAGAAGTACCATATCCATTAAACCAGCATTATTTACCATTAATTATTTTTGAAATTTATAAATTGATCACTAAGGTTTTACACTTTATATATTTGAAGCTATTTCCCGTTGAGCTGTGGTTTTTTAAAATATCAGTATAGCAAGAATTTTTGGTATGCTGAGCATTGAATTTAATATTTTCATATACAAAAATGGATAAGAACCACATGCTTGTTCATCCAGTTTGCATTGTGTGTGAGAGAGGGGGGATGGTGAAGATGGTAACTAAACAAGTAATATTAATAAATGAAGTGTTACTATTTGCATTATAAGTGGGTAGGCACATACACTCAGCAACTGAAAATGGCTAGAGAAGACTTTCTGAGTTAGTATCACAGATAGAAGGTTAGCATCACTTAGAAAAATTGTATTTTTTCTTGTTTCTAAAACTTTTTATTTGCTGATAGTGACCAAGCTTTGGAAATAATGATAATGTTGTATAATATAATCTGAGTATTTAGAAATAAGTTTAAAAATATTAACTGAGTGAACTTTTCCTTTTTAATTGTTTATAAATATACATTTATAAATTATTATTTTTTTAGTTCTACTATTTAAAATTCTGAAAAGAATATTGTTCTTTTCTGAATTAATATAGTAATTGCAACTATTTATAGTGAGTCTATCAGAATATAGAAAGTAAAAAATCATGTCTATACATTTAGATATCAAAATGTCAAAAATAGCTATTGATATGACTGCTTTTCATTTTAAAATAAAATCAATTATAAATTTTAGTATGTCTAAAAAGTCTTGTATCTGCTAAAGGGCCTTGAAAATGAATGAAGCCAGAAGGCTTGTTAGCAAAGAGGGCTTCAGTTCTACCAATTACAAAGTGTCAAAGTTAATTTATTTTATGTTCTCTGTGACACATTATTGTAATAGTGTTAGCATATATTTAAATCTGCACACCCTGGAAATGACAGAATTACAAAAAATTGACTTTTCTATTATGGATAGATTTGAAGAAAGAAATTTTTAATGTGTCATGGAAACTAGAAAAGCCTTAAGCTAATGATGGCATGTACATTTTCCAAAAAACATTACCTTTTGATGTGTTTAATGAGCATATCTACATTGTATAATCAAAGATAGCCATATATAAGCATACATCAATAAAATATTTATTTTATTTCCCTTTATTTGCTGTGAAATATAATACTAACAACAAAAAATATAAACTTTTCTGATAATAATATTCTCTTTCCAGACTTATTACTGTAAAACTGAAGGTAAGATTGTTTGATATGTCTACATTTTTATTGTAATTTAAATTTCCCATGAAGTTTTTAAATTTTTGATTAATTTAGGACTAAAAGTTAGTGTTTCTTTTTTTAAAAAAGAAAAGCACAAGTTGGAGTTCCTGATGTGCACAGTGGGTTAAGAATCTTGTGTTTTCTCTGCATTGGCATGGGTTTGATCCCTGGCCCAATGGGGTAGGTTAAGAATTCAGCAGTGGCATAGGTTGCAGCTGGGGCTCAGATTCAGTCCCTGGCCAGGGAACTTCCTTATGCTGCAGGTACAGCTAAAAAATAAAAATAACAAAATAAAAAATATAAAATAAGAAATTAATAAATAAATTACAGGTGTAATTTGTATTAAGAAAGTGTTTTATGAAATTACTTCTGCAGAAACAGTGATCTGAAAGAAAAAATATATACTTGTAATGCAATTTTACTTTCCTAAGAAATGAGAATGAAAACACTATTCTCCTGGAATAACTTTTACCATTACAGAATGTATTTTGAAGTTTGTTTTAAAATAAATATCTATTTTATTGTTATCCCTTCACTTTAAATTATATAATCATTTATTTATACACAAGAAAATCACTAAGAAATCCAACAAAATGTAAATCATTTGATGGTTAAAATAATTTTCCAAGCCAATCAGTCTACATTTTCCAAATCAGTGAGTGAATAAAAAATAAAAATTATTTTCCTTTATTGAACAGTTAGGCAGTATGTACTAAAAATGAATAAATAGCACAAATTCTCGAGTACAGACCTGAATACTTAAATTTTTAAATTCTCATACATTGTTGATTTCTATGTGGGTTTCAAAAATGAGGTGAATCCTTTAGGATCAAAGATTTTCACTGAATGGTCATAAAAGAATTATTTCCAAATTACAAGTGTTTTCAAAATCAGATTTCCTAAGTCTGATATTATATGAGAACAACCTCAAGAGTGATTATAGTCTGCCCTCTGTATACACAGATGTGCAACTGCAGATACACAGGGTTGATGATGGGATATTAGCATCTGTGGATTTGGGTATCTGGGGTGGTCCTTGAACCAATCCTTTGCAAGTATCCAGATACCAAGGGATACCTATATTTATAAATCACCAACAAAAACACAGCATGCCCACTTATTGATTTGGTTATATTTTTTAATATAAAGCTGCATGAGATATTTTTTTTATATTTTAGAGATTAATCCCTTGTTTATTGCTTCATTTGCCAAGATTTTTCTCCTATTCTATGGGTTGTATTTTCATCATTTTTATGGTTTTCTTTGCTGTGCAAAAGCTTTTCAATTTGTTTTTGTCCCATTTGTTTATTTTGTTTTTATATTCATTACTCTAGGAGGTGGATCAAATATATATATATTGCCACAATTTATGTAGATAGCATTCTGCCTAGGTTTTCCCCTAGAAGTTTTATAGTATCTAGTCTAAAGTTTAGATATTTAATCCATTTTGAGTTTACTTTTGTGTATGATGTTAAAGAGTGTTCTAATTTCATTCTTTTAAGTGTAGCTCTCCAGTTTTCCCAGCATGATTTCTCAAAGAGGCAATCTTTTCCCCACAGTATATTCTTGTCCCCTTTGTCATAGGTGTGTGGGTGGGTTTATTTTTGGACTTTCTATTCTGTTTCATTGAACTATATTTCTATGTTTTGTGTCAGTACCATACTAGAATGAAGAATCCACTCACAGCAGTCAGAATAGTGCTGGGAAAACTGGTAAACTACATTTAAAAGAATGAAAGTACAACCTATCTAACATCATATACAAAAATAAACTCAAAATGGATTAAACACATAAATATAAGGCCAGACATTATAAAAGTCCTAGAGAAAAATAGGCAGAATGCTATTTGACATAAATCAGAGCAAATCTTGTTTGATCCACCTCCTAAAATAATGATAATAAAGACACAAACTGATGGAAGCTATCAAACTCCAAAGCTTTTGCACAGAAAAGGAAACCATTAAAAAAATGAAAGACAGCCCATAGAATGGGAGAAAATCTTTGCCAATGATGCAGCAGACAAGGGCCTAATCTTCAAAATATACAAACAACCCATGCAACTCAACAGCAACAAAACAAACAACCCGATTGCAAAAATGCCCAGAAGACCTAAATAGACTTTTCTCCAAAGAAGACATAAAGATGGACAACAAGCATATGAAAAAAAAAATGCTCAATTTCACTAATTATTAGAGAAACAGAAATCAAAACTATTATGAGGTACCACCTCACACTAGTCACAATGGCCATAATTAACAAAAAATAAATAATAAATGCTGAAAGGGGTGTGGAGAAAAGGTACCCTCTTCCACTGTTGGTGGGGTATAAATTGGTACAACCACTATGGAAAGCAGTATGGAGGTACTTCAGGAAACTAAATATCATATGATCCAGCAATTCCCACTTATGGGCATATATCCAGACAAACTTTCATTGAAAAATATACATGCACCCCTATGTTCATAAGAGCACTTCACAATAGCCAAGACATGGAAGAAACCTAAATGTCTATCAACAGATGAATGGGTTAAGAAGATGTGGTACATATATACAATGGAATATTACTTAGCCATAAAAATACAAATGAATGCCATTTGCAGCAACATGGATGGAATTAGAGATTGCCATTTTAAGTGAAGTAAGTCAGAAAGAAAAAGACAAATACAATGTAATATCACTGATTTGTGGAACCTAAAATATGGAATAGATGATCCTATCTAAAAATAACAAACAAATAAACAAAAACCAGAAACAGAGAATGGCCAAAATGAGCAGACTTGTGGTTGGGGAGGAGAAGGGGAGTGGCAGGGATGGGCATTTTGGGGGGTTTGGGGGATGCAAACTGTTATATCTGAAATGGAATGACAATGGGATCCTACTGTACAGCATAGGGAAATGTGTATGATTGGGTCATTTTGTTGTACAACAGAACTTAATGAAACATTGTAAATCAATGATCAACTATACATTAATAACAATTTTTAAAAATTTAAAAAGGAATAAAGAAAAAAATTGTTATTTACATGTGATATGTTTGGAAAATACAGAAATGTGTCAAAATGTTAGTATTAACTCACATCACAGGAATTTTTTTAAATTCTCTTTATCAATAGCTCTACCAGAAGAAATAGCTGATTCTGAACAGCTCACTTCTGTTTGGTATTTCTCAATTAATTAACTTTTGAATGTGTGAAGAATACATTTTCAAAAAATATCAATGA
Source organism: Phacochoerus africanus (assembly GCF_016906955.1). Lineage (NCBI taxonomy): Eukaryota > Metazoa > Chordata > Mammalia > Artiodactyla > Suidae > Phacochoerus > Phacochoerus africanus. The sequence continues at coordinate 37,025,786 of NC_062556.1, read as the reverse complement.
CTTCCAATTTTTTTTCTATTGAACACATAATATGCTTATTCATCTCACACATTTCGCCATCCCAGGCATTTGCAGAAATAGATATTTCTGCGAGTATATCAGCATGCTAATATCAACATTATGCTTATTTCATATATGGAGACAGTTTCTAAGCTACTACCTAAATCAACATCACAGAATGTTTCAGTGATTTATATAGTCCCTTATTTCAGCAAACTAGAAAAGACTTCTCAAAAGCATACAGCCATATAACAGAGCTAGAAGTGCAGAAACCACCAATGGATTTGCCAAAGAACCAGATGCTGTCTTTGGAAGAAAATTTCCCAGCTTGGCATCAGGTGCTTATGATGTCATTCAAATGATTCCTCTACACTTGGAAGGCAATATTTTCAAACAACCTAAGCACAGAAAAACCCATTTGAATAGCACTAAAGCTGAAATGTAATTAGTCTTTGAGGACTAGATTAATCTGTACAAAGTGAACCTTAATAACCATGTTATTTTTCAAGTTTAATTTAAAAAAATAAAAAGATAACTTTTTACATGTGCTTTAAATGAAATTATGGTAGAGAATTGTTTCCCTAGAACCAATTTACACCAATGGTCCTGAAGAACCAAGGGTGTATTTATACCAATCTTCAAAGTACTTTCCAAGCCTTTTATACTTGTGCTGTATGACCAAAAAAAAAAAAAAAAAAAAAAAAAGAAGGGATTTTCCTCTAGACAAGCCTGTGTGTATGCATGCATGAGTATGTGTTTCAATGTTTTATTTTTTATGATTATTATTCCAAAAAACTTATAAAATCAGTGAAACTCAGTTTACTATATTTTAAAGAAACTAGAAAATACAAGAGAATTTCATAGCACACAATAAAATATAGGCCTGAGCAAAAATATTAAGTGAGGTTTATATTTATTTTGAATTAGAAAAAACAGATAAGTAAATATTTAAAACTAAATTATTTTTCCCAAACTGCTACTAGTAATATCAACCCTCAAATTCTCATTTCTTCAGTGCTGAGATTTATATACATATATATATATATATATATATATATATATATATTTTTTTTTTTTTTTTCCTTTTAGGGGCACACCCATGGCATATGGAATTTCCCAGGCTAGGAGTTGAATTGGAGCTACAGCTGCTGGTCTAAACCACAGCCACAGCAACTCCTGATCCATGCCTTATCTGTGAACCTATGCAACAACTTACAGCAACATCAGATCCTTAACCCACTGAACAAGGCCAGGGATCGAACCAGCATCTTAATGGATACTAGGCGTGTTCATTATTGCTGAACCACAATGGGAATGCTGATAAAAGTTTTTATACTGCACATAATTTTGAAAGAACCTTATTTTGAATAAATATTTATTAATATATTTTTACCAACCAGGATATGCTAGTAAAATTCTGGATGAAAGTTTTTTATCTATTTTTATAAATGCATATAAACATATTTTTAGTGTAATGAGAATCACCTGAATTTGGTCTGGTCTAATCAAGTAAATTGAGTCAATATTTGATATATGTTGCAAATTTTGAAATGTATTTCTTGTACCTCTAAAAGTACAAGAAGTATATATATATATGTGTGTATATGTGTATATATATAAATATATATGATTTTCTAATAATGGTAAAAAAAAAATGCTATCAAAATGTGGTTGTCTGGTATTTGATTACTCAGTTTAGGGATTAAGAATTAATTAATTTCCTAGCTCTAAAAAAATGTAACTTATAGCAATTTATTTTTGAAGCAATGTGGAAATGATCATCCTAAAACACAGATAATTAATTTGGGATAATTGTAGTGAATACTGCTTTATATGCTATTTTTACTTCTACATGAAAAGTACAGATTTTATTTTGGTTACTTTCATTAAATGGGAACAAATTTCTGTGGACATAAACTATCAGGTGAACAATGATGGCACATTCCCAGGCTCAAGATTTTTCACCTAGTTTATCAATAGCTGATTTCCTCAGTAGGTCATTAGAGCCTTCTACAAACATGTGAGCACATGTAGCAGTGAAGTCATCAGACCTAACAGTCTCACTCAAACATCAAACCAAGAAAAGAGCTAAGAGCTTTGTAGAGACACAGATGTAAAAACAAAATGAGGCAGCCAGACTAAATGTGCTAAAAATTGTATTCCACACCTTGGAATACAATTTATCCATGTTATTTATCTGAGTCAGCTGCTGGCCTGTGGTGGGACACAAGGAGAAGGAGATGTGTGAAAAGAATATTAGTTACATTAATTATTTTCTGTAAATATACTGCCAGAGTTTAGTAATTTTATTCTCTATCTTGATAAATAAGTTACAGAAATTACTTCATAATTTATCATATATTTATAAATGAAGGACTCCTGTGTTGAAGGCAAAATTCTGATGTAGATAGAACATATAAATAAATCAGTTTAAAGGTATACAATTTAGACATCATTAAAATGTGTTCTTTTAAATATGATGGTCTTTTAATTTCTAGGTCCAAGAAAATAAAAGACCATCATATTTAAAAACTTGAAATATGTTCTTCAAAGAATAAATATAAGCACTTTTTATTTATTTATTTATTTATTTTTGCTATTTCTTTGGGCCACTCCCGCCGCATATGGAGGTTCCCAGGCTAGGGGTTGAATCAGAGCTGTAGCCACCGGCCTAGGTCAGAGCCACAGCAACGCAGAATCCGAGCCGCGTCTGCGACCTACACCACAGCTCACGGCAACGCCAGATCGTTAACCCACTGAGCAAGGGCAGGGACGGAACCCTCAACCTCATGGTTCCTAGTCAGATTCGTTAACCACTGCGCCAAGATGGTAACTCCAGCACTTTTTAACAGTGGTTATACTTTTATTTATTTATTTATTTATTTATTTATTTATTTATTTATTTATTTATTTATTTATTTATTTTTGTCTTTTGTCTTTTGAGGGCTACACCTGCAGCATATGGAGGTTCCCAGGATAGGAGTCAAATTGGAGCTGTAGCAGCTGACCTATACCACAGCCACAGCAATGTGGGATCAAAGCTATGTCTGCAACCCACACGAGAGCTCATGGCAATGCCTGATCCTTAATCCATTGAGCAAGGCCCCAGATAGAACCCACAACCTCATGGTTCCTAGTCAGTATCATTTCCACTGCAACACAACAGGAACTCCAATGGTTATAATTTTAAAGTGTAAAATGATGAATATATTTTTTTCTTTTTTTTCTTATTTATTATTCAAATGAATTTATCACATCTGTAGTTGTATAATGATCTTAACAATCTGATTTCACAGGATTTCCATCCCACAGCCCAAGCACATCTCCCCATCACCCAAACTGTCTCCTCCAGAGACCATAAGTTTTTCAATGTTTGTGAGTCAGCGTCTGTTCTGCAATGAAGTTCATTCTGTCCTTTTTTCAGATTCCACATGCCAGTGAAAGCATTTGATATTGGTGTCTCATTGTATGGCTGACTTCACTTAGCATGATAATTTCTAGGTCCATCCATGTGGCTAAAAATGCCAGTATTTCTTCATTTTAATGGCTGAGTCATATTCCATTGTGTATATGTACCACATCTTCTTGATCCACTCCTCTGTTGATGGACATTTAGATTGTTCCCATGTCTTGGCTATTGTAAATAATGCTGCAATGAACATCGGAGTACATGTGTCTTTGCGAGTCATGGTTTTCTCTGGATAGATGCCCAGGAGTGGGATTGCTGGATCAAATGGTAGTTCTATGTTTAGTTTTCTGAGGAATCTCCAACCTTTGTCCACAGTGGTTGCACCAATTTACAATCTCACCAGCAGTATACTAGTGTTCCTTTTTCTCCACACCCTCTCCAGCACTTATTGTTTGTAGACTTTTGGATGATGGCCATTCTGGCTGGTGTAAGGTGATAACTCATAGTTTTTTTGATTTGCATTTCTCTAATCATGAGTGATGTTGAACATCTTTTGATGTGTTTCTTGGCCATCTGTATGTCTTCCTTGGCGAACTGACTGTTTAGATCTTCTGCCCATTTTTTGATGGGCTTCTTTGTTTTTTTGGTATGGAGCTGCAGAAGGTGTTTGTAAATTTGGAGATTAATCCCTTGTCAGTTGATTCACTTGCAAAGATTTTCTCCCATCCTGTGGGTGGTCTTTTCATGTTGTTTAGGGTTTCCTTTGCTGTGCAGAAACTTTTAACATTGATTAGGTCCCATTTGTTTATTTTTGTTTTTATTGTCAATACTCTGATAGGTGGATCTGAGAAGATGTTGCTGTTGTTCATGTCAGAAAGTGTCTGGCCTATGTTTTCCTCTAAGAGTTTGATAGTGTCTGGTCTTATATCTAGGTGTTTAATCCACTTGGAGTTTCTTTTTGTGTATGGTGTTAGGGAGTGTTCTAATTTCATTCTTTTCCATGTGGCTGTCCAGTTTTCCCAGCACCACTTATCGAACAAGCTGCCCTTTCTCCATTGTATATTCTTGCCTCCATTGTCATAGATGAGTTGGCCATAGGTGTGTGGGTGGAATTCTGGGCTTTCTATCCTGTTCCACTGATCTATATTTCTCTCTTTGTACCAGTACCATATGGTTTTGATGATTGTTGCTTTGTAGTGTAGTCTGAAGTCTGGGAGCCTGATTCCTCTAGCTTCATTTTTCTTTTTCAGGATGTCTTTGGCTATTCTGGGTCCTTTATGCTTCCAAACAAACTAAAATGTTTTGTTCGAGTTCTGTGAAGAATGTCATTGGTAATTTGATAGGGTTTGCATTGAATCTGTAGATTGCCTTAGGTGGTATAGTCATTTTGATGATATTAACTCTTCCAATCCACGAGCATGCTGTATGTTTCCACCTGTTTGTGTCATCTTTGATTTCTGTCATCAGTGTCTTATAGTTTTCAGTGTACAGTTTTTGGTCTCTTTAGGTAGGTTTACTCCTAGGTATTTTATTCTTTTGGATGTGATGGTAAATGGGATTGCTTCCCTAATTTCTTTTTCTGCTCTTTCATTGTTAGTGTATAGAAATGCCATTGATTTCTGTGTGTTAATTTTGTATCCTGCAACTTTGCCAAATTTGCGGATGAGCTCTAACAGTTTTCTGGTAGAGTCTTTAGGATTCTCTAGGTATAGTATCATGTCATCTGCAAATAGTGATAGTTTTACTTCTTCCTTTCCAAGTTGGATTCCTTGTATTTATTTTACTTCTCTGATTGCTGTGGCTAGGACTTCCAAAACTATGTTTAAGAGTAGTGGCAAGAGCGGACATCCTTGTCTTAGTTCCTGGTCTCATTGGGATTTCTTTCAGCCTTTCACCATTGAGAATGATGTTTGTCATATATGGCCTTTATCATGTTGAGGTAGGTTCCCTTTATGCCCATTTTCTTTTTTCCTTTTTTTTATTTTTTTATTTTTCCACTTGATCATGATGTACAATCCTTTTAATGTATTGTTGGGTGCAGTTTGCTAGTATTTTGTTGAGGATTTTTGCATCGATGTTCATCAGTGAAATTGGCTGGTAGTTTTCTTTTTTTGCAGTATCTTTGTCTGGTTTTGGTATCAGGGTGATGGTCGCCTCATAGAATGAGTTTGGGAGTATCCCTTCTATTTTTTGGAATAGTTTCAGAAGGAGAGGTGTTAGCTCTTCTCTAAACGTTTGATATTATTTGGCTGTGAAGCCATCTGCTCCTGGAATTTTGTTTGTTGGAAGTTTTTTAATCACAGTTTCAATTTCAGTTCTTGTGATGGGTCCATTCATCTTTTCTATTTCATCTTGGTTTAGTCTTGGAAGATTGCACTTTTCTAAGAATTTGTTCATTTCTTCTCGGTTTTCCATTTTATTGGCATATAGCTGCATAGAGTAGTCTTTTATGATCCCTTGTATTTCTGTGATGTCTGTTGTTACTTCTCCTTTTTCATTTCTAATTTTATTGATTTGAGTCCTGTCTTTTTTTGCTTGAGGGCTTTATCAATTTTGTTGATCTTTTCAAAGAACCAGCTTTTCATTTCATTGATCTTTTCTATGGTTTTTTTGTTTCTATTTCATTGATTTCTGCTCTGATCTTTATGATTTCTTTCCTTATGCTAACTTTAGGTCTTGTCTGTTCTCTCTCGAGATGCTTTAGAAGTAAAGTTAGCTTGTTTATATGAGCTTTTTCTTGTTTCCTGAGGTGGGTTTGTATTGCTATAAACTTTCATCTTAGAACGGCTTTTGCTGCATCCCATAGGATTTGGCGTGTGGTATCTTTGTTGACATTTGCTGCTAGGTATTTTTTAATTTCCTCTTTGATTTCTTAAGTGATCCATTGGTTGTTTAGTAGCATGTTGTTTAGTCTCCACGTGTTTGTGTTTTTTGCAGTTTTTTTCTTGTTGTTGATTTCCAGTTGTATAGTGTTGTGGCCAGAAAAGATGCTTGATATGATTTCAATTTTCTTAAAGTTACTGAGGTTAGATTTGTAGCCCAGGATGTGATCAGTCTTAGAGAATGTTTCATGTGCACTTGAAGAATGTGTATTCTGTTGCTTTTGGATGGAATGTCCTATAAATATCTATTAAGTCCCTCTGGTTTAATGCATAATTCGGGGCCAGTGTTTCCTTATTGATTTTCTGTCTGGTCGATCTGTCCATTGCTGTAAGAAGGGTGTTAAAGTCCCCCAATATGATTGTGTTATTGTCGATTTGTCCTTTTAAGGTTGTTAGCTGTTGCCTTATATAATGTGGTGAGCCTATGTTGGGTTCGTAGATATTTAAAATTTTTATATCATCTTCTTGGATTGATCCTTTGATCATTATGTAATGTCCTTCTTTGTCCCTTAAAATATTCTTCATTTGAAAGTCTATTTTGTCTGATATGAGTATTGCTACTCCAGCTTCCTTTTGATCCCCGTTTGCATGAAGTATGTTCTTCCATCCTCTCAATTTCAATTCATGTGTGTCCCTAGAAGTGAAGTGAGTCTCTTGATGACAGCATATATATGGGTCTTGTTTTTGTATCCATTCAGCCAGTCTGTGTCTTTTGGTTGGGGCGTTTAGTCCATTCACATTTAAGGCAATTATTGATACATATGTTCTTATTGACATTTTATTAATTGCTTTGGATTTGCTTTTGCTGCTCTTTTTTCTTTCCTTCTTCTCTTGTGCTTTTCTGCCTAGAGAAGTTCCTTTAGTATTTGTTGTAAGGCTGGTTTAGTTTTGCTGAATTCTCTCAACTTTTGCCTATCTGTGAAGGTTTTGATTTCTCCTTCAAATCTGAACGAGAGCCTTGCTGGGTAAAGTAATCTTTGTTGGAGGTTTTTCCTTTCATCACATTAAGTGTATCATGCCATTCCTTTCTGGCCTGCAGAGTTTCTGCTGGAAAATCTGCTGATAACCTTATTGGGGTTCCCTTGCATGTTATTTATTTATTTTCCCTAGCTGCTTTCAAGATTTTGTCTTTGTCTTTAATTTTGGTCAGTTTGCTTAATATGTGTCTCGGGGTGTTCCTCCTTGGGTTTATTTTATATGATACTCATTGTGCTTCCTGGATTTGAGTGAGTGATTCCTTCCCCATGTTAGGGAAGTTTTCAGCTATTATCTCTTGTAATATTTTTTCTGTCTCCTTCTCTCTCTCTTCTCCTTCTGGCACCCCTATAATACAGATGTTGGTGCATTTAAGGTTGTCCCAGATTTCTCTGAGACTCTCATTTCTTTTCAGTGTTTTTTCGCTTTTCTGTTCTGCATCCGTAATTTCCACTAATCTGTCCTCCACCTCACTTATTCGTTCTTCTGCCTCCTGTATTCAGCCATTGGCTGCTTCTAGTGAATTTTTTATTTCAGTTATTGTATTTTGCATCTCTTCTTGCCTAAGGTTTATATCTTGTATCTCTTTGCTCAGTGTTTCCTGTAAGTTATCCATCTTTGCCTCCAGTTTATTTCCAATGTCTTGCATCATCTTCAGCATCAACATTTTAAAATCTTTTTCCTGGAGGCTAGGAATTTCCTCCTCAGCTGTTTTTCTGGGGGTTTTCCTTTATCCCTCATCTGAGTTATAGTTCTCTGTCTTTTAATTTTTATGGGTTTTTGGTGTGGTGACGTTCTTACAGATTATAATAGAGTTGTAGCCTCTCTTACTTCTGATGTCTGCCCCCCCTGTGGCTGAAGTCAGTATCAGGGGCTTGCTGTAGGCTTCCTGATGGGAGGGGCTGATGCCTGCCCACTGGTAGGTGGAGGTGATTCTAATCCCTCTGGTGGGTGGGGCTTAGTCTCTGGATGGGATTATAGGTAGCTGTGTGCCTGAGGGGTCTTTAGGTAGCCTGTTTACTGAGGGGTGGGGCTGTGATCCCACCTGGGTTGTTGTTTTCCCTGGGGCTTCTCAGCAGCTGACTGATTGGTGAGGCCCGACTTTCCCAAAATGGCTACTTCCAGAGAAAGGCATGGCTGCTGAATATTCCCGAGAGCTTTGCTTTCAATGCCCTTCCCTCACAACAAGCCACATTCACCCCTGTTTTCCCAGGATGTCCTCCAAGAACTGCAGTCAGGTTTGACCCAGATTCCCATGGAGACTTTGTTTTGCCCTGGGACCCAGTGCACATGAAAGTCTGTGTGTGCCTTTTAAGAATGGGGTCTCTGTTTCCCCCAGTCCCATGGAGCTTCTGCACACAGGCCCCACTGGCCTTCAATGCCAGATGCTCCAGGGCTCTTTCTCCCCATGCCAGATCCCCACACGTGAGAGTTTGATGTGGGGCTCAGAACTCTCTCTCCTGTAGGTGAGTCTCTGTGAACCAGTTAGTTTCCAGTCTGTGGAGCTTCCAACCCAGGAGTATGGGTTTGTTTATATCGTGAAATTGCCCCTCCTACCCCTTGATGTGGCCTCCTCTTTTTCTTCTGGAGTAGGATATCTTTTTTAAGGTTTCCAGTCCATTTGGGTGGAGATTGCTCAGTCTTTAGTTGTGAATTTTGTTTTTTTAGGAAAGAAGTTGAGCTCCAGTTCTTCTATTCTGCCATCTTAATCCCATCTCCCCCAGTGATGAATATATTTATATACCAAAAATTAACATGGTAATTTAATTTGAAAACACATAGTTATCAAATATAATGATGTCTGTCTTGGTATTCAATTATTATTAAAATCTCACCGTGTTTACTACTGTCATATTTCCTGTATTCAGTGCTCCCTATTCATTGCTTGAGCCCTCATGCCAATCCTGTCTTTGACCAGATACCAGTAAATAAACAGTGGATAAATAAATCTTCACTAATGATAATTTTTATATTAAAAATTACATAGGAACAATTCATTCCTAATTACTGTGATTTACAACTATAGAGACATAAAATGACATAAAACGAACAACTTTGCTGTATTCTTTCCCTTCCTAGCAATGATCATCTATGAAGAAGCAATTGTTGTGGTGGCCTTTTTTAGCAGCTAATGGATGTAAGTATTGACTGTCAGATAATTAGTTTTCTATTTTTTTCTATTTCAATTTGTCTACATTGTTTCCATGCATTACCATGATAGAGAAACAAAATAAGGGAGCCAGACTAAATGTGAGAAGTGGGGCATGTAGGAGTAAAATAATTAAATTTTATTCAGCACTTAACTCTGTGGCCAACACACTCAAGGCATATTATATACATAACTTACTGAATCCTTCAAAGAGTCTAGCATATTAAGTATCATTTACTCTTTCCTCTTTGAGAACAGGAGACCTTCAGGAGTTAGGTGATCTAGCACAGGCAACTCAAATTCTAAGTGGAAGAATTTGAAGATAAAGCTATGGGGTATGACTCCAAATTCTAAGTTTGATCATGGTTCTAATCAGTTATGAGCAGGTTTAACAAAGTTCTCAGGGAGCAAAGAGAAGAACCACAATTTCTAGAATTCCCTAGTAATTGTGTAAATGCCTCCACCATAGTCAATTTAAAACTACAAAAGTGTCATAAGTGAAAATGATATTGAGAAAAGGAATATAGGTAGCTCTGGAGAGCCAGCACAAGTGGACTATATGCCACCAATGCAATTTACTGTCATTTAGTCCTTTTTGAAGTTTATCAACTGAATAGAACATAGGTGCTGTTTTAAAAGTGGTTATAACCACATAAAATGTTACAATAGTCCACAAGGATTGAATTTCTTGATTTCTAAACTTAACATTGAAAATCAATTTTAAAACTTTTGAAATCAAACTGTTTAAAGTGAATCTTTTGGAGTTCCCATTGTGGCTCTGTGGTAATGAATCCAACTTGTATCCATAAGAATGTGGGTTCAATACCTGGCCTTGCTTAGTAGGTTAAGGGTCTGGCATTGCTGTGAGCTGTGGTTTAGCTCACAGATGCAACTTGGATCTGGTGTGGCAGTGACTGTGATATAGGCTAGCAGCTACAGCTCAGAATTGACCCCTAGTCTGGGAACTTCCATATGCTACAGGTGCAGCCCTAAAAAGCTAAAAAAAAAAAAAGAATTTTTCATGCAAGTCTGGTGGAAACAATTAATGAAGTCTTCATACTTAATTCTATTAATTCAGTTAAGCTGGCACTTATCTTTGAATCTGGACTAAGATTATGCTAAAAGTAAATTGTGGAATTCACATTAAAAATCCACTTTGGAACTTACTAAATTATAACATCCTTCTTAAGTGTTTAAGAGTTATACATTTTATTGAAGATAATTCACATATAAAAATCTTAAAAATTCTCAACCTATGGTGTAATTATAACAATATTATAAAGGAAAAAATCTAGAGAATGTCTGAGTTATAAACAAATATCACAATGTGTTAACTATTATATATAGTTACATTCTAATTATACTAATATTTTTAAAATAAAGTTTCATCATCAAACAGTTATCTGGAATAGATACATAAAATAATGCTTTTTGTTAATTGTGATAGAAATGTACCTTTGACAAACTATAACTCAAAACTTCATTAAATGTATACATATTTCCATAATGATATATTATCTGATTTTTTTTATGTGCCAAACATTCCCAGGCACATTCCTAAAATCATTATATTTTAAAAATACATATGGAAATATCCAAAAATTCTATACATCTGGCAACAAATTTTATTTTCCAAAAAGGAATCTTACTCTATACACTTGAACATTTATATAATGACTTAATGAATCTTTAAGAAACTGCCATGTAAGCTGTTTGTGGTCCTATATTTAATAGATGGACTACAAATCATTGAATCAATTCCCACACTGACATAAATTTAGGCTATGTCTTGGATATTGTTATTGCAAACAAAGTTGTTCTGTTGAATCTTATTACAAATAATTTTTATAAGTTTATTCAGATAAAAAATTCCTATCAGTGAAATTGCAGGGCCATATAAAGCTTGAACATTTATGTTTTGACATTAATTACTGAATTATTCACCAAAAGATTTTTTTTCATCAGGAGTTCCCTTAATGTTACAGCAGAAATGAATCTGACTAGGAAACATGAGGTTGCAGGTTTGATCCTTGGCCTCACTCAGTGGGTTAAGGATCTGGCATTTCCATGAGCTGTGGTATGGGTTGAAGATGCAGCTCAGATCTAGCATTGCTGTGGCTCTGGCATAGGCCTGTGGCAACAGCTCTGATTAGACCACCAGCCTGGGAACCTCCATATGCCATGGGTATGGCCCTAAAAAGACAAAACAAACAAACAAACAAAAAGATTTTCATCAATTATACCAGTCAAATTCTAGAGGCATTATCCCTAGAATCTGATTCAGATTCTACTCCCTATTAGTTTTGTGAACTTTGGACCATGGTTTCCACTGTAAAATGGGGTGATAATTTAAAAAGTGCTCATGGATATCTGTAAGCAATAAGTGTATTACAAAAACAAAACAAAACAAAATTTGTATGGTAGCTAGTCCACGATAAGTGTTATTATAATACAAATTACTGGGATGTTATATGAATTATTTCTTACTGTTCACCCTCCAAAAAATCCTGAAATTCATTACTGTAGCACATATACACTCCTATATATGATAAAGTATCATGAAGCAGATCATTACTGCTACCATGAAAATTACAAATTCTTGACAAAGTACAAAAATATATTTAAAAGTCTACTCAGAAGAGACTTGTGGCTGCCTGATGGGGGGGGGGGAGGGAGTGGGAGGGATCAGGAGCTTGGGCTTATCAGACACAACTTAGAATAGCTTTACAAGAAGATCCTGCTGAATAGCATTGAGAACTTTGTCTAGATACTCATGTTGCAACAGAAGAAAGGGTGGGGGGAAAATGTAATTGTAATGTATACATGTAAGGATAACCTGACCCCCTTGCTGTACAGTGGGAAAATAAAAAAAAATTATAAAAATAAAAAAATAAATAAATAAAAAAAATGGATTACAGTAAAAAAAAAAAGTCTACTCAGGAACTTTCAGTCAAGATAAGCCTAAGGAAATATGGCAAAAATTATGTGATTTCCTGAATAGTTTAGAGGAACATAAAATATATGTATTAGGTAAAAACTAAGAAATAAATTATGCATTTTATTTTTTTCTTTTGTGTTTAATTTTATTTTATATTGGGGTAAAGTTGATTTGCAATATTGTGTTAATTTCAGGTGTACAGCAAAGTGATTCACTTATACATACACATACAATCATTCTTTTTCAGATTATTTTCCCATATAAGTTATTACAGAATATTGAGTAGGTTTCCATGTGCTATAGAGTAGTTTATTTTTGATTATCTATTTTATGTGTAATAGTGTATATATATGCTAATCCCAAACTCCTAATTTATCCCTGCCCCATTTTTCTACTTTGGTGAACATAAGTTGTTTTCAAAGTCTGTGAGTTTATTTCTGTTTTATAAATAAACTCATTTATGTCATTTTTTTTTAGATTCCACAAGTGATATCAAAGATATTTGTCTTTCTCTATTAGACTTACTTCCCTTAGTATGATAATCTTTAGGTCCATGCATGTTGTTGCAAATGGCAATATATATTTTTTTTATTATGGTAGAGTAATAGTCCATTGTATGTATACACTACGGCTTCTTTATCTATTCCTCCTTTGATGGATATTTAGGTTGCTTCCATGTCTTGGCTATTGTAAATAGTGCTGCAATGAACATTGGTGTGCATGTATATTTTCAAATGATGTTTTTTCTCAGGATATATGTCCAGGAATAAGTTTGCTGAATCATATTATTTCTATATTTAGTTTTTTTAAGGAGCCTCCAACTTACATTGTGACAAACAGTGTAGGAGAGTTCCATTTTCTGCACTCCCTCTTTGACATTTATTGTTTTAGATGATGGCTATTCTGACTGGTGTGAGGTGGTAATTCATTGCAGTTTTGCTTTGCATTCTGCTAATATAGTGATGCTGATCATCTTTTCATGTGCCTATTGGCCATCTATATGTCTTTATTGGCAAAATGGCTATTCAAATCTTCTGGCCTTTTTTAGATTGGGTTGTTTGTTTTTTGTTTTGTTTCAATATTGAGCTTCATGAGGCGTTTGTATATTTTGGAGATTACCTTCTTCTCTTTCACATAGCTAAAATATTTTCTTACATTCTGTGGGTTGTCTTTTCATGTGATTTATGGCTTTCTTTGCTGTGCACAATTTTTAGTTCATGGTATTCCCATTGTGGTGCATCAGAAAGGAACACAACTAGTAACCATAGGTTGTGGGTTCAATCCCCAGACTCACTAAGTGGGTTAAAGTTCTGGTGTTGCTATGACCTGTGGTGTAAGTCACAGATATGGCTTGGATCCTACAAGTTCTGGTGTTGCTGTGGCTGTGGCAGTGGCCAGCAGCTATAGCTCCAATTTGACCCCTAGCCTGGGAACATCCATATGCCATGGGTGTGGCTCTAAAAAGAAAAAATAAACAAAATAACTAAAAAAACTTTTTAGTTGAATTTTGTTCCATTTATTTTTGTTTTTTATTTTCATTAGGAATGGAACCAAAACATTATTACTGCAATTCATATCAAAGGGTGTTCTGCTTATGTTTTCCTCTAGGAGATTTATAGTATTCAGCCTTATATTTATGTCCTTAATCTATTTTGAGTTTACTTTGTGCATGTTCTAATTGCAATTCTTTTTAAACATATAGGGGTCTAGTCTTCCCAGCACCCCTAACTCAAGTTACTGTTTTTCTCCATTTTATATTCTTGCCTCCTTTATTGTAGATTAATTAACCCTATGTGTGTGGGCTTATTTCTGGGATTTCTCTCTTGTACCATTGATCTATATTTCTGTTTTTGTGCCAGTACATAATATTTTGATTGCTGCAGGCTTGTAGTATGTCTTTAATTTCCAGATTTTAGTTAATAATGGTAGTAATGTCTGTTAATCATTACCAATGCACCATAGTAATTTAGGGTGTTAATAACATAGGGAAAGATCAGATCTGTAAAACTTTTAAAAGAAAAGCTCATTGACATTGATCTTGCTATTTTTTATATTTATTTATTTATTTATTTATTTATTTATTTATTTATTTTGTCTTTTTGCCTTTTCTAGGGCTGCTCCCATAGCATATGGAGGTTCCCAGGCTAGGGATCTAATCAGAGCTGTAGCTTCCAGGCTATGCCAGAGCCACAGTAACACGGGATCCGAGCCATGTCTGAGACCTACACCATAGCCACAGCAACACCAGATCCTTAATCCTGAGCAAGGCCAGGGATTGAACCCACAACTTCATGGTTCCTAGTCAGATTTGTTAACCACTGAGCCATGATGGGAACTCTGCCTTTTTTTTTTTAATATGATACCAATAGCATAAGCAAGAAAGGCAAAAATATATAAATGGAGTTATGTCAAACTAAATTGCTTCTGCACAGCAAAAGAAGCAGTAAAAAATGGAAAGTTAAGCTATAGCATGGGAGAAAATATTTGCAAACTATCTATCTGATTAAACATAGGCAGAGGTACAGAATAGAATTGTTCAAAAGATGGAATCCAAATGGCCAACAATTACATGAAAAGATGCCCCAAATCACTAATCATTGGGAAATGCAAATCAAAACCACGAAGATGTACCATTTCACACCTGTTAGAGTGACTATTATCCTAAAGACAAGTGTTAAAAGTTTCTGGAAGGGTATAGAGAAAAGGGCACCCTTGTATAATGTTTGTGGGAATGTAAACTCATTCAGGCACTATGGAAAACATGGAAGTTACTCAAAAATTTAAAAATAGAACTACAATATGATCCATAAATTCCTCACTTGGGTATATATCCAAAGGAAAAGAAAATATAACTGCACACCTACACTTAACTGCAGATTT
Organism: Phacochoerus africanus; assembly: GCF_016906955.1. Lineage (NCBI taxonomy): Eukaryota > Metazoa > Chordata > Mammalia > Artiodactyla > Suidae > Phacochoerus > Phacochoerus africanus. The sequence goes on along the minus strand of NC_062556.1, from coordinate 37,010,553 downwards.
ATTCACATTTGCCAATATATGAAAACAACCGAACTGCCCATCAATAGATGAGAGAAGAAGTTGGGGAAGTGCAAAGATATTCAGCCTTGAGAAACGACTATATCCTGCCATTTACAACAACATGGATGAAATTTGAGTGTATTATGCTAAGTGGGTAATTCAAAAAAGAAATTATCTCTTGAATAAAAATAAGACAAATACCATATATCACTTATATGTAGAATCTCATAGAAACAGAGAGTAGAATTGTGGTTTCTAGGGGCTGGGGCTAGAGCAAATATGAAGAACTTGGTGAAACAATACAAACTTCCAATTAGAAGATGAAAATGTTCTGGGCGTTTAATGCAAGCATTGCAATAATAGATAAAATACTATTAATTGTAGTATTAATAATAATACTATACTTGTAGTATTAATAACAATGCAGCAATTGAAGTATTAATGCTGTAAATTGTATTAGTACTATTGCTTATAGTATTAATAACAATACTATACTCTGGAACATTGCTAAGAGAGTAGATCATAAATATTCTCACCCCCAAAAATAAATTTTAATTATGTGATTTGAAGTATTAACTCAGTCATAGTGTGGTATATGAGTGTATCAGATTAACATATTGTACACATTAAACTTACATAATGTCAATTATGTCTCAAAAAATCTGGAAAAATAATAGAGGAAAATCAGACATGAGGTACATAAGAATCTCTGAACGATGTTATGTTAACATATTTTTGTAAACTTTAAACTATTGTAAATTTAAAAGTTATTAAACTATTCAGAGATGATTTTTAAAAAGTTGTTTTTTAAAAAGAAAAATAAGTTGTTGAGGCAACTAGTCTTTAAAGGAACAACTCTAGAGAAGAAAGAATTGACACATGTGAGCAAATATTCTGCTGTGATTTTATCCCTTAGTACATTTGTTGACTGGGTATAAGGAGCAAAAATGTGAAGACTTAGGTAAAGTGTCAGACAGAAATTAACCCCATAGTGTAGAGAAACAAGGTAAGTTTTGATAGTCGCACAGAGCTAAAATGATCTATAGATGATGGTAGATAGGTAGATAGATAGATAGATAGATAGATAGATAGATAGATGATAGATAGATACAGACACATAGATAGAGGCAGACAGATAATATGAATATCAAATGTCAAATTTGGCAAGAAAAGAGCCAGAGTAAATCAACACTGCTAATTTTCCCATCTATGCATTTTCAAATTCTGTTGGGGCAGAAGGCTAAAAGTCTACATTCAAAAATTCTTCATTTTCAACACAGGCTCTCAGTTGCAAATCTAAACAAGAGCTTTTGCCAGGGATAAGTTTCAAACTAATATCAGAACTCTCTAAACACTAACCAGTTCAGATTCTGATTGGATTAAGATGATTATCTTTCCCTTGACCTAGGAAAAGAAAAAGGAACAATGAACCCTCTATGGAAGATTACTGGAATCAAAGTCCTCTATGTTTTTGAGTTTTACATGGTAAGATAAAGGAAATTTCTAGGAATGTGATGAGATGTGATTAAATACTTGAAAATCAAGCATTTATCTAAAATCAAGGCTTAATTTAAAAAGTACAGTTAACACGATTAAGAAAATAAGAATAGAGAGTTCCCATTATGTGCAGTGGAAATGAATCTGACTAGTATCCATGAGGATGTGGGTTCAACCCCTGGCCTTGTTCAGTGGGTTGGGGATTTGGCATTGATGTGAGCTGTGATGTAGGTCACAGACATGGCATAGACATCATGTTGCTGTGGCCGTGGCATAGGCTGGCAGCTGCAGCTCCAATTCAACCCGTGGCCTGGTAACTTCCATATGCTGCAGCCCTAAAATGCAAAAAAAAAAAAAAAAAGAAGAATAAAAGAGAAAGATAATAAAATGAAAAGGTGAAGATTTCTATAAGAGAGTAATCTATAAAAAATAATGAAATGAATACTCTCAGACCAAAATGCACAACTGACTATGATAACCCAATTATGCTTTTTTTAATGATTTTTATTTTTTCCATTATGGTTGATTCAGTGTTCTGTCAATTACTACTGTATAGCAAAGTGACCCAATTATGGATTTAAGGGCAGCTTATACAGAAAAAAAGAGGAATCATAAGCTAAAATACATTCAAATAGAAAACATCTATACTAAAGGAAAGATAAGAAAATTGAAAATAGAGAACAGGGTATAAGTGGCATTTACCCAGCAAAAATGTCTGGCATATATGTAATTTAAATTCTGAAAGAAGAAGTGAGAAAAGAGGTATAAGTAGTGTTGCAAAAGATGATTGCTGAGAATCTTCCATGATGAAAGACACAAACCCATAGATTTAAAGAACCCTCTATGTAACATGAGTTTTTTAAAAAGGAAGGAAGGGGGAGGGAGGGGGAGAAAGAGAGGAGAAGGAAGGAAGGAAGGAAGTGAAGAAGAAGATACACCTATGCATTCTATAGTAAAACTGCTGAATTCAAAAAAATCTGAAAGCAGTCAGGAAGAGCACATATTACCTTCAAATAAGTGATAAGACATAAGTCTGGAGTTCCTGCTGTTGCTCAGTGGTTTAAGAACCCAACATAGTGTCCATGAGGATAAGGGTTCCATCTCTGGCCTTGCTCAGTGGGTTAAATATCCCATATTTCTGCAAGCTAGGCTTAGGTCACAGGTGTGGCTTATATCTGGTATCGCTGTGGCTATGCCTATGCCAGCAGCTGTAGCTCCATGTGCCATAGGTGTGTCTGGGGAAAAAAAAAGACATAAGTCCAACATTTCAGGAGGGTCTAGAGAAGCTAGAAGATAATAGAATATATTACTTAAAAAATACTTAAAAATATGATTGAAGAATCATTATAACAGAAAATTTCTCTGTTCAGTAAAAATAATTATGAAAAATGAAGTTGAGATTAAAACACTTGCAAAATCAAATAAAACTGAGAGATTTATCAACTATATTAGAAATGTTAAAGAGAGAGTTTCTCAGGCAAAAAGAAAAACCCAGATGGAATCAGAATAAGACAGGAGGCTGGAAGAGCAACGGAAATGGGAACTGAGATTCTATAAAGCCTTTTTTTTTTTCTATTACCATGATCTGTATCCCACCTTTAGTGAACTTGAGTAAATGTCCATCTGGCCCACAGAATTATAACTTCTACTAACACAGGAGCTGTCCATGTTCCTAATTTATGTAATCATTTAGCAATCTTTTCTAATTTATATGTTAATGTTTTAATCACAGTTTTTCTAATTTAGTACCATCCTATGGCAAACACAGTTAAAGCTAACCAAATACCCATGTGTTTCTCTCTCTTTTTCAGACTCTCTTGTAATGAGATTGAGATCACATGCTTAGTACTTGTTAATGAAGTATGAGCCTAATGATATATTCCAACTTCTGATTAGAGGCCATTAATAGCTTATTTTCCCCCTCCATGTCTCTTCCCCAGTTGAAAACTTGAAAGGGCATTGGCAAAGATCAAGATAGATGAGGGCTGTAAAGCTCACCTCAGAATTGACTTGTCTGAGAAATAAAATTTTAGTATATTAAACCACTGTGATTTTGAGTTTGTTAATAACAACAGGATGACATAAACTAATAGGTATATATGTATGATCTCTGTCTCCATCTCTATTTGTCACTCTTTTTCTCTGAAATTTCACTTCAAAGATATAAATAATAGTACATGAAACACCTGACCATAAGAATACTTTCCTTAAACTTGCAAAATGCATTATTGATCTATATATGAATTTTGAGTTAAAATAGTTGTTTACAAACTGAGGAATCATTAGCAATCATCCCAAGATTTTGATATATAGGTTTGTTTTAAGGTTTATTGTATGTCAACATTTTTTTTTGTCTTTTAGGGCCTCACCCACAGCATATGGAGATTCCCAGGCTAAGTGTCGAATCGGAGCTGTTGCCATCAGCCTATGCCAGAACCACATCAATGTATCTGGCCCATGTCTGTGATCTACACTATAGTTCATGGCAATGCCAGATCCTTAACCCACTGAGTGAGGCCAGGGACTAAACCCTCATCCTCATGGATGCTAGGTGGGTTCTTTAATTGCTGAGCCATGATGGGAACTCCATTAACATATTTTTTAATTGCAATTGCTTTGTATTCTTGAAAACTGAAAAAAATTCTATTACACAAGTTTGAAAGGCCACACTGCAGTGGGATGAAGGTAGTTTATATATTGTGAAGTGATAAGGTGGTGACATTTTAGTCAGGTTATTAACTGTGTGAATAATTATGCAAAATATATAAAATGGATGAAGTACTAATAAATGCTGTATTCACACTCCACATAGTAGGTTTAAGAGGTATGACTATAAAGTAATGACACTGATTTACATATTATTGCATAAGTTAATAATCATAAATTACCTATCTATCCATCAAGTTATATATACATAGCTAACTATAGATGTGCTAATGTTATAAATCAATAGATTATAAAAGTTTTTGCATATAAGGCATAATTATAACTTATTAAAGACATAGAAGCTTTAAGTGTAAAAATCACAAGTATGTATTGAGTACTATAATCATTGAATCCTGTAACAAAAAATAAACCCATAGCACTTTATTATTTCATAAAAGAGCACTCAGTAAAAGGTGATAACATATTACCATTGTAAAATGTTACAAAACATGAATAAGCTGCAAGGTTTAAAGAATATTGATTTAGAATTCTTTATAGAATTCTTTATATTTCCAATGATATGCTAAGTATTCTACTGCACATGGAAGGGGCTAAATACAAAAGAAAAGAATGTAGTCTCCAGAATTAAAAAAAAAATTATCTACAAGATGCATAAAAATGTTAATAGCCAGACTTCCCATCATGAATCAGTAGTAATGCAGGTTTGATCCTTTGCCTCACTCAGTGGGTTAAGGACCTGGCATTGCGATGAGCTCTGGTGTAGTTTGCAGACATGGCTCTGATCTGGCATTGCCATGGCTATGGTGCATGCAGGCAGCTACAGCTCCTAGTCCATCCTTAGCATGGGAAACTCCACATGCCACCAGTGCATCCCTAAAAAGACCAATTTTTTTAATGTTAATAGTCTTTATTTTATTTCAAATAATGCATGCTTATAGAAAATAAAAAAATACTGATGTGCATAAGTAAAATTGCTTCTCTTCCCTTATAGTCCATCATGAGTTCCAGAAGTTTAGCATATTTTTAGAGTTTTACAATACATTTGAAGCATAAACAGGGACACAGTTAATTAGAAGATACTACACTGAATAATGCACATTATCTTCTCACTTGAAATATATTATGAATTTTTTTCTCATTTGGAATATACAAAGTTTTATGTTTGATAAGCATTGCATATATTCCATAGTATGAGATTATTATGACTCAAGGATTTCTCAGTTGATGGGCATTTAAAAAGTCTATATTTCATCTCTTGCAAATTTTGCAGTGTTTCATGTAGTTATTTTCTTTGTCTACCTTCTTATTTCTGAAGAGTGTGTTTAAGATCAAAATCATGTGAATTCTAAGTTTTTTATATATAATGACAAAACTCTTTCCAAAAATGACAGCAAAATATGGGTCCTTGTAAAGATCTTAAAGAACTTCTTTGGCTTATCTGTGGGACCCATTTCTAGCATAAACTAATCCCGGAGTATATTACTTACCACTTCTACATTTAATGGTTTTGCTTCTTATAGGGAAGTCTTCATCACTGTTTTTTTTTTCAAAATATTTTGCCTATCAAACTGTATAATAAACTTGTCATTGTCCATTAAAATATCTGAGGTACGCCAGTTCAAAAAATATGTATTATCTTATCAAACTGAAAATTCCATTTCAAGAATTCCTAACTTAAAAATGGGCCTGATATCTGGAGGTAGAGTAGATATCTTGTCCAAGTAAAGTGGACAAATGTGATGATTAAAATCAATGTGATAAGAATGGAAAAGAAAAATAGAAAACTGGGTGTCTGATGCCATCATTCAGCAACTAAACTCAACCAGAAACATGTTATTATCAGAATTCTCCTTTTACGAAAAAAATTTTCCTTTTCCTCTCTTTCTGATAATTTTTTAAAATTTGTATTCAAATATTTTCTTAACTTATGAAAAAGTTAAGAAATCTCTCTTTGAAGTGGTATAATTTGAAAGGACAAGTTGAATAAAGTGATAATAAGACATGCAAATATCCACAGAGGGCAAATGCAATCAGTAAGCAGGAATGAGTTAAGGGCCTTTAGATCAAAAAGAAGGTCTTAAGTAGTGATAAAAAAAAGATGAAGAGATATATAGGAAGGATGCAATAGACCAGAGCCTAGTTTAGCCATTTCATGTAGTTTTCAATTAATTAGAAACCTTTGAAGGTATTGAGAAGATGAGAAATTGATCAGATTTTTAGTTTTGCAATTATATTGTTCTTCTCTAAAGAGTGCTCTCCAATGGATGTAGGAATAAAAACAGGAGATCAGTTTTTTTTTATAAGATTTTTTTTCACTAATTTCAACAAGATCTAAGGATGCCTGGAACTGGGTATCTGTTGAGGTATTGTGAAGTGATCAGGAGTTCAGGACCAATTGAAGACTTGGAGTAAAAGGTGTGACTACAAGAGGCCGCACTAAGACTCTCAAATTTTGGTTTCAAGCATATAAATAAATAAGAAAATATGGATATATATTGGGGAGTTAAGGATGAAGTAATATAATGTGAAGTTTGCAAAATCATAGAGTGGCTCGATGTATCTATTTGACCCTCAAATGAAGATGGCGATCGGTCCTTTGCCTATACGAATCTGGAACTTAGGAGGAAACTTATTCAAAGCCCTGTACTTTCTTACACAGAAACCCTGCCTGTGTCTATCTCACAAACAGTGGCATTGGATAGAATTAAGCACAGCCCAAGAGATAGGCATTTTTTTAGAGGGCAGGAAGAGATACCAAAAGAGAATGAGGATTCATTGATGAGAATTACAAAAAGCAATCATGTCTTCAGGGGAAGAAGTACATTTAATTGGGATTGGGATATATGCACTACTATATATATAATAGATAACTAACAAGGAACTTCTGTATAGCACAGGTTATTAATATTCTGTAATAACCTACATGGGAAAAGATTCTGAAAAGAGTTCATATGGTTATATGTATGACTGATTCATTTTACTGTACACCTGAACCTAACATGACATCAACTATACTCCAATAAAATTAAAACAAAAAAAGACCAATAAAAATCCCTCCTCATGTAAACTTTATCATAATATAGAAAAAACAATAATATAATTTTCCACTTATAGGTTACATATCACCACATATTCCATATACTTACTTGTTCAAACTGAAGATAGCATGTGGATCTGCCTTCCAAAGCTGTTCAACACCATACTACAATGACATTAGAGTTACAACAGTATGAACCAAACATTTTCTTTCTCAAATTTAAATAAGTTAAACATTAAGAAGGACACACTAGTTAAAAGCAAGATACGTTTATAAATTAGGTATTGGCAAGGAAAAAGTTTAATTAAGATATTTGAAATAGTTTTGAAGATACCTAAAGTATGATAATATGTGAAATGCAATAAAATAAAAAAATCAAAAATAATAAATGTAAAAATAACTAACAACATTAAGGATTTCTCACTGTGGCTCAGTGGGTTAAGGAACCGAAATTTACCTCTGTGAGGATGCAGATTTGATCACTGGACTTGCTCTGTGGTTTGAGGGTCTGGCATTACAAGCTGTAGCATAGTCTGCAGATGTTATCTCAGATTTGCCATTGCTGTGCCTGTGATGTAAGACTCAGCTGAAGCTCTTGTTAGGTTTCAATACCCTCAAGGAGACTAAACCCAAAGCCTCTGGCCAAGACAAGAATTACCAGACTTTTATCATCACCCAACCTATCTCATTGTAATGACCCTTCCCTCACCTTGAGCAACCCAGCCTGATCCTTCCTACTCCTTACTAAGGTATGTGGCCCACTCCTCATCTCACCTCTGTATAACCTGTTCCCTATACAAATAAGGCATCCTGCCTGAAACTAATCAGAAGATCAATCAATGCTCAGACCTTACACTCATGCAGGGGGCAAGAGCAGGAGAAATTAGTGGGTCTTGGATTGGAGAAATTGGTCCCCATCAAGTCCACAACCTGGGGATATAAAAAGAAGCCCGGTTGTGAAGGGGACCAGTCCTTACTCCCAGGGCAGACTGTTCTCTGAGAGCATAAATAAATCTGCTGCACTTTTCTGTCCAGGCGAACTCTATTTGATTTGATTATGGTCTCCAAGGCAACTCATAGTGGTAGTGTTTTCCTGGCAAACTGGTGATACCTCATTAAAGCACCACAATAAGAGCTGTAACTCTCAACCCGAGACACACTGTAACGGGGGGGGGGCCCTTTGGCTCCAACTAGCCAATCCCAATGCAACACTCCTGCCTAGAAAGACTGCCTGCCTGCATGTCTGCATCTCTAATGCTTGCTGCTTTCAATTCCTTGTTGCACGGTGGGTGGGGATTGAGAGAATAATGCAGAGCCGTAACACTCTGAGTTGACCCCTGACCTAGGAACTTTCATATGCCACAGGTATGACCTTAAAAAGAAAAAAAATTAAAATGTAAAATAATACATGAAATGTAGTAATAATGTTTCATAACTTAAATACATAATTCAAAATATATTATCTATTCCAAAAGAATGAAGTTAATATAACATTCTTTTTTTTAAGAAAATTAAGAGAAAAATGAATGCTTAAAATAGACTAACTCATTTTAAGATATTCTTCAAATAAAAAGAATTCTTAAAATAAGTAGTCTCAAAGTTCTTGGTTGCAAGATTCACACCTTACTCTGGATATAGTAAGCAATAATAATATCAACAAAATAATAATTACTATATTTATAACTCTTTACAAGAAGGCTATTGGGAGCCAATAGAATTTTCAGAAAGCTGGAAATCTGAAAAACATTCTAGAGAAAAAATAATTCTGAAAGGTTTTATATCAGCTGTTATTACAAAAGGCCACCTCTAGAATAGGTTAATCTGCCATCAATCAAAATACTAAAATTTCTAGAATTATTTCTAATTGTCTGAGAAAAAACATTTGTGCCCCTCTTCCAAGACTGTGCCAGAGCAGGAAGAGGGGTAGTCATTTCCATATGTTTCTTCAGGGCAAGACAATGCTCTCCTCCTAAAAATACCATCCTATTCAAATAAAATATGGGGTGGTATAGAAAGGGACTTAGGATTTGATTGATGGATAGACAAAATATTACAAATATCTTCCATATTCATTCAGACAGAAGAGAGAGAAGTATATACATACTTCAGGAACAGTCATGGAGGGTTAAGTTATAATTCAGTAACAATAATAGCAAAAAAGCTTGTGTCTTTAAAAAGCAAAGTTTTGTTTCTTATATACTGCTTTTACAGTGATTTTCCTGCAAGAATTTAGGCTTATAGTGTGCTCATCATTTGCAATATTGCCAATCAGCATGGAAGACAGTATACTTACTATAAAGACTGACAATAATAAAAGCACATAATATATTTTACTTTGAAAAGAGCTGGAACAAGAAATATTTTGAACACCTCTTTCCTCTAATATTTTGAAAGAGTAAATTCAGGGTCTTAAAATTCAATATTACACAGGAAGTAAAAATTGTGTGTTAATTTTATCTTTCTATTTTGATATTTTGTAAAAGCAGAGTTCTGAGTTAAAGAATGTGAAATTCAATTGGAAAAATAGGAAATCTCTAACAGAGAATCTCTAAGTCATAATAAAGAATTCATGTTCCATAGGAAACATAATTCACAGGTTATCCCATCAATGTTTTTTTCTTTTTATTTATAATTTTTAAAAATATATGTATTCTAAAAACTTATTTCAAATAGTTCATTCTTGATCTGTTGTTGTTTACCCAATGGTGAGCCAATAGTCATTCTGTTCTATTGTACAGAAATGAATTCGCACCTCAGTGAGGATTCACACCTGGTTAGGTAGTCAGACTAGGTTAAATGGATTTCTCCCCAGGGAAGAGCAGAGCATTATCACTATTTTGATTCAGTTTTACTGTTAGAATCTGAATCAGGAATTTAATAAGGGACAACTGAGAAGGTCCAGGAAATTACTTACTTAGATCCCTTTGTTGTATATTTTGATTGTTGACATTTAAAATGACTATCCAATAAAAATGACATAAAATAAAATAAAATGAACTATCTTCCATTGTATTTAACATAGCACAATTATTTAAAACTATATTTACAGAGGAGTTTTTCTTTCCTTTCTCTCTCCCCATAGTGTTAACCTAAGTTGCTAATAATGATATCTGTAATTGGTAAAAGCATATATGTAAAGTTAATTTATAGCTATAAATCTCCAATAAGTATTCTGTTTTTTCTATGTCAAGAAAATATATATACAGACTCAGATAAGAAGAGACTTTGAAAGGATTGTTGCAAAAAAAGTAAGGGAGGCTATTTCAATAGTGGAAGGGAGGCTATGAGAATTGGAAAAAACTTTGACCATGAGATCTACAATCATCACAAAGGTCAGGTAGAAAAAGGGTTTATTTACAGGGAGCAGTAAACAAGCTCAAAAGATCAAGGTTTGACTTTCCTTATGTCTGTTTATTTCAGGGGGTGGGGACAATAAAGGAAGGGTTGTTCTGTGTTCAGTACTTGCTCATACTGAGCATGGAGCAAAGTTGAAAGAACTGGAAAAAGAAGAGTCTTGACTAACATTTGGTCAAATCATGTTAGTGAACATTTTATCCCTGATGGGTCAGTGAGGACAAACTGTTCAGTTAATAATTTATTGGAAAAAGAATGGGAATCTTAGAGCCTGTGTCTGGCCTTGTCATAAGTAATTAAGGAACAAGGCTGGCAAGGTCCTTTAGTCCTATCAAAACCCCAGAAAAGATGATGATTCTTTGTATTAAATCATTTTCAAAACAAAAAATGATGGAGGACTTTAAGAAAGTCACTTTACAGTCACTGTTTTCCAGGACCTCAGGGTTCATGTAAAGTTTAACATTGTCTTCCATACTTTCCATCAGAGCCTCCTCTCCAACTATAGTATATAAACTGTACAATACAGGTAATGTAATTTATAATAGAATACTCTCCATATTATAGTATTTCAATATAACTTTTATCTTTCAGGAATAAAATCAGTCTATATTTTCTGAAAATGTTTTAAGAGCTCTAGTAAAATGATGAATCTATTTCTTAACTTTCCTGAATATCCTCTTCCTTTTCATCTCTCACTTCTGAGTTTTAGATTCAAACATCAGTTCCCTCACTCGTCTCACTGCTATAGCTTCCTTACTGTTCTCCCTGACCCACAGTCCTTTATCATGCCATGTGACTCAAGGGGCAAATTATGTTTCCGAAATGCAAAAACTACCAGGTGATATCATGATCTGAAACAACATTTAATAGCTCCCATACCTGACTGGGTAAAATCCAAGTCCTTCTGAACTACATAATTTGGCATTTCATTTTTTAATTTTTAAAAATATTTTAATGATTTTCACTTTTTCCATTATAGTTGTTTTACAGAGTTTGGTCAATTTTCTACCACACAACAATGTGATCCAGTCTCTCTCTCTCTCTCTCTCTCACATACACACACACACACATACTTTTTCTCATATTATCTTCCAACAGGCTACATCATAAGTGATTAGTGCTATATAGCAGGATCTCAATGCTTATCTATTCAAAAAACAATAGTTTGCATCTATTAACCCCAGATTCCAAGTGTATCCCACTCACTCCCACTTCCCTTTGGGAATCAGAGTCTGTTCTCCAAGTCCCTGAGTTTCTTTTCTGTGGAAAGATTCATTTGTGCCATATATAAGATTCTAGATGTAAGTGATATCATATGGTATTTGTCTTTACCTTTCTGACTTCACTTAATATGGAAGACTCTAGTTCCATCCATTGTTGCAAATGGCATTATTTTGTTCTTTTTATGGTGGAGTAGCATACCATTTTGTGTGTGTGTGTATATATATATATATATAGTATATATATCTCACATATTCCTAATCCAATCATCTGTCAATGGACATTTTTTTTTTCAAGTCTTGGCTATTGTGAATAGAGATGCAATGAAAATGTGGGTGCATTTGTCTTTTTCAAGGAAGCTTTTGTCCAGATATATGCCCAAAAGTGGGAGTGCTTGATCATATGGTAGTTCTATGTATAGTTTTCTAAGGTAGCGCCATACTGTTTTCCAGAGTGGTTGTATAAATTTATATTCCCACCAGCAGTGCACGAGGGTACTCTTTTCTCCACATCCTCTCCAGCATTTGTTATTTGTGGACTTATTAATGATGGCCATTCTGAATGGTGTGAGGTGGTACCTCATAGTAGTTTTCATTTACATTTTTCTAAAAATCAGGGATGTTGAGCATTTTTTCATGTTCTTGTTGGCCATCTGTATATCTTCTTTGTAGGGATATTTATTTAGTTCTTTTGCCCATTTCTCAATAGGGTTGTTGGTTTTTTGGCTGTTGAGTTGTGTAAGTTGTTTGTATATTTTAGATATTAAGCCTTGCCAGTTGCATCATTTGAAACTTATTTCTCCCACTCCATAGGTTGTCTTTTTTTATGGTCCTTTGCTGTGCAAAAACATGTCAATTTGATTAGGTCCCATTAGTTTATTTTTGTTTTATTGCTGTTGCCTTGGGGAGACTGACCTAATAAAATATTTTCAAGGTTGAAATGTCATGGGTAATTTGATAAGGATTGTACTGATCTGTAGATTGCTTTGGGTAGTATGGCCGTTTTTATGATATTAATTCTTGCAACTCAGGAACATGGAACATCTTTCCATTTCTTTGAGTCCTCTTTAATTTCCTTGATTAACATTTTATTGTTCTCAGCATAAATGTCTTTCACCTCCTTGGTCAGGTTTATTCCTAGGTATTTAATTTTTTATGTGCAATTTTAAAAGGTATTGCCTTTTTGTATTTTCTAATATTTCATTGTTAGTATACAGAAATGAAACTAATTTCTGAATGTTAATTTTGTATCCTGCTACTTTGCTGAATCAGTTGATCAATTCAAGAAGTTTTTGTGTGGAGTCCTTAGGGTTTTCTATATATAGTATGATACCTTTAGTATACCGTGATGATTTTACCTCTTCTCTTCCAATTTAGATATATTTTATTTCTTTTGTTTGTCTGATTGCTGTGGCTAGGGCTGACAATACTACATTGAATAAAGGTGGTGAGAGTGGGCATCCTTGTCTTGTTTCAGATTTTAGTGGGAAGGCTTTCGGCTTTTCTGCATTGAGTATTATATTGACTGTGGGATTGTCATAAATGGCCTTTATTATATTAAGGTATGTTCCCTCTATACCCACTTTGGTAAGGGTTTTTATCATGAAGGGATGATGGACTTTTACAAATGCCTTTTCTGAATCTATTGAGATGGTCATGTGGTTTTTGACTTTTCTCTTGTTAATGTGGTGTGATTGATTTGCCTATGTTGAACCATCCTTGTGAACCTGGGATGAATCTCTCTTGGTCGTGGTATATTACCTTTTTCATATGTTGTTAGATTCACTTGGCTAAAATTTTGTTGAGAATTTTTGCATCTGCATTCTTCAAAGATATTGACCTATATTTTTCTTTTTTGGTAGTACCTTTGTCTGAATTGGGGATTAGGGTGATGTTGGCTTCATAGAATGACTTTGGGAATGTTCCTTCTTCTTTGACCTTTTGGGAAAGTTTAAGAAAGATGGATATAAGTTCCTCTTTGTATGTTTGGTAGAATTTGCTTTTAAAACCCTCTGGTCCTGGACTTTTGTTTGTAAGGCGTGTTTTTTTATTACATATTCAATTTCATTTCTAGTAATCGGTATGTTCAGTTGATCTATTTCTTCTTGTTTCAGTTTTGGCAGGCTGTTAAGTCTCTACGAAGTTGTCCTTTTCTTCCAGGTTGTCAAATTTGTTGGAATATAGTTGTTCATGGTATTCTCTTATGGTTTGTTTTTCATATGTGGCCCACCTCAATATTTCCAGTCTCTTCTTCATTATTACCATCATCTTTCATTCTGAGTGCCACCATAATAAAATACTACAATCTTTGAATATGAAAAACCCTTATGTTACTTTTTCTTATAGCAGTCAGTTTTCCTATAATGATTTCTCCCTGTGCTCCTTTCAAAGTTTGCTAAGTTTCCTCTCATTTCCAAGCCTCGTCTGGAGAGTTCCCTGACATTTAGTGCTTTCTTCTGTACTCTCACATTGCCTTGAGACACAATCTCATTAAACAAATTATCATCCTGTATTGTAATATCCTAAGAAATTTTAAGTACCTACATGACAGAAGCCATGACTTTTTATTTATTTCTATAGTCTGAGAGAATTGTCAATATGTTATTGAAAGTTAATTTGGATTTTTTTTTAATGTAAGAAAAGATATACCCCTTTTTGCAACCAGCAAAAAAACTAATGGCCATTAGGAGAGATATCTATATTTTCCCTGAAGCTTATCAAAAACTGATCTTTTTTAGTATCCCAAAATATAACATTTTTATAATGCAGATAGAAAATAAAAAATGATCTACATTATCCAAAACAATTTATTTCCTTCTTTTATTCTCTTTTGTTCACTTACCTGAAATTGAGAATGACTATGTGGAATGCTCCAAGTAACAAATATAAAAATAAAAATTAATTTGATATTAACTTTTAAAATTCTTTTATTCTATGCTTTTATTTTTTCATCCCTTATAATTTATTGACCTTAAATTTTTGGTGTCTGTATCTCATGGGTATTTTTAGAGGATGTTACTAAAACCTAGTTGTAGCACATTTGTATTATTTTGATTAATGATGACTGATTCAAAAAGATTAGCATCAAATCTTTGAAATGCCATAAAGGTCATTTTTTTTTTGCATAACTATAAAATGATAATTTCCTCCACAACATTAAATTTTTCTTCACCTGTGTTTCAAGTAAATTGTTAGTCTACTTTCACTATCTTTTGCACCTTGTATATAAATTATATTTTGCTCCTAAAAAATGCTATTAATTTTCATTTGCCATGTTGTACTCTCATTTATGAAATTTATCATATAAATATGGGATTTCATTTTGTGATATAGATTCTCATCGAATATAATTTCCAACTTTATATAAATTTGAAATAACATGCTTATAATTAAGATATATAATGAAGAGACTTGATCCTATTTATCAATAATATAATGAAAATGCAAATTCCTCCCTTATAAGACCATGTTAATTGTGTTATTCATATTATCTTTGAGAATGTGACTTATATACTAAATTGATGAAAACCTCATTTGGATTAGTCTCATAAATGTATTAAAATTATGTTTTGCCTTCTCTACCATAGTTTTATAATTATATGTAGTTAATTTGATGTATAAGTACATTTTCATATTAATATTTAGAGGATAGATTTAAGTCATCCAGACTTGTTTTTTCCTTCATAATAATCAATAATAGTCACTGATAATACAAGGGATAATGTTTATGTCCTTTGTACCTCCTTTGTCTTATATTGCGACCAGAAGTATATGATTATAACTCATGTGGTTATATTTTGAATTTCCTTATAGGCTTCTGATAGTAAATTTAAAACATGAATATATACTTAAAACTAGTGTTATAGCATAACTATTTCCTTTATACATTTTAAACTGGTTTAAAATATGTGCATAGAAAAGAATACGTTTTTTAGAAAGATAGAGTATGTTTTTCAAAGCACAAATATTTTGACCTTGTGACAGATAGACATAGTTTCTTTTTTAAAAAAGGAAAACTATGCAGTATGTCCAAAAGCAGTCAAAATTACAGAACATGCTTTTTCATTTTTGCAATGTCCTCTCTTTTATTTTGTATTACCCTTAAACATAGATCGGCAAATATTTTGCCATATGAACAAATTTGAATAATGGGTGTGTGAAAGCAGTAGCTGTAAATTGTTTTTTTTCTAATAGCATCATCTATGACACACACAAAGTTAAGAATAAATCAAAGAAGTAAACTATTCATCCTTATTGTTACGTATTCAACATGCATTTATTGTGTGCTCTATGTTCTGAGTAGAGTGCTGGATGGAATTCATAAAGGTTGAATAATGCAAGGAATTACACGTGCAAGATTTTATGGTAATGTAAAATAAATATGCTACCCTTTTGGAAGTTTGGAGAAAAGTTCACAGAAATGACTTTTTTTTTGGTCTTTTTGCCTTTTCTAGGGCTGCACCCAAGGCATATGGAGGTTCCCAGGCTAGGGGTCCAGTTGGAGCGTAGCCGCTGGCCTATGCCATAGCCACAGCAATGCAGGATCCGAGATTCATCTGCAACCTACACCACAGCTCATGGCAATGCCGGATCCTTAACCCCCTGAGTGAGGCAGGGACTGAACCCACAACCTTATGGTTCCTAGTCAGATTTGTTAACCACTGAGCCACGATGGGAACTCCAGAAATGACATTTTCAAACTAAATTATAAAGTATTAGAAGAAGATGATTATATAGAGAGTATAGAAAATCATTCAGAACATATAGAACAGAATGAACAAACTCTTGATAATATGAAATACTCTGATCCAGGCTGGACATTCATTAGTTGCCTATAAAGGACAAATGTGCCTAAAGACTAGACTATAAAGAACATTAATTGCTAGGCTAAGGTATTAAAGATTTATTCCTCTAATTATAGTGTATTTAAAACAAAAGACCTTTGGTCAAATTAACATTGTTCAAGAACCACATGGTGTTATTTGGAGAAAGACTTAAGAGGAATAAATTGAATGCAGAGAGATAATTTAAGAAACTCTTACAATGGTACATGGGAGATATAATATTCACATAAAGTAATTGCTAGCCATGAGAAGAGAAAGGGAAAAATGATAGGCAAGTCATTAACATTGTAGGATCTATTGAACTTGACTGATTGTTTAGGGGTTTGTGATTGATGAGAGAGAAAATCATATTCATATTGGCTTCTAATTTTCTGGAGCTGGTGACTGGGCAAATGGAGGTGTTATTCACAAGGACACAGAACAAAGAAAGGGAAATAGGACTTGGGAAAGAGATGACTTTAGATGGAAACACCTCTGTGACAGACAACAAGGTGAAAATTACTTTGATCATACATAAGTCCACTATATTACAAGGTAGTGTTATGATGAGCTGCACACAATCGCTTGAATTTAAGATGTAAAAAAGAGCATTCATGTTAACATTTTTAGTGAACACGGCTTTAAGCAAAATTTCAAGTATTTTTGAAATTTGTGTGAATCCAATGTACTTTGAGACAAAGCAGAAATGAATAAAAAATAAAATTTTAAGCTAAAAGATATTAATAAAAACTAAAGACTTCTAGCCCAGTTGTTATAATTAGTGGCATTAAGTATTTACATTTCCAATTAAATTTGGGAGAAATGAGAAGTAATTATTACCTCTAATTTGACCTAGGAAACCATAATTATTTTGAATCAAAAGTTCCCTGGGTTATAATTTATCCATTATTTTGGACAGTTGGTGCTTGAACTAAGCATTAAGAATCTCTGAAAAAGGAATTACTTTATGTTTCTAATTCTCTGAGTAAGGCATGGAATTTATAGAATTGGAAGCGACACCTAATGTTATTAACATTTTGAGAGGAGAAAGAATGTTTACATGATATACTTACTTCAGTCAGGATCTGTAAATAACCAAACACAAATATGTGTGGCTTAGTTAATTGGTACTCTTTATATATCATTTATTAAGAATTTTGAAGATTATGCAACTTTTCAGTTCTCCAATCTTCTGTTTTCATAGTCTTGACTTCTATCCTCAGATTGGTCTTTCTCTATTTAAAATGGCTGCCACAGATTAAATCTGTATGACCCCAAAGACATGAAGAGAGAAATATTTTTATTTGTATGTCCCTCTCTTTGCAATGTAGATAAAAACTTCTGAAGATCCCGTAGCATTACTTCCCTGGGTCATTTTCCACATTTGTTTCACATACTTACCATTAAAATTATTACCATCAAAGAGGAGTAGGATTTGCATAGGCCTAGGAAAGAGTGGCATTCTCTTAGAACACCAAACATTAACAAATCCTGAGTTCTGTTATTAAGGAAAAAAGGAGATATGGCTCCTTTCTTGGCAAACCAATGTGTCTGCCACAACTTGCTATATTATAGTCTTTGTGGATATAAATAACTGTTAAAATGTTGCTTTGACAAATTTTCCCCTAATGTACTTAAAATTTCTGGAGGGAACATCTTAGTTTCCTCAGTTTTATTTTCTTCAAAACTTAACACAAAACCTATCTTATAACAACTGCTAAGAACAGTTTGATACAGTGAACAAATACATCTATTATTTAACTTTCTTTTCAGTGATGTATAATTATTTCATGTGCTGTTTTATTGTATATTATATCTACTAAAAATAACACCCAAATTTTTCATTGAAAATAATCAATTCATTTTCCAGTTTTTTTATTAAAATATAAATTTTCAATGTTGTGCCAGTTTCCACTGTAGTGAAAAGTGATTTAGTCATGTATGTGTGTGTGCATATGTTTTTAAAAAGTATCTTCCATCATGTTCTATCCCAAGAGATTGGATGTAGTTCCCTTTGCTATACAGTAGGATCTCATTGTTTTTCCATTCTAAATGTAATAGTTTGCATCTATTAACCCTAAATTCCCAGGCCATTTCTCTCCCTGTCTTCTCCCTTGGTGACTATAAGTCCATGCTCTATCTCTGTGAGTGTGTTTCTGTTTTGTGGATATGTTAATTTGTGCCGTATTTTAGATTCTACATACAAGTGATATCATATGGTACTTGTCTTTCTCTTTCTCACTTTACTTAGTATGAGAATCTCATATTGCTGCAAGTGACATTATTTTGTTCTTTTTTATGGCTGAGTAGTATTCCATTGCATATATGTAACACATTTTCTAATCTGTTCATCTGTGGATGGACATTTAGGTTGTTTCCATGTTTTGACTGTTGTGTATATTGCTGTAATGTAGGTGTAGATGTATCTTTTTGAGTTGTATTTTTGTCTGGATATATCTCTTGGAATGGGATTGCTGAATCATATGGTAGTTTTATATTTAATTTTCTAAGGAACATCCATACTATTTTCCATAGTAGTTGTACATTCCTACCAACAGTGAAAGTATGTTCCCTTTTCTCCACATCCTCTATACCAATTGTTATTTGTAGACTTATTCATGATAGTCATTCTGACTGGAGTGAGGGGGCTACCTCAGTGCATTTTTGATTTGCATATCCCTAATAATTAGAGATATTGAACATTGTTTCATGTTCCTATCAGCCATCTGCATGTGTTCTTTGGAAAAATGTCTATTTAGGTCTTCTGGTCATTTTTTGATTGGGTTCTTTGTTGTTTGTTACTGTTAAGTGTATGAGTTGTTTATATATTTTGAAGATTAAGCCCTTGTCTGTTACATTATTTGCAAAGATTTTCTCCCATTGTTTGTCTTGCATTTTGACTTTTGCAATGGTTTGCTTTGCTGTGCAAGACCTTTCAAGTTAATTAAGTTAAGTATTTGTTTTTATTGTCATTATTCTTGGAGGTGAATAAAACAAGATATTGCTGTTAGTTATGGCAAAGGGAATTTTGCACATATTTTCCTCTATGAGTTTTATAATATCTGGTTTTATGTTTAGGTATTTAATTCATTTTGAGTTTATTTTTGTGCATGGTGTTGGAGCATGTTCTACTTTTATGCTTTTACATGTAGCTGCCCATATTGCCCAGAACCACTTAATGAAGAGGTTATCTTTCCTCCATTGTATGTTCTTACATTCTTTGTCATAGATTAGTTGACCCTATGATGCTTGGCTTCATTTCTGGGCTTTCTATACTGTTCCATCAATTTATATTTCTGCTTTTGTGTCAGTACCATACTGTTTTGATTACCATAACTTAGTAATACAGTCTGAAGATTGCAGTTTTTCTTATAGGTCTATTTCAAGCATACCACTCTCAAACTCCAAATTATTTAAAATTTAATTATAGCATCTACCTATTTCAAAAAAGCATGTAGGGCTTCTTTCTTTAGCTAAAAATGGAAAAACAGGACTGAATTTACCCTCTCATCTGAACAATTAAAACATAGAAGTAAGTTAAGAAGCAGCAAATTTACAAGATATTGGATTTCAGGCAACAGAATAAAATAATTTAGAGATAAATAGTAAATACAGTTGGCTGTATTTGGAGTTTGGCTAACTAAGAATACCTCTAATGCCTTAATCTTATACTTTCCATTGCATCTACTTCTATTACATATCCTAATACAAAAACATGGCCAAAGGATTTTATAATTCCTTTCCAAATGTTTTCACTCAATCTTTCCCTTCAGCATTCCCTTCTCTACATTCTACAACAAATAATAGACAACCACGGTGTTGGGGATTGAATTATGCGCCCATCCCTCAAAATGTATATGTTGAAGTCCTAAAACCAGTATTTCAAAATATGACATTATTTCTAAATATGGTCTTTGAAGATGTGGTAACTTAGGTTAAGGTATCTGGGGTGGGCCCAATCCAGTGTAAGTAGTGTCCTTTTAAAAAGGTCATCATGTGAAGATGACAGAGTTCAGGTGATACTTCTGTAGTATCACCAAGAAATGACAAAGGGATGCCAAATATTGCCAGCAAGCCACCAGAAGATACTCAAAAATCATGGAACATATTTTCTTTTATAGCTATCAAAATGAACAAACAATGTGAACACCTTGACCTTGGACTTCCAGCTTCCAGAAATGATGCAAAATTTTGTTGTTTAAGCCATCCAGTTTTTAATAGTTTGTTATAGCAGTCCTAGGAAACTAATTCACCTTGATGCACATCCCATGTATACTCCATAGCTATAAATATTCAGATAAAATTTCAAGAAAATCATGCATTAATTTAAATATTTAACACTCATTGTTGTGATTATAAAAATGTTTATTTTTTTCAAGAGCATCTGAAAACATTATGTTATAGGAGAATTTGTATAGTCAGTAAAATTGGAAGCAAAATGAGAAATTTCGGGTTGGGAGGTCTTACAATAAAGTAGAAAAAAGAACATAACAGAAACCTGAGACCAAATATTTTTATAGGTGACATTTAGATCAGGAATTAGTACAGTTGACAAAAAGTCAGATACCTCTTTTTTTTTTTTCAATATCATAGCATCAAGTCAAAATATTCAAGTTTATATTGCCTATGGACATAATCAAAAGCAGTGGGGAGAATGAGAATATTTCAAATAGGAAGTTTAATGTTAAAGCTACTGAATTTGAATATATAGAGTTGTCTAATCACATATTCAAAAAGAGATATAGTTTTAAATCAGAAATGACTTATTTTGAAACAGCACTTTCCAACTCTTAAATAGTACCAAGGCCAGGAGATTTGTTAACAATAGAGAAATATAATCAGGGTAGTATGTGCAAATTTACACTATTATCTATTTCCAGTGAAAAATGAATATTGAAAATGTAAAGCAGTCAGCAAAGTATGAATTTTGTCCAATAATTTTGTCTGTGATGAACACATTCAAATACATTAAGTAAATGTGCAAATGTAAGATGGATAAGATGAAATTGGAAATATTTTCTGGATTATGAAATATTTATGATCTTAGCAAATATTTGGCTGCTCAGACTTAGACAGGTAGTCTAAGAACTTGTCAAATTACTTTTTATCAAAATATATTAAAGAGTATACTTAATGGAATTCAAAAGACACCATCAAACAATCACAATATAAATTAGACTTTAGAAAGTAAAATTAAGATAAACTGCAGATTATTTTCAAATATATTCCATAAACATTATGTAAAAATATTTTAATATATTAGAAATTAAAATTTGTCAAATATTTATGGTTGCCAAGGTTGGGGAATGGCATGGATGGGGAGTTCAGGGTAAAAAGGTAAAATCTATTACATTTAGAATTGATAAGCAGCAAAGTTGTCTTGCACACACAGGGAGCTGTATCTAGTCTCTTAGAATAGACCATGATGGGAGATAATACAAGAAAGGGAATGTATATACATATATACATATATACATATATATATATATGTATGACTAGGTAATTTTACTGCAAAGCAGAAATTGGCACACCATTCTAAATCAACAATACTTTAATAAAATAATTAAATCAGGAAAAAGTTTTTGACATTAAAAAAATAAAATTAGTCAAATGAGGAGGTTCTCTTGTGGAGCATCAGATTAAGGATCCTTCTGGAGCATCAGGCTAATGTGCAGGATGTGACACAAGCTACAACTGTGGTGCAGGTTCAGAACCTGGCCTGAGATTGTCCATATGCTACTGGTACAACCAAAAAAATTTAAAACATTAAAAAACAAAATTGGTCAAAAAAGCAATTTCTGAAATTACTGTTTTTTTTTTTAAATCCCCTTTGAGTGCTGCCCCTTAAAAATTCAGAATATCTCAGTCACCAACCTTTTTTTTTTTTTTTGGCCACACTCTTGACATGAGGATGTTCCCAGGTCTGGGATAGGACCTGAGCCACAGCAGTGACAATGCCAAATTCTTAATTCTTAGGCCATCAGGGAACTTCTCTAAAATTATCTTGAGTAAATTGTCCTCATTATCTAAGTAAAAACCATTGAATAAAAGTGTTATTACTCTTTCTTATCTAAAAAAGTTTACATCTATTTCTTTCCTTTTTTTTTTTTTTTTTTTTGCCTTTTTAGGGCATTTGGATGTTCCCAGGCTAGGGGTCTAATGCGAGCTATAGCTGCCAGCCTACACCGCAGTCACAGCAATGCCAGATCTGAGCTGAGTCTGCAACCTACACCACAGTTCACAGCAACACTGGATCTTTAACCCATTGATCCAGGCCAGGGATTGAACCTGCAACCTCATGATTCCTAGTCAGATTCGTTTCCACTGCGCCATGATAGGAACTCCTACATCTATTTCTGATTTAATTTTCATTGTTATATTTTCTCTTACTATTCCTCAAATCCATGTCCTTTTCTTTTTCTTTTTTTCAAATGAGATGATAGATGATAATAATGGTAATTCTGAGATGACTGTATTTCTATAACAGAATTTCTTGTTTATAACTGAAATTTCTATCACAAATTATATTCATTTCACTTTAATGTCAAGCTACTTTCAGTCTGTTCCTGAATCAATAAATATTGATAAATATAACACTTTTGCTTTGTCAAGGTTTTGTCAACTATACACACTCATACACACACATACACATGAAAACACACACCAATTTTTTTTAACTTTGGAATTAATTATACTCCTTAAAATCTTAATAGGAAATACTTATGTTCTCAATTCTAGTTTTCAGAATATGCAGTATGAATGGATCAGGATATGAAAACAACACTAAGAATATGATAAAATTAAACTAGGAATTTGTTTAGTAAAATAATTTTAAAAATAGATTATATCATCGTTTTCTGAAAAACAAATAAATAGATTATTTTCGTTGTTTTTCTGACTGAAAGATCCCATTTGAATTTGAATTTTTAGAATTAAATTTCACTAATGAAAAACATTAAAAGAAAGTAAGACTTTTAATGTAGTGGTAAATGTAGTTTTATAACTATATTTAATAAGCTATTATAAAGTAATGAAAAACACATACATATTTTTACTTAAAATAATAGCTGTAAGGAAAATAACATTGAAATATTAATAAATAAATCTGGTGTAGAAATTAGAAAATGTTCTTTTATAAATGTCTTAATATTTCTCATTTCATTTTAATGAGAACATAATAATTTAATTTATTTTAATGAAATGTTAGTGAATAAATTAAACAAAATCAGATTCATAATGAGTGCATTAGGAGGGAACACATAGTACATTGTGATGAATTGCTAATGCTTAGAAGGTAATTATTAAAATTACTGGATAATAGATCTAAATTTCAGTAAGAGCTAGATATATTACAAAGAACAAAACCAGCTTTTGAAAGATTTCTCATTAATCAAAAATAACATACCACATTTGTCATTCAATATCAATAGAAATTTGTTGCTCCCACACTGTATATGTTCTCCTTTCTTCACCAACCTAAACTCAACATCAGATACAATCACTCTACCTCATCAAACACTTCTATTAGGTGTGTGTCTATGCGTGTGTGTGTGTGAACATTTGAAAGATTGGACTGATTTCAGATTTTTGACACAATAGAAGACAAACAAAGTCATGAAAACACCAAAACACAAGAGGCATTTATCTTGCTCAAGTCTATTCTACCTGTGGCACTGATGTGTGCTGCATCTTTTACCAAAAACACAAAGTGTTTTGATTATCCTGTTGACTAGGATTAAAAAAAAAATCCTAAAGTAAATATGAGTGTGAATATTGAAGGGAAAAAAAAATCAAGCAGATGAAAAAATGCTCAACATTGCTAATTATTAGAGAAATACAAATCAATACTATAATGGATGTGAAAATGGTCATCATCATGAAAAACTACAAACAATAAATGCTGTAAAGGGTGTGTATAAATAGGAAATTTACTACACTATTTGTGGGAAATTATATTGCTACAATAACTATGGAGAACCATGTGGCTATTCCTTAAAAAATATAGAACTACCATATGATTCAGCAATCTTACTCCTGCATGTATATCCAGAGAAAACCACAATTTAGAAAGATATATGGATTCTAATGTTCACTGAAGCACTATTTACAATAGCCAAAGCATGGAGGCAACCTAAATAAATGTACAGGAACAGAGGAATGAATAAAGATTTATTCATTTTGTACAATGGAATACTAGCCATAAAAAATGAAATAATTCCATTTGCAGCAACATGATGGACATAAAAGTTATCATGTAATGAAGTCAACCATACAGAGAAAGACAATGATCATATGAGATCAATAATATGTGGAATCTAATTTAAAATAATACAAAAAAATATTCACAAAATTAAATAAACTCAAAGTTCAAAACCAAACATGTTTACTGAAGTGGAAACTTGGAGGGGAGGGATAAATTAGGAGATTGAGATTAACATACACACACTACCATATACAAAATATATCACATATATATATATATAATAGTATAGTAACAAGGACCTACTGTATAGCACAGGGATATAGAATCAGTAGTTTTTAAATAAATTATAAGGAAAATAACCTGAAAAGGAATGGATGTGCATGTATATGTATAACTGATTCACTTTGCTGCACACCTGAAACTAAACACAACATTGTACCTCTACTCTGCTCCAATATATTTTTTAAAAAATTCATCAATGAATATGTGCCACTAACTCAAGTACATTTATCACTTATTACCTCCATCTCAAGTAATTTCCTTCCCTATACTCTATATGTTCCTTTTTTCCTTTTGAAGAAAATCTATTCTTATGTGTATACCTTAAATAATGTTCTGCACTGTTTGACCCAAAGGTCTCTCCCTGCATGAACTCTTTGGGTCATCCTATATACTTCTAAAAGAAAAGGATCATATATATTTCTAATATCTTCCAAATGCTTTCTTCCTTCCAAAAACTGACTCTTGAACTTTGGGCGAATATATTGAACTTATGCCAGACAGCAACATGTATAAATCTTTATATAAATTCTTTTTCCTTAGATTGCTTATTCTGGAGAAAATTATTTTCATTTATGCAGTTTTTCTTTCAGAAAAAAATGAAAAAAAAATTCCTCTGTAATTTCTTATCCCTACTTACATCTCAAATGTAACTAAAAAGTCATATAAAAAGTTGTTTACAAAAACTATTGCAGAAGCAAAACCGAGTAGTTATGTTGTGAGCCAAACAGGAAGTTAAAACTACCACGAGACACCACCTCACACCAGTCAGAATGGCCATCATCAATAAGTCCACAAATAACAAATGTTGGAGGGGGTGTGGAGAAAAGGGAACCCTCCTGCACTTTTGGTGAGAATGTAAGCTGGTACAACCACTATGGAGAACAGTATGGAGATACCTTAGAAATCTATTCATAGAACTACCATATGACACAGCAATTCCACTCTTGGGCATATATCTGGACAAAGCTTTCCTTAAAAAAGACACATGCCCCTGCATGTTCACTGCAGCACTATTCATAATAGCCAAGACATGGAAACAAGCTACATGTCCATTGAGAGTTGAATGGATTCAGATGATGTGGTATGTATCCATGATGGAATACTACTCAGCCATAAAATTTACAAAATAATGCCATTTGCAGCAACATGGATGGAACTAGAGACTCTCATACTAAGTGAAGTAAGTCAGAAAGCAAAAAAACATATACCATATTGTATCACTTATATCTGGAATCTCATATATGGCACAAAATGAACTTTTCCACAGAAAAGAAACTCATGGATTTGGAATACAGACTTGTGGTTGCCAAGGGGGAGAGAGTAGGGGAGGGTGTGGAATGGTCTTGGAATCTGGGTTTAATAGAGGCAAACTATTGCCTTTGGAATGGATGAACAATGAGATCCCACTGTATAGCACTGGGAAACATATCTAGTCACTTATGATGGAATATGATGGAGGATAATGTGAGAAAAAGAATGTATATATGTATGTGTGACTGGGTCACTTTGCTGTACACTAGATAACTGACAGAACACTATAAACCAGCTATAATGGAAAAATCATTTAAAGAAAAAAGAAAACAAGCATCTTCATTTTTTGATGATCCCAATATGATTTATATGCCCATTAAATTTGAGAAGCCCTGACATGCATTAAGTTGGAGGAGTAATAATGTAGTAATTAATGGTATGTCTCAATTATTTACTGCATCCAATTGGAGAGCTAAGTAAAATTGCAAAACACAGTGATTAATATTCTAGGAATGTACAGAGAGCACTGCTCTTTGATCACTTTTTAAGACCACAAACGGATTCTAGCGAAGTCAGAGAAAGCTTCCCATAATAGGTGACTCCTAGAACTGAGGTAAGACTTGAATGAAGAAGAGAAAGCAATTAATCAATATAAGTAAATGTTTGATACATAAAGATATGATACACTTCCTAAGTACAGATGTTATATCATATTCATCTTTTATTAACAATAGTTCCTGGTCCTTAATAAATATATATTGGATGAATAAATAAAAGTTTGAATGTATTCCCTTCATACTCAATGGTTCTCTCCACCTTAATTCTTGCCAAGCTAGTTGCAAATATGTGGAAAATTCCATTCATTACCAACATATATGACATATTCTTTTTTTTTTTTTTGTCTTTTTGCTATTTCTTGGGCCGCTCCCACGGTATATGGAGGTTCCCAGGCTAGGGGTCCAATCGGAGCTGTAGCCACCGGCCTACACCAAAGCCACAGCAACGCGGGATCTGAGCCGCGTCTGCAACCTACACCACAGCTCACGGCAACACCGGATTGTCAACCCACTGAGCAAGGGCAGGGACCGAACCCGCAACATCATAGTTCCTAGTTGGATTTGTTAACCACTGCGCCATGACAGGAACTCCTATATGACATATTCTAATGTGGAAGGATGTTTATTTTGTATTTGGTCAACTTAGGTATCTACAAAATAGGAATAAAAGAGACTGCAAAATTATAGCAAGCTATCCAAATCTATGTTGTCTACTCTTATGTCTCTAATTCTTTAAAATATAGAAAGTTTTTTTTTAATTTTTAAATATAAATTAATGTTTATCTCAGTAATATTATGTGCTTTTACTGAGAATCATATGAATAAATATTAAATTTAGTTACTGTTTTACAATTAAACAAATATCTCCCTCTCTTTTTCTTAGAAAAATTATTAGCAATATAAAAATTATTTTTCATATCATAGTCATCAACTACATGTTATATAGTAATTCAACAGAGATCCATTCAGATATAAAATGAATTGCTACATTCCTTACTAAAATATTTTTCTTTTAAAATATATGGTATAGAAATTTTTTTTACTATAACAGTGAAATTTCTTTTGGAATAAATACCTTTTTTAAACTTTTAGTTTGAGTATATTCTATGCCCAAATCAGTGAAAATTATGAACAATTGTCTATGAATTACAATAGTACACCTACAAGGAGAGATTTACTGTTTGCTAATTGACTTAAACATGTACAATGCTCTGTGATACAAATTACCTTAATGTTAATCAACACTATGTGGCAAAATGACAAAATTCATTCTCCTTTAGCACATATGAAAATATTTCTCACCTTTTGTAAACTATCTTTAATATGGGAAGTATACAATGACCAGAAATCAACACTATTCCTAATTTCATTGATCATATTAAATCACTATAGCAAATTAAATCTAACAAATTCACTTAGAAAAACACACTTGTACCATATTTAGAGCAACAATTTCTTACCTACAAGCTGTACTCTTTACCAATATTTCAAAATCTATACTTATTAGAGAAAAGGGTTTACAAGTATAGTGCTTCAATTTTTATTAAGTTTTCTTCGCACTATAATCAGGCCTGCAAGTAAAAACTCAGGTTTCAGTCCACATCTGAAGAAAGATTTGATATATACTCATGTCAAATATAGGATTGCAGTTTATTTCTTTTCTAGGAAATAAATTGCTATTTCAAAAATTTCTTTCTTTCCCCTAGTACTTCTATTGCTTCCCTTCTACTTTAAATTAGAATTACCTAGATATATGGATTCCATCACAGTGCTCTACCTGCAATAAATTATGATCTAAAATTAATGGTATTATCAGATTTACAAAATCTTATGAAGTACATAAGTCACCTTGTAATATTTTAAATAATATAACTGATTTTTTCTATTTGCAATTATTTTACTTTTGAAATATTAAAAAATATTTTCTCTGTTTCATGAGACCTACATGTGCATAACAAGCATTTTTTCTTACTAGTTAACATTTAAAGCACAATTTTTCTCTTTTTTCTGTTTAGAAAAATTGTTAGCTAATATGGTAACAGATTTTTTTTAAATCTCAACCTTGTTGAGTTTCATTGGGTATATACAGAAATTGTCAAAAAATAAGAGTAAGAAAAATAGCACTCAGCAAATTGTGGGATAAGTGGTGAGAAATGTGTTCATGGATGAGATAAAATATTTAAAAGTATCTTTTTTTTTAAACTGTCAGTCGTTCGGCTTTTCCCTGAACTCTGATTCTCTAAGTTTACAATTAGAAATAAATATATCAACCCTGACAAGATTACTCCATATTTCAGCCATGACTTTCAAGTAAAATTGAGTAAATATGCTGAAAAGAAATAAAAGAAAAAGTATGTATATACAGTTACTCATATCTTGAAGGATAAGATCTAAGATATTGGGAAATGAAAACTTTTACTTGCATTTATTGATTTTAAAGTGAGAAAACAGGAATATGAAAAACCGGTGGTTTTAGGAATAAGGACTATCACAATATCTCAATACTTAATTAAATTTTTGAGAAATGAAGAAAATGATAGGTTTACACACAAAGATATTCAATTTTTAATTATTTTGCAAGAAATAGATTGGGTTTTCTGTCTCTTCATTTATTAAAAGGAAGGGCAGGGATCTGAATTGTCAGCCACAATAAAGAAAAAAACAAAGCTAGATTTTACTGGTAACATAAGGCAAGCCATCAGAGAGATAATGATGAAAAGATAACATTCCTATTATCTTAGAGTTCCACATCAAGTTTTTCATACTTTCAGCTTTGTTCTCTAAAATGTAGCTTTTTTTCAAAAGAGTCACAGAGTTTACTCCTTGTTAATCTCTACATATAGACTATTCTTTTTTGCTTTTAGTGCTCTAAAATAAATGTATAATATCAGGTATATTTATTTTATTTTTATTTTTTTAGATACCTTGCTTTTTCTACATGAGAGGTGTAAAATTTTCTCTTAATTCAAGTTATCAGAATACTTGGTGACTTTGAAAAAAATTATTATTCTGAGAATTCTATGGATTCTTAGCCTGCCAATCAAGATCATGTCTTCAGCTCAGAGAAATAATTTTCTATAGATTTAATTATCACACTTCCTCCAACAGTATTACGGATTGAATGATATGGGTCACTCTACTTATAGAGTCCACAGATCTTCAAGCCCACAGTTTATCAAGAATTGGCTGCATTGTTGGTCTTCACTGGATCACTCCGAACTGTTCTCTAGGTTCCTGCCCACACCAAAGAGGAGAAAAATCTTGTATTGTTTTGTTTCTGCCCTATTCTGTACTTAATCCAACTGACCAAAGCTCTTATGGAGAAAAGTAAAGATTGACGTGAAAATTTAAAGGAATATATTTTTTTTTTAAAAAAAAGAGGTCTTGTTTTGGAGGGTGAACTAACAAGAAAATGGAATTAGACCTCAGTTCCCCAAGTCCTGATTGCTATTTCAAAGCCCAAGCTGAAACATTCAAGGTAGATCTATTGGCTTAAACTGGATAGGTTTCTTAACAGAAAAAAAAAATGTAGTCAGATCTTTCCAATTTCTAGTAAAAAGAGAATGGAACAAATTACAGATAATGGAATATTTACAATGTTCCTATTTCCAAAGGGTGGTTTAATTCACTGTCTTTTTCCTTTACTTATTTCCTTCTATCCTTCCTGCTTATTTCACTCTTTTTAACCTTACTTTTATATTTTATACATGGAGTCAGAAAATCTGCTAGGCAAAATTGTATGTGATTGTTTGTCACTATAAATTCAAATATTATTAATTCAATGTATTTTCCAATTTGTAGCATTCAAATTATTTGCTTCATTTTTGCCTTCTGGACAAACTTAACTGTGTAATTTATTATTACATATATCTGAGGTTTGCAAAGTATAGATACTGACTGAACAACCACTTTCCAGAAACAACTTTACACTAAGTAAGGAAGACCTAAATCTTTGGTGGTCAGTGTTTATTTTCACATAAAAAAAAGCACCGTGGCACATTTAATATATTAAGGTTCAAATGAAGTAAAACACAAATAAAATGTTTAAGATCTACATTCCATTATTCTTTAACTGAAATTGATTTTTATAAATAGATCTTCATCAGGGTGTTTATAAGTCATTTGTCTTTCTAATTTAATGTGTGTTTTGTATATGAATATGAAAATTGTGGCCTTGATTAAACTTTTTTCCTAAAAGATGAGATGAAGTTTTATTGACTTCCATATATTTTTGTGAAACAAGAAGGAGGCATATCACATCTTGTTCATTCATTTTCTTTGAAAGTCTATAGTCTGAATAAAAATTTTAATTTGATTATTCTAACATACTTCCTATTTGATGGCTGGGCAAATTTTCAGAAATATGTATAAGATTTAAAACATTCAGGATATCCAACTTGCAGAATGAATTTATTACAGTTTTTTCTATATTTACTAATGTCACTAGAAAGCATATTACATCTTAAGTATTTTGCAACAAAATTCTGACAAAATATATGTAAGTTCTATGGTGTGTTAAGTGTCAACACTTACATTTTCCCAAGTTCTCATTGATACCATGATTGAGTTACTATGACATTTACTTCCAAACCTAGATTAATATTAACAAGCCAACAAATAACTAATGCTGGAGAGGGTGTGGAGAAAATGGTACCCTCCTACACTATTGGTGGGAGTGCAAACTGGTACAACCACTATGGAAAACAGTATGGAGGTACATCAGAAAACTAAATATAGAACTACACTATTACCCAGCAATCCCACTCTTGGGCATATATCTGGAAAAAACTTTCCTTGAGAAACATACATGCACCCATATGTTCATAGCAGCCCTATTCAAAATATCCAATAAATGGAAAAAATCTAAATGTCCATCAACAGATGAGTGGATTCAGAACATGTGCATACATACAAATGGAATACTACTTAGCCGTTAAAAAGAAAAAAATAATGCCTTTTGCAGCAACATGGATGGAACTATATACTCTTATGCTAAGTGAAGTGAGAAAGAGAAAGGCAAATACCATATGATATCATTATATATGGAATATAATACACTAGAAAAATGAAACTTTCCACAGAAAAAGAACTCATGCACTTGTAGTACAGGTTGGTGGTTGCCAAGAGGAGTGGGAGGGAGTGTGGTGGACTGGGAGTCTGGACTACTGCCTTTGGAATGGATAAGCAATGATTATCCTGCTGTACAGCACAGGGAACTATATCTAGTCACTTGTGTTGCAACATGATGGAGGATAATTTGAGAAAAAGAATATGTATATAGGGGTGACTTGGTCACTTTTTTATACAGTAGAAATTGACAGGACACTGTAAACCAACTATAATGCAAAAAATAAAAATCATTAAATAAGATCAAAAAAGAAAATATATTGCATACATAGTACCATTCTCCCATCTCAGTCCTATTGTAAGCAGAATTTGGTATAACAATGATGCTTATGGAATATGAAAATTATTTCACATTCCTTCTATCTTGGTTATGTGGACAAACAGTATCAATTTATTTCAATTGGAAAGGTAGACAAAATTATTTTCCCACTTTATTCTACAGTTGGTTGGCCCTAATTATTTCAACACACAGACATGCACACCCTATGCAATGGTCCCTCTTTCCATGCTCATTAATAATTTCACATATGTTATTAGCAAGAATGATTTTCTGGGAAATGTGTATCTGTTAATAAGAGTAAAAACTATACTAATGCATTTTCAAAAATTCTGTGGTTTAAATAAAATAGAACTATACTTCTTTCACAGAGTTATCTAGATGAGAGGGGTTCTGGACTTTAGAGAAGTTCAGTTCTAAGGTTTTCAAGTGAAAGAACTAGCAAGTTGGCTCTAATTTCTTCAAACTCTTGATTCCCTCTCTGAGTTCAAGGCAGCCATTTTGCCATCTCTCAACCAGCAGAAATGGGAAAAAAATGCAATCCAATGTATATTATTTTATCAGACAAAGCAACACTATCATATATTTATTTGTATTTTATTGATGAACAATAAATCCATTTTCAAAAATTCTCATTTTCCAGAAGGATGCCTACAGCTAGCATGGTAAATAGAGCTTCTGTTCCATGACTGGCTAGAACCAGTTATGTTGGTATTGAACATATAGAATAAAATAAGGATTTTCATATTTGCATGTGTAGTTTAACAACATATGCATATGTGAAAGAATAACAGAATATTATTGAAATGTTGCATTAGGATTTGGGATTTATAACACAATCATGACATTTGCATCCTACTGATTCCATGGGGTACAAGGTATTTTTTCATTGTCATAATATATTGAGGGTGACACTGGTATTCAGTGATCACAAGTCAAGAATGATAAGTACTCTATAATACATAGAATAGTCTTAAACAAACACATTAAGAGACACTGATAAGCTCATATTTATGTAGATAGATACATATAAATGGCCATCAACTTCAAAATTAAAAATATAGGCATGTATGTAGATTATATGCCATATAGATCACATTAAATATACCATATCAATCATGCAGTCAATTATTCCTTTGGTAATGTCTAACTCCACATGAGCCTTATGCTCCTGGAAAGCAGCATCCCCATAATTTTGTGTTCCAGGAAATGGTTCACCCGTGAAGTACAACCCTTCCCCGTTTGACTCAGAAATGCCTCCCTCATTTACCTATGGTAAGGTCAGAGATAGACTTTCCACATTCCTATCCTATGTCTTGTAAATGATTCGCTCTTTGTATCAACTGACTAACCTGGTAAATACACCTGCTAATTTGACTGGACCAAATTTTAGTTAATTTTTTCTCCTCTCAAGGCCCAGAACTCTGAACCATTATCAGTCTGTGGCAAGATCTGAATATGGAACATCCTGTCCTTAACTGCCCCTCCCAACAATCTGATAATTTCAAAGAAAGATATTTCCTATTCAACTGTCTTATCAGGTCCCCTTCAACTGAATCCCCAATACCCAATACTTATTGTCTTGTTTAGCCCTCAATATAAATGCAAATCCCCCTTTGCCTGACCTGTGAAATGGTCATATGGTCTCAAAGTTTTTCCTCAAATAAATTATCTCCTTACCCAAATCCAGATTTATCACTCATTCAATAAATATTTATTGAGTATTTATAATATACTGAAAAATAACTACACAGGATTTGCCAGACTTCTTTGGTAAGACCCATGTTAATCAAATGATATGTATTATTTTAAATTGAATGGCTCCAGAGGGTTCCTCTGAGAAAGCAATATTATAGTTTACTCTTAAAATGGAAAAAGAAGCATACTTTTCCATTTGACTCACAAATTCCTCCTTCATTTACCTGTGGTAAAGTCAGATGTAGACTTTCCAAATATTTATCCTGTGTCTCATAAATGATTAGCTATTTGTATCAAACAAACAACCTGATCAACAATAATGTATTTTAATATAGATATAACTAATATTGTCTTTTTAAACCATTCTAATCATTAAAAGAGATCATCTATCCCATGTGAAACTCTAGAGTATGACAGATTTATGAGGAAAATTCCAACTTCCTTCTTTAATGAACAATTAAATACTCAAAGTGACACACATGAATTTTGATTGTCTTGTGACTTTCAAATATCTTTCCCACTTCCATTCATAACAGAGGATATACAATGGCATATTTTGTCTACTGGTCTGTAGACAGTCAATAAAATTAAATGATCACAATATACAAAAGTTTAATATAAAGTCATTTATAATAAAATAGTTTTGATATGTTTTAGCATTCTAACTCTTGTATATTATCATTAAGACCAGACTTCCAGCTGTGTAGCACTGGAAACTATGTCTGGTCACTTATGATGGAGCATGATAAAGTGAGAAAAAAGAATATATGCATGTATGTGTAACTGGGTCACCATGCTGTACAGTAGAAAATTGTCAGAACACTGTAAACTAGCTATAATGGAAAAAAAATCATAAAAAATATCCAGACATCCAATGTTCCATAATTCTTCCCCTCATTGGAGCATTGCAGTTTGGAGGTGAAAAAGCCAAAATGAAACTCAAATGACCTGGAATCTTTTTTCCTTAGTTTAAACTCCTCAACTTTCTCTATTTTGAGCTTTAGGTTGTTAGAGAGAGAGAGAGAGAACACTTAATAGCAGAGCCCAGTGGATTTGAAAACCCTGAGGGCACAACGTAAGAGTGTGTCACCTTACCCCCTCATCTTTCCTACCATGAACAATTTTTCTCCTGCTGCTTTTTTTTTTTCAGCTTCTGCCTGCAAGAGATAGTGTCTTTCCATTTAGTATACATGCAGTTGTCAGATCGCACTGACTTTTGAAAATAATACTCCTATTCTAATTAGTTTAAATTTAAATCATTATTCTGACACTTTTTTGTTTCTGTGAAGATCTTTATACAGTTCCTTGCATTGTTTTAAGGGATATTGAGTTGGGCTAAGTATGACACCAACAGGTGAAATACTATGAAAAATATCCTTGGCTATAACAGATAATTAAAGTATAATAATTATAAACACTAATTAAAAATTAAAGTATAATAATTATAAACACATCATTAGCAATTTATGTGGTTATTTATAATAACCGCACATTCTAATAAAAAACATTCCAGAGAGACAGCCTAAATCAAAATTGTAAAATATGTTCAAAAAATAAAATGTGTTCAGAATGCTAATTGTGTGATTGGTATTTACATATATCTCAAATTTTAAGGCACTGTATTGAAAGGCATTGATTGTTAACCTTATATGTTTTCTAGAATAAAGCAGGGTATGTAGAAGAAAAATAACTGGATTAGGGATCCTTATACTTTGTAGAAATAAATTGTTTTTGTCCCTAAATTTAAGAATTTTATAATAGGAATGAATTACAGTGATCATAACCCCTAAGAGAAAAAAATTAAACAGGATAGTTTTGGCATTAGTAACCAAAACTAATGAGGCCGTGCTATTGGGATGTATAATTTTGTGGGTCTGTGAATATGTTTTCTCTTTTCTCTTTTGGGGAGAGTGAGTGACAAAATATGAATGATTTTCCTTACTCAACTATACTACTACTCCCTTAATGATGTTATTTTTATTATATTAAACACAACCTAAATGTAATTAATGGAATAACTTTGAGAAAAAAAATGACAGTGATTATGACATTTCAAAGTCATTTGTTTTATTCCAGTGAGAGAAAATTAGTGCCTATAAGGATTAGAAGAAATAATAAAAATAATTTGCAAGGTCTTAAGTTATGTCTTAAGAGAATAAATGACACAAAGAATAGGAGATAGAAAACACATATATGAGGTGCTTATTAGTATCACAAATAAATTTTAGAGCAAATGAGCAACTGCACTCTAAATTTTATGGACAAGTGAGTATTTATATCTTATGAAAATATTTTTACTTTTCCTTACAATGAAGTTGATATGCAATTTCATACTTACTATAATGGAATATGCAAGAATACATACATATTTATAAAAAATAATATAATTGCTATTCCTTTAGTGCCATCAATGTATTAAACAAAAATTTTATTGAGGTTAATTTGTTTTAATTTGTATTTTTATAATGATTTTTATTTTTTCATTATAGTTGGTTTACAGTGTTCTGTCATTTTTTAAGAGTAAAATTCAAAGTTTATAATTCACAAAAAAAAATTCACCTAATGTGTTTAATTTAAATACTATATTTTTGGAAAATATTTGTGAAATAATCACTATAAAAAACTTTTGGTTGATACTTCCACATGCATATTTACATAAGTAATATTAGTGATTCATATTTCTTTGTTTATTCCTCAAATAACTAACTCTATTAATCTATTTTATGTATTCATTACTACCAAAAATTTGTATTGAATAAGTACTATGGTCAAGTAAAATTCTAAAATATACTAATTTTTTCTAACCTAGATTTAGAGATAAATTTGAAATTATTTTTAAGACAAACAACAAATATTCCTGACTTATCTCTACCAGTTATTTTCCTTCCTAGCAATATTCTTGAGGTAATAATTTTCCAAATACTGGTGATTGAATGATGAAATGAATATAATATATTTTTAAAATTTACTGTTGTGCTACTCTATCAGAGGAACTGACATGTAATTTGTGTCTATAGCTCTTATGTTATTAACCTCTTATTTGATGGAAAATGAAAAGATCATGTGCAGAGGACAATGGAATATTGTTTAGACAAGTTATCACATATACGATATATTTGGAATTGATCATGCTACAGTTCACTCTTTTAATCCAACTCATAAATTGGGTGATTTTTTTAAGCTCCCTAGCACCACAAACCATTTAGCTGACAAGCTTTGAAATTTTTGTGTTCTCTGTTTATTGATTTCCAATGGATTTCTCATCTAAACTTATGAATGTGAACCTATACTCAGAAAAGATGTACTTTTGTTCCCACCACGCATTCCAAGAGGACTCTAATAATAGAATGTATCTCTAAAAACATAGATCAAGGAATAAAATGAGGAAATAGTCTTTAAGCTTATATAAAATAAAATTAATAATGCAAATAAGGCAACCAAATAGGTTTGTGATGATCATAAAAATAGCAAGAAAAGAACTGAAGGCAAATTTTTGTCTAATAATAACTTCACCTTCCATATAAGTATCTAAGAATATTTGTATACATATTTACTAATAAGACAGAGTTTTTTGTAAAAAAAAAGTTTCATAATCATAGAGAAATACATGTCTGCACAATGTTAAAAAAAAATCTTTTCTTAACTAGTTTTGGAGTACTGAGTATGTGGGAAAAATTAACATCATTAAAGATGGATTGAACCAACAAACTTCTATAATTCAAACCTGCTTCCTGAATCTAACATAATCGAAACTATGTTACCTTTTCAAAATTATTTATTGGGTCCAGAGAGCAAGAGATACTGAAAGACAAAAGAAATAACACAAAGCCAATGGTATCCATGGAGTATTACATTAGTCAGAAAATGCAGCACAAATATAAGTTTGCCATGAGGATGTTAGTGCAAATAACCAATAGAATATTTTAATCTTTTGTTTTAAAAGCTGAGTCAGAAATAACTTTTAGGTAAATTAACCAAATTAATTTGCATAGTAAGCTATAATCCTCCAAATTGATTTCTTTAGAAATATTTTCTTTTAACTTTCTGCATGTCTAAATAAGAATAAAATTTAAAAATAAAATCTACTGGTGCAAACATTTGCCTTGGCAATTTGGAATCATGGGAATTTGAAGAATATAGATTCAAATAGGTTTGATTTTTCTATATATACTGATTTTGATTTTTTTTTCCATTTATAGCTGGTTTACAGTGTTCTGTCAATTTTTTACTCTACAGCATGGTGACCCGGTTACACATACATGTATACATTCTTTTTTCTCACATTATCATGCTCTATCATAAGTGACCAGACACAGTTCCCAGTGCTACACAGCAGAATCTCATTGCTAATCCATTAAAAAGGCAATAGTCTGCATCTTTTAACCCCAAGCACCCATTCATCCCACTCCCTCACCCTCCCCCTTAGCAACCACAAGTCTATTCTGCAAGTTCATGACTTTCTTTTCTGTAGAAAGGTTCATTTGTGCTATATATTTGATTCCAGATATGTGATATCATATGGTATTTGTCTTTCTCTTTCTGACTTAACTTCACTCAGGCTGAGAGTCTCTAGTTGCATCCATGTTGCTGAAAATGGCATTATTTTGTTCTTTTTGATGGCTGAGTAGTATTCTGTTTTTTTATATATACGACACTTTCCTAATCCAATCATCCGTTGATGGATATTTGGGTTGTTTCCATGTCTTGGCTATTATGAATAGTGCTGCAATGAATATGTGGGTACATGTGTCTTTTTCAGGAAAGTTTTGTCTGGATATATGTCCAAGAGTGGGATTGCTGGGTCATATGGTAGCTCTATAATTAGTTTTTCTAAGGTACCTCCATACTGTTTTCCATGGTGGTTGTACCAGCTTACGTTCCCACCAACAGTGCAGGAGGGTTCCCTTTTCTCCACACTGTCTCCAGAATTTGCTCTTTGTAGATTTATTAATGATGGCCATTCTGACTGGTGTGAGGTGGTACCTCGTGGTAGTATTGATTTGTATTTCTCTAATAATCGGTGATATTGAGCATTTTTTCTTGGTCTTTTGCCCACTTTTCAATTAGGTGGTTGGATTTTTTGCTGTTGAGTTGTATAAGTTATTTGCATCTTTTAGATATTAAGCCCTTGTCAATTGCATAATTTGAAACCATTCTCTCTCATTCTATAATTTGTCTTTTTGTTTTCTTTTTGGTTTCCTTTGCTGTGCAAAAGTTTGTAAGTTTGATTTTTATTAGACCACTTACAGGGCTGACTTTGTGAGCACAAGAGCTCTGCAATTATTTGCACAGGGATCCAAGCTCTGAAATGTACTGCTTTTGGTTTAATGCTCTGCTATCATCCTCTTGTGACTTTATTTATTTATTAATTTTTCTTTTTGAACATGCCCATGGCGTGAGGAAGTTCCTGGGCCAGGGGTCAAATCTGTAGCATAGCAGTGACAATGGACAAGGTATGTCCACCTTCTTTTGATTTTTAGTAATTTTGATCTTTGAAATCTCGTGCTATAAATCCAATGAGACAATAAATTATGTGTGAGAGCAGAAGAGATGCATGCATTTTATACCCGTTGCTATTTCTTGCTGCCCTATTCATATACAGCATATCTGATGTTCCAAGAGCACAGAATTATAGTAGTCTCATGATATGTGTGTGTTCAGTGAGATTCAAAACAAGTGCAAAGAAAGCTTATTACAATTTACTATTGATTAATTACAAGGACTGAATAACCTTGAGAGACTGCACTTTCAATTTGAACAAGAACCTGCTCCAAATGCAGAAAAATGCCACTGGCATTTGAAAAAACATGAATACTCAAGGGACTCTATCATATCATCTCTTTTTATATTAGTCCCTGTATTAGTCAATCACTTACACAGAAAATGGTGACATAGAAAAAGAAATAGAAGGCAACCCATATTTCCTTTTCCTTTCGGTCTCTACTTATTCATTAACAAACAAAACATAGAGAGTGTCTAATAGAATGTGCATATGTCAAGAAGTAAAACCAACTAAGGGTTTTTCAGTGTTTCCATTTTGCTGTTGAAAACAAAATATAAAAGCAAATATGCAGTACAAAAACCATGTTGTATAATTTGGTAATGTATATTATTTATATGATCCTATATTTCGATTTTAAACTGGAATTGCACATTATAAGGGTAAAAGGTAAAATTCATGCTGGATTATTTAAAAATTTAATTTTTTAGGATATTGAACAATAAATAAAAGCCATCATGTCCAGTTGTGAAAGAGAGATGGATGAAATAAAAATGTTTCAATTTGTAGTATCCTTACCAGTATTTTTTTCCTACTCTTTGAGCAAGTGTCCAATGTCTTCATTTTGCAAGGTACCCTGGGATTTATGTAGCCAGCACTTATCACCCGGTCTGTTAGCCTCCACTATTGGAGTACAAGTGGGAACCCCATATGCCTGCATGGTTTCCATTCTTTCTTTGAATCTAGAGAAATCACAGGTACTTCAAATGGGGAAAAACTAAAAGTCAACTATCAGTTAGCTGGAATCCTTGTATCCAATATAAGCATTTTGTGAGCCTCACAATTTCCCTCCCTTGAGTAACTACCTCTCCTTTCCCCTGGGAACTAACAGAGTCCTCAGCAGTATTTACCTTGTGGATATTAGTCATCACCCATGCTTAAAGCCTGGTTAGGACTCCTCTCTTCTTCTCAGATTCTAATTCCTGTTGTAGTCTGTGCAATATTTTTTCTAATTCCACTTACCTCTCCTCTTAACTACTGTACTTAACTACTACTTTACTGAAACTGCACACTGGAATTTATGTTTGACCATTTAAAAATCCCCTCCTTCTTTATATTCTTTTCTCAATATTACTTTCAATTTCTTTTCCTGGAAATTTGAGCTTTTAAGAAGACACTAATTTCCATTAATCCCTTTAAATTGTGGCTTCATTTACTTCTATAAACCTTTGTACCAACAGGACTGTAAATGGGATGGTTTGTCTTAGACTATTATTTTGTTTTCCCTG
Organism: Phacochoerus africanus; assembly: GCF_016906955.1. Lineage (NCBI taxonomy): Eukaryota > Metazoa > Chordata > Mammalia > Artiodactyla > Suidae > Phacochoerus > Phacochoerus africanus. The sequence continues at coordinate 36,969,552 of NC_062556.1, read as the reverse complement.
CTGACTCACATATCATTAGGCTTGACCCACAATTGTCCTTACTCTTTGCAGTTAGTGTAGATTTCACTACTGCCTAGTCTTCGACAATTTAAGCTCTAGATTCACACCAGGTTTGCTAACAAACTATCACTCTTATCACAATTGTTGGTGACTTTTTTCATGTTGTCACTAAGTCTCCTTTCTAATAGACTTGTTCTCCTTCCACTTCAGTCACTCATCTTCCCCATGGTCATATACCAGGCATTTTAATTATACATAACTTGAATTCCTATATAATATTAATTTAAAATATCTCACTCTAAAATCACTGCCTCCTATCCTTCAAGCTCATTCACTTTAGAAATGCTTTCATTAATCCTTTATTTAACCAACCTAAATTCCATTCTTGATTATTATTAACTCCTTTCTTAATTCCTGGATATCCTTGCTTTAAGTATTTCATTTTTTGAGAGATTAATTAATTTCATTTTGAATCAATAAATGTATACAACCAAATAATTTTCAACAGAATTTTCACATCTTTTAAAAACACAATTTTTTTCTTAATATTTTTAAAAGTTGTAAGGTAAATAGGAAGCTCTAGAGAGAATGAAGTAATGACTATGCAGGATTAGTTATGAATTGAACCATTTAAATTTTTTATTCAATTAACATTTAAGTTTTATCACTGAGAGATTTGTATACATAAAATAAATTAGAACAAATCATCTTTAAAGATAAATTATAGAGCAAATATGCATGCTCAGCAATAAGACTATCATCTGGAATTCTTTGCTAACTTAGGAAAATTCACATACCTCACTTTCCAATTAAGTGACATATATACAGATAAGCCTAAAGCAAGGATCCCCTTAGCAGTTCATTCCATTCAGAGCAGCAAGAAAACAGACAGGCTGTTCATTCTCTCCCATGTCTCTTGTACAGACTGTAGCAGCTGCTGCTGTGACAGGCTGTCTGTCTTGTCATTTCTTTATTCATTTTCACAGCTGCAAACAGGATCTATTCTTATGACTAAGAATTTGCATAGAAATTCATCTTGACAAAGCAGGTCTCAAATATTTATATTAGTACATATACTGATACAAAAATTTACATTTATTTTTCTTTGAATAAATATGGTTTCTTGAAATTTAATTATTTTTTGCAGTGATCACATGTGGTGCTAATCAAGAAAACTTTGGGTACACAATATTTACAAAAACTAGTTTGTTCTCAAGAATTACATGGAACTTTATATGTGTATATATTAAATATTTTTATTTAGTTCTCTTTCAGATAACTACTTCCATTAGTGATATGAATCCATTGTGATACACTATTAAGCACTTTTATTATAGTTAGAATTCAATAATAAATTAGATACTGATCAATATCCCACTATCCAGTGGTGTTATGCTGTGAGAACAAAATAGTTAAGAATATATAATTTTGAAAGAAATTTTCAACATTTTGTATTTTCTTAAAGAAAAGTGGCATTCCAATAAAAGGACTTTGAAGGCAAAATGCTTCTGTGACAGCAAAGTTTACTTGAATGCAGTCAGGTCTGCAAAGTGCATCTTCATTTGTCAAGTTCAGCATGCAGAGGAAGTGCCATTTGGGTTTCAAGTGAGCAAACATAGATGCTTAGGGCCTAGAAATATCTGTCTGCAAATATTATATAATATTATAAATTTTACATTAATTTTGAAAATAAATAGTATGGTTTTTAATGTTGCAATTTGTTCCTTTTTATGCATTATTCTATTTTAGACTGGAAGAATCTGGGGTCATGTAATCCCTTTAATATGAATAAACTATGTATTAGTTGCATGCAAACTATAAAAGAAAGAAAAGGTGGCTAGGAAAGGATAGAGATGTTTTTCAATCAGAGACTAGAGTACTCTATTTTATACAATTTATTATTATTATTTTTATTATTATTATTATGTGACAGAAGTTATTCTCTGAAAATTAAAAAAAACAAAGATTATGGAGGAATAATTCACAGAAGATAAACTATAAACTGTAAACACATTCATTATTAAAGGAATGAAAATTTAACCCCAAATGGACTTATATTTATACTCATTAAAAATAATAAAATACAATAATTATGAGACCTAAGGAGTTATAATGAAATAACCATATCACAACTGCAAGTTCTGATGGAATATAATGATTAGCAATGGTATATAAAACAGCTGAACAGATTTGGAAAATAATATATTAACTTTTTTCCAAATATCTTAACACATTCATACTAATGAGGATAAGTTGATGGAGTTAACAACCTCACACCAGTCAGAATGGATCATTAGTAAGTCTACAAATAAATGCTGAAGTGGTTGTGGAAAAAAGGGAAACCTCCTACACTGTTGATGGGGATGTATATTGGCACAACCACTATGGAAGACAGTATGGAGGTACCTCAGAAAACTAAACATAGATCTACCATATGATCCAGCAATCCTACTTCTGGGCCTATATCCAGACAAAACTTAATTTTAACCTAAATGTCCAATGACAGATGAATGGATTAAGAACATGTGGTACATATACAAAGTGGAATACTCCTCAGCCATAAAAAAAGAACAACAAAATGTCATTTGCAGCAACATGGATGGAACTAGATACTCTTATACTAAGTGAAGTAAGTGAGAAAGAGAAAGACAAATACCATATGATATCACTTATATCTGGTATCTTACATATGTATATAAACCTATCTATAGAAAAGAAACTCAGGGACATGGAGAACAGACTTGGGGCTGCCAAGAGGGAGGGAGAGGGGATGGGAGGGACTAGGTGTTTGGGGTTAGTAGATACAAATTAATTTCATTTGGAATGGATAAGAAATGAGGTCCTGCTTTATAGCACAGGGAATTATATCTAACCACATGTGATGGAACATGATGGAGGATAATGTGAGAAAAACAACATATACATATATATGACTGGGTCATTTTCTGTACAGCAGAAATTGACAGAACTTTGTAAATCAACTATAATAATTGTTTTTTTTTTTAAGTCAAACTTCAAAAAAAAAATGTAATTAGCAATCTGTTGCACTAGCAGTGAAGATTGTAAAATGGGGCCCCCATCTGAGACACAGATATGTATTGATAACATAATACCATCCTTGAAAAGCTAAATGCCTGTGGGAGGAAGTAAAAAGAACACATTTCACCCTCAAATTAACCATTAATTATGTACCTATAAGGTGTACAGTTCCAAACAATGTATAATGATTAACAGACTTTTTTAATATAAAATGATTTTTATTTTTGTCCATTATAGCTGGTTTACAGTGTTCTGTCAATTTTCTACTTTACAGATTAACAGACTTAATATACAAATTTAACTCCATTGAATTCTAGTAATAGTTCATTTCTTTCTCAGAATATATTCTAGATTCAGATTTATATAAAAAGATGTTATAGAAACACCTTTATATAGCAATTTTTAATTGAAGTTATGATTAAGCCACTGGTACTAGGGATTATTTATTTAGCCTGCAATGGTAGTGTAATGGTCTACCTGGTTTGCAGTAAATTTAAATGATGTCAAGATGATTGATGGTATTGTATTGTATGACTCCATGGTCCTACAAACATAATTGTCATACAAGGTCTTACATTTCTTTAAGATGTTTCATTTTAAATAATACAATGACATCTAAGAAAGGTAATAATTACTATTAGTAGTTTCCCCACTTAATAGTATGTTTATGAATTTAACTTGAGGAATTTTTTTTAAATAAACAAAAGTAAGGAAGGAAAGAAGAAAGGAGAAAAGAAAAATAGATAAAATAATATTTCCAACAATATTTCTTTTGAGGAAATTGGAAACAGTCCAAATCTGATGTAAGAACAAAATGGAGATGTAAACTTTGACATATCTTTACAGTGGTACCCACACACAATTTCTGTTTCAGTCTACTTTGCAGGAATCAGTAAAATAATAGTGAACAAATTGGGTATCAAACTAAATGTAAGCTAACATTATAGATGTGCAAAATGTAAATAAAAAATAGAAATATATTTCTTGAAAATATAAATATATATATTTTACATTTTGTTTTCCCCAGTGTAAAGTTATTTTTGGATTTCTCTTCAACTTGTTCCCAGTCATTTGTCTAAGTATAGATTACTAGAACAAAATTCTGAGGATTTTACTCAAGCTCAAACAATCAGATATTAATCAGAATAATAACGTCAGGGTAACCTCATAAATTTTGCAGTAAGGACTCAACAAATCTAGGACTCAACTACATTCTATTTAGTAAAATAAAGACTTTATTATTGTGAGAGTGAAAGGAATTATATTAATTTAATATACATAGAAATTAATTTTCTAAAATCAAATTACACTTACAGAAACTACAGCAACTTGTACTTTTAAAGACTACAGAATTTCCACAGCTAAATTGAGCTAATTTCAGATAGAATAATGAAATCCTTAATCACCAGTGATGTTAAAGACTCAAAGGTAAATAGAATTTAGTTGATCTTTGCTTCCAGAATTATCAATTAATTTCACGTATTCATTATGAGTCTACTCATTATAATAAAGCAATGAGCTTTAACCTTCTCTTGGCATTAACCTCATTTTTTTTTCATTTTTAGGGCTGCACCCATGGCATATAGAAGTTCTCAGGCTAGGGATCAAATCAGAGCCATAGCTGCCAGTCTGTGTCACAGCCACAGCAAAGCAGTATCCAAGCTGCATCTGCAACCTACACAACAGCTCACAGCAACACTGGCTCCTTAACCCACCAATCCAAGTGAGGCCAGGGATCAAACCCAATGTCCTTAGGGACACTAGTTGGATTTGTTACCCCTGAGCCACAACAGGACTTCCCAACCTCATTTTTCTACAGGCTTAGGAAACTACTCTGTCCTACCCTCTCAAATACATGTTTCATTCTTGCTTTGCCCAGCATTTAGCCATATCCAAGAGGCTATATGCCAAGATTTTTTTTTTTTTTGCTTTGGGTCATATATTTTCTGTATATAAAATTGTCTAGCTCTTAGGAGAGTGATAGCACACTCAGGCTCAGTTCTAAATGCCTACGGTGATTCTTAACACTTCTCAAAATAACATTGTGAGACTATATGTAATTAAACTGTATGTAAACTGAATGTGAATTAGTTATATCACTTTGGAGGTCAGTATGGAGTTTCCTTAAAAACTAAATATAGAACTCCTGTATGTTCCAGTAATACCACTCCTGAGCTTCTATCCAGGGAAAGCCACAATTTGAAATGATACATGCACCCCAATATTTATTGCAGCACTATTTGCAATAACTGAGACATAAGCAATATAAATGCCCATTGTCAAAGGAATGGATAAAGCTAATGTGATGTATATTATTCATGGAATATTACTCAGCCATAGAAAAGAGTGAAATAATGTCATTTGCAGCAACATGGAAGGACCTAGAGATTATCATACTGAGTAAAATAAGTCTGACAAAGAAAGAAATATATCATATGATATCACTTTTATGCAGTCTAATAAAAATCATACAAAAAATGTATTAATGAAATAGAAACAAACTCACAGATTTCAAAACCAATCTTAAATTTACCATAAATAAAATTGTTGGGGGGAGGCAAGAAATGGGAGGGTGGGAATAACATATACACAGGTAAAATAGATGAATAAGAAGAACCTATTTTATAACATGAATAAATTGATTTAAAACTTTTAATAAGTTATATGGGAAAAAATAATGTTTACATTTATATCTATGACTGATTCACTTTGCTGTACACTTGAAACTGAGTATAATCCCATAAAATTTAATTTTCAAAAAAGGGTAAAAATATGAGAACCACATAATTTATTAAATCTTCCTAAGTTGACACAACTAGTATATATTATACTATAATAATTTCAGTAAATAAATGTAATATAATGAACAATATACCAAGGTGTCACAAAAATGAAATAGAATATGAATTATATACATGGTATAACCATATATATGATAATGATATGTAATTAGTGCATATATTTCCAATTAGAATGAAACAAATATGACATGTCCATGTATCTTAATTTTAAATTAGTTTTCGGTGCTTCTATATGTGAACATAGGTAAATACAAAATAATCCCTGAATTATTTGTTAAGGTATATCATTAAAAATGTGTTTCTCAGACTTAGAAAACAAATTTATGGTTACCAGAGTGGAAATTGGGGCAGGAATAAATTAGGAGTTTGGGATTTAACAGGTATACACTACTATATGTAAAATAAATAAAGAATAATATAGCTCAGGAGACTATATTTAGTAACTTGTAATACCCACAATGGAAATAAATCTGGAAAAAGAATATGTCTTTATTCTTATACACACCCCCTAACTCACCTCCCCACACACATATGTAACTGAATCACTTTGTTACCTGAAACTAACAAAGCATTGTAAATAAACTATATTTCAATAAAAATTGCTTCACCTGAATTAAAAATTAGGAGTACATATGAATTTCTAAATTATCATAAATATGTGTCAGTATTAAAATTTTATTACATTTTTGTATAGATGTTAATTTATAATATATTTCAGGATATCTTGTATTTTATCCAACTACAATGTATGCACAGATATCCTTTGACTGCATTTGACTATCCAAAGAGTGAAGAATAAGTACAGGTTGTACAAATTGTGTTCTGCACTATGACAGCTTGGCAAGTTGTGTGAAAGTCTGTAAAGCTTCATTTACAGAAGGTTGCATCTTACAAACTTATGTACTACCAGGGTAAAATATTTCAGTTTGATTCTTTTTTCTAGTTTTAGTTAGGCAACACAGGGCCCAGAAAAAAAGTCAAATGCCAAATTACATTTTGCCTGAGTTATTTTATGAAAACTGAAGTGGTGGAGTATTTTTAAAAAAATAGATTTTTTTCTTTGCAAGTTAATGTCATGCATCCAAGGAATTGCTGCTGCCTCAATCTTGTATCTGGCCCCCTCAGTGTGATTTTCATATAATAATAAAAAGTGGTGATAAAATGTATTGCAAAATATTTTTATTGAAATGCTGAGATCAGAACACAAGAAAATCTCAGAGTCAAATATGAACTGAAGTGTTAATCTAGTGAGACAAAGATTTAAGTCCAGCATTGGCCCTGAAGACAAGAACTATCCCAAGTGACACTGAGATTGCATATATTATGGACAAAGTGCAGAAAGAAAACAAAACAAAACCCAGTGCCCATCCAAGTTGGGCAATCTGAAACAATCCCCAGTACAAATTTGGGACAAAATGGACCATTATATGAGAATAACCCATATATAAAGAAACTTCTGCATTCCAATCTTGTTGCTTGGTCATAGGAACAAAACAAAAACAAAAACAAAACTCAAAACCATTACCAAAAGCCAGTTTTATACATTTTTAAATTCCAAATTCATTCTATCAATGTAATATAAATAATTTCAAAAGAAAATTATATTTTCAATAATCTGGAGTTACTTGGCTGAAGCAATTGAAAATCTGCTCCTAGTAGATTTTAGAATCAATACAATAAATGTTTAATATGTTTAAATATATTTAAAGAAATATGAAGGGAGTAGAAAATAAATAATGACAGATTGTATAAAGTTCAGTGAACAGATTTCAGTAATGATTTAAATAGATCTGCTAGAAATATAGTGTTAACAACTCATATGATGGGTAAGCCATTATTTTAGACACAGAGGAATTAGAAAATAACTAACTAATATTTTTAACTGTCAAAATATTCAAAATTCAACAGAGACAAATTAAGGAAAGGTGTTTGTAAGAGAAACAAAAAAGGCTAGATGATCTAAGATATAAATACCAAACAGGATTTTTAGAAACCACTAAATATTTCTTCAACTTGATCAATAACTTTAATTTTCATATTCGGGCAGGACAATGACATTGACATAGAAAAATTAGAATGCAAGGTAGTGGTTATAAAAACACTCAGAGAGTAAATAATGGCTTTTCTAAAAAGAACAATTTTATTGAAATGTGGACCAACATAAGCAATGGAAATTATAAATCAATGGAATGATTTCTAAAATTTGCAACAAAAATAACTATTAATCAAGAATTAGATGTCAACCTAAACTTCCTTTTAAAAATAATGACAAGATAAAATCAATTTCAAAAAACAGTGCTTTTAGCAAAAGTCTACCACAAAAAGAAAACTTAAAGCGTAATATTTAGACAGAAGGAAACTAATCCCAGACATAAAATTCACAGTGCAAGTAAGAATGTAAAGAAAATACAATGAACAATACTTGGAAAATTTGTCACTAATGAAATAGAAAATTATAATAAAAATATAAAACAATAGTATAAATTAATAGCATTTTATATAGCACATTATTTTAGCATAATTTATGTTAATAATAGTGTAATAATTATCATATATAATTTTGAGGATCAACAAAAATTATTAAAATATTGTTGACAGTATAATTTACATTGGAAGTATACTGATGAGTTATGAGTGATGAGTTACATAATATTTTGTATTTTACTATTTGAGAAAAAGGAAAAAATCATACCTAATCTGAGTGCACACTTATTTTTTTATGTGTGTAATCATGAAGAAAAAAGAAAAAGTAGGTATAACTATAAACTAAGTGGAGAAAAATGGAATGAGAAAAATCTAAGAACAACAGAAAAGACAAACCTTATCTCAAGTGATAAAGATCATTATCAGCATTTGATTAGATGTATTGGGAAACGGAGATTGACTGGGAAGGGGAACAGAGCTCTTTCTTGGATGATGTAAATAGTCTCCACCTTGGTCGTGGTAATATGGGTGTATACTTTTGCCCAAAATGAGAACTGAATACTTAAAATGGTCTAGCTTTATTGTTCATAAGTTCAAATTTGATGTAATTGGTATTTTTAAGCCTACTAAATAAGCTGAGAAACTAAGTGGATAATGCTAAGAAATGTATATATTATTTTTTTAAAATTGGTATCCTTCAGAACAGCAAATGGAAGCACTTGTAGATACACTTCCATCTCTCCTAAATATTTCTTTCATGAAAACATAGCAGCAAAACTGTTAAGTAAGCATTGACAGAAATTGATGTTTTGTAAACTGGCCTTTGTACATGGAGGGCAGGAAGAGACCATGCCAGATTGGTAAGTGGTGGTTTTTAGTAAGTAAGGAATTTGTCTTGTCTTGGGTACCAGGAGATTTTTTCACCCATCTTAAAAGTTTATTTTGTAGCTTCAACTTCATTCAGCCATGTACATAGCCTACATAGTCTCCTGGCTACATTACTATCCCAAGGGTGTATTTTGGGGAAAGCTTCTGCAAACAGGAAAGGCAATTATAATGCAAATTATAAGGAAAGGGGGAAGAGCATTCAATTGCTTGGGTCTAGTTTGCTATATGCATTTGTTTGTTTTCTTTTTCTTTTTAGGGCCTCACCTGCAACAGCATATGGAAGTTCCTGGGCTAGGCGTTGAAACAGAGCTGGAGCTGCAGGCCTACACCACAGCCACAGAAATGCTAGATCCGAGTTGCATATGCAACCTGCACTGCAGCATGCAGCAGTGCCAGATCCTTAACTCTCTGAGCAAGACCAGGGATTGAACCCACATTCTCATGGATACTAGTCAGGTTTTAACCCATGGAGCCACAATGGGAACTCCACATATAAGTGATAATATTCAGCATTTGTCTTTTTCTGTTTAATTACTTTACTTAACCTAATACCCTCCAAGTCCATCCATGTTGCTGCAAATGACAATATTTCATTCTTTCTTATGGCTGATAGTATTCCATTGTATATAAATATATCCTATGTCTTCATTCTTCATTCACCTGTCAATGGACATTTAGGTTGTTTCCATATCTTGACTATTGTAAATAATGCTGCAGTGAACACTGAGGTGCATATATCTTTTTTGAAATAATGCTTTCAGTTTCTTTGGCTACATACCCAGGAGTGGAACTGTTGGAACATATGGTAATTCTATTTTTAGTTTCTTAAGGAAACCCCACACTGTTTTCTACAGTAGCTATACCAATTTATATTCCCAGCAACAGTGTACCAGTGTTCTCTTTTCTCTACAATTTTTGCCAACTTTGCCATTTATTATCTCTATGATGATAATCATTCTGTGTGAGGTTATATCTCATTGTTTTTATTTGTATTTCCCTGAGAGTAAGTATAATGAGCATCTTTCCATGTTCCAGCCACACATCTGTATATCTTTGGAAAAAATTCAGGTCTTCTGACTATTTTTTAAGGTTGATTTTTCTTTCTTTTTTTATCTCAAACAATATGAGTTCTTTATATATTTGGAAATTAACTCTTTATCAGATGTATAATTTACAAATATTTTTCCCATTCAGTAGCCTTTAACCAAGGTACTAGGGGAAAAATTGAAGCCAGCACAGAAATGCAGCCCCAAGCTCATTGTCTCTGGCCATATCCCAAATCAAAGCAGAGACTGTCATCACATCAGAGAGAAATTCATTACTTTGGGCCCCATACCCATTTCTAATAGGGAAATAATGGTCACTGAACACAGGAAAATCTCCTGTCCCACCTGGCTTTAGCAACTCCAACTTCAGGCCTACCTCTCACCAAGGTTGTGAGTACACTCCAGGTACATACTTGTGTCAGATCCAGCTCCCCCACCAAAGCCTCTGGGCACAGGTAGACTCCATAGGGATGCTCCCACACAAGGACACTCCTTCAAGACTAGGATATGTAACTGTTTCACCTAATTTCATGTCTACAGAGACATTAAAAAAAAAACACAGAGGAGTGTGTTTCAAATAAAAGGACAACAATAACAACATGACACACACATATATGAATATACTTAGGTATATTCTACACATACAAAATTATGTAAATATTTGTAATTCCTACTACCCAAAGTGAGGAATTTTGAACTAGTACATTCATAGAACACTTATACACCTATCCAATAAAAGATGTAGAGTTGTTCCTCACTATGTATCCAGTATTTTTATCCAGTATTTTGCCTACTGGATAAAATTTATCTTTTATTCTAAAATTAATACCCCATGTGCTTATGTAGTCTTCTGCAGACATATAAAATTCAGTAGAAAATGTTGAGTAATCAATAGTGCACACTGCCAGGTGAGTTCTAAAAAGAAAATGACTCTGCCTTCTTGTTTCACTCTTGTGCAGAAATGACCAGAGAACTGAGAAGGGGGGCAGTGCAGTACAATGCAAGAATCTCTGGTGTGGGGATAGCTGGACAGGTTTTGGAATTTGTTTTATCTTTAGCAAGATAAAGAAACTAAAATCTATTAGAATAAGTTGTTTTTAGAATATTAGACTACAATCAGTGTAGGACAAAAGTTGTGGTAAAACTTATTTACTTTTAATTATAGAACAGTAAAATATTATAATTCTATACACATCTGATTCAAGACTGTCAAATTAATATTGGATAAAGTAAGTTGTTGATGACTTTTTAAGAATACTTTTAATAAAATTGAATCTGTATTATGTAGGCTAAGAAGGAATAGAAGTTAAAATATTTGCAGTGAGCTTTGACTATCCATTTTCTGATGAAGGGAAAGAAAACCTTCCCTTTTGATGAAGGGAAGGTAAACATCTGAGGTAAAAGACTTAGGGATAAAATGATTAAATTGAAAATTTGTATGCAAGATAGGAATTTGATGGATAATTAAGCATTAAACATTCAGGAAGGTGACCAGGACATAGTTAAGTTATTAAGAAAAATCACTCTTGGGTCTTTTTATTTTCTATATTCATTACGAAGCAAACAATCAATTGAATTGTAGCCAGTGAGTTTAGAGAGAATGAAGATTTATAGCAAACACTGCACTGAAAGAATAGTGAGTTGGGGTAAGTGATATAATTAGCAAGTAGTATTGAAATTCCCACAAGTTTGGAGTTTGGAACAATACTGTGTTTTGGAAAAATTCAGATCAGTTATGAAATTTTCTCCAAAATGTCCCAAGAACTTGAGGGTGGCAGCAGAGACATGGATTTTTACATTCACTATGTGAAAGATTTTTAACAAGGTATGTACAATGAAAGAATGAGAACTCTGAAGAAATTAAAGGTGCTTAAACTAAAGTAAAAAAAACTAGGAACATAAGGATTGAAGAGGGAAATCTAAATTTCATAAGAGACTATATCTGTGGAGATAGTTATCAAATGATCAAAATGATTCTAAATTTTTAGAGATAGAAAATTTCCAGGGAAATATGGTTGAAGTGATTTTTCCAAAGTAAATTTTATGGGAAAATTAAAACAAAAAAGGTCAATGGTTAAGACACCTTAAGTTAAGGTGGCAGTAGTGAGAAGGCATCAGGACTGAGAGTAAGTTAGCAGGTAAGAAGAGAGACATGGAAACAAATATGCTGGATACATTTTTTTCATTTATAACTCCTCTACTTTTCATAAAGTTTTGACTTTGCCTATGTGTTTTTTTTTATTTATTAGGTATGATATAAGCAGTACTAAGTGCATATGCAATACTAAGAACAAGTCTCAGAGTGGTAAACCATGATAATTTCTATATTTATTGATGGATTATAACTTCATGGGCTCTAAGCCATTCTTTTTTCCAGTAATTTCCAGTAATAAATATTTATGTAATAAATAATTCCAATAATGTTCATATTTATTTAATTATATTCAAGCTTCTTTCTCTAAATTTGCTAATCATATATCCATATCTTAGAAATTATGTTTTTCTTTCCTACATGGCTTGTGACTATAAATGACAGTCTGTTCTATTATAATGTGAAGCTGTTATTTATTACCTCAATGACTCCCTAATTATGTACTTCTTCCCTACTTGTTTATGAACTTGTGCCAGTGTCCATTACTAAGAACTTGTCTCCAACATGTATGTTCAAGCTATGTGCCTCATGATTACTTCCATGTTGTACCTTTTCCTCCTTTTCATTGTGAGCCAGTTACATTATTTCCATGTTGACCCAGTCATATTAAATTTACTTGATAAAGGGAGTTCCTGCTATGGCTCAGTGGTAGCTAATCTGACTAATATTCATGAGGACAGGTTAAATCCCTGGCCTTGCTCAGTAGATTAAGGATCTAGCATTGTTGCGAGCTGTGGTGTAGGTCACAGATGCAGCTTGGGTCCTACATTGCTGTCACTATGGTGTAGGGTGGCAAGTGTAGCTCTGATTCTACCCCTAGCCTGGGAACTTCTATATGCCATGGGTGTTGACCTAAAAAAACAACTAAAAAAATTACCCAATTAAAATATTTCTCACATTCCACAAGCTACACAAGCCATATACCTTTGAAAACACTTGTCTGAAGGTCATTGGTCTGTTCTATTTAACTGGTTACCAGTGAGTTTTCAACAAAGAAATCTCAAAACAAAATAGCTTTACTGATGAGTTATTCCAATCCTTTAAGGAAACCTAATACTACTCCAATAGGAATTCTTTGAAAACATGGAATGCAGGTGATAGAGCAATTAAGATGGTGGACTAGCAGGACATGAAACTCACCTCCTCTTACAAATAAATCAAAAATACATCTACATGATGAATGAGTCTCAGAGAATATCTACTGAACAATGGCAGAAGACCTCAGACTTCTGAAAGGGCAAGAAAATCTCCATGTAACTAGGTAGGACAAAAGAATAAAAATAGAAGAAATAAAGGAATTAGGCAGGACCTACACCCATAGGAGTGAAATGTGAAAGAGGAAATATTTCTACACCCTGGGAAGTACACTCACCTTAGGGAGATCAATCAGAATAGCAGGGAAACTTTCAGAGGAGAATGTGTCAAGCAAGTGGTTTGTGGCTGCTAGAATAGATAGAGATCTGCAAAGATGGTCGTTGCAGCTGTCCTGTGCTCCCCAGCGTGAGACATTCATCTGCCTGTGTGGATGGGGCTGGGTTCTGAAGATTTTTCTACATAGAACTAACCCAGGGAGAGGCCATGGTTGGCTCCATGGCTACAGCCTGAAGGGGCTGGAGTCTTGTCCAATGACAACTGAGGGTGGATTGGGAAAAAGCCAAAACCTGCCTTAGAGGCCAGACACCATTGTTTGAGGGTGCATGAGGGGAAAGCTAGTATCCATGACTGGAAACTTTTTCTCTGCATGAGTTCTTGGGGACAGGACACCACCTATATGAGCTCTAGGAGCTGTTGTGAACTGCCTCCACCTCCATTGTTGTGTTCCAGGTTTGTGCATGAACCATCATGTCTGTGGAGAACCCCAGAAGTGAATATCTGTACAAATAATAATGGCCAGCACACACTGAGGAAAGAGGCTGTAGGCATTCAAACTAAAAAAGCCCTTACCCCCCCCCCAAAATTAAAATGCACACAAGATACACAGGGACACTCCCTCATATAAATAGCACTCTAAGTCACAGTAGACAACTGTTTCTCCTAAATTACAAAGAGAAATATTGCTTTTTTTTCCTTTTATCATATTGAATATATCTTCCCACTCTCTTCTGGCCTGCAATATTTCTGTAAAGAAATTGGCTGATAGCCATTTCTCTTTTGAGGAAGTCAAAGGTAGCTTCCCCTTCAGAGGGATTTCAAGAGAGTGGGATTTTCTGAAATAAGACAACTCACCTTTTGTTCTCCTTGCATGTTGTGGCAGAGTTTGTGGCTGGAATTCCCCTGGCTCATGATTCCTTAGCTTTTCAACTCTCTTTGGACAGTAGAAACCATCCCCAGTTGAAAGACCAAGAAGAAGCAGAGGAACCATCCCCAGTTGAAAGACCAAGAAAATTCCCCTGAAAGAACAAACAATGAAGCAGACCTCTTCAGTCTAATGGGAACCAATTTAAAAAAGGAATAATGAAAATATTGAAAGAATTAATAAAGGCTGTTGATAGAAATGCAGAGTACTATAAAAAGGAACTAGAAACTGTGGGGGGGGCAAGAAAAATTAGGAATATTGTTTGCCTAGGTGAAAGTTGAACTAAAAGCAGTGAGCAACAGAATGAAAAATGCTAGAAAATGAGTAGGGATCTGGAAAATATAACAATAGAAATTACTCAATCAGAATAGCAGACAGAAAGTCGAATTTAAAAAAATTAAAGCAAAATAAGAGACCCATGTGATATGCAACATTTGCCAACCTCTGTATAAAAGGGAGTACAGAAGGGGAAGAAAGTGAAAAGGGGATTGAAAATATATTTGAATAAATCACAGCTGTAAACTTTCCAAAACTAAGGAAAGAAACTGAAATCAAGGTACAGGAAGCTCAGAGAGTTCCTAACAAGATGAACAAAAATAGACATACACCAAGACATATTACAATAAAAATGGAAAAAGTTAATGAGAGGATTCTAAAGCCTGCAAAAGAAAATTGAAGTGTTAATTACAAGGGAAACTTCATAAGGCTATCAGCCAATTTCTTTACAGAAATATTGCAGGCCAGAAGAGAGTGGGAAGATATATTCAATATGATAAAAGGAAAAAAAATGCAACCTAGAATACTCTATCCAGCAAAGTTATTATTTAGAATAGAGGGAGAGATAAAGAATTCATCAGACAAGCAAAAACTAAAAGAATACAGAATGTTAATCCTATCCTAAAATAAATATTGAAGGTTTTTCTCTAAACAGAAAAGAAGCAAGAATCTATCCGAAAAAGAAAATCATAATCAGAAAGTAAATCACTTAAGTGAGGACACAAAATAATAATAAAAAAGTCAAAACACTTTTTTTGTGAAAATCATAACCACAATGAACAGGAAAATGATGAACATGGACATATAAAAGTTGACAACAAAATCATAAAATTTGAAGAGTAAGTGTAAGAAAATATATATCTTTTTTTTTTTTCTAGAATGTCTTTGAGACTATAGGATTGCTAGTCTAAGGCAAGTAGATATAGAAAGCGGGTAATATACTCAAAAAAACAGATTAACTACAAAGCAGTAACCTAACAATAGATTTACTAAGACTAAAAAGAAGAAAACACAAGATTAAAATAAAAAGATATCATCAAACCACAAAATGAAAAACTAAAAGACAAATAAATTAATGAAAAAACAAACACAGAATCAACTGGAAAACATAATTTAAAATGGCAAATTATATCTATACATGTGTATATATATATATTGTCTGCAAAATATAGATATTATATTTATATAATTACTTTAACTGTCAATGAATAAAATGATCCAATTTAAAGACATAGGATGGAAAAATGGATAAAAAAGCAAAAACCTACATTATCCTGCCTACAAGGGAACAACTCTGGGGCAAAGGACACACATATATTGAAAATGAGGGGATGGAATAAGATATTTCATGCAAACAGAAATCACAAGAAAGTGAGGGTTTCAATACTCATATCAGACAAGATGCACTTTAAAACAAAGGCCATAAACTTTGATAAAGAGATTTTTCCTTGTGACACAGCAGGTAATGGATATGGCATTTTCACTGCAGAGGCTCTGGTTAAAGGTATGGCACAGGTTCGATCACTGACCCAGGTACTTCCACAAACTTCCAGTTTATATTATGATAAAATATTATAATATTTTATCAAAATAATATAATAATATATTATATAATTATAACATATATATTATATATATTATATTATATATAATATATATTATATATAATATAATATATTATATTATTTCATAATATAATATTATATATTATATCAATAATATAATATTATAAAATATAATATTCCATTATATTTTAATAAAAGGATCAATAATAAAGAAGATTTTCCTCTTTAAACATATATGCACCTAATATAGGAGGAACCAAGTGCATAAAGCAAATATTAACAGACATAAAGGGAGAAATTGATGGGAATATAAAATAATAGAGACTATAACATCCCACTTATATCCATGAACAGATCTTATAGAAAGCATATCAGTAGTGCAAAACAGATCCTATATGGTACAATACAAATTTAGACTTAATTGATATTTTCAAGACATTACATCCAAAAAAAAATGATTTTCAGGTGCACATGGATCAATCTCCAAGATAGACCACATACTAGTGTAAAAACAAGCCTAAAAAAATTGAGTATAGAAATTATTTCAAGCATTTTTTTTCCTGACCACAAAGTCATGAAACCAGAAATTAACCACATTAAAACAAATGAGAAAAAAATAACATGGAGACTAAAAAACCTGCTACTAAAAAAAAAACAATTGGTAAATGGTAAAATCAAAGAAGAAGTTAAAAAAAAAAACTTTGAGACAAATGACACTGAAAACACAACTATACAAGATCTATGGGAAATTTATAGTGATACATGCCTTCCCCCCAAAATAAGAAGAAGCTGAAATAAATAACCTAGTCTGCCTCTTAAAATAATTAGTAAAAAATACCTAAAGTCAGCAAAAGGAAGGAAATAGTAAATATCAGAAAGGAAATCAATCAAAGAGAGATTAAAAAAATCAATAAAATCAAGAGCTAGTTCTTTGAATGGGTAAATAAAATTGACAAATCTCTGGCCAGGATCACCAAGAAGAAAAGATATATAACTCAAATAAACAAAATAAGAGATGAAAAAAAGACACTTAACAACAAATACCTGAGAAATACAAAAAGCAAGCAAGCAAACAAACAAAACAAACATACGGAATACCATGAACAATTTATGCCAACAAATTTCACAACCTACACAACCTAGAATAAATAGACAACTTTCTAGAAACAACTCACAAAAATTGAATCAAGAAATAGATAAATTGAACAGTCAGATTACTACATGAAATAGCATCTGTAATGAAAAATCTCCCTACAACAATAGTCCAGGACCAAATGGCTTCACAGGCAAATTCTACCAAATATACAAAGTAGAATTATACCAATATTTCTCAAACTCTTAACAAAAGATGAAAGAGAAAGGGCAACTCCCAAAGACCTTCTATAAAGCTACTAACACCCTGATACCAAACCTGGAAAAGAAAAATACAAACCAATATTTTTGATGAATTTTGGTGCAAAAATTCTCAACAAAAAATTAGCAAACAAAATCCAACAAGTTAAAAAGTCATACACCAGGACCAAATAGAATCCATCCCATATTCACAAGGGTGGTTCAATATACACAAATAAATTGATGTAATAGACCACATTAACAAGGAAAAGGCAAAAAAACACATGATCATCTCAATAGATGCAGAAAAAAAACTGACAAAATTCAACATCTATTCATGGTTAAAACTCTTATCAAAGTGTGTATAGAGGAAACTATCTTAAAATCATAAAATTATTTTATGACAAACCCACAGCCAATATAATACTCAATGGTGAAAAGCTGAAGGCTTTCCTGCTAAAATCTGAAACAAGAGTAGGATGCCCATTTTCACCTCTTCCATTCAGCATAGTTTTGGAAGTCCTAACCTCAAATCAGACAAGAAAAATAAATAAATGGTATCCAAATTGGAAGGAAAGAGTAAAATTGTCATTATATGAAGATGACATGATAGTATATGTAGGAAACCCTAGAGACTCCACACACAAACTACTCAAAAGGATAAATGTATTCAGCAAGGTAGCAAGGTACAAGATTAACACACAATTGGTCGTATTTCTCCACACTAACAATGAAATATCAGAAAGATAATGTAATAAAACAATACCTCAAATTTCACAACCCAAAATAAAATACTTAGGAATAAATGGGACCAAAGAGGTAAAAGAATTATATGATGAGAACTCTAAAACATAAAAGATTATTCAAATAAATGGAAAAATTGAAAAATGTCCTTTACTTTGGGAATGGAAGAATTGATATTGTTAAAACGGACATACTACCCAAAGCAATCAACAGATCTAATGTGATCTTTATCAAATTACCTATGACATTTTTCACAGAACTGGAACAAGTAATCCAAAAATTTATATGGAATCACAAAAAACCCAGAATATCCACAGCAATCTTGAAGAAAGAGAACAAAGCTGAAGGCATAACCCTCCTAGACTACAGACAATAATACAAAGCTACAGTAAAAAAAAAAAAAAAGTGGTGTGGTATTGATTCAAAAACAGACATATGGATCAGTGGAAGAGAGTAGAGAGCCCAGAAATAAAATCCTATCTATGGTCAATTTATCTTTGAAAAAGGAGTGAAAAATATACAATGAGAAAAAAATTATCTTCAGCAAGTGGTGATGGAAAAGTTTGACAGCTGCATGTAAATCAATGAAGTTGAAACACACCCTTACACTATACACAAAAATAAACTCAAAATGCCTTAAAAACTGAAACATTAGATGTGACATAATAAAACTCCTATAAGATATCATAGGCAAAAAAAATTCTTACATAAATCATACCAGTGTTTCTTGGGTCAATCTCCCAAGGGAATAGAAATAAAACAAAAATAAACAAATGGGACTTGATCAAAACTACAACTTTTGTGCAACAAAGGAAACCATAATGGAAAATGAAAAGACAACCTACAGAAT
The DNA here is from genome assembly GCF_016906955.1 of Phacochoerus africanus. Classification (NCBI taxonomy): domain Eukaryota; kingdom Metazoa; phylum Chordata; class Mammalia; order Artiodactyla; family Suidae; genus Phacochoerus; species Phacochoerus africanus. The sequence goes on along the minus strand of NC_062556.1, from coordinate 36,950,139 downwards.
CGGAGAAAATATTTGAAAACAATGCAACTGACAATGGCTCAATTTCCAAAATATACGAACAGTTAATATAACTCAGCAATGAACCCCCAAACAACCCAAAATATAAGTGCACAGAAGAATTAACAGACATTTCTTAAAATAAGAAATACAGATGGCTCATGAAAAGATCCTAATTGTTAGAGAAATGCAAATCAAAACTTCAGTGAGGTACTACCTCACACCACTCAGAATGTCCATCATCAAAATTTTAAGATAACAAGTGCTAGAGAGAGGATGTGGAGGAACGGGAACACTCCTATGTTGTTGGTAGGATGTAATATCGTGCAACCACTATGGAAAACTGTATAGAGGTTCCTCAGAAAACTATAAAATTACCATATAATCCAACAATCCTACTCCTGGCCATATATCCAGAAAAAACTGTAATTCAAAATGATATATGCATGCCTATGTTCACAGCAGTAATAGTCACAATAGCCAAGATGTGGAAAAATCCCAAATGTCCATTGACAGATGAGAAAATAAAGAAGATACAGTACATATATACACAATGGAATACTACTCAGCCTTAAAAAGAACAAAATAATGCCATTTTCAGCAACATGGGTGGATTTAGAGGTTCTCGTACTAAGTTAAATAAGTCAGAAAGAGAAAGGCAAATACCATACATGATGTCATGTAAATGCAGAATTTAAAATATGAAACAAATAAACCAATCCACAAAATACGAACAGACCCAGGGACATAGAGAACAAACTTTTGGTTGCTAAGGGGGAGGGAGCTGAGGGAGACATGGAGTGGGAATTTGGGATTAGCAGATGTAGGCTATTATTTATAGAATGGATAAAAAACAAGGTCCTACTATATCACACAGGGAGCTATATTCAATTGCCAATGATAAACCAAAATGGAAAAGAATATATATATATTATTTACATATATATATATATACACACACACATATATATATATAACTGAATCAATTTGTTGTGCAGCAGATATTAACACAGCATTGTAAATCAACTATAGTTCAATTTAAAAAAAAGGAAAATAAGGAATGGAGGAAATTCTACCAATTCATTTTATGAGGCCAATATTGCATGGATAACCAGAGCTAAGTAAAGACAGTATAGGAAAACAAACTACTAAGCAATAAACTATGAATAAAAATGAATAAATTAATGAAAAATATCTTAAAAGAATAAAAAACTAGCAAAACATATCAATAATATTAACTTTTAATATTTAAAAATGTAATAAGCAATATTACAGTTGGATTAACCTTGAAATAAAATCTGATTTTATATAGAAAAATAATGAAATTAACCGTATTAACAAAGTAAAAAAAAAAATCTTTACCGTTATTTCAGTAGATGCAGAACAAAAAAAAAATTGATGAAAATATCAATATCAGATATGACAAAAACTCTGTTTACTAACAATAGAATGATAATTACTCATTGGGATATCATATTAATGGCTAAATATTAAGTGTATATATATTAGTGTATACACATATATATATTTATTTACCAAAAGAACAACTCATATAGATATATGTGTATATATATATATATATAAACAGCAATTCATAATTTTGTTCCACTATACTTTCTCAAGATTAAAATATTTTCCTCTTTTAAATTTCTGTTAAGGAGTTCCTGCTGTGGCTCATTGGTAACAAACCTGACTAGTATTCATGAGGATGCAGGTTCAATCCCTGGCCATGATCAATGGGTTAAAGATCCAGCATTGCTCTGAGCTGTGATGGAGGTCACAGACACAGCTTGCACCTGGCATTGCTGTGGCTGTAGTGTAGGCTGGCAGCTGTAGCTCCAAATTGGCCCTTAGCCATGGATCTTCATATGCCATGGGTGAGGCCCTCAAAAGAAAAAAGTAAAATAAAATAAAATAAAAATAAAATAAAATAAAATTAAATTAAATTAAATGCTGTTAAGATGAAAATAAAATCCCATGACTAAAAGAAAATATTTGCATAACACAGATTTGATAAAGGATTTGTTTTAAGAATATATAAAGTGGATGCATACTATTTCATTTGGAATAGATGGGCAATGAGATCCTGCTATGTAGCACTGGGAACTATGTCCAGTCACTTATGATGGAGCATGATAATGTGAGAAAAAAGAATGCATACATGTACGTGTAACAGGGTCACCATGCTGCACATTGGAAAATTGACAGAACATTTTTACCCAGGTATAATGGAAAAAATAGAAATCATTATATACTTAAAAAAAGAAATGCCAGGATCATAAAAAAGAATATATTAAGTACTTTCAAAATTTCATAATAAAGTGAACAATGTGATTTTAAGGAAACAGGCAAAATATTCTACTTGTCACCTCACCAAAGATATATGTATGTAAATATGCATATAAAAGACATATGCATATAAAAGAAATATTACAGAGAAATGCAAGTTAAAATCCCAAAGGTATGCAGCTAATAAGGTGAAAATACAACAGGAAATCTCATATGACATTAGTGGTAATGCAAAACTGGATAGCCAGTTTAGACATTTAGGATGAAGTTATGTATATGATTACCATGTAACCAGGAAAACCAACACTCAAGTAGTTGTTTAAGTGAAATTAAAAAAAAAATACATTCATATAAAAACCTATAAATCTTAACAGAGCAAAGAATGTGGATGCACATTTTGGTAAATCCATACAATGGAATATCTCTCAGCAATAAGAAGTAACAAACTTGTCAGTTGCATCATTTGAAACTATTTTCTCCCATTCTGTAAGTTGTCTTTTTGGTTTCTTTTTGGTTTCCTTTGCTGTGCAAAAGTTTGTCAGTTTGATTAGGTCCCATTGGTTTATTTTAGCTTTTATTTCTGTTGCTTTGGGAGAGTGACCTGAGAAAACATTTGTAAGGTTGATGTCAGAGAATGTTTTGCCTATGTTCTCTTCCAGGAGTTTGGTGGTGTCTTGTCTTATATTTAAGTCTTTAGACCATTTTGAGTTTATTTTTGTGCATGGAGTGAGGGTGTGTTCCAGTTTCATTGATTTGCATGCAGCTGTCCAGGTTTTCCAGCAATACTTGCTGAAAAGATTGTCTTTGTTCCCATTTTGTATTCTTGCCTCCGTTGTCAAAGATTAATTGACCATATGTGTCTTGGTTTTACATCTATGGTAGAAAGAATTTTGTGACTGCTTTCCAAATTATCATCTGCTGACATACTTACCCTGTATAATTCCCTCCCTGCAACAGAGACCCCTTTCTGTTGGTATAGAACAAGCCACAAAGAGTTTAAATGCTAGGAGAAAATGAATTGTACCAATAATCATATGAGTTTGAAAAGGACCCAGACTCTCAAATGAGGCCATAGCCATGGGTGATAACTGGATGCAGCCTTATGAGACCTTGAGCAGAGAATCCTGCTAAACTGCATCTGAATTCTTGAGTCATGGATACAGTGAAAAAAAATCAATGTGTGTTGTGTTAAGCTGCTAACTATATAGACATTTATTATGTAACAATAGAAAAATCCCATGTTTGCGTCTAATGAAAAGTCACTGCATGTTTTTGAGAAGGAATGCTGCTATGATAAATGCATTGATTGGCAAGGTATGTAAAGCTAGAGCCAGTGAGATTTTCTGATGGTTTAGATGCAATGAGTGAAAAATTAGGGAAATCCAAGCTGACACTTAGGGTAATAATTATACCAAAATGTGGAAAGGTGTGGTTAAAATAGGATTTGGATGAGTTGAGGAATGAGGAATTCATTTTTATATATATTACATTTGATACGACTTTAGACATCCAATTAGATAGATGTTGAAGAGACATTTGTAAATATAATTCTGGCACTTTTGGGAAATAGGTTAAAAAATTAAAGTGTGATAATTTAGCAAATAGGGAAAATTTTAAAATATGAGAGGGGATAAAGATAAGGATAACTAGGATGTTAGAGAATATTGATGGGAGTTTAATGTCAGTGTTCAAAATTATGAGAACATTTTTAAGTGAGTAGGGAGAGGATAAGCCAGTGATGAATACAGAGAAAAGCACCATTAAGGTCATGGGAAACAAGGAGTATGTAGTCTCCCTGAAGTGACATGAAGAATACACTTAAAAATAAAGGGATAGGAATTCCCTGGTGGCTCAGCAGGTTAATGATTTGATGTTGTCACTGCTGTGGATCAGATCACCACTGTGGTGTGGCTTTGATCCCAGACTTCTGCATACTATAGGTGAAGCCAAGAAGATCATAGCAAATGCTACCTAGAGAATTTTCAAAATAAGAGAATGAACTAATCATTGAGTGAAATCCCTCCATTACAAAATCTTCAACAATTTTGTTCATTTTTCCCCACAATAGTAATAGTCAGATATAAAACAACACTTTTTTAATTATGTGGTTTTTTTTTTTGCTCAGTCTTTAAGATGAAATAGCTGAATGTAATACAGCTTGGGAATCCTAGATAATCCACCACCTCCTAGTCAATTTACTCTCCCACTTTGCAAGAGGATATTTTCTCTTTTTCCCAAACTTCAACTAGCCTTTACTCTCAGATAGTTAACTCAAATTTCTCACTAAGGCCATATAAGTATAAATAATCAAAATCAAATATCTCATATCTGCACCACTACATCCCAACAAATTTCTTCTTCAATACAGAGGGAAACTCTTAATATAACACTCCTAGTCACTGGCTGCTCACTTATACAGTTTATGGTGAGTATAGGAGAGAAAGGAAATGCTTACTATGTCTTTTACACTCCCTCTCCTCCTTCTCTTAGGAACTGACATTTCTAAAAAAACACATAACTTTAATTGCATTTGGCTGTGCCATGAATTTAAGGATTATGTTTTTCAGAATTGCCACTGTAAGATGTTTTGTGTATAATTCTAAAATTCAGTATTTTGAATCCACATTGCCTAAAATATGTTTTACAATATTTATCAAATAATGAAGATTTCCATGTATTTTACACTTTAATATTATAAATTAACTCCAAATGTGTACAAAAGATATGTTAATTTAGAGTGTTCCATTGGGTTACAAAATATGAAATCAAAGAATACAGCAAACAGGAAGAAGAAGGTTAAGGACATTAGTGTACGGAAATTTCTTCCAATGGTACAAAGATCTAGAATGCACAATAGAGACAAGGGTGTGGAGGTAGTGGTGATACCAGGAATGCTGGGTTAATAAACTTGTTTATGTTTAGGAGTTCCCACTGTGGTGGGGTGGATTAAAATATGGTGTTGTCTCTGTGGTGGCACAGGTTCAATCCTCCCCCACCGCCCAGCCTTGTATAGAGGGTTAAGAATATGATATTGTCACAGTTGTGGTGTAGGTTGCAGCTGCAGCTCAGATTTAATCCCTGCCCTGGGAACTTCCATATGATGTGGGTGCAGCCAATGTATATATATGTTAGGTTTGAATTACTATAGCATTTTTAATGTAAACACAGATTCGGTATTATAGTTCTCTTCAGAGTTATATACTGGTATCAGTGAATGTTGCTGATTCAAAATGAACATACATGATGATTGTTGTACACCTATAAATGTAGTAAAATTTGTTAAGTAATTAAAAATGAAAAAAATGAATATAGAATTATCACATACACAAAAATAATATGTGTATGTATTTATAGATTAAGACAAAATGGTGAAAGATGAGATTTATAAAACACATAAGAAAAAATTTCATTCTGTAAATTGCTTTTGCTCTTATTTTCAGTTTCCTTTGCTGTGCAAAAGGTTGACAGTTTGATTAGGTCCCATTGGTTTAATTTTTCTTTTATTTCTGTTGCTTTGGAAGATTGACCTGAGAAAACATTTGTAAGGTTGATGTCAGAGAATGTTTGCCTATGTTCTCTTCCGGGAGTTTGATGGTGTCTTGTCTTATATTTAAGTCTTTAGACCATTTTGAGTTTATTTTTGTGCATGGAGTGAGGGTGTGTTCCAGTTTCATTGACTTGCATGCAGCTGTCCAGGTTTCCCAGCAATGCTTGCTGAAGAGACTGTCTTTTTCCCATTTTGTATTCTTGCCTCTGTTGTCAAAGATTAATTGAACATATGTGTCTGGGCTTATTTCTGGGGTCTCTCTTCTGTTCCATTGGTCTCTATGTCTGTTTTGGTAGCAGTACCACACTGTCTTGATTACTGTGGCTTTGGAATATTGCCTGAAGTCTGCCAGAGCGATGCCTCCTGCTTGGCTTTTGTTCCTCAGAATTGCTTTGGCAATTCTGGGTCTTTTGTGGTTCTGTGTAAAGTAACATAATGTCTTTTCTATCAAAGGAAATGTTGGTTACTCCATTTTGCTCTGGAAAATCAACCCCATGACCCCATTCCTCTTTACCTCTTTTCCCAGTAACAACTTGTTTCAAATTAGCCAACAGGGAAGAATGTGCGCCCTGACCTCACTAATAGGAAGGGGACAGGTAAGTCACCTGCATTAGGGATAAATAGTGGAGGGTCCTTTGTTTGGCACGCACACTTTTTGGAGTGCCCACACCTTTCTGCAGAAGTAAAGAGCCTTGTCAAGCTTTCTCCTTGTCCACGTGTCTCACTTTCTGACACTGATGACCTGAGCCAGAGTTATTGTAATTTCCAACAGACTTGGGGGCTCGCCTGGGATTTGGGGTCCACTGGACTGTGGACTCTCGAGGAGGGGAGACACGTCCCACGGCCCTGTTGTGGTGGCCTTGAATTGAGAAGTCCGCATCTGTGAACTCCAAACCCGTGGAGGGTTCTTGACAACACAGGAAATCATGCGATGACCAGGCAATTTCCATTAATGGACCAAGGTAGGAAAATCCTTGGTGGTCGGGGAAGGGGGTCCATAAGTCTCAAAGGTCTCGGGTGAGGCCAGCGATTTTGGGTGAAATCATAAAATCAGAGTACAACCCTCAAAGGACTCGGGTGAGGCTGGTGGTCTCAGGTGAGGCTGGTGACTTTGGGTGAAATCAGAGGATCAAAACGTGATCCTGGGAAATGGGAAGTAAGTCTTCCCGACTTGTACCTCTACTTGGAGGATCAAATGGGGGGGGACCAAATTCCTTCAGACAATCCTCTGGGACTACTGTTAAAGTATTGGGGTGACAGTCCATGGACAAAAGACAAAAAGAAGGGAAAAATGATTAAGTATTGTTGTTTTATCTGGACACAGACACCTGTCCTTGCCGCATCCGTCTTCTGACCAAAGATCGGATTGGACGAGGATTGGGTCTGTCAGATGCCTATTCAATTTGTCCAGAACAAGACACCAGGGTCTCAGGAAGAAACTGAGTATACTCTCTGTTGGTGGCAGGGACCGGTGGTCTTATTTCCCCTCAGAGCATGGGATAAGAAGAAAAAAGAGGAGGAAACCCAAGAACAATCGGGGACTTCCTCCCCTCCATGGGACCCCTTGGCTTGCTGCTGCCACCTTACATCCCCAAAATGGTGCTGGATCCCCTCCAGCTGCAGCTGCCACTGCCGGGGGAGCACAAGAGGGGGAGGGGTGCAGAGCCCATCATGCAGGCGCAAGTGTGCTGCCCCACTAGCTGAGTCAGAGCAGGAAGGGGAGGAGCCTAGAGCCCACCAGGCAGGCACATGTGCACTGCCACTGTTCAGGGAGTCAGAACAGGATGGGGGTGCCACAGCCATAGACATACTGCCACAGCCAGTGGGATCAAAGCCCAGCACCTCAACAAAATCAGAGGATATGGCAGGGCCTTATTCCAGACTTAGGAGAGAGTTAAAGCAATGTCAGGAGGATATTCAAAAATTTCCTTTTCCCACAGCTACCCCTGGGGGTAGACAAGAAGGGCCACAAATGCTCTTCCCACTATGGGAGGTTTGCTTAAGTGGGGGAGAAATAGGATATGTAAATGCCCCTTTAACCAGCACTGAGGTCCGAAATTGCAACCATTGCTAGAAGACCCATATGGGGTAGCAGATAAACTAGATCAATTCCTTGGACCACAAGTCTATACATGGTCTGAATTAATGCCTATTTTGAGCATTCTGTTCTCTGGAGAAGAAAAGGGCATGATTTGAAGGTCAGCCATGGCCTTGTGGGAGTGAACCCATCCTCCTCAACCGGAGGAAGTTAGGGCAGAAACAAAAGTTCCCAACAAGGACCCTGGATGGGACAATAACAATGTAGTCCACCAGGGGCATAAGGTGGACTTGAGAAATCTAATAATTCAGGGAATTAGGGATGCCATACCTCAAACTCAAAATATATCTAAGGCATTTGAGGTGTGGCAAGGTAAAGAGGAGGGACCAACTGAATTTTTGGAAAGACTCAGAATTCAGATGAGAAGATACGGTGGAATAGATTCCACCCACCCTCTGGGACAGGGCAAGCTCAAACTTTACTTCGTAACTAGTAGTTGGCCAGATATTTCCAAAAAGTTACAAAAAATAGAGGCTTGGAAAGATAAACCATTAGAGGACCTATTAAAAGAGGCACAAAAGGTTTATGTGAGAAGGGATGAGGAAAAGCAAGAGCAAAGGACCAAGATCATGTTTGCATATCAACAAAAACAAGACAGATTAAATCAAAGAGGTCCTAAAGCCAAAAGTAAGAGATGGTCACAATATCGGCCTCACCGCTCTCCAGAAACAGGACGTAAGGGAAAGGGGAATAGATGGCAAGGTGAAAACAAGTGCTTTAGGTGTGGCAAATTGGGACATTTCAAAAGGAAGTGCCCTGAGTGGAAAGAGGAGGAGAAAACAATCCCTCTCATATTATTTGAGGAAAATGAGGACTAGGGGTGTCAGGGGCTCTTAGTAGTGATTGACCAACTTAAAAATCCACAAATGCCCTACCCAGAGCCCTTGATAAGTTTAGAGGTAGGGCCATACCATGAAACTATGATTTTTCTTATTGATTCAGGGGCGTCTCGCTCCTTGCTTTGTTACTTGCCCAAAGGGTGTTCTTCTTCACGTGAACAAATATTAGTATCTGGAGTAAAAGGGGAGGAATTCTCTGCAAACATTTTAGAAGAAACCAAAGTAAATTTCCAAAACAGATGTGCCAGAATATGCTTCCTTTTTGTTCCAGAGGCCAGCACACATCTATGTGGAAGAGACCTAATGACCGAATTGGGATTGGGTTTACAGATTACCAAAAAAACTTTACAAGTAAAACTAAATCTTTTAACCCCAACAGTGGAGGGACAAATTCAACCACAAGTGTGGGCATCAGGGGGAAATTGTGGGGGACTCAAAGTGACCCCTATTAAAACACAGTTAAAAAATCCCTGGAGAAGTAGTCTGGAGAAAACAATACTCTATCCCTCTACAAGGAAGGGTGGGACTTAAACCAATTATAGAGGGACTACTTCAAGAGTGTCTCTTAGAACCCTGCGTGTCTTCCTATAATACCCCTATTCTCCCTGTGCATAAGGTGGATGGGTCCTATTGCTTAGTCCAGGATTTGCGGGCAATTAACCAGATTGTTAAACATCCAGTAGTCCCAAATCCCTATACCCTCCTGAGTAAAATTCCATTTGACCACCAATGGTTCAGTGCAATTGATCTAAAAAATGCCTTTTGGGCATGCCCCATGGACTCAGAGAGTTGGGACCTATTCGCCTTTGAATAGGAGGACCCAGTAACTGGAAGAAGACAACAATATAGATGGACAGCCCTCCCCCAGGGGTTTGGAGACTCCCCACATCTTTTCAGGCAAATTTTAGAACAGGTGTTGGGAGACTTTACACCCCCTCATGGGACCTGCCTACTCCAATGTGTAGATGACTTGTTACAATCAAACACTGATCAAAAGAAACTTACAGCAGCTACACTTTCCCTTCCCAATTTCCTTGGGGAACAAGGCCTTAGGGTCTCCAAAAAAAAGTTATAGTTTGTTGAAAAGGAGGTGAAATACTTAGGACATCTAATAACTGGGGGTAAGAGAAAACTCAGCCCAGAAAGAATAGAGGGTATCATAGGCCTGCCTCTGCCAACCACCAAACATGAACTTAGAAAATTCCTAGGCCCAATTGGCTATTATTGCCTTTGGATCAACTCTTATGCATTAAAAACTAAAAATCTATATTCTAAACTTGTGTAGGAAGGCCCTGACCTCCTACTATGGAGCCAGGAGGAAATACAACAATTCAGGGATCTGAGGGAGGCACTGACGGGTGCCCCTGTTCTGGCTCTACCATCCTTTGAAAAACCTTTTCATTTATTTGTAAGTGTGGACAGGGGAGTGGCTCCAGGGGTCCCCACGCAGGAACATGGGGGAAGTCACCAGCCGGTGGCCTTTCTTTCCCACCTCCTGGATCCTGTCACCAGAGGATGGCCTGAGTACATACAGTCAGTAGCTGCCACCACCCTCTTAACTGAAGAGAGCAGGAAACTCACCTTTGGAGGAAGGCTAACTGTGAGTACCCCACACCAGGTATGAGCCATCCTAAACCAAAGGGCAGGGAGATGGCTCACTGACTCCTGAGTTTTAAAATATGAGGCAATCTTATTGGAAAGGGATGACTTAACCTTAAACCCTGCTTCTTTCTTCACTCAAAGGAAGCCCTCAACTCCCATTGAACATCATGGTTTAAATTTAATAGACTATCAGACCAAAGCTTGACCCAATCTATGGGAAACTCCCTTCCATTCAGGGAGACATTTATTCACTGATGGATCTTCTCGGGTCTTCCAGGGAAAAACACACAATGGTTATTCAGTCATTGATGGAGAGACTCAATCCATCACTGAGTGAGGAAGACTCCCAAATGCATGGTCAGCTCAAACTTGTGAACTTTTTGCCCTTAACCAAGCCTTAAGATATTTAAAAGGAAAGGAGGGCACAATCTATACTGACTCTAAATATGCCTTTGGAGTGGTCCATACCTTTGAAAAATTTGGATGGAAAGGGGACTTATGAACAGTAAAGGACAAGGACTAATACATGAGGACTTGATTAAACAAGTACTTAATATTATCTCCAACTCCCAGAAGAGATAGCAGTGGTATATGTGCCAGGTCACCGGAAGGGGACCTCGTTTGAAGCCCAAGGAAACTCCTTAGCAGATGAGGAAGCCAAGAGGGTGGCATTGGAATTGGGGGTTCCTATCTTCCATCTTACTCCCTCCCTTCCCAAAATAATGATCTCTCCCTCCTTCTCAGAAAAAGAGAAGGAACAACTACAACAGCTGGGGGCCCAACTTGACGCTCAGGGAAGATGGTTCCTCCCAGATGGGAGGGAAATGCTTATGAGAGAAATTCTGACACACCTACACCAAGGGAGCCATTGGGGACCTCAGGCCATGTGTGACACAGTCTTACGGGTCTATGGGTGTGCGAGTATCTACACAATGGCCAAACAGGTAATAGAAGGTTCTTAACATGCAAAAAGACCAATAAAAGGGTTTTACAAAAAACAGCTACCGGAGGAAGGCCTCCTGGTTTAAGCCCTTTCCAGAATATCCAGATTGATTACACCGAAATGCCCAAAATAGGGAGATTTAAATACCTCTTAGTCATAGTAGACCATCTAACTCATTGGGTGGAGGCCACCCCACTACCCAGTGCTACTGTCAATTATGTGACAAAGGCCTTATTAGAACAAATTATTCCCCAATTTGGGATGGTTGAAAACATAGATTCGGAGAATGGAAGTCATTTTACAGCTCCGATAATAAAGGGACTCTCCAGAGAATTAGATATTAAATGGCTATACCACACCCCATGGCATCCTCCCTCTTCTGGTCGAATTGAGAGAATGAACCAAACTCTCAAAGCTCATTTAACTAAATTAATATTGGAAACCCAGCTACCCTGGACCAAATACCTCCCTATTGCTTTACTTAGAATTAGAACTGCTCCCCGAAAGGATGTCAGTCTATCTCTATATGAAATGTTATATGGATTTCCTTACCTGGGTAGATCATCTGACCTGCCTACCTTTGAAACCAAAGATCAATTTTTAAGGAGTTATGTATTTGGTTTATCCTTTTCCCTTCATTTTCTCAGACAGAAGGGATTACTAGCCCAGGCTCTACCGCATGATTTCCTGGTCCATTCACACCAGCCTGGAGACTATGTGCTAATCAAGTCATGGAAAGAAGACAAACTCCAGCCAACCTGGGAGGGACCTTTCCTCGTGTTGCTGATTACCGAAACTGCAGTTTGAATGGCCGAGCAAGGATGGACTCACCACACCTGGGTGAAAAAAAGGGGGGGGGGGCAATAACAGGCAAAGAACAATGGGTGGCTTCTCCAGGGACCACCGAAACCCAGTTGGTCTTAAAAAGGGCTCAAAATTATTCCTGATATGGGTGACTATTTGGGGATCATTAGTATTTGGTAATCAGGGTGAATCATGGGACCCTCTAACTCCAAAATATTATTAGGGCCTGGGATTATGGGCAGGTTATCCACCCAAATTTGTTATTAACTTAACCCAGACCCCTAACCCAATAGTCATAAAATTTGATGCTTGCCAGGACCTAGATTGTGGAACTCTATAAAGGCAAAGACAATTTTCATCTGTAGATAAATACCTTTGTCCAGAACTCAGCCCACAAGAACTATATAAACAAGCGGGAAGATGGGACCATGAATACCCATGTGCAAGTTGGGATGATGTTTGGTGGACCACCCAATACAAGGGGTGGACTTTCCCCCATGCTCATAATTTAGGAGCATTAAGAGACAAGATTCACATCTCAAAGGGAGAGCCCCCAATTAGTTGTACCCACTTAACATGTAATCCAATCTTGTTAACTATCAACAACCCAGAATTGCTACTTTCCACAATTCCCCCCTTTCATTTTTTTGATCAGTTCAAGTAGCTTTTGTGTTGAGTCCTTAGGGTTTTCTATGTATAGTACCATGTCATCTGCATACAGTGACAGTTTTACCTCTTCTCTTCCTATCTGGATGTTTTTTAATTTCTTTTGTTTGTCTGATTGCTGTTGCAAAGACTTCCAGCACTCTGCTGAATAACAGTGGTGAGAGTGGGCATCCTTATCTTGTTCCATATTTTAGTGGGAAGGCTTTCAAGTTTCCCCCACTGAGTATTATATTTGCTATGGGGTTGTCATAAATGGCTTTGATTATGTTAAGGTATGTTCCCTCTATACGCACTTTAGTAAGAGTTGTTTTGTTTGTTTTGTTTTGTTTTTGTCCTTCCTCATATTGTGTTTGTTAGATAATTCTTTTTTTTATTGAAGTATAATTTTTTTATTTTAATTTTTCATTGTTATTTTCCCAATACATTTTCTTTTCTGCTGTACCGTATGGTGACCCAGTTACACGTACATGTATACGTTCTTTTTTCTGCAGTTATCATGCTCCACTATAAGTGATTAGACATAGCTCTCAGTGCTACACAGCAGGATCTCATTGCTAATCCATTCTAAAAGCAAGTTTGCATCTATTAACCCAAAGCTCCCAATCCATCCCACTCCTGGATGTTGCACTTTGTCAAATGCTTTTTCTGCATCTAGTGAGATTATCATATGGTTTCTGACTTTTCTTTTGTTATTGTGGTTTATGACACTGACAAGGGCTTAATCTCTAAAATATACAAACAATTTACACAACTCAACAGCAAAAAAGCCAACAACCCAATTGAAAAATGGGCAAAGGACCTCAATACACATTTCTCTTAGGAAGATATACAGATGGCCAACAGGCACATGAAAAAATGCTCAACATCACTGATTATTAGAGAAATGCAAATCAAAACTACCATGGGATACCACCTCAAACCAGTCAGAATGGCCATCATTAATAAGTCCACAAAGAACAACTGCTGGAGGGGGTGTGGAGAAAAGGGAACCCTCCTGCACTGTTGGTGGGGATGTAAGCTTGTACCACCACTATGGAGAACAGTATTGAGGTGCCTTAGAAAACTATATGCAGAACTACCATGTGACCCAGCAATCCCACTCTTGGGCATGTATCCGGATAAAACTTTCCTTGAAAAAGACACATGCACCCACATATTCATTGCAGCTCTGTTCACAATAGCCAAGACATGGAAACAACCCAAGTGTTCATCAACAGATGGTTGGATTAGGAAGATGTGGTATATATAGACAATTAATACTATTCAGCCATGAAGAAGAACAGAATAATGCCATTTGAAGCAACATGGATGGAACTAGAGACTCTCATACTAAGTGAAGTAAGTCAGAAACAGAAAGACATATACCATATGATGATATGACATATACCATATGATATCTGGAATCTAACATATGACACAAATGGACCTTCCCACAGAAAAGACAATCATGGACTTGGAGAATAGACTTGTCATTGCCAAGGGTGAGGCAGAGGGAGTGGGGTGGGTTGGGAACTTGGGGTTAATAGATGCAGACTGTTGCCTTTGGAATGGATTTGCAATGAGATCCTGCTCTGTAGCACTGGGAACTACGTCTAGTCACTTATGATGGAGCATGATAATGTGAGAAGAAAAATGTGTAAAAAAATAAAAATGGAGTATAATAAATTATGGAAATATCTAACTCAAAAAAAGAATATAATATCTCATACTTTATGCAAACATGAATATCATTCTTAAATTTTGGGTATTTTATTCAATGTCTAGAAAAAATGGTTTTTTTATGAGGCAAATGTACCTTTACAATTAAAATAATTAATTTTTAACAACTCTTTATTTCTAATTGATATGTAATAAACTTCATTTAAAAATATAAAACTTAGGGAGTTCCCATGGTGGCTTAGTGGTAACAAACCCAAATAGTGTTCATGAGGTTGTGGGGTCATTCCCTCACCTTGCTCACTGGGTTAAGAATCTGATGTTGCCATGAGCTGTGGTGTAGTTTGCAGACATGATTCATACTTGGTGTGGCTGTAGCTGTGGCATAAGCCAGCAGCTGCTGCTGTGATTCAATTCATAGTTTTGGAATCTCCATATGCTGTGGGTGTGGCCCTATAAACACCAAAAAAGAAAAAGTTTACATTTGGGTGTTTTGATGTATGTTTTGGAACATGTATACATTTGTGAAAACTTCAGCGTAATCAAAATACTAAGTATATTTTCACCTCCAAAATTTCCTCTCATCCTTTCTAATTCCTCTTTCCCATTACTTCTCCTTCTTATCCACAAGAACCTGTTGGTCTGCTTTAGTTACTACAGATTAATGGATTAGTATGCAGCTTCATGAATTTCATATAAATGGAGTTGTAATGTAAATAATTTTTATCTAACTTTTTCAAACTTAATGTAATTATTTGAGATCTATAAAGAAACATACATCTCTTTTTCAGCTTTATTGAGATATATGTCACATATATTAGCTACACCAGTATAAAGCATGCAATTCAGTATTATTATTTTCACAAATTTGTAATTGTATATTAAAATCCATGTTAGAATATTTTCAACTCTCCATAAAGAAATGCTGTACTTATTAGAAATCATTTCCCATTCTCACTGAACCTCATTCACTCTACCTGATTCTAGTCAACCACTAATCTACTTTCTGTCACTATTGGTTTAACCACTCAGGAAATTCCACATAAACACAGTCATATAATATCTCATCTTCTGTTACTGGTTTCTCGCACTCAGTAATATTTTTAAGACTTAGTCATTTTATAGTATATATCATTGTTTCATTTTATTTCCAAATAATACATTATATGAATATACTACATCATATTCATCAATTAATCAGCTGATGGACATTTAAGTCATTGCCAATTTTTAGCTATTATGAAACATTCTATGAATACTCATACAATTTTTTTGTTTTGTTTTGTTTTTGTTTTTTGTCTTTTTTTTAGGGCCACACCCATGCCTTATGGAGGTTCCCAGGCCAAGGGTCAAATCAGAGCTGTAGCTGCCTGCCTATACCACTGGCACAGCATTGACAGATCTGACTGAGCTTAATCTGTGACCCACAGCACAGTACACAGCAATGCTGGATCTTTAACCCACTGAGAAAGGCCAGGGATTTAACCTGAATCCTCATGGATCCTCATCAGATTCTTTTTCAGTGAACCATGAAGGGAAATCTTTATACAAATTTTCATATAGACATATATTCATTTCTCTTGAATGTATACCTTAGAGTGGAATGCTGGGTTTTACATAAACAATATATTTAAATTTTTTAGGAACTACTTCTCTTTTTCAAAAGGATTATACAATTTTAAAATTCCATCAATGATATATGAGTGTTCCAATCTCCCTATATCCTCAACACTTATCATCATCTTCTATTCTTTTTGTTTTTAAGTTTTAGCCATTCTAGTCACTGCAAAGTTATGTGTCATGGATTTAAATTTCATTCTTCTAATGAAGAAATATGTGTTTATTCACATATTTTTATTCAATCTGTTAAGATCCTTCCTTCATTTTTAATCAGGTTGCATGTCTTTTAATAAAGTCTCATGGATAGTACCTTGTAATTGCATTTGAAATTATATCAGAGTTCTGTCAGAGAAGGAATACCCTCTTTCCAGAAAACACACTCACAGACATATACTAATTTTATAGAGCTGTTATCTTTGTGTCTGATGCTGGGTTTTGAAGTCTAAAGGCAAGCAGATGAGAAGAAAAGATAGATGTAAAACAAGAGTCCATGAGGGTGGACTTGTTCCCATGTGAGTATCTCATTGACTCCAAGTCTGATGATGATATTATCAGGTGGAGAACCTGAAGCCCTTCATCACAGAGCTAATCACAGGACCTAGGGCAATAATCAGAGAAGTTAAAGGAGATACTAGGGAAAATAGAGCAGCTATATATCTGGTTCTTCTGCTGAAGTGAACCACTAGATGATTTATATGAATGACTGGCAACAGCTCCTGGTGACCATATATCAACCTTTCAAGTATAAAAATAATATGGCAGATACTTCACTTTTGCACTCTAGATCTCATACAAAATATTTCTGTAGCAAGCTCTAACCAGAAATGCAGAGAGAAACATTCTTAGAAATTATGTCAGTCTAGCCCTTTTGACACACTACAAAACTATTCAAATGATAACATTGGAAGATGTCTCTAAGAACATGCATTTAAAGGCAAATTTTAATAGGGTGTTATGGACATTGAACATTTTTTTTAGGGCCACACTCATAGCATATGGAAGTTCCCAGGCTAGTGGCTGAATCAGAGCTGTACCTGCTGGCCTACACCACAGCCACAGCCACAGCCACAGCCACAACAGATCTGAGCTGCATCTGTGACCAACACCACAGCTCAGAGCAACACCTGATCCTTAACCCACTGAGCGAGGCCAGGGAATGAACCTGCATCCTCATGGTTACTAGTTAAATTCATTTCCACTGAGCCATGATGGGAACTCCCTACATTAAATAAATTGCATTGAAAACATTTTGAGAACAGGTTGACTTAACTGATATCTAACCTAGTTTGGAGAGTTACTCAGCATATTATTTAACTTTGAGAAAAACAAAAATAAATAACATTTTCTAAGCTATTCTCTACCCTATATTTTAACCTGCCTATTCTAACTAAATAGTTCTGAATTCTAATCCTTACTTAGTTTGAATATATGAAACAAGCCATGTGGCTGAAATAAACATTCTAATAGTTCCCTCTGGCTTCTTTCATATTTAAAGTTTCTCTTATCTGTCATTGCATTTTGTTGAATCTATCATTTACAATAGGAAATTTCCTAAAGCCAAGCAAATTAAAAAAAAATTGTGATGAGAATTTGCAATAATATTTAAATTGAAATTTGCAAAACAAGTGAAAAAAATTAGCAATGTATGCCCTTTCATTTATATTTCTAAACTTGTATTCTTCTGATAGTATTTATCCATTTTCTCTAACATCAGGAAATTTGTGCATATAGCCAAATGAAATCCCAATGTGGTTTGTAAATCATGATTCCCTTTTTTCCTGGGATTGTGAAATTTTGAATTGATTTAGAACATTAAAAAAAGTCACTTCTGGAGTTCCCACTGTGGCACAGTGTGTTAAGAATCCAACTGCAGCAGCTCCAGTGGCTGTGGAGGTACAAGTTAGATCCCTGCCACAGTGGGTTAAATGATCTGGTGTTGCCACAGCTGTGGCTCAGATTCAATCCCTGACCTGCAAATTTTCATATGCTATGGGTGCAGCCATTAAATAAATAAATAAATAAATAAATAAATAAATAAATAAATAAAAAATTTAAAAAGTCACTTCTGAGTAATCTCTGTCTTTAATTTTAATAAAAGTTAAATGATAATACATGTCTTAATCTCATTAATTGAAGCTCTTCTTTTTAGGTGTTTTATATATTGATAAAAGCGTAGATCAAAACTAAATTTAAGTGTTTCCATTCAACCTTATGAATTTAAAAAAATTGTATATTATATGTTTATATAGAAATCAAACTCTCCAAGATCATTCCAAAAATAACTCTCAAATACACCCTTCATTTAGAAAGCTTATGTTAATGGACTAGATGGTAGATTCCTTAATAGAGACAACTGAACTTATCACTATATTGAGATCATTTAATTTCTTTAAATGCAGCACTATTCACAATAGCCAAGATATGGAAACAACCCAAATGTCCATCAACAGATGAATAGATTAAGAAGATTTTGTACGTATATACAATGGAATACTACTCAGCCATAAAAATGAAAAAAAACATTGCCATTTGCAACAACATGGGTGGAACTAGATATTATCATACTAAGTGAAGTAGCTTAGAAGGAGAAAGACGAACACCATATAATATCACTTATATGTGGAATCTAATAAAACACAGCACAGATCATCTATCTACAAAACAGAAACAGCACAGACATGGAGATCAGACTTGTGTTTGCCAGGGGTAAGGGGAGAGAGGAGGATGGGTGAGGAGTTTTCAAACTAAATAGATACAAATTATTACATTTAGAATGGATAAACAAGGGGGTCCTATTGTACAGCACAGGGAACTCTGTGCAGTCTCTTGGGTTAGAACATGATGGAAGATAGCCCCCAAAAAAAAGTATGTATGTGCATGTGTGACTGGATCAATTTTCTATAGAACAGAAATTGAAGGAACATTGAAAAGCAACTACATTTTAATTCTTTTTAAATGTAAAAAAATTGTTAATTGAAAACAAAATATGTGACTATAATATTGAAATTAATATTAAGCTTGCACAAGTATTTGTCAAACTTTAAATATATACTTACATTTCATTCATATTCTGTGTTTCATTTACTGTTAGTATTTTTATTGTGAGTAATTTGTTAGTTATACTATATTTTATGTGTTTATAGGAGATGTTGAAACTGATGGAGATTCGGTCCATTACAACTTATTTCTATTGCCTATCTTTAACTCAAGGATCATTGGTTTAATTGATTTTAACACTTCATTTTAATTTTTTCTGAACATGTGTTATATGAGTCTTATTGAATTCATGAGGTTTAATGGACTGAATAATGACATCAAAGTGTGTGTGTTAAAAATGTAAATGAGGAAATAAATCATAATTTTAAAATTTCAATTTTGCATAGTATTTCTTATGTAAATAACATAAAACAATCTAATTTCTACAGTAACTTGTTTTGTGAAATATCTTTTTTATTTATTTTATGGTCCCACCCATGGAATGTGGAAGTTCTTAGGCTAGGGATTGAATCCCAGCTTCAGCTGTGACCCAAGTCACAGCTGCAGAAAGGCCAGATCCTTTAAACCACTGCAGTGAGCTGGGGATTGAACCCACATCTTCAGGACTCGAGATGCTCCAGTCAGATTCTTAACTCACTGCACTATAGCAAGAATTTTATGAAATGCCTTTTTAACTTTTAAAAAAGTCAGAATTTTGTCCCATTTTTTGTATTTATTTCCTAAAGAAATTGCTAGCAAATAAATGTGGGATCAAATGGAACTCACACATGTTGTAGGTAGAACTATGATGTATTCATAATCAATTACTAATTTTACTTTACTTTTAAAATATTATTTTTTCTAATTTTAAATGACATGCTCAAGAAAGGAAATACTTTAATATGTTTGGAAGAAAAAAGGTAAGCTTATTTTAGCTTATTTTTAATTATACCTGAGTAAAACTAACTAGCTTATACTTTTGCCAAGGTCACTTTTAGGGAAAAAATAAGTGGTTTTCCATAAATATAGAAAAAGCATTAAAAATAAATACCTGCATGGGATATAACATTGCTGAAAATCAAACTGAAATATTTCTCCCACTTTGATATAAAAAATAATTTTCTCACAGCAGGGAAGTTACAGGATAAATCTGTTCAATGTGCCAGGAAGGGATATATGACCTGGTTTCTATTAACAGAAATAGGGTGTCTTGCAGCTATATCTCCATAAGTTGCACTGAAAAATACCCCTGTAAGTAAAGATTCAACCCAAGGGTTAGCTTTTACTGAAAGTTATAAACTTCAAGAAACAGGGTATAGAATGGAAGTGCTGACACAACCTTAAAGATAGTTGCTTGAATGAAGTAACTGTAATATTCCAACTCCTTTATTTCAGAAAGTGAGTGTTTATGTTGCCACTGGAAAAAAGAATTTATGGGGAAATTACTCATATTTGGTGAATTGCATGGTAATAAAAGAAAGTATTGCTAAATAGAGCTTTGGGTAAAATGGAATATAGACTCAATTTTTCTACAAACCATTTTTACAAGTTTTATGTTTTACTATTTATGTTCTACAAATCTTGAACATTTTATTATTATTAGTTTTGCATTTCATTTGCAAACACTTCACTCATGAAATAATTTATATAACAATAGTGAGACATTCTATGTTGAAATTCAGGAAGCAAATATAATAGCTTTTTAAGAAAAAGTAACTTTTTAAGAAAATATAAAGTCAGATTTTCTGTTTTATGGTCATCTAATCTTTAAATAGTGGTTTAACAGTGGTGGGTACCTATGAAAGGGTTCATAATGTTATGCTAAATATCAGTTAATAATTTTCTGAGAAATTGATCTATGTATTTCAAAAAACATCCAATATAAAACATTAAAAATTTATGATGTAAAATTTTTATTTTATTTCTCCAAAAATTATATTGCTTTAAATAAGAATATAAATATTTTTAATAAGGCTTCTATCCTAATTTATGACTAAGCCTAGTGTGAGGCTTTTCAAAGTAGTATTTAAAATGTTGGTAATGAATTATTCTCTTTATTTACATGACTATAAAGGAAAGACTTTTGTGTAATATGTATATTACAGGTGTGAAACTGTAATAATACTTTGACACAATACTTGCTCTCAAGGATTTAAGTCTAATTGGAGAGAGATATAAAAACATACAAAAGAATGTCATATGTATAACCAAGTAAGGATATGCTTGGGATAACAATATACACAACCAAGAAATAACAACATTGGGATCTTGAGATCAAAAGTAGTTAAAAAGATGGAATATTTCTCATGAGACATGAATGGTAAGAAATAATTCACAGGTAGATGGAAAGGATATTTTATGGGGAAGAGAGATGAGATAATTGGAGTAAACTACTCACAAAGCATATACAGCATGAAGAATGAAGATACATGACCATTACTAATATATCCATGTAGATGTATCTATGTAGAAGGGTAAAATGCTGAAAGTTAGAAGAAGAGAACTGATCTCTGTCCTGAGGGAGTTTAGGATATGTGAAATAATTTTGTGCATTTTTCCTCTATGAGATAAGAATAATAGAAAAAATAAAAGGAAAGCATAAAGAAAAAAAAAGCTAGAGCCAAAATATGTACTTTTTAATGAGATCACATCATTTAAGCAAGCACTGAATGAAACAGTCCTTATTCAATGTAGAGTCTCAAGACATTGTTTTAAAGAAGGTAAATAGAAAATCAAATTAACATCCTTAAATGATAATTTTTTATATCTTCAAAAATTACTTTAGGCCTAAGTATTTGAAAATTTATGGCCAAGACAAGTAGTCAAGTTTTTAAATACAATAGACTTAAGACCTACAGATGGCCAAAAAACATATGAAAAGATGTTCAGAATCACTCCATCATTAGAGAAATGCAAATCAAAACCACTATGATGTACCACCTTACACTGGCCAGAATGTCCACCATCAAAAAGTCTACAAAAAAAGAATTCTGGAAAGGGTGTGGAGGAAAGGGTAGGTACTCTATTACACTCTTGGTGGGAATGTAAATTGGTGCAACCACTGTGGAAAACAGTATGGAGGTTCCTCAGAAAATCAAAAATAGAACTACTATTTGATCCAGCAATCCAACTCCTGGGCACCTATCCAGAGAAAACCATTACTCAAAAAGATACATGTAGTCCAATATTCATTGCAGCACTCTATATAATAGCCAAGACATGGTAACAACATAAATGTCCATCGACAGAAGAGTGGATAAAGATGTGGCACATATACACAATGGACTATCACTCAGCCATTGAAAGGAAAGAAATAATGACATTTTTAGCAACATGGATGGATCTAGAAGTTATCATACTAAGTGAAGTTGGTATACAGTGAGAAACCAACATCATATGCTATCGCTTACGTGTGGAATCTGAAAAAGGACAGACTGTACTTCTTTGCAGAACAGATATTGACTTAGAGACTTGAAAATCATGTTTTCCAAAGGAGACAGGTTGGGAGGTCAGGGGATGGGCTGCGGGTTTGTGATAGAAATGATATAAAATTAGGTCATGATGATCATTGTACAACTATAAATGTAATAAAATTCATTGAGTAATAAGAAAAGAAACTGGAAAACCTAATTATTTCATATTACATTGAAGGTTAAATAAATTATGGCACAGGGAAACAATAACAACAACAAAACAGTCATCCAATGGATAAGAAGGTAACTGCTTTGTAAAAGAAACATTCTATTAAAAGAACATTTTGAAAATTGAAAAAAAAATAATACGATAGACTTGAATTTGAATTCAATGTTGAAATTCATTAATTTATGAGCTGTTTTCCTTTTCCAATTAATGGCTATACAGTAGGAATTTTGCATTAATTAAAATGGAAGCACATGCAGAGTGCTTGGCTCATAAGAGATACTCAATAAATGAGCCTTTGTTTTTGTTTAATGTAAACACCCACAGTGTTATCTTTTTCCTTTATTATTGATAAATCCACTGCACAATGGAGAAATTGGACTTTTGAAGTCCCTATCCTACATGTGATATTAAGCTGTGACAGATGGAAGCTCAGTTGCTGTTGTGCAGAACATTTGACAAATAGAATAGTCATCTGAAGAAGGTGACAATAATAGAGTTCTTCACTGCAGGATTCAAAGACCTACTGCCATTCATCATGATTGTAGATAATGCCCAATGACTCTGTCTCTATAAAAATACCAATAGATATTTGATAATCTTTGCTAAAGATATAAGAAAAGAGAAGCTGAACTTCAAGGTAGGAAGTTAGGATTTCTCTCTCTCCCTCTCTCTCTTTCTCCCTCCATCTTCCCTATCTTCCCTATCTGTCTCTTACACAAATGAAATAGGAGTGATGAATGAGAAAATTAAAATTTGTATAGGAAATATTTCAAGTAGAAAATGAAAGAGATATTCTCAACTTCTTCAGAGAAAAATATTAGAATGTTCAGATAAAAACCATAGGCTTTTTGTGATTGAGTAATTTGAAAGTGAAAACAGACAATAATTTCTCTTGTGTGGTTTAGACCACTGATATTCCTACACTCTGCTTCACTTTTCCTTCCTTTTTCCCTCTCTCCTTCCTTCTCTTTCTTCCTCCCTTCCCTCATCTCTTCTCTCCTCTTTTTTCTGCTTCTTTTTCTCTCTCCTTTTTCTCCTTTTAGTCTTCTTCTTCTTCAGAGTATTTGCTTTGAAAATATATGTATCCAGGCTTGCCTTACTTTTTTAACTCTATCTTTTCTTTGTCTTTTTGTTATCCTGCCTCGGAAATTGCTCCACTATTTTCGTAAGCTGACAGAATTTCCTCTTGGTCATATACTGAGTTATTAAAACCAAAGGTTCAAAGAAAGCCTAACTCCATGTCTCAAAGCTTTAACTTAATATTTTATATTTTAACTTCTTTCTGGAAAAGTGTAGAACTCTATTTGGGGAATGAAAATACAAAGATCTTGGTAGCTCTTTATGCTAGGAGATTCAGGGGGGTTGTTTGTTTATGTCTTTTCTATTTATTTTTATATTTAATATTTCATCATTTCACAGCACTAGAAAAATTGGAAAGAAGCAGTGTCAAATCCCTATTCAGATATAAAGAATATATATAAACCTAAAATAACTATTATATATCAAATATGTATTACACACTAGACTATATATTAAGTACTTTGCTAACCATTTTACTGGCATTATTTAATTAATCCACATAACCATTATTTCTGTATGTAATCATTATTTTTGTATGTACTATTTTATATAAGAAAACTTTTGGAGAAACTATTCACCTAAGGTCAAATATTTATTTAGTTGTTCTAAAGCCCATGTTCTTAATAACACAGTATACTATCTTCCTTAATACTGATTGAATAAATCCTAAAGACAGACATTTGGTCAAGGTGAGGTGCTTATTAATTAATTTGCCATTTATGGTAGATACTGTGGATTGCCTTCAAGATCAAGATTCACATTCCCTTAGCTGCAGGAAGTTATGGTTCAAGAGGCTCGTAGTTGATTACCTTTTTGGGAATTTCCCTTAACTGAAGCTTGTTATCATATCCAAATTTATACCCCCTTGTCAGGAGCAGTCTGCTTCTAAAGACCATTTTATATGAGTGTTCAAGATTTCATCTATTTTTCCCCAACTCAGGACAACTCGGAAAGGGACATTCCAGGTCCAGATATCCCTACAGAATGGGCTGAGGACTCTGTTGCAGCTGGATCCCTATTGAACTTCTCCCTCTGCTCTTCTTGTTTACATATTTCCTTAGAAATATCATTCCTAAGCCCAGTAAGCCTCCTGCATGTGAGTATCCATCTCAGAATCTGTTGCCATGGAACCCAACCTGAGACATTTGGTCCCTGAATGATTCCAGAATGCAGATTTTTTGTTTTGTTTTGTTTTTTGTCTTTTTGCTATTTCTTGGGCCACTCCCATGGCATATGGAAGTTCCCAGGCTAGGGGTCAAATTGGAGCTGTAGCTGCTGGCCTACGCCAGAGCCACAGCAACGCGGGATCCGATCTGCTTCTGCAACTTACACCACAGCTCACGGCAATGCTGGATCGTTAACCCACTGAGCAAGGGCAGGGACTGAACCCGCAACCTCATGGTTCCTAGTCGGATTCATTAACCACTGCACCACCACGGGAACTCCCAGAATGCAGATTTAAATGGGAGGTTTTGTGGTTGGGTCACTTGTCAGATTTCTGACTTTGAGTACCAACCACTGATAGTATGTAGAGTTATGAAAGCCCTCAGAATTATGTAGCAGAGCAGTTGTTAATAACTTTCTGGTATTGAATTTGAGTGGGATACATACAAATGGAAATGAAATGACTGATGCAATATTTTATGCATTTGAGAAGTAAGAGGGAAGTAATAAATATACAGACTACAGAACTATATAATATTGTTGGATGTTATCCATGCATAATGGAAAGTCAATTAAAGGCTGACTTAATGTGAAGTGTGAAAATCAATGGGATTGCTTGGCAGCTTATAAAGCTAATCTCATCTCCTGCACTTGAGGGCCTGAAAAAATGAACATCAGACTTAGACCATAAATATGGGAGCAGCAGCACTTCAGTGATATTTGAATTCTCAATCTAATTAAGTATCTTTACAGCAAACTCAAAGTCCTGAACAGAAAGGAATAGTGCCTTTGGAATTGGAATGTTTTCATTCAATAATCGTCAAACCCCAGATTTTTCTGAACCCTCCTGAAGGGATAAAATGGCTCACTCTTTCTTGTTAAAGACCAGAACCATCCAAACCCTTGCTTCAACATTATTCAGAATCATCTGCTCTGGAAAGAAACATGAATTTACTTGGAATTTCTTCCCATTTTCCCTCTTGGCCATAAGGTAAGTAACAATCCCAGTCAAGTAGAGAAGTGCTGGTTCTGCTAAGAAGGGAAGAAACCAAATGCAAAAAAAAGAAAAAAACCTACCCCAAAAAACCACTACAGAGTATGTCAACATGTATCATCTGCAGCCAAGAGAATATGTATAGGAATGAAGTCTGAGGGTGGTGGGTCAAAGGAACCAAAACAGAAAGTTGAAAGTTGGATATAGGAGAATATATCAATATGGTGTACTTTCCCAGATATGTTTTATCACTCTAGGAAAGATAGAGAGAGGAGATGGGATTTGGAAGTTTAGAAAAATCAATGGTTTAATCTAAGCGATGTAACAATTCCAATATAGAAGACACTGAATAAAAGGATCAATATGAGAATCTCTCATACTAGAGTGGATGCATTATACAATATTGGACAGTTCACTATGAAAATAGTACACTGGCTTACCATATTGATGACATATTATTACTTAGAGACCAATCAATAATGTGGTGGTAAGTCTACTGCTTTAATTACATATAGATTGAAAGTGTTAAAAATCCATCTCATATGAAATTGATGAATATTTTTGTCTTTGTCTTTCCTGCTCATCAAGCTCATCAGCATCATTCTCAAGATTTCAGAATATCTTATCCACTCATGGCAGATCTCTCAGACCATCACCACTGACCAGTGAAGTATTTGCAACAGAGATTTACCGATGGGCATATGATGATGAGGTCTGCTACTCCTAACAAACACTGGAACAAGAGAAGCCATTGACCTGATATAGCTATAGAATTGCTTCTTAGAAGGTCAGCAGAGGTGCCTGTATAGAGTTGATAATCTATTATTATGGGGCACCATCCTCCAGGATACACCATAAATCACTAATGATTTTCCCTAGTGGATAGAACACTTGGATTAGGAAACCATAGGTTTTAAGTAGATGTGGGCCTGTTTTCCATACTTCCAGTTGCAGTACTTTCCATCTCCACAATTCAGGCTCTAGAAGTCCTAATTCCAGAAGTGGTGGATGCTTTTGCTTAAGTACCATTAAACTTTGTTACGGCTGTAATATGGTAATTTCAGATTCCTTGTTCATAGTGAATTGCAACTACAGGAATTCACTTATTGGTTAAAAAAAAATGACCCTCATCAGTATAGCTATTGCTATAAAATTGTACCAATAAAGAATGCGTTTGGCATTAGTTATTTTCTTTTGGTACCATGATACCTCTTTTAATTATAAACAGATAAGTGTATCAGCCAAAGACTGAAGAGATCATCAATGAGGAGTAAAAGTCAGGTTTACCTATGAGCTAATCCACCTAGACCAATGGAAATGCTAGCTGATATGAGGGGAATCTAGAAAAGGTATGAAGAAGGGAGAAAATTGCTATCACTTAAGACCTTGAGACCAACTGCAGTAAGGAGAAAAGAGATTGTAAATCATCCTACTAGCCCACATATTATACATTTCCCTAGGAGATGAGACAAAATGAAATTCTGGTGAATATGAACCAGATGAGGTAAACTTACTATTAGAAACATGCAGATCAAAAGGGCAAAAAAATAGGGACACCAATGGAAAGTGTGGAGTACCATAGCTGCCATGAGTACTGGCTGATGACAACTCAGAGCTGAGTATTTCTCCTGGAGTGTTCCTTGCTTAAAGGTCAGGATGCATTCAAAGAATGGTTTATGCTGGGGTAAAATGGCCCAGACCTCTTATCTCAGTTTTGAACAGTTAAGCCCCTGGGATCAGCTGAGACTTTTGCATCACAATTTAATTTTAGCATCTGCTCAGTCCTACTCCTCTCATATGCATACATTTTTTCCCAAGTACATACCCATAAAACTCCTATGTGCAAATATTTAATTCAGAATGTTTTTTTCTAGGAATTTCAGTCTAAAATACTCTCAACTTGGAGTTCCCATCGTGGATCAGTGGTTAATGAATCTGACCAGGAACCATGAGGATGCAGGTTCCATCCCTGGCCTTGCTCAATGGGATAAGTATTTGGCATTGCCAATGAACTGTGGTGTAGATTGAAGACACAGCTCAAATCTGGCATTCCTGTAGCTCTGGCATAGGCCAGCAGCTGTAGCTCTGATTAGACCCCTAGCCTGGGAACCTCCATATGCCATGGATGTGGCCCTAGAAAAGAAAAATAAAATAAATAAAATAAATAAAATAAATAAAATAAAATAAAATAAAATAAAAATAAAATAAATACTCTCAACTTAAAATCTATAAAAGAATTATATTTAAATACTCATGTAGACAGTAAGCATGCCTAAAAGCAAATCATGTACTATATGAAATATTGGGTTGTTATATATCTCTTCTATTCCAGAATGAGAAAACATGGAAAAGAAGCAAAATGAAATTCAAAAAAAAATCATACTACAGAGAGATGTAAATGAAAAAGAAGATAATACTAGTGAAATTATTTATAATTAAAACAAAAATAAATTTTAGACAGTTATTTGGCTTATTGCAGGGTGTATGTATTGATTTTTAATTTGAAAGGAAAATCCAATAAAGTATACAAATAAAAGAATAGATTTGGCTTACAAAAATAATATGACTTCTACAGAAAGCAGCAGAGAAAAGCTGGTTATATTTGAATTATCTCATCTAATCTCAAAATTTTAATACATACATAACTTGATGAACAGCAAATCAGTTTATTGTGCCCACATATCCACCTGAGCTCGGACTTTGGTATACAACACTCTACCTTATATCTCAGCTTATTATCCAGAAGACATCTCAAAGTCAATATTTACAAAACTGAATTACTTTCTCCGGTTTATTTTTGCCTCACTACTCTTCTCACACCACAAGTCTTCTCATTTTTATATTGGCTGTTACCAAAACATACAACTATTGTAAACGTGTGAGTCTTGTTCTGGACTGTGGGCTCTTTCTCATATTCTATATCTTATTATATTCCAATTCTATCCAATTTGCTTTTTTTAAATGTCTCTCCTTCCTACTCCCCTACATATGATGGGGATTCTTACCTATAAACTAAATGATTAATAACATGTTTAGTTGGGTCTGTACTTCTGTTTCATTATCCAAGAAATCTTTTCATACATACAACCAACATGACTTTTCATCTTGATGAAAACTGTTTAATGATTTTCTTTTGCCTTTAGAGTAAAAGACTCTAAGATGCTATACAAGACATTTTATTTGTGCTGCCTGCTAATGTTTCCATCTCTGTTTCTCACCATCTTCTTTAAGTAGTATTATTTAATATCATTACTTTTCCATCAGGTTTTAAGATCCAACTCAGGCATATTCTCTTTGGGGAAATCTTAAATCCACTAGCCACAACATTTGTAAAATTACCAAAAATCAATTTTTGCATCTTTTTTCTAGATGGCTTTTTCTGGATGGCTTTTTCAAGATGACTTTTTGAATGTCTCTGATAGTGTCCTGCTTCAGAGAAAATATTTTCTGCTATTTAAAATATAAAATCATGGAATGTGTTCATGAAAACTGATAAATTTATTTTTTAAGTTAAAAAAAAAAGCACCTAAGATCATGTAAAAATGGAATTCTGGACTATGCCTGGTTAATAGAAGGGCTACTGTGTCCTGGTGTTATTCGCTGTGAATTACAAAATGAAATAACCTAATTGAAATACAAATAATCAATACATATCCAAAAATCCTGTGATATTGAATAGAGTATTTTCAAAATGTAAAATATGTAATTATGAATGATTTTCATAAAATCTAAGCAGAACAGCTTTGCAAAAAAATCAGGTTAATTTATTTAATTTTATTTCCCCAATACATTACATATATTTTTTCTACTGAAGAGCATGATGACCCAGTTACACATAAATGTATACATTCTTTCTTCTCACATTATCATGCTCCATCATAAGTGACTAGACGTAGTTCCCAGTGCTACAGAGCAGGATCTCATTGCAAATCCATTCCAAAGGCAACAGTCTGCATCTATTAACCCCAAGTTCCCAACCCACCCCACTCCCTCTGCCTCACCCTTGGCAATGACAAGTCTATTCTCCAAGTCCATGATTGTCTTTTCTGTGGGAAGGTCCATTTGTGTCATATGTTAGATTCCAGATATCATATGGTATATGTCATATCATCATATGGTATATGTCTTTCTGTTTCTGACTTACTTCACTTAGTATGAGAGTCTCTAGTTCCATCCATGTTGCTTCAAATGGCATTATTCTGTTCTTCTTCATGGCTGAATAGTATTAATTGTCTATATATACCACATCTTCCTAATCCAACCATCTGTTGATGAACACTTGGGTTGTTTCCATGTCTTGGCTATTGTGAACAGAGCTGCAATGAATATGTGGGTGCATGTGTCTTTTTCAAGGAAAGTTTTATCCGGATACATGCCCAAGAGTGGGATTGCTGGGTCACATGGTAGTTCTGCATATAGTTTTCTAAGGCACCTCAATACTGTTCTCCATAGTGGTGGTACAAGCTTACATCCCCACCAACAGTGCAGGAGGGTTCCCTTTT
Organism: Phacochoerus africanus; assembly: GCF_016906955.1. Lineage (NCBI taxonomy): Eukaryota > Metazoa > Chordata > Mammalia > Artiodactyla > Suidae > Phacochoerus > Phacochoerus africanus. Next base: position 36,919,720 of record NC_062556.1, on the reverse strand, counting down.
CTCCACACCCCCTCCAGCAGTTGTTCTTTGTGGACTTATTAATGATGGCCATTCTGACTGGTTTGAGGTGGTATCCCATGGTAGTTTTGATTTGCATTTCTCTAATAATCAGTGATGTTGAGCATTTTTTCATGTGCCTGTTGGCCATCTGTATATCTTCCTAAGAGAAATGTGTATTGAGGTCCTTTGCCCATTTTTCAATTGGGTTGTTGGCTTTTTTGCTGTTGAGTTGTGTAAATTGTTTGTATATTTTAGAGATTAAGCCCTTGTCAGTGTCATAAACCACAGTAACAAAAGAAAAGTCAGAAACCATATGATAATCTCACTAGATGCAGAAAAAGCATTTGACAAAGTGCAACATCCAGGAGTGGGATGGATTGGGAGCTTTGGGTTAATAGATGCAAACTTGCTTTTAGAATGGATTAGCAATGAGATCCTGCTGTGTAGCACTGAGAGCTATGTCTAATCACTTATAGTGGAGCATGATAACTGCAGAAAAAAGAACGTATACATGTACGTGTAACTGGGTCACCATACGGTACAGCAGAAAAGAAAATGTATTGGGAAAATAACAATGAAAAATTAAAATAAAAAAATTATACTTCAATAAAAAAAAAGAATTATCTAACAAACACAATATGAGGAAGGACAAAAACAAAACAAAACAAACAAAACAACTCTTACTAAAGTGCGTATAGAGGGAACATACCTTAACATAATCAAAGCCATTTATGACAACCCCATAGCAAATATAATACTCAGTGGGGGAAACTTGAAAGCCTTCCCACTAAAATATGGAACAAGATAAGGATGCCCACTCTCACCACTGTTATTCAGCAGAGTGCTGGAAGTCTTTGCAACAGCAATCAGACAAACAAAAGAAATTAAAAACCATCCAGATAGGAAGAGAAGAGGTAAAACTGTCACTGTATGCAGATGACATGGTACTATACATAGAAAACCCTAAGGACTCAACACAAAAGCTACTTGAACTGATCAAAAAAATGAAAGGGGGGAATTGTGGAAAGTAGCAATTCTGGGTTGTTGATAGTTAACAAGATTGGATTACATGTTAAGTGGGTACAACTAATTGGGGGCTCTCCCTTTGAGATGTGAATCTTGTCTCTTAATGCTCCTAAATTATGAGCATGGGGGAAAGTCCACCCCTTGTATTGGGTGGTCCACCAAACATCATCCCAACTTGCACATGGGTATTCATGGTCCCATCTTCCCGCTTGTTTATATAGTTCTTGTGGGCTGAGTTCTGGACAAAGGTATTTATCTACAGATGAAAATTGTCTTTGCCTTTATAGAGTTCCACAATCTAGGTCCTGGCAAGCATCAAATTTTATGACTATTGGGTTAGGGGTCTGGGTTAAGTTAATAACAAATTTGGGTGGATAACCTGCCCATAATCCCAGGCCCTAATAATATTTTGGAGTTAGAGGGTCCCATGATTCACCCTGATTACCAAATACTAATGATCCCCAAATAGTCACCCATATCAGGAATAATTTTGAGCCCTTTTTAAGACCAACTGGGTTTCGGTGGTCCCTGGAGAAGCCACCCATTGTTCTTTGCCTGTTATGCCCCCCCCCCCCTTTTTTTCACCCAGGTGTGGTGAGTCCATCCTTGCTCGGCCATTCAAACTGCAGTTTCGGTAATCAGCAACACGAGGAAAGGTCCCTCCCAGGTTGGCTGGAGTTTGTCTTCTTTCCATGACTTGATTAGCACATAGTCTCCAGGCTGGTGTGAATGGACCAGGAAATCATGCGGTAGAGCCTGGGCTAGTAATCCCTTCTGTCTGAGAAAATGAAGGGAAAAGGATAAACCAAATACATAACTCCTTAAAAATTGATCTTTGGTTTCAAAGGTAGGCAGGTCAGATGATCTACCCAGGTAAGGAAATCCATATAACATTTCATATAGAGATAGACTGACATCCTTTCGGGGAGCAGTTCTAATTCTAAGTAAAGCAATAGGGAGGTATTTGGTCCAGGGTAGCTGGGTTTCCAATATTAATTTTGTTAAATGAGCTTTGAGAGTTTGGTTCATTCTCTCAATTCGACCAGAAGAGGGAGGATGCCATGGGGTGTGGTATAGCCATTTAATATCTAATTCTCTGGAGAGTCCCTTTATTATCGGAGCTGTAAAATGACTTCCATTCTCCGAATCTATGTTTTCAACCATCCCAAATTGGGGAATAATTTGTTCTAATAAGGCCTTTGTCACATAATTGACAGTAGCACTGGGTAGTGGGGTGGCCTCCACCCAATGAGTTAGATGGTCTACTATGACTAAGAGGTATTTAAATCTCCCTATTTTGGGCATTTCGGTGTAATCAATCTGGATATTCTGGAAAGGGCTTAAACCAGGAGGCCTTCCTCCGGTAGCTGTTTTTTGTAAAACCCTTTTATTGGTCTTTTTGCATGTTAAGAACCTTCTATTACCTGTTTGGCCATTGTGTAGATACTCGCACACCCATAGACCCGTAAGACTGTGTCACACATGGCCTGAGGTCCCCAATGGCTCCCTTGGTGTAGGTGTGTCAGAATTTCTCTCATAAGCATTTCCCTCCCATCTGGGAGGAACCATCTTCCCTGAGCGTCAAGTTGGGCCCCCAGCTGTTGTAGTTGTTCCTTCTCTTTTTCTGAAAAGGTGGGAGAGATCATTATTTTGGGAAGGGAGGGAGTAAGATGGAAGATAGGAACCCCCAATTCCAATGCCACCCTCTTGGCTTCCTCATCTGCTAAGGAGTTTCCTTGGGCTTCAAACGAGGTCCCCCTCCGGTGACCTGGCACATATACCACTGCTATCTCTTCTGGGAGTTGGAGATAATATTAAGTACTTGTTTAATCAAGTCCTCATGTATTAGTCCTTGTCCTTTACTGTTCATAAGTCCCCTTTCCATCCAAATTTTTCAAAGGTATGGACCACTCCAAAGGCATATTTAGAGTCAGTATAGATTGTGCCCTCCTTTCCTTTTAAATATCTTAAGGCTTGGTTAAGGGCAAAAAGTTCACAAGTTTGAGCTGACCATGCATTTGGGAGTCTTCCTCACTCAGTGATGGATTGAGTCTCTCCATCAATGACTGAATAACCATTGTGTGTTTTTCCCTGGAAGACCCGAGAAGATCCATCAGTGAATAAATGTCTCCCTGAATGGAAGGGAGTTTCCCATAGATTGGGTCAAGCTTTGGTCTGATAGTCTATTAAATTTAAACCATGATGTTCAATGGGAGTTGAGGGCTTCCTTTGAGTGAAGAAAGAAGCAGGGTTTAAGGTTAAGTCATCCCTTTCCAATAAGATTGCCTCATATTTTAAAACTCAGGAGTCAGTGAGCCATCTCCCTGCCCTTTGGTTTAGGATGGCTCATACCTGGTGTGGGGTACTCACAGTTAGCCTTCCTCCAAAGGTGAGTTTCCTGCTCTCTTCAGTTAAGAGGGTGGTGGCAGCTACTGACTGTATGTACTCAGGCCATCCTCTGGTGACAGGATCCAGGAGGTGGGAAAGAAAGGCCACCGGCTGGTGACTTCCCCCATGTTCCTGCGTGGGGACCCCTGGAGCCACTCCCCTGTCCACACTTACAAATAAATGAAAAGGTTTTTCAAAGGATGGTAGAGCCAGAACAGGGGCACCCGTCAGTGCCTCCCTCAGATCCCTGAATTGTTGTATTTCCTCCTGGCTCCATAGTAGGAGGTCAGGGCCTTCCTACACAAGTTTAGAATATAGATTTTTAGTTTTTAATGCATAAGAGTTGATCCAAAGGCAATAATAGCCAATTGGGCCTAGGAATTTTCTAAGTTCATGTTTGGTGGTTGGCAGAGGCAGGCCTATGATACCCTCTATTCTTTCTGGGCTGAGTTTTCTCTTACCCCCAGTTATTAGATGTCCTAAGTATTTCACCTCCTTTTCAACAAACTATAACTTTTTTTTGGAGACCCTAAGGCCTTGTTCCCCAAGGAAATTGGGAAGGGAAAGTGTAGCTGCTGTAAGTTTCTTTTGATCAGTGTTTGATTGTAACAAGTCATCTACACATTGGAGTAGGCAGGTCCCATGAGGGGGTGTAAAGTCTCCCAACACCTGTTCTAAAATTTGCCTGAAAAGATGTGGGGAGTCTCCAAACCCCTGGGGGAGGGCTGTCCATCTATATTGTTGTCTTCTTCCAGTTACTGGGTCCTCCTATTCAAAGGCGAATAGGTCCCAACTCTCTGAGTCCATGGGGCATGCCCAAAAGGCATTTTTTAGATCAATTGCACTGAACCATTGGTGGTCAAATGGAATTTTACTCAGGAGGGTATAGGGATTTGGGACTACTGGATGTTTAACAATCTGGTTAATTGCCCGCAAATCCTGGACTAAGCAATAGGACCCATCCACCTTATGCACAGGGAGAATAGGGGTATTATAGGAAGACACGCAGGGTTCTAAGAGACACTCTTGAAGTAGTCCCTCTATAATTGGTTTAAGTCCCACCCTTCCTTGTAGAGGGATAGAGTATTGTTTTCTCCAGACTACTTCTCCAGGGATTTTTTAACTGTGTTTTAATAGGGGTCACTTTGAGTCCCCCACAATTTCCCCCTGATGCCCACACTTGTGGTTGAATTTGTCCCTCCACTGTTGGGGTTAAAAGATTTAGTTTTACTTGTAAAGTTTTTTTGGTAATCTGTAAACCCAATCCCAATTCGGTCATTAGGTCTCTTCCACATAGATGTGTGCTGGCCTCTGGAACAAAAGGAAGCATATTCTGGCACATCTGTTTTGGAAATTTACTTTGGTTTCTTCTAAAATGTTTGCAGAGAATTCCTCCCCTTTTACTCCAGATACTAATATTTGTTCACGTGAAGAAGAACACCCTTTGGGCAAGTAACAAAGCAAGGAGCGAGACGCCCCTGAATCAATAAGAAAAATCATAGTTTCATGGTATGGCCCTACCTCTAAACTTATCAAGGGCTCTGGGTAGGGCATTTGTGGATTTTTAAGTTGGTCAATCACTACTAAGAGCCCCTGACACCCCTAGTCCTCATTTTCCTCAAATAATATGAGAGGGATTGTTTTCTCCTCCTCTTTCCACTCAGGGCACTTCCTTTTGAAATGTCCCAATTTGCCACACCTAAAGCACTTGTTTTCACCTTGCCATCTATTCCCCTTTCCCTTACGTCCTGTTTCTGGAGAGCGGTGAGGCCGATATTGTGACCATCTCTTACTTTTGGCTTTAGGACCTCTTTGATTTAATCTGTCTTGTTTTTGTTGATATGCAAACATGATCTTGGTCCTTTGCTCTTGCTTTTCCTCATCCCTTCTCACATAAACCTTTTGTGCCTCTTTTAATAGGTCCTCTAATGGTTTATCTTTCCAAGCCTCTATTTTTTGTAACTTTTTGGAAATATCTGGCCAACTACTAGTTACGAAGTAAAGTTTGAGCTTGCCCTGTCCCAGAGGGTGGGTGGAATCTATTCCACCGTATCTTCTCATCTGAATTCTGAGTCTTTCCAAAAATTCAGTTGGTCCCTCCTCTTTACCTTGCCACACCTCAAATGCCTTAGATATATTTTGAGTTTGAGGTATGGCATCCCTAATTCCCTGAATTATTAGATTTCTCAAGTCCACCTTATGCCCCTGGTGGACTACATTGTTATTGTCCCATCCAGGGTCCTTGTTGGGAACTTTTGTTTCTGCCCTAACTTCCTCCGGTTGAGGAGGATGGGTTCACTCCCACAAGGCCATGGCTGACCTTCAAATCATGCCCTTTTCTTCTCCAGAGAACAGAATGCTCAAAATAGGCATTAATTCAGACCATGTATAGACTTGTGGTCCAAGGAATTGATCTAGTTTATCTGCTACCCCATATGGGTCTTCTAGCAATGGTTGCAATTTCGGACCTCAGTGCTGGTTAAAGGGGCATTTACATATCCTATTTCTCCCCCACTTAAGCAAACCTCCCATAGTGGGAAGAGCATTTGTGGCCCTTCTTGTCTACCCCCAGGGGTAGCTGTGGGAAAAGGAAATTTTTGAATATCCTCCTGACATTGCTTTAACTCTCTCCTAAGTCTGGAATAAGGCCCTGCCATATCCTCTGATTTTGTTGAGGTGCTGGGCTTTGATCCCACTGGCTGTGGCAGTATGTCTATGGCTGTGGCACCCCCATCCTGTTCTGACTCCCTGAACAGTGGCAGTGCACATGTGCCTGCCTGGTGGGCTCTAGGCTCCTCCCCTTCCTGCTCTGACTCAGCTAGTGGGGCAGCACACTTGCGCCTGCATGATGGGCTCTGCACCCCTCCCCCTCTTGTGCTCCCCCGGCAGTGGCAGCTGCAGCTGGAGGGGATCCAGCACCATTTTGGGGATGTAAGGTGGCAGCAGCAAGCCAAGGGGTCCCATGGAGGGGAGGAAGTCCCCGATTGTTCTTGGGTTTCCTCCTCTTTTTTCTTCTTATCCCATGCTCTGAGGGGAAATAAGACCACCGGTCCCTGCCACCAACAGAGAGTATACTCAGTTTCTTCCTGAGACCCTGGTGTCTTGTTCTGGACAAATTGAATAGGCATCTGACAGACCCAATCCTCGTCCAATCCGATCTTTGGTCAGAAGACGGATGCGGCAAGGACAGGTGTCTGTGTCCAGATAAAACAACAATACTTAATCATTTTTCCCTTCTTTTTGTCTTTTGTCCATGGACTGTCACCCCAATACTTTAACAGTAGTCCCAGAGGATTGTCTGAAGGAATTTGGTCCCCCCCCATTTGATCCTCCAAGTAGAGGTACAAGTCGGGAAGACTTACTTCCCATTTCCCAGGATCACGTTTTGATCCTCTGATTTCACCCAAAGTCACCAGCCTCACCTGAGACCACCAGCCTCACCCGAGTCCTTTGAGGGTTGTACTCTGATTTTATGATTTCACCCAAAATCGCTGGCCTCACCCGAGACCTTTGAGACTTATGGACCCCCTTCCCCGACCACCAAGGATTTTCCTACCTTGGTCCATTAATGGAAATTGCCTGGTCATCGCATGATTTCCTGTGTTGTCAAGAACCCTCCACGGGTTTGGAGTTCACAGATGCGGACTTCTCAATTCAAGGCCACCACAACAGGGCCGTGGGACGTGTCTCCCCTCCTCGAGAGTCCACAGTCCAGTGGACCCCAAATCCCAGGCGAGCCCCCAAGTCTGTTGGAAATTACAATAACTCTGGCTCAGGTCATCAGTGTCAGAAAGTGAGACACGTGGACAAGGAGAAAGCTTGACAAGGCTCTTTACTTCTGCAGAAAGGTGTGGGCACTCCAAAAAGTGTGCGTGCCAAACAAAGGACCCTCCACTATTTATCCCTAATGCAGGTGACTTACCTGTCCCCTTCCTATTAGTGAGGTCAGGGCGCACATTCTTCCCTGTTGGCTAATTTGAAACAAGTTGTTACTGGGAAAAGAGGTAAAGAGGAATGGGGTCATGGGGTTGATTTTCCAGAGCAAAATGGAGTAACCAACATTTCCTTTGATAGAAAAGACATTATGTTACTTTACACAGAACCACAAAAGACCCAGAATTGCCAAAGCAATTCTGAGGAACAAAAGCCAAGCAGGAGGCATCGCTCTGGCAGACTTCAGGCAATATTCCAAAGCCACAGTAATCAAGACAGTGTGGTACTGCTACCAAAACAGACATAGAGACCAATGGAACAGAAGAGAGACCCCAGAAATAAGCCCAGACACATATGTTCAATTAATCTTTGACAACAGAGGCAAGAATACAAAATGGGAAAAAGACAGTCTCTTCAGCAAGCATTGCTGGGAAACCTGGACAGCTGCATGCAAGTCAATGAAACTGGAACACACCCTCACTCCATGCACAAAAATAAACTCAAAATGGTCTAAAGACTTAAATATAAGACAAGACACCATCAAACTCCCGGAAGAGAACATAGGCAAACATTCTCTGACATCAACCTTACAAATGTTTTCTCAGGTCAATCTTCCAAAGCAACAGAAATAAAAGAAAAATTAAACCAATGGGACCTAATCAAACTGTCAACCTTTTGCACAGCAAAGGAAACCAAACAGAAAACAAAAAGACAACTTACAGAATGGGAGAAAATTGTTTCAATTGATGCAACTGAGAAAAACAGTTTATTCGTCAGAAGTATTCTGAATTATTTCTGATTAAGAACATTCTGGCAGCCTTCCATTTTAATTTATGTTGGATTATTTTCCATTATACTTCCATTTTTTCCCATTCTTCTTTGTAAATTTATGAGTAACAGAATATCAACTAGGAGGTTCAATTTGAACCACCTGGTTTAAATAGATACCACATTCTAATGTAAAATAATGGACCTAAAAGTAGAAAATTATAGAAATTTCCCAATCAATATAAGGTACTGGAAAAAGGAGCTTCTGGAAAAGGATTTTGAAGAGATTGAGAAAGAGCTGCTATCACAAAAAGGTACTTTGCATCCAATGGAGAAAGATAAGCCTTCATTGGAAGAAACAGACTCAGAGAACTACTTTGGCAGCAGAGCAAACGTAGGTATCCCCTATCTCTTGATAAAATTATACTTTTGCCTGAATAGAGCCCCAATTTTTCAGGCAGGCTTTTCTGAATCAAATGTGGAACACTTAGTAAGTATCCCTACTGGCTGGGTATTTATATCCAGGAAATAGGGAATACACAGGAAAGAGCAACAATACAGAAAGCCAAGTGAAGTGAAGTGGGCAGCTGCCTCTAATGATAGGCACCCCTAGCAACTTGGATGGAGATTACTCAAGAAAAATGGTGATGTATAAACATAACCATGCCCAGAGAAAAGTGCCATATTGTCAATTTCACATAAGAACTTCTAGCCAATATTTGACATTTAAGGGGGAATATTTGACATTAAATTAACTTTACAATTTTATTTCCTGTGATTGAAAATTCTAAATGCTGACTTCAAACTGTGTTTGAAATTTTTAAATATCTTAGGCATTTCCATTTCTTAAGAAGGACTGGAAGTAATGAAACATCTAAATTTTTATCAAAGGATACAGACAAATTATATCTCTGAATACATTTTTAAAAAAGCAGTGGGAGGTTAAAATAGAGGTGAATATATATAATTGCCTTTGAATTATGCTTATTAAGCCTATCAATTATAACTTATCCTTGCACTATCATCTAACTTGTACTTCCCTAAATATTTTAGTCCATCCCATCAACATCTTACAGGAATTAACTTCTTTTGCATTTAAATAAAATATAATAAAAATAACATTTTTGAAACTTTTCTTTTGTTTTTGCCTAAAATCATTTTTTTTCTAAGCCAGGATTCTTGGAAGAGGCATCTATATTCAGTACTACCATCTTTCTCACCTTCCATGTACCACTCTAATCAACACTATATATATATATATACATATATATATACACATATATATATGCACAAATATAAATTTTCACTTGTATATTTAGTAGAATAAAGTAAATTAATGATCATAGTTTTCAAACATATCCAACTACAGCTCTCCACATTTTTAAATGACAACACTGTTCTCCACTGGCTCATGCCAAAAATTTTGATACCATTCCTATCCCCCATCTTTGTCTCAATTCCATGTCTAAACCCTTAGTTAATTATGATTTTTTGTAACCTTTAAGTTACATATAGAATAATGACATTTCTTAATTCCAGTGTACATACTCAAGTATGAGACATCATTATTTTTTGTCTGGTTTAATTTTTTAGTCTTCTAATTCAAGGAATGACAAATATTTCATTTGTCAATGACAAATATTTTACTATTATGTTCACTCTAATATATTTACTATATTAAATATACATTTTAATATTTTAGACTTTAAGGACAAGAGGCAAAAATCAGTATATTATGTAGTAATTTGTATAGCAAGAGAAGAAGCCTTGTTGTTGAAAAAAATCAAAATATACTATCGAGTATATTTTTTGAAATACATACCTAATAATGACAAAATTGGAATTATCTTCCTGATAGTATTCTGTATCAACAAAGTGATTTATCGTGTTATCTGTAAAAACACTGTTAGCTCAATACCTTACAAAAAGAGACAGATGCTGGATTTAGCCTATTGGATGTAGACTAGTTTATAGCTTCTATCCTTATACTCCCAGTTTGTTCATCATAGAGCAGTCAAAGTAATCCTTTCTAAACTGTAAATCATATCATGCTCCTTCTATACTTAAACCCTGCTGCTGGTTCCTCATCTTAGGGTAAGAGACAAAGCTTTGACAATGTCATAAAAAATTCTAAATGATTTTATTATACGTTCTTTTAAGTACTTTTTTTTTTGTAAATTTTAGGAAGCAGTTTTAGGTACACAGCAAAATTTAGGGGAAGGTATGAAGGACTTCCCCTATAGTCCCTGAGTCCAACATGCATAACATCCCCCCAATATCAACAGCCTTTTCTGGAGGGGCACATCTGTTACCACTAGTGAACTTAACATTGACACAACATAATAAAAGTTCATAATTTACATTAGGGTTCACCCTTGATGTTGTATATTATATGTATTTGGACAGATGTTTAATGATATGCATTCATAATTATAATGCAGACTATTTTTACTGCCCTAAAATTTCTCCATGCTACATCTATTCATTCCCTCTCACCATCATGGACAACCACTAATCTTTAAATTGTCTCCAGAGTTGTATTTCCAAAATTTCATATAATTGGAATATATGGTCTTTTCATATTGGTTTCTCTCTTATAAACATGTATTTCAGATTAATCTTTCAATATTTATTCTTACACTTTCATCCATATTGATGGAATACCACAGCCATTACAAAAGGCAATGGCTTCACCTTCCATTTGTACTCATCTCAAACAACCACAAGTGGAAAGTATGAATACTTTTGTCATACCACTTTATGCCAAGAATTACTATTGCTCTTTGGTGAGGAATTTAGCTCTACAACCCCATCCTAGGTGTCTGTTATTTATAGGTTTTCATGATGCTCATTATCTTGACTTGTGTTTCCTCCAAGAATAGTACCTACACTTAAGTTTTCTATTTCAGTCATCTATTTGTAAATGTTATCACAGAGAGCAGGAGAGGAATATGGTGAGGGTTGGAGAAAAGGGAAGAATTTACTTATCATGTCCTATTTCCTTTTGGCCAAGATTCAGCCCAAGGTTGTTCTTTGTGCCTTAAGACCCCTTCACTTTTGAGTTCTATACATGTGAGTGACAGGTGTGTTTGTGTACCTGAGATGACAGGAAGATAAGCAAGTTACGGCTGCAAGACAATGAGTTTGTATAGACATCAAGCTGCTCTTTAAGCCCTTGTGGAACTAGACACTGAAGCAGTAGCTGCAATAGGGTAAAATTTAGTGACTATGATCTTGTATTCAAAGAGAATCAATGCATTGTTTATTACAATACCTATTAAGTAATTAAATGATTTATGTTTTGTTCTCCAACTTGGTATATTTCTATGAAATTTAAGTTGGCCTTGCTCACTGCTATTATGTAATAGTGCCTGGCACAAAATATATTATAAAATATGTTTGCTCAAAGATATTTTAAAAGTAAAATGAAAAATATAACTAAATTCTCCACTATGACTGTTTCCAAAAATATTTCCCTTATTGTTATGTAAAATATAATTTAACTTCAAAGATTACTCAATTTAACTTCTAATAATGCTAATCAGCTATCTGCTTAAAGATTTAAAATACTAAATTGTAAAGAAAATGTAATGTGTTTTTATATAACAAAAGGTGCATAGTAATTGAGTTGTACTTAAAGTATTCTAAGCTTGAGGAAATACAGATATCTTAAGAATATGCATTATAACACAGAATACTTTGTAAAAAAAATAGAAATCTAATATTGTCTCTGGTAGTTTGCATAGGTGGTAATGATTAATAAAATATGTAGTCTTCCTTGACTGTCCGGATTATCTTTGAGGAAAGTAAATTATGAGTTCTTAAATTATGGTGAATGCATTTCAGATTTCAGGAGCATCTTAAGAAATTTATACTTGGTGCAGTTTTATTCATGCATTTATTAGAGATCATGATGTCTGATTTAACTTCAAGACTATGTGTATAAGATATTATGATCATTTGCACTCCTTGTACAAGACTCTGTATAATGGGATTTTGTTATGTCAACATAGTATATAACTTCTGCATTTCCATAGAATATAAAGAGCTTTACTCCACTGGTTGCCTACTATCAACTACAAAATGAACAGTTTGCATTCTGCTGTGCAAGTTATCAATATTTAACCAAAACTGACAGGACACTAGAAAACCAATTGAACCAGAACTTATTACAGTGAAGCTGAAGGTTTTTTTTATATGACATACATACCATGATAACCAGTGATCTATACAACTGTAATGTGCTTGGGTCACTCAAACAAATGAGGATAAAGTTATATATTTCATGGGTAGATATATTGCTTTAACTTCATGGGAATTTGAAATGGAAAAGTTAATTGCATTCTAAAAGAGTTTAAGAATTATATTCTCCTATGACCCTGTGGATTTGTGAGACATTATTTCCACAGAGATCAGTAATACAAAGGACCCTTAAAAACTGCACTGAATGGTGAGTTTAAAATTATATAAAAGTAAAGAAGTCAACTACATGTCAGTTTAGCATCCCTTTAAGTAAAGCTCTGTAAAATTTCAACTACCTTATATGCAGAAATTTCCAGAACTAAAACAACATGTAAGTGATTGGGGTAGTCTAATGGATATATGATATGGACCAAAAGTAACTGTTTGATACACTGGGTCCTAGTTTTCCAAGAGGAAAAATGAACCTACAAAAAATATTTCAAGTCTAATTAAAAAATTGAAAAGCAATAACCAGATGTTCTTAAATAATCTGCAGCCTAAGATGAGTTTCAGAAATTCTCCTCATTTACTTTTAACTTATTTTTTTCTCCAACCAGTCAGTCACTATTTTTTTTAACTCATTTGCTTGTCTGCTCTTTTGCTTAAAAAGGGGATGTGAGTGATTAAAGATATGTAAGATTTATGTGCTCTTGATGCTTTCACATACTTTTATCTCTTTCTTGGATTACAGCTGCATATTTTTTGCTTTGATACTTGCTTCTAGTCCTATCATTTCAGTAATATCTAGACTTCCAAGCTGATTTACTGCATTTCGAATTCCATATCTATTCCTGGTATAGTTTACCCTTCTAGTTTTATTAATTCCTAGTAAAATGAAAAAAAATAACTAAGTTCTCCACTATGACTGTTTCCAAAAATATTTCCCTTATCGTTATGTAAAATATAATTTAACTTCAAATATTACTCAATTTAACTTCTAATAATGCTAATCAGCTATCTGCTTAAAGATTTAAAATACTAAATTGTAAAGAAAATGTAATGTGTTTTTATATAACAAAAGGTGCATAATAATTGAGTTGTACTTAAAGTATTCTAAGCTTGGGAAAATACAGATATCTTAAGAATATGCATTATAACACAGAATACTTTTTTAAAAAAATTAGAAACCTAATATTGTCTTTTATTTCAGTTGAGCAACAAGCAAACAAACAATCAAAAATTCTCATCACTGTAGTGCTAACTGCAGCTGTTAAGATCTATGTGCTGCCCTCCCACAACCAGGGGACTTTCTAGCATCAAATATTAAACTCTAACTATAAAGTATTCAACATACTTTGCATTCATTCTACCTATATGTCAATTTCAAAACCAAAATTTATTTGCTATCTCATCAAGTTATTTTCTAGATTGAAATCCTTATGCTTTAGTGAAATATTAAGGTCAAGATGATAATAAAAATATTTTGCTTTTTAATTTTCATAAAAAATTGAAAAGCAAAATTATTTCACCAGAATTTAAAAGTTTAAAATCCGTCCCTGGCTTTGTTGAGGAAGTATTGACAAATAAAAATTACATATATTTAAGGTACAAATTGTGCTGTTTTGATATACTCATACATTGTGAAATGATTACCACAAACAAGTTAATTAACATATTCATCACCTTACATGGCTCTGTGTGTATGTGGTGAGAATACTTGAGATCTACTCTCTTATCAAATTTCAAATATACTCCATAATAGTTAACCATAGTCAACATACTGGACATTAGGTGTCCAGAACTTATTCATATTATAACTAAGGAGTTCCCGTCGTGGCGCAGTGGTTAACGAATCTGACTAGGAACCATGAGGTTGCGGGTTCCGTCCCTGCCCTTGCTCAATGGGTTAAGGATCCAGCCTTGCCGTGAGCTGTGGTGTAGGTTGCAGACGCGGCTCGGATCCTGCGTTGCTGTGGCTCTGGCGTAGGCCGGTGGCTACAGCTCCGATTCAACCCCTAGCCTGGGAACCTCCATATGCCGCGGGAGCGGCCCAAGAAATAGCAACAACAACAAAAAAGACAAAAAGACAAAAAAAAACATATTATAACTAAAAGTATATACCTTCTGACCAGTAACCACCATTCCCCTCAACCCCAATGCCAGCAACTGCCATTCTACATTCCATTAGTATGAATTTGACTTTTTAAAAATTTAATATATAAGACTATGCAGTATTTATCTGTTTGTGTCTGGCTTATTTCACTTAGCATAGTGTGCTCCAGGTTTATCTATGTTTGTACAAATGGCAGGATTTTCGTCTTATTTAAAGCCGAATAGTACAAATCATCTAAATTGTCAAAGAATGGACAATATGTGGTGAAAAATGCAGCTAGACTTCATTAGGCTGCCTTCTGGTTTCCCCACTGTTTACCTTATCCTTGGTATATCTCTCTCTAAACAGTCAACATGGTAATATGGGGTTCTTAAAGAGAATTTTTTCCTCTTTAATGCACTTATCTTCTTGAACCTATAACCTATTCCATCTGGAAGAAATGAGATCAGATTAGACTTTAAATCAAAATTGTATTAGGCCTTAGATAACAAAAGAGTAAATAGGAAAGAGGATAATACATGTATGGGTCCCAACAAAAATCATGTGGCAAATGAATTTGATGTCCTCAAATAGTCTGCCCCCAAGCAAACATCTTCCTAGTTTTATGAATCTGTGTTAAACCTCCTTCCTGGATAAATTATAAGCTTCTCTTGGAAAAGCATACACTGCTCAAAAATAAGTGTGCTTAAATGTAACATTATCAACCAACATTCACCCATTAGAAATATCTAGCCTTTACTAAAGAGTTAGTTTCAAGATCAGGTATCTTATAAGAGTGTAGAAGCACTGAAACAATAACCTAAATGTAAACAAGAGTATAACAGTCCCTATACTGGATAAGAAAAAAAAAACTGTGTGATAGAGTAATGCAAAAAACATTTTAAAATACTCTCCTGGGTTCAGGATTGTAGATTTCTATGTGAACATATTGAACACAAATGGTGTATCATTCTTATCTTAATTTTATTTTCAGGGAGTTCCCATCATGGCACAGAAGAAACAAATTTGACTAAGAATCATGACGTCGTGCGTTCCATCCCTGGCCTCACTTAGTGGGTTAAGGATCTGGTGTTGCCATAAACTGTGTTATAGGTCACAGATGTGGCTTGGATCTTGTGCTGCTGTGGCTGTGATGTGGGCCAGGTGTTTCAGCTCCAATTAGACCCCTAGCCTGGGAACCATCATATGCCATGGTTGTGGCATAAAAAGCAATATATATATATATATATATATATATATATGTATATATAAAAATATATATATATACATATATATTTTTTTTCAGAGAATTAAAAAATATGCACAGGATAATATTCTTTGTAGGAATTTGAAGTGTATGAGGAATGAAGCTGTTAGGTGGAATATAAAACATGTGGTTTTATGAGGCAAAATAGTCAAATAGAGCAATTATCCATGGTTGATTCATGAATCAATGAAAGTGAAATGAATGACAATATTAAAAATTTTTAAAATAAACAGAAAATAAAGTGTCACAATATATATTTGGCACTTAAATGTTTTACCCATTTGATATTCACAAAATTATTGATGGAAAAATCAGTATCCTTTCCAAGAATGCCACCAATTTATTAATTCTTTTTTTTTGGTCTTTTTGCCATTTCTTGGGCCACTCCCATAGCATATGGAGGTTCCCAGGCTAGGGGTCGAATCGGAGCTGTAGCCACCGGCCTACGCCAGAGCCACAGCAACGCAGGATCCGAGCCGCGTCTGCAACCTACACCACAGCTCACGGCAACGCCGAATCGTTAACCCACTGAGCGAGGGCAGGGACCGAACCCGCAACCTCATGGTTCCTAGTCGGATTCGTTAACCACTGCGCCATGATGGGAACTCCTATTAATTCTTTATTACTGCATGCTGTCATTTATTCACTTATTTGATAAATATATAATGAGTACTTGATATGTTCTTATACCACAAAATACTTAAAATACCATATTAGATAATTAGTATTGTGTTACAAATATAGAAATAGGATTAATGAAGATAAATAACTTGATCAAGTCCACACATCATTAAAGTGGCAAAGTTGGGACTCAAACGCATATGCTTTTAACCATTTTTCCATGTATTTTTTGAGCCATAGTTCCACATTTCCTTTATATTTAATATATTTTGCTCTAGGTGAAAAATCATGCATACTTTTGCAAATATATCTTAAAAGCATCATTTTAAACAATAATCATTTATATAAATGTTACTGCAAATATTAAAAACACCTTCTAAGTAATTTTTTTAGAATATATTATCAAATATGTGTTGCAATGAGTATATTTTCATATTATAATGAAAAAATCAAACTTTCCTCTCCCTTTTCAGTACTAGTCTATCATATAGTGCAATTCACTTTGTTATCTCTTTGCATCTTAAATATATTAAGCTAAAGAAAACTTACACAAAATAAATATAGCAGCATCCATAGTTGCGGTTTTATTCTTTTACCATTACAAAACAATAGTGTTTCAAACCTACAAACAACTTTTCTTCGTGACTGAAGTCACTACTATTTAGCCCTTCGAGGTTAGCATTTATTGATTTTGCTTTTACTTTTATTGGATCTTACCTACCTCCATGCTTCAGTAAATTGAAACCTTCTTCAGTTCATGGAAGAAAGCTAAGAGCAAGGCTATGAAAAAGTGTACACTGACCTCAATTTGTTTCAGACTATATTGGCAAAATCACTGTTACTGTGTTGCAGATGTGACCTTAACTGCATTTGTGTAAATTCAATCCACAGTATTCTAGACAGCTGATGGAAGACTAGCCTAAAGTGTAAGAATTAAAATTGTTTTAAAATTAAAAAAGAGAAATATTAAGACCATTTTATTAAAATACTTCAGTATTCTTCATGTGCATTAACTTCTATACATCCATTAAATCAATTCAACTTAGCTGAATACCTGTTGTGGCAATGTGTACTGTGGGGGTTAAAAAAAAATATAGTGATGTCTTACACTTATGGACTTCACAAAATAGTAAAGGATGTACTGAAGTTAATTAAAAATTATGGTATGTTATATCAAATTATAAACATTAAACTGTGGGAGCACAGATTAAAATATGATCATATAAATTACAGTACAAACTGGAGCTTTGTTGTAAGTAAAATGGGAGTTATTGTTGATAATTATGTTAGAATAACAAGAATAAATAAACTGAGAAGGGAAAAAGGGATTATGGGCATACTAGCCTGGAAAAGGTAGCAGACTATATAAGGGATATCTGAAATTAAATTTGAATTGGGAGCCATTCAGACAGCAGGCAAAAAGGAAGGAAATTCAGGCATATGGTGCCCAGCATAAGCAGAGGCACTAAGAATGAAAAGGATTTGGAAAATCTGATGACTACAGTGAAAGGTATTGTAGTAGATATTATTTGGGGGAATTTGAGGCCAGATTGTCAAGTTGATTTTGAATTATGTTATGTAATTTGATATTTATGCTTCACAAAGATCAAAGAAAAATTAGAGATGGTTAAGTTACCAAACTTTATTGCCTATTAGAATCACTGGGTAGGAGCTCCCATCATGGCTCAGCAGAAATGAATCCGACTGTGATCCATGAGGATGCAGGTTTGATCCCAGGCCTCACTTAGTGGGTCAGGAATCTGGCATTGCCATAAGATGAACTGTAGGTCATAGACACAGCTCAGATTTTGTGGTGCTGTAGCTTTGGCATAGGCCAGAAGCTATAGCTCTGATATTACCCCTAACCTGGGAAGTTCCATATGCCACAGGCATGACCCTAAATTAAAAAAAAAAAAAAAAAAATCAAGAATCACTGGGTAAACTCAAAAATTTAGCTGCCTAGGTTGCACATAATTAAATCAAAATATCTAGACGTAGAATCTAGACATTAAGTTTTTTTAAAGATCCCAGGTTATTCTAATTTACTTCCATTTTTGGAAACCACTGGCTAAAGCATTACAGACACCCATTTGACGTCATCTGACAATTTTGAATGAAATCTTCAGAATAGTATCTAACAATGTGGGGATTTTTTGTATTCCTCCAATATGCCAACCAACAATTTGAACATTTTTATGGCCTATTTATTATGACTACGATGCTCTTTAAGAAAATATTTTGCATAAGACTCTACTTAACTTTATTCAGATCTCTGAATAGGTCACAATGTCACCTTTCCAGAGACATACTCTGACCAAATGATCTAAAAATAGTAATACTCATCCATTTTTTACCCAATAGTGCAAAATGATGTCTTCTTATTACTTATGCCTACCTGATATTTTGCTATATATTTATATGTTTAGTTATTTGCTTTCTGCCACACACATTATTAGAACACAAAATCATTGATAGTAAGAATATCAGAGATGGGTTTACTTTCATACCTCTGGCACATAAAGAGTCCTTGGTATGTAAATACTTGCTAAATAAATGAATTATGAAAATAAGGGAGGGTAAAATAACCATCTTTTGTCTCTGAGTGTAGTTAAAATGTTCCCATTTTAAAAAGAGAAAGACAAACTATCAATGTTTCTCTAAGTTGCTATTTTAAATTTGAAGTTGATATGAGAAAATAAACTGTTTTCTCTTCAAAAGAATTATACCAAGTATAATGGAGCTTTGAAGTTATAGAAATAATCTAGAACCCTTTGCTAAATTTGCTGAATGTATAGTACATTGTCCATTTTTGCCAACAATTAACTGAACTGAATGCTACAAGACTTACAGTGATGACATCCTCCACACACAAATCTATGTTCTTAACCAATGTGACAACTTTGCCACAATTTTTAATGGACCTTTTTTTTTTTAATCCAAGGACTTTAGACACTGAGAATTCAATAATTTCTGTAGCAATAAAATGAAAATTGAAACACTCAGAAAAATACAGATTCAGTGTTTATCATTTAATGTTTTTCTCCCTTTATTAATTTGGGTTCTCTGAGATCAGTTGACAAGCTCAAACTGGTTTGCTCAGGATCTTCCAGGTTTTGCTCTACAAATTACATGTACCACAAAATTTCTCAGTTCTGAGAAGAGTGGAGTGACTGATCAGCCTAAAATTTTGCTCATACAGAAGCAAGAACAAAGTATCTTTTTTTTTTTAAGGTAGAATCAATTGGTTTGCCTTCCCTCTATATGTATTACTGAATCAATTTCATTTTACCTGAAATTTAACAATCCAAAACTTGGAGATGCTAAAGTTTGCAGCATAGAGGGTTCATTCACAAGACAGTCAAGTAAGGAGATCAGGAAACTGGTCTCAGATCTATCTCCCCAAAGCAAAGGGCTAGGGTATATATGAATCAATAAATAAAGAAACAGAGTGGTCTGAGGCATGGGGAACTTACAAAGTCTGGGAAAGGTGATTTGAAAAAGGTGCAGTAATCATCATTGTGTGTAGGCTATAGGCCTCTGTCTTCAAAAATGAAAGAACTTATGATCTAAGGGTGGAGTTTTTGGCCCTCTGAAGTCAAATGGTCACCTGGCAGACACTCACACATGCCCTTTTGGAGGGTTGGTGGGTCCTTTCCAGCTTTAATCAGCTAAACTTGAACTAGACAGAGCTGACTCCAAGTTCTAAGTTCCTGGAAAACAACATGGGCAAAAGTCTGTTTAGGCTACCTGCTGTTTGGAATACCATGCAAGTCCTTTGTGGTAACAATTAAAACAACCTAATCAAGGTTTCACTAATCAAGTGAAAGCAGGTGAAATATATTTGACTAATTACTACCCATAGGTTTTATGAGTGAAAAGTTTAAATTGTTAAGGTTTGAATTCATAAGCCCTCTTGATCATTCAGCCCTGTAGATAAAAAAACTATTTGATCTATCCAATTGTTTTGTGCAGCTTCAAATATTGGTAATATGACCTAGATGCAAATATTCTGATTTCAGTTTGGACTTTTAAAATATCTATTCATACAATAAAATGCTATCATAAGAAGAGGGAGAAATAACATATTTACATATATATTTATATTTGCATATGAATAAATTAGAAATTTTTTGTCAGGCTAAGATGTGAAAAGGGGAACTGAATAAATGAGAATTAGGCTAAAACCATGTAATCACTGGCAGGATAGTCAACCTTCATCCCATTACTTTAGCAAAATATTTTTAACAACTATAATTACCAGAATAGTTTCCAAAGTATTCCTAAGACTGCCTTGGTGATTGAAGTTAGTTTTTACCTTATATTTTGCCTTGCATTTTTTTTATTTGAAAATGATGTGAAGAGAAAAATAAGTATAATTTATTTGAATTATAAAATTATTTAAAAATATACCTACATTTGTGTATGTATATTTATACATGTGTCTACATATACATATGTTCATGTATGTATTATTAACCTAACCTCATTACCTGCCCAAAATTGAATACCATATATGAATAATAGTCTCTCTAAAACAATAGAATCACTATTTCCGGAGATCAACTCTGACAATTTTTATGATTTATCTTCAGACATCAGTGACAATAAACATCTTAGGCTCGTGTTCCTTTACAATTATTATACAAACAGGATAAAATGAACACAGCCTTCCTTTCTGCTCAATCAGGAAAACAAGCATCTTTCTCCTTCCCCTCTACCTTTTCCCCAGGCCTTTCCTGTTTCTGGGATCCAGTCTTCACAACCTTCATAAAGTGTATTAAATTCTGCTGAATATTCATTTTTAGCACTTTTTTTTTTCTTTTAGGACTGCTCCTGCAACACAGTGAAGTTTCTGGGCTAGGCGTTGAATTGGAGCTTCAGCTGCCATCCTATGCCACAACCATGGCAAAGGCATATCCAAGCCACTTCTGTGACCTTTATCAGAGCTCATGGCAATGCAGGATCTTTTAACACACTGATGTGGTTTGAAGCCACATCCTTGTGAATGCTAGTTGAGTTCTTAGCCCACTGAGCCATAATGATAATTTTTTACCAACACTTTAAGTTGAACTTTATTGTAGTTTTGAAATAAATATAAAATAATATTAAAAGTGGTTGCTCTTTTCTAAAATGGGGAAAGAAGGATTGAGTGAGACCTGGGATCAAACATACATCCTCATGGATACGAATCAGATTTGTTTCCACTGAGCCACATCAGGAGCTCCAGTAGAACCATTTTAAAGTGTAATTGACAACTATAAAGATACTTATTATAGACTAGTTTGAGAGTTAAAAAGTCTGTCAGGTCCCATTCCTAAAGAGGCCACCACACTTTTGTGTGATTTACCTCCAGGAGGTTATCTGAAATTTGGAAGAAAAAATCACGGTTCTTCTAGCATAAGGAGGAAAAAATGTAGACATTTCATTATAGGCTAATATAAGCTGTTCTCCTTAACAGTGCCTGTTCTCAAAGGATTATTTTATCACAATCCAACAAACCTAGGAAAATAAATGTACTCCACTCTAGCCCCTCTAACCTTTGACTTGGAAGAAGGCAAATATCCATTTCAGGCTCACTGTAGGACTATAATCTGATTATAAACTGCAGCATACTTGCCCTGTCCTCACACATTATTACTACATCAGTAGAACTTCTATATAATAACAATATATAAGAGCTAAAACAACTGGAAAATTCAGACCATGTTTATGGAGGCTCTGGAAAACCTCAAAGACAAAAGAGAAAACAAAACCAAAGGTACCACAGGAAATTTTACCCTACAACACCGCAGCTACAGTAAAGAGTAAATGAACTCTGACTTTGAGACAGAAAAATGTAAATTTCTCACCAAGGCTTGTCTACCTTAGTTCCATTTACCCAATATATTATGTCTGGCTATCAACTAAAAATTAAATGATATACTAAATGAAAAAACTATAGTCTGATGAGACAAAAACATCAAAATCAGACTCAGGCATGGCCAATATTTTAGAGTTATCAGGCTAGAAATTAAAAATAGCTATGTATAATAGACTATGGCTCTAATGGAAATGGTGGACAACACACAAAAACATAGGTGAGAAAGCAGAGAGATTAAAAAAAAAAAACTATGAAAGCATCAAAGGAAATGCTGGAAAAAATATAACAGAAATAAAGAATACCTTTAATGGATTTGTCACCTTGGACATAGCTGAGGAAATAATGAGTAAAGTTTAAAATATATCAATAAGGAGTTCCCATCGTGGCGCAGTGGTTAAAGAATCTGACTAGGAACCATGAGGTTGCGGGTTCGGTCCCTGCCCTTGCTCAGTGGGTTAACGATCTGGCGTTGCCGTGAGCTGTGGTGTAGGTTGCAGACGCGGCTCGGATCCTGCATTGCTGTGGCTCTGGCGTTGGCCGGTGGCTACAGCTCTGATTCGACCCCTAGCCTGGGAACCTCCATATGCCGCGGGAGCGGCCCAAGAAATAGCAACAACAACAAAAAAAAGACAAAAAAAAAGACAAAAAAAATAAAATATATCAATAAGAACAAAAAAATGAAATACAAAAAGATAAAAAAATAGAAAAGAGGAAAGTAATATCCATTTGGAATAATTACAAATGGTATAACATACACATAATTGGAATACCAAAAAAGGGAAAGAAGGAAACACAATAAACATTTGCAATAATAATGACTGAAAATATTCTAAAATTAATGACAGACACCATGCCAGAGATCCAGGAAACTCAGATAACGCCAAGTAAGATAAATACCAAAAAAAATCTATCGGAGTTCCCATTGGGGCAATTCCAGATCCACAACCTTCTGTGCCACAAGGGAACTTCTGTGTTCAATAATCTTTGACATTGCTATTGTAATTGTTTTGGGGTCCCACAAACCAAACCAATATAAGATTGTGAACTTAATATATAGTGTGTATTCTGACTCCTCCACAAACCAGCACTTTCCCTTTCTCTCTCCCTCTCCTTGGGCTTTCCTATTCCAAAAACACACTGATATCAAATTTATACCAATTAATAACACTATAACCAATGACATCAAACTGTTCAAGTGAAAAGAAGAATCATTTCTTTCTCATTTTAAATTAAAAGCTAGAAATGATTAAGTTAATGAGGAAGACATATCTTAAACCTAGATATATAAAAACTAGCCCTTTTTTTCTTTTCTTTTTTTTCCCATCAAATGGTTACCCAAGTTGTGAATGCAAAAATATTTTTTTGAAGAAAATTAAAAGTGCTACTCTAGTGAATACACAATTTGCAAGAAAGAAAAACAGCCTTAGTGCTGATATGTAGAAAATTTTAGTGGTCTTGATAGAAGATTGAAACAGCCACAACATCCCTTTAGACAAAGCATAATCTAGACTTAGACCATAACTCTCATCAATTCTGAGAGAAATGAAGAAGCTGAAGAAGAAAAGTTTGAAGGTAGCAGAGGTTGCTTCATGAAGTCCAAGGAAAGAAGCCATCTCCAAAATATAAATGTACAAGGTGAAGCCACAAGTGCTGAAGTAGACACTGCATGAGTTGTCCAGATTATCTACCTAAGGTAAGAGGGCAACTACAAATCAAAAACGAACAAAACATAATACAAACCAAGAAGAAGAGGACTCAAGCATAAAATAAAAATAAATCATTCAAAAAAAGAAGGAACAAAGGACAAATAAAATCATCGAGAAAGAAAGGTTTAAAATGGCAATAAATACATATACATCAATAATTACCTTAAAAGTCAATGGACTGAATTGTCCAATCAAATGACTGGAGAGGCAGATTGGATTAAAAAAAAATCCTACAATATGCAGCCTAAGGAGAGCAACCTTAGGGCAAAAGACACACACAGATTGAAACTGAGGATATGGAAAAAGGCATTTCATACAAAGATAAATTATAGGAAAACAGGAGTCACAATGATCATATCAGACAAAATAGTCTTTAAAACAAAGTCCATAAAGAAAGATAAAGAAGGACACTATTTGATGATAAAAGGATCAATTTTAAAAGAGGATATTATAAAACAAATACTAACAGACATAAAAAGAGAAATTGATGGGAATACAATAAGAATAGAAGACTTTAACACCCCACTCACATCAATGCACAGATCTTCTAGACAAAATAATCAATAAAGCAATAGAGATCCTAAATAACACAATGGAAAATACTTAATTGATATATTCATGACAGTATATCCAAAAGAACCGTAATATACACTCATTCTTTTCAAGTGTGCATGGAACATTCTTTAAGACTGACAACTACTAGGGGCACAAAACTAACCTCAAGAATTTAATTTTTTTTTTTGGTGGTTATTTTTAAAATTTTATTTTATGATGATTTTTATTTTTTTCAAATATAACTTGTTTACAGTGTTCTGTCAATTTTCTATTGTACAGCAAGGTGACCCAGTCACACATACATATATACATTCTTTTTTCTCATATTATCATGCACCAAAATAAGTGACTAGATATATTTCCAAATTCTATACAGCAGGATCTCATTGCTAATCCATTCCGAAGGCAACAGTTTGCATCTATTAATCCCAAATTCCCAATCCATCCACTCCTTCCCCCTCCCATGACATCCATAAGATTCCAGATATAAGTGATATCAGATGGTAGTTGCCTTTCTCTTTCTGACTTAATCCACTTAGTATGAGAGTCTCTAGTTCCATTCATGTGGTTGCAAATAGCATTATTTTCTATTTTTTATGGCTGAGTAGTTTTCAAGATATGTATATATATATGTATATATATATATATACATGTTCTGAATCCATTCATCTGCCAATGGACATTTAGGTTGTTTCCATGTCTTGGCTACTGTGAATAGTGCTGCAATGAATATGTAGGTGCATGTCTTTTTCAAGGAGAGTTTTGTCTGGATATATGCCCAAGAGTGGGATTACTGGAACATATGGTAGTTCTATGTATATTTTTCTAAGGTACTACCAACATGTTTTCCATAGTGGTTGTACCAACTTGCATTCCCACCAAGAGTGCAGGTGGGTTCCCTTTTCTCCACACCCTCTCCAGCATTTGTTATTTGTGCACTTATTAATGATGGTCATTCTAACTAGTGTGAGGTGGTACCTCATAGTAGTTTTGATTTGCATTTCTCTAATAATCAGTTATGTATTTAAATAGAAGTTATTGCAAACATCTTCTCTGACCACAATAGCATGAAGCTAGAAATCAGTGAAAGGAAAAGAAATGAGAAAAAAACTGACTACCTGGAGGCTAAAAAACATGCTACTTAAAAAATGGAATAGTATGAGAAATAGAATATATATATATATATATATATATGTGAGAAATAGAATACATATATATATATATATATATGACTAGGACACTGTGCTGTACAGCAGGAATTGGCACAACAATGTATATCAACTATACTTAAATAAAAATAAAATTAAAAAATAAAATAAACAATGGGTAAAAAGGAAATTTATTGTAATTTGAGACAAGTTACAATGAAAACAAAACCATAGAAAATATATGGGATGCCACAAAAGCCATTCTTAGAGGGAAGCATAGCAATTCAGCTTTTCTCAAAAAACAAGAAAAATCTCAGATAAACAACCTAACTTACTACCTAAAAGAATTAGAAAAAGAGAGAGAAAACAAAACCTAAATTCAGTAGAAGGAAGGAAGTCACAAAGTTCAGAATATATCAATAAAATAGAGATTTTAATAAAACCTAGAAAAAATTGATAAAACCAAGAGTTATATTTGAAAGGGTAAAGAAGATCAAAAAATCTCTGGCCAGACTCACCAAAAATAAAAGAGAGAGAACCAAAATAAGCAAAATAAAAAATGTAAAAAGGAGAACTCTCAAAGGACACTGTAAAAAAAGAGAGAGATTGAGTACTATGATCATATACAACTTAGAAGAAATGGACAAATCCTGGAAAGACATAGTCCACTAAAACTAATCAAGAAAAAATTAGATAATTTGAACAGTTCAGTCACTACAAATGAAATTGAATATGTAGTAAAACAAAACAGAAATCCAGGACCAGATGGCTGCACCAACAAATTCTAGCAAATAAACAAAGAAGAATAATACCCATCCTTCTTAAACTCTTCCAGAAGACTGAAGATGAAGGAACACTCCCAAAGATATTTTATGAACCACTATCACCACAATAACAAACTATACAAATATACCACAAAAAAGTATTATAGGTCAATATCTTTGATAAATATAAATTCAAAAATATTCACTATTTTAATGAATTGAATCCAACAACACATTAAGAAGAAAGATCATACACCCTGACCAAGTGGGATTCAACCCAGTTTCATGAGGATGGTTCAACAGGTACAAATCAATCAATATAAAACACCACATAACAAAAGAAAAGGCAAATACCACATGACCATATCACTACATGCAACAAAAACATTTAAGAAAATTCAGAATCCATTTCATGATAATAAAAAAAAACCTCTTACCAATGTGGTAACATAATAAAACATCTAAACATAATAAAAACCATTTATGACAAACCCACAGCTAATATAATATTCAACAGAAAAAAAAAAAAAAAAACTAAAATCTTTCCCACTACAATCTGGAACAAGAAAAGTATCCCCACTCTCACCACTTTTATTCAACATAGTATCAGAATTCCTTTTCAAAGCAATCAGAGAAGAAAAAACTAACATATCCAAATTGGAAGGGAAGCAGTAAAGTTGTCACCATATGCAGATGACATGACACTAATTTTGAAAACCTGAAATTTTTTACACAAAAACTACTTTATCTGATCAATGAGTTCAGTGAAGTAGCAGAATAAAAGATGAACATTCAGAAACTGGTTACATTTCTGTATACTAATAATGAAAAGTTAGAAAAAGAATATGAAAAAAAATTTCTTAAAATCATACCAAAAATCATGAAATAACTAGGAGCAACCTGACCAAGGAAGTAAAAGACTTAGATGCTGAGAACCATAAAACATTAACAAGGAAATGAAGGAAGATTCAAAGAAATGGAAAGATATTCCATGCTCTTGAAGTGATTTATGTTGGGTTAAAATGGCTAACTACACAAAGTAGGTTTACTACCCAAAATAACCTATGGACTTAATGAGATCTCTATCAAATTACACATGACATTTTGCACTGAGCTAGAACAAATAATCCAAAAATTTATATGGAAACACCAAAGACCCAAAATTGCTAAAGCAATCCTGAGGAAAAACAAAACAAAACAAAACAAAGCAAAACTACTCCAGACTTCAAACAATATTACAAAGCTACAGTAATGAAAACAGTGTGGTGTTCACTTAAAAAAAAAGATACACAGATCAATGGAACAGAATAGAGAGCCCAGAAATTAGCCCAGAGATAAACAGTCAATTAATATTTTACAAATCAGGCAATAATATGAATGAAAAACAGTCTCTTCAACAAGTGGTGCTAGGAAAAAAGCTCTGGGAAAGACCTGCATGTAAGCCAATTAAACTAGTACAGACCCTCACACAATGCACAAAAACAAGCTCAAAATGGCTTAAAAACTTAAATATAAGACATGACAGCATAAAACTCCTAGAAGAGAAGATAGACAAAACATTATCGGCATAATACCTCCAAAGTTAATAGAAATAAAAACATACTAAGGAGTTCCCATTGTGGCTCAGTGGTTAGTGAATCTGACTGGAGCCATGAGGTTGTAGGTCAATCCCTGGCCTTGCTCAGTGGGTTAAGAATCCAGGATTGACATGAGCTGTGGTGTACGTCGCAGATGCAGCTCAGATCCCATGTTGCTGGGGCTCTGGCATAGGCTGGCAGCTGCAGCTCCAATTAGACCTCCATATGCCACAGGTGCGGCCCTAGAAAAGACAAAAAGACAAAAAAAATACTAAAAAAAATGGGACCTAATCAAACTTACAAGTTTTACACAGGTAAGAAAGCCATCAACAAAAGAAAAAGCCAAACTAAGAATCAGGATAAAATAGTTGCAAACAATGCAACTGAAAAGGGCTTAATCTCCAAACTATACAAGCAACTCAAACAATTCAATAACACCAAAAAACACATAGCCCAATCGAAAATGGGCAGAGGTCCTAAATAGACATTTATCCAAAGGAGACACACAGGTGGTCAATAGGCACATGAAAAGATGCTCAGCATGTTAATTGCTAGGGAAATGCAAATGAAAACTCCAGTGAGGTAACACCTCACACTTGTAAGAATGGCCATCATTAATAAGTCTACCAATAACAAATGCTGGAGGGAGTGTGGAGAAAAGGGAACCCTCCCACACTCTTGGTGATGATGTAAGTTGTTAGACCACCATGGAAAACAGTATGGATGTACCTTAGAAAACTAAATATAGAATTATATGATCCAGCAATCCCAGTCATGGGTGCCTATCCAGAAATAACTATAATTCAAAATTATACTTGCTCATGTATGTTCATAGAGCACTATTCATAATAGCTAAGACATGGAAACAACCTAAATGTCCATGGGCAGACAGATGAATGGATATATATATATCCATTCATCTATCTGACCTATTGCTGAGATGAAAGTTCAGTTTTAAAAAATCACTGCTCACTGACAATGCAGCTGGTCACCCAAGGGCCCTGATGTAGATGTGAAAGTTTAGTGTTGTTTTTATGCCTGCTATCACAATATTTATACTTCAGCCTACAGATCAATGAGCAAATTTCAAGTCTAGCATTAAAAAAAAAAATTGTAAGACTATAGCTGCCATAGACTCTAAATTGCTCTGATGAATCTAAGCAAAGACAACTGAAAATCTTCTGGGAAGGATTTGCCACACTAGAGCCACTAGGAACATCCATGATTCATTGGAAGTGTTAACATCAACACTAACATGAATTTGGGAAAAAAAAGTTGATCCCAAACCTCATAGATGAGATTTTGGGGATCAAGACTTCAGAGGATAACATAACAGCTATGGAGGAAAATAGTGAAAATTAGAATTAGAAGTGGAGCCTGAAAATGTAATTGAATTGCTTTAATTTCATGATAAAACTTTCATGGATAAGGAGTTGCATCTTATGAATGAGCAAAGAGGTTTTTTAAGTGGACCCTTCTCCTGGCGAAAGTGCTGGAGACTGCTTAAGTGACAACAAAGGATTTAAAATATTACATAGGGAGCTCCCGTCGTGGCGCAGTGGTTAACAAATCCGACTAGGAGCCATGAGGTTGCGGGTTCGGTTCCTGCCCTTGCTCAGTGGGTTAACGATCCGGCATTGCCGTGGGCTGTGGTGTAGGTTGCAGACGCGGCTGGGATCCCGCATTGCTGTGGCTCTGGCGTAGGCCGGTGGTTACAGCTCCGATTGGACCCCTAGCCTGGGAACCTCCATATGCTGCGGGAGCAGCCCAAGAAATAGCAACAACAACAACAACAACAACAACAACAACAAAAAGACAAAGGACAAAAAATAAATAAATAAAATAAAATAAAATAAAATATTACATAAACTTAGTTGATAAAGAAGTGGCAGGGTTTGAGAGGATTAACTCCAGTTTTGAAAAACAAAATTACTACTAAAAACATTGTTGGTAGAAGAGAAATTGCCTGTAAAAGAAAGATTAAATCTGCTCAGCAAACTTCATTGTCTTCTTACTTTAAAAAAATTGCCACAGTAACCTCAGCCTTCAGTAACTGCCACCCTGAGAATCAGCAGTCATTAACATAAAGGCAAAAAGATTATGACTCCTTGAAGACTCAGATGATGGTTAGAATTTTTTTAATGAAAAAATGTATCTTTTAATTATTATATGTACACTGCTTTTTAGACATGATGCTATTACACACTTTACAAACTACAATATAGTGTAAACATAACTTTTATGTGCACTGAGAAAGCAAGTAATTTGTGTGACTCACTTTACGGCAATATTCACTTCATTGCAGTGGTCTGGATCTGAACCCACAATACCAGCAAGACATGCTTGTATTGCACTACTTATAAAATGGTATAATGTTATTTTAAAGATAAGTTGGATTAATTTTAAAATGTATTGAAATTTCTAAGACAACCACTGAAGACTTAAAAATAAACAGAACCGATATGTTACAATAGGAAAGAAAACAGAAGTGTTGTAATATTCTATTAGAACCAGAAAAGGAAGAAAAAGAGAAAGAGAAGAAAGCTATAGAAAAAAGGAAACATGGAATTAGGGCAATGAATAGAGAAAATGATAAATTTATACATTAATATTATAATCATCTAAAATGCAAATGATCTAAATATATTAAATTAAAGACAGGCTGAAAATGGGTAAAAAAATCAGTAATATTTTATCAGTTTAAATTAAAAAGACTCACATAAATTTAAAGTAAAAGAATGGAGAAAAATACATGCTACACTAATCAAAGGAGAGCTATAGGAACTAATTTCAGAAAAGGATTACAAGGCAAGAAAAAGTGGCATAAAGAGCAACATTACTTATTAATGGAGTCAATTCTCCAAGAAGATATAACAGTTCTCAATGTTTGGGTCCTAATGATATAAAGTCAAATACGTGAGGCAATAACTGGTAAACTACAAGGAGAAAGACAAATCTCTTATTATATTTGAATACTTTAACACCCCTCTTTTCATAACTGACAGATTCAGCAGGCAGAAAATCATTAAGGATATAAATTTGAAATGAAGAGCACCATCAATCAACTGGATGTAATTGACATTTATAAAATACCTATTCTATCAAAGCGGAATATACATTATCCTCAAGTTCATGTAAAACAGTTTACCAATGTAGACCACATTCTTGGTCATAAAATACATCTGATCAAATTTAGAATAACAGACATCAAACAATGTATGTTTCAGAAACTAGAAAATAAGAAAATATCTTTAAAAATTCCAAATATTTGGCTACAAAATTATTCCTTCTAAACTTCATGCAGATTAGGAATTCTTAAAATAAGCTTTTAAATATTCTGAGCAAAACGAAAGTGAAAATACAACCTACCAAAATTTGCAGGATGCAGTAAAGCCAATGTTTTTAGTTAAATCTGCAGTATTGATGCATACATTAGAAGAAAGATCAAATGTTAATAAGCTAAGCTGTTACTTTGGGGACCAGAAAAAAAGAAGAGCAAAATAAATCTAAAGTAAACATAAGAAAATGCGAGAGCAGAAATCAAAAAGATTGAAAAGAGGGACATAATAGATAAAATCAATTCAAAAAAAAAGCTGAGCCTTTAAAAAGATCAATAAAACTGACAACTCCCTAGCTAGTTTAGCCAAGAATAATGAGATAAGAAGTACTGATATTAGAAATAAAAGATGGACCATCACTATTGATATGGCAGACATTAAAATATAACAAAAACAATCACAAACAACTCTATGCCCCCAAATTTGATAATTTTGATGAAATGCTCCAAATCTTTGAAAGAAACAATTGAACAAAATTTATAGAAGAAATAAATAGAAAATACAAAGTCTAATGTCTCTGAAAAATTGAATCAATTGATAAACTTTCAAAATAAGAAAATATGTCCCAGAAGTTTTTACTGAAGTATTCTACCCAAAAGGTAGGGAGCAAATGATACTAAATTCCTACAAATTGATTTGGGAAATAGATTCAGGGGACATATTTTCTAATACATTCTAAGAGGCCAGCATTTCCCTAAATAATACCAAAGTTCCAGCAATAAGCAATGGTATTTAAAATTAAAAACATGACACTTTTTATATGATCTACATGATCTCCCCCCTAAAAAAAGGAATATTTAGGTTAAAATCCAAAACCATATGTATAAGATATATCTGAGATAACCTACAAACTTTGATGAAAAAAAATAAATATTCCATATTCATGGATTTGAATATTCAATATTGTGGTTATCCTAAAATTTATTTATAGATTTAATGTAATTCTAATATAGCTCCTAGCAAGTTAGTTTGTATATGTTGAAAAACTGATTCTAAAGTTTATACAGACAAACAAAAAGACTCAGAATGTTCAAGACAATACTAAAGAAGAAAAATGTCAAAGACTGACAATACTCAACTTCTATATTTACTGTATTGCTTCAGTGATCAAGATAGTGTGGTATTGGTGAACGAATAGACAATATAATCAGTGGAATGGAATAGTGAGCCCATAAGTAGACTCATACAAATAGAGTAATTAAATCCAATGATATTTTATTATTTTTATTTTTATTTTTTCCAAATTCATAATAATTCAATATCCCCAATAGAAAATTGAGGAATACAATAACGCTATTTTAAGTTTATTAGAAGACTATTTGCTAAATAACCAGAAGAGCTAAGTGTAAAAAATTGACGGACAGAAGAGTTAGTCGCAATGGCAAAATTGGTTGGGTTTAATGGTAGGGAGCACAGAGTCTTCAAGACTCTATCTGAGACCATATAATTGGAGAGCATTTAGAATCAGAAGGAAAAATAAAGGGAAAAATGAGGCATTGTGAATAGTGATGCAATGAACATAGGGGTGAATGTATCTTTTGGAATTAGATCTTCGAACAAACATATGCTCAGGAATGGGATTTCAGGATCATATCGTAGTTCTACATTTAGGTTTCTAAGGAACCTCCATACTGCTTTCCAAAATGGTTTTACCAATTTATATTGCCATCAACAATTGAGGAGTCTTCCCTTTTCTCCACACATTTTCCAGCAGTTATTTACAGACTTATTAGTGATGGCCATTCTGACCAATGTGAAGTGGCATCTCTTTGTAATTTTGATATGCATTTCACTAATAATTAGTGATATTGAACATTTTTTTCATGTGCTAACTGACCGTTCATATGTATTCTAAAATATGTAACAAATTAATCTATCAACAAAACAGAAATAGACTCAGACATAGGGAACAGACTTGTGGTTGCCAAAGGGGAGGAAGGAGGAAATGGAATGGACTGAGAGTTGGGGTTAGTATATGCAAACTATTACATTTAGAATAGATAAGCAATGAAATCCTACTGAATAACACAGGAATCTTTATCCAATCTCTTGGGATAGAACAGGATAGGAAATAATATGAAAAAAAGAATGTGTGTGTGTGTTTGTGTGTGTACTGCTGGAGGCCCCCATGCTAGTGGAGCACAACTTACACCAGAAAATCTGCTGGGAGTGGCTCCCATCCTCCTGGAGATCAGGGAAAACACAGGCTCCTTGGCTCTGCCCAGATAATCTGCAGAGGCATGTGCCAATGGTGCCTGATCATCAGCAGAAGAGCTGCTGTAAGCAGTACAAATTCCCAAGAGAGGGCTACTGGTGGCTGTTCCCTGATGGAGTTGCAGGCTGCCCAACTGGAGAAAAGCAGTTTGAAAGCCCATATCAGTGGCACTTCTTCCACACCACATTCCAATTCACAGGGATACAGATAGCAAGGCAGTTTAGGGAACCACCAGAAAGACACATCTGATAGCTATAGAGAGAGCTTTTAGCAACAATTAGGGAGAAGCCCCCACCCCTGGGGTTTTAGAGAGAGATACATAGAGTGACGAAACAAGGGGAGTGCCAACAGAAGAGTGGCATCTCCTCATATACCTACAGAGAACCATCCCTATAGCCTTCCCAGCAAAGGGAGGAGTGGCAGGATAAACTGCTGACATTTCAAGCTATGAAAAGTAGCCCTCAAAGCTACCTGCTAGCAGGATGAGCTGTAAGAGACACTACTATCCCTGTGAGCTACAAAAGCAATTCTGTGAATGCTGAGACACTGCCACCTTCCCCACAGACACTATCCCTAGCAGCTACAGGAGAAGAAGTGTGATACTGCCGCTCCCAACACATGTTCTGGGTACACATGAACTGTTACCACCCCTGAGAACAACAGGACTGGGCACCTGTTTCACCATCTACATACCAACAGTCAAGGGGACATAAATAGAAATGGAGACACTATGAGATGACAAAGAACCAGATTTCAGACAAAGGAACATGACAAAAACACACAAAAACCACTAAATGATGAGAGATAGGCAATTTACCAGAAAAAAATTCAGAGTAATGATAGTAAAGCTGATTAAGATTGTGGAAAAAGAATGGGACAAAGATGGAGAATTTAAAAGAAAAATTTATCAAAGAGCTAGAGGGATTTACAGAGCAAGATGAATAGCACAATAGCTGAAATGAAAAATAATCTATATGGAAACAATAGCAGGTAAACGGCAGCAGAAAAATGAATAAGTGAGGTGGAAGACAGAGTGGTGGAAATCTCTGTAACAGAAAAGAATGAAGAAAAAAGAATTAAAAAAACTGAGGAGAGTCTATGAGACCTCTGAGACAACATTAAATATACCAATATTTGCATCATGGGGTTCCAAAGGAGAAGAAAGAAAGGGCCAGAGAAAATATTTGAAGAGATTATAACTGAAAATTTCCCAAATATGGGAAAGTAAACATTCACTCAAATGGAAGAAGCACAGAGAATTCCACACGAAATAAACCCAAAAAGAAATACAAGATACATACTAATCAAATTGACAAAAATTAGGCTAAAAGAAAAGAAGTTAAGGGCCACAAGGGAAAAGAAACAAATCACATATGAGGGAACCTCCTTAAGGATAACAGCTGATCTTTCAGCAGAAATTCTACAAGCCAGAGGTAGTGGCAAAATATATTTGAGGTGATGAAAAAGAGGAACCTAGAACCAAGAATACTCTATCCAGGAAAGCTCTCATTCAGACTTGATGGAGGCATCAAAAGCTTTACAGAGAAGCAAAATCTAAGAGAATTCAGCACCTCCAAAGCATCTCTACGTCAACTACTAAAGGAAATCCTCTGAACAGAAAACAAAAAGAAACAATTAGAAAGATTATTACAAATGAAAAAGTTCATTGGTAAAGGCAAAGATAATATAAAAGTAGGAAATCGTCCAGACAAATATGATACCTAAACTAGCAAGCATGAGAAATGGAGAAGACAAATGCAGAATATTGAAAATGAATTTGAAATTAAGAGACCAGCAAGAGAAACAATTCTGCACACATAAAGATGGATATATCAAAATATATGGGAACCACAAATCAAATAACTATAATGTTCACACACATAAAAAAGAAAAAGCAAGCCAAACATAACATTAAGGATGGTCAGAAAATCATTAAGAGAAGACAACAAAAAGAGGAAGGGAAAAAAAGACCAATTTTTTAACTAAATGACAATAAGTACATACTTACCCATAATTACACTGAATGTAAACATATTAAACACTCCAACTGAAACACACAGACTCACCAAATGGATTCAAAAACAAGACCCATATATATGATGTCTACAGGAGACCCACTTCTGATCTAAGGACACATACAGACTTAAAGTGAGGTGATAGAAGAAAACATTGCATGGAAATTATAGAAAACCAGGAGTAGTAATACTCATATCAGAAAAAAATAGATTTTAAAATAAAAAGGTCTCAAGAGACACAGACGGACATTACATAATCATTAAGCTTTCAATACAAGAAGAATTAAAAAATGTAAATATATATGCCTCCAACATAGGAGCAGCACGATATATAAGGCAACTACTACCAGCCATAAAAGGGGAAATTGACAGTAACATAATAATAGGCTTGGAATTTAACACACCACTTACAGCAATGGACAGATCAGACAGGAAATCAACAAGGAAAAACAGGCCTTAAATTATACAGTAGACCAACTAGACTTAACTGACAGCTATAGAACTTTTCACCCCAAAGCAGCGGAATATACTTTCTTCTCAAGTGCACACAGACTATTCCCCGGGTTGATCACATCTTGTGATACAGATCAAGACTTGATAAATTTTCAAAGAATTGAAATTAAAATCAAGTATTTTCTCTGATCACAATTCAGTGAGACTAGAAATCAACTATAAGAAAAATAAAAAACATCAAACCCCCACAAACTCCTGGAGAGTAAACAGTATGCTACTAAAAACCAATGGATCATGAAGAAATCAAAGAGGAAATTAAAGACAGAGAAAAAATGACAATGAAGATACAAAAATCCCAAACATACGAGACAGCAAAAGCAGTTCTTTTTTTTTTTTTTGGTGTCAAAATTTATTTATTTATTTATTTTCCCAATGTACAGCAAGGGGATCAAGTTATCCTTACATGTATACATTACAATTACATTTTTCCCCCACCCTTTGTTCTGTTGCAACATGAGTATCTAGACAAAGTTCTCAATGCTACTCAGCAGGATCTCCTTGTAAATCTATTCTAAGTTGTATCTGATAAGCCCAAGCTCCCGATCCCTCCCACTCCCTCCCCCTCCCATCAGGCAGCCACAAGTCTCTTCTTCAAGTCCATGATTTTCTTTTCTGAGGAGATGTTCATTTGTGCTGGATATTAGATTCCAGTTATAAGTGATATCATATGGTATTTGTCTTTGTCTTTCTGGCTCATTTCACTCAGTATGAGATTCTCTAGTTCCATCCATGTTGCTGCAAATGGCAGTATTTTGTTCTTTGTTATGGCTGAGTAGTATTCTATCATGGATATATACCACATCTTCCGAATCCAATCATCTGTTGATGGACATTTGGGTTGTTGCCATGTTCTGGCTATTGTGAATAGTGCTGCAATGAACATGCAGGTGCACGTGTCTCTTTTAAGTAGAGTTTTGTCCAGATAGATGCCCAAGAGTGGGATTGCAGGATCATATGGAAGTTCTATGTATAGATTTCTAAGGTATCTCCAAACTGTTCTCCATAGTGGCTGTACCAGTTTACATTCCCACCAACAGTGCAAGAGGGTTCCCTAGCAAAAGCAGTTCTGAGAGGGAAATTTATAAAGCGATACAACCTTATCTAAGGAAAGAAGATAAAACTCAAACAACCTAAACTTACGCCTTAAACATCTAGAGATAGAAGAACAGACAAAGCACAAAATTAGTAGAAGGAAAGAAACCGTAAAGATTAGAACACAAATTAATAACAGAGACAAAGAAAGAAACTGAAAGGATCAATGAAACCAAAAGTTGATTCCTTGAAAAGATAAAAAAAGTTGATAAACCTTTCTCCAGACTCATCGAGAAAAAAAAGAGGGATCAAATAAAAAAAAATTAGAAGTGAAAAAGAGAAGTTATAACTGATATTGCAGAAATACAAAGGATCATGAGAGACTACTATGATAAACTGTATAACTGTATTCCAATAAAATGAACAACCTAGAAGAAATAGACATATTCTTACAAAGGTACAACCTAACAAGACTGAACCAGAAAGAAATAGAAAATATGAGTAGACCAATCGCAAGTGCTTAAATTGAAAATGTGTTTAGAAAATGTCCACAAAAGAGAAGTCCAGGAGCTGACGGCTTCACAGCTGAGTTCTATCAAACATTAAGAGAAGAATTTATACCTCTTTTTCTGAAAATTTTCCAGAAAATTGCAGAGGAAGTAAAACTCCAAAGCTCATTCTATGAAGCCACCATCACCTTGATACTAAAACCAGACAAAGATACCACAAAAAGGGAAAATTACAGGACAATAGCTCTGATGAACATAGATGCAAATTCCTCACCAAAATATTAGCAAGCCACATACAAATATACATTAAAAAGATTATTCAGGAGTTCCTGTTGTGGTGCAGTGATTAATGAATCCAACTAGGAACCAAGAGGTTGTGGGTTCAATTCCTGGCCTTGCTCAGTGGGTTAACGGTCTGGTGTTGCCATGTGCTGTGGTGTAGTTTGCAGACACAGCTCAGATCCCTCATTGCTGTGGCTCTGGCATAGGCCAGTGGCTACAGCTCTGATTAGACCCTTAGCCTGGGAACCTCCATATGCCATGGGAGCAGCCCTAGAAAAGGCAAAAATACCAAAAAAAAAAAAAAGATCATTCACCATGACCAAGAAGGATTTATCCTAAGAATGCAAGGATTCTTCAATATCCACAAAACTATAGATGTGATATACCTCATCAACAAACTGAAAAGTAAGAAAAACATTTATCACCTTAATAGATGCAGTAAAAACTTTAGACAAAATTCAACACAAATTCCTGATAAAAGCTCTCCAAAGAGTGGGTACAGAGGGGAATTGCCACAATATAATAAAAGCCATTGATGACAAACCCACAGGTAACATCATTCTTAATGGTGAAAAATTGAAAGCATTTCCACTAAGACCAGGAACAAGACAAGGATGTCCTCCTCTTTCACCAATATTATTCAACATAGTTTTGGAAGTCCTAGCCACAGCAATCAGAGAAGAAAATGAAATAAAAGGAATTCAAATTGGAAAAGAAGTAAAACTATCACTTTGCAGATGGCATAATACTATACCTAAAAAATTCTAAAGACACTACCAGAAAACTATTAGAGCTTCAGTGAATTTGGTGAAGACGCAGGATACAAAATTAATACATGGAAGTCAATTGAATTTATATATTCTAACAGTGTAATATCAGAAAGAGAAATTACAGTAACCATCCCATTTATCATTGGATAAAAATGAATAAAATACTAGGAATAAACCTACCTAAAGTGACAAAAGACTTGTAATCTGAAAACTATAAGACACTAATGAAAGAAATCAAAGAAGACACAAATAGATGGAAAAATATATCATGCTCTTGGATTAGAGAATCAATATAGTGAAAATGGCAATACGACCTAAGGCAAACTACAGATTCAAAGCAATCCCTATCAAATTACCAATGGCATTCCTTATAGAATTAGAGCAATATATTTTAAAATTTGTATGGAAACACAAAAGATAGCCAAAGCAATAGTGAAAAGAAAACATGGAATTGGAGGAATCATGGTCCCTGACTTCAGACACTACTAAAAAACTACAGTCATCAAGACAGTATGGTGTTGGCACAAATATAGGAATATAGATCAATGAAACAGACTAGAAAGCCAAGAAATAAACCCAAACATCGATGGTCAACTAATCTATGACAAAGGAGTTAGGGACATACAGTGGAGGAAAAAGAGTCTCTTCAAGAATGGTTCTGGGAAGACTGGTCAACAACATGTAAAAGAATGAAGTTAGAACATTTTATAATACCATACACAGAAACAAACTCGAAATGGATTAAAGACCTAAATATAAGGCCAGATAATATAAAACTCCTAGAGGAATACATAGGCAAAACACTCCTTGACATAAATCATAGCAACATCTTATTTGATCCACCTCCTAGAATAAAGACAATAAAAACACAAAAAAAATAAATAGGACCTTATTAAACTCAAAAGTTTTTTCTGCACTGCAAAGGAAGTCATTAAAAAAATGAAACGAAAACCCACAGAATGGGAGTAAATTTTTGAAAATGACTCTACGAACAAATGTTTAATCTTCAAATATACAGACAACCTACAGAACTCAACAACAACAACAACAAAAACCCAATTGAAAAATGGGCAGAAGACATAAATAGACATTTCTCCAAAGAAGCCAATCTGATGTCCAGCCGGGCACATGAAAAAATGCTCAAAACCCTAATTATTAGAGAAATGCCATCAAAAAACAATGAGATACCACCTCATGACAGTTAAAGTGGCCATCATTAACAAGCAACAAACAACAAATGCTGGAGAGGATGTGGAGAGAACCTACTTTACTTTTGGTAGGAATGTATATTGGTATAACCACGGTGGAAAATAGTGTGGAAATACCTCAGAAAACTAAATATAGAACTATCCTATGACCCAGCAATCCCACTCCTGGGCATATATCTGGACAAAACTTTCATTGAAAAATATACATACACTCCTACGTTCATTGCAGCACTCTTCACAGTAGCCCAAGACATGGAAACAACCTAAAGGCCCATCAACAGATAATGGATTAAGAAGATGTGGTATGTGTGTGTATGTAATACTACACAGCTATACAAGAACAAAACAATGCCATTTGCAGCAATATGGATGGAACTAGACACTCTTACACCAAGTGATGTAAGTCAGAAAGAGAAAGACAGACACTATATGATATCACTTATATGTGGAGTCTAAAATATGGCCCAAGGAATCTATCTACAAAACATAAACAGATCAGGAACATGGGGGACAGACTTGCGTTTGCCAGGGGGGAGGGAGAAGGAGTAGGATGGATTGGGGGTCTGAGGTTAGGAGAAGAAAACTGTTACATTTGGAGTGGATGGGCAATGGGAGCCTGCTGTATAGCACAGGGAACTATAACAAATCACTTGTGATAGATCAGGTTGGAGGGTAAGGTGAGATGAAGAATGTATATATATGTAAGACTGGGTCACTTTGCCAGCAGAAATTGAGAGAAGATTGTAAATTAACTATAATAAAAAATAAAAATATACAAGTTTATTAACAATTAAACAAATGGCTTTACTAAATACATATATATATTTGTATTTGTTAAAATTTTTCCATATTACTGCAGCCATAACTGCATTTAATAGTCAATGCTTTTATTATAAATTTGCCTGTTTTGAACTTAAACATTTAAACAAAAATAAAACTGGAATGTAAGCCTATAAGAAGAATAAAATCATTTATTTTCTAACATGTCTTCTAATTGCTCCATGACAAAGTATTTTACTTTGTTTCTAATCTTAAAATTTTCACCTTTACTTTTTTCCTCTTTGACCTTCATATAAAATGGAACTCTAGTATTTCAAATGGAATTATATTCATCAACTAAAATGAGATTATGTCTCACTGAAAGGAACATGATTGATGTAATATGACAAGGGCAGCCAAATATGTCACATCAGCTTCAAAATATTAAATGCCTTTATGGATGAAGACAAAAATAAAATATCTGTACATAAAGGCTTGAAGAAAATAAATTTAACTCTTCTCCAAAACCAAAGCCAAGGATTGCGTTAGATTTTATTAAGTAATTATATTATTTGTAAGTAAATAATTATAATTTCTTTCAAATTTATTGAAAATGTAAAAAAAATGTGATCCTCATTTAAAAACATTTAATCTAAGTTCTATTTAAGAAAAATATTAGAAGAATATTTGATATAAAAACTTTAACTACAAAACAAATTAACAATTAGAAATAGAGTATTTTAAATTAAAACTTCTGAAATTAAATTACTCATATTCTTGACTTGTTTTTTTTTTGAATACACATGCTTCTAGCCTTATTTTGGTTTTTGCTTTACCTTATGAATTGCATGATAAAGTTCATACTTTGCAAGAATTATATGAACAGTGGAAGAAAAAACATCTTTAAAGTATTGGCATTGCACAGTTTTAATAACTTTAGAAAACTGAAGTTTTGAAAATGTTCCAATAATAGGATTTTGTTTTGATATATCAATATACATATATATATGTAAATGTATATATATAGGTGTGTACATATATACATTTTTTCCATATGTATTCTATGATTTGATCCTAGAATTTAGTTTCTTTCTCTTCAGCCCCCTCTCTGCTTTAAAATCTTTGCCTATTCCTGGGAGTTCCCATTGTGGCTCAGCACAAATGAACCCAACTAATATCCATGACAATGTGGTTTCAATCCTGGCCCCACTCAGTGTGTTAAGAATCCAGCATGGCTGTGAGCTGCAGTGCTAGTCCCAGATGTGGCTCAAATCTAGCTTTGCTGTGGCTGTGGTATAGGCCAGCAACTATAGCTCTGATTTGACCCCTTACCTGAAAAGTTCCATATAGCCACTTCCTGTGGCCCTTTAAAAAAACACAGATTCCATAGATATTGGGATGTGAACAGAGATTAAAAATGTAGTTAGTTTGAACAATCCCATGATATTTCACACAAAGAATCTCTAAGAAATGACTTGCCAATATTTACAGAGCTAGCCAAAATGATTGTTCATTAAAACATTTATTATTTAAAATAAACATAGTTTTATATGATCCTTCCATTATAAGAAGTAATAAGAAGGAGTTCCCATCATGGCACAGTGGAAATGAATCCAATCAGGAACCATGGGGTTGTGTGTTCGATCCTTGGCCTCACTCAGTGAGTTAAGTATCTGGCCTTGGTGTGAGCTGTGGTGTAGTTTGCAGACATGGCTTGGATCTGGCATTGCTTTGGCTCTGGTGTAGGCCAGAGGTAATAGCTCCAATTAGACCCCTAGCCTTGGAACCTTGGGTGCAGCCCTAAAAGACAAAAGACCAAAAAAAAAAAAAAGGAAGTAATAAGGATTTAAGTTATGTAAACTAACATACTGATATTTTATTTGGGTCGTCACATAGGCTTCATATACAGGATAATTCTGTATTATTAATGCACAAAGAATTATATTTTCACTGTATATGCACATATACATACACATATAAGAGTCAAGACATAATCTAAAGATTTTGGCACCTCTGACTATTAATGATTAAGTGATTTTTAGAAATGTAAGGAAGGGTATAAGTTTATTAACAAACATCTGTTAAGGTTCAGATTAAGTAGGCATAAATGTAACATGAAACCTAAGACAATGAGGTTTTGTAATAATCCAAACTGGTAAGATATATTCTTATGTTGTGCTAAATAAAATAGAAGACTGAGCCATTAAATCAGTATTGTAATGATGTTTTATTTTTTCTTATGTAGAATATTACTGTAATATATTCAGCCAGCTGACTTTTCAGAAATTCTCTCTATAACAATAATAATGATGATGCTAGATTTTTATACAGTATTTGTCTTCTGAGATGCTCTGTGTTTATATGTACATTGTTTCATTCATTCTCAAAATGTTCTTGCAAGGAAAGTGAGGTCAGGCATTATCTTCTTCACTTGTTGTACATGTAAAGGCAACAAAGCAAAGCTAAATGACTTACAGTGTTATTTCCAAAGCTGAAGTTAGAACCAAGCTCTACTGATTTTCAGTATTTTATACTTTTTTTGCCTTTTGTCTTTTTAGGGCTGTACCCATGACATATGGCAGTTTCTAGGCTAGGGGTCAAATCTGAGCTGTAGCTGCCAGCCAGTGCCACAGCCACAGCAATATGGGATCCAAGCCATGCCTGTGGCATATACCACAGCTCACAGCAATGCTGGATCCTTATCCTACTGAGCAAGGCCAGGGATTGAACCTGCATCCTCATGGATACTAGTTTGGTTCATTAACCACTGAACCATGACAGGAACTCCGGGTAGTTCATACTTTTAAAAAAATTATTCACTG
This sequence comes from Phacochoerus africanus, assembly GCF_016906955.1. Classification (NCBI taxonomy): domain Eukaryota; kingdom Metazoa; phylum Chordata; class Mammalia; order Artiodactyla; family Suidae; genus Phacochoerus; species Phacochoerus africanus. The sequence continues at coordinate 36,876,370 of NC_062556.1, read as the reverse complement.
TATCCCAAATTGCCAGCTACTATGTTGCTGTATCTTTCAAAATAAAGAAATAATATTGTTTTCCAGCTGCACATGTGGCATATGGAAGTTCCTGGGCTATAGGTCAAATTGGAGCTGCAGCTTCTGGCCTATGCCATGGCCACAGCAACATCAGATCCAAGCCACAAGTGTAAACTATGCCACAACTTATGGCAATGCTGAATCCTTAACCCACTTAGGGAGGCCAGGGATCAAACCTACATCGTCACATATCATGTATGTGATTTGATATATGCAAACTTTATATAAAGACATATAATACAATTGAAAATATAGGATTTAAATATTTAAAAGTAATATGAGTAGTTAGTTTTAAAGAGGATATTTAAATGGAAATTTAACATATAAAAATGTGCTCAAATCATTAGTCATTAAAGTAATTGAAATTTTAAAAACACCTTAAATACTACTTCACACCTAAAATGATGGCTATAATTTAAAAAGGCAGACAATAACTAGTGCTGAGTAGGTGTGCAGAGACTAGAACATTCATTACTCTTTGGATTGTAAGAAGGTACACCACCATTTACATGGCTTGATGTGTCCTCAAATGTAAATCATAGTTATCATATGACCCATAAATTCCAGTCTTATTTATGAACCAATAAAAATAAAAATATATGCCCCCAAAATACTTTTACTCATATATCCATAGAAACATTATTCAAAATAGCCAGAAGTTTGAAAAAATTAAAATGTTTATTAGCTGATGGATGGATAAACATGATAGAGTGTACCCATGCAATAACAAATCATTTGGTGATAAAAAAGAAGTTATATTGATACATGCTACAATGCGGATGAACCTAGAAAACATGGTAAATAAAATAATCCAGTCTCAAAAGACTGAATCTTATAAACATCTATTATATAAAATGTCAAGAACAGGCAAATAAACACAGGCAGAAAAGAGATGAGGACTAGCGCAAGAGCTTGAGGAGTCAGTGGAAGTGGAGTGATTATTAATGGGCATGGGTGTTCTGTTTTTGATCATCAAAATATTCTAAACTTAGACTGTAGTGATGGTTGCATAACTTTTTGGATATACTAAAATCAATGAATAATGCATTAGAAATAGGCTAGTTTTATGAAATGTGAGTTATAATCAAATAAATATATAAAATTAAGTAAAATTAGACAGAAGGTTTTTAAACAAAGAACCCCCAGGACATCTCTTCCCTACCTTTGGTAAGAACAATTTAGCTGTAATAAATATTAGCTCCTGATATGATAAATAGGTGTTTAGAGGGAGGTATAGAAAGATTTTCAATTCATTTTGAAATGCATGAAAAATTAAGATGCGTCATTAGATGGATAGAAGAATATACTGATACGTATGTGATTAAACAGGTATCGTAAAATGTTATTGTTAGAAACTAAATGGTGTAAAATTCTTTCAACTTTGCTGTACTTTTGAATTTTTATATAATAAATATCATCTCTATAAAGACATTAAAAATCATTTAAGGGTTACTTTTCCTTTTTTATCATATATATATATATTTTTTTCTACTGTACAGCTTGGTGACCCAGTTACACATACACGTATATACGTAACATTATGTGTTCCATCATAATTGATTCGACAGAGTTCCCAGTGCTACACAGCAGGATCCCATTGCTAATTCATCCCAAGGGCAATATTCTGTATCTATTTACCCCAAGCTCCCAGTGCCTCCCACTCCCTTCCCTTCCCCCTTGGCAACCACAAATCTATTCTTCAAGTCCATTATTTTCAAACAACTTCATACACCACATTAACAAAAGAAAAGCCAAAAACCACATGATCATCTCAATAGGTGCAGAAAAGCATTCGACAAAGTCCAACATCCATTCATGATAAAAACTCTTACCAAAGCATGTATACAGGGAACACACCTTAACATAATCAAAGCCATTTATGACAAAACCCACAGCAAATACAATACTCAATGGAGAAATGCTGAAAGCCTTCCCACTAAACTCGGGAACAAGACAAGGATGTCCACTCTCACCACTGTTATTCAGCATAATAATGGAAGTCCTGGCCACAGCAATCAGACAAAAAAAGGAAGTAAAAAGCATCCAGATAGGAAGAGAAGAGGTAAAACTGTCACTGTATGCAGATGACATGATACTATATATAGAAAACCCTAAGGACTCAACACAAAAGCTACTTGAACTGATCAACAAATTCAGCAAAGGAGCAGGGTAGAAGATTAACATTCAGAAATCAGTCACATTTCTGTTTACTAAAAATGGAACATTCAAAAAGGGATACAAAAATACAATTTTAAAATTGCACCCCCAAAAATCAAATACCTTGGAATACACCTGACCAAGGAGTTAAAGGACTTGTATGCTGAGAACTATAAAACATTAATCAAGGAAATTCGAGAAGATGTAAAGAAATGGAAAGCTATTCCATGCTCCTGGGTTGGAAAAATTAATATTGTAAAAATGGCCATACTAACCAAAGCAATCTACAGATTCAATGCCATCCCTATCAAAGTACCCATGACATTTTTCACAGAACTAGAACAAATAACACAAACATTTATATGGAACCACAAAAGACCCAGAATTGCCAAATAAATCCTGAGCAACAAAAACCAAGCAGGAGACATCACTCTCCCAGACTTCAGACAATATTGCAAAGCCACAGTCATCAAGCCAGTGTGGTACTGGTATCTAAACAGACATACAGAACAATGGAACAGAAGAGAGAACCCATAAATAAACCCAGACACCCATGGTCAATTATTCTTTGACAAAGATGGCAAGAACATAAAATGGGAAAAAAGACAGTCTTTTCTTCAAGAATTGCTGGGAAACCTGGACAGCTGCATGCATGTCAATTAAACTAGAACACACCCTCACACCATGTACCAAGATAAACTCAAAATGGCTTAAAGACTTAAATATAAGACAAGACACCATCAAACTCCTGGAAGAGAACATAGACAAAACATTCTCTGACATTAACCTTATGAAAGTTTTCTCAGGTCAGTGTCCCAAAGCAACAGAAATAACAGCAAAAATAAACCAATTGGACCTAATCAAACTGACAAGATTTTGCACAGTGAAGGAAACAAAAACAAAAACAAAAATACAACTTACAGAATGGGAGAAAATAGTTCAAATGATGCAATGGACAAGGGCCTAATCTCTCAAATATACAAACAACTTATACAACTCAATAGCAAAAAAGCCAACAACCAATTGAAAGATGGGCAAAGGACCTGAAGAGACATTTCTCCAAGTAAGATATACAGATGGCCAACGAGCACTTGAAACAATGCTCAACATCACTGATTAGAGAGTTACTCTTTCTAACAGTGAAATATCAGAAAGGGGATATATTTTTTTAAATCACACTTAAACATAAAATACCTACACATAAATTGTTCAAGGGAGTGAAAGAGTTATATTCTGAGAACCATTATTTCCATTAATCAAGGAAATTAAAGAGGAGTCAAAGAAATGGAAAGATAATTCTATTTTCCTGGACTGGAATAATTAATATTGTTAAAATGGCCATGCTACCCAAGGCAATATACAGATTTAATGTGATCCCTATCAAATCACCCATGACATTTTTCACAGAGATAGAACAAACATTCTAAAATTTTATATGGAACTGTAAAAGAGCCAGAATTGCCAAAGCAATCCTGAGGAAAATAAACAAAGCAGGAGGCATAACTCTCCCAGACTTCAGACAATATCATAAAGCTACAAAAATAAAAACAGTGTGGTATTAGTACACAACCAGACATACAGATCAATGGAACAGAGTAAAGAGCCCAGAAATAAGCCCGGAAAAATAGGGTCAATTAATCTTGGACAAAAGAGTCGAGAATGTAAAATGGGCAAAAGTTTCTTCAGCTAGTGGCACTGGGAAAACTGGACAGCTGCATGTAAATCAATGAAACTAGAACACACACACTCTCACATCAAACACAAAAATAAATTCAAATTTGCTTAATATTTAAACATGTGGCAAGACACAAAATATCTCCCAGAAGAGAACATAAACTTAACATTCTAGCACATAAACCATGAAAATGTCTTATTAGTCATTTTCCCAAGGGAAAAGACATAAAAACATAATAAACAAATGTGACCTAATCAAACTTACAAGCATTTGCAAAGCGAGAAAATGCTGCTTGTGGTATGGCTTCTGGAACTGGAGGAGGGGTTTTCCTGCTACCTGAGAGGGCATGTAGGGAACAAGGCTGTAGTGGTGAATCCTGCCCCTTCCCTCCATCACACTCAAAGAGTTGTGCCTGGCCTCCAAGCCCATCCAGGTCTCTTTACCCTATGTCATCAAATGTGATTGTGCTAGACTCTAGTCCCCCCAGGCAGTTACCACACCAGCAACCCCAGTTTGGTTTTTTCCTATGTAGCCAGCCCCAGTTCTCTCCCTGAGTCTAATTTCCAAAGCCTGAGTTTAGTTCTCAACCTCTACCTGTATAAGTGGTCAGTTGTCTTGGGCTGGGAAGAGCAGGGTGGTAGCACTGACCATTTTTGCAAGACTATTTCCATTTTAATTGCTTCAAAAAATGCTGTGTTCTCATCTGAGGCTCTAAAATTCCTCCATTTTCCCAGCTGATCTCATTGATGTGGGGACTTCCTAGGGTTCAGAAACTTTTCTTCTTTACCAGCTCCCACTTATGTGTGCAGGTCCAATCCTGCTTTTTTCTCATTTTCTCTCTCTTTTCCTTTTTTTTTCTTTCCATATTTTGTCCTTCCCACTTTCGTGAAGATTTTCTTGCTCCATTAGAATCCTGAGGTCTTTTGCTAACTTTCAGCAAATTTTCTGTGCAAATCATTTCACAAGTAGATATATTTTTATGTATTTGTTGGATAAGTGAGCTTCAAGCCCTACTGCTCTGCTATCTCCTCCCTCCTCTATTGATCCTTGATTGGTTTGAATCTGCAAATGTAGAACTCAAAAAGCTGGCAAAGTCTTGAATTGCATTTCCCAGAAAAGTATGTTGAAGTCTTGACACTAATACCTATGTATGTGACCTTCTTTAGAAACACTGGGCCACTGCAGATGGGATTAGTCATACAAGTTTTGTGTGGGCCCTAAATTAAATATGACTTGCATTCTTATAAGAAGAGAAGAAACACAGAGACACACAGGAGTGAACACCATGTGAAGACAGAGGTGGATATTGAACTGATACCTCTATTAGCCCAAGAACACCAATGATTGCCAGCAACCGCCAGAAACTAGGGATGGTTTGAAACAGATTCTCCCTCAGAACCTCCACAGGAATTTGGTAACATCCTGATTTCAGACTTCTAGCCTCCAGAACTCTTGTTTAAAACCACCATGTTAATTTGGTAACTTAGTCATAAAAAACCAACTATATACACACATGCATGTGTAGATATAAATGTATGTTCGTAAATGATGTAAACACAATACATATATGATTAAACATATACAACTATATTTATACATATACATACAGGTGAAATAAATACATATATGTGATTAGTAAACATTTGGTTTATGTGAATTTTTCATAATGATTATTATATTTCCATTATAGCTGGTTTACAGTGTTCTGTCCATTTTCTACTGTACAGCAAGGTCATACAGTCACACATACATGTATACATTCTTTTTTCTCACATTATCATGCTAATGTGAATTTAAATCAAGCCAGAAAGAAAACTCTTATATGAATAGCAACATATTCATACTATCAATTCAAATGTATGATCCTTCAAATGAACAAACTGTGACATAAATTTTGTATCTAACCAGCTGACATTATTTTCTTTTAAATATATTCACATTGGCATCTTAAATGCATAAAATACAAATAATGTGAATAATCTTAGGCAAAAAATAAAGTTTCAAGAAGATAATTTTCAAAGCTCATTCATATCTGTACACTTAAAGCCTTTTACCACATTGTATAATAGATTTTCATTAGTTTCATTTCTGAAAGGTGCTGAAGAAAGATGCAACCAAAAAAAGAGGAACAAAGAGCAAGCTAACACCAATACATTTACAACTTTGTTATTATTTGTTTAAATTTTTAAAATATAATATTTTTTAAAAAGTATCTGGTATATCATAAAGAACCAATAATATTTATTCTATGATTGATTAACTAAATGAAATAATGAAATAACTCAACTTAAATATATTTGTATTAAAATTATTATTTCTTATGGTGACAAAGAAACATGTAACCCTGATGCTGAAATTTTTATATTACTTTATATAAAATACATTCCTTAGATTTATAAAATATGTATAAATATAATATTAAAGAAAACTTACTATTAAACCTACTGAAATTGGATTTGTTTTTTGCTTTTAATATTCCCACCATTTTTTTTCCTTTTTTCAAAAGCTACCTGTTATTTCAAATTAATAAGGGAAAAATACATTTGCAAAAATATCTCCCATTGTATTAGAGAGTAAGGGATTTGTGTTTTAACAATATATTATAAATAGATATGATGATATAGAATGCTAAATAATTGGTAAATTGATATTTCATTTGCAAACAAGATCAAATTTCTTAACATAATTTCTTAATATAACTCCATCTTATCTTATAGACATTTATACATTAACACATACTGTAGATAGCATACTTTTCTTTATATGTGTGTATGTTTGTGATTCCTACCTAAATGTTCCCTTTCAATGTATACATTTATTTCATTACATCAGTGATTGGTAACTAATACAATAGCTTTAGACTTTTTTTTTTAACAAACGGCTTTACAATTATTAATAATTTATCCCCCATATGTCTTTTATAAGAAGAAGCCCTAGAGAAACTAGGTAGAAAGGGAGCTGGAAATCCCTAAGTATGTTAAAACCAATCACAAACATACTGTGAACCAGAGTTAAGTTATACATCAGGTCAGCTTCAAAAATGATTATCAAACTGTGTAAGGATAACTGAAACCAGTAACAGAGTAAACACTGTGTTAAGATAATAGTGTGCTGACAGGGCAGATGCCTTCCAGCTGAATCATTTTTCCATTCCTGGAAGATTTTGAAATGGAGAATTAAGCATTGTCTACCTCAGGGGTACTCAGTCAGAATGTATTTCTGCAGATGAGCTTGCTGATATGACACAGAAACGCACAGTGATAAGTCATACAGAGTCCCAGTGCTTGCAGGCAAGAGTCATGCACATTGAACAGGCTGGATAATGCTACATCCTCAGTTTGCTCTAGACAACAACAGATAGAAAACACCATGTAGCTGTAGAACAATACTTGATGAGAAAATAAGCCAAGCAGTATACCGTGGTGTCTTATGACACAATTGAGAAATGAATCCCTCAGGGGGCCTGTGGAGAAATTCATAAATATGTAAAAGAGTTAAGTCTTTGGAAAGTATATTACTTGCAGGATTAGATTTAGAAATGGGGAAGGCTATAGCTTTCTTATATATAAGAGCTTTGTGACTGAAAATGGGACTTTTGATAAATAGCACATACATAATGCCAAATGGCAAATCAGAAGATATAATCTATGAATCAGCATTTAGCCAGTATACATCCCACATTGATTATTATAAGTTCATTCAAATCAGACAAGTTAAGAGTTTCTATTTTCTTCAATTAAAGTATAAATACAGTGAAATTCCTACTTACTCATGTATATTTATTTATTAGGAAGATATTTTATGTTGAATTTTGTGTGTGTGTGTGTGTGTGTTTGCCTCTTCTAGGGCTGCTCCCATGGCATATGGAGGTTCCCAGGCTAAGGGTCTAATCAGAGCTGTAGCCAACAGCCTACACCAGAGCCACAGCAACACCAGATCTGAGCCATGTCTGTGACCTACACCACAGCTCAGGACAATACTGGATCCTTAACACACTGAGCAAGGCCAGGGATCAAACCCACAACCTCATGGTTCCTAGTCAGATTTGTTAACCACCGAGCCACAATGGGAACTCCCTTATGTTGAATTTTTAATCCTAGGCTAACTTCCTGCAGCTTCTAGTACGTAAAGATTATCCTTGCCCTAGCCTAAAATACAAGTTTTCCCAGAGATGGTGGACAATTCCAGCTTTAATTCAAGCAAAACATATATCTAGAAGATTATTTATTCAACTACTTCAAATCTTATTAAATATTCCAAAGTGTGACACAAATGCGCTTAATCTGGTTTTAGAATTTTACATACCTCCAAATCCATGCACAGATAAAAGAGATTTACCCATATCTGTGAGCATAATTCTTTTTTACTGTGCAATCCTGAAAATGAACTCTCAAGCCATAAAACAACAAAACAAATGAATGTGTAAATGCCTTATCTCTTCAACTATATAATACATGTCAAGTCAGACCTGATATTTGCAGCAGGTATCATAGAGCTTTAAGCCTAATAGGTACTCAAAAAGTGTTGGCTGAACTATTTGAGTTAACCACACAGAAATGCTGTAGATAAGGTTGAGAAAATGGCTGATAGTTTATATTAATGAACATAATGTGATGTTACTGTGCTTTGTCCTATAGCTAAAACTGAAGTATGGATACAGCAGATGATAATAAGAACAAGCTATTTAAATACTAAAGAATTCTTTACAGATTCCTTTATACTAACTCAAGGAAATAAATCAGAACATGAGGTTTCTTTTAAAAAAAGATAAAGTCTAGTGTTTATAGACTTTATAAATGAGAAAGGATACAGATAATTCTTAAAATTGTGAGGAATTTACTAATATTAGTTTTCTAAGTAACAACAAAAATAGTAGAAATTACTAATTCCTTCATATCAGAAAAACTAGAAAAGATAAACTATAATTCTGAGATATAAAATATAATTTAGCAGGACAAATTTCAAAAAAAAGTTAGTCAATTATTAAAATATTAAAATTGCAAATATCCCTTAAAATAATAAAACTAGTCAAACAAAATATGAGCATATGCTTAATAATATAATGTGAATATTCAGAAAGCTATGAGCATAATAATTTAAAATTAAAATAATACAATAAAATATTATGTCAGGCTCTTGCAATTTTTAAACTTTTAAAGAAATAATACATGAATATATGCAGCAGAATGAGTTTACATTCAATAAAAGCACCTCTGATGCTCCTTCTCATCTTGGTCTCCCATCCTTTTCTACTTCCTTGCATCCCATCCTTTTCTACTTCTTTGCAACTAGGATGGACAATGTGACTGGGTTTGATCAATAGACTAGAAGAGCTATAGTTATGGCAGATTGATGATAGAGATGACTTTCTTGCCAAAGAAGTTAATTGATAGCTTAAGCACATTTCTCACCATCTGTGGTAACTGAAAGGTAATGTCCTCCAGATGCTTCAGCTACAGGATTATAGATCTCCCTCAGACTATATCTTGAAGTGACTGAGTGGAGTAGAACAATCTATCAAAGAATGCTTAATTCCTAGTGCTAACATTTTGTTTTATTTAACCACTAAGATTTGGGATTTTGGTTCCCACAGAATAATCTAACCTAAACTGACTCACCTGTAGGTACTGGGTAATGATGATGGGTTTGTCTAGTCCTTCTTCATTTAGTCCTCTTATATTGAACAATTTAAAAATAATAATAAAAAGTCTGGTTATTCTTTTGTAATGCAGTGGGTTAAGGATCTGGTGTTGTCACTGTAGCAGTTGGAGTTACTGCTGTGCCCTGGCCTGGGAATTTCCACATGCCTCAGACACAGCCAAAAATTAAAAAAAAAATAAAAGTCTAGCACTATTTGATGTTGCATTTTAACCCTGCATAAGTGTATTGTGAAACATTGGTATTTTAAGTGCTTAAGGAGTTGCTAACTGGATCATATAATTAGATACTCAAAACAGCTAAAACATTCAGAAGAGAAATATACTAACACAAAAAAAAATAGTTTTTAATTGGAGTTCCCATCGTGGCTCAGCAGAAATGAATCTGATTAGCATCCATGCGGATGCAGGTTCGATTTCTGGCCTCATTCAGTGGGTTAAGAATCTGGCATTGCCATGAGCTGTGGTATAAGTCACAGACACAGCTCAGATCCTGCGTTGCTGTTGCTGTGGCTTTAGTGTAGGCCTTCCGCTACAGCTCTGATTTGACCCTTTGCCTGGGAACTTCCGTATGCTGTGGGTGTGTCCATAAAAAGGCCAAAAATATAGTTTTTCAATATTATATGATTAGTCCTCCTGTCTGCTCAGCTAAAATAACTAAGAAAACAAGAAGCTAAATAATGAGCTAATAGATCTTTTTTATGAATATTTATACCTAGATAACTATAAATATGTGTATATTACATATACATATTAATATGTATATAACATACATATATAACCTCCTTCTATTCCACAGTCACAATTCATAGCAAAAACTTGGAACAACAAGCAGAAAAAAAATTTATACTACCTTGAAGAATTTGTACAAAGACAGAGAAATTATTTAGAACAAGAAATAGACATAAAGGTCATTTCTTCATGTGTACATTCAGTGATTGATGGCATGCTTTTGAAGAGTTTCCTGCAAATCAAGAAAAAAATGTTACAAAGAAATCACAAGAGTATAATGAATTATAGTTAGAATGTAAAGAAAAATTGTGTAGTCCAATTTACAACAGAATTCTCCGAAAAGGGAAATTGAATATGTAAAGTTGGATAGTCCCCTGGTGCTAATATAAATTTTATTGGTGTCCTTGAAGAGATATAGGTAGGAAATGGGGAAGGGGAAATAATATATTTACATAAAGTCCCTGTTGCACATGATAAAATCTCTTAATATATTTGGGAAATTCATAACACAAAGAAGTATTTTGCAAGTGTAAGAATCTAAGAAGAGAGTATTTCTCTTGTGTATTAAACTCAATGCCCTATCAATTATTTTCTGTGTTACCACTTCAAATATCAATTGTGAAATTAGTATTTTTAGGAAAACATAGAAATATCTTATGTTTTGACATTCTAAAATATTCCATTATTTAAAATAATTTAGAAAATTTTTAAATGCTTATAAAATTATGAAAATGCACTGATAATTGAAGTCAGATTTATTTAAGCACTATGATATCATAGTCCCCCAAATCTCTGCATCCCAGAATTACTACTAGAGTACATTCTTGCCCAAAGTGGCAGATGGATGTGTACCTGTAAGATTATGTGTGTATGTCTATGTGCATTTACATATGTATATATGTGTGTGTTTAGAGGGCATACTGTATATAAATATTTTAGGACAAAATGTTTTATCTTGTCCAATTGTCATTTTTAACCATTTGTGTGAGATATGGAAGATTTCAATAAAGTGTTGGCAAGAAGAGGAAAAATACACTTTACAGAAGATAAAAAGTCACAGATAAATGATTTTCCAACCCATAACTATAACACAATTGCCTCTAATTAGGAGGACAATTTGTTTTAAAGCTTTTTTTTAATAGAATAAATTATGTGCCCTACTACATACATATATGTTTGTGAAAAGAATAAAGCTAAGCAAATGAGAACCGTTTAAAAGGATCACAAACAAAGGGTGAAGAATGTCCCCTTCCTCCCTAAAATGGTTATGTTTCATTTGCCTGGAAAACCAAATTAATAGGAGGGCAAGTCAGAAAAGAATGCTTACCAGTGAATCTTTCAAATCACATTTTCTCTGCCTACACAACTGATGACCTAGAAGAGTTAAAAAAAATAGTGAGTTAATTCAACATTGGTCTCCTCCCATCTTCATGACATTTGTCTAATGATGGATACAGGAAGGAATAGATCTTATCTCTTAAATGTATATTGTGCAAAGCTAAAAATTAGCATATAAAAAAATCCATAAATAGGAAATTGAAACTTAAGGATAACACAAATCTTACCTTTGTCACATCCTATTCATTAGCAATTGCAAATTTAAATCTAGTTTATCTCAGTGTTGGATTAGCAGTAATAGCATAATTTTTGGAGCACTAAAGATGTGTGCTTGAATTTTAAGCCCTGGTTCTGCAACTTTAATTTGCACATGTGGTTTCTTTAATTTTTGAGCTTAATCAGCTATCTTTGTTAAACAGTTAAAATGTGTAATATAAAGTTAAGGATATAATGATCTGAGAGATATATAATATTCTAGCACAGACTCCTTTCCCCCCAGTGACTTAAAAGTAAACTCAGGGAGTTCAATTGTGGTGAGGTGGAAATGAATCTTGAGGATGTGGATTCAATCCCTGGCCTTGCTCATTGAGTAAGGGATCAGGCATTGACATGAGCTGTGGTGTGGGTCATAGACACAGCTTGGATCCCACATTGCTGGGGTGTTGGCTGGCAGCTGTAGCTCTGATTTGACCCCTAGCCTGGGAAACTCTGTATGCCAAAAGTGTGGCCCTAAAAAGTTAAAAAAAAAAAAGGAAGTAATTTTGCTGATGGAAGTCATATTGCTGATTTTCATTGCAAAGTGCTATTCTTCTCTATTTTATTATTATTATTCTTTAAATAAGGAACAATTCCTAAATATGCTATACAAGCATTTGGGAAGAGGAGTATATAATTGTACATAAGTGATTCAAGTGCTGAAATTGAGAAAATAAAATGTCCTAGTAAGACTTCATACATCTTTTGAAAAACAGGTTCTGAGGCATGGGAAATGAACACACCAACCATGAGAAAGAGCTTCTGAGTCTATGATTCATGAGAAAAAAGAAGCCAATATTCACTTCCAATTATGCAGTCTTCTGAAACAATTTCAAATGTCTGTCTGATGACAACAAATGAACATGGCAGGAGAGCAATATTCTTCTCTCTGGTTAGTAATAAGGGAGGCTGGGATAAAACATGGAAAAATGTATATGTTTAAATCTATTACTATTTTAAAATTTAACTATGTCTTTCTTATCATTTTGTGTTTTAGATGATGCAACAGATCATTGAACTTATTTTGAGTGTTTACCAAGGCTTAATACTTTAGAAGGGTTAAATAATTGCCTGTGCTGTTAATGTACCTGCTAATATAAAATATTTTGCTTTATAAGCATTTAGATACATTACTATCATCACAACTACTCCATATATTTTAAGATACTAGGTCTATCAAATAAATGTGAACACTGTTTATTTCTCTCATGATATCCAGTTTATAACGTTACTTTTTATAATCCATCTCCCACTTGAATGCCTTGATTTTTATACAAGAGAAAGAGATTTCAAATCCCTCCAATAAACAAAAGAAGTATTTTTAGAATAACTTTTAGCAGTTATTAGCAGACTAACGTGTTTATTTTTTTAATCCACAGTAAATATAAGATAGCAAGTAACAGTAATACCATGTTCCTCTTAATCAACTTTCTATGACTCAAGGCTTTAAATGCAGCCAGTCAACTAACAATTACAAAAAACCATGACATTAAGGGCCAAACTAAAACAGAGCAACATAAGAATAAAATCTAGAGCGCTCACAGATAACATTTTCAGTCGTTTCCACTTATTGCTGTGCACAATAAACAAACTAATGAAAGAAATTGAGGGCAGTGACTTCCTCCTCTTTCACTCTTACAGTTTTCATTTCAGTCTCCTGAGAGTCAAGATTGAAACTAAGATCCGAAAATGTAGTGGAGGTTAGAAGCCATACAGAGATGCTAACCTCATCTTGCCAAATATTGATTATATTTTCTGTTGGTAATAATCATATTAGTTGACTACAAAAAGTAATTAAAATTCATCCTCACACTGTCAACTCAAGGCAAGTAGAGAAAAGCTGGCCTTTGTCATCTAGTTCTGATAGAAGTTCAAAAGAAATAGAAAGAACTGGATACGTTTTTCTTTCACCAATTTCTTTCAGTCATTTGAAAGATATCCACATTACATTTTTGGAGATCCACATACCAAAAGTAAATGAAAGTTAATTTGAGCAAGCATCCAAAATCAATCAAAAAGTCCACTCCTGTATTCCTGGGTCCTAGGAAAAAAACATAATTCTTTATTAATCCTATTTTTATTTACTAACAGCTATAATTAATGTGTGACTGAAATTCCAGACTGCTGCACATTAGAAAGAAAAAAGCAAAAAATATGTTTAAACAAAGAAGAATCACTCACATATTTATAGAAGTAGCCGACCTTCCCTGGTCAGTCTACTACTATCCTTGTCTAAACTGCCTGATGCTGACTGCTATTTATGACTGGCCAGAGGTGTTTCAGGTCACAATTTTTAATTTTTTTCCGTGGTGCAAGTCTGTATGTAAGAATAGAGTTTCCAAATTACATTTAAAATGTAATCTTTTAGATTTCAACATATTTTGAATAGCTTTCTCTTAAAGCATAGTGAGGGCTGTGTCACACCAGGGTAGCAAGAAAAATAAATAAATAAATAAAAAGATGGTGACTAAAAACACAAGATTTAACAACTCAGACCTGAATGGTAATATACATAGCCTCAGGCACACATTAACTGTTTCCATATGTGGAAGTAGTTTCATACATAAAACTGGAAAAAGATATTTTAACACTGGAATGTGGAGAAGAGCAGTAAGCTTGCATCACTAGATTTTTGGAAAACTTTACATAGACAATTTTTCTTCTTGTGTAATAAAATTGAATAACCAGAATACATTCAGATGATAAGCCTCTCATTGTGTTGGTATATTGATACTGTTGATGTGATTTTTCTGAAAATCCTGCAAACCACATGTTCTACAAATGCAGAAATAAAAATGTGAAAATAGCTTATGGACTGTAAAGTATGCCAGTGATAGCCAATGGCCCTCTGTACTCAGTTCTCTACAACCTAAAGTACATGGATGGGACAAATTAAAGTCCTTTTTGATTATATTATGGTTTGCAAGTACCATCATATCCAAACAGTAGCATTAGTAGGAGGAGAAAATAAGGTAAAAAAAGAAAAATAAGCTCTATCACTAAGCTGACTCTGATATAATTAAGTCTTTCCAACTTTGAAGTTCAAAAATTCTAGCAAGAGTAAAACATATACATTATCCAAAGACTTCTTAATTGAATTTCTGGATGTTTTGAAATTTGCAGAATTATTATCAAATCATTGTTTATTAGAATATTATAATTTTATCATTTTATTCAACAGTCCTACCGGTTCTTGTCACAAAGGATATTTAACAAGTTGTAGTTACATGGAATTTTTACAAGATGTGCTACTGTGTGTGGGGGGGGAAAGAAGTGTACTTTGACAAATTATTCAAGTCCTATATATAAAGGCTAACTACAGAGCAAAAATTCCAACTACAGGAGTTTCCATCATGGTGCAGCAGAAATGAATCCGACTATGAACAATGAGGTTGTGGGTTCAATCCCTGGCCTCGCTCAGTGGGTTACGTATCCCGCATTGCTGTAAGCTGTGGTGTAGGTTGCAGATGCAGCTCAGATCTGGTATTGCTCTGGCTGTGGTATAGGCTGGTGGCTACAGCTCCGATTAGATCCCTATGACTGGGAACTTCCATATGCAGCAGGTGCAACCCTAAAAGGACAAAAGACCAAAAAAAGAAAAAAAAATATAACTGTAAACCTAAAACTCTAAAATCTGAGACAGATTTTTCCAATGTGCAGTTCTTTTGTTTTAGAGCCTGCAAAGATGTGTGATTGCATGTTATCATATGCTATGTGCAATGGCTTTATATACCATTACTTTTCCTGATATCTTCTGATTTTAAGAGGGCTTTTTATACATAGAATCTTTAAAAACCATATTCAAATAAATAACAGTCTATATCTCAGAAACAGGTCAACAAATGGACAAATAAGACAATGTGTGAAGGAATGAATGAGTGATTGAGGGTGGATAAAAATTAATTTTATGAATTAAAAAATGAACACTTGTTAACGTACATTTAGAGTAGAGCATTTTGCTAAGCAATTCCATATATTTACTTGATAAATTCATAAAATTTTTCATAAGTTATTATTTTGATTTTATTCAAAAGAAAGACTACTAAAAATGTGGGTGAATGAGTTAATATATAATGAAGAGACTTGAAATAAACACTATAGCAATTTTAATGTCTAATATTAGAGTCATTCAAGAAATTTTAGAATTCAAGGACAAGTCATGTTTAATTGAATATATCATAATTTTATTATTTTTATTTTTTTAATTTTTTCTTATAGTTGATTTACAAGGTTCTGTCAATTTCTGCTCTATATCAAAGTGACCCAGTCATACATATATATATACATTCTTTTTCTCACTTTATACTCCATCATGCTCCATCATAAGTGACTAGATATAGTTCCCTATGCTATACAGCAGGATCTCATTGCTCTTTGATTCCAAATGAAGTACTTTTCATATACTAACCCCAAACTCCTCATCTATCCCACTTCCTATCCCTCGCCTTTGGCAACCGCAAGTCTGTTCTCCATATACATGAGTTTATATTCTGTAGGTAGATTCATTTGTGCCATTCAGTAGATTCCAGATGTAAGTGATATCATATGGTATTTGTCTTTCTCCTTCAGGCTTCATTTATCATGATAGTCTCTAAATCCACCCATGTTGGTAAAATAGCATTATTATTATTTTTTTTATGGCTGAATAGTATATCATTGGGTAGTTTTTATATACCACATCTCCTTAATCCATTCATCTGTTGATGGACATTTATGTTGTTTTCATGTCTTAGATATTGTGAATAGTGCTGTAATGACTATAGGGGTACATATGTATGTGTATATATATATATATATATATAGTTCAAAGAAAATTTTGTCTGGATATGTGTCCTGCAGTGAGATTGCTAG
This sequence comes from Phacochoerus africanus, assembly GCF_016906955.1. Taxonomy (NCBI): domain Eukaryota; kingdom Metazoa; phylum Chordata; class Mammalia; order Artiodactyla; family Suidae; genus Phacochoerus; species Phacochoerus africanus. Next base: position 36,859,645 of record NC_062556.1, on the reverse strand, counting down.
ATCATATAGTAGTTTTATATTTAGTGTTCTAAGGTACCTTCATACTGTTTTCCATAGTGATTGTATCAACTTACCTCCCCACCAACACTGAAGGAGGGTACCCTTTTCTCCATACCCTCTCCAGCATCTATTATTTGTTGACCTCTTAATGATGGACATTCTGACCATTGTGAGGTGGTACCTCATTACAGTTTTGATTTGCATTTCTCTAATAATTAGTGATGTTGAGCATTTTTTTCATGTGCTTATTGGCCATCTGTATATCTGCTTTGGAGAAATGTCTATTCAGGCCTTTTGCATATTTTTAATTGGGTTAAGGGTTTTTTTGCTATTGAGTTATAAGTTATATATTTTAGAGATTAAGCCCTTGTGGGTTGCATTGTTTGAAACTATATTCTCCCATTCCGTAGGTAGTCTTTTTAGTTTTATTTATGGTTTCCTTTGCTGTGCAAAACTTTTAAGTTTGACTAGGTACCAATGGTATATTTTAGTTTTATTTTCTGTTGCCTTGGGAGAATAACCTAAGAAAACATTTGTATGGTCGATGTCAGAAAATGTTTCGCCTATGTTCTCTTCTAGGAGTTTTATGTTGTCTTGTCTTACATTTAAGTCTTTAAGCCATTTTGAGTATATTTTTCTGCATGTTGTGTGGGTGTGTTCTAGTTTCATTGATTTACATGCAGCTGTCCAGTTTTCTCAGTAGCAGTTGCTGAAAAGACTTTTTTTCCATTTTATATTCTTGCCTCCTTTGTCAAAGATTAATTGGCCAGGTTCCAGGGTTTTCTTTTGGGTTATATGTTCTGTTTCATTGGTCTGTATATCTTTTTTTATACCCATACAACACTGTCTTGTTTACTGTAGCTTTGTTATATTCTCTGAAAACTGGAAGAGTTATGCCTACTGCTTGTTTCTACGTTTTATTTTGTTTTGTTTTTTGTTTTTCTTCAGGATTGCTTTGGCAATTCTGGGTCTTTTATGGTTCCATTTAAATGTTTGGATTGTTTGTTCTAGTTCCACGAAAATGTTGTGGGTAATTTTTACAGGGATTGTACTGAATCTGCATGTTGCTTTGAGTAGTATGGCCATTTAAAAAATATTAATTCTTAAAATCCAGGAGCATGGACTATCATTTTTTTTTATTCTTCTTTAATTTCCTCGATTAATGTTTTGTATTTTTCAGCATGTAAGTCTTCCACCAACTTAGGTTTATTTCCAGGTGATTTTAAAATATATTTTATTTTAATATTTCTTTTTTATTATACAGAAATAAAACCAATTTCTAAATGTTATTCTTGTAGCCTGCTACTTTGCTGAATCCATTTTTTGGTTCAAGTAGTTTTTGTGTGAAATCTTGGTTTTCTATACATAGTATCGATGAATCCCACTTGGTCTTGGCATGTGATCTTTTTTATATATTGGATTTGGTTGGCTAAATATTGTTGGGAGTTTTTACATCTATATTCGTCAAAATTATGGCCTATAATTTTCTTTTTTGGTATTATCTTTTTCTGGTTTTGGTATTACAGTAATGGTGGATTTGGGAGTGTTCCCTCTTCTTCAAACTTTTGGAAAAGTTTAAGAAGGATGGGTAAAATTTCTTTGTATGTTTGGTAGAATTCACCCGTGAAGCCATCTGGTCCTGGACTTTTGTTTATAGGGAGTGTTTTTACTACATATTCAATTTCATTTCTAATGATAGGTCGGTTCAATTGATCTATTTCTTCTTGATTCAATTATGGTGGCTGTAAGACTCCAGAAAGTTGTCCACTTTTTCTAGGTTGTCAAATTTGTTGGCATGTGATTGTTCATAGTATTCTCTTATTTTATTTTTTTGTATTTCCATTGTATCTGTTGAGATTTCTCCTTTTTAATTTCTCATTTTGTTTGAGTTCTCTCTCTCTCCTCTTCTAGGTGAGTCTGGCCAGCAGTCTGTCAATTTTGTGTACCATTACAAAGAACTCGCTCTTGCTTTTACTTATTTTTTTTGTATTTTTTTGAATATCTGTTTTTATTGTTTTCTTTGTTCCGTATTATTTCCTTCCTTATTCTGACATTAGGTTTTGTTTGTTCTTTTTTTTCTTCCTAATTCTTTAGGTGGTAGGTTAAATTGTTGATTCGAGATTTTTCTTTTTTTGATGAAGGCATGTATCACTATGAACTTCCCTCTAAGCATGCTTTTGCAAATTCCCATAGATTTTGAATGGTGGTATCTTCATTATCATTTGTCTCAAGGTATTTTTAAATTTCCATTTTGATTTCTTCATTGAACCATTGGTTTTTCAGTAGAAAGTTGTTTAGTCTCCATGTAGTCAGTTTGTTTTTTTCCTTTTTTTTTTTTTTTTTTTTTTTTTTACTGTGTTTGATTTTTAGTTTCATGCTATTGTGGTCAGAGAAAATACTTGAAATAACTTCTATAGTCTTAATTTTTTGAGGTTAGTTTTGCTCACAAGTATGTGGTCAATCTTTGACAATGTTCTACTTGCACTTGAAAAGAATGTATACCCTGATATTTTTGGATGTAATGTCCTGAAAGTAGCAATTAAGTCTAACTTTTCTACTCTATCATTTAGTCTCTTACTTTATTGATTTTCTGTCTAGAGGATGTGTCCATTGATATGTGGGGGTTGTTAAACTCTCCTACTGTGATTGCATCCCCATCACTTTCTCCTTTTACGTCTGTTAATATTTGTTGTAGGTATCTGGGTGTTCCTATATTAGGGGCATACATTTTGACAATCATAATATCCTCTTCTTGAATATATCCTTTTATCATTAAATAGTGCCCCTCTTTGTCTTTCTTCATGGCTTTGTTTTAAAGGTCATTTTCGCTGACATTAGTATTGCCTCTCTTGCTTTCCTGTCTTTCCCATTCACATGAAATATCATTTTCCATCCCCTCATTTTCAATTTATATGCGTCCTTTGCCCTAAAGTTAGCCTCTTGTAGATAGCATATTGTAGGCTTTTTTTTTTTTTTTTTTAATTCAGACTGCCACTCTATATCTTTGATTGGAGCATTCAGTCCATTCACATTTAAGTCAATCATTGTTAAATATTCATTTATTGCCATTTTAAACCTTGTTTTCCAATTGAGTCTGTGTTTCTCTTTCTTTCTTTCTTTTGTTTGGTTGGATGATTTCCTTTTATTTTATGCTCATGTCCTCTTCTTTTTAGTTTTTGTGAATGTAATATTCAATTTTGATTTGTGTTTGCCCTTTTTTTAAAGAATGTTAACCCCTTCCTATATATGCTTTCTTTAGCCTCATAGTCATATAGGAATAAACACATTCTTTTAAAAATGTCTGTATTTTCTATGATATTGAGTCCTTTTTTAATATCTTCATGTTTGTCCTTTTGTTGCTCCTTGTGTTTATCATCACTTTTAGAATAGTGTCCCCCCCATTTTAGATTGGTATACTGGCTAACTTAAATCATTACTTTCCCATTGTGATTTCATCCATCCTATTTCTTTTTACTTATTTTTTCAATTTAGAGGATCCCTTTCAGTATTTCTTTCATAATGGGTTTAGCATTGCTACACTATTTTAGATTTTGTTTGTTGGAAAATTATTTATTTATCCTTCTATTATAAATGATATTCCTACTGGGTATTCTAAGCTGCAAATTTTTCCCTTTTAGAACTTTTTATATATCTCATCACTCTCTTCTGGCCTGTAGTGTTTCTGTAGAGAAATCAGCTGATAGCCTTATGGGGGTTCCCATATAATTAATGATTTATGTTCCTCTTGCCACCTTTAGTATCCTCTCTTAATTTTTGCCCATTTTCCTTATAATATATCTTGGTGTGGGCCTGTTTGGGTTCAGCTTGTTTGTGGCACTCTGTGCTTCTTGTATCTTGATGTCTGTTTTCTTTAGATTTGGAGAGTTTTCAGACATAAATTCTTCAAACATATTTTCAATCCCCTTTTCCTTTTCTTCTTCTGGAATCCCTCTTATGCATAGATTGGACTGCTTTATAGTATCACATATATCTCTTATATTACTTTCATGTTTTTTGGGTTTTTTTTTTTCCCCACTGTGCAGCAAGGGGATCAAGTTATCCTTACATGTATACATTACAATTACATTTTTCCCCACCCTTTTTTCTGTTGCAACATGAGTATCTAGACATAGTTCTCAATTCTACTCAGCAGGATCTCCTTGTAAATCTATTCTAAGTTGTGTCTGATAAGCCCAAGCTCCCGATCCCTCCCACTCCCTCCCCCTCCCATCAGGCAGCCACAAGTCTCTTCTCCAAGTCCATGATTTTCTTTTCTGAGGAGATGTTCATTTGTGCTGGATATTAGATTCCAGTTATAAGTGATATCATATGGTATTTGTCTTTGTCTTTCTGGCTCATTTCACTCAGGATGAGAGTCTCTAGTTCCATTCATGTTGCTGCAAATGGCATGATGTCATTCTTTTTTATGGCTGAGTAGTATTCCATTGTGGATATATACCACTTCTTCCGAATCCAATCATCTGTTGATGGACATGTGGGTTGTTTCCATGTCCCGGCTATTGTGAATAGTGCTGCAATGAACATGCGGGTGCATGTGTCTCTTTTAAGGAGAGTTTTGTCCGGATAGATGCCCAAGAGTGGGACTGTGGGGTCATATGGAAGTTCTATGGATAGATTTCTAAGGTATCTCCAAACTGTTCTCCATAGTGGCTGTACCAGTTGACATTCCCACCAACAGTGCAGGAGGGTTCCCTTTTCTCCACACCCCTCCAGCACTTGTTATTTGTGGATTTATTAATGATGGCCATTCTGACTGGTGTGAGGTGGAATCTCATGGTAGTTTTGATTTGCATTTCTCTTATAATCAACGATGTTGAGCATTTTTTCATATGTTTGCTGGCCATCTGTATATTGGTTGTTTTTTGTTTTTTAATTTGGTTTTCTCTCTGGAAATTCACCCTGGCTGGGTGAATTCCATCATTATATCTTACAAGTCACTAATTAATTCCCCTGTGTAGTTCATTCTGCTTTTAACTTAGATTACATCTCTGCTAATAAATTTTCTACTTTTTCTTGGCTTCTTCTTATATTTTCTAGTTCCTCTCTAAAGTAATCTGCATTACTGTTCATATCCACTCTTATTTCCTTCCTCTTCACTTTTAATTCCTTCAGTATTTTCACTATCTCCTTTTTGAACTCAGTGACTATTACACTGCAGGCGTCTGTTTCATTGTTTACTGTTTCAGGTGAATTCTTCTGTTCTTTTAACTGGGAATGGTTCATGACCTTCTTCATTTCACTTATATTTTTCTTTTTCTGTGATTTTAGGGAAGACAACTACTATAGTCTTGGAGGGCTATTTATATGTGTAAGTGCCTGGATATTTTATGAGGGCTTACTAATTATTTTTAGGGTGCTGCAACTTCTTCCAGGGTGATGGAGGCTCTAGGCAGGGTTAGTATCCAGTGCCAGGTTGCTGGGCCCTTGACAGTAGCAAGGATCTGTGAGAAGGTGGCATGGCTGTGGTGTCTGGGAGCAGTGGTACATATTGTCTGTGCAGCTCTCGCTCTACTTTGCACTCTTCAGTCCAGCAGCTGCACTTTTCTCTGGGACATTGAAGTTCCTCCATCTTGGCTGATCTTCCCGTAGGTTAGGTGACTTGCCAGATTGTGTGTTCCTTTCCTCCTTAACCACTCCCTCTCACAAATGTTAGTCTCATCCTGATTCCTTTTCTCTTTTTCTTTTTCCTTATATTCTACCCAGTTATGTGGAGGTTTCCTTGCTCTTTTTGGAGGTTTAAGGTTTTCTGTCAGTATTCAGCAGCCATTCTGTGTAAATAGTTCTACATGTAATTTTTTATGTATATGTTTGTGGGGAAGTTGAATGCCATCTCATACTCCTCCACCATTTGATCTTTCCTCCTCCTATAATTTACTTTAACTTACCAATTTGTTGATTAAGATTCTAAAATGGATGGGGCTATTTAAATAGCAATAATAATATCAATAATCATAATCATATAAAATATGATAAACTGGTATACATTAGTACAATCTTTCTCTATAGAATTAATTTGATTTCATTAATGATTGCTATAATTGTGATAAACTTATCAGTGTCTGCCTAGTTTAAAATTTGAGTCTAAAGTAACAACAACCTATAATTTAAAATAATCCCAAACAAATTGTAAAACATTTTAATATTGCTCATGTTAAGAGGTTAAATTATTCATATAGAAATTTTCCAAATGAAAGAAAACATACTTCTATAATGGAAGCACAATATGTTTTAAAAAGCACAAGGGAAAATAAAATTTAAGAATTCAATAAAGCAAGAAAAATTGAAAATAAAAACTCTATAGATGCAGTCAGTAGATATTAAAGATAACTTTGTAATTTTAATGTCATGGAATAGTAAGAAAGCTATATGTGATCATGCTTTTTATTATGTCTGAATAAAACAAAAAAGCCATGAAACTTATGTATCAAATAAGGGAATATAAAGGCCCTCAGATTCTTTCCCTTTTTGAAAAAATTCCAATCATTTGATAGATTATTAAAATAATTTATTGTCACTTTATTTTATATCTAATATTTCAAACACACATATACACTCCTTTTTGTAAAACTGTATATTTAATATTAATAAATATACCATATTATAAAATTAAAGTTTACATAATATAATTTAGCAAGTTAGAAACAGATATATATCTAAATTTTAGGCATTGTATTAAAAGAAAAAAGGTATTACTGTTCCTTAAAATAGTAAAATATCTAGGTGAAATGGATTCATTTTGCTCTTTAGTCCATCTTACTCATTCCTTTATTCCATCATCATATTTACTGGACTCACAACATGTACAATTCTTTGTCCATTCAATTAATTGTTCCAGTTATCAATACATGTACAATTCTTTGTCCAATTAATTGTTTCAGTTATCAGTCCTCCTAATTCTAACTGGGTTTGTTGCACCAAAATGGTAGACCAAGGGCTTGAGATCTTAATCATACAAGACATGGATCCAGAAGAATTCAAGAATATTTCTAATTCAGGATCCATTCCCCAAATTGAGGCAAGGACATGCCCCAATTCAGAAGAAAGTAGCCAGGGTGGTCACTTCCCCATTCTCTAAAAGACCTGGGGGAAGATAAAACCAAAGCAGGGATTTAAAACTGAGTCACCCTAAAAGCAAGTTGCTTTGCCTAGTTTATGTTTAATGTGTCTGTCTAAAATGATTATTCTTTTTCTTATCCAATACTGCTATCCTCAAGATTGAGAAATATCAAAAAAAGAAGGGAATGAAACTGAGCAGGACCCTGTGAGGGTCTCAGACACAAAAGCTGTTCGGTCCCCCTTTATTTATTGGATGAAATAGTCCTCATTCAGCTTCCTTGACCTTTCCTTGATTAGTTCAAACATTTACTAATCAAGGAATGGAGAGGATATAGAGACATGGAGGAATAATCAAGAAACAATAATGCAACCTTGGGGAAGAGTCCTGGTTACACCTCAATGGATACACATAACAGTACCTTTGAGGTCTTCTACAGAAATAAAACCCCCAACAAATGGAAAATGTTAAGTACTTGATGAAGCATTCTTCCTTCAGGAAAGAAGACATGGTGTGATACCATCAGAGACCAACAGAAGCCATCCTTAGGCCACTAAACACTAGCTTTGAAGACGAATGCAAACATGCCTCCTGATCCTCACCTGCTGCCCTATTTCTCACTCCCCAAACCCTAAGGCCATTTTCTATTCTCTCCCAAAAGAGTGCACAGTCTTTAGGGTATTAGTCTTCTGTGGCCTTCTTTGCCTGGCAAAATAATAAAAGCTACTCCTTTCTCTTTTGATCCTCCCTCCAAAAAAATGTACTACTCACTGTGGTATGTTTTTAGATAATGGTATTAATCCTTATTTGTCTATCTGTACATATATTGTGAAATTTCCATTGGGAACGCGATTATAATGTTCATTAAAACACACATAACAGCAGGGTTCAAAGGAAATTTACCTCATTATAAATTATTTCAATGCAAACCAAACATAACTAGGTACTTGACACTGACATAAATAAATAACTGTTATTGGAGTCAGAATAAATAAAGGTAATTTTTTTCTGGAATAGAATTATATTATTTGTCTTCTTATTTCTCTAAAAACATTCACTTTATACTTACATTTTTTAGAGATACACAGTAATATCTGATAAATGGAGAATCATTAAGGTAAACCATTTAGAAAAAAAGAAAAAATATTTTAAAAAATAATAAATTCATTTGACAGTAGTTTTGAGGGTCTATTACTACATGACTTTTGAACATGGATGATTAGAAGCTACTCTTAAACTACTCTGATGTGTAGGAATTATTATAGACAATTTCATCATACTCAGGGATGTACAACACAGAGGTGCTCAAAAATAAATGAATAAGAAATATCAGGTCAAAACTTTTACATGAGAGGAATGAAGATGTTGATGTGACAGAAAATAAATGGATTTGATATTTGGAGTCAGATAAGATCTAGATCAAGCAAGAAAGTTGCATGAAGAGTAAAATCTTAAGAGCTAATTATATGCCTAACAAGGACTATTCAAACAATAGAAAGATCATTGTGATTGGATAGTTATGGGAAAGAGGGAATTATAATAACACTTTATACTTATTAAGTGTTTATTAGGTACTATGCATTGTTCTAAGCATTTAACCCTCTGGACTAGGAGTCAAGTAAAATTGTTATGTAAAGTTGAAGTAATTGTGAAACAAAATAGTATAATAACCCATCAATATTATATAGTAAATAAAGATTTTTTTATTCAGGGACACATGTGCAACATAAGGAAGTTCTCAGGTGAGGGGTCAAATCAGAGCTACAGCTGCTGGCCTGTGCTACAGCCACAGCAATGTAGGATCTGGCCTGAGGCTGAGACCTACACCACAGCCCACATCTAGATACTTAACCCATTGAGCAAGGCCAGGGAATAAACCCGAATCCTCTTGGATACTAGTCAGTTTTGTTACTGCTGAGATGAGCCACAATGGGAATTACCAGATACACGATTTTAACCCCGGGAGTCTGCATATGAAATTCTAGTTCTGATTCTTTCCTATTACACATAACTCCTTGGAAAAGAATGTCCAAATCACTAGGATATTGGGGATTAAAATTAGAATTTGGATATTAAATGCTATGTAACTATGTTCTTTCAAGGCAGAACACATATAATCTGATTTAGCTTTTATTTGGACTCTGGCATTAGGTACATAAATCTAGAAAAGCTACTATAAAAAAGTTACTGAAAGAAAATAAATTTAAATTAAAAATTAAATAGCAATCCTAGAAGAAAAATGGACAAGGATGAGCCAGGATTTTTCAATCAAGAAATTATGACAGTAGTGGCAAAAATATAATAAGGGGAAAAGTAGAGTTAAATGGATGAAACTGTCCTGTACTAATGACCCCTTAGGGCAATCTAGGTCTACATAGAGTTTTGTGTGTTCTTGGTCAATTAGCTAACTTGTTGTGTACCTTTGTTTCTTTATCCGTGAAATGAGGAGTGTTTTGTAATTCAAAATGTACTAGAAACACATAAACCAGTTAAATCCTCCACTGTTGACCTAAAGAAGGTAAGGGAAAAAGTAGGGAAAGCAAGCCAAAATCATTAACAATATTCATGAAGGGAAATGAGAATAGAAATATATTGTAGATAGAATGTTTTCCTTTATAAGCCTTGAGAAACGGTGGAATAGATGATTTCTATGGTCTCTACATTTAAAATCTATGGTTCTGGAGTTCCTGTCGTGGCGCAGTGGTTAACGAATCCAACTAGGAACCATGAGGTTGCGGGTTCGGTCCCTGCCCTTGCTCAGTGGGTTAACGATCGAGCGTTGCCTTGAGCTATGGTGTAGGTTGCAGATGCGGCTGGGATCCCGCATTGCTGTGGCTCTGGTGTAGGCCGGTGGCTACAGCTCCGATTGGACCCCTAGCCTGGGAACCTCCATATGCTACGGGAGTGGCCCAAGAAATAGCAAAAAGACCAAAAAAAAAAAAAATCTATGGTTCTATAATGAAAGTTTACATAAAGAGTAAACTTTTAAAAATATTTTATGTAAGAAATTGTTTCTCCTATACCTCAAAAATATCTAAGATGAAAAGCTGTACTTAGATGAAAAGAAAAGCAAACTGAACCCATTAAAATAACTCTAGGGCACCTCCAGGGCATCCCACATTGACCCCAACTTTGTTCACTGTCAAAATGGGTGCAAAAGAGAGAAAATACAAAAATTGCAAAAAAAATTTACTTACATTAATTTAAGATGGCATCTGCTGTTATTGCTGAAGATCTGTTGCTGTCTGATACAGGGCTAAGTGACCTTGAGAAAAAAGTACAGAAGTTTTTGCAAAGAAGAAAAAATACTAGTACTGCACTTTCATAAATGTGAATTACAAACTTTTCTTAAGTTAAAATTGTTTTTATGAAAGGTCACAGATATAATTTTGAATATAAATTAAGGATAAGAATTAAAACACATTTTTCATAATATTAATGGCTATTTCCCCAGGTATAGAACAAAGTTTTACCATGTAAGAAAAGTGTAATAATATCTGAATGTATAGGATGGTCCACAGTTTAAAATATGTTTGCAAAGTTAGATGTCCATGAATTTATACAAATATAGGCGCATATAAAACATATATGCATATGTACAAGCACACAAGTAAAGGCTGAAAAAATAATACATTGTTTATGGAAAATATTTCTTTTTTTTTTTCGTCTTTTTGCTATTTCTTGGGCTGCTCCCACAGCATATGGAGTTTGCCAGGCTAGGGGTCCAATCGGAGCTGTAGCCAACGGCCTACGCCAGAGCCACAGCAACGCGGGATCCGAGCTGCGTCTGCAACCTACACGACAGCTCATGGCAACGCCAGATCGTTAACCCACTGAGCAAGGGCAGGGATCGAACCCGCAACCTCATGGTTCCTAGTTGGATTCGTTAACCACTGCGCCACGATGGGAACTCCTATGGAAAATATTTCTAAACAATTTAAATTTCTTCTATTTTATATTGGGAATTGGCAAAAATATATTCTTCATTATGACTTTATAAATCAGAACTTTTCAAAGAAAAAGAGTGTCTTTAAAGAATATACATGTAAGCCAGAATTAGTAAATGATAAAACACCACTCAGAATTAAAAAATAACAATAATAATTTGCTCAAGTATTCTCTTCTAGATATTTTCATCTCCATTCTCACATGTGATGGAAAGAGAGCCTGGATCATAATACTAAAGTATATTTCCCCTGACCTTGATTTCTATATAAACACTGGATACACTGTTCCGTCTTCTTACTCTTGATTTTCATTTTGGTTCTGGTTTGGTGTGTTCAGAATGCTCCCAATTACTTTCCTCTATATTCCATTTTGCATCCTGCCTCACATCCTGCTGCATGCTTCCTACCTTGAATTTGGAAACCTGAACACACTTGCTGATCATTCCTTTTGCTGATACTTTAAAAGTGACTTCTTGATCCTTTGATGAATTGTGATCCAATAAATTCTGATAATCATCTTCAAGAGAGGTAAATTCTACACATTCTCTGAGAGACTGAAATGATTATGCTCTCAAATATATGAGATAGGAAATTTGTCTCCAAATTTATAACTAAAGATATTACACATAATCAAGGTAAAAATGGAGTTGATTGCCAACTTTTGCATACTTCAGCTAGTGAATATAAAATCCTAAATCTATAAAAAGAAGTAGTACTTCACTCAGTAGTAGACACAAATATGGAACTTATTATTCAAATATTTGCTCAAATATTAGTCAAATGTTTATTCATATAATAGTATAAAAATAATTACTTATATAATGGATGCCTGAACTATAATACTTGTTATAATGTCTAATAACTCTTATCATGAAAATTGACTTCAAATAGGACAAAAGGGACATTTGATTCTTGAGTCCTAGAGGAAGATTTACTTATGGCAATATTTACACAATTTTACTAATATATTTCCAAATGCTCAGATATTCAAATTCTCTGTTGTATGTGTTTTTCAAGGTGATATGGGTACCCTCAGACAAAGATTTGATCCATTACTAAGGGAAAAACATTTAAAGCAAGGATAGAAGCAAATCAATCAATGAAAACTGTGCATGTTTAGCACTATTTATTAAATAGATTATAGAAATACCAAAGAGAATATGAGGGCTAAGAAGTAACAAAATACACAAAAATAGTTAAGCTGACACGGCAGAGATACCAATAAAATTAAACTAGCCTGTGGACCTTGAATTACTTTAAGTTAAATATCTGTGTCCTGTTTCCAACTATGATTTTCCATCTCTTTTATACTACAAAGAAATAGGAATTAGTGTTTTAACCTAAACTTTAAATTAATAATGTGTTTATATAGTATGCATAACACTTCCAATCCAATAATTATATTTCCCAAAATATATTTGGCTTCTCCATATACTGAAGTGTATTTAAAAGCAGAGCAATGCAGAGTCTAGATTGATTAGCAATTTATTCAAGTATTATGAGAACTTAACTTTTTTAGTGCAATTCTTGGAGAATATCTCTTCCCAAAAATATAGAATTAAAACAAAAAAAATAGAAGACAAAAAATGTTATTTTGAAAACTGCACTGCTTCAAGATTTTAATGCAATAACAAAAATTATGTATTGAAATGTATCAAATGAGTGTGTATGTATATTGCCTGGAATGAAATAACTGATTTTACCATGTTGACTCAGGTATCTGCAGCTGACACCGTACCCCTTCAGGCATTTTGGAAATCTTCAACTAACATTTCAGACAGCTGACAGAAAAATAATGATGAATTAACACACTCAGGCAAAGGGTAATAGCAAAGAGAGACTGCTATCAAAGTTTGGAAATACAATAGGGATAAATATAATAGAGGTTTAATTTTTGCAGAGTTATTACCTGGAAGATTTATGAGAAATTACACTGTATTTCAAATATCTGTTTTTTAATATTGTTTCTAACAATAATAAAATTATTCATTAATTAAACAATACTTATGGAATACACAGATTTAGTAATAACTTAATATTGGGTTTTATGGGGTATTGAATAAATGTTCTAATTAGGAAATGTCTTGATATTTTGAATATAAAAAAATCCATCATATCTATAATATAAAACATATTCAATAAATTCTTGTTTGATAAAACAATTAAACTAGGGTAATCCATTCAGTTAAAGGACAATGTTGTTTAAAAACTCATACAAATAGCACTAAATTTTTAAATGAAATTTGTAAGCTGAATAGAGTTTATATATATTGAGTAAAATTATAATTAATAATACTCCTGAAACATTCATACTTTATCTCCTCTGAGTTTTTCTATTTTTTATCCAATATTACATTTGAAAGAAAAGGCACAATTGGGCCTGAATCCGGCATGAATAACTGATTATTTTTGAAAGGATGACATAGACAATACTTCCATAGCAGTTAGAATAAGTTAAAATTATCACATGAAAATTAAAAGCAAAGTTAAACAGGTATATTTGAAAGCTTCTTGATATGTGCGTATCCAAACTATTTCAAATTCTCTTTAAGTAAACTTTACTTGTCATTACAAATGAACATAATATTTATTTTTGAACTTATTATTGTGCTTAGTTATTATGGACTTTATTTTTAATAATGAGTTTCTTATTTATCCTGCAAAAATTTTGATTTATATTTTAACCTTCTTACAGAGAGGTAACATAATTTTTCAGTGTTTACCTCTTGTATAAATTCTTCCTGGTCTTTGAGCTCATTTCACATGAGCAATGAACAGGATTTATAAAATTTGAATTGAATTCAGTTACTTACAGAGAAATTTATTATCTTAGACAAAATCTATGAGTGGTTATGGCCTTCAAAATATGTTACTATTTTTAGAAAGTTATTTGAAGTTACTTGGAGTAATTTGAGGAAAAACATTTTAAAATGACTTCAAAGCATACTGCTATTTACTGCTTTTTAGTTGAGCCATAAAATCCAGGGTGATTGTTAAACAAAATCCCATTTTGTGAGTTCCATTGTGGTGCTGTGGAAATGAATCTGACTAGTATCCATAAGGATGTGTGTTTGATCCCTGGCCCTAGCTCAGTGGGTCTGGATCTGGCATTGCCATGAGCTGTGGTGTAGGTCACAGATGTGCCTCATATCCTGAGCTGCTATGGTACTGGCATAAGCCAGTAGCAGTAGCTCCTATTTATCTCTAGCCTGGGAACTTCCATGTGCTGTGGGTGCAGCCCTAAAAAGCAAAAAAATAAAAATAAAAAAAAATAAAAACCATATTTGACAAGAAGAAAAAAGAGAAATAGTAATCATAAAATATATAAAGTGTATAGTTTTTCCACCATATTAAGACGTGTATTAATTGCTTATAAAAACATATCATCTTCCTGGGGTATATAGTGAGTTAATATTACCAAAAGTTAGCATCACTATTTATATAACAAAGCTTCTTTCATCTGCAGAAATATTGGGTGGTAGACATTGCTGGAGGCAGAGCTGGCTTAAGCACCTCACCATGACATGTAGACCACTTCTTCCAACAATTGATGCATGAGTGTCATAAGACATTGGAGAATCCACTATTTTTTTCTTATTTTAAGACAGTCACTATTCTAGGAAATGGCAGCATTTCAGGAGGAATGGAAAGTATTAGAGCAAAACTCAAAGTTCCAAAAATTTTTATGCAATCTAACAACACTAACAGGCATTTAATGAAGTCCTATAAAAAGCCTTACAAAGGAAATTTCTACAACAAACATTAAAGAAAAAAAAAGATAAAATAGGCAATATTTCACCAGTGATTTACATGAGCTAATTCTTTAATCCTTAAAATAGGCCTCTCTAGTGCTATTATAACTCCCACAGTAGATGAATAACTGAGCACAGAGAATTAAGGGAATGTCCTAATGTCACACAGCTAGCAGATTGTAGCTAATATATTATTTCAGTTTCTGCATTTAATAAAATGATGAAAATTATAGCTCATAAATCTCTATAACTAAAGTCAAATTATAATTAATATAATTTATCCAGTATATGCAATTATTACAGGAATTTCACCTTGCCGCTAACAAAAAATTGTCTTAATCTTCCATGGACTTCTGCTAATTAAATAACTACCCCTTAGAAGATTGGAAAAGTTATTATGTATTAACATTTATCATTTATTGGAATATGCACAATAATTGTTTTTGGTCAAATTGATAACATTTTGTCACATATATTTTATAAGTATTGGGGTTTTGCATATATATTTATTTATATAACATATATTTCTAAGTGGTAATAAGAATTTTTAGGACATACCAAAAATAAATAAGAACTACTCTTTAAAATCAGGGGAAGTGAGTTCTTACCCAGAAGTTGACCAAACTAGTGATGTGACCTTGGACATTTTGTTTATTATTTGTTATGGTTTAATTGACTATATCTGTAAAATTAAAAGGGTGACCTAAATTATAATTAAGATTAGTTTTTTGATCAAAATATACATAATTTTAAATGTTTTAGCACACTTTCAATATTTTTTTCATCTAACTTTTCATTCTCTCATATACACACACATTTTTTGTAGCTCTATGGTTTTAGTTAGAAAAAAAATCTCACTCAATTGCATCCTTTCCTGAAAATATGAGATAAGTAACACACAGTTTATATATTTTGTGGTAAAATCAGAAATTTCTTATATTATTAAATTTGCCTCTCTTGTGCCATTTAGAGTTTCATAGGATAAAATCCTATTCTTCATATATTGAAGCAAAATTTCACTGGTGAAGAAAATCATCAGGAAAAATGGTAGCTGGAAAGCCAAATATATATGAGTTTATATCAGAGCTGTATCAACAGTATGTCTTCAAGACTGAGCAAGTGACCTGATAAGTTATAAATCAGGGTATTTATTCTAATCTGCAGTCTATACCAACTGTGAAAGTTTTGCAGAAAAGTGTACAACAGGCACTCAATAAAAATAGTTTTGATTATAATTTTATGATAAGTTTTTTGATATGATAAGAAATATGTCAAAAAAGTATAATCAATGGATATTTTACTTTATTCAAATTTTCTGAGAAGCAATATTCTACAAGCAAAATATTATACAATGTCCTACAAAGCAAAAATGCAATTATTGAAAATAATAAAATTATACTCCAATGAATGAAAAATCAATTTATGGTATAAAGATAGAAACAATGGAAATTATAAATTATTATTATATCTAAATACAGCACAAAACAATATTTACTCTTTGTCCTATTCAGAGAACGGACACCTTCTCAGTAGTGTAGAAATTATACTAGAGTACAATTTCTAAATTTGTAGATCAGATAGAATTTTTTCTAGTAATGAAATAGCAAATACTTAAAATGTAGTAATAATTAATACCTTTCATAGAAGTGAGGATCAAGATGGCAGAGTAGGATAATGTGGAGTTCTCTTCCCACAAATAGATTAGGAATGCATATGAAAAGAACAATCCTCATAGAACACCTACTGAATATTGGCAGAAGAACTCAAAACACGTGAAATGATGTGAGCAAATGACCTGATGGATCTAGAAGGACAAAGGTTAAAAAACAAAAACAAAAAACTAGGAAGGACAAAAGATAAAAAATAATGGAAGTGGGTTGGGACCTGGGCCCCATGAGGAAGATGAAAGAAAGGAGAGCTTGACACACCTGAGAGAGTTCCCTTGCCAGTGAGAAGACCAACTGGGACAGGATACGAGCTTCAGAAGAACAGAAGAAGCAAACCAGCCTGTCTGTGGCAGACTGGACAGAATAAGACATACAAAGATGGTCCATTCAACTTCCCTGTGCACCCAAGCTTGAGACATGTGTCTGGGCCGGGGCAGAGTACTAGAGAATAGACTTGGGATTGGATGGCTGTTGGCTGTGTGAAACAGCAGTGAGGAGTGGGAGGGTGGAGGGCTGCAATGGGGTATATTCTAGCCAGAGGCCCAGGCTGCTACCACAAAGGCTAAGAACCATTGCTAATTTGTATGTGAGATGCAAGATCATTCCTCTGCCTATGAATGCTCTGGGGAAGGTCTCCACTTGAGTTGGACCACACCATCCTAGCATAGCCCCACCCCACTCCCATGTGGAGTAGGCCTACACATTCCCTGATTATTGCCCCATCCCACCTCCACATATACTCTGATTGCCACCCTGCCCCCTGTACACCTGCTGCCTAAGAAGCAGTCACCAGTGGATTTCTCACACCTATAGGTGGGGTGAACCCACAGCTGAACCTCAGGGTCTCTGCAGCTAAGGAGGGGTAGCTGAAACATATCCTCCTTATGGCATGACCATGAATTTACATGTCCACTGCCATCTTTATAAATTCAGCACTAGTGGAACATATGAATGGACTACTGCAACTGAAAAGGTCTAGCTTTATAAGCTGTGGGCTCTGTGGTTATGCACATGCTGAGACAGAGTAATCAAACTGACAAAAATTAAATGAAAATGAAAATATTAAAAGCAGCAGGGGAAAAGCAACAAATAATACACAATTGAACCCCATAATCTGATTATCAGCTGATTTTTCAGGAGAAACTCTGCAAGCTAGAGACAATGGCATGATATATTTTAATAATTAAAGGAAAAAAATCTATAACCAGGAACACCATGGCTAGCAAGACTCATTCAGATTCAATGGAGATATCCAAATTTTACAGACAAGCAAAACTAAAAGAATTCAGCACTACCAAACCAGCTATAAAACAAATGATAAAGGGAATTCTCTAAGTTGATAAGAAAAGGTCAAAAATAGATACAAGAAAATTACAAATGGGAAAGCTCATAAGTAAAGACAAACATAAAAGTAGGAAATCAAACACAGGGAAATATGACATCAAAACCAGCAATCAGAAGAAGAGGAGGGGATGAATGTAAAATATTGAAGATACATGTGAAGTGAACAGAGTAGCAACATAAAACAATTTTGTGTATATATATATATATACATATACATATATATATATACACACACATATATACATATACATATATATACACACACATATATATATACATATACATATATATATATACACACACACACACACATATATATCCATATATATATATATATCCATATATATATATATATATATCAAAACCTCATGGGAGCCACTAACCAAAAAAGGATATAGACACATTCATAAAAAAGAAAAAGAAATCCAAATACAACATTAAAAGAGTCATAAAATCACAAGAGAATAAAAGAAAAAAAGGAAGAAAAAAATACAGCAAAAACAAATTCAAAACCATTAAGAAAATGGCAATAAGTATACATATCAACAATTTCCTTGAATGTAAATTGATTAACTACTTTAACCAAAATATATGGTCTAGCTAAATGGACAAAAACAAGACCTGTATGTGTATTATCTATAAGAGACTCACCTCAGATCTAGGGACACATACAGACTGAAAACAAGGTGAAGGAAGAAGACATTCCATGAAAATGGTTATTAAAAAAAAAAGCTGGAGTTGTTAAAAATAAAGAATGTATAAGACACAAAGGACACTACCTAATGATCAAGGAACTAATACAAGAAGGTATACAAATTATAATGCTATATATATATATGGTGAGAGACATAAAAGGAGAAGTGAACAGTGGTAATTTGGTATTAAGCCTCCCCACTATTAATATTGCAATATCATAATAATAATAGTGGGGAGGCTTAATACCACATTTACATCAAGAGTGGTCATCTAAACAGAAGATCAACAAAGAAGCACAGACCCTAAATGACTTTACACCAGATAGACTTCATTGATATTTACAGAACATTTCATCTGAAAGTAGCAGAATACACTATAGTGAACCAAGAACATTCTCCAGGACAGATCATATCTTCTGCCACAAAACAAGCCTCTGTAAATTTAATAAAATTAAAATAATATCAAGGCTTTTTTTCTGAGCACAATGCTATGAGCCTAGAAATCAACAAAAAGAGGAGAAAATTTCAAAAACTCATACACGTGAAGGTTAAACAATATGCCACTAAAGAACCAATGGTTCACTGAGGAAATCAAAAATACCTAGAGAAAAATGGCAATGAAAATATGGCAAACTAAAACCTATGGGAAACAGAAGATCAGTTCTAAGAGCAAAGTTTACAGCAATATAATCTCACCTCAGGAAACAAGAAAAATTCCAAATAACCTAAACTTACACTTAATGCAACAAAAGCTGAAGTAAGTAGAAGGAGAGAAATCATAAAGATTGGAGAGGAAATAAATGAGATTGGGAGAAGAAAACAATAGAAAAAATCAATGAAACTAAAAGCTGATTCTTGGCAAAGATCAAGAAAATTGATAAATATAGTTAGACTCATCAAGATAAAATGGAGAGTACATGTGTCTTTGCAAGTCATGGTTTTCTCTGGATAGATGCCCAGGAGTGGGATTGCTAGATAGAATGCTAGTTCTATTTGTAGTTTTCTGAGAAATCTCCATACTATTTTCCACAGTGGTTGCACCCATTTAAAATCCCAAACAGTGTAATAAGGTTCCTTTTTCTCCACACCCTCTCCAGCATTTATTGTTTGTAGACTTTTTGATGATGGCCATTCTGGTTGGTGTAAGGTGGTACCACATAGTGGTTTTGATTTGCATTTCCCTAATAATGAGTGATGTTGAACATGTTTTCATGTGTTTTTTTGGCCATCTGTATGCCTTCTTTGGAGAACAGTCTGTTTAGATCTTCTGCCCATTTTTTGATGGGGTTGTTTTTTTTGGTATTGAGCTGCAGAAGGTGTTATAAATTTTGGAGATTAATCCCTTGTCAGTCGATTCATTTGCAAAGATTTTCTCCCATCCCATGGGTTGTCTTGTCGTTTTGTTTAGGGTTTCCTTTGCTGTACAGAAACTTTTAAGTTTCATTAGGTCCCATTTGTTTATTACTCAACCATTAAAAGGAATGAAATACTGGCATTTTTAGCAACATGGACGGACCTAGAAATTATCATGCTAAGTGAAGTCAGTCATACAATGAGACACTAACATTGATGGCTTTCACTGACATGTGGAATCTGAATAAAGGACAGAATTAACTTCTTTGCAGAACAAATACTGACTCATAGATTTTGAAAAACTTATGGTTTCCAAAAGAGACAGTTTCGGGGAGTGGGGGGATGCTCTGGGGTTGCAGGATGGAAATCCTATAAAATTGGATTGTGATGATCATTGTACAACTATAAATGTAATAAATTCATTGAAAAAAATAAAAACACAATAAAAAATTAAACAGCAAAAAAATGGACAAATCTGAATAACATCAACATCTTAGCTATGATATTGTACTAGAGTTATGTAAGATGTTTCCTTGTTGTCATCTGTGTGAAGGATACACTGTGCTCCTTTTTTTTAATGAAAGAATGGATATATGTATATATGTATAATTGCTTCACTTTGCTGTCACATGAAACTAATACAACATTTAAGTTAACTATATCCAGTAAAATTTTAAAATAACTTACCTAAATTACTATGTAGTATTATACTTTATATTATATATACGAAAAACGCAAATATTATAAAATGCAATGTTAGTTTAAATAGAATCGTTTTATATTTATCTTCATATTTATATATAAACAGTCATTTATAAACATAGTTTGAAAAAAATGTTTTTTAACTAATGTTAAAGCAAATTATTTAATATATTGTAGAATATTGCATATCTTTATTAGAATATTAATCCAAAAAAATGAAGACAAAAAATGTTAACTTATGAAAAAGGTATATGCAGCATTATCATCTGACTTAATGTGCTCATATTGTGCATATTTTCACTTGTCTTGGAGTCAGGAAATTTACCCCCTTTGTGGATAATAGGTTATATGGTCCCCTTAGGCTTAGAGTAGCAGAGAAATGCTATAAATTATTTTTGAAAGACTGAAAAGTATTAGAAAAAATTTTCTAATAAAAATGTCTTTTGAAATCATGATTGTCATGTCTTTAATAAAATAGTGGAAGATGTGCATAAGATGAGCAGGACATATTTATCTAAGCAAAAACACATTAGAATTAGGAACACTCATTGAAACATGAAAGATATTATGAGATTAAGAAAACAAAGTCCACATACCTTATTCATACACTTCTTTATTCTCTCACTAAGATATTTCTGATCTTTCTAGGGACACAGAGCAAAGAATATGTTTAATGGTTTTTTTATAATTCCACATTAGATACGAATAACTAATTTAAAGCAAAACCAAGTTTATTACACTATAGATAAAAATATGTGGAGGGACAACACATTTATCTAAAGAATTTTTGGCAAAAAATATTGGTATAGCATTTAAATGATACTGGAATTATGGCTATTTGAAAAATGCATTCATGTGTAGAATTTCAGCTCTCAATTGCATAGGTAACTAAGGAAATGAGATAAAGAAGTAGTTAAAATAAAAAAGTTAAATTTTAATGGTCTCCTAAGAAATAGTATAGGAAAAATATGTAAGTAATAGAATTTTAAAAATCTGTTTAATGCATTATCAGGCTGTTTTTATAACTTGTAAAAGAAAAACATCATGCTTGTGATTTTTTTTCTTAAATTTTAGAACTTCAAGACTGAAATCACAATTCCTTTCAAACATGTCTCATGTTAGATAAAACAGAAGGCAATGCTACAAAATTAACCCTTAAGTTTTTAATTATAAATAAAATGTGTCACCTTTTAAGTGGATAATGGATTATAAGATTTAAGACTGCAATACATTTTACCTGTGTGTCAAGTATTTTCCCCAAGTCAAATAATATTTTAGGATCTCAGATCCTAAGTCATCACCATTAATAATTTTAGTGAAATTACCAAGGGTCTAGTACAGATCAGTACTCCAAGAACAGGTTGTATGGCTGTCCCTAAGACTGACAGGGAAAATAGATGCCCAGAGCTTAACTTCCTCAGGAAAACCAATAGGTCACATTCATTTGGGATAATTTTCTGTATTTAACTTTTATTTTATCTGACCCTTCTTTGACATCAGGATTTTTCATGCTTTTTTAAATCTTGCTTCAAAATATTATCATTAATAATGATTGGCAATATGACACTTTTTTGATATCCATTTAGGGAATTGTGTTCATTTTTGCGCAATGATAGTAACATGCACAATAAACATTGTGGTTTCTGATTTAAATATCAGGTTGATGGAAATATAAAATATTGATTTAAATATTAGGTTGATGGAAATATAAAATAATATTGATTAAACTCCTATGTGAATTGCTTTTTTAATCCAAAATTCATTATGGAGTCAATAACAGCAAAAATCACTAAAGAATATTTTTCCCTTCCACCGTTCAAAATCCAGTAGTTACACCCTAGTATCAACTAGCACACCTACTTCTCAGGTCTGTATTATTCACCAGGAGAATGAATGAGAGTTCTTTGTGGAATGTAGTTATTCCAGTGCTAGGAATAGGGGAATAAAAAAGAAAGGAGAATGTCAAAGAGCATAAGGAGCTAACTTGAATTAGCTCCCCATAGCTGACATTGGAATAACACAATGAAGAGGGAAATAAGTAATGATGTCACTGGATTACAACACAAAGAATAACAAACATCCACAAGTCCATACTGAGGGAAGGAATGAGAAAAGGAAAAAAGGGAGGGAGCAAGGAAGGAAGGGAGAAAGTAAGGGAAAGAAAGAAAAAAAATATAGAAAGAAAGAGAGGAAGAAAGAAGACTAGAGAGGGGGAGGGAGGAAGAAAGAAAGAAGGAAAGGAGAAAAGGTTAACTCTTCCCTAGAGAAGACTCCCATTAAAAATGTAGAAAGAATGATGGCTAGAAAATCAGCAATAAAATACCACAGAATCATTTCCACAGGCCGGATCCTCAATAAAGGCAGAAATTAAAGGACCCACTAAAATGGAATATATGATATATCTCTCTAGTTTCAAAGGGTGAATTATAAACTTTATTATGAAGAGCAAACAAGTAAATTTACAGTGTAGAATCCAGCAGGCAACGTACATCATCTTAACCAGGTGTTCAAGATTTATAACACATATTTCATGTGGACACCACGCAATCCCAGATTTACTAGCAAAGAGTAGCATATTCATTTTGTGGTATCCTCTCCAACTTATGAGAAAAAAATCAAACAAAATTTATTTAACTGACATTTCCTCTTTAAAAAATCAAGGTCATAAAATATAATGTAAAATTGAAGAACTGTAACATATTAATGAAAACTGTAATAAGATTTCTGCTGCTGCTGTAACAAATTACCACAAATTTTGTAGCTGATAAAAACATAAATTAATTACCTTTGTTCCATAGATTAAAATTTCAACATGTTGAGTTACTTTCTAGAGGTCCTTGACCTTTGTAGCTTCTAGTTTTGGTCCTTTTTTTCCACCATTAAAGGCAACAATAGCATATATGTCTAACCCCTTATACCATCACGCCTCTCTCTGACTACAGGTATGAATGGTTCACTGCTTTTAAGGGGTTCATGTAATAAGAACAGCACATTTGGAAAATCAATAATTTCTCCATCTTGAGACCCCTGCATTCAATCAACTCTTTTGTCATGTAAAGTAGTAGTCACAGGTACTAGGGATTAGGGTACAGACATGCAAGGGACAGGTAGAGTGAGGTGAAAGTGAGTGTTAATAAATTACAGAATCATGAGAAATTCACAAATTCTGGATTAAATACTGGACCATAAATTGAATATTTGTGGTGAAATCTAAACAAAAATTCTGTAGTTCAATCATCAACATTAATCTCTGAATTTGAAACCTTTTCTGCTAGTCTAAAATTATCCCCAAATAAAAGTAGTGTACTTGGATTGAGGGCAGAGGAGAGAAGAGTTAATGGACGTGATTATTCAGATAATGGGATATTGAGTGAAATGAATGTATTACATGATGCATAAATTATGCTTCAAAATTTAATATATTTTTAAATGCATGGTGTGCCTGGTGTTTTCTGTGAGCATAATTCCTTTCCAAGTCAATTTTTAGAGGACTCTATTAATATATAGAATAATGGAAAACCATTTTGTTTGAGAAATTATTTTATAATGTAAAATAATGATATTTTCATTTGCACACATTGATGTACATACTTTGTCATTCCTGAATAAATGTAGGGTATTTTTTTTAACTCTTCAAGAATATTAATCTATTCCATTCAAATAACACATGTTTCTTTGTGAAATATATTATTTTATTCAGGATTTTGAGAGAGTAACTATGTATTATAATTCATGCTATATTGCTATAGCTTTCATTAAGAGAAGAAATTTTCCAGAATTATTCTGAAAATCTAGTAAAATTGTGTTATTAAAATATAAAGATGATTTCTTATTAGATCAATTTCAATAAGTTAGGGTTTTATATAAAATAATAGCTTTGGAAACTATGTTTTTTCTTTCTTTTTTTCTTCTCAGAGCCACACAAGCTCCCAGGCTAGGGGTTTTATCAGAGCTGCAGCTGTCAGGCTATACTATACTACAGTAATGATGGATTTGTGCCACATCTATGACTTATGCCACAGTTTGTGGCAATGCCAGATTGTTAAACCACTAAAAGCATCCAGGGATGGAACATGAATCTTCATGGACACACCCTCTGAATCACAGCAGGAATTCCTAGAAACTATACTCTTGAATGTAATTACTCTGGATGCAAAATGCCAATTATAGTTTAAATTAATTATTTCTAATTCTCATGTAAAATGATCTTAAGTGACAAAGTAATTGCCCTTCTTTTAAAAGTGTGTGATTTTGATCTTTACATGTGGTCTGTTCATGCCTGTAAGAAAACAATTTAAAATCCATTACAAACTTGGTGAAAATTTCCCTAAATTATGTCCAATATGTGACATCTCTTTTTTCTTCTATAACATTTTATTTTGACTTAGAAAAAAAATTAAAAGTTTCCAATTGATAGATTTTCAATGTTATAAAAAATTATATTACTACCAAACAAAACTTTTTGATGATATTATGATGATTTGGTTTATGCCTTTTAGTATAGTGACTTCTTCCTTCATATAAGAGTCTGTGAAAGGCAAGTAACATAATTATCTTAAGTATCACTAATTAGGCTGAAATCCTAGGTTTACCACTTCATTGGTCATTAGTACTTGGACTTTAAGATATTTTGGAGTTACTGTTGTGGGACAGTGGGTTAATGATCCAGCTTCTCTCTGTGGAAGTGTTGGTTTGATCCCTGGCTCAGCACAATTGGTTGCTGCAATTGATTTGATCCCTGGCCTAGAAACTTTCATATACTATGGGTTTTGCTAAACAAACAAACAAAAACATATATTTAATATTTTTTAATTTTATTTTGTTGAAATATAATTGTCTTACAATGTTGTGTTTCAGGGGTATTTCAAAGTGAATCAATTATACATAAACATGTATTCATTATAGTTCAGTTTTCCTTTAGACATCAGTACACAGTGAGGAGTGGATTAATATTTCTTTAATTAATTGTAACTGCAAAAATATACTCTTCTTGAATAAAATAACCAGTGACTAAAATATAAAAATTAATATCAAACATTATTTTAAAAATTACAGAAAACTGTTACTACTTATTTACATAGTAAGCTAATTTTCCAACAAAAATCTCTAATAAAAATTTAATAAACATGTTTTTCACTGCTCATTGTGAAATTAAAATATTAGTATGATTGACCCAGAACTAAACCCAGGAACCTATGGTCAACTAATCTACTACAAAGGAGGTAAGAATATACAATGGAGAAAAGACAGTCCCTTCTATAAGTGGTGCTGGTAAAACTGGGCAACTATACGTAAAAAAAAAAAATATGTTAGAACACTTTCTAATACCATTAACAAAAAGGAAACTCAAAGTAGATTAAATACCTAAATACTACAAAATTCTTTGTGGAAAACATAGGATGAACACATAAACCACAGCAATATCTTCTCAGATCCACCTCCTAGAGTAATGACGATAAAAACAAAAATAAACAAATGGGACCTAATTAAACTTAAAAGTTTTTGCTCAGCAAAGCAAACCCTAAATACAATGAAAAGACAACCTACAGAATGGGAGAGAATATTTGCAATTGAAGTGACTGACAAGGGATTAATCTCCAAATATACAAAAACCTCCTGCAGATCAATACCAAAAACAAACAGTGAAAAATGGGCAGAAATCTAAACAGACAATTCTCTGAAGAAGCCATACAGTGTACCAAAAAACACATGAAATGATGCAAATCAAAACTACTCTTAGGTACCACCTTGCACCAGCCAGAATGGCCATCATCAAAAATTCTACAAATAGTAAATGCTGGACAGGGTGTGGGGAAAAGGGAACCCTCTTTCTCTGTTGGTGAGAATGTAAGGTGGTGCAACCACTAGGGAAAACAGTATGGATATTCCTCAAAAAACTAAAAATGGAGTTACTATTTGATCCATCAATCCCACTCCTGGGCATCAGTCCAGAGAAACTAATGACTTGAAAAGATACATATACCACAATGTTCATTGCAGCATGAAGTACAATAGCCAAGACATGGAAGCAATCTAAATATCCATTAACAGATGAGAGGATAAAGAATGTGACTATTACTCGGCCATAAAAAGAATGAAATAATGGATGGACCTAAAAATTATCATGCTAAGTGAAGTTAGACAGTGAGACACAAACATAATACTATCACTTACATGTGGAATCTAAAAAAATATACAATGAACTTCGAAGAACAGATATTGACTCACAGACTTTGGAAAACTTGTGGTTACTGAAGGAGACAGGTTGGGGAGGGAGAGATGGGCTGGGGGTTTGTGATGGAAATTCTGAAAAATTGGGTTATGATGATCATGTAAAATGATAAACATAACAAAATTTATTGAGACTTAAAAAAATTAACTAAAGATTAAAGGCAAAGTAGACTTAGCAGAGATTATAAGTAGCTATTTTACCCCAATACTCACATATTTGGAAAATTTTTAAAAATTGTTTTCTCAGCTCTTGAACTGCATAGACTAAAAGACTAAGTAATTTATTTAGAGATTAATTTGCATCAGCTTTATAACATTATAACATTAGTGACAACTTGATTGAAATATTACCTCTGGGAATTGAAAAGAATGTTTTAATTCTTTGCAGGTACCTCCTTTCACAGTTTATGAGAAAACAGTTTTGGTGGCCCTTCAGTGAAATAATGTTAAGAATACAAAGAATAAAAAAATGCATATCTTAGAATTATAAAGATTAAATTTTAGCATTTTTGTAAAAATGGATTGTTGCTGTGTCCTGCGCAGCAGGTCAATGGGAGATCCTGAAAGAGGGATGGTTCAGCATACAAAACACAGGAGACTCTTACATTTTAAAAGTGGGGGACCAGGAGGCATTGGCTTTAGCTCACAAGACTTTTATTAGGGAAAATGATGGGTTTAGATTAGTGAGCAATAGTAGGCATAGAGAGTGTCAAAGCTCTCTCTTAGTGAGATTTAGGGGGGCTACTAGCAATAAAAGTAACAGGTGTATACATCTAGTATATAGTGCAGCTGCCTAAAGAACAACACAATTAACATATAAGCCCCTTATTTTATTTTGACAGGAGACCCTGCACTTTAGAACACTGTATTGGCAGGCATGCTTATCTTGGTTTTGCCATCACAAGCATTCCTTGGCTTATCATGCTTTTGCACGTACCAAGTTTGCTTTCTGCAGGGTTCAGCAGTTCAGTGGTCTCCAACAGATTGTATGTCACAATTTGCAACTTAGACTTTTATTAATTTTATATACAGATGTCATAGTTGTGTGAAAACATATTAAATAATTTGAAAGGGTGTTACAGGGAACATAATTTGGAAATATTCTATTTTATAAAATATAAAAATAGTTCAAATGATTATGTAAATGTTACTAAAGAATTTAAGAATGGGCAATTTAATCATTCTAAAGACTATTTCTTACTTCCCGTTGTGTTGAGCAATTAAAGTGTCCTTTATGAATATAATTTTAAAATCCTAAAGCAAAATTTATTATATTCTGTGAATAATAAAAAATATTTTAAAGGTATTTTAATCAAAGAAAATCTGATAGTTTCTGTTATTAAGATAAGTAAAATTGGCCTAGAAATATTCATTTTATATATAAATTTAGTTGCAAAGTTTTATTGCAAACTTTTTAGTTATGTACAATTTTAATCCATATTGAATTTCTGAGTGAAATGTATTTCCAATACACTAGCATATGAACATACAGATAAAACAAAAATCCTATAAATCTATGTTATAGTAAAAAAAATTATAGTTTCTGTATTCACTGTAGATAAGAAGTTAATAATAAAGTAATTTGGAAGCTATTTCTGAAATATTGGCTTTAAGATACTGTTTTTTTTCTCTTAGCTAATGCTCTATTGTGTTTTTTGTGTGCTCTTAATTTTTTTTAATTTCTAAAGTTTCTGTTGATTTATAATGCTATGCCAATTTCCATTGTATAACAAAGTGAATTAGTCATACATACATTATGTACATTCTTTCTTTTTATATTATTTTCCATTATGATCTATCGCAAGAGAACATAGAACAGCATAGTTCCCCGTGCTATACAGTAAGACTTTATTGTCCATCCATTCTAAATGTAATAGATTTCATCTATTAACCTCAAAATTCCAGTACAGTACACTCCATGTGCCTTGCTCTTGGCAAGCACAAGTCTGTTCTCCATGTCTGTGAGTCTGTTTCTCCTTTGTATATACCTCATTTGTGCCATATTTTAGATTTCACAATAAGGAATATCATATGCTATTGGTCTTTATGACTTACTTCACTTAGTATGAGAATCTCTAGTTGCATACCTGTTGCTGCAAATGGCATTAATTTGTTCATTTTTATGACTGAGTACTATGCCCAGGAGTGGTATATACCCAGGAGTGGGCTTATTGGATCATATGGAAGTTCTATATCTTGTTTTCTGAGGACCTCCATACTCTCTTCTTTAACGGTTTACACTCTAACATTTGATTCTAACAATTTACATTCCAACCAAAATTGTAGATTTCCCATTTTTGCCCCCTAGCCAGAATTTGTTATTTGTAG
The DNA here is from genome assembly GCF_016906955.1 of Phacochoerus africanus. Lineage (NCBI taxonomy): Eukaryota > Metazoa > Chordata > Mammalia > Artiodactyla > Suidae > Phacochoerus > Phacochoerus africanus. The sequence continues at coordinate 36,830,551 of NC_062556.1, read as the reverse complement.
ACTTATTAATGATGGCCATTCTGCCCAGTGTGAGGTGGTACCTCATTGAAAATTTGACTTACATTTCTCTAATAATTAGTGATGTTAAGCTTATTCTCATGTGTCTATTGGCCATCCATATGTCTTCTTTAGAGAAATGTCTATTTACATCATTTATTCATTTTTCAATTGAGTTACTTGCTTTTTTAATATTGAGTTGTATGTGTTTGTATATTTTAAAGATGAAACACTTGTAGGTTTCCATCATTTGCAACTATTTTCTCCCATACCATATGTTGTCTTTTTGTTTTGTTTATGGTTTCTTTTGCTATGCAAAAACCTTTAAGTTTATGTCCTATTTGTTTATCATGTTTTTATATATTTAGCCTTGGGAAACTCACCTAATAAGACATTTGTATGGTTTATGTCTAAGAATATGTTGCCTATATTCTCTTCAAGGAGTTTTATGTTGTCATGTCATATGTTTAAGTCTTTTAAGACATTTTGAGTTTATTTTTTAGTGTGAGGTGTGTTCTTCTTTCTTTGACGTACATGCAGCTTTCCAGTTTTCCATGAACCACCTGCTGAAGAGACTGTCATTTCCCCATTTTATATTCCTTCATCCTTTAAGATTAATTGACTGTAGATGTGTGGGTTTATTTCCAGGCTCCCTGTTCTGTCTCATTAATGAATATGTCTATTTTTTACAAGTACCACACTGTCTTAACTACAGTAGCTTTATAATTTTGTATGAAGTCTGGAAGAGTTATGGGTCCTACTTTATTTTTGGTCCTCAGGATTACTTTGTCAATTCTGGGTTTTTTATGATTCCATATAAATGTTTGGATTATTCGTTCTAGCTCTGTGAAAAAAATATCATGGGTAACTTGGTAGTAATGGCATTAAATCAAAGAGTAGTATGGCTGTCTTAACAATATTAATTCTTTGAATCCAGGAGGTTGGAATACCTCTCCATTTCTTTGAATCCTCTTTGATTTCCTTAATTAATGTTTTATAGTTCTCAGTGTAAAATCTTTCTTCTCCTTGGTCAGATTTACTCCTAGGGTATTTTGTTTTTGGAGGTGTAATTTTAAAACATATTTTTAAAAAATATAGTCCATTAATTGTAATTCCTTGTAGTAATAGAGAAATGCAACCAATTTCTGAATGTTAATTTGTATCCGCTACTTTGCTGAATTTATTTTTCAGTTGAGTAGTTTTTGTATGGCGTCCTTAGGGTTTTTTTATATATAGTATCATGGATTCTGCATATAATGACATTTTACCTCTTTCCTTCCAATTTGGATTTTATTTATTTGTTTATTTATTTATTTATTTATTTATTTATTTATTTATTTGTCATCTGATTGCTGTGGCCTGGGAATTTCAATTCTATGTTGAATAAGAATTGTGAGAGTGAGCATTCTTGTCTTATTCCAGATTTTAGCCAGAAGGCTTTCAGCTTTTCTCTGCTGAGTATTACATTGGCTGTGGGTTTGTCATAAATGGCTTTTGTTATGTTGAGATATATTCCCTCTCTACCCACTTTCATAAGAATTTTTAACATGAGTGATTGTTGAATTTTGTCAAATGATTTTTCTGCCTCTATTGAGATGATCATGTGGTTTTAACTTTTCTTTTGTTAATGTGGTATATTACATTGACTTATTGGCATATGTTGAACCATCCTTGTGAATTGGGATGAATACCACTTGGTCATGGTCTAAGATCTTTTTTGCGTTTTTTTTTTGTTTGTTTGTTTGTTTTGCTAAAATTTTTGAGACTTTTTACATCTATATTCATCAAAGATATTGGCCTATAGTTTCCTTTTTTGGTGCTATCATTACCTGGTTTTGGTATTAGGGAGATGGAAGCTTCATAGAATGTCTTTGGGAATGTTCATTCTTCAATCTTTTGGAAGAATTTAAGAAGAATGTGCATAAATTCTTCTTTTAATGTTTGGTAGAATTCATCTGTGTAGCCATCTGGTCCTATACTTTTGCTTGTAGGGAGTTTTTATAATTACATAATCAATTTTCTTTCTAGTGATCCATGTGTTTTAAATTATCTGTTTCTTCTTGATTCAATTTTGGTGTGCTGCATGTTTCTAGAAGGTTGCCCATTTCTTCTAGGTTATCAAATTTTTTGGCATATAATTGTTCATAGTATTCTCTTATTTGATTATCCCTTCAAAAAGGCAACACTTGGTTTCATTTGTTTTTTTTTTTCTATTTTTTAAATCTCTTTATTTTCTCTCTGATATTTATTACATTCTTCCTTCGTCTGACTTCAGGTTTTTTTGTTTATTCATTTTTTTCTAATTATTTTAGTGGCAGGTTAGGTTGTTGATTTTAGGTGCTTCTTGTTTTTTGAGGGAGGCCTGTACTGCTATGAACTTCCCCCTAAGAACTGCTTTTACAAAAATCCCATAGATTTTTCATGGTTGTGTTTTCATTGTCTATCTCAAGTTTTTTTGTTTGTTTTTTTTCTTTTTTTTCCTGCATCAGTGGCATATGGAAGTTCCTAGGCCATGGGTCAAATCAGAGCTGCAACTGCTAGCCTATGTCACACCCCCAGCAATGCTGGATCCATGCCACATCTGCAAGCTACCTACACCACAGCTCCCGCTACATTGGATCCTTCACCCACTGAATGAGGCCAGGGATTGAAGTTGCATTTTCATGGATATTAGCTGGGTTTGTTACTGCTGAGCCACAATGGGAACTGCTCAAAGTATTTTTTAATTTTTTTCTTTGTTAATCTATTATTTTTGTAACGTATTATTTAGTCTCTATGTAATCAGTTTTTTTTCCCCTCATTTCTTTTCCAGTGGTTGACTTCAAGTTTCATGCCATTGTGGTCAGAGAAGATGTTTGAAATATACTCTTAAATTTGTTAGTGTTAGTTTTGTGACCCTGTATGTGGTAAATCCTAGAGAAAAATGTTCCTTGTGCACTTGAAAAGAATGTATATTCTGGGTTTTTTTTTTTTTTTTTTGATGTGATGTCCTGAACATATCAAGTCTAACTATTCTATTGTGTCACTTAGGATCTCAGTTGCTTTATTCATTTTTCCTTTTAGAAGACCTGTGGATTGACATGGGTGGGATGTTAAAGTCTCAAACTATTATTGTATTCTTATCAATTTCTCATTATATGTTGTTAGTATTTGTTGAATGTATTTGTGTGCTCCTATATTAGGGGCATATATGTGATGATGAGTCAAATATCCTTTTGTTGAACTGGTGTTTTTATCACTAAATAGGTCCTTTTTATCTTTATGGCCTTTGTTTTAAATCTATTTTGTCTGCTTATGAGTATTCTTACACATGCTTTCCTGTCATTTCCATTCACATGAAATATCTTTTTCCATTCCCTCATTTTTAATATGTCCTTTGCCCTAAGGTAGGTCTCTTATAAGTAGCATATTTTAGGCTATTTTTTTTCCTGTTTTTATCCAGTCTGCCAGTCTATGTCTTTTGAATGGAGCTAAGTCCATTGACATTTAAGATAATTAATGATATATATATATATATATATATATATATATATATATATATATTCATTGCAATTGTAAACCTTGTTTTCAAATTAATTCTATGTTTCTACTTTGTTACTTTTTATTCTTTTTTTGTGAGATGATTTATTTTTATTTTATGCTTATGTCCTCTTTGGGTTTTGTGGTTCTATTGTTCAACTTTGATTTGTGGTTGCCCCTTTTCTCAAGTGTGTTAAGCTCTTCCTATATCTGTTTGCTTTGCACTAATACTCATTTAGGCTCAACACATCGTGTAAAAAAAAAAATCTAGATTTTCTTACACTCCTTCCCCGATTTTATGATTTTGATGCCTTTCTTTTAAAATCTTTTTTTTTTCTTGGTCTTTCTTTTAGGGTCACACCCACAGCATGTGGAGGTTCCCAGGCTAAGGGTCTAATCAGAGCTATAGCTGCTGGCGTACACCACAGGCGCAAAAACACAGCATCTGAGCTGCGTCTGCAACCTACAGCACAGCTCATGGCAACACCAGATCCCTAACCCATTGAGTGAGGCCAGGGATCTAACCTACAACCTCATGGTTCCTAGTTGGATTCACCTCTGCTACACCATGGCGGGAACTCCTTTTTTAAATCTTCATGTTTGCAGTTCCTTTCCTGACTCAGTGGTTAATTAGCTATTATCCATGAGGAAATGGGTTTGATTCCCGGGCTCATTCAGTGGGTTAAGGACCGGTGTTTCCATGAGCTGTGGTCTAGGTATCAGACACAGCTTTGATCCTGGAATGCTGTGGCTGTCTGTAGGCTGGCAACTACAGAGCTGAATCAGTCCCTAGCCTGGGAAGTTCCATGTGCCATGGGTGTGGCCCTAAAAAAGGTAAATAAATAAATAACTAAATCTTCATGTTTATCCTTTTGCTCTTTTTGTGTTAGCATCAATTCCATACATAGGTTTATTTATTTTTTATCTTTCTAATCTGTATACTGGCTTATTTAAGTGATTACTTTCCTTGTTATTTCCTCCACCCCATTCCTTCTTACTTCTTTCCTATTTTGAGGATACCTTTCAATATTTCTTTTAGGATAGGTTTAATATTGCTGTATCCTTTTATTTTTTGTTTGAGAAAGTCTTTGTTTCTCCTTGTATTTTATTTTATTTATTTATTTATTTATTTATTTATTTATTTATTTATCTTTTCTAGGGCTGCACCCGTGTCATATGGAGTTTCCCAGGCTAGGGGTCTAATCAGAGCTGTAGCTGCCAGCTTATACCAGAGCCACAGCAGCATGGGATCTGAGCTGTGTCTGCAACTTACACCACTGCTCATGGTGATGCTGGATCCTTAGCCCCCTGAACAAGGCCAAGGATCAAACCGGCAACCTCATCATTCCTAATTGGATTTGTTAACCACTGAGCCATTATAGGAACTCCTCTCCTTCTCTTTTAAATGATAATATTGCTTCATAAAATATCCATGTTGCAATGTGTTCCCTTTTAGAATTTACTTATGTCTTGCCACTCCTTTCTGGCCTGTATTATTTCTGTAGAAAAATCAACTGTTAGACTTATGGGGGTTACCTCATAATTTACTCTCTGTTTTTTTGTTTGTTTGTTTGTTTGCTGTCTTCAGAATTCTGTCTTTAAATTTTCTCATTTTTGTTATGACATGCCTTGTGTAGATCTGTTTGGGTTCATCTTGCTGGGAACATTTTGTGCTTCTTGTCTCTAGATATATGTTTCCTTTTTGAAATGTGGGGAATTTTCAGACATGATTTCTTGAAAAATAATTTCAAGCCCATTATTCTCTTTCTTCTCCTTCTCAGATCCCTATTCTGCTTAGATCATCATGCTTTATATTATTCCATAGCTATCTTATTGCTTTATTTTTGTTTTTTAAATTTGGCTTTCACTCTGCTATATTATTGGGTGATTTCCATTATTCTCTATTCCAATCACATATTTATTCCTCTGCATTATTTATTTTGTTATTCAATATCTTAAACTCAGCTTTTATCTCAGAAAATAAATTTTCCAATTTTTCTAGGAAATGTCTTCTTAGAGTTTCTAGTTCCTTTTTTAAGTAATCAGTCTTGACGTTCATTGCCATTGTTAATACATTCAGTATTTTCATTACTTCCTTCTTGAACTCAGTGTCAAAAACAAACTATATTATTCTGTTTCATTGTTTAATCCTTCGGGGGAATATTTCTCTTATTTTAAATATGAGTGTTTACTGTGCTTCTTCATTTTGCTTATATTTTTCTTATTCTCTGAGTTTAAGGAATAGAATCATCTACCATAGTCTTGGAGGGCTATTTATATATATGAATAGCCCTGGATAGCTGGTATAGGTTTATCATTTTTTGCTGTTAGGACTACATTTGGTGTGGGACTACACATATTTAGAGGAAGGTGGGGGCAATGTGTGGTGCTGAGTTTTAGGGCTCTCTCTGTGGTGACTGTGGTGGCAGACAGTGCTTGATCACAGTACCCTCTGTGGTGGTTTTCTGCACCCAGCTCAGGAGTTCAAGATGGCTGCTACAATTTACATCCATCCACCATAGTGTGCAAGAGGTCCCCTGCAACATGAGAGCCCAAGCATGTACAGAAACAGAAGTTCCTGTGATAGCCCCACACCCCTCTTCTCACACTGTCCAACAATATGCCTTGCTTCTCTGGTAGACCCAGGCCTCCTGCCCTCCCTCGCTGTGGCTGTGGCACAAAACTCTTTTGTCCCCTCAGGCTCTTCCCACCCATCCAACCCTCGTCATATATTCAGGAACTTACATCTGAAACCAGACCTCAGCACTCACACCCACCAAAGTGTATCAGAATGTGGAACATGAGGCAGTGGTACTAAATTTTTATGCAGCTCTCTCTCTGCTTTGCCCTCCTCAGACAAACTGCTGAACTTTTCTTTGAGGCCTTAGGGCTCACTCCATCCCAGCTGATCTCCTCATACTTTAGGTGGACTACCAGGGGTGGATTCCTTTCCTCTTTCACAGCTCCCTCTCCCTGTTTGATCTTTTTATATTTCCTCTCTTCTTTTCTCTTTTCTTTTCTTCTTTTCTCACTCTCTCTTACCTCCTTTTGTTCTACCTAGTTTGGTGGAAATTTTCTTGCCCTTTTTGGAAGTGTGAGGTCTTTCGCCAACATTCAATAGATGTTCTCCTATGAATGGCTCTACATGTAGTTTTTTTTTTTTTTAATGTGTTTTTAGGAGAAAGTGTGTTCCATGTCTACACCTCTGCCATCTTTATCACAGATCTATTCTAAAATACTGTTTATTAACTATCTATCACTTAATTCTCTTATATTTGCACTGCAATAATGGGCTAATCATGGCTCAAACAATTGAGTACAAGCTTCCTATAACACTTTTTCTTTTAATGAAGTGTTCTAAATGGTGTCTGCCCCTATTCTTGACAATATAATTTCAATGATTTGACTAAAATGTTTTACATACATGCAAATAAATATGTAAAGTCTGAGATTTTATACTATTTGTATCCTGAAAGTTTTGCTCACCACAGTATTTCAGATGCTTCCTGTAAAACACAATACTCAAGAACCAAAGACCAAATATTGTATTACTTACAGTTTATCAGCTTCATGAACATAGCATTAGTTCCTCTTGGTCCTAAGTTTCAACACAATACAGGCCAATATAAATTGCAATCACAATAGGTTAGGTTAAAGGAGAAGAGCTCAGAATCTCCTATATTGCACAATAAACCCAGCTGCCCCACTGGAGGAATATATCATCTTTATTTACTGGATAGTGAGCATGCCTGGCCTTTATTCTGATGCTTATGCATCTTCTAAAATTGTGTGCTACAATTGTATTCATTACAATATTTTCCAATAAAAAAATATATCCAGTCACTTGCTTGCTAGTTATGCAAAACAATGAGCAAACCAGAGATTCTGACCTTGATTTCTATAAGTTCTTGACTTACAGAATTTTTTTGTGTGTGGAAATACCACTTCTCCATACACTCTAATTAACATGGCTGAAAAAGCTTGGGATCATATTCATTTAATTTATCTCATATAGCATTCAACTAATGTATATTTATATAGGATTCCATGAAGAAAGATAAGAACCATTTGCAGTACTGACTTCAGCAAATCTGTCCCAAAACTTTGAGTTCCATATTATCTCAAAAAACTCATATACAACATTATCTACCTTCAACAGAATCCCAGTGGCTTTCTTCTTAAAATTTTATTGACAATTCCATTTGGCCCAGTTTTGAATTTAGGTTAGCACCACTAAAATAATCCCTCCCCACTCCAGCTTAGTATGATGAAAGCACCATTCTGAATGCATAAGCCAAGAAGACAATGATCACTCTTCTAACAACTACACAGGCTTGGATTTTCAGAAGGAAAATTTATGAAATTCTATCACAGATTCTCTCATTACCCTGGCTAGAGAGTGGAGGCTATCCAGCACAACTTTGGGTGCCAAGATCTTATTACTGTTCACTTCAGCTAAAATTAGGAATACATTTTCTATTATGTTTTCTAATTGGATGACTCCCATCCTAGAAACAGCTTCCCAAGTGGTACATATCAATTTCTTATCACACTAGAAAAATCCAACAAATAACCAATGGAAGCTTCATTTTGGAGAATAATTTGAAATTATCTGAGGGATAAATGGTATGCTGCTGCCATAAACACTTAAAGTTTTCTTATAACAACTTTTTGGTGAAAGACATTGTGATTTCAGGAAAAAGTCGATCACAAGCCCTGTTTCCACATAAAAATTGCCCTCTGGCGGAACATATAATGATCCTTGAAATAATGTATCAATGATAATGGTTGAAGGAACTTAAGTGGGACCTACATCAGTCAATCATTCCAATGTTCTCTAAAAGCCAGCGTGTAGGTCTTTCGATACCTAGTTCAACTTGAGTAATTTAGTCTAGTCATAATTTTGAAGAAACTTCCTTAAAGACAGTCATCTAAGAAGGTACTGTTTTGTCACACCTCCATCATATTTACATTCATCTGTTGCATATAATGACTGAAAAATAGCTATTGAAATGATGTGCAAAGTTATTCCACAGATGTTTGGGGGGCTGTTTGTTTGTTTTTTTGTGGGAAATGCCATATCTGTGGTTTTCCTTTGATATGTCCAAATGGCTTCTTGATAATATTGAGAGATAGGATCATTAAATCATGAAGAGAGCCATGATTTAACCTGGCAGAGAGATGTCAGACTCAAAATATGACAAAAGTAAAGTACTTATAAGTTTCGGGGTGCTCACAATGGCCCTTATCTTTAAGAAAAAAAGCCCAAGGAATATACCCTAAAGATAAAGATTATAAATGTTCTTTTTCTCCTATATGTCTCAATGGCTAAGTTATTCTTGCTACAGTTCCTTCATTTATTACTCTCCTTCACAACAAATAAATATGGTGCGTTTTGTTCCATATAACATTGTTTTTCGAATGATGACATATTTACATTCAAATAGGTCACCTGGAAAACTTGGATCCAAAATGGATAATAGTCATCCTCTAAAACTTACAAAATCAATCATTTACTGAACCTTTACTTATTTTAAATTGTTTACTGTTGATTCAGCAAAGTAACTATTCACCTAAAATTTCAATCTTTTTTAAAAAAATAATTTGGATCATAGTAATAAAATAAGAGCATCTGGATGCCTGAGAGAACCAAAATTAAAGTTGAACACTCCTTTCTGCCAGTGTTGTTATTTTGGTGTGGCATGACCCAGAATAAACTGGGTGTTCTTTGAATGAGGGAAAACAGCATCATGTCTAGAAATGATAAAGGTAGAACTCTGAATATTTAAACATTGTTATATAGAATCACTTACCTCCTTGCCCCTGTCCCCCAGGAAGTGGCTAAAAGATGAAAGGATCACTTTTTTAGGTGAACTACAATAATAATTCAATAAGATTTGAATCTAAAGGAAGTAAAAAAGGCAGGGTAAAACTCCTTCTGAACTGACATTTGAGAAGGCAGTATTAATAGTAAAAAAATATTAGAGACTGAATAATGTTAAAGATTGTGGAGGTCCATCAAATACCTTTACTACCAGTCTATGGTTGAGTGATTGTTTTGATAAAGATACAGCATTATCAGAATAAAACTCTTCTAGAAAGTTGAAAATATAACATATTAACTTTAAAGTACACAGTTATATGACTGGAGTCAAATGACTGGACTGGAGCAGTAAAACTTTACATCTAAAATGTGTCAACCATGTTGAAGCACCGTCAATAGACTTATGGGGTGTCAAAAACTCAATTTGCCAAAAATGAGAGCAAGGAAAAGTCCTGAACAATGTGTCTTCCATCAGCATGACCAAAATAGGTCAATTTTTTGGCAGGATTCAAAAGTCTGGCATGAAGCAGAAGGTTTTATATTATAAATATGGAGTCCTTCATTGAGCCTAGTTTTTGATGGTGGATGTGTTGCAAAATTCTTAAGGATGATAAAACCAAGAATCAGTAATGGTAATCTGAGTTGATTAGTCATTTCATTATAGGTGGTATCATCAGGAACTTACTGTAAGACTCTTCGTGAATGTTCCCAATTCTTTAATCAATAGTTGAAGTTTATTTCTAGTGTGCATAGCCAATAAAGGTAACTTTCAATCTTCCAGTCTACTGTTTTCAAATTACAAACAAATATCCAAATCATTATGAATGGTCAAATAATATGTAAAATATAATAAAGGAGGGAGCCTAATTCAAGAATGGTGTGACTTGCTCTATGGAAATTCCCATCCATCACTATAACTAGTGAAAAATAACCAAAACAATTAAGTAGCTATAAATTGCCCTAAGTGCATATAATATATGAACTCAAGTTCAAGAAGATTTGAAATAGTGATTAAAACAGCAAGACTGTGTGGTATTTGAGGAATAAAACAGTCCCTCTCCACTCAAGCTTAGTATGCTCAAAGCATCACTCTGAATGCATAAGCCAAGAAGACAAGGATCACGCTTCCCTAGCTGCCATTCTAGGGCTAGAGGATCACTCCAGATGGGTCAGACCCTACCAGCATTTTCTATTCATCCCAGTAGCATGTGGCAGAGGTTAAATTCCAGTTGAGTGTATCCAAGAGATAAAAGACTTCCTTCTTCAACCAAAAAAACCACTTAGAAGGTGGACTCTCAACCTAGCCATGGAAGGCTTGGATTAATGGGGCCCAAGTAACCCTCAACCAGCTTGCTCATAAGGCAGATATTCCAAGCTGGAAGAAGCATGCTAAGAAGGAAGATGCTGAGGTCTGAAACAATTTATCTATTCATAAAGCAAACATTGTCTCTCTGGAAGAATTAGGCCACTACCTCTACTCCAAGCTCCAAAGAAATGGTGCAGATATTTTACCAAGGGGTTGGGTAGGCTATAAGACAGCTTCACCATTCTCTCTCTCTCAGGAAACATCTTATTTGGAACAGCATGTAGGGAACTGAAAAGGCATTCCCAAAACAATGGATATTTTGGTGTTAACAAATTTAAGGGAATCTAGGAAGTTCATGAGAATAAAATGATAAACTATAGACCACAATGTAACTAGAAAGAACCAGAGAAATATGCTGTAAAGATTACTTTTGTGATCAGAACAAACCTCAGAAAATAACCTCAAAAACTGTCCTTTCAAATGAGTAAAAAATTAGATGAGACTGTGAAGCAATATATGGCACAGGGAATTGTTAAAAACAAAACAAAACAAAAAAAGGAATCAACTGGCAATTAGTGAAGCCTAATCACTGTTGTGTGATACCAAAAATATAAACAGGTTAACAGAGAAATCAGAGAAGATAGTCTAAGAAAGCTATTATCCAGGGATACTATGCTCTTACCCAAATCTATGCCCTTTAAGGAGTGATAGCAGAAGTTTATACTGTAGGAAAAAAAATCATTACAACACTCCACCTGAAGTCACCAATATAAAATCAAATACAAACTATATAAAGAGGAAGCAGGGAAAATTAATATCTAAACTTGCTAAAATAAATGATTCAAATGTATAGTTTTTTACAATAAAAAATATAAACAAAAAAGAAGCAAACAAAACCAACCAAACATAAAAAAAAAACAGAAAATGTGAAACATGTGACCTATATATGAGAGAACAGAAACAGTCACAAAATGTTGGATGTGGGAGAGTTAAAGTCTTCACAAAAGTTGTTACAATTATTTTCAAAAAACTAAAAGAAACAATGCCTAAATAAAGATATACTATTACTGTCTCATCAAGTTCAGAATATAAATAAAAAGATAGAAAATACAAAAGGAGTCAAATTATAATTCTATAATATTATAAGGATTAAATATATGAAATAAAGTTTTATCAGAAGTGCTAAAAAGTAGTTTGATTTGCAAAAATGTGTATCAGAAAATTTAAAGATGAATTTTTGGAAACTATGTGCTGTGAAAAAGAGAAAAGAAAGAAGAAAGAAACATGAATAGAGTCTCAGAAAGCATGTGGTACATCATTAAGTGCACCATTCAAGTGTACAAGAGAGGATATAAAGTTCAGGCAAAAAAAAAAGAGTTGAATCACTAGCAATAAAGTTACCAAATTTCATAAAAAGCATGAATCACACATCAAGAAGCCAGACAGACTCTAAATACAAAAAGAGCAAAGAGATCTACACCTAGGCACACCACAGTAAAATCACTGAAAGCAAGAGACAACAAAAAAGTCCTGAAAGTGGCAAGAGAACAACATCTCTTCACATTAATGGAAATTTCAATAAAATTAACAGCTTATTTCTCATTAAAACAACAGAGGTCAGAGAAAATGAAAAGACATTTTCAAATTTCTGAAGAAAAAAAAAGCGTCAACAAAGACTCTTAAATTGATCATAAGTACTTTCAAATGTGAAAGTGAAATAAAAATATTCCTAAATAAAAAAAAACATAGAATATGGTGTAAGCAGATATAAGAAATAATAAAGGAAGTTCTTTAGGCTGAAAAAAGTAACCCTGGAGAGTAATTAAAATTAACATGAAAAACAAAGACCACAAGTAAATGTAATTGTGTAACTATGAAATATAGTGTATATGTATATTTTTCTTTTTTATCTTAGCTAATTTAAATGGTAATTGTATAAAAAATAGATATAAGATTCCATTGATGGACATATGTCATATGGAAATATAGAATCTATTCAAATATAAGAGACAAAGGAAAGAGTGGAAAAAAGTCCTGTTGTGTTAAAGAAATGAAATATTCTCTCATCCAGAAGAACAAATTAAGAAAATGAAAAATGCTACTAAAGAAATGAATTTAGTAAAAAATATAAAAATAGGCCTAATCTTTTTTCTCCAATATTTTCATGACATGAAATTATATAAAGTAATTATTACAATAATATAGTGTTGGTTTATAACATTTACATATTTCAATGTGTAGATATAGGAATTGAAACAGAACTATAAAATTGCAACATTTCTATTTCACTGGAATTAATTTTGTTTTATTCTAAGATAGATCATAATAATTTAAGATGTATATTGTAAACTATTGGCCAACTTGTAAGAAAAAAAGTTCCTATATGTGGTGGGAAATTATTAAATGGGGAGTTCTTCTTGTGGTGCATCAGAAATGAATACAACTTGTATCCATAAGGATGCCAGCTCAATCCCTGAGCCCACTCAGTGGGTTAAGGATCCAGTGTTGCTGTGAGCTGTTGTATAGGTCACAGACATGGCTTGGATCCCATGTTTTGGCTGTGGCATAGCCTGGCAGCTGCAGTTCTGATTTGCTCCCTAGCTTGGGAACTTCCAAATACCACAAGTGTGGCCCCAAAAACCAAAAAAAAAAAAAAGGGGAATTAATGTTTTGCACTAGTTAGTACTACTTTATTCTAAAAAAGAGCAACAAGAAACAAGAAAACATGGGATTTTTAAACAAAAAATTAAAATGGCTCACATAAATTCAAGTACATCAAAAATTAAATGTGAAAGGATTAAACCATCTGATCAAAAATCAGAGATTGTAAGGTTATGGGGAACAAAAGATCCAAATATATTCTGTCTACAGAAGAAATAGCTTTGCTTCAAAAATGCAACTAGATTCAAAGTAAAACAGTTCTGTACACAAATATCAAACCTAAAAAAGCAGAATTAGATTGGTATCTGAAAAATAGCCTTAAAGGCAAATAAAAAAACATACAAGAGATTACAAAGATCATCTTATGGTAATAAATAATTCTTCAGTAATAAATTGAGTGGCCAAGCAGGGGACCACAGTAAAAGTTGTCATGCAGCTTGCCAAAGGAGTCTTGAGAGGTCTTCCAGCACACACTGCATGGCTGGCCAAAAGAGCCTTGAGAGGTCTATTGGTTCACATTCTGTCACTGACTGCTGTAGCTGCCATGGGCCCCGTAGGACAGGTACACAGAGTGAGTGCAAGATTAGCACAAGATCCACTGTTCTTGCCAGTGGCCCAGAAGAGGACTGCAGAAGCAGAAATCATTGAGTGGCTGGCCACAGGAGCTGTGAGCAGAGTGACTGTTGATGTACTACAAGCTCTGCAATGGCTAAAGAGAACACTATTGCCAGCAGCCCAGCAGGAGGAGAGACTGCAGAAATCTTGCATATACTGTGGATACAGACTGTGCCTTTTAGCAACAATTATGGAGTAAGTAGCCCCTGCCCTTGGGTCTACAGAGTGTTCCCTAGAGAGGCCAAAAAAAAGTGGGCTACTATGGAAGAGCCTATGCCCTTGCAGCTACAGAGATTAGTACTAAGAGCCTCCCTGGAGGGACTGCAGGAGCAGACAATGAAACAACCCAAATGTTCATCAACATACAATTGGATCAGGAAGCTGTGGTATATCTACACAATGGAATACTACTCTGCTGTAAAAGAATGAAATTATGCCATTTGCAGCAACATGGAAGGAACTAGAGACTATTATCCTGAGTGAACTAAAACTGAAAGAGAAAGACAAATACTATATGATATCACTTATATCTGGAATCTAATGTAGGGCACAAATGAAACGTTCTATGAAAAGGAAATCATGGACTTGGAGAATAGACTTGTGGTTGCCAAGGGGGAGGGGAGGGAGTGTGTTAGATTGGGAGTTTGGGGTTAATGGATGCAGACTATTGCCTTTGGAATGGATTAGCAATGAGATCCTGCTGTGTAGCACTGGGAACTACAGGAAATGGTGTCTGCTTATGATGGAGCATGATAATGACAGAAAATAGAATATGTACATGTATGTGTAACTGAGTCACCATGCTGCACAATAGAAAAAAATTTTATTGGAGATATAACTTAAAAAAGTAAAATAAAATAAAATAAAATAAAGAAAAATAGACTGAAAAGAACTGAGGAGAGTCTAGGTGATCTCTGGGACAACATTAAACTTACCAACATTCATATCATAGTGTTTCCAGAAGGAGAAGAGAGAGAGAAAAGGCCAGATATTTAAAGAGATTATATACAAAAATTTCCTTAATATGGGAAAGAAAACTTTCACTCAAGTTGACAAGAACAGAGAATCCAAAACAAGATAAACCCAAGGGGAAACACAGGGAGACACATAATAATCAAACATACAGAAATTAAATACAAAAAGAAAAATAATAAAAGAAGGGTAAAGCAACAACAACAAAATATTAAAGGAAACCCACATAAGGATAACAGCTAATTTTTCAGCAGAAACGCTGCAGGCTAGAAAGTAGTGGCAAGATATATTTAAACTGGTGAAAAGGGGTAACCTAGAACCAAGAATACCCAAAATGTACTTCCTGAGATTTGATGGAAATGTTAAATGTTTGTCAGAAATCAAAAGCTAAGAGCATTCAGCACCTCCAAACCATCTCTACAAAACTACTATATGATCTGGAATACAAGGACTGGAGCTCAACTTATTTCCTAAAAACAACAAAATTTACAACTAAATGCTGAGCAATTCTTCAACCAAATGGACCAGAAACCTTCAAAAAGATATCCTACTCTAGAAGAAAAAGAGGAGGCCACATCAAGAGGTAGGAGGGGCAATTATGCAATATAAGCAACCCCATGCCTCTCAGGTGGGAAACCGCACAGACTGGAAAATAACTGGTTCACAGTGACTCACCTATAGGAGTGAGAGTTCTGGGCCCCACATCAAACTCTCATGTGTGGGAATATGGTATTGGGAGAAAGAGCCTGTGGATCATCTGGCATTGAAGGCCAGTGGGGCTTGTGCTCAGGAGTTCCATGGGACTGGGGGAAATGGAGATCTCATTCTTAAAAGGTGAACACAGACTTTCATGTTCACTGGGTCCCAAGGTAAAGCCAAGTCTTCATAAGAATCTGGGTCAAACCTGACTGAAGTCCTTGGAGGACCTCCTGGGGAAATGGGTAAATGTGGCTTGTTGTGGAGGAAGGACATTGGAAGCAAAGCTCTCAGGGGTATTCATCAGCATGCCTTTCTCTGGAGGTGGCCATTTTGGGAAAATCTGGCCCCACCCATCAGTGCAGAGAAGCCCCAGGGCAAACAACAATCCAGGTGGGATCAGGGACCTACCCTCAGTAAACAGGCTGCCTAAAGACCCCCCAGGCACACAGCCACCTCTAATCCCATCCAGAGACAAAGCCCCACCCACAAGAGGGATAGGAATAAGCTCCACCTACCAGTAGGAAGGCAACAGTCCCTCCCATCAGGAAACCTACAGAAAGCCCCCATATCAAATTCAGCCACAAGGGGGGCAGATATCAGAAGTAAGAGAGGCTACAACTCTATTATCTGTAGAAGGGTCAACATACCAAAATCCTATAAAAATGAAAAGACAGAGAACTATAACTCATATGAGGGAGAAAGGAAAAACCCCAGAAAGAAGGCTAAGCAATGAGGAGATTCTTAGCCTCCAGGAAAAAGACTTTAGACTATTGATGTGGAACATGATGCAAGACACTGGAAATAAACTGGAGGCAAAGTTGGATAACTTACAGGAAACACTGACCAAAGAGATACAAGATATAAAACTTAAAGAAGAAGAGATGCAAAATACAATAACTGATATAAAAAATTCACTAGAAGCAACCAACAGCAGAATACAGGAAGCAGAAGAATGAATAAGTGAGTTGGAGGACATACTAGTGGAAATTACGGATACAGAACAGAAAAGAGAAAAAAGATTGAAAACAAATGAAGAGAGTCTCTGGGACAACACTAAACATACCCACATCTGTATTATAGGGGTGCCAGAAGAAGAAGAGAGAGAGAAGGGGACAGAAAAAATATTCCAAGAGATAATTGCCGAAAACTTCCCTAACATGGAAAAGGATCCACTCACTCGAATCCAGGAAGCACAATGAGTACCATATAAAATAAACCCAAGAAGGAAAACCCTGAGGCACATATTAATCAAACTGACCAAAATTAAAGACAAAGACAAAATCTTGAAAGCAGCTAGGGAAAAGAAACAAATAACATACAAGGGAACCCTAATAAGGTTATCGGCAGATTTTTCAGTAGAAACTCTGCAGGCCAGAAGGGAGTGGCACCATATACTTAACATGATGAAAGGAAAAAACCTCCAACCAAGATTATTTTACCCAGCAAGGCTCTCATTCAGATTTGAAGGAGAAATCAAAATCTTCACAGATAAGCAAAAGCTAAGAGAATTCAGCAACACTAAACCAGCATTACAACAAATATTAAAGGAACTTCTCTAGGCAGAAAAGAAAAGACAGCAACAGGAAAAAATAATACCACAAATGACAAAGCTCACCAGTAAAGGTGTATATACAGTAAATATACAAAATCATCCATGCACAAGTATGCCACCAAAACCAGAAATCATGAGAAGAGGTGGGTACAAGTCAGGACACTGGTGATGCACTTGCAACTAAGAGACCAACAAGTAAAAACAATCTCTCATATATATACACACATATCAAAACTTCAGCAAAACTGCAAACCAAAAAAACTACAAAAGATACACAAAAAAATAAGAAAAATGAACTCAAATACAACACTAAGGGCAGTCATCAAACCACAAGAGGATATAACAAGAGAAGAAGAGAATAGAGAAAAAAAAAAAAACAAATCCAAAGCAATTAATAAAATGGCAGTAAGTACATACA
Organism: Phacochoerus africanus; assembly: GCF_016906955.1. Lineage (NCBI taxonomy): Eukaryota > Metazoa > Chordata > Mammalia > Artiodactyla > Suidae > Phacochoerus > Phacochoerus africanus. The sequence continues at coordinate 36,812,988 of NC_062556.1, read as the reverse complement.
TATCAATAATTACCTTAAATGTGAATGGACTAAATGCCCCAACCAAAAGACGTAGACTGGTTGAACGGATACAAAAACAAGATCCATATATATGCTGTCTTCAAGAGCCCCACTTCACTTCTAGGGACACACACAAATTGAAAGTGAGAGGATGGAAGAAAATATTCCATGCAAATGGGGATCAAAAGAAAGATGGAGTAGCAATACTCATATCAGGCAAAATAGGCTTTAAAATGAAGAATATCTTAAGGGACAAAGAAGGATATTACATAATGATCAAAGGATCAACCCAAGAAGAAGATATAAAAATTTTAAATATTTATGCAACGAACATAGGTTCACCACAATACATAAGGCAACTGCTAGCAACCTTAAGAGAACAAATCAACAGTAACACAATAATAGTGGGGAACTTTAACACCCCACTTACAGCAATGGACATATCATCCAGGCAGAAAATCAATAAGGAAACACAGAATCTGAAGGAAGCATTAGACCACATGGGCTTAATAGATATTTATAGGACATTCCATCCAAAAGCAGCAAATATGCATTCTTCTCAAGTGCACATGGAACATTCTCCAAGATTGATCACATCCTGGGTTACAAATCAAACCATGGTAACATTAAGAAAATTGAAATATATCAAACATCTTTTCTGACCACAATGCTATATGACTAGAAATCAACAACAGGAAAAAACCTGCCAAAAACACAAACACGTGGAGACTAAACAACAAGTTTCTAAACAACTAATGGATCACTGAAGAAATCAAAGAGGAATTTAAAAAAACTACCTAGAAGCAAATGACAGCAAAGAAACAACACTCCAAACATACGGGATTCAGCAAAACCCATTCTAAGAGGAAAGTTTATAGCAATACAAGTCCACCTCTGGAAACAAGAAAAACCTCAAATAAACAAACTAACTTTACATCTAAAGCAGCTTGAGAGAACAGACAAGACCTAAAATTAGTATAAGAAAATAAATCATAAAGCTCAGAGCAGAAATCAATGAAATATAAATGAAGAATAAGAATAAAAAAATAAGAATAAAAGATCAACAAAATGAAAAGCTGGTTCTTGGAAAAAATCAACAAAATTGATAAACCCTTATCCAGATTTATCAAGAACAAAACAGAGAGGACTCATATAAATAAAATTAGAAACGAAAAAGGAGAAGTAACAGCGGACATCACAGAAATATAAAGGATAATAAGAAACTGCTATATGCAACTATAGGCCAATAAAATGGAAAAACTAGAAGAAATAGGCAAATTCTTAGTAAGTACAATCTTCCAAGGTGAAATCAAAATGAAATAGAAAAGATGAATGGACCAATCACAAGAACTGAAATTGAAAATGATGAAAAAACTTCCAATAAACAAAAGTCCAGGACCAGATGGCTAAAACAGGCAAATTTTATCAAACATTTAGAGAATAACTAACACCTATCCTTCTAAAATTATTTCAAAAATTTGCAGAGGAAGGGACACTCCCAAACTCATTCTATGAGGCCACCATCACCCTGATACCAAAACCAGACAAAGATACCACAAAATAGGAAAACTACAGGCCAATTTCACTGATGAACATAGATGCAAAAATCCTCCACAAAATACTCACAAACCATATCAAATGATACATTAAAAGGATTGTACATGATGACCAAGTGGGATTTATCCCAGGGATGCAAGTGTTCTTCAATATCTGCAAATCAATCAGTATGATACACCACATTAACAAACTGAAGAATAAAAACCATATGGTCCTCTCAATAGATGCAGAAAAATCCTTTGACAAAAATCCAACACCCATTTCTGATAAAAACCGTTCAGAAAGTGGACATAGAGGGAACGTCCCTCAACATAATAAAGGTCATATAAGACAAACCCACATCTAACATCATTCTCAATGGTGAAAGGCTGAAAGAGTTCCCACTGAGATCAGGAAGAAGACAAGGATGTCTGCTCTCACCACTACTATTTAACATAGTTTTGGAAGTCTTAGCCACAGCAATCAGAGAAGTAAAAGAAATAAAAAGAATCCAAATTAGAAAGAAAGTTAAACTTTGTAGATGCCATGTTACTATACCTGGAGATTCCTAAAGACTCAACCAGAAAACTGTTAGAGCTCATCACTGAATTTGGCAAAGTCGCAGAGTACAAAATTAACAACAACAGGAAAAAACCTGCCAGAAATCAATGGCATTTCCATACACTAACAATGAAAGATCAGTAAGAGAAATTAGGGAAGCAACCCCGTTTACCATCACATCCAAAAGAATAAAATACCTAGGAGTAAACATACCTAAAGAGACAAAAGACCTATACTTTGAAAATTATAAGATGCTGATGGAGGAAATCAAAAATAACACAAATAGATGGGAAGACATACCATGCTCTTGGATTGGAAGAGTCAATATTATCAAAATGACTATACTACCCAAGGTAATCTACAGATTCAATGCAATCCCTATCAAATTACCAAGGATATTTTTCACAGAACTCAAACAAAACATTTTAAAGTTTGTTTGGAAGCACAAAATACCCAGAATAGCCAAAGACATCCTGAAAAAGAAAAATGGAGCTGGAGGAATCAGGCTCCTGAACTTCAGACTATACTACAAAGCAACAATCATCAAAACCATATGGTACTGGCACAAAGACAGAACTATAGATCAGTGGAACAGGATAGAAAGCTAAGAATTAAACTCACCTATAGCCAACTAATCTATGACAAAGGAGGCAAGAATATACAATGGAGAAAAGACATCCTGTTAAATAAGTTGTGCTGGGAAAATTGGACAGCCACATGGAAAAGAATGAAATTAGAACACTCCCTGACACCATACACAAAAATCAACTCCAAATGTATTAAACACCTAGATATAAGACCAGACACTATAAAACTCTTAGAGGAAAACATAGGCCAAACTCTCTCTGACATAAATGGCAGCAACATCTTCCCAGATCCAACTCTTAGAGTAATGACAATAAAAACAAAAATAAACAAATGGGACCTAATCAAACTTAAAAGTTTCTGCACAGTAAAGGAAAGCCTAAACACCATGAAAAGACAACCCAGAGAATGGGAGAAAAGCTTTGCAAGTGAATCAACTGACAAGGGATTAATCTCCAAAATTTATCAACTGCTCAATAACAAAAAAACAAACAACCCTCTCAACAAATGGACAGAAGATCTAAAGAGACAGTTCTCCAAAGAAGACATACAGATGGCCAAGAAACACATGAAAAAGAAGTTCAACATCACTCACCATTAGAGAAATGAAAATCAAAACCACTATGAGGTACCACCTTACACCTAGCCAGAATTGCCATCATCAAAGAGTCTACAAACAACAAGTGCTGGAGAGGGTGTGGAGAAAAAGGAACCATATTACATTCTTGGTGGGATTGTAAATTGGTACAACCTCTCTGGAAAACAGTATGGAGATTACTCAGAAAACTACAAATAGAACTACCATTTGATCCAGCAATCCCACTCCTGGGCATCTATCCAGAGAAAACCATTACTCGAAAAGACACATGTACTCTGATGTTCATTGCAGCACTATTTGCAATAGTCAAGACATGGAAATAATCTAAATGTCCATCGACAGAAGAGTGGATCAAGAAGATATGGTACATATACGCAATGGAATCTTACTCCACCATTAAAAGGAACAAAATACTGGCATTTGTAGCAACATGGATGGACCTAGAAATGATCATGCTAAGTGAAGACAGCCATACAATGAGACACCAACATCAAATGCTTTCACTGACATGTGGAATCTGAAAAAAAGACAGAATGAATTTCTTTGCAGAACAGGTATTCTCTCTCAGACTTTGAAAAACTTATGGTTTCCAAAGGAGACAGTTCAGGGTGTGGGGGGATGCACTGGGGTTGTGGGATGGAAATCCTATAAAATTGGATTGTGATCATCATTGTACAACTATAAATGTAATAAATTCATTGAGTAATATAAAATAAAAAAAACTACTAAATGATCTTGTAGCAGAAAAGAACAAGCAATAATTTGAAATAAAAAAATTTTAAATGAGAAAGCTCACTGCTAAAAGCGAAGATAATATAAAAGTAGGAATTCACCCACTGACAATTATGATAGCAAAACAAGAATGCATGATAAGTTGAAAAGACAAATTCAGAATATCCAATATATTTGAATTTGAGGCCACTAACCATAAACAATTCTGTGTACATATATATCATATATCAACATAATGGGAACCACAAACCAAATTCTATAATGGACTCATACACACACACAAGTAAAGATAAATCCATACACAATACTAAAGATAAGGCCAAAAAAAAAAGAAGTGAACACACACACAAAAGAGGAAGGGAAGAAAAAAACACACAAAATAACAATCTTTCAAAATTAAGAAAATGGAAATAAATACATAGTTATCTATAATTACATTGAATGAAAATGGTTTAAGTGCTCCAACCAAAAGACAGACTGGCTGAATGGATACAAAAACAAGACTCAGATATATAACTTCAGACCTAGAGACACATACAGTCTGAAAGTGAGGGGGTGAAAGAAAGTATTCAATGAAACTCGAAATCAAAGAAACATGGGAGTAGCAATACTCAAATCAGACAAAATAGGCTTTCAATTAAAAAAAAGATCACAAGAAACAATGACAGATGCTGTATTATGATCAAAGGATCAATCCAAGAAGATATAACCATTGTAAATATTACCAACACAGGAGCAACACAATATAAGGCAACTGCCAATAGCATAAAATAAGAAATCAAAATAAACAAAATAATAATGGGGGACTTTGACATGACTCATATCAATGTACATATCATCCAGACAGAAAATCAATAGGGAAACCCGGGCTTAAAATATGGTAGACAAGATAAACTTAACTGATGTTTATAGAACATTCCAGCCCAAAGCCACAGATATATATTCTTCTCAAGAACACATACACATGTGACATTCTCCAGAACAGATAACATCTTGTGGCATAGTACTTTAAACATTCTCTTTGACCACTATACTATGAGACTAGACATCAACTACAAGGGAAAAAAAAGCAGCAAAAGCCACAACATCCTGGAAGCTAAACACCCTGCTACTAAACAGCAAATGGATCATTGAAGAAATAAAAGAGGAATCAAAAGATACTTAAAGATAAGTGACAATCAAGAAGAAACAATCCAAAACCTATGGGATATAGCAAAAGAAGTTCTGAGAGGGAAGTTTATAGCAATACAGGAAAAAAATTAAAATAAAATAAACAACCTAAGCTTATACCTAAAACAACTGGATTATGAAGAACAGAAGAAGCCCAAAACTAGTAGATGGAAAGAAATCATAAAGGTTAGAACAGAAATTAATAACATGGAGATAAATAAAACAATTGAGAAGATCAATGAAACCAAAAGTCGGTTCTTTGTAAAGATCAACAACATTGATAACGTTTAGCCAGACTCATGGAGAAAAAAAGAGGGATAGGGTTCAAATCAATAAAATTAGAAATGAAAAAGGTGAAGATATACCTGACATCACAGAAATGCAAGGGATCATAAGTGACTACTGTAAGCAACTATGTTAATAAAATGGACATCCTAGAAGAAATTAACCGATTTTTGTAAACCTACAACCTACCAAGAATGTACCAAGAAGAAATAGAAAACATGAATAGGCCAATTACAAGTACTGAAGTGGAAAATGTGATTTAAAAACTTCCTAAAAACAAAAGTCCATAACCTGATGGCTTCATGGCAAATTCTGCTGAATATTCAGAGAAGAGATAACACCAATCTTTCCAAACTTTTCAAAAAAATTGCAGAGAAATAAATACTCCCAAGCTCATTCTATGAGACCACCATCACCCTGATAATCAAACCAAATGTACTTCAAAAAAAGAATATTATAGGTCCATTTCACTGGTGAAAAATAGATATAAAAATTTTAGAAAAGTATTAGCAAACACAATTTGACTATATATTAAAAGGATCATACACTGTAATCAATTTATCCTAGGGATGCAAGTCTTCTTCAATATCCACAAATCAATCATTGTTGTATACCACATCAAAAAACTGAAAAATAAAAAACACAGTATCATTTCAATGGATGCAAAAAGATCTGTGAAAAAAATCAAAATCCATTTCTGATGTCATAAAAAAAATTGACAAAGGGTAAATAGAAGGAACTTACCTCAACATAATAAAAGCCATATGGTACAAACCCACAGCTAACATCAATTCTCAATGGTGAAAAACTGAAAACATCTCCACCAGGACCCAGAACAAGACAAGAATGTCCACTTTAAGCACTGTTATTTGACATAGTTTTAAAAGTCCTAGACATGGCAATCTTAGAAGAAAGAGAAATTAAAGAATCCAAATTGTAAAAGAAGAAGTAAATCCATCACTATTTATAGATGACATGATATCATACCTAGAAAATCCTAAAGACTCCAACAGAAATTTTTGGAGCTCATCAATGAATTTGGCAAATTTGCAGGATATAAAATTAATACACCGATGTCTTCTTCATTCATAACAATTAAAGATAAGAAATAGAAATTAGGGCGGAGATCCCATCGTGGTGCAGTGGTTAACAAATCTGACTAGGAACCATGAGGTTGTGGGTTCTATCCCTGGCCTTGCTCTGTGGGTTAATGATCTGGCATTGCCGTGAGCTGTGGTGTAGGTTTGTAGGTTGCAGATGCGGCTCAGATCCTGTGTTGCTGTGGCCCTGGCATAGGCCGGGGGCTACAGCTCCTATTCGACCCCTAGCCTGGGAACCTCCATATGCCGTGGGAGAGGCCCAAAGAAATAGTAAAAAGACCAAAAAAAAAGAAATAGAAATTAGGGAAACCATTACATTTTCCATCACATTGAAAAGAAGAATATACCTAGGAATAAACCTAACTAAAGAGACAAAGTATCTGTACTCTGAAAACTATAAGATGCTGACAAAAGAAATCAAGATGGAACAAACAGATGGAAAGATATACTGTATTATTTGATTGGATGTGTCATATTATCAAAATGAATATATTATCCAAGGCAATATACAGATTTAATGTGATTCCCTAACAAATTACCAATGATATTTTCCCAGAAATAGATAAAAAAATGTAAAACTTGTATGAAAACCAAAAGACCCTAAATAGACAAATCAATATTGAAAAAGAAAATAGGGGGACTTCCTATCATGGCTCAGTGGTTAGCAAACCTGACTAGCGTCCATGAGGACATGGGTTTGATCCCTGGCCTCCCTCAGTGGGTTAACTATCCACGGTTGCTGTGAGCTGTGGTCACAGACCTGGCTTGGATCCCACATTGCTACGGCTCTGGCATAGGCTGGCAGCTACAGTTCTGAATGGACCCCTAGCCTGGGAACCTCCATATGCTATGGGTGAAGCGCTAAGATAAAAAGACAAAAAATAAATAAAAAATAAAATTGGACCTGAAGGAATCAGTCTATCTGGCTTTAGACTATAGTGCAAAGCTATAGTCGTCAAACCAGTATGATACTAGAACAAATACAGAAAGTGCCTAATCTCTAAAATATAGGAACAACTCATACAATTCAAAAATAACACAACCCAATCAAAAAATCGGCAGAAGATCTAAATACATGTTTTTCCAAAGAATCCATACAGATGGCCAGTAGGCACATGAAAAAATGCTCAATATCACTAATTGTTAAATGAATGCAAATCAAAACTGCATAGAGCTACCACCTCACACCTGTCAGAATGGCCACCAAACAACAAGTACTGGGGAGGCTATGCAGAAAAAGAAACCCTCAATTTCTGTTGGTGGAAATGTAAATTGTTACAACCACCATGGAAAACAGTGTAGAGGTTCCTCCAATAACAAAATATAAAAGTACCATATGATCTAACAATCTGACTCCTGCACAAATATCTGGACAAACTTACAATTAAAAAAATATACTTGCATCAATATGTTCATAGCAACACTATTCACAATATCCAAGAAATGGAAACAAACTAAATGTCAATTGACAGATTAATGGAGTAAGATGTGGTTCATGTATACAGTGGAATTTTATTCAGCCATAAAAAAGAATGAAAACTCTCCTTTGCAACAACACAGATGCAAATAGAGATTCTCATACACGTGAGGTAAGTTAGAAAGAGAAAGAGATGATATCAGTTATATGTGCAATATAAATATGGCACAAGGGAACCTATGTATAAAATAAAAACAGTCTCACAGACACAGAAAACAGAATTGCGGTTGCCTTGAGGGAAAGGGGAGGAAGTGGGATTTACAGAGAATTTGGGTTTGTTATATGCAAACTATTGAATTTAGAATGGATAAGCAGTGAGGTTCTACTGCGCATCACAGGGAATTTTATATATATATATATATGACTGGATCACTATACTATACAATAGAAATTGACACAATGATGTAAATCAAATATACTCTCATAAAAAATAGCATATAACCATTTAAATATATATGCACATAACTGAACATTTAAATGCCTGAACCAAAAATAGACATACCTCAAGAAATAGACAATTCAATAATACTTAGTTGGAAACTATAATATTTCATTTTCAATAATGTATATATTAACCAGAAGAAACACCAACAAAGAAAAGAAAGATTTGAACAATATTATAAAATATTTAAACATAATGGATATTTTGAAACACTCCAATCAACTGAGTATTCTTCTTAAGAACACATCCTGTAGAAGAAATCATATGCTGGTTCATAAAGTGAACCTGTGGGAGTTCCTGTTGTGCCTCAGCAGTCACAAATCCAACTAGTATTCATGAAGATGTGGGTTCAATTCTTGGCCTCATTCAGTAGGTTACGCATTCATCATTGCCATGAGCTGTGGTGTAGGTCACAGATGTGGCTCAGATCTGGCACTTGTGGCTGTGGTGTAGGCAGCAGCTGCAGCTCTAATTCAACCCCTAGCGTGGAAACCTCCACATTCCACAGGAGAAGTTCAAAAAGCAAATAAATAAATAAATAAATAAATAAATAAATAAAATTAAATAAAGAGAACATGAATAAATTTAAAATGACAAATAATGGCATATACAAAAGTATATTTTCAAATAAAAATATAATAAAATTAGAATTTTTTTCCATTTTTTTCTTTTTTTTTCTCTTTTTTATGATTTTTTTTTATTTTTTAAATTGTTTTTTTCTCCAATACAATTTTTTTTTCTATTGTACAGCATGGTAAGCCAGTTACACATAATGTACAGATTTTTTTCTCACATTATAATGCTCCGTCATAAGTGACTAGACATCGTTCCCAGTGCTACACAGCAGGATCCCATTGCTAATCCATTCAAAAGGCAATAGTTTGGATCTATTAACCCCAAGCTCCCAATCCATCCCACTCTCTCTCTCTCCCCCTTGGCAACCACAAGTCTATTCTCCAAGTCCATGATTTTCTTTTCTGTGGAAAGGTTCATTTGTGCCTTATATTCAATTCCAGATGTAAGTGATATTATATGGTATTTGTCATTTTCTTTCTGGCTTACTTCACTCAGTATGAGAGTCTCTAGTTCCATCCATGTTGCTGCAAATGGCATTATTTTGTTCTTTTTTATGGCAGAGTAGTATTCCATTGTGTATATATACCACATCCTCCTAATCCAGTCATCTGTTAATGGAGATTTGGGTTGTTTCCATGTTTTGGCTATCGTGAATAGGACTGCAATGAACATGTGGGTGCATGTGTCTTTTTTTAAGAAAATAATTCAATAACAAAATTTGAGGAAATTCACAAATACTATGTAATTAAGCACATACCTAACTGATCAACTGGGAAAAGTACAAATTGCGAGAAAATTATAATGCATTATGAAATGTACAAAAACATAGACAAAACATACCCAAACTTAGGGAATTCAACAAGCCACTATTAGGATGGAAATTTATACCTGTAAGGCTTCTATTTTAAAAAAAGAAAAACCTCAATCACCCAGTTTTTCAGTTTAACACAGTAAAATGAAGGGCAAACTAAACTGTCCATAAAGGGATAAATGAAATAATAAAAATTAGAGTAGGAATTAATGAAATAGGAATATGAAGTAATAGAAAATATATAACAAAAAATTGGCTTTTAAAAAGGTTTATTGTGAATAGTGCTACAATGAATATGTGGGTGCATGTGTCTTTTTTAAGTAGAGTTATATCTGGATATATGCCCAAGAGTGGGATTGCTGGGTTTTATGGTAGTTCTATGTATATTTTTCTAAGATACCTCCATACTTTTCTCCATAGTATTTGTACCAGCTTACATTCCCACCAACAGTGCAGGAGGGTTCCCTTTTCTCCACACCCCCTCCAGCATTTGCTACTTGTGGACTTATTAATGATGGCCATTCTGACTGGTGTGAGGTGGTATAAGCCAGAAAGAGCAAGACAAATACCATATGATATCACTTATATCTGGAATCTACTATATGGCACAAAGGAATCTTTCCCCAGAAAGGAAAATCATGGACTTGGAGAATAGACTGTGGTTGCCAAGGGGGCGGGGAGGGACTGGGAGGGACTGGGAGCTTGGGGTAAATAAATGCAGAATGTTGCCTTCAGGATGGATTAGCAATGGGATCCTGCCGTGTAGCACTGGGAACTCTCTCTAGTCACATATGATGGAACAGATTAGGAAAAATATATATAAATAAATGATTAAAAATAAACAAGAAGGTTTAAAAATATCCGAACATTTAAAGTGCATCAAACGAGATCAAAATTGGAGATGATACTAAGTTACTAAAATCAGAAATGAAAAGAGGAACATTAATTCTGAATTTTCAGAAATGAAAAGTTTTAAAAGAATGCTATAAATAAGTATATATCAATGAATTAGATAATTTAGTTGAAATGTCCACATAATAAAAACTGTTGATACTGACCCAGTAAGATATGTAGGAGGTAGGGGCAAGACTGCAGAGGTATAAGATATGGAGTACTCTTTTTCTGACAAATACATTGAAAATATATCTACATGTAGAACAATTCTCACAGAACATCTACTGAATGCAGTCAGAAGATCTCAGAATTCTAAAAGGGCAAATAATCCTCCAATTACCTAGGTCAGACAAAAGAGAAGAGAGAGAGGGAAAGAGAGAAAGGAATCAGGATAAGAACAGTGCCCCTGGGAGGGACCCGTGAAAGAGGAATGGTTACTGAATAATGGGAAGCCCCACACTTGCAGAGAGAACACCTAGGGCAGAAAGGGGGTTTGAAGTCTTGGAGTAGACCGCAGCAATAGGTTTATGGAGGGAAAACTGGAGAAAGACATGCAAAATTTTTGGTTCCACTGCCCAGCACACCAGAGACATTGACCAGTGAGGTGGGTGGGGGCAGGACGCTGAGTCTCAGGCTTTGGAGCTCAGATTAGGGGGAGTACTTGGATTGGCTGCAAGGAGACAAACTGAGGGAGCTAGGGTGGGGTCCCCATAATTGAGGTAACTGAAAAGAAGCTTGGGCCTTCCAGAGAGGCAAAGTGCCATTATTGCTGGGCATGAGAGGGAGACCCAAGACCACCAGAGGTGTTTCTTTCTCCATGTACAGGCTCAACCCATAAGGGCACCACTTGCATGAGCTCCTGGTGTGGGTGCTATCCACAAAGTCATCTGGAACACTAGAATTTGGAGCAGGTAACTGCCTCCACAGAGGGTCTCATGAGTGGGTCACTGTCTGCTCCTTTCTTTGCAGGAATACACAAGGCCCATTCCTTGAATTGCCCCCAGTGGACCTCCAACTGCAACAAGGCACTAACCATTTCCTGGCCTCTTCAGGGAACCTGAAATTCTTGCTTCCACCACTCCCAGGGAGCCTTTGACTGAGTACCAACCACTGCCCCTGAATCCCTGAGACCTTGATCTTGAAAGGCTCTCTGCTGCCACTTCCAGGGGAACTGAGAGTGGGACTTCCAGGGGAACTGAGAGTGGGACTTGACCACTGACTCTGACTCCCTGGGAGCTCACAAGGCTCTCTACTGCCATTCCTATTGACCTCTCTTGGTGTGTTTGATAGCTGCTACTCCTAGTGGGAACTTCAGGACCAGGCACCAGTGGCCGCATCTGCACATTTCTACCACGTCACTAATAGGCAGCACATGCTGAGAAAAGAGACAGTGGATATCCATACTTAAAACAGCCCTGTGATTAAGGAGGAAGAGTTTAAATCTCTCCTTTCAACTGTGTGAACAACAGGTTTACTCCTCAGCTCTGAGCCTAATAAATTTAGCACTGGTGAAACATATGAAGGGAAATGGAGTGTCTCTGCTCCTGAGAAGTGTCTGGTTTGAGTAACTGTGGACTTTGCAAGAATATGAGCTGCCTCCATAAATCCCATAGTGGGCCTATGAACACAAATACTACAATCCTGACTAATGACCTCAGGTGATCTGTACTGAGGTCAAAACTGTCTGTGATACACCAGAAAACAGTGCCAAAACAGTGTCTCTTGAGCCCTCATAAGGAGTAAAATGTGAGACAACATAGCACAATCAGAGGTAAACAGTGCCAGGAGAGGAATACTCAGTGGCTCCTTATCCAGTGGGAATGCTGCAAACTTACCTATCACACAACACATAAGAAACACAGCTCAGTTACTGATCTTGGGCTCCTACTTCAACAAGTAGAGAGAAGAACTTACCCTTTATAGGGCAATGATAACCACAGAGAAAACTGGAGGCCCAGGTCAATATCCAGTGCAGGTTTGGGTCATTGCAACAAGCACACCTCCTATCAAGGGGATAAAAGCAAATATATGTTAAGAAAAGAGGTGACAGTCTGCCTAAAGTCATATTGAACCAACAGCCACCTCTGAACACACCACTTGACATGGCTCTGACCACCAGAGGGACAAGAGAAAGTTCAACTCACCAGTGGAAAGACACCAGTCCCTTTGACTAGGATGTCTGCACAGTCCCTGGGCCACCCTTACACACTAGGAAGAAGACATGAGAAACAGAAACCCTACAGCCTGTGGAAAGGGGAACACAATCATAAAAAGTTAGACAAAATTAAATGGTAGAGAAATATGTTTCAGACAAAGGAGCAAGATAAGAGCCCCCCACCCACCAACCCAACTGAATGAAAAAGGGATGGGCAATCGACCTGAGAAAGAATTCAGAGTACTTATAGAATGGACGATTCAACATCTTTGAAAAAATTAGATGCACAGATAAAAATGTTATAAAAAATGATTAACAAAGAGCTGGAAGATTCAAATAACAAGGAAAAAAAGAATAATTTTATGTCTAAAATGAAAGATGCACTAGAATAAATCCATGTTTGAATAACTGAGGCTGAAAATGAATTAGAGAGATGGAAGACAGAGTAGTGGAAATCATGGCCATGGAAAAGAATTAAAAAATGAAAAGAAATGAGGACATTCTAAAATACCTCTGGAACAACATTAAACATACCAACATTTGCATTATAGGCATCTCAGAAGAAGAAGAGAGAAAAGACCTGAGAAAATATTTGATGAGATTATAGCAGCAAACTTCCCTAATATGGGGGGGAGAAAACACTCAGATTGAGGAAGCACATAAAATATGATACAGGATAAACCCAAGGAGAAACATATCAAGATACATAATAATCAAACTGACAAATGATAAATATGAAGAAAATGTATTAAAAACCACAAGGGAAAACTGACAAAAAGCATAGAAGGAAAACCCCATAAGTTTATAATTTAATTTCCCAGTAGAAACACTACAGGCCAGCAGAGAGTGTAAAGATATATTTAAATAATGAATGGGAAAAAACTTCAACCAAGAATACTCTAACCAGCACGGCTCTTATTCAAATTTGGCAGAAAAATCAATAACTTTAAAGATAATCAAAAGCTATAAGAATCCATCACCAAGCTATCTTCAACAAAAGCTAAAGGAAATTATCTAGGTTGAAAACAAACAAACAAACAAACAAACAAACAAAAATAAAAGAAGAAGAAGACCATAACTAGAAACAGGAAATTTATAAATGTGAAAGTTTACCAGGAAAAGCAAAAATAAAATCAAAGTAGGAAGTCATTCACAGGCAAATATGATATCGAAACAAGAAATCACGAGAAGGGGAAAGGATGAATGCAAAATATTGAAAAAACATCTGAAATTAAAAGACCATAAACTTAAAATAATTTTCTATCCATACAGAATGCTAATTCAAAACCTCATGAGAATGACAAACCAAAAAACTACAACTGACACACTCATAAAAAAGAAAAAATAATTTAATGCAACACTAAAGATTGTCATTAAATCATAAGAGAAGAGAACAAAAGAGCAAGGGAAGAAAAAACACCTAAAATAACAATCCAAAACAATTAAGAAAATAGCAATAAATACATACTCATCTGTAATTGCATTGAATGTAAATGGATAAATGCTCCAAACAAAAGACAGAGACTCGCTGAATGGATGCAAAAACAAGACCCCTATGTATGGTGTCTACACAAGGTCCATTTCAAATCTGGGGACAAATACAGACTGAAGGGGAAGGTATGGAAAAGATATTCCAGGCAAATGGAAATTTACCAAAAAAAGGTGGAGTAACAATAATCATATCAGATAAAATAGGCTTGAAAATAAAGAATATTACAATTGTTAAAATCTAAAAAGACAAAGAAGGACACCTGTTAATGATGAATGGATAAATCCAAGAAGTTACAACAATTGTAAATACATATTCACCCAATATACAAGCGCCTCATTCTATAAGGCAACTGCTAACATCCACAAAAGGAGAAATCAACAGTAACACAATATTAGTGGGAGAATTTAACCCTCTACTTTCTGCAATGGACAGATCATTCAAACAGAAAATCAATAAAGAAACATAGGCTTTAAATAACACAATATACCAGACAGACAATTGATATTTATAGAATATTTCATCCCAAAGCAGCAGAATACATTTTCTTCTCAATAGCACATGGAATGTTCTCCAGGATATATCACATTCTGGGCCAAAAATCAAGCTTAACAAATTTGAAGTCATATCCAGCATTTTCTCTGACCACAATGCTATGAAACTAGAAATCAACCACAAGAAAAAAATACAAAAAAACAGAAACACGTGGAGGCTAAACAATACACTACTAAACAACTAATGAATCACTGAGGAAATCAAAGAGGAAATTAAAAAAATACCTAGATAAAAATGACAATGAAGACACAAAGGTCCAAAACCTTCAGAGCAAAAGCAGTTCAGAGGGAATTTTATAGCAATACAAAAAACAAGAAAAATCCCAAATAACCTAACCTTACAACTAAAGCAACTAGAGAAAGAAGAACTAATAATATCCAAAATGAGCAGGAGGAAGAAATCATAAAGATCAGCTCAGAAATAAATGATATAGAGATTAAGAAACAATAGAAAAGATCAATGAAACTAAAATCTGGTTCTTTGGAAATATTAACGAAATTAATGAATCTTTAGGAAGATTCATCAAGAAGTTGTGAGAGCTCAAATCAATAATATTATACAAGAAAAAGGAGAAATTACAACTGACAGCACAGAAATATAAAGTATCATAAAAGAATACCACAAACAACTATATGGCAATAAAGTGGATAATCTAGAAGAAATTGCGAAGTTCTTAGAAAGACACAACCTTCCAAGACTGAACCAAGAAGAGAAAGAAAATATGAATTAGCCAATCGCAAGTTCTGAATGTGAAACTTTGATTTAAAAACTTACAAAAAAACTGAAGTTCTCATTGTGGCTTAGTGGGTATGGGCAAGATGTATTCTCTGTGAGGATGTGGTGGGTTTGCTCCCTGGCCTTGCTCAGTGGGTTAAGGAGCAGGCATTGCTGTAAGTTGCAGCATGAGTTGCAGATACAGCTGTTGACATGGCTGTGGCATGGTCCTAGCTTCAATTTAAATTTTACCCCTGGCCCAGGAACTCACATATGCTGCTCTAATCCCATAAAAAGATAAAAGATAAAAGAAAAAAACTTTCAAAAAAAACACAAAAGTCCAGGCTTAACAGAAGAATTCTATCAAAAATTTAGATAAGAATTACTACCTATCCTTCTGAAACTCTTCAAAAAATTTTCAGAGGAAGACTCCCAAACTCATTCTTTGAGACACTGTCCCATGATACCAAAAGCCAGGCAAATATATCTTAAAAAAAAAGAAATTATAGGCCAATATCACTGACATTGATGCAAAAATCCTCAACAAAATATTATCAAACTTAATCCAACAATATATTAAAAGGATAATACAACATGATCAAATTTTATTTATACCAGAGATGCAAGGTTTCTTTAATACACATAAATCAATCAATGTGATGCCTGACATCAACAAACTGAAGAAAGGGAGTTTCCACTGTGGTGCAATGGGGTTTGTGGCATCTCTAAGCTCCTAAACACAGGTTAGATCCCCAGCTCAGTACAGTGGGTAAAAGGATCAGGCATTGCTGCAGCTGCAGCTTAGGCTGCAACTATAGTATGGATCTGTTCCCTGGCCCAGGGACTCTACATGCCACAGGGTAGCTTAGAAAATACATGCATATGTACATACATACATACAAAAATACATAAATACATAAAACAAAAAAGAACCTGAAGAATATAAACCATATGATAATCTAACAGATGTAGAAAAATCTTTTGACAAAATTCAACACACACATTCGATAAAAGCTCTCTAGAAAGATAGATGTTGCTGTGATTTATACCAAAGAGAGTTCTGTATAGACTTCATCTAGGAGTTTAGGAGTCCTTATGCTTAGTTCTTTAATCCAATTTTAGGTTATTTTTGTGTATGGTATTAGAGACTGTTCTAATTTCACTTTTTACATGAAGTTGTCCAGTTTTCCCAGCATCATTTATTGAAGAAGCTGTCTTTTGTCCATTGTATATTCTTGCCTCCTTCATTATAGATTAATTGACAATAGGTGTGTGGGTTTTTTCCTGGGCTTTTCTATGTTGTTCCATTGATGTATATTTTGTGTTTTTGTGACCATGCCATACTGTTTTGATGACTGTATCTTTGTGTTAGGGTTTAAGTCAAGGAGCCTGACTGCTTCACCTCTGTTTCTCTTTCTCAATATTGCTTTTGCTCTTTGGGGTCTTTTATATCTCCATACAAATATATCAAATATTTCCAAATTTAATTTATGAGGCAAGTATTTCCCTGATACCAACATGAAGGCAAAGAGAAAACTACAAACCAATATATGGTTTAAATATTGAGGTAAAATAATTTAAAAAATTGTAATTTATATCCACGTTAGGGAACATTAGACAACAAAAATAAATAAATATCACCCAAATGGAAAGGAAGAAGAAAAATAATCTCTATTTATACCTGATATAATATTACATATTGAAAATCCTAAAGAACTCACTAAAAATAATTTGAAGTAATAAATGACCCCAGCAAGGTTACAGGATGCAACATCAAAATACAAAACTTTATTCTGTTTGTATATACTAGCAATAAAAAACCTGAAAACTAAATTAAAAAAACAATTACATTTATAATACCATCAAAATATAAAATATTTAGAAACAAATTTAACCAAAAAAATGTGAAATATGTTCATATAAGTTAATGAAACATTATTGAAATACATTAAATAATACCTAATTAAAGGTTAATGAATCCATTTATTACCCATGAAATTAATCAATACAAAATGAAATTGTTGCTTTTGTTCAAACTATACATGAAATAATTTAACTCTAAATGATTAAAGATGTAAATATTAGAAGTAAAATTATAAAGCTCTAAGAAAATATAACTCTTATAAAGTAATATCGTTGATATGATAAACTCCACCAAAATTGATCTATACAGTCTATTTCAAAATGAAGCTGGCTTTTTTTTTGTAGGAATTTACAGCTTATCCTAAAATGAATATAGAAATATATAGAGCCCAGAATAGCAAAAATTTTTGAAAAAAGAAAAATGTTGGAGGGCTTACCTTTCTCCTATTGAAAACCTGTTGAAAATCTATAGCAATCAAGACACCAGCAGTTTTGAAAAATATACTAAGATGATTATTGTGAAGAGAATAGTGTTAAAACAGTTAGATATTCATATGCAAAATAATAAAAGTGAGGCCCTTCCTCAAATCATACATGGAAAATTAACTGAAAATGATCAAGGATAGCTCTTAAAGAAAATTTGGAAGTAAATATATATAGCCTTGGTTTGGAAAAATTCTTCAAAAATATAACCCCAAAAGTATCAAAAACAAAAGATAAAATAGATAAAATTGAACTTCAACAAGATTATAGAATTTGTGCTTCAAAATATACCATCAATAAAATGAAAAGACAAACAAGAGAATAAAAGATATTTGCAAATTATATCTAATTATACTTGTATTTAGAATACATAAATAACCCTTGCTATCAATGATAAAAATGAAAATACATTTAAATGAGAAGTATCGATTTTCCAAAGACATACAAATGGCCCATAAGCCTATGAAAACTTTCTTAACATCATTAGTCATTAGGGAAATGAAAATAAAAACCACAGTGAGATATCTTATTATAACAATCAGGGTGGCTATATATATTTTTTTTCTTTTTCTTTTTCTTTTTATGGCTGTGTCTATGGCATATGGAAATTCCTGGGCCAGGGGTCAAATTAGTGCTGCGGCTGTGGCCTGTGCCATGGCAGCAGGGCAACAATGGATTCAAGCTGCATCCATGTCTATGCCGCAGTTTATGGAAATGCTGGATCCTTAGCCCGCTGTAGCAGGCCAGGGATTAAACCCTCATCCTCACAGACACAGCACTGGGTCCTTAACCAGCTGAGCCATAATTGGGACTCCCTATATATTTTTAATTTAGATGAAAATGAAAATAAGTATTAGGAAGTTAAAAAAAATGGTTGGTGGTAATAAAATTGTATAGCCACTTCTAAAACAGGGTAAGAATTTCTCATAAAATTGAAGAATTGTTGCCATATAACCTGGCAATTCAAATTCTAGAATCAGAAGAAAAGTCAGGAGAGAGGAAAACATAAGTTCATACAAAAACTCATGCTGAATGTTCATAGCGGGATCATTTACAATAGATACAAAGCAGGAACTACCCAAATTGAATAACTGCAGCAGCAAGTGAACAGCATTAAGTGTAGTTTTGCCTATAAGTTGTTTCTATTATAACACACTTTGCATTTTGGCTTACTAGGTCTTGACTCATAAGGTAAGTGACTTTAAAAAAAAATCGTCTTTATCCAGGTTGTTTTCTGTTCCTCTTTCATAATAGAATCCCTTCTATTTCTAACATAAGACCTAGAGTTATCTTTCTTGTCAGAAGTGTGGATTGCAAGAATTCATCTAGCTTTATTTTGTTCTTCTTTTTTTTTTTTATTCCTCAGTGAGTTCACTTCATTAGTATTTTCAACCTAATCAGGGGCAATAACTCCCAAAATATGATTCAATACCTATATATTATGTTTTCATATGGGGGTTTGCCTACCTCAGGGAAATATCCTCAGGAGTGCCAAATTTTCCTTATGGTAACCTATACTAAATGTCAATAACTCTAAGTCATTTTTTTGTTTTATTTGAATAAATTTAAACTTATCATGATAGATCATAAAAGGGTTTGAGTTGTAAAAAATCTAGTTAATGCTATTTATTTATAAGTATTATACATCCCACTTGTTCATCTCTCAAAAACTCTAAGTTTTAAAAGCTCTTGTTTTCAACCCACAGTGGTCATGAATTTCTTTTTTTCATTTCTTTGTGTAGATAAAACATCTCTGTAAACTGTTGTCAAGTAATGGGGGAAAGAGAGTTGGCCAGAAACTTGTGTCTACCCAGGATGATTCTTAGTAATAGTTATTGCAGTTGGCACACCTGAGCTGAAAATCAGAAGATAAGGAAGTGTCCCTGCTGCAAAGAGATATATCAGCAAGTATACCATTCTGAACCAGTATGCCATTCAGAAGACTGATTTTTGAACCATGTTCCTACACTCAATCAGTAGTGATTGCCTCAATTCCACCTCAATAATGTTCAACAACAGGCTAGGCCACTGATTGCCAATTGTCCATAAAATTGATTTACATGCTCACTACTGATTTTCAGGGACTTCACGTTCTGTAAATTATCCAACAGATCTTCATTAATATTCTTCAAAAGAGTCATATGTCTGCAAGTATCCTACCCTTCACATCAAAACTGTCAAGAAACACCAAGGGATAATCTGTTAAGAAATTTGCCTGCCACAATTTCCTGGATGCTGGAATAGACCCCACAACTCCTGGGTCAGAGATGAAGGACTATATTACAGCACAGCAAGCAGTATGAGAATCAATATGCGGTTTCTAGCTAAATGTCATGGGTGAAATGAAATATAGGCCCAGATAAATGCCTGTACATGTGGAGGCATGTGTTCAAGGAAAGGAATCCTGAGCTTAGGGAGTGTGATTATTTAGCATGCCTGTTGTTTGCTTTTATATGGAAGTGTTACGTTTATCTTAATGGGCAGCAAATGTGGCTGCCCTTCTTCAGAGGGAGATATTATCTCTATATTACGAGGCCATAGCAACACTTCTTTTTGCCTAAAGATATATATATATGTATATATATATATATATATCTTCATTCCCATCCTGTTTACCATAAAGACACCTTTGAAAAGATAGTCCAGAACAATAGGAAATATTGTCTCACTTTCAAGATGTACAGAATTATAACACATTCAAGAGAAATAGTTTATCAGGAATCCATGTGTGTATATTTGTGTATTTTGTATTTATTTAACTTCATCTTTATGAACTTAAATTATATTTCAGAAGAATAGTATGTATTTTGGAAAACTGATAGGAAATATGAACTTTATCATCACTAAAATATAAATAATAAAGTATAAATAATGGCAATCATTTTGATATAAAAGTACCAGTTTGTTGTTGTTGTTGCTAAAACTATTCTTGTAATACATTTCCTGTTTCTTGAACATTTTTTCAACATCTCTTTAAAATCCATATTCTTAAATGAAAAGTAACATAAATTTAGAGTCTATTCAGCATCAATCCATTTTTTAAGTGAGTAAATAGGAAAAATTAGGTTAAATGTGAGGTTGTGATAAAACAAGCTAATGACAAAGAGCGCTGTCTTAGGGAATAAGTACTTGGGTTTTCCTCTAATTTGGCTGTTGTGAACTTTTTCACATATTTCCCCATTTGCGTGGAAATATGGAAAATCTAGCAATAAAAATTCTAGCTATTCACACACGCATATCTATCCATATACCTAGAGAGTATAAGAAAAAAGTTAAATCCATTCCAATAAATTAATATATGAAGGATGTATGCATTCCATTTAGCCGGAAATGTACAGTGACATTAAAACCCTATTTAGATGAATCAATGCTACTAATTCATTGAAGGCAAGAAGATCATCTACATGATCATAAATCCTCATACCTCAAAATAAACCTATTTAAAATTAGACCAAGATATACATGATGTATTTATGTATTGTGTAAATTGGAAAATGAAGAAAAACTGGAAAATGAAGATGAGAGAAATATAAAATGATTTTCAGTTCACATTTTTATGAGTAACATTTTCCTTAGGATAGCAATATAGGAGTACTGAAGGAATAGATAAAATAAAGTGAAAGGAAAATCTTTTCTCATGAAGAGTTTACAAGATTTATTGAAAGAAAAAACAAGAAAGCAGAAACTAAAAGTAATCACAAAGTAATGTAATAACAAAATAATACCATACTAATGTGTACATACTAGGAAGGTTTTTTAAATAGTATTAGATGTAGTTATTATCTTACAGACATTGTCTGTTTTCTATCTATAGAAGCTTCTCAATGTGATTTATGTCCATGATTTGTCTCAATCATTTGTCCTTTTCTTGCTTCCATTTCTTTTCCATGCTTCCACCTCACTGTCTTATTATAGATCTGTTCATTTGAAAATGATTTAATGACATGTAAAGTATATGTCAAATTAAATCTTTTTTCAAATTACTTTTAAATAAAACATGATTTAAAGGTAAATTTTAAATAGATAAAATTTAGTCTTTACCAAAGTTATCAGCTGGGTATCATGCCATTTAATTGAGAGTAAATGTATAACACATCAAATATAAAATTGACTTTATTAAAATTTTACGTTTTATATTTTTTCATAAATATATATATACACAATTGACTTGCGTTGAATAATTTACAAACTTACCCGTACATATGTGTGTGTATTTATGATATATAGATAATTTATATATATATAAATAAATATACATGCAGAAACATTTATTTAAGTATTTATTAGGCCCAAGTTGCTATACTGATTGAGACTTTTAGTAAAAATGAAATATTTGAAAATAAAATGTTTTATTTTATTAGGAAATTACAAAGTATATAGAGTATAATAATAGATATATAACTAACCAATTTAAATAAGCAATTTTTAAACTTCCATGAATTTGACACACATGGATTTAAATACTTCACCTCCATCTTGTGTCTTTCTAGGTGATTCCTAAAATACTTAGATTCAACAATCTTTGAACTTATCAATATGTTCAATCCTTCTGCCACAATAGTTTCCACTTTCCTTCAGGAATTCATACCCTTTCCTCCTTTCTTCTCTCTTACCAAACTCTCCGCTGACTCTCCATTTTTCTGGCTTGGAAATGCCATTACCTTTTTGAAATACAACTCTGCTTAAATTCTTCATAGTAGAATTTGACTGAAGATTAATACATAAAAAATTCAATTTGTTAACTATGAACCTTAAGCCCAGCTTTAATCTTGCTACTAATCAAAATGTCTACAGAGTCCAATCTCTCCCCCTCACCTAGGTGATTATTTTAAAACTTTTTTCTTCTCAAATACTCAAAACTTCCTTCTTTAGCTCTTAGCTTATCAGTTTTGGCTATTTATTTATTTATTTTTATTTTATTTTAAGTATTTATTTTATTTATTTATTTTATTTTATTTTATTTTATTTTCCCACTGTACAGCAAGGGGATCAAGTTATCCTTACATGTATACATTGCAATTAGATTTTTTTTCCCCACCCTTTGTTCTGTTGCAACATGAGTATCTAGACAAAGTTCTCAATGCTACTCAGCAGAATCTCCTTGTAAATCTATTCTAAATTGTGTCTGATAAACCCAAGCTCCCGATCCCTCCCACTCCTCCCTCTCCCATCAGGAAGCCACAAATCTTTTCTCCAGGTCCATGATTTTCTTTTCTGAGGAGATGTTCATTTGTGCTGGATATTAGATTCCAGTTATAAGTGATATCATATGGTATTTGTCTTTGTTTTTCTGGCTCATTTCACTCAGTATGAGATTCTCTAGTTCCATCCATGTTAAACCCATGGGACCTAATCAAACTGAAAAGCTTTTGCACAGCAAAGGAAACCAAAAAGAAAACAAAAAGACAACTTTCAGAATGGGAGAAAATATTGTCAAATGATGCAACCGACAAGGGCTTAATCTCTAGAATATATAAACAACTTATACAACCCAACAGCAAAAAAGCCAATCAAGCAATGGAAAAATGGGCAAAAGACCTGAATAGACTGTTCTCCAAGGAAGATATACAGATGCCAGCAAACACATGAAAAAATGCTCAACATCGTTGATTATAAGAGAAATGCAAATCAAAACTACCACGAGATACCACCTCACACCAATCAGAATGGCCATAAGTAATAAATCCACAAATAACAAGTGCTGGAGGGGCTGTGGAGAAAAGGGAACCCTCCTACACTGTTGGTGGGAATGTAAACTGGTACAGCCACTATGGAGAACAGCTTGGAGATACCTTAGAAATCTATCCATAGAACTTCCATATGACCCCGCAACCCCACTCTTGGGCATCTATCCGGACAAAACTCTACTTAAAAGAGACACATGCACCCGCATGTTCATTGCAGCACTATTCACAATAGCCAGGACATGGAAACAACCCACATGTCCATCGACAGACGATTGGATTCGGAAGATGTGGTATATATCCACAATGGAATACTACTCAGCCATAAAAAAGAATGACATAATGCCATTTGCAACAACATGGATGGAATTAGCTTATCAGTTTTAATCTAGTATTTATCTTATAATATTCATCATAATGACCCAACTAATGATATTTTTTCAGATCAAATCTTAATTTTTGTTTTATGTAGTTTGATTTCTTCCTTTTAAATACATTATCCTCAGATATATTGAATGTTAAGTAGTGTTAAACATTCATAGGAAATAATTTGAGTAATTCATTCTTATGATGATATAGATTAAACCATATGCTAAAGGATATTTAAATAGTGATATAAGAAAAATTAAATTATGTAAGAATTGTCTTAGCATAATGAAAAATACTCTATTTTTATAATGGACTAAAGCTTGAAATTGGTTTTTTGAGATAGAATGAATAGAGATAAATTTGAACTTCCACATCTTTAATATGAAACATAACGTGAAGAAATCTGAGAGTATATGAGAAGAGAAAAACCTCATTTTTTTTTTTGTGTTGGGCCTCTCTTACAGAATATGGAGGTTCCCAGGCTAGGCATCTAATCCGAGCTGCAGCCACCAGGCATATGCCAGAGCAACAACAGTGTGGGATTGGAGCTGCGTCTGCAACCTAGACCACAGCTCATGGCAACGCCGGATCCTTTACCACTGAGCAAGGCCAGGGATCGAACCTGCAACCTCATGGTTCCTAGTTGGATTTGGTAACCACTGCACCATGATGAGAACTCTGAAAACCTCACATTTTTTACAGAGAGAAATATAAGACCTCATGTAAAAAGAACTGGAAATATATAAATAGCTGATTTTATTTGAAGAAAATAAATTATCTTCATATTTAATTAATAAATTCTAAAATGTGTACTTCACTGTAGACAAAGTAGAAATTTTCTTTTTTTTAATACTCATTCTCATGATAAAAGTCAATGACCAATCTAATACTGATTTGTGCAGGCCAGAAACCTAGTAAATAGGTAGGGCAGGTCAAGTGAAGGTAAGAAAAAGTCAAGGTAAAAACCAAAGGCAATTCTTGATCTACACCCCTTAAAATTTTCAGTAACATCCTACTGAAGATAAAAATGCATGTATTAATTTCCTATGGATTCTGTAACAAACTATTCACAAGCTATTCGCAAACTCTGATAGTTTCAAAAATAAAAATATATGTTCTCACAGTCCTGGAAGGTGATGCTCTCAAATCAGTGGGTTGGTAAGGTTGTGCTCCCTTTGAAGGATTTTATAGAAGAGGCTTCCTCCCCTATTGAAGCTTTTGGTAACTCCAGCTGTACATTGCTTGGTGACAGCATGACTAATCTTCCTCCATCTTCACATGGCTTTCTCTTCTGTGTGTTCTTCCCTTCTCTAAGGACACATATTGGATTCAGTGTCCAGTTTATCTAAGATGATCATATCTCAAAATCTTAATTAAATTTATCTGTATTGACTTTTTTCCCATATAAGGTCATACTCACAGGTTCCACATAGAAACATATTGCGGGGTGTCATCATTCAATGCAATACAATAGATATAGTTCTATACAGCATTCTTAGTTATATGTCTAATTTAAGCAGATATGTATATAGTGTAAAATTGTATCTTTCTTGTATAAAACTACAAAATTCAATTGTAGAAGAAAAATTCCACAATTGACTTATATAGTGGACACAACAAAATGGACTTCCTTTCAAATCCCATTGAGGAACAACTGTGTTGGAGATAGGACTAGTATGAGATTTCTCAGTGAGTCTCTTGAATCTGCCTTCAATGTACCTCAAAATTGACCATTTCTTCTCAAGTCTTCACACTAAAACCCAAAATGTCACCACCCCTTACCTGGATTATTGCCTGTTTATCTCTCATTCCAGCCTTCTCTCCACATAGTAGCTTATGTGATACTGTTAAAATTAACTTATATCAGGTTGCTTCTCTGCTCAAAAACCTCTCCTTCATTCCCCTCATCACTTAGAGAAAAAGACCAAATATCTTTCAGTGACCTTCAAAATAAAAGTGCTCTAGCCATACATTTTGCTCCTTCATTTTATTTCATACTTAATTCAACTTACCTTACATTCTTTTTAATTCACACTTGCTCTCTCAATATTTCTGGAATATATAAGAAATTCCTCTTTCTCAGAGACTTTGTAGTCAATGCTTCCTTTTGCTGGAATACTTTTTCCCTTATAGTAATATAATTTACTCACTGATCCTTATTTTGTCTTTGTTCAACTACATTAACTATCAAGTTAATTATAGCCACTTTCAACAATTGCTTATCTCCTTAATACTAAATATTTTTTTAATGTATTAAGTATATTCTAATGTTGATGGTGTCTCTTCTCTCTCTCCACAACTATATGAAGGTTACATGAAGATAGGCTTTTTGTCTGTTTAATGTGATATTTGTAACCCTGGGTATATAGCATTGCCTCATCTAATGCAGATACTCAATATGATTGCTAAAATAATCAATAGAATATGTCTTATTTTCCATGTGATTACTATAAGAATTGGTAAACATTCAGTTTTGAAGGAAACAATCCTATTCTAACTTGGGGTTAATAGATGCAGACTATTGCCTTTGGAAATGATAAGCAATGAGATCCTGCTCTGTAGCACTGGGCACTATATCTAGTCACTTATGATTGAGCATGAAAATGTGAGAAAAAAAGAATCTATACATGTATGTGTAACTGGGTCACCACGCTGTACAGTAGAAAATTGACAAAAGACTCTAAACCAGCTATAATGAAAAAATAAAAATGATTATATATAGAAAATAACTGAAACTAATTTCAAAGTTCCACCCACATCTCCTAAACCTCCTTGTAACCAATTCTTCCTTCTGAAGTATTGCAAATTCTGAGTGTGTCCATGATTCATTGTAGATTGGTACTATTGAACTATTCTGCTTCCAAAGTGGAGAACAAAGATATAAAACTTAAAGTTTAGCCTGCCAAAATACGCTCTATTTTTTGCCATCTTTAAAGTGCACTCTGGAGTTCCTGCTGTGAAGCAGTGGGTTAAGAACCCTACTACATCAACAGAGGATTAAGATGGTGGAATAGAAGGAATGGAGCTCAACTTCTCTCATAAAAACAAAAAAAAAAAATTCACAACTAAAGACTGAGCACACTTCACCAAAATGGACCAGAAACCTTAAAAAAGATACCCTACTCCAGAAGAAAAAGAGGAGGCCACATCAAGAGGTAGGAGGGGTGATTTCATGATATAAACAACCCCATACCTCCCAGGTGGGAAGCTCCACAGACTGAAAACTAACTGGTTCACAGAGAATCACCTATAGGAGTGAGAGTTCTGAGCCCCACATCAAACCCTCATGTGTGGGGATCTGGCACTGGGAGAAAGAGCCCCTGAGCATCTGGCATTGAAGGCCAATGGGGCTTGTGTGCAGGAGCTCCATGAGACTGGGGGAAATGGAGACCCCATTCTTAAAAGGCACACATGGATTTTCACATGCACTGGGTCCCAGGGCAGAGTGAGGTCTCCATAGGAATCTGGGTCAAATCTGACTGCAGTTCTTGGAGGATCTCCTGGGAAAACAGGGGTGAATGTGGCTTGTTGTGTGGGATGGACATTGAAAGCAAAGCTCTCGGGAATATTCAGCAGCTGCCTTTCTATGGAGGTGGCCATTTTGGGAAAATCTGGCCCCACCCATCAGTCAGTGCTGAGAAGCCCCAAGGCAAACAACCATCCAGGTGGGATCACAGCCCTGCCCCTCAGTAAACAGGCTACCTAAAGACCCCTCAGGCACACAGCTGCATCTAATCCCATCCAGAGGGATTAGAATCCGCTCCACCTGCCAGTGGGCAGCCCCTCCGATCAGGAAGCCTACACCAAGCCCCCATACTGACTTCAACCACAAGGGGGGCAGATATCAGAAGTAAGAGAGGCTACAACTCTAGTACCTGTAAGAAGGTCACCACACCAAAAACCTATAAAAATGAAAAGACAGAGAACTATAACTCAGATGAGGGAGAAAGGAAAAACCCCAGAAAATCAGCTAAGCGATGAGGAGATTCTTGGCCTCCAGGAAGAAGACTTTAGACTGTTGATGCTGAAGACGATGCAAGACATTGGAAATAAACTAGAGGCAAATTTGGATAATTAACAGGAAACACTGACCAAAGAGATACAAGATATAAAACTTAAAGAAGAAGAGATGCAAAATACAATAACTGAAATAAAAATTCACTAGAAGCATCTAACAGCAGAATACAGGAGGCAGAAGAATCAATAAGCGAGGTGGAGGACAGATTCATAGAAATTATGGATGCAGAACAGAAAAAAGAAAAAACACTGAAAAGAAATGAAGAGGGGCTCAGAGAAATCTGGGACAATGTTAAACACACCAACATCTGTATTATAGGGGTGCCAGAAGGAGAAGAGAGAGAGAAGGGGACAGAAAAAATATTCCAAGAGATAATTGCCGAAAACTTCCCTAACATGGGAAAGGATCCACTCACTCGAATCCAGGAAGCACAATGAGTACCACATAAAATAAACCCAAGAAGGAAAACCCTGAGGCACATATTAATCAAACTGACCAAAATTAAAGACAAAGACAAAATCTTGAAAGCAGCTACAGAAAAGAAACAAGTAGCACACAAGGGAACCCCAATAAGGTTATCAGCAGATTTTTCAGCTAGAAACTCTGCAGGCCAGAAGGGAGTGGC
Source organism: Phacochoerus africanus (assembly GCF_016906955.1). NCBI lineage: Eukaryota > Metazoa > Chordata > Mammalia > Artiodactyla > Suidae > Phacochoerus > Phacochoerus africanus. Next base: position 36,784,266 of record NC_062556.1, on the reverse strand, counting down.
ATGGTATACTTAACATGATGGAAGGAAAAAACCTCAAACCAAGATTACTCTACCCAGCAAGGCTCTCATTCAGATTTGAAGGGGAAATCAAAACCTTCACAGATAGGCAAAAGTTGAGAGAATTCAGCAATACTAAACCAGCCTTACAACAAATACTAAAGGAACTTCTCTAGGCAGAAGAGAAAAGACAGCAACAGGAAACCAAAATTTCACAAATGACAAGTCTCACCAGTAAAGATATATATACAGTAAATATACAAAATCATCCATGCACAATTATACCACCAAAATATGAAATCATGAGAAAAGGTGGGTGTAAATGCAGGACAATGGAAATGTACTTGAAATTAAGAGACCAACAACTTAAAACAATCTCATATACATATAGACTCTTATGTCAAAACTTCAGAATAACTGCAAACCAAAAATCTACAATTGATACACAAACAAGGAATCTCTGGAGAAGTAATATATCTCATAGTAAATAAGTGCATAATCCACCATAATGGAGGTCAATTGACATCATTCTTGGAATGCTGAAGTCTTAGAACTGATTCTGATTTCCTCTCCATCAAAGAATTTATGATAATTATAATTAAATAATGCAACTGTATAATTAAATAATACAGTTCTACAACTGTATTATTAATAACCATTTCTCTCCGTGGTAAAATGTAAGGTCTATAAGGTCTTGTTTATCACATCACCTAGAATGGTGTAATGCCTATATTGAAGAATCAATAAGAGGTAACAAATTGTGAGGACATATTTATATAGTTACACTGTTTTTTACCAATTTATGTATTTTATATTTTACTTCTTTTCAGAGGGTGTATTATTTTTGTTATTCTTACCAGTTAAGTTCTTCTTTTTATTATGCTATATAAAATATTTAATGGTATATAAGGCTTTCTTTATAAATTTTAGTTGCATAATATAACAATTTTAATATAATGCTAATTGTTAAAGAAAAAATGAAATGTAATAGATAATACTAAATAGTAATGTTGAAAACCATACAAAATGGGATAAAGTATAGAGTAAATTTCCTATTTGTATCAGCATATTTTCCATTCCACTCCTCCAGAGGGAGTCACTTAATCTGTTTCTTAAGGTCCATGATATAATAATCTGTGTGAATGTAATTGTGTTTAAATGTATGTATTTTATTCTGTAAAAAAAATAAAAATAAAAATAAAAAAATAAAAAAGAACCCTACTGCATCAACTTGGGTTGTTGCAGAGGTGTAGGTTCATTCACCATCCTGGAGCAGTGGATTAAAGGACCGGCATTGTTGCAGCTGTGGCATAGGTCTCAGCTGTGGCTCAGATTTAATTCCTGGCCCTGGAACTTCCATATGCTTTGGGTTCAGCCATTAAAAAAATAATAAAAAAAGAAAGAAAAAACATTCTTATGTGAAGTTTTAATGCTTCAGTAGACTCATCCCAGCCTGAAACAGCGTATTTGCAAAACATAAAAATCAAAGCCAATTATTTGTTCTTCAGGCAACAGATCATAAGTTTCTCTTGGGCTTCTTCTTGTATGCTGATGAAAAAGTGTCACTGCAGTAATAGTAGGTACACTGGAAGCATAAGTCACATACTCATGTAAATTATTACCACATACAGAATTTTCTAGAACCTGACTTTGCATAAGTGACTTCTGATAAACAATAGAATCTTGCTACTACATATACCCAGATTTATGGATTGATCACATGGTATTAGATGATCATGTACTGTTAGGCTATGATTCATCTCTGGTTTCTTGAAATAAGTGACCTGAATAGCTTCAAATCCTGCTATAATGAAAGGAGGAATGCACAGTGAGTGAGATGGACTGATTTCTAATCGCAGTGGAGACATTTTAAAAAATGAAATTCTATCAATAGTGATCATGTTCAGGTTTTACATTGTCATCCCAAGCAGTCTTAGAACAAAGCTGTTTTAGGTATTTTGTCATATCAGTTGGTAAAATAGATGAAATTCCTATTCTTACTCTACTTTCCAGCAGAAAAAATATATATATTCCCATAGACACAATAAATTTATTATAAAACTATTAGATGCAAAAGAACAAAGAAACAAATTCTAGTTTCAATTTCAGACTGACTTTGAGATTACTACGACGATCCATGTCACCTAGGCAACTTTAGCTTGTCCTTCACTCTGGAAGATACAGTTACAACCTGAGGCTACAGTACTATAACTAAATAGGCACTATCTAAGTAAGCCAGTCATGATTAGCCATGGAAGCACCATCATGAGAAACTATGAATCCCAGGAATCAAAGAGAGGAAAACACAGAATAAATATCTCCATCATATGTCCCTGTGAAAATAGCAGAAGTGGTGTACAAAATCTCTCTTTCTTACATTTGCCAAAATTTCATGAATACATCTATTTTGTGGCAGTTAAATAATAGCAAGAACAATAATAAGTGCAAATTAGTGTTGGAAATTCAGTTTGCAACTTTGCCATTGAGGAAGTAATTTTAGAAGAATATTGAATTAGATGGTGCCCAACAAACCATATTATCCCCCACAATTGATTTCAATTATCTTAATATTTACTAGGTATCATGTAGCTCCATATGAACTATCATGCAGGGTCTAGTAGGATAGTACCTGAAGAGTTTTGAGGAGGATATTTCCATAAGAAACATGGGCAGCAGCAGCAATAGGGGACTGACTGTGTAAAATAAGATTTCTCAAAAAAGAAAAAAAAATGTTTGGTCACTCCTGCATTATGCAGGAATTCTCAGTCCAGGGATACAATCTGTGCCACAGGAGAATCCTAGCCACTGCAGTGACAATGCCATATCCTTAACATACTGTGCCACAGGAGAACTCCCCCAAAGAGAAAATTGATTAACGATAATTATGACTGTTTTCCTTACTGATAGAGAAGAAAAACATAAATATATTAAAGAAGAAAATTAAAACTATATTGTGGCACAGTATAGAAACTGGAGATATTGGTATATTCTTATACACTTCTATCTATATGTATACCCACATAAAAATACATGTGCATATGCATACACATATATACATGTATGGAAATGTTTATATGTATTAATTATATACAGTGCATATATATTCCTATATAGGTGTATATGTATGTGTGTATGTGTATATATAAACACACACAAACACACGGTTGACCCTTGAATAACATGGGGGTTAGGAAAACTGAATTTCCATGCAGTCAATAATCCAAATCTAATTTATAGCCAACACTTTGTATCCATGGTTCTGCATCCACAGGTTCAACCAATAATGGATAGTGTAGTAGTGAAATATTTACTATAAAAAAATCCTTTTTAAGTAGACCTGGCAGTTCAAACCAAGTTGTTCATGGATATGTCTACTCATTTTTTTTATTATTCTATAAAGTCTTGTAAGAGATATGCTTTTAGTAGAAACCATACTGTGAATTTTGAATTTTGATCATTTCCCATGCCAGAAATTCTCAGTCTGATCTGATATTCTCTCATGATTCTGGACCTCACCTAAAGTCCACATGTCCCGGTTAGCCAGGCAATTATGAAGGCGAACAATGGAAATACAACCACCCTGGATCCATACAAACATTCTGTTTCTAAATTTCAGAACAGTATTCAATAAATTACATGAGTTATTGAATAACTTTATTATAAAATAGGATTTGTGTCAGATGATTTTGTCTAAGTATAGACTAATGTAAACACAAGTTTTGGACACACTTAAGTTAGGCTAGTCTAAGCTATGATTTCTGTTATTCAGATGTATTAAATGCATTTTTGATTTCTAATATTTTCAAATTATAATGGGTTTATCATGAAGCAAACATATCCTAAGTGAAAGAAGATCTATCTATATCTGTGCATATGTGTGTGTGTGCATATGTACATTCACCTGTTGATATATACCTTGGCTCTGTCCACTGCAAAGAGAGAGGAGAAAAACCTGTGCCCTGATAATGGTTTATAAATAAGTTTCTCCTCTAAAAGGAACCAAGACTTCTTGGAGAAATGTCTGCTTCTAGGGCTGGCGCAAAAAATTAACAAATTAAATGGAATATTTTGTGTGTTTATGTGTGGGCATACACACACACTGCAAAGTAAGGATATCATCAAAAAATGATACAAGCATGTAAAAGTAAAACAAAAGCTAATTTTAAGGGTCTCTGGTGCATCAATACTGGGGTAGTTGAATTATAAAATAAATAATGCTAAGGGGGAATATAACCAAAAACTGAAATTAGGCAATCTTAGTGGAAAAGATGGATATAAATGAGTAAATTAGTTAAAAGTTAGATTAGGAATAAGACAATTTCAGATTCTGTTTTAAAATCTTATGGAGTTTACTTACAACATTAATTTAATATTCTTAAAGCACTCACCCAATGTTAATTTCATGATTATAATCGTTCTAAAAAGTGCATATCAGGATGTCCTTTTGTTAGAAATATACACTCATGTATTCTCGAGTAGTGACATCTTGTCAGTACCTTAACGTTCAGAAATACGGAAGTTATTTGTATTATTCTTACAATTTTCTGTAAGTTTGAAATTGCTTAACATTTAAAAAATAAAAATAAATCTAATTACACAAACTAATGTTCCTTCTATATGTATTTATTGCCATGCAACTTTTATTCTTTATGATTTTAGTCTCATAAAATATTTATAATTAATGCCAATAAATGTTAATTTTACACTAAATATCAAAATCAAATGTACTCTTTAAAATATCCATTTTATACATTTTCTTCTATATTATAAATGTCAAAATATATAAAGGATGAAAAAATTTAGTGTTATGAATACGGATATTTAAAACTAACTAAAATTTTGATGTCTTCTTATTTGGATATCTGATCAGAATACTTATTAAAAATTCACTTAGTTGAGCTTTTATGGAAAAATTATTTCATCTTTCACCTTTTCTTGTGTCTTAATGGACCACTGAGTTACTTTTAACTCTATTTTTCTTCTTTAGGAAATTTAAACACATTTGTTTCTGTTAAACATTATAAAGTCATATTAAAATGTTTATTTACATATTTGTATTATTTTCCTAGAATATTAAAACATCATTATGCCAATAGTCTACTTTTAATTGGCATTCTAAAGTCAGATATTTATTCCAATTTTCTCAAAAGAAAGTATGACCAATAAAATCATACATTGTGCATATTCCCTAATGTCTTCACTTCTCTTATTCCTATTAAACCTTCTTATCTGTTGCTCTATATGTTGCATAATTTAAAGGCTGTTTTAAATATTTACTACTTGTGGAGAGCTAATTCAAGAACAAAACTTCTTTTTAACATTGTGATAGATTTTCAAAAAAAAAATCAAGTTCAATTATTTATAGACTAATTTTCTGTTTGCTGTCTACAGGATGGCAAAGTGAAAAGTTCACAAATTCAGCTAGAAGACACTTGCCTCCTCATATTCCAGGGCACTGACATTTCTTGGTGAACTGACAGTAAATCATAATTCCCCAGGATACTCATTTAACTTTTAGAAGTTGATACAGTAACTTATAAATTTAGTCTCTATTGAATGACCAAGAATTCTGCTTATGGATCATATAAAAAATTATATGGAATGGTTAATAAATAATGCCTCAAAGACTAAATTTAACTGTGGTAAATGTGAACTGCAATTGCTACTGTTATTTCCAATGAACACACATTAATGCTTTAGAGGCTTTAGGGATAACTGTATTTTTCACACCAGACAAATTGTATTTTCATTTCAAACTGTGTCATTATTAGACCTATGGGCAGCTATGAAACATCCTGTAATCTTTGTATCATATGTCACTGCTATTAGGGTTCTACTAGAGTTTTGTTCTTAAAAAAAAGACACCCCCCAAAAAAACTCAACAATTTTGAGGCTGAGAGCATTTTACTTAGAGAAAAAATAGTACACTTAAAAAAAAATTATATTCATGCTTCTGGGATTATATTAAAAGTTGAGATTAATGTCAACAATAGTAGTAAAAACTTTAGTTCATTCATTCTCAGTAATATTTTTGATGGAGAATATGGGCAGAATACAATATTTTACTATTTTTCTGTGTTCAAATAACCAATAAAAATTTATTGAAGTATTTAAATAGTTAAATACATCTAGAGTAATTATATCTATCCTCTACTAAACTAATTTTTTAAATGCAAAATCATTTCTAAAATAATTCACTTTCATGAATTCATAACATACTGGACAAGTATTCTAGATATCTTCAATAACTCATTAATCAATGCTCATCGTTTAAGCTTTAGTGCCTAAATGAAGTAATAATTCAGGTTATCTTTATATGACCATTGGCTTGCAGATTCATCTCTATGTTTTTGCCATGAATTCAGTGCTGTAAGCATTTTTTTAGTCAGTTTCTCAAATTTGCCAGTTTAGATGATACATCTATTGCTTTGCAAATGCCATTTTTTTTTCTCTTAAAAATATATATTCTATTTGGTCAAATTTACTCATCCTTTAAATATCAGCTCAAATCATGTCTTGCTGTAGAAATTTTCTACACAATCTTACATCAGTCCCCAACCCTGTTGGAATTATTTATCTATCCTTTTGAGTTTGTGAATTTTTTTTTAAGTTGGCACATTTAACCCTGATCTAGGGATGTCCTTCTTCTCCTTATCATCATCATGTTTATCATCATAACTCCCACCACATAGATTCCATCCTGAAATATTTAGGTGTCATGCACTGAGCTAAGAGCTTAATGGTGTCTCTCACCTTCCTCTGAATCTTAATTCTGTCTTTTAAAAAACCAATAGATAATCATTATACAACTACAGATGTGATAAATTCATTGAATAATAATAGAAAAATTAAAAACCAATAGACTATTTTTAGAGCAGTTTTACCAAAAGTTATTTGCAAAATACAGAGTCACCATGTACTTCCTCTGCTCTCATACACAGTTTGTCCTGTTATTTACATCGTGTATTTTTTGGTGCATTTATTACAATTGCTGAACACATTTGGTTTAGTTGTTCTTTTTTTTCCATTTAGGGCCTCAATGCAGGGTTGAAGTGGAGCTGCAGTTGCTCACAACACTGTGGGCTCTGAGAGGCATCTGCAACCTACACCATAGCTCAAGACAATGCAGGATCCTTAACCCACTGACCAAAGCCTGGAGTTGAACCCACATCCTGATGGATATTAGTCAGGTTTTTTACCACTGAAGCATAACAGGAACTCCAGGGATTACTTTTTTATTGTACATCCTAAGGATTTTGACAAATGTTTTATGGCATATGTCCATCATACATGTGTTGTATAGAATAGTTTTACTACCCTACAAATCTCTTTTGCTCAAACTTTTCATTCTTCTATATCTTCCCCCAAGTTCCTGCCAACTGGGAATCCTTACTCTCTCCATAGTTTTATATTTCCCAGAATGTTATATAACTTGAATCATTCAGGATTTAAACTTTTGATATATTTTTTTCACTCTATAACATTTCTTGAGGGCTCATTTCTTTTTATCATTGATTAATATTTCATTTATTGAAGAACATGATGGCTGCTTCTAAGTTTTGAAAATGATGACAAAAGATGCTATAAATATTTGTGGGCAGGTTTTTATGTAGATATATGTTTTTCAAATAATTTGGATAAATACCAAAGATTGTGATTACTAGATTATATGGGAAGAGTATGTGTACTTTCATAAGAAACTGCCAAATTATTTTCTAAATTGGCTGTACAATTTTATATTTCCATCATCAATGAAAGAGGGTTTGTGCTGTACCACATACTCATCAGCATTTGCTGTACACTGATGTTTAGCCATTGTTTAGCCTCTAACAGTTGTGTATGGAAATATTTCATTGTTTTAATTTGCAATTCCCTAACAACATGTGATGTTGAGTGTTTGTTCATATGCTTACTCACCATCTGTAAATCTTTTTGATGAAATGTCTGTTCAGTTCATTTGTCCATTTTTAAACTGTGTTGTTTACTTATTGTTGAGTTCTACAAGTTCTTTGCATGCCTAGAAAACCAGCCCTTTATCAGATATGTATCTATCTTTTTCTTGTCATGCTCTAGACATTATCATTTATGTAGATTTTTCATTTTAGTGAAGTTTAATTTATGCCTTGTTTTTCTTTAAAGTGTTGAGCTTTCACTATTTTATCTAAAATAATTAGAAAATCAAGATTTTATCATATATCACCTAGCTTTTATACTATGTTATCTTCTAAGATTTTCATAGTTTTATAGTCACATATAGACCTATGATATATTTTGATTTTAATTTTGAAAGGCTTAAGTTCTGTGTCTATATTCACTTGTATTTTTTGTATTATTATTAGTAGCATTATTGTTATTTTTATTTTTATACTTAAACAAATTAAACTAAACAAATCAAACCCTTGTGCAGAGTGTCATACATAAACAACAATGGTAGCATTGGACTTGTGCCCAAGTCCAATATATAAAACTTTTATAAAAGAATAATTAATAAACTAACAAAAAATATGATCAAGTAATTGAGCAATCAAATCTGGTACTTTTTAAAATAGTTGTATTCATTTTGGATCAGGACTATTTTTAAGTAATTTTTTGTATTAAATAACATATACATAGTTTATTGTCAGTAAATTAAGAATAACTAAAATGTGCATATGAGTAGACTAAGAGACAGCTACATAGGTGATTATAATAGATAGCAAGAAAGACATACGTGTTTAGGATTATAATGCCATTTCCTTATGTCTTCTTTAATTTCCTTGATTAAAGTCTTATAGTTCTTGGCATATAAGTCCTTTACCTCCTTGGTCAGGTGTATTCCCAGGTATTTGATTTTTTGGGGTGCAATTTTGAAAGGTATTGTATTTTTGTAATCCTTTTCTAATATTTCATTGTTAGCATACAGAAATGCGACTGATTTCTGAATGTTAATCTTCTATCCTGCTCCTTTGCTAAATTTGTTGATCAGTTCAAGAAGTTTTTGTGCTGAGTCTTTAGAGTTTTCTATATATAGTATTATGCCATCTGTATACAGTGACATTTTTACCTCTTCTCTTCCTATTTGGATGCCTTTTATCTCTTTTTTTTGTCTGATTGCTGCGGCTAGGACTTCCAGTACTATGTTGAATAATGGTGGTGAGAGTGGGCATCCTTGTCTTGTTCCAGAGTTTAGTGGGAAGCTTTTCAGCTTTTCTCCATTGCATATTATATTTGCTGTGGATTTGTCATAAATGGCTTTGTTATGTTAAAGTATGTTCCCTCTATACACACTTTGGTAAGGGTTTTTATCATGAAGGGATGTTGGACTTTGTCAAATGATTTTTCTGCATCTATTGAGATGATCATGTGGTTTTTGACTTTTCTTTTGTTAATGTGATATATGATGTTTTTTGATTTGCATATGTTGAAACATCCTTGTGCACCTGGGATGAATCCCACCTGCTCTTTTTTATATGTTGTTGGATTTGGATGGGTAAAATTTTTTTTGAGAATTCGTGTGTCTTTATTCATCTAAGATATTGGCCTATAGTTTCCTGTTTGGGTGGTATCTTTGGTTTTGGAATTAGGGTGATGGTGGCATCATAGAATATCTTTGGGAGTGGTCCTTCTTCTTCAATCTTTTAAAAAATTTTAAGGAGGGTGGTAAAAGTTCTTTTTGTGTTTGGTAGAAATTGCCTGTGAAGCCATCTGGTCCTGGACTTTTATTTATAGGGAGTGTTTTTATAACATAGTCAATATCATTTCTAGTGATCAGTCTGTTCAGATTTCAATTTTCTTAAATTTACCTAGGTTTGATTTGTGGCCTAAGATGTGGTCTTCCCTGGAGAATGTTCCATGTGCACTTGAAATGAAGGTGTATCCTGCTACTTTTGTATGGTATTCTCTATAATTACCAATTAAATCCATTTGATTTAATGTGTTATTTAAGTCTGTCTTGTCAGATATGATTATTGTTATTCCATCTTTTTTAAAATTTATTTTTGTATTGAATTCCCTTTTTCATCCCCTCACCTTTAGGCTGTATATGTCCCTAGATCTGATTTGGGTCTCTTTTGGAAAAGATACATATGAGCTTTTTTTTTTTTTTTTAATACACTCAGCCATTTTATGTCTTTTGGTTGGCACATTTAATATATTTACATTTAATGTAATTTTAATATGTATGTTTTAATTGCCTTTTAAATTATTTTGAATTTGTTTTTGCAGTCTTTTTTCTATTTTCTTTTCCCTTTTTATTTGATGGTTTTCTGTTACTGTATTTATTGTTTGAATTCCCTTTTTCCCATTATTTTCTGTCTTTCTTTCTCTTTTTAAATTTTTTTAAAGCTGGATCTGTGAAATATAGATATTTTCAAGCTAGGGATTGAACCACACCTGCAGCCCTACAGCTGAGGCCATAGCAAAGCCAGATCTGAGCCACATCTGAAACATATGCCAATGCCTCTTGTGGCAACACTGTTAACCCACTGAGTGAGGCCAGTGATTCAACCTGCATCCTCATGAGACTATGTCAGGTTCTTAACCCATTGAGCCACAATGGGAGCTCCCAGATTCCTTTTACTTATTTGTGTGTGTATATGTATTATAGATTTTTGGTTTGCAGTTATCATAAGTTTTTTTCCCTGGACATTTTAGGGCCACACTGATACCATATGGAAGTTCCCATGCTTGCAGTTGAATTGGAGCTGCAGCTGCCAGCCAACATCACAGACAGAGCAATGCAGAATCTGAGATATCTGCAACATACACAATAGCTCATGGAAATACTGGATCCTTAACCCACTGATTGAGGCCAGTGATTAAACCTGCATCGTCATGGATACTAGCCAGTTTTGTTATTGCTGAGCCACAATGGGAGCACCACCATAAGATTTTGATATAGCAGCATATATATATGATTGTTTTAAGTAGCTGATCCCTTAATTTTAAATGTATTTTAAATATATTTCATTTGTATTCTCCTTTCATGATCATTGGTTTAGATATTAAATTTGTCTGTGGATAGTTTCTTACCTTTATATTTGCCTTTAACTGTAAGAGTTCCCATTTCATAATTTTCTTGTTTCTAGATATGGCCTTTTGTTTTCTACCTAAATAAGTTCCTTTAGCACTTTTTGTAAAACTGGTTTGGTTGTGTCGAATACTCTTAACTTTTACTTGCCTCTAAAGCTTTTGATTTATCCATCAGGTCTGAATGAGAGCCTTGCTGGATAGAGTATTCTTGGTTATAGGTTTTTTTCCCCTTTCATCACTTTAAACATATTCTGCCATTCCCTTAGGACCTTCAGGGTTTCTGCTGAAAAATCAGCTGATAAATTTATGTTTCCCTTGTATATTATTTGTTGCTTTTCCCTCATTGCTTCTAAATTTTTCTCCTTATATTTAATTTTTCTCAATTTGATTACTATGTGTCTAAGTGTGTTCCTCCTTGTGTTGACCCTGTATGGGACTTTCTGAGCTTTTTGGACTTGGATAACTGATCTCTTTCCTATGTTAGGGAAATGTTCTGCTATCATTTCTTCCAATATCTTCTTAGGCCCTTCATCTCTCTCTTCTCCATTTGAGACCTATATAATATGAATGTTGGTGTTTTGACATTGTTCCAAAATTCTCTTAAATACTCCTTGTTTCTTTTCATTCTTTTTTCTTTGGTCTGTGAAGAGACAGTGATTTCCTCTACTCTTTCTGCTCACATATCCTTTTTTCTGCCTCACTTAATCTATTGATTCCTTCTCATGTATTCTTAATTTCAGTTCTTTGAATCTTCAACTCTGTTTAGTTGTTCTTTATTTTTTCTAAATCTTTTAAAAACATCTAGTAGCTTTTTTTCTGTGCCTCCATTATTTTCCTCAGTTCTTGGATCATTTTTATGAACATTACTTGAAACTCTTTCTTAGGTAGAATGCCTATCTCCATTTCACTTGGTTGTTTTCTAGGGCTCTGTCTTGTTCCCTATTTCTTGAACATATGTCTTCGCCATCTCATTTTGTTTAAAATTATATTTGTAGTTTGATACATATAGTAACTTATTTATGTTTCTTGACCTTGGAGTAGTGACCTTCCATAGGAGATGTCCTGTGTGTCTGAGAAGTACATTTTCCTCTCATCACCAAGGCCAGGAACAAGTTGATCCCAGGTTATTTTCTGATGTATATTTGCAGACTCAGTTCTGCAGACTGCAGGATGATAATATACTTCCTTTTGATGTCTGCCCTTTGGTGAGTGATTATGGTCTAGAGGCTCATGCTTGGTGACAGGTGCCAGTGCCTGCCTACTGGTGAGTGGAGTTGGGTCTTGGACCTCTCTGGGCAGGGCAATGTCAAAGGGCATGTCTAGAAGTGGCTGTGGACTCAAAAGGTGTTCAGGCAGCTTTTCTGTTGATGCGTGGGACTGTGTTCCTTCCATATTGGTATTTTGGCCTGAGGTATCTCAGCATTGGAGACTATTGGCTGTCAGGTGGGTCCAGGTCATGGTGCCAATGTCCAAGTCAAGACCCAGGCTTTATTTTAATTTATTTATTGTATTTTATTTTATTTATTTTTAGGACTGCTCCCATGGTATATGGAGGTTCCCAGGCTAGGGGTCAAATTCGAGCTACAGCTACCAGCCTACACCACAGACACAACAATGCAGGATCCAAGCCATATCTGTGAGCTATACCACAGCTCATGGCAATATTGGATTCTTAACCTACTGAGTGAGGCCAGGGGTCAAACCCATGTACTCATGGATCCTAGCTGGGTTCTTTAACCACTGAGACATGAAGGAAACTCCAATATTCAGCCCTTAGATGAGTACTCCTAGATATGTTACCACTATCTTCTATGGTCTGAGAGAGGAACAGATGGCCCCCACCACTCTAGGAGATACTCCATAACTATCAGGTAAGTCTGGCTCAGGCTCCTATGGAGTCAAAGCTTTTGCGCTCAGACCTTATCTGCATGGAACCTTGTATGCACTTTCCAAGACTGGAATTTCTGTTTCCTTTAGTCCTGTTGAGTTCCAGTTATCAAGCTCAGCTGACCTTTAAAGCCAAATAATTTGAGCTCTTCCCCTTAATTCCATACCCCCAAGCTGGGAAGGTTGACATGATGTTCAGAACTCTTACTCCCATTTGAGAACTTCCATGATATAATAATTCTCTAGTTCACAGGTTGCCCACCCATGGGGTATGGGATTTGATTTTATCATGAATATGCCCCTTCTACTGTTTGATTGTGATTTCTTCTTTTTCTTTGGATATATTATATCCTTTTTGGTAGCTTCCAATCTTTTTTATTGATGATTCTACAGCATTTAGTTGTGATTTTGGTGTTCTCATGGAAAGATGTGAGCTCATAACTTCTACTCTGCCATCTTGTAGTCACAATGTTGTTTTTAAGAATATTTTCAGAATTTATAAATGGAATTAAAATGTACTTGGGAAAATTAAAGAACACAGATTGAATTATTTCTGAACTCCCCTAAGAAAATAAACTACTTTTCAACCTAAAGATGATGATAAGATCATCTACTGGTGATTGGAAAATGACTTTCTATTATTTCTTATATAGAGTGAATGTCATTTTCAGCTATAGGTTCAATACAAATTAAAGAAAGATGGGCTTTTTTTGGAGTTTTGAATATTCTATGTTGTGATTGCCAATATTAATAAATATAGCAAGTGTGTTGTATTTTATTTTATAAAGAAGTATAACTAATACAAAAAATTCCAAAACATAGTATATTAGTTTCCTACAGTTGCTGTAAAAATGCACCACGTATTGGATGACTTAAACAACATATTATCTCACAGTTTGGAAGGTTAGTCTGTGATATAATGTCTTCATGTCGTTGGTTCCTTTATAGGGCCATAAGGCATAATCTACTCCATGTCTCTCTCCTAAATTTCTGGTAATTTGATGGCAATATTTGGTACTCCATGGCACCCTGATCTCTGCCTTAATCTTCACTTGCATTCTCTATGTATTTCTTTCTCTCAGGTTTCCCTTTTTATTAGGACAACAGTCATAGTAGATTATGGGCCCAATTACTACAGTGCAAATTTTTCTCAACAAATTCCCTACTCTATATACAAATAAGATCATACTTTGTATAACTGGAGGTTAGAACCTCAGTATATAAATTTTGTGGGGCTTAATTCAACCTAGAACACATATAAACACAGAAGAGTTCTACCACATGTGGACATGCATATGATAAAAACTCATCCATAATCTATCACCCAAAGATAACTACCCTTGACATTTTGATACATTTATTTCCATTTTAGTTGTGATATGATATATAATTATATTAACCAAATATATATATTTTCCATACATAGTTTTATGTTCTTTTAAAAAATGCAGTACTATGGCATTTTAAAAAAATATTCTACAAGGAATATTAATGGCTGCATAGATACATCTGCTTAGACAATTAACTATTTCTGAATTTTTTGGCTATTTCAGGAGTTTATATACTATAATTACTTTCAAAACAGCACTCTTTATATATTTCTATACGTATCTCTAATAATTTTCTTAGAAAAACAATTTCTCTGAATGGAATTACTGCATATAAACCTTTTAAATATCATTAACATTATATCACATGTATTGAGTGTATAATATTGGAAAAGTATTGTCCTAAAGACCTTATTCAAACTAACATGTTTAACCTCACAATGTCCCTATGAAGTGTATTATTATTATGAGTTCCATTCCCTGTATGATGAAACTGAGGCAAACAGAAACTCAACAATTTGTCCAAGATCCTGGAATACGTATGTGACAGAGTTGGAATTGTTTTGAACCAAAACCATCTACCTTAAGAGTGTGAGATTTTAAGCACTTTTCTAATTGTGTACATATTGCCAGGTTATATTTCAGAATATGTACTAAATTCTTCCTTATCAATGAAGTTCCAGTGACCAATTTTCCTAGGCATACTTTTATGGGTTATTTTGCTTTCCAATTATCACCAATTTGAAGGGCAAAAATTCATACCATAAAATAAACTCAATTTGGATTTTCTTCTGATGACTTCTGAAAATGAAAGTTTGTAAGAATATAATCTTTATTTTTCAATTGTTAATTATCTATCAGCTAGTGTGCTAGCCTTCTTTTATAGCAATGCAAAATTATGAAATATGCCAGATTTTCTTCAAAACATTTCTCCTATTCTCTATATTTAGTTTTATCTCTCTACCCTCAACTATCTTTTTGTCCTCAGACAAATTCCAGGTCTCAATGAGCTCAAAAATGCCACATTTTCTTAAAATATATATGTTCATTACTTTCCCACAAACATGTCCACATTTTGGAGTTATTCTCCTCTTTCTCAGACTCTTGTAATCAGCCAAAAACAAAGACACATATAGGCAAGGAAAACATTTCATTTTAAAGAAATGTCCTGCTAATTTTTTATTTTAGAGGGTGATTTTTTTATCACACAAAATTACATTAAGGTAATGATCCTTAAAACAGTTTTTAAAATGATGTTTTTTTCTTATACATAACTTAGTCATTCCCAAAGAACATTATGGAGACAAGATGATCTAGCCAGTATTATTTAAATGCTACCATGTAAATATTTACTTACTTACTTCATGAACAAGCCAGTTCTCCTGAGTTTCCATGTGAGAGAAGTAATATCTTTTATTCTAAATCACATTGTAGTAAAAAAATAGTGAGCCAATGGTTTGATTAATATATAAGTGTATATTTTAATTTCTGGTATACCAGGCTTCAAACAAATTTTTTTGTATGATGTTTGAGTGACAAATAATTACATTTTATTTAAACTGGTGCTTTTTTCTTTATCACAATGTAATTCCTGGCTAAATATTTTTGAAATTCTGAAGATGAGATAAATAATTTTTTATATCATCAAAAACAGCAATGCCCATTGCATAAGTTTCCCAACCAAAAATTATCAGAGAATATCTCCAATCATAATACGAATTGTGAAATGGAGTGATTAGATCTTACAAATATTTAATTTAATATATAAATACTACCATTTCATGTTGTATAATTGCTACTGTACTTTTCAAAATGTATCCTTAGAGAAGGACATATAAATAGACTTGAATTGTCATTTGCAGAGCTTAAGATAAATTTAATTGTAATTGTAAACTTCAGATCCTGGGATTTACTCTTTGAAACAAGCTATACAATAGTCCAAGATCTTTCTTCAATTGTGCACTCTAAATCAAATAGCTTTCCTGTGAGGATGGAGAGCAAGTTGTCAAATGATTTTCAATTTTCCATTTCCCTTCAAAAAAATGATAAATTGAGACTCTTTTAAAACTCACCAAAGATAATACTATTCCAAAATCTCATTTTCAGTGTCTAGTATAATTCCATGACATTAGTGTACTCAGGGTAACATTTTCTGGCTACTTAAAAATAATTAATCCAATAATTAATTCAATCATTTATCTTGCTCCACTATTTCACTTTAATGAAGTCAAAGATAAAACATGATCTACACTTTAGCCATGTAGATGAACTGTCTAAAATAACTTATTTTTCTTATGGATTATCACTATAAATTACAAGGATTTTTATACCCATATTTAATTTTTAATTTAATTTAATTTAATTTTATAATGAATAAAATAAGTGTTTGAAATGAGATGCAAATGAATCCTAGGTAATGGTAAATGTGTTCTTTTCTTCAAAAGGACTAATACAAGAGAGAACATTTTAATATGTTTAGATTTCATTATTCTTGTAGAATATATACTCTGTTCTAAGGAGAAGTCTAAAATTTTAGATAATTTTATCTAAAAATTATCCATAATATAATTTACCAATTTCCTTTTTAAGCAATAAATATGTCTAAGTAAACCTACTAATACGTTTCATCATTTTACATGTTCTAGAGCCTCTCCCAATTGTACACAAACTGAAACAATTCAATTATATTCCAGAGAATGTACAAGAATTTCCTGTGATTGAAACCTTTACTGTAATCTGTTCTTATCCTGCCAGTAATGATTCTACAGTAGTGTGTACACTACTGAGAACTCATTCACAAAAATAGGGTCTAACATCATGTTTCACAAAACTGTTCTAAGATTATCAGCATACATGTTTTTCCTTTTCCTTTTTTTTTTTTTTTTTTTTTTTTTTGGTAACGAACTGACCTGCCAGGCCTCTGACAGGTATGAAGTAATGTGCATGTGTTCATCCATGGATTGTCTGTCAAAATCTCTCAAAAATATTGGTTCCTTCCAGCCCTTTTACTTATAATTCCTTTAACATGAGGCAATCATTATAGCCTATACTCTCCTGCACACAAACTAGTGACTTGCTACATTAGTTCTTTTGGAGTTGTCTGAAGATTTGATTTACTGCTAAGTCCACCCACAGGGCAAACAATGGCATAAGTTTCACAATTTTAATGGCTTACTGTATATTTCTCCAAGAATGTTTTCCGAGCCTAAGACAAGAAAATATCTCATGAATTTTTATATCCTGACGATCTGATTGAAATTTGCAATCCTGTCAAACTAGAACTTAAAAATATAAAACCTCTTCCAAAAATGATAGCATCATAAAATATAGATGAAAATATGGTAGCCTATAAATTTCAATACATTGTGAGAAATTTTAAGGTGAAGTTGATTTTGTCACTTAATACTTTCCCAGTGTTAATATCTAAGATAATATTAACAATGTTAATAATAAAGCCATGTAAACAGAAGAATAAACATATGTACTTTAACAAAGATAAATGTCACATGATTTTTTATTAAGGAAAAATAAGTTTTACAATTAAATGCTTTTTATTGGGAGGCAGGAGTACAACTTGGTGTTTTGGTCTTTCTCCAAATGATGTAGTAGTATATTTATAATAAAAAGCTATGGTAGAAAGCTATTTTAAAGATGATATAGTAGCTTTGAATTCTTTAAAAACATTGTTCAAGTAAAATTATGAAATTATTGTTTAAAACATATTCAATAATTAAAAGTTGAAAGGCTTAATAAATTTTACGTAACTAAGAGTAGAGTAAAATGACAGTGAACAGTGGATTGCATTTTAAATGACAAAGTTTTTGGCAGTATATAATTTCTTAGATGTTTTTCTTTGTGTCAGGAAGTCAGGTAATGAGCTTGTATGCCTGAGAATATTTCTAGTAACTTCTAGTAACTAGCTAGTTATCTGAGCTTTCTCAAAACTCCAGGAAGCAATACCAGGTTGAAGATAAGATTTCTTAGAATAGCTCAATTATTACTTCTGCTTACAAAATGGTAGCTTTCTTGTCCATTTCTATAGAATGATAAGTACATAAAAATTGAATTTACTCACTGTTCCAGTTGTTTCTCAATATCAGAATAATTTAATTTCTCAAGGTACATAATTACTAATATATGTTTTTGTATGTAATTTAATATATTTTGATGTTTTGATAAAAATTTACCTAAACCCATTTTTCTGATACAGTAAATATAACACATATACAGAAATAATTTTGAATATGATGAATGCTTAGGAAATGAAAACTAATATAACTGCCCACTCAATCAAGGAATAATTTTGGCAGAAAGCCATATGATTAAAAATGTGCATTGCCGTCTTCACATTCATACTTTCCTGACTACACTGTGGTAATTGTTATCTTGATTTTTATGTTAATGATTTCTCACCACTTTGATGCATAATTAATTTGAGTGTGCTCCTTAATTTTCAAATATTGTGGGTTTTTTTCTCTTATTTCTAGCTTAATTCTGTTTTTAACTACAGAAAATCAGTTTAGCAGTGTTACTTCTTTTTCTATTCTGAAAGATTTTGTGTTAAGACTTAAATATTTAAGTGATCATGGCAGAAGTTTGTTAAAAATCTCTCACTTTGAAAACTCTTTTGACTCTTTTTGGAGTTTTGTGGAGTTTTTAATACACCAGCTCTACTTCAATGAGTCTAGCTGGTATGTTGTAGGTTTCATAGAGTTTTATCATTTTTATAATATCCACAAGAAATTCCCTTTGGAAGTGAATGAGTGAACCAGACTGATCAGAAGGAGATCTTGTGCATTAAATAGACCTGTTATTCTCAAGCAACCCTACTAGTAGCCCTGAAGCTAAGATGACTCAAATCATGCAGATTACCTGGAATTTAATATCTTTGTCTCCAGTTACCTGATGTGTCTGCTCCAGAAAGGGAAGCATGACCTCAGAAGAGGTAACATTTTCAGCTGAAGTAACCCTTGATGGACTGAGGATTAAAAGCTGTAGGCTGGAGTTCCCATTGTAGCACAGCAGAAACAAATCCAACTAGGAGCCATGAGGTTGCAGGTTCCATCCCTGGCCCTGCTCAGTAGGTTAAGGATTCGGTGTTGCCATGAGCTTTGGTGTAGGTCCCAGACTCAGATCTGGTGTTGCTGTGGCTGTGGCATAGGCAAGCACCTGTAGTTCCAATTAGGCCCTTAGCCTGGAAACCTCCATATACTGCATGTGGGACCCTAAAAAGAAACAAAACAAAACAACACCAAAAAAACTGTAGGCTGGTAACATTCCTAGCAACCAGGACAAGAGTCAATCCTTGGAGAAGTTTGGAGATCAAAAATCTCTATGACCATCATGTATAGCTACAATGATTTTCCTTTCCCCTTGTTAATTTTTGTGTAAATCATCTTCCATCACTTGACTCAACTTTTATATTTTGTGTATACATACTGACAACCATTTTCTTCTAACTAAATATTTAGTACAATTATATTTAATAATTTAACTACTGAAATTTAATTGTAGTATTAAAAATTAATGTATTTTGTTTTAAAAAATTGGTGTCTGACATGACTTTTTTTACTTTAATACTTAAAATATATTTTCACTGGATTAAGAATTCTAGGGTGTAATTTATTTATCTTAAGACACAAAAGGTGTTATTCCACTGTCTTATGGCTTCTATTGTTAATCATGGGAAGTCATTCAACACTAACTTCTTCCTTTGAAAGTATTTTTGTTGTATCCACACTTCCAAATATCTAGGATTTTATAATTGACATTTACTTCCTGCAGTTCCAATAATATCATCCAGGCATGAAATTTCTTTAGAGTATTATTACAGGGATCAATGGAGTTTTTAACACTTGACTTTGTCTCTTTCATGACCTGTCTCATTTTACTAATAGTTCTTTCTCATGGGGTCAAATTTGAACTTGTGGCAACACATTGTCTGCATGTTTATCATATTTTTTTTTTAATTGTGGAAAATTCTGCAACTCCAAATGAGCTTATTCTCCTCTGAGAGATTTAAAATTTGCATTAAACAATCACCTGGAACCACAATTGGTTGAAAACTACTCAAGTGAGGACTATTTTTCATAGATTATAAAATGTTTTAACACCTAGTCTTTCATTTTTCACTAAAATTTGTCCACTTAACTTCTTTCTTTTGCTCAAAGTAATCTTCTTTTCCTGCAGTGGGTCTTCTGTTACAATACCACTTTCTGTGACTTTGATTTTGGCCAATTTTCACCCTTTTCTCCCAACAAAAGATAAGTAAAAATATGCACATAAAACTAAAAACATTCTCAGATTATATTGCTTTTTGGAAATAAATGTTTCTTAAAATTTGGCTGAAAAAGTTGTTACTATTTTGTTTCTCGATGCTTTTAATAAGATTTTAAAAATATGTTAACCCAATGTCATAGCTATTTTCAACAAGCATGTTTTACCAAATAACCTAACCCATTATTTCTGGAAATGAAAACTCACATATATAAATTAACAAAGGCAAATTCATGGGTATTGATTGTTACTGTGACCTAGTTCTCAAAGTCACAGAAAAGCAAAGGAATTAAGACTTAATCAGTAAAGGGTGAATAGATTTCTAATTGTCTAGTGATACTTCAATACAAAGTTATTTTTTTTTCTTTTTGCTGTGGGTGATAAAAAACTCCTTCCGTAGTCATTCATAAAAGTTCTAAAAGATAGTAATTAGCTATATGCATATGACAATTAAAGAAGGGTTTTTCATATGTGTGAACTTTTAAATTGACAGTAAAACAACTGGTCTTGTACAGTTAAATGCTGATGAAATATTTGTTAGTATATCATCAATATTATCTTTAATACAGAAACACTTAAAAACACTAACATGACCATTTTAATTAAGCTTAATTGTTTATGTAAAGGCTATTGCATAAAAAATTAAAAGTGGCCAAAATATCAGTCAGTAATAATGTTGAAAAGACTTTTTCTTTAAAAATATAAAAGAACCCATTCAATAATTTCATAAGAACATTCAGCATTTTTAATCTGAGCACAAAAGCAAAGAGGCAATATGGAAACAAAGTAATGCATTGTGGCAGAATCTGTGCCTCTTTAATATCAAAACAGTGTTCTGAGGCTTTCACTCCTATCACTTGGATACATCTATTATAGGCATAAATGAAAGCATAAAATTAATTGAACATTCCTTTCCATGTTGAATCTTACTCTATTAAGTCTTGCATATTCCTTTTCAAATCAAGTCCTTTTAAAAACAAGTTTTATTTATCAGTTCAAGTAGTTTTTGTGTTGAGTCCTTAGGGTTTTCTATGTATAGTATCATGTTGTCTGCATACAGTGACAGTTTTATCTCTTCTCTTCCTATATGGATGCCTTTTATTTCTTTTGTTTGTCTAATTGCTGTGGCTAGGACTTACAAAACTATGTTGCATAGCAGTGGTGAGAGTGGGCATCCCTGTCTTGTTCCATTTGAGTGAGAAGGCTTTCAGTATTTCTCCATTGAGTATTAAACTACTTGAACTGATTAATAAATTCAGCAAAGTAGCAGGGTAGAAGATTAACATTCAGAAGTCAGTTGCATTTCTGTATATCAGCAGTGAAATATTAGAAAAGGAATACAAAAATAGAATGCCTTTAAAATTGCACCTCACAAAATCAAATTCCTCAGAATACACCTGACCAAAGAGGTAAAGGACTTATATGCCGAGAAATATAGAACTTTAATCAAAGTAATCAAAGAAGATGTAAAGAAATGGAAAGACATTCCATGTTCCTGGATTGGAAAAATCAAAAAGGCCATACTACCCAAAGCAATCTACAGATTCAATGCAATCCCTATCAAATTACCCATGCCATTGTTCACAGAACTAGAACAAACAATCCAAACATTTATATGGAACAACAAAAGACCCAGAATCGCCAAAGCACTCCTGAGAAACAAAAACCAAGCAGGAGGCATCACTCTCCCAGACTTGAAGAAATACTACAAAGCCACAGTCATCAAAACAGTGTGGTACTGGTATCAAAAGAGACAGACCTACCAATGGAACAGAATAGAGAACCCGGAAATAAACCCTGACACCTATGGTCAATTCATCTTTGACAAGGGAGGCAAGAACATAAAATGGGAAAAAGAAAGTCTATTCAGCAAGCATTGCTGGGAAACCTGGACAGCTGCATGCAAAGCAATGAAACGAGAACACACCCTCACACCATGCACAAAAATAAACTCCAAATGGCTGAGAGACTTCAATATACGACAGGACACCATCAAACTCCTAGAAGAAAACATAGGCAAAACACTCTCTGACATCAACCTCATGAATATTTTCTCAGGTCAGTCTCCCAAAGCAATAGAAATTAGAGCAAAAATAAACCCAAGGGACCTCATCAAACTGAAAAGCTTTTGCACAGCAAAGGAAACCAAAAAGAAAACAAAAAGACAACTTTCAGAATGGGAGAAAATAGTGTCAAATGATGCAACCGACAAGGGCTTAATCTCTAGAATATATAAGCAACTTATACAACCCAACAGCAAAAAAGCCAATCAAGCAATGGAAAAATGGGCAAAAGATAGACTGTTCTCCAAGGAAGATATACAGATGGCCAGCAAGCACATGAAAAAATGTTCAACATCACTGATTATAAGAGAAATGCAAATCAAAACTACCATGAGATACCACCTCACACCAGTCAGAATGGCCATCATTAATAAATCCACAAATAACAAGTGCTGGAGGGGCTGTGGAGAAAAGGGAACTCTCCTGCACTGTTGGTGGGAATGTAAACTGGTACAGCCACTATGGAGAACAGCTTGGAGATACCTTAGAAATCTATCCATAGAACTTCCATATGACCCCGCAATCCCACTCTTGGGCATCTATCTGGACAAAACTCTCCTTAAAAGAGACACATGCACCCGCATGTTCATTGCAGCACTATTCACAATAGCCAGGACATGGAAACAACCCACATGTCCATCGACAGATGATTGGATTCGGAAGAGGTGGTATATATACACAATGGAATACTACTCAGCCATAAAAAAGAATGACATAATGCCATTTGCAGCAACATGGATAGAACTAGAGACTCTCATACTGAGTGAAATGAGCCAGAACGACAAAGACAAGTACTATATGATATCACTTATAACTAGAATGTAACGTCCAGCACAAATGAACATTTCCACAGAAAAGAAAATCATGGACTTGGAGAATAGACTTGTGGCTGCCTGGGGGGAGAGAGAGGGAGTGGGAGGGATCAGGAGCTTGGGGTTATCAGATACAACTTAGAATATTTACAAAGAGATCCTGCTGAGTAGCATTGAGAACTTTGTCTAGATACTCATGTTGCAACAGAACAAAGGGTGGGGTAAAAAATGTATATATGTAAGAATAACTTGATCCCTATGCTGTACAGCGGGAAAAAAATAAAATAAAATAAAAATGTTTTAAATTTATTCTCTATGGTAGACACATGGATATTAAATGTTAATTACAAGAGGATGTTTACAAAGGCTTATTTCCAAAAATAAAGTGGTTCATTTATGCAACAAATAGTCTATATTACTCTTTTATTTGAATGATCTATGTTAGGACACATAATATCAAAGTCATATTTAAAAGTCACTCCTAATAATATTTTTTATTAAATAGCCTTAATTCTTAATAGAAATCCAAATATCCACCTGAAACAGCAGTGGAAATAATAGTAGTTCTTAAATTTGCATAAAATCATACTCTTTGCATGATCCAAAAATGTTAAAGGGACTGCTTACCCTGAACAAAAAAAGAGAATGTGTAACAAGAAAACATTAAAAAACAAATCTTACTGGGAAGGTAAACAGATAGCAAAAATAAGTGAACTAAACAAGTATAAAACTAGTACAAAGATAAAGGACAAATGTAGTAAACATTACTATAATGTGTTATGAATACATGAAGTAAAAATATGTGAAATCAAAACAAATGAGGTGAGATAATAAAATTGACAAAAATTAAGTTGTTATCAAATTAACATAGATTGTTACATATATAATTTTTTGTATGTAAGTCTCATGTAGCCACAGCAAAAAACCTATGGTGAGTGCACAAAAATAAAAGGAAAAAAATTAACATATTATCAAACCAGAGAAGAAGAGAGCAAAAGAAGAAAAATTAACAGAGAACTACAAAAAGAGTCAGAAAATAATTAATAAAATGACCATAAACATATACCTATAAATAACTACTTTAAATGTAAAAGGACTAAATTCTACAATTAAAATAGTTTGGTTAGCTTAATGGATGAAAAAAATAGTCTCATCTATAATGTGTCTAAAGACTCACTTTATATGTAAAGACCCACACAGACAATGTGAAGGGATGGAAAATAATATTTCATGTATATGAAAACCAAAATAAAGCTGGGGTAGCCATACTTGTAATAGAAAAATAACATTTAAAAAAAAACATACTAAGAGACAATGTGTTTAAAGAGGGTCAAACAAGTAAGTGGATAAAGCATATGTAAATATTTATGCACCCAAAATAGGAGCACATAAATATGTAAGGCAAGTATTAACATGCCTAAAGAAGAAATAGAAAATAATAAAATATAATATTAGTAGTAATCTTTGATACTCCATTTGCATCAATGGATATATCTTCCAGACAAAACCAATAAGAAAATATTGGCCCCAAATGACACTTTAGATCAGATGGACTTAACAAATATATAAATATAGAACACTCCACCCAAAAGCAACAGAAAATGTTCTCAAGTACACATGGATTATTCTCCAAGATGGTTCTTATCTTAAGCCACAAAACAAATTTTATTAAATTTAAAAGGGTTTAAATTGTATGAAGCATTCTTTCCAACAACAATGGTATAAAACTTAGAAATCAATTACATTAGAAAAACTTAAAATTCACAAATATGTGGATATTAAATGATACGCTACCAAATAAGGAATGTGTCATTGATGAAATCAAAATATAAACCAAAACATACCTGGAGACAAACAAAAATGAAAAGACCAAATTAATGGAAGGTGGCAAAAAAGCAGTTTAAGAGGAAGTTTAACAAGACTACCTCAAGAAACAAATATAAAAAAAATCATGTAAAAAAATCTAATTTTATACCTCCAGAAACTAGAAAAAGAACAAACCCCAATGTTAGTAGAAGAAATAGCTTAGAGCAGAAATCAATGATACAGAGACTACAATGACAATAGAAAGGATCAATGCATATAGAAGTTTATTATTTGAAAAAGATAAACAAATTGATAATCTTTGAGGTAGACTCACCAAGATTAAAGAGAGAAAATTCAAATACATTCTGTCAGAAATTAAATAGGAGATATCACAAATGATAACATATAAATACAAATGATCCTTATAATTTAATATCAATAATTATATACCCATAAATAGGAGAAATGGATAAAGCTCTAAAAACATTCAATCTACCAAGACTAAATCATGAAGAAATAGAAAATTTAAACACACTAATTAAACATAAGGTTACTGAATCAGTAATCAAAAACCTCCCAATAAAAAAAAGTCCAGGATCAGACAGAGTCACTGGTGAATTCCAAAAAATGTTCAAGGAATACCAAGTCTAACTAACACACAATAGAGGAGAAAGGAAATCTTCCAATCTCAGACAAAGCTAGCATTAATCTGATACAAAACCAAACAAGGAAACCATAAGAAAAAATATTACATGCACTATCCTTGAGGAGCATAGATTCAAAAAATACACAACAAAATATTCCAAACTGAATCAATGATGCATTTAAGAGATCATATATCATGATCAATTGATATATCATGATCAATCATATATCATGATCAATTTTAATGTAGTGATACACTACATTAAAAAAATAATGAATACAATTTTATAATTATCTAAATAAATGAAGAAATAGCTTTTGACCAAATTCAACATCCATTTATATTTCAAATTCTCAAAACAGAGGGTATAGAGGGAATTCACTCAATAAAAAAATGGCCATATATGACAAGCCCATAGCTAACATCACAGTCAATATTGGAAAGACTTTCCTCTATAAAAAAAAAACAAAAAACAAAAAACAAGATGGAGTTCCCATTGTGCAACAGCACAAATGAATCCAACTAGTACCCATGAAGTTGCAGGTTCAATCCCAGTCCTAACTCAGTGGTTAAGGATCTGGTGTTTCCATGAGCTGTGGTGTAGGTCACAGAGGCTGCTCAGACCATGCATTGCTGTGGCTGTGGCATAGGCTGGCAGCTGTAGCTCCAATTCAACCCCTAGCCTGTGAACATCCATAAGCCATGGGTGCAGCCCTAAAAAGCAAAAATAAAATAAAATAAAATAAAATGAAAAATAAAATAAAGTAATACAAGACAGGATTATCCAATTTCACCACTTCCATTTAATACAGTATGGAAAATCCTAGCCAGAACAATGAGAAAAGAAAAATAAATAAAAAGGCAATCAAATTAAAACAAAAGAAGTAAAGTTGGCACTATTTGAAAATGGCATGATATTATATACAGAAAACTCTAAAGAGACCACTAAAAAATATTTAGAATTAAAAACAAAGCCAGTATTTTTGCAGGATAAAAATCAATGCACAAAATCTTTTTTTTCTTTCTAAAAATAAACTCAGAAAGAGAAAATAAAAATTGAAATCTCATTTACCATTACATCAAAAGGAATAAAAAGCCTAGGAATAAATTTAACTAAGGAGATGAAACACTTATATACTGAAAACTATAAGACATCAATGAGAAATTGAAGAAGACAAAAATAAATGGCAGTATATTCCATGCTTATTCATTAGATAAATTACCAAAATATTTATATTACATAACACTATCTACATATTTAATTGAATGCCTTCCAATATTCCAATGGCATTTTTTTGCAGAACTAGAGGAAATAAACCTAAAATTTGTATGAAACAACAAAATAAACCAAATAGCCAAAGCAAAATTGAGGAAGACCAACTTGAAAGCATCATACTGTCTGATCTCAAACTCTGTTACAAAACTTTAGTAATTAAAACATGATTTAATTGGCCCAGAAACAAAGAGTAATCAATGTAGTGGTATACATAGCCCAGAAATAAATTCATATATACATGGTAAATCAATATAGCACAGAGAAGCCCAAAATATTGAATGTGGAAAAAACAATCTCTTCAATAAATCATGCTAGAACAGGACAGACACTCACAAAAGCATGAAACCAGACCACTATCTTATACCACACACAAAATCACTCAAAATGGATTCAATGCTTGAATGTAAGACATAAAACAATAAAACACCTAAAAAAAAAGCATAGGTGATAAGCTCCTTGACATGACCTAGGTGATGATTTTTTGAATCTGACACTAAAATTAAAAACAACAAAAGCAAAAATTAAAAAGTTGGACTATGTCAAACTAAAAAGTTATATCCACAAAAGTAAAAAACTTATACAACTCAACAGCAGGAAAAAAAATTTGATTCAGCTCTGAATAGACATTTTTCCAAAGGCATAATAGGTACATTAAAACGTGCTCAACATCATAAATCATCAGGGAATGTAAATCAAAACCACAATAACATATCACATCACACTTGTCAGATGGCTATCATCAAAAAGAGTAGATTAAATGGATTGGAAAGTATGTTAAGAAAAGAGAAATCTTGTGAATTGTTGTGGAAATGTAAATTGCAGCCACAATGTAAAATGGTATAGAGGTTCATTCCAAAAAACTAAAAATAGAACTACCATATTATCCAGCGATTCTACTTCTAGAGATATATCTAAAGAAAATGAAAACAGTTAACTTGTTGCTTGGGCCCCTATGTTTATCGTAGCACTATTTACAGTATACAAGATGTGGAAACAACCTAAGAGTCCATAAATGGATAAATAAATTTTAGAATACTATTCAGCAACAAAAAAATTAAATCTTGCCATTTCCAACCACATGGATGGAACTTAAGGGCATTCTTCTAAGTGACATGAGTCATACAGAGAACAACAGATGCCATATAATTTCATTTATATGTGGAATAAAAACAAATCAAAAAAATTTAACAAATCTTAAGCTCATAGACATGGATAACAAATTCGTGGTTGTCAGAGGTGAGGGTTGGGTTAAATGGGTCAAAATGTAAAAAATAAATAAATAAATAGAAAAAAATTAAAAAGCCATAATGCAGCTATTTTCTTTCTGTTTCATATAAGAGCAACACTTATTTCATTTCCTCCAATAAAAAAAAAATCATCTAGTTGAAGACAGTTTTAAAATGTCAAGCACCCAGACATAAAACTGTCAATGAAAATTTTAAGCATGAATGCTGAGTGGCCTCAAATGCCATTTCTTGGTGTGGGTCCTAAACAAACTCTCACTTGTGCATGTAGAAATATGTACAAAAATCTTCACTAAAGTAAGATTTACAGCATAAAAAGATATCCAAATGGCACACATATCTCTCATTAGCAGAATTGGCTAAATAACATAGGTATATTCTATATATGGCTATAGAATACAAAGTAATACATAAATTGCTCAAGCAAAACCTGCGTATAACAACATGGAATGACTTTTAGAACATTACCTGTCAAAGAAAGCAAGCTGCAGAATTATGACTAAAATATGATGCCAAATATGCTATCCCATAAAATTTCTTTTTTTTTCTTTTTTGTATTTTTAGGGCCACGTCCATGGCATATGGAGGGTCCCAGGCTAGGGGTCTAATCAGAGCTGTTGCTGCCGGCCTACATCACAGCCACAGCAACACCAGATCCGAGCCGCATCTGCAAATCTACACCACAGCTCACAGCAATGCTGGATCCTCCACCAACTGAGCGAGGCCAGGGATCAAACCTGCAACTCCATGGTTCCCACTCAGATTCATTTCTGCTGTGCCATGACTGGAACTCTTAAAATTTCTATATTTTGTTATTACACTATATCCAGGCAAAGATAGATGATAGATGGATAGATGTATAGATGTATAGATAGATGGATAGATAGATAGATGATAGATAGATAGATAGATAGATAGATAGATGATAGATAGATAGATAGGTAGATAGATAGATAGATAGATGATAGATGAAAAAGTATAGAAGAAACAGAAGTTACCTAAGTTAAGATGAACTGAGGGCTGATTAGTGGGGATGTTAACCTTATCTAAAACATTTTTTAAGGGGAAATATAATCAGGTGTTATTTGAATAATCATAAATTAAAGAAAAATAAAAAAACATTTCTAATAAAGTGTGAGGAAATAGAAAAGTCACTGTTTTAGTTTGCTTTATACTATGTTCCTTTTTTTACAGAAAATTTACTATTCATCATTTATGAGCTAGTAAATCAATGAGTAACATTGTTTTAGAATAATATTAATAAAATTATCTTTGGTAATAAGATTATATATTCTCATTATATTAAATTATAAATTTAATGTGAAAAATTGAAATATTACATTGTCACTTTAATATTTCAATTTTTCACATAAAATACCCACTTATATTTTTCTTGTTATCTTACTTGCCATTAATATAGACCTTTAACTGGAGGGCATATCAGCCCTATGTCAAATATATGTGCTCTGATGATTATATTTTTTTATTGTTAGGTATTTTTAAAGTAATCTTACTTTGGAAGTAAACTATAATTATTTCATTTAAACTCTGATTTGACTAGGTGACAATTTCTATGTAAGTGTTAAGTGCCTCAATTTGATTTTGTCAGAAAAGGAAATGTTACTAAGCATTAATAATGATTAAATATATTTTATTCTAGTTTTATAAATATAAAAATACTTTAACAGTGTAATTGATATTATACTAATTTATTTCTATTTTACATTTTATTTTAATGAAATGGATTTTTTGAATCAAATTTTCCAGCTTAAAAGCAGAAAACAATGATTTTTTTTCACTCAAGTGCCTTTAGAATCAATTATATTAGATTCAGGTATACACCATAGTGATTCAATATTTTTAAATATTATATTCCTTTCAAAGATGTTACAATATTGGCTATACTCCCTGTGTGGTGCAATATATAATTTTGGCCTATTTATTTTACACAAAGTAGTTTGTGCATCTTAATATTGTATATTTACTCCTACTTTGCCTCTCCCTCCTTCCCTCTCCCCCATGGTAACTACTAGTTTGTTCTCTGTTTTGCTTTATTCATTTTTACATCTTATATTTTAAGAGTTCACATATAAGTAATAATACAGAGTATTTGTCTTTTTCTGTTGGATTTATTTTGGTAATCATAATAACCTCCAAGTCATCCATGTTATTGAAAATATAAATTTTCTTTCTTGTTTATGGCTAATATTCCAATGTGCATGTGTGTATATATACACATATATATCACACCTTCTTTATCCATTCTTCAATTAATGGAGGTCTTAATTTGCTTCCATAACTTGCTTATTATAATTAATGAAGCGATTAATATTTCAAATTAGTGTTTTTATTTTTTTCAGATATATACCAGGAATGGAATTACTGGATAATAAATGGATTTAATATTTTGTTTACATGTATTCATTTACATTGTATTATTGTCAATTTATCTCTTTAATATTTGTTCTATATATTTAGGTGCTCCTATGTTAGATGCATACATGTTAACAAATGTTATGTCTCCATCTTGTATTGGTATCTTTGTCATTATCTTATGTCATTCTTTGTTTTTTATTATAGACTTTGTTTTAAAGACTATTCTGTTTGCTATGAGTAGTGCTACTTCAGCTTTCCTATTTTTTTCCATTTTTATGAAATATTGTTATCATTGTTATCACTTTCAGTCTGTGTGCCTTTAGCTCTGAAGTAAAAGTAAAAAAAAAAAAGTAAAATTAAAAGTAAGTCTATTGTAAGCAGCCTATAAATGAGTTATTTTCTTTTCAATCCAAATAGCCACCCTATGTATTTGATTGGAGCATTTAGTCTATTGACTTTTAAAGTGACTATTGATAGGTTTGTAACAAGTGCTGTTTTGTTACTTGTTGTCTAGTTGTTTTTTGTAGTTCTCTGTTATTTCTTCTTTAAGTATCTTCGCCCCTGGTTTGAGAATTTTCTTTAGTGATGTGCTTGTGTTCCTCTTTCTAGTTTCTGTTTGTGTATTTTATATTATTGATTTGTGTTTACCAGGGGGTTCATTCATGTTGGCCTATAACTTATCAACTATATCTATTTGATTTAAACTGAAAGTCATTTAGGCTATGAACACATTTTTTTTTTGGCCCACACCCACAGCATATGGAAGTTCCCTGGCTACTGGTTGAATAGGAGCTGTAGCTGCTGGCCCATGCCACAGCCACTGCAATGCCAGCTTATGGAAATGTCGGATCCTTAGCCCACTGAGTAAGGCCAAGGATCAAATTATTGTTTTCATGGATACTGGTAGGTTTCATTACCGCTGAGTCACAATGGCAACTCCCATCAAACACATTCTAGAATGTCTACATTTTTAATTCCCCCTTGACATATTGAATTTTTATATCGTAAAATTCATATATCATATGAATATTTCATATGAAACAGTTTATTCTTTTAAGTTTTTATTATAGTTGATTTTACTTTTTTTTTTTTTGTCTTTTAATCTTTTGGACTAGCTCAATGAAGTGCTTGATCCACAACCTTGAATAGTGGGGTTTTTCTTTTCCTATAGATTTTTCCTTCTTATTGTGACCTAAACTTTTCCCTTTAGGGAATACCCTTTAACACTTCTTTTAGGGTTGGTTTAGTATTGACTATACCTTTTAGTTTTTGCCAGTATGAGAAGTTCTTTTTCTCTCCTTTAATTCAGACTGATAATCTTTCTGGGTAGAGTACCTAGGTTGTAGGTGTTTGCTTCGGGCACTTAAATATATCATGCCACTCTTTTCTGGCAAGCAAAGTTTCTGCAGAAAAATCAGCTGATAGCCTTGTGAGGGTTGCCTTGTATGTGACCTTTTGTTTTCTCTTTAGCTTACATTTTGCCATTTTAATTATGATGCAAAATATCATGGGTCTCTTTGGGTTCGTTTTGCTTGGGATTCTCTGTGAGTCCGTTATCTAGATATCTGTTTCTTCTTCAGGTTTTGGAGTTTTCAAGAATGAGTTAATCAAATACATATTTGACTCCTTTCTTTCTCTCTTCTCCTCTGGGATCTTTATAACACAAATATCCTTCTGTTTGATGTTGTCCCAGAGGTATCTTAATCTGTTATCTTTTTTTTTTTAATTTGCTTTTCTTTTTCCTGTTCTGCTTGGGTGGTTTCCATTCTTATGTCTTCCAGATCACTTACAATTTCTTCTGTATCACTAAGTGTGCTGTTTATTCCTTCTAGTGGATTTTTTACTTTAGTTATTTCATTCCACAGTCCTGACTTGTTCTTTTTTTTAACATTTCTAGTCCCTGTTAAAATTCTCACCATGTTTATCTGTTCTTTTCCCTAGTTCAGTTAGCATTCTTATTACCAATGCTTTGAACACTTTATAAGGTAAAATATTAATCTCATTAGTCATTTTTTCAGGATTTTTTACTTGTTCTTTCATTTGAAGTGTATTTCTTTATTCTCATTTTTTCTTAACTTTTTCTGTCTGTTAAATGAGATAAAGCAGTTACCTATCCAAGTTTTGAAGGGGTATCTTTGTTTTGAAGGGGTATATAGTTTGTATTTGCCCAGCAGATTTGATGGGAGAGCTGCCTATGAAATGAGCATGAATCACATCTTTCCCCAGGGTATGGTGGCAGCTGTCACCAGGGTAGGAAGTGGGGATGGATATGGAGAGACTGGAGCTAGAACCAGATGCAAACTGGCATTTTTTTCCTCTGCTCAGTAGCCAACTCTACTATTGGGTACAGAGGCTAGTCCCAAGTTGGTGGAGCATAAGCCCAAGGTTCATGTCCAAACTGGTTCTGTATTCTTTCAGTGTATGTTCTCTCCCCCTCCCCCGGAATCCTCAGTGTTAGCATCTAAAAGGAAATACTGCTAGAGCAAGAGGGGCTGGAGGGAGCACCTGGTGTGGGCCTGGGATCTTTGTGCACTCTCCTTGGTAGTGGCATCTTTTTCCCTAGTGGGAGCTATGCCAAAGAGCAAGAGGGGCCAAGACACACCCTGGGGAAGAACTAACATCAGTAAAAACACCACTCCACTTTCCATGTTTCACCCCAATTAATGAGAGTAATTGCTGCCTTCAGCCTGTTTAGATAGTGTCCTGGGTCTGAACCAGCCCCTTTCCTCACAGTTGTGCACTGTACTAAGCCAGAGCAGTGTTTATTATAGTATGGGACTGCACAATGGAGCAGAGGGGCTGTATTGTATGCTTGGCTTTAGCTGGAGTGTGTATTGGATGGTTTCAGGAAACCAGCCAGAATCCTGGGCAGTTTCAATCTGCTGCTTCTGCTTTCTTGTATGACTAAGCAAGCTTGTGTACATTCTTCAGGAACAAAGAAAAGATTTCTCACAATCCCACTCTCAGTCCAACAAGTTTTAAAACCATATATATAAAGGGACTCATTTTCAAGGATTTGGACCTCGAGTCTGGATGGCCCAATATGTTTTTTGAACCATTCCCTCCCCAGGGTGGATCTCTGAACTCATGGAAATCCCCTCTTTTTCTGTGCCCCTCCTGGAAGGGCATATCCTGTCTTGATCACTTTTTTCCCCTTCCTACCTGTCTCCATGTGAATCTTTCTTACAGAAAAAATACTATGAAATAGTGTATACAATTTTATAATTTTCACTTTATTTTCTAACTTTTTGTAATTTTTAATAATTGATTTTTTTCTCTGATCTCTCATGGGTATAAACATAGACAATAACTCTTTGGAAATAAGTTTTCAACTTCACTGAGAAATTCATTATAATGGAATTTTACCTTGGCTCATACTGTGATGACCACAAGAAGCATCACTTCCATCAATTAGATGAATTTAATCTTTAAAAGGAAGCTCAGTTTGATAA
Source organism: Phacochoerus africanus (assembly GCF_016906955.1). Lineage (NCBI taxonomy): Eukaryota > Metazoa > Chordata > Mammalia > Artiodactyla > Suidae > Phacochoerus > Phacochoerus africanus. The sequence continues at coordinate 36,750,093 of NC_062556.1, read as the reverse complement.
TCATTAAGTCTACCTTAAATTAAAAAAGAGACCACATTTTTGTCTAAAGGGAATTAATTCAAAATAGATTGTTAGCAAAATATGTATCATAGCTTTATTTTGATGACATGTATAGATAATCCACTTAAATCCTCATAAAAAATCACATGGACCATTATTTACACAGATGGTCTTCAGTATTCAAACTACTTTAAAACTTTGTAGTTTTATGTTTTAATAATACCCCATAAAACTAAGTCTTTGTTCTCTAATGTAACATACAAACTTAAAATATATTTAACAACATTATAAGATTATTGAAAAAAAACAAAAAAATAAACTAAAAGATTTGAGATTTAAAAATTGTCATTAATAGTTTTGTTGTAAAATACTTATTTTACCTGTATATTCTTTTTGTGTGTAATTTAGTGTACACAATTACTCACATATTTTCTATAGCTTTTGTTTTTGTAAAACTAAAGAAAATTTGTAAGCTTTACTGAGAAAAAGAAAATCACCAGACACTCTTATGTTTCCAATAAGATAAGACCTAAACTAGGTGAACTTATACGTACAGCAACATTGTGTAATAAAACAAAAGTTGGTCTGGGTGGAATGTTTTAATTTTAAATGCCTAAACTTGATTTTTAATCTCTGAATGTGTGTGTGTGTTTGTTTCTGTGTGTGAGTACATGCATTGCCCACCCTCCCATCTACCTCAATATGGTTCTATCTATAAGCATTATTATTTTAAATGTACACATCAAATTAATTTTTTGCTAGCCTACCAAAGATTAGAACACTGCTATGTGCCAAATCAAGTTAAAATTCACATATTCCAAAGGACTTATCCCATCATTTTTAACCAAAGTGCTGTTTCTTTCTACAGCATGCATTGCATATAAAATAGCATCAGGCTCACTTCTGAATATTTTAGCTTAATGTAAATGTAGTCATTTTCATCTAGTAAAAATGACTTTTACAAATAAACCATACCTCTGCCAACAGAGACAAAAGATTGCAAAAAATCTAGGTATAATATTAAATCTTACTTATGATAACTCAGTCACATGAGGGAAATATGCTCCTTTATTTTTAATTTTTTTTAAAATTTTTCACAAATCTGGAAAAACCAAGAAATGCATTATGCTATATATTATTGCATTTACCCATCAGAAAATTGGGTATTGATAATAAATAATAATATTAAATGAGATCACATATTTTTAACAGAAATTTAAATATCTTGAGACTAGTTGGAAGAAAAAGTTCATCATTATCATTTAATTTGCCTCTCTGGTTTTATCATTTACAACTTCTTTTAAAATACCATGCTCAATTATAATTTCATCATTTCAATATTTGTGATGATCTTTCATGTGTATTTGAATTTACAAATTTTCCTTTAGTTTAGGATGGATTTACAACTCTTCTTTCCCTAATGAATTCTTCTTTTTATAGAATAAACTGAAATTTTACTCCTTCAATGTAATCTTGATTTTGTTTTCAATGAATGGTCTTTAATGCTCTTCATTTTCCTTCCATATCATGTTATTCACTTTTTTTTTTCTGTTTAAGGTGCACCTGTGGCATACAGAAGTTCCAAGGCTAGGGGTGGAATCAGAGCTATAGCTGCTGGCCTACACCATAGCTACAGCTGTTGCGGAAACCGCAAAAACCATGGCAATGGAAGGAGACAAACAGCATTCGGAGATATGGAAAAGCAAGGTTTATTCAGCACCGGTGTGGGCTCAGAGGAGTCACCTCCAGAGTCTGAGCACCAGGTCTTTGTTCTCAGTAACTTTTATGCACTACAAGGTCTTGATTTTCCCATGTAAGCATCCCAGACCTCCCCACATCCCCAAGCAGACAGTGTTCCTCCCTAAGAAACTGAGTGAGCAAGGTTACAGAAGCAGAACTGATAAACAATGTTGGGTACATGATTAGCAGGGCTGCTGGCTTGGACCTAGGGCACACAGTTGTTCCATTATTACAAGAAGGGTGGTATAGAGATGAGCGTAGCTGGAAAGGCTTGCAGCTGCCTTCTTAGCCAAGGGAGGGTTTGTTCTTTAGTTAAAACTCTATTTCATTCCCCCCTCTTGATGTTCAGGGTGCATCTGCACCCTTTAGACGTCATCATCATTCATAACCCTTTGGTAGCTTCTGATAAGTAGCAGGTGGGAGGGATTTTTTCTTTCAACCATGGTTCTTATAAAACCTTTTATAATATTTATCAGGAGAGGTACAAGGCAGGGAACAAGTAGGCACCCTGCGAGTATAACCATGATTATTCCGACCATTGTCTTAATTCCTCCCAACCAAGAGAACCATTTACGAAAGAGACTGTCTGCATCCCATACTTTTCAAGTTTGTACAGGTACATGGACAAATTTAGTCATGCGGTCAGGAATTTCTTCCACCACCTTTCCAGTGTCACATATTTGTAGACAGCAATTAGTTAAGTTAAATTTTCCACAAACCCCTCCTTCAGAAGCAAGTAAAGAATCCAAGGCCAAGCGATTTTGGTAGATTGCACTGCACATTTTAGTTTGTTGTTGGGCCAATATAGTCAAGGCCCTTGCAGTGTCATTTTTTATAAGTTCCAAAACCACCTGTAGTCTGATGATGCGGTTCAGCATATAGATAGGGGTGTGATATCCCCAAGAGCCATCCTCTGCCCAGGTGGCAGGCCCATAATATTGAATTATTCTTTCCAGGGGCCATTCATCATCTTTCCAGTCTCCAATCTGGAGAGTCCTCTGGTCTCTCTGGGCACCCTGTGCCCTATATATAGGAACTCCTATATAGTGATAGTGGGATCAGGAAGAAGGAAGATCTGATTGTTCCCAGTACACATTCCCCAGCCCAATTCGGGGGAAGTATGAAATAGGCCATTTTTTCACAAGTCCAATATAATCCCTTTGGTGCCCACCATTGGATATTAGCACTGATATCTTTCCACGCTTGTTGGAGGTGGGAAAAATTGGACAGAGGATTAGGCTTGGGCTCTGAGAGATTGGAGGATGACCACCAGAGTCTTTTGGGCAGTCGGATTATAATACCTTAGGCCTAAACATGTTAGGCTTCCAACTGAAACATTAAACCATCCTCCCTGACTCGCAAGACAATTTCTCCCTATGATAGCAGTTCTGAGGAGCCATACCCCATTGGTGAGTTGGGGGTATGCAGTCTCATTATGAGGCTCTAATGGGTCCAGTTCTCTGGCTTGCCAAGGCCAGTGGTCTCCTGTGTTTGTTCCACTGCATACATAACAGGAGACCTTGAGAGTTTGTGCAATAGTTTCTGCCAGGGCTAAGAACAAGTTCTTATTTGTGGCCAGAATGGGAGGTGGGGTGTTTTTCATCTCTTCATAAAAGGAATGAAAGACCCTGTGAGAGGCAGCTTGGAATGCAAACATGATTCTCTGGAAATGTAGCACAGCTCCAGGGTCGAGGCCTCTTCCGTCAATGGGTTACAAGCTTTTGTCTGACAGTCTGGAGGGGCTGTACCCTTTTGAAGGACAGCTGTTTTGTCTCCCTTATTCCAGGTTGCCCAGGTCACGCAGCTCCAGTAAGTGTATTCCTGGCAACTGCTCCAGGTGGTCCCCCAGCACATATATTTATGCTGGAGCCTATATTCTCTTTCCCATGACGGGCTTCCACATGGTCTAGTAGAAGTCCATGACCCATTCATAGCTTCACAGGCATCAAAAAGTATTGATACTGGCAAATTGGGGTTGGTAATGTGGGTCCGATTAATTAGCTGCCCTGATTTATGAGAGCACCGGACTTCTAGCCATTCCTCAATTGGTGAGTATCGTGGATCAAAGCAGGTATATTGGTCCCCCTGTTGACAGATAGAATAAGTGGTCCTGTTATGAGTACAACTTCCATGAATTTCTCCAGAACAGGAGAAATGAGTGGAGTAAAGCAAAGTCCATGTAACCCCTCGATCTGCTTGGGTCACTCGAATGCATGGGTCACATGAGGAAATGGATCCTGGCAGAACCAAAGGGGACCAGATTAACAGCAACAGGCATCAAACATTCATGTTGGTCATAAGACAACAGTATATAACAGTAAGAAAGTCTCTTATGGAAGGTAGGTAAGGCAGTTTATTTTACCAGGCAGCTGATTCCTCAAGCTTCAGCCATGCATTGACTGACCAGCTTCCAGTGTGGTCAGAGCAGGGCTTTGAGATCGTTGTCCCCTCCTGTGTATTGTCAGGCAACAAGTTCTCTCCAGATCGAGGGTGGTCTCCCACTCTCCATGGTCATCAGCTGGGCCAGCTGGTTTAACTCTGGAATGATGTATCCAAGCATCTATTCCTGTTACTTTAAGAGCAGTGGGGGTGGTTAGAATTACAGTATAGGGGCCCTTCCATACTGGCCTCAAATGCTCCTTTCTCCAGTCCTTTATCCACACTTGGTCCCCCAGCTTGTGGGGGTGTACTGTTATACCTAAGGACATGGGTATTCTGTCTGTGACCCATTTATGTATCTGAGAAATAGTGATCCCCAATCCTTGTAATTGTTTGTGTAATTCCAAGTCTCCCAACTCCCTGGTGTTTCCTTTTAAACTGATTAGTGGAGGTGGCCTCCCATATAAAATTTCAAACAGCGAGAATCCTATTCCTGCTCGGGGTGAGCATCTCAATTTTAGGAGGGCCCCTGGCTACATGTCTACCCAGGGCAAGCCAGTTTCCTGACATAACTTTGCCAATGTCTGTTTAAGGGTCTGGGTCATGCATTCTACTTTCCCTCAACTTTGAGGGCGATAAGCAGAGTGTAGTTTCCATTGGATATGTAAAGCTTTTGCCACCTGTTGTACTGTTTTGGCCACAAATGCTGGACCATTATCTAACCCAATGGTCAGAGGCATTCCATATCTGGGAATAATGTCTCTCAGGAGTGCCTTGGTTACTTCCCTTGCCTTTTCAGTTCAGGTAGGGAAGGCCTCTACCCATCCTGAAAAAGTACAGATAAAAACTAATAAATATTTGTACCCCTTACTAGGAGTGACCTCAGTGAAGTCCACTTCCATATCCTCAAATGGGGACAGTCCACAGTGTTGTGCCCCAGCTGGTCTACTGGGCCCCTGGTGGGCATTATTCTGCAAACAGGTTATGCATCTTTGAGAGACAGTGGAGCAGAGTGCAGGAAGACGAGCAATGAGATAGTACTGGCCCCGTAGGGTCTCTAAGGCAGTTTTGCCCATATGGGTTAGCTCATGTTGTTGGTAGACTAGTTTGTAGGCCAGCTTTTCTGGAACATAAACTCAGTGGTCCCATGTGACCCACCATCCCATTCTAGTTTTAGTTCCTCCTTCCTCCCTTATCCATTTTTCTCCCTCTGGAGAATATCTGGGGACAGCTGGCACTTCTGGGGCCAGCAAGACCTTAGGTTTGTCTGGCTGTTGTCCCCGGGCTGCCTGTCTGGCACTGCATCAGCACTACGGTTTCCTTTTGTCCCTGGGTTGTCTCCCTTTTGGTGGTCTTTACAGTGGATAACTGCAACTCCTTTAGGTTCCCATACTGCCTCTAGAAGCTTTAAGATTTCAGCCTAGTTTTTAATCCCTTTTCCTTCAGCAGTGAGGAGTCCTCCTTCTTTATATAAGGCTCCATGAACATGAAAATTTGCAAAGGCATATGGTGAGTCAGTATAGATATTAACTCGCTGGTCTCGGCTGAGCTCCAGTGCTCTGATTAAGGCCCATAATTCTGCTCTCTGTGACCAGCCTTGAGGAAGCACCTCTGCTTCTATCACTTTTAAGTCAGATACCACAACATATCCTGCCATCCTTTTTCCATCCTCCATAAAGCTGCTGCCATCAGTATATAAAACCAGGTCAGGATTTTGGAGTGGTTTATAGTCAAGTCAGGCCTGCTGGAAAACACCTCATCTAGTACCTCCAAGCAGTTATGGTCTGGGAGCCCCACTTCATCTGGCAGAAAAGTGGCTGGGTTCAGAGTTTGTACAACCTCCAGTTTTACCCTGGATTTTTACATAGTAACCCTTGATATTGAGTCATTCGTGCATGTGTGAGCCAATGGTGGCCCCTGATATCCATTAGGGTTACAACTGAGTGTGGGACTTTAACATTGAGGTTTTGTCCCAGAGTCAACTTGTTAGCCTCTCTCACCAACAAGGTGGCAGGGAGGCCATCCGGCCGCAACTGAGTCAATTTGTTTAGACAGATATGCCACTGGCCTCTGCCAAGGCCCAAAATTCTTGAGTTAAGACTCCTAAAGCCATCCCATTTTTCTCATGAACAAAAAGGTTAAATTCTCTGGTTACATCAGGAAGTCCCAAGGATGGAGCCTCAGTGAGTTTGGTTTTGATTGTCTGAAATGCTGCCTCCTGGCTTGGTCCCCATTCAAGGGGAGCCTTTTCTGCCCCTTTTATAGCCTTATACAGAGGCCTGGCCAAGTCTGAAAACCTGGGGTTCCATATCCAGCAGAATCCTGCTGCCCCTAGGAACTCACGAACCTTCCAGCCAGTGGTAGGGACAGGAATGGCACAAACTTCCTGCTTTCTTTCAGTCCCCAGCATTTGTTGGCCCTGCATGATGTTAAAGCCCAGATACTTGACTTGTTTTTTACAGATTTGTGCCTTTTTCTTTGATACCCAATACCCTGCCTCCATCAGTAGGGAAAGGAGAGCTCTTGTTCCCTCTAGGCACTGAGCCTCTGTGGTGCCAGCTAGTAAGAGGTCATCAACATATTGTAGCAAAGCACAGCCCAGTTTTTGTCCAGGAAATTCAGCCAGGTCAGTGGCTAGGGTGCCACTAAAAACAGTGGGAGAGTTTTTGAATCCTTGTGGGAGTCTAGTCCAGGTGAGCTGTACCTTTGTCCCTGTATGTGGATTTTCCCATTCAAAAGCAAACAAGGGCTGACTGGCAGGTGCCACCTGGAGGCAGAAAAAGGTGTCTTTTAAGTCCAGGCAAGTAAACCACTCAGCAGTGGAGGGGATCATCCCTAGCAGGGTATACAGGTTAGGAACGGATGAGTGTAAGGTGACTGTGGCTTCATTTATGGCTCTCAAGTACTGAAATGGGCAGTAGTCTTGTGTTCCTGGTTTTTTTTTATGGGCAGTAAAGGGGTGTTCCAAGGGGACTGACATTTTATTAATAGTTCGTGCTGAAGCAGCCCATCCAGGTAAACATGGATTCCCAGTCGAGATTCTCTGGGAAATGAGTATTGTCGTAGCTTTACCAGTTGAGCTCCGGGTTTTAGAGCAATCAAGACAGGAGCATGGCATTTTGCCAGTCCTGGTGGATTTCCTTCAGCCGAAACCAATGGGTATTTAGTCTCCAGTTCTGGGGTAATGATCCCCATTTCTGAAGGGGAAGAGTACAAGTGCCATTCCTCTTCTCTTTTTACAGCAAGAGCCATGATTAAAGGAGAGGGGGTTTCTGTTGATTTGAGTTGGGCCAATCCATCAGTAGAAAAGGAAATTTGTGCCCCCATTTTAGCCAGCAGGTCTCTTCCCATCAGGGGGACTGGGCAGTCAGGCAGGTAAAGAAATTCATGTATTACTTCATGGCCTCCTAACTGACATTGTCGAGGACCGCAGAAGGGTCTGTGGGTTTGATTACCTGTGGCCCCAACGATGGTGGTTTCTTTCCCCGAGAGGGGAGCTACAGGTTGTGTAACCACAGAAAGTTCGGCACCTGTGTCAACCATAAAGTCTATGGGGTGGCCCCCTACTTGAATTCTGACCATAGGCTCTCAGGGGCCCAGTTGGAGAGAGCCTGGTCCCCCCTAATCAGACTCAGCTAGGCCAATCAGATTGGGACTGAATGGCTCAGATCGGTACCGGCTAGGTGGGGCCTTGGTCTTTTTCTCAGGACGGTTGGGGCTTTTATTTTTCCAATGTCCCTTTTCTTTGCAGTAAGCACATTGGTCATGTTCCAGGGGACTCCTTTTCCCTGGCCTTGGGCCTTGTCCCCTATGGGGTGGTCCCATTGGGGGCACTGGTTTTGACAGGGCAGCCGCCAGAAGAGTCATTTTTTGTTTCATTCTCTTTTCTGCATCATGGTGGGCCATCTGGTCTCGGTTAATAAAAACCTTGTTGACTATTTCCAACAGTTTAGTAGCATTCTTTCCTGCAAATCCTTTTAATTTCTGTAGCTTTTTATGGATATCTGATTGGGCTTGTCCCACAAAGGTGGCATTTATCATCTGTTGGTTCTCAGGGGCCTCAGGATCAAAAGGGGTGTAGATTCAGAAAGCCTCACATAGTCTCTCATAGAATTTGGCTGGGCTTTCATTCACCTCTTGTAGTATCTCACTGATCTTAGCTATATTAGCAGGTCTTTTAGCCCCAGGTTTTGCCCCCTGTAGGAAGGCCTGCCGGTACCTCTCTAGGTTATGTTTTCCTTCTTCAGTGTCATAATCCCAGTGGGGGTTTTCTTCTGGGAAGGCTTCCCTTACCCAGTTTTCCAAGTCTGCTCGACCCCCCGCATTGGCCTGTTACAATTTGCCAGTGCTCTTCAGTGTCAAACAGAGTAAAAAGGAGTTGCTGGCAGTCTATCCAGGTGGGACAGTGTGTCTGGAAAATGAATTCTAAGAGATCAATCAGTGCCTGAGATTTTTCAGAATATGAGGGAATATGGTGTTTCCAGTTGAGGAGATCGGCAGTGGAAAAGGGCTGGTAATAATAAAAACATCCCCCCTCTTGTATGGTCCCATCGGGGGCAACTTGCCATGGTCCCTGTGTCTCCCACAAGGGCATTTGCAATGCTGGAGTGGCTGCTCCCTGAGCTGACCAGAGGTGCCTGCTCATTGGTTCTGGAGAATCTGGCTGTGGGGGTGACATTGCCTCAGGAACTTCAGAAGCAGAAGGAGGAGAAACAGAAGGTGGTGCGCTATCTGGCATCTGGGGACCTTAGGCTCCCAGAGGTGGGGCTGGCAGAACATAAGGTGGTGGCATAGGGGGCAAGTCCTCAGGTTCCCCTTGAAAAATAGGTGGCACCTTTTTTTGAGACAAGGTTTTCTTCTTGGACTTGGCTACTAGCACCCTACACTGTCCCTGGTCTGTGGTGCAGAACCGAACCCATGGGGACCACAAATAAGCAATTTTCAACCATTGATCAATATACTGAAATTGGCCTGGGTGTCCAGGGTCTCCTGTTATAACATTATATACTGTTCCAACTGTGAACACATCTAATGTCCCTTCCAGAGGCCAGCCAACACCAAAGGAGGGCCACTCTAGGGTACAGAGGGTACACAGTTTTCCAGGACTCAGTTTAACACCGTAATCTCTAGAAAATCCTTTCTTAAAATTCTTAACCATACACTCTAAGACAGTGGGCTTGGAAGCCGATTTACCCGTTGTGTGAACTCCCACCCTGTGCCGGTGATGCAAGACAAACAGCGAGGACAAGGCCTCAGGTAACAATCACTTCATCCGCCTGACCGCTCCCCCCAAGGAGATATTTCAGGCACCTCTTAGCATAGGTGGGACTGTATAAACCCCAACATCAGGATCCCCCCAAAGAGGACCACCATAAGCCATATGAGGGTTGCCACGGAACTGCAGGTTAGGACTCACTCTGGCTCCGTAGTCCAAAGACGGTGGAGCACGGGCTCTCATTCTCTCCAGTCACTCACACACACACACACCAGAATTGACAAGCCTCCCGATCCCAAGGGAGCAAACCCTGACCTGAGTGACACCTTTGGTCACTGAGAGGCAATTAGTCTCTCCTTCTGCTGTATGACAGGTCCTGACTCGGACAGATATCCCCAGGGCACTCACCAGTCCATCGTCCTGTCCTGGAACCTGTTTCCACTCTCCTTCTGAGTCCATTCGGGAAGCGGTGTGAGCCAAGGCCAGCACAGCCCGAGTGAGGGTCTGGATCTGGCAAAATGGCCGGTGCGAGCTATCCACCTGTCACTGGGCCAGAGACCATGGCCTCCCCCGGTTCCCCGACAATGGCGGCACAAAAGGCCAGCTCGGTTGTTGGCTTCCCAGCCAACACTCCAAAAATGTTGCAGAAACCGCAAAAACTGTGGCAATGGAAGGAGACAAACAGCACTCGGAGATATGGAAAAGCAAGGTTTATTCAGCACCGGTGTGGGCTCAGAGGAGTCACCTCCAGAGTCTGAGCACCAGGTCTTTGTTCTCAGTAACTTTTATGCACTACAAGGTCTTGATTTTCCCATGTAAGCATCCCAGACCTCCCCACATCCCCAAGCAGACAGTGTTCCTCCCTAAGAAACTGAGTGAGCAAGGTTACAGAAGCAGAACTGATAAACAATGTTGGGTACATGATTAGCAGGGCTGCTGGCTTGGACCTAGGGCACACAGTTGTTCCATTATTACAAGAAGGGTGGTATAGAGATGAGCGTAGCTGGAAAGGCTTGCAGCTGCCTTCTTAGCCAAGGGAGGGTTTGTTCTTTAGTTAAAACTCTATTTCACAGCAACTTTGGATCTGAGCTGCATCTGCAAACTATGCCAGAGCTTAGGGCAATGCTGGATCCCCAAACCACTGAGGTAGTCCAGGGATTGAACCCACATCCTCATGGATAGTAGTCAGATTCATTTCCACTCTGCCACAGTGGGAATTCCCATAACATTATTCTTATAGTCCTTGACATATTGCCATATCATTACTTGTTAATATCCTCAAAGTACCATTTTGCCTGCTATCCAAAGTGTAATAATTTATTTCTACATTTTTTTCTCAGTTTGACTTTCATTATTCCCCTTTTTGCCCCATAGACTTTCACTGAGTACTATGGATAATGTCTTATGATTTAAGATAAATGAAGTGAAGCTGAGAGGTGGTCAATATAAAAATTTGAATAGTTTTCTTGTTTCATTTCATCCATCCTAAGACTATGAATGATGAAAAATAACCTCCAATAACACATACTTTATGTATCTGAAATCTTCTTATTGGCATGAAGAAATCAGGATAAAGTTTGAAGTGGGATGGGTAAAAAACTGACAGGTGAAGGGAAAAATAGAAATGGATGAAAATCAAAGTTTTAAGCTTACAGTAACACATTGAAGGATTGAAGGTGCTCACTGTATAAACTGATAGATGATAGGAAAAGGAAATAGAATACAAAAGACACAAATGACTTGCATGTTCAACAGCCTTTTTTTTATTACTATGATGACAAAGTATTGTTCCATTGTTCACCCTCCACTAAAGTTCTCAGAAAATCCATAATGTAGTCCCATTACATTGAAAGACTGAGGTAGGGGTGGGTATATGATTTGGCACTAAAGAGACATGAAGGGAATTTTTCTGACCTGCTTTTTCTACCTCTCTCTCTCTACTTAAATCTTAAAATGAAATAATAAGTAATTTTTATTTCTAGATTTTCAAGTCTATAGTTAATACTTGGAACTAAGACATCTACTGTTTGACTATGAAGGCATCTAGTCTGAGTTGAAGATTCTAAGGATTGTATTGAAAACAAAGATCAAAATTCTCATTCCTTGGAGTTCCAATCATGGTGCGGCAGAAGTGAATCCAACTAGTACCAATGAGGTTGCAGATTCAATCCTTGGCCTCACTCAGTGGGTTGGGTATCCAGCATTGCTGTAAGCTTAGCATAGGTCACAGATGTGGCTCAGACCCAGCTTTGCTGTGGTGGTGATATAGGCTGGCAGCTGTAGATACAATTTTACCCCTAGTGTGGGAACTTCCATACGCCATTGGTGTGGCCCTTAAAAGCAAAACAAACAAAAAATCAAAAACAACTAAAAGCCCGTTCTTGATACTATAGTTGAGCCATTGATCTAACAAAACCTGAAATGATTATACTACTAGATTTCCAAATTGTAAAGATTTTGTGCAATATTTATTCAAATATTTCCCCTTTCCTTCCCTGGTACTTCAGTCAGACACATTTAACACAACTTGATGCTGTCACACAAGCAGCTGAAATTCTTCATTTTTTTTTTCATTTTTTTGCCCTCTGAACTGTGGCCTAGAGATTTCAATTGTCTTGTTTTCAAGTTCACAACCTTTCCTTCTAAAGTTTTCTTGTTGTACTAAGCCCTTTCAATGAATTTTTAATCTCTGGTATTGTATTTACAGCAAAAAATTATTCTCACTAATACAAATAAAGAAAAATAATATCACACAACTACACACACAGACACAAGTATGCACACATGAGTGCACAGTCCTAGAGACTCATAATCTTTAAATATTCTTCATGATTGTAATGGTTAAATGAATAATTGATTTAAAATCTGCTCTCTAATTCACTTTACCTTCCACTCTCTAATGATAATCTCATTTATATCTCATCCTTCTTCCATTTTCATCACTGCATAGTGTACTTTTCTTTCTACTGGAACTACTGTAATTACTACATAATTTATTTATACACTCTGCACACTTATCACAGCTATTTCCACAATTACTGAATTAGTGATTATTTAATCTTAAATGGACCAGTCAGGGTATACTTCTTGGCTTCATATCTATAGTTCTACTTACATATCCATTAAATATCAACCATGTTTCTTAGTCTTCTTTCCTTTCCCACTGTAAGCCAAGAGTTTGTCACTTCAACCAGCAATTTTCTGATGTTATCAAGTCTTGTTTCCTTAGGTCATTCTATTGTTCCAAACTTAGATGTGAACATGGAAATTAAAAACTGCCAAGTAGCTGTTTTCTCTTTATCTGTAATTAGATTATTGAGTAGAGAGGAATATATAGTCAAAGAAAAATATGGTAAGGAGTCACCACATTATGTAGACCCCACTGTTTTAATTGATTTTTTTTTTCTGTTTACCTGCATAGTTCTTTCTCTCACATTCTTCCTAAATACATATTCAAAAATTTTACTTTCTGCAAATCTTTATCTCCTACTCTTCAATCTTGCAACCTGCTATTGCTCTTGTGATATTATTTTGATGCCATCTAATTGAAGCCAAATTGATTGAATTTGGAAGGGAACAGACAAAAAATGTTGCCAAATTAAACAAGTTGTGTTAAAGTCTATGGAGGTAAAATACAAGTTAGGACTTTGCAAGTATAAATATCAGGTAAAATTTTAATATATGTTTATAAAAAGAGTATAGACCAAAGAAGGTATAATATCTTGCCAAGAGTCTGAATAGCTTTTTCATGCAGAAAATAAACTACAATAATCAAATTAGGCTTACTTTTGAGAGCTTTCCATGTTTATCATGAACATCAAAACTTTGGGCCATTCACTATTTGCTGAAAGCTCATTCATACAGATAATGCTATTGCACTGATTTTGTTTAGTTTTCTCATATAGTTTCCTCTATTAATTCTTCTTCTTTTTACTTATTTATTTTATTTTTTTCCCTGCACTACAGTGGGAATTCCCTCTATCTTCTTCTTAATCTTTTTTATTACTCAATAAATTTATTATGTTTGTATTTGTACCATCTGTGTGTGTGTGTGTGTGTGAATTCCTATTCTTCTTTCAAGACAATGCAAATGAATTTTGCCTTGTCTACCATTTTGCCTTGTCTTCAGAAGCAATGGGTGTAAAATAGAAGAATATAGCTGTATCATGTGAAAACCTCATTAAAATTATGTGATGTGTTCATTCCTAGTAATGGCTTTAATAAAGTTTATATTTCAATGCCCCTAAAATCATTATCTTCAGCTGAATTGTCTACAATGAGCCCCACCTTTGTCAAACCAACTATCCCTTGATAGTCTTATCTTTATATCTTCAAAAAACATCAAACTCAACAAATCCAAGAGAAAGTTCATAACTATCTGTAAGTGAGGTTTCTCTTCTAGAACTATTTTTTTCCAGATATAAAACAAAAATTTCACTGGGTCTATTTAAGAAAAACTAAAAAATTGTAAATGGTCATAGGATAAAGACCAAAATTTCTTTTTTTTTTGTCTTTTGCCTTTTCTAAAGCCACTCCCATGGCACATGGAGATTCCCCAGCTAAGGGTCTAATTGGAGCTGTAGCCCCCAGCCTACACTAGAGCCACAGCAACACAGGATCCGAGCTGCATCTGCAACCTACACCACAGCTCAAGGCAACACCGGATCCTTAACCAATGAGCAAGGTCAGGGATCAAACCTGCAACATCATGGTTCCTAGTCAGTTTTGTTAACCACTGTGCCATGACAGAAACTCCAAGACCAAAATTTCTGCCAGGGTTTTGTATGCTCTGTCCACTCTTTCCTTTATAATTTTATCCAATGTGACACCTGCCTTTGTTCTTGGTACTGTAGTCACACTGACTATTGTACTGGTCTTCAAATGCCTATGCTTGCTTCTAATTGAGAGACATAATAAAGCTATTACCTTTGGAAAAGTGTTTCTTGTTATTTAAGTTATTGCTCTCTTAATATCTTTCAGACAACATCATAAGTAACTCTTTTTAAGGGAGTTTTTTCTGAATCATAAATTTAAATCATACTCATTATCAGCACTTATAAAATCATGAAAATACATTTGTTTCCATCAAAGTACAAAAATTCTGTGTAATTCATTAGAGGAAATATATATATATATACACATATATACACACACACATATATATATGTATTTATGTATGTATGTATTTTTCTTCTTTTTTAGGGCTGCACCTGCTGCATATGGGAATTCCTAGGATAGGGGTCCAATTGAAGGTTCAGCTGCTGGCCTATACCACAGCCACAGTAAGGCCAGGGATTGAACCTGACTTCTCATGGATACTACTTGGTTTCTTATCTTGCTGATCCATGATAGGAACCATGTATACATTTTTACCCCTCTGATGAATAAACTTATGCTTTCCTCTTTATACTATAATCTCTCAAGAGCAAAGGCTAATTTATTTGTGCTTATCAGTGTACCATCAGCACTGAGACCAGTACCAGGTACATGAGGGCTGTTAAATTAAACTTGGAGTGTGCTTTAAGAGAAACCAAGAATAACACAGCTGCTTTGAATATAAAATTATAAAATTATGTCCCGAGGAAACAAAAACACTTTATAAAATAAAGCACTTTGAGAAGATGAATTAATTATGTAAAGACATTTTTGAAGAAGATGAAATATTAATTATAGGTATAATTTGAGCCCTATAAGAGGAAATTTTAAATAAGTAACAAAACCTCCAAATTTTCATAATGTTTTTCCTCACTCAGTAGCTAATGCCCTCCATTAATTATTCAACAATCTTGTTTACCCTTAGAAACTACATAACATGTAACAAAATACAATGACAGTACTATCAAGTAAATATGAAAATGATACATAAAAGCTGTGTCTTCTTTATTAAAATTCTTTGGAGACAGCTTTGTCTGTACTTAATATTAGGAATAGTTTTTCTTCTTTGGCATTGATAAGTTATAGTCTGTGAATCCTACAGTTGCCAGGTTTTTTCCTTTGTGTTGGCTACTGGAAAGTATATGAACAAATTTTTAGATAAGTCAAAAAAGTGTATAGATTTTCATCAATGCATATTTTGCATTAGTTTAATTCTTTTTGATATTTTACTTTTTGTATTTCCAACTTTGGATTTCCTAAGACTTTCTCTTTTTTCATATATTAGCCATGTATTATAAACCAGTTTAAAAGTTTCAGGAGCAAATACAAATATACATACCTGTTAATAAATGAAAAACATAACATTGGATTATTATGAATATTAAGAAGATGTTATAGCATAATTGGGAGCAACATACAACCATTTCTCTATGAGATCAGAGGAGATGAGACTGCTCTGTTTGAATGAAAGTGTTGTTTTGACTAGGTGGCAATTAAGTCAGGTCCTCTGCAACTGAACTCATAAAATAGGTAATAATATTAGGCATTTTACTCAGGAATGCACAGGAGTGATTGATCAACTATCATTATATCCATAACTCCCCTGCTTTTTTTTATGCACACAGCAAAATTAATAAATATAGGAAATACTTGTATCAAATTTTAGACATCAAAACATATATTTATAAAGTTATAAATCAAATGCAAAACTGATAGCATCTTTAAATATCTCTTTTTATAAAAACCATGTCCATCTTTTAAATACAGAATTTTTCAGTTATATCCAAATTATATCAAGACTTTTGTCTAACCTTTAGTCTTTTGTTAGTTTGTTACCCTGTTCTCTATTTCCTTATCATAACCCCTTGATCAATTCACAAAACCCTTGTCACACCCTGAATACCTTACTGGATTACAAATATAATTTTCCAAACATAGATTTAAATATGTCACTTCTCAACTCAACAATCTTTTGTGGCTTACATTTGCTCATAGAAAACCCTTAGCCTAGCATTCCTAGCCTTTTTGTTTCTAGCCTCACCCTTTCCTTCTAATATTCCCTATATTTCAAACAAATTAGACTGCAAAATGATTTTCAAATATACTTCTACCTTTTCCATAACTCTATTTTATGCAATCTTTCTCCTTACGGTGCTGCACCCATCTCTAGTCTGAAATCCCAGGGACTTAATTAGGTATAAATTATTAAACGCATAATTTAGGTATCACTTTTTGAAATTTTCACACAATTCCCTAACTGTAAATAACCTCTTCTGCTGTTCTTCTTTAGCCATATCGTTCCTTCTTATTACCTTACTACCATCAACCTGAGTATTTTTTCTCTTTATGTCTCATCTCATTTTTTTTAGTAAATCCTTTGAAAAAGTTACTAAAGCTTACTCCTTTTTCTCTCTCAGAAAATCTAAAGTAGTTTTCTATAGACAATCAACAAACATATTTTGCATTAGTTTTTTGATAAGAGAAAAAACTGACAGCAATATTTAATAATTTTGATGTGAATTAATCATATCTCAGGGTGATATACAATTTCCTTATTTTCCCAACTTATACTTAAGTTGTGATCTTAGGAATGTTGTGAAATAATGTAAAGAAAACCAAAATTTTGACCAGCCAAATTTTAGGAGATTTCATTGGCCCATATTGACCCTAACACCAAGAGAATCAAACAATGATTTATGAATATAAATTATAAGATTATGTAAACAAAAGAGGATAAAAATTATTCCTATTATATACATTTTCTCCTTCAAACACCAATACCAAAAAAAAGAAGTACATGGATAAGCTTTCATTTTTATCTTATTATGCAAGAATATTTGTTATTGTGCAGATATCTGCTGATAAAATAGAATTGGATCATAGAATCTGCAATCCTTCCATAACTTGTGTTGAATATCATCAAAGTCTTTTAGTAGTACTTAGCCTTGATAGAATTGGATCATAGAATCTGCAATCCTTCCATAACTTGTGTTGAATATCATCAAAGTCTTTTAGTAGTACTTAGCCTTGATAGAATTGGATCATAGAATCTGCAATCCTTCCATAACTTGTTTTGAATATCATCAAAGTCTTTTAGTAGTACTTAGCCTTGATAGAATTTTGCTAAGGACTTTGTCTCCTTTGATATATTAGGACAAAAACCAAAAGTAATAATTTGGACAATACTTTTTAAAGAAATAAATTAAATGAATTTTACATAACAGGCAGCTGGGTTTTATCAGGAAAATAATGGACTAGAGGTAGTATTCTCATATAATCAGCTGAAATAACAAAAAGGAAAACGAAAAACCATTATGCAAATATATGGCTAAGTACTACTAAAAGACTTTGATGATATTCAACACAAGTTATGGAAGGATTGCAGATTCTATGATCCAATTCTATTTTATCAGCAGATATCTGCACAATAACAAATATTCTTGCATAATAAGATAAAAATGAAAGCTTATCCATGGTAATGCTGGGTGATGTAGGTGAGTATATATTTTCCTGATGTGTGAACACCATGAGCCAGATATTTCTAATGACTTCTCATGATGGAGGTATTAAAAGGCACTTTTATGTTGAGGCAAATCACAGGTATGCAGATTTCTAATTCTCAATGTGAATTTAATTTAAACGATGAAATAATAGATAATAAAATTAAATAATACACAATATTAAATAATTAAATATCCTAGTGCTAAATCTACACTTTGAGTAGAAATTCAACTATTAAATATTGTAGACTATAAAGGCTGAACCAATCTGCAGTAGTAAAGCAAGAGAAACCTCAGACATTGAATGATTATAACATAGCAATTCAGAAAATTAGTAAATAAAAGATGGCTTCTTTCTTAAAATACGACCCAAAACCATAAGTAATGTGGATTTACATTTATAATTTTCTTACCCACAATTTAATATCAGTCTTTTGAGATGGTGAGTCATATATGAAAATTCAGATATTCTTAAGGCAACATAATTTTTATTATCCTACACAACTCTTTGGACAGAAATACAAATGACTATGACTTCCAAATTCAACAATCCATTAGAAATGTAGATAACAGCTTGAACACAATGGAAGTTTAAAAATGAAGAGGTACACACTGTGAATAGGACTATTGCTGTCTTTCAGAAACTATCATTTCATAATCCTTAGAAGGAGTAATGTATTTTTCACATGTAAATGGTATCATTATATTTTCTGTAAATTATCTTTGAATCTTAATAGAAATTTTATTGATTTTTTTTCAAAAGAATAAACTGAATAGAAGAAAGGAAACAGATCATTCCTCTTTTCTCTGGCATTATTTTGAACTCAAATCAGTTCAGAAGCAACAGAAAGATTCAATAAAAAAAAACAAGGTTGTGAGTTATTAACACCTGTAACAGAAAGTTCTATTGTAAATTCTAATCTATATGCATTCTAATAACACCTAATTTCATAATGAGGCTGAAAAAATACGACAAAAATTACAGTAGAAAGCACAGTATCGATATATTCAGAATAGTGCAATAAGAACTAGAGAAACTACATTTGCATTTTTATTAAATCAAATACCTTAAAGTGTACTTAGTGAAATGTGGGACAGTTTGTCATGGAAAACAAGCAAAACAGCAATCCATGTAAAAGTTAACTAATCTACTGTAGGAAGGACAATTCCAAATCCACATTGTTGTAAAATGCTTGATACAACTACAAATTATAATTTATTTAAATATGAATTAATTATATTTAACAAAGACTAAAAGACCTTTGTAGTCTACTGTAAAGATATACAAATAAAAGACAAATATGTCCATAGAAGGGTATCTCACAAAGAGCAAATGCTGAACAAATATTAGCTATTATCAATGTTATTATTTTTCTTATAACTGGAGTTTCCATTGTGGGTTTTGTTGACATCATTTAAACATATTGCACAAAAATATTAACAATATACAAATGTAAATATACATTGAGTTTAACAGTGATAAAAGAAAATGGTAAAATGCAAATTCCTTACCTCCTCCTTTCAAATTACTGCTTTCACTTATTTGATGTTTACTGCTGTTAATCAGTATGTGGAAAAGAGGTGGCCCGATGTCTTTCTAAGGCTACTTCCATCACCTATGTTTACAATTCTAGCATCTTACATTTTTTTTTAAGATTTTTTTTTATTTTTAAATATTTTTTATTTTTCCATTATGGTTGATTTATATTATTCTATCAAGTTTCTATACAGCAAAGCGACCCAGTCACACAAATATATATATATTTTTTTCTTATATTATCCTCCAACATGCTCCATCACAAGTGACTAGATATAGTTCCCAGTGCTATAGAGCAGGATCTTATTGCAAATATATTCCTAAAGCAATAGTTTCCATCTAATTAACCACAGATTCCCAGTCCATCCCACTCCCTCACACTTCCTCTTGGAAACCACAAGTCTGTTCTAAAAGTCTATGAGTTTTTTTTTTTTTCTTGTGGTAAAGTTTATTTGTTCCAAATATTAGATTCTGGGTAAAAGTGATATCATATGGTATTTGTATTTCTCTTTCTGACAAATATCACTCAGTATGAGAGTCTCTAGTTCCACACATGTTGCTGCAAATGGCATTATTTTGGTCATTTTAATGGCTGAGTAGTATTCCATTGTGTATATATACCACATTTTCTCAATGCACTCATCTGTTGATGGACATTTAGATTGTTTCCATGCTGTGGTTATTGTGAATAGTGCTGCAATGAATATACACATGCACATATCTTTCTCAAGAAAAGTTATGTATGGATGTATGCCCTAGAGTGGAATTGCTAGTTCTACGTTTACTTTGGTAGTCATATGGTAGTTCTATATTTAGTTTTCTGAGGTATCTGCATACGGTTTTCCATAGTTGTTATACCAATTCTTATTCCCACCAAGAGTGTAGGAGGGTTTGCTTTTCTCAACACCTTCTCTAGCATTTGTTTTTTGTTGACTTGTTAACAATGGCAATTCTGACTGGTGTGAGGAGGTACCTAATAGTAGATTTGATTTGCATTTCTCTAACAGTTATTGATGTTGATCATTTTTTCATATGTTTGTTGGCCATCTATTTATCTTCTTTGGAGAAATGTCTATTCAGATCTCTTGCCCATTTTTTTCAATTGAGTTATAGGTCTTTTTGCTATTGGACTGTATGTGCTGTTGGTACATTTTAGAGATTAAGCCATTGTCAGTGGCAATGTTTGAAAATATTTTCTTCCATTACATAGGTTGTAACTTTTTTATGGTTTACTTTGCAATGCAAAATCTTCTCAAGTTGATTAGGTGACATTGATTTATTTTTGCTTTTATTTCTGTTTCCTTGCAAGACTGACATAAGAAAATATTTGTACAGTTGATGTCAGACAATGTTTTGCCTATGTTCTCTTATATGATTTTGATGGGGTCTTGTCTTATAAATAAGTTTTTAAGCTATTTTGAGTTTATTTTTGTATATGTTGTGAGGGTGTGTTCCAGATTTATTGATTTACAGTCCATTAGCTGTCCAGTTTTCCCAGCACCATTTGCTGAAAAGTCTGTTGGTTTCCCATTTTATATTCTTTCCTCCTTTGTTAAAGATTAATTGACCATATGTCTGGGTTTATTTCTGGGTTCTCTCTTCCATTCCATTGGTCTCTATGTCTGTTTTGGTACCAGTTCCACTCTTTCTTGATTAATGTGGCTTTGTAATATTGCCTGAAGTCTGGGAGGGTTATGCCTACTTGGTTTTTGTTGCTCAAGATTGGTTTGGCAATTCTGATTCTTTTGTGGTTCCATATAAATTTTTGGGTAGTATGTTATAGTTCTGTGAAAAATATCATGTGTAATTGATAGGGATTGCATTGAATCAGTAGACTTCTTTGGGTAGTATGGCCATTTTTATGATACCAATTTTTCCAATCCAGAATCAAGTAATATTTTTCCATTTTTTGAAGTCATTTTAATTTTCTTGATTAATGTTGTATAGTTCTCAGCATATAAGTCTTTCACCTGCTTGGTCAGGTTTATTCCCAGTTATTTATTTTTTGGGGGTGCAATTTAAAATTTATTTTATTTTTGTATTCCTGTTCTAACATTTCATTTTTAGGATACAGAAATGTGACTGACCTCTGAATATTTATCTTGTATCATTATACTTTGCTGAATTCATTAATGAGTTGGAGTAGTTTTTGTGTGGAATCCTTAGGATTTTGTATATATAGGATCATGTCTTCTGCATAGAGTGACAATTTGACCTCTTCTCTTCCAATTTGGCTAAATTTTTTTCTTTTGTTTTTCTGATTACTATGGCTAGGACTTCCAATACTATGTTGAATAAAAGTGGTGAGAGAGGTCATTGTTCCAGATTTTAGTGGGAAGAATTTCAGCTTTTCTTCACTGAGTATTATATTTGCTGTGGGTTTGTCATAAATGGCTTTTATCATGTTTGGTAAGTTTTTATCATGAATGGATGTTGGACTTTGTGAAATGCTTTTTTTTGCATATATTGAGATGATCATGTGGATTTTGACTTTTGTTTTGAATTCAAAATATGAAGTTAATTGATTTGCATATGTTGAACCATATTTATGAAACTGGGATGAATCTCATTTGGTCCTGGTGTATGATCTTTTTTATATGTTGTTGGATTCTGCTGCCTAATATTTTGTTGACAACTTTTGTGTCTATATTCATCAAAGATTTTGGCCTATAATTTTCTTTTTTTTTTAGTGGTATCTTTGTCTGGATTTGGTATTAGGGTGATGGTGGCTTCATAGAATGTCTTTGCAAGTGCTTCTTCTTCAAACTTTGGAAAGGTTTAAGGAGCATGAGTATAAATTCCTCCTTGTATATTAGATAGAATTCTCCTGTGAATGCATTTGGTTCTGGACTTTTGTTTGTAGGGAGTGTTTTTATTATGTATTGAATTTCATTTCTAATGATTGGTCTGTTCAGTTGATCTAGTTCTTCTTGAAATACTTTTGGCAGGCTGTAAATATCTAGGAAGTTGTCCATTTCTTCCAGGTTGTGAAAATTTTTGGCATATAATTTTTCACTGTAGTCTTTCCTGGTTTTTGTATTCCTGCAGTATCTGTTGAAATCTCTCTTTTTTTATTTGTTTTTTTATGTTTTTTTGGCTTTTCCCCTCTTCTTGGTGAGTCTGGCGAGAGGTTTGTCAGTTTTGTTTACCTTTTCAAAAAAACAGCTCTTGGTTTTACTGATTTTTATTCTATTTTTTTTTTTGAATCTCTATTTTATTGATTTTCTCTGATCTTAATGATTTCCTTCCTTCTGCTGGTTTTAGGTTTTGTTTGTTCTTTTTCTAATTCATTTAGGTGGCGGGTTAAGTTGTCTATTTGAGATTTTTCTTCTTTTTTGAGGAATCCTATATTACTATGTATTTCCCTCTAAGCACTGCTATTGCTAGCATCTGATAGCACTTGAATGTTTGTGTCTTCATTATCATTTGTCTTGAGGTATTTTTTATATTCTTTTTGATTTCCTCATTGGCCCAATGGTTTTTTAATAGAATTCTGTTTAGCCTCCATGTAGTTAGTTTTTTTCTCATTTCTTTTCTTGTGGTTGATTTCTGGTTTCATACCATTGTAGACAGAAGATGCTTAAAATAATTTCTATAGTCTTAAATTGGTTGAGGTTAGATTTGTGCCCCAGTTTGTGATCAATCCTTGAGAATGTTCCATCTTCCAAGCACTTGAGAAGAATGTATATTCTAATTTGTTTTTGGATGTAATGTCCTGAAAATGTAAATTAAATCTAAATTTTCTGTGTCATTTAAGATTTCTGTTGCCTTATTGATTTTCTTTTTAGAGGATCTGTCCATTGATGTGAGTAGGGTGCTAAACTCTCCTACTATTATTGTATTCTCATCAATTTCTCTTTTTATGTCAGTTAAGTATTTGCTATATGTATGTCAGTGCTCCTATTTTGGGGGCATATATATTGACAATTGTAATATCTTTTTCTTGAATGGATCCTTTAACTATTAAATAGTGTCCTTCTTTGTCTTTCTTTATGGTCTTCCTTCTAAAGTCTATTTTGTCTGATGTGAGTATTGCAAATCCTGCTTTCCTGTATTGTCCGTTGGCATGAAATATCTTTTCTAATCCCCTCACCTTCAATCTATATGTGTCCTTTGCCCTAAGGTGAGTCTATTATAGGCAGCATATTATAGGTTTTTGCTTTTTTAATCCATTCTTCCACTCTCTGTCTTTTGATCACAGCAGTCCAGTCCATTGTCTTTTAAGGTAATTATTGAAAAATATTATTTACTGCCATTTTACACCATGTTTTTTCAGTTGATTCTGTTTTTCCTTTGTTCTTTTTTTTTTTTGGTTAGATGATTTCCATTTATTTTATGCTTGAGTACTTTTCTTTTTAGTTTCTGTGAATATAATATTTGCTTTTGATTTGCGGTTGCCCTGGTTTAAGTATGTTTTAAGTATGTTAACCCCTTCCTATATCTGCTTACATTAGCCAGATAATCCTATAGGCCCAAATACATTATTAAAAAAAGTTAAAAATTTAGATAATCTAACTTTCCTTCCCCACATTATATGATTTTGAAGTCCATTTTTAACATCTTCATGTTTATCCTTTTCCTGTTCCTTGTGTTTATCATCACTTTTACAGTGTTTTTTTTCCTTTTAGATCTGTATACTGTCTTATTTAATTGATTGTTTTCCAACTGTGATTTCCTCCACTCTATTTCTTCTTCTTTTTTTATTTAGATAAGCCCTTTCAGTTTTACAATGGCTGTAGTATTGCTGTACTCTTTTATCTTTTGTTTTTGGAGAAATTCATTATTTTCCTTTCTATTTTAAATAATATTCTTGCTGGGTAGACTACTCTAGGCTGCAATTTTTTCCCTCTTATAACTTTGACTATATCTTGCTACTCTCTTCTGGCCTACAGCATTTCTATAGAGAAATCAGATGATAACCTTATGGGGGTTATTTTATAATTAACACTTTCTATTTCTCTTGCTGCCTTTAGAATATTCTCTTTATCTTTAAATTTTACCATTTTTATTACAATATGTCTTGGTGTGATCCTGTTTCAGTTCAACATTTTTGGGGCCTTCTGTGCTTTCTGTATCTTGATATCTGTTTTCTTTCAATTTGGAAATTTTTCATACATAATATCTTCAATATATTTTCAATCTCCTTTTCTTTTTCTTCTCCTTCTGTAATTCTTCTTATGCATTGATTGGTCTCCTTCACATTATCACATAAATATCTTATATTGCTTTCATGTTTTTTGATTTGGTTTTCTGTCTTCTGTCCTTATTGTGTGATTTCCATTAATCTATCTTCCAAGCCACTAATTCACTCCCCTGCATTATTCATTCTACTCATTAGTGCCTTCAGTTCAGTTTGCTTCTATGCAAATGAATTTTCTAATTTTTCTTGGTTCCTCCTTTTATTTTCTAGTTCCTCTCTAAAAGAATCCACATTACTGTTTATATCTGCTCTTAATTCCTTGATATCCAGCCTTAATTCCTTCACTATTGTCACTATTTTCCTTTTGAATTCACTGTCTATTAGACTGCAGAGGTCTGTTTCATTTTTTGCTGCTTCAGGTGAATTCTCCTGTTCTTTTAGCTGGGAATGTTTCTGAGCTTCTTCATCTTGCTTTATTTTTCTTTTTCTATGAGCTTAGGGAAACCAAATTGTAGGCTTGGAGTGTATTTCTATATAAGACTGTCCCTATGTACTCTGTGGGGGCTTACTATTTGTTTTTGTCATGGCCGTTTGTATATTTGCTGTCTCTTTCTTCAGTGTGAGCAGGCTGTTTTCCCCTGGAGGCTGAGTGTGTTTCCAGGGAGAAGGAGGCAATAGTGCTAGTAGTTAGTCCATGGTTGCTGGGCTCTTGGCAGTAGTATGGCCCTGCAGGAAGGTGGCATAGGGTACTCCTTGTTGCAGGGCCCTGGCAAGTGGTAATGAAACTTAGGCAGATATAGAAAGTGGCCAGAGCATTTGGCAGTGGCAGTGGCAGTGTTTGTGAGTTTCCAGGTGAGTGAGGGCAACAACAAGAGGTGTTTGATTGTAATGCCCTCCTGTATTCCACACTCTGAGGTGATTGGGCCTCAAGTTGTTCCTGTTCACAGACCCCTAGTGATGGCAGGCCATGCCCACCTCTGGAGTCCAGAAATAATTGTGGTGGTTTGCCCCACAAACTACAGACCACACAAGAAGGACCTTGTCCTTCTTAGCCTACACAGGAAGTGCCACCATGCTGCTCCTAGTTGCAGAGGCCTGGGAAGTGACAGTGATCAAACATGTGGGCACTGCCTGGAGCATTCATCCATGGCAGCAACAGGGCAAGTTTTTATCCCATGGGAGTGAGAGCAAAAACAGTTGGTGTTTGGCCATAGTGCCCTCCTCTGTAGTGATCTCTGAGGTAACTGGAGCTACAAGTGGTTCCTTTTCATGGACCCCATGCCCACCTCTGGAGTCAGAGATAACTATGGTGGTTTTCTCTCATCACCTGTAGACCATGCACATCTTACCTTTTTTGGATTATGTTCTATTAATGTTAATTTTCTTTTGAACATTTAATTTCTCACTATCCACCTCTTGCCCATATGCAATGCTATCAAAAATGCTAATGTAAATTTTGGATGAAATTACAATTATATAATATTTAGAGAAAGGAACCAGGCAATAATGTTTTTCTTGTAGAGAATTGAATTTATTTATGAAAACCCTAGTTTAACAAAGATTCAGACATAGATAAGGGTAAAACCTGAAGGAGAAAAATGCTCTGTGTTTAAATGAATTTACGAAGATTTAATTATAAAATATGTGTACCAGGCACAATTCTAGATGCAACTCATACAGTGAAAAAATAGCCTGTTTGATAAAGTTTAAATTTTAGCATGGAATAATTAAATGAAGCAGGCAAGCAAATGAAATATTTGAATTTAAATAGTAATAGATGGTTAGAAGAACATCAAGTAGAAGAACATTTGGAAATTACATGAGGTGCCTAGGGAGTAGAGCCTAGAGTAGAATGAATAAATAACATACTTTTTTTTGTCTTTTTGCCTTTTCTAGGGCCACTTCCATGGCATATGGAGATTCCCAGGCTAGGGGTCTAATCAGAGCCTTAGCCACCAGCCTATGCCAAAGCCACAGCAACTGGGGATCTGAGCCACTTCTGCAACCTACACCACAGCTCACGGCAACACTGGATCCTTAACCCACTGAGCAAGAACCAGGGATCAAACCCGCAACATCATGGTTCCTAGTCGGATTTGTTAACCACTGTACCACGACGGGAACTCCAAGAACATAATTTTTTTATATGAATGGAAATTTTAAGAAAGAACCATGTTATAGGACTGGGAGAAATTCTATTATCAAGTTAATTGAAAGGATTTGAAATTTGAAAATTGGAATTTTAGATTTTTTGTGTCCCCCTAGGGTTTTTTAACTGAAGAATAATGGTCCCCTAAGAAAATATGTAATTTGGGGAAGATAACATTTAAGAGGAAATTAAATCATCATCAGTATTAGAGTTATTTCTAATGTCAAAAAGAAAAAGATGAAATGGATCATTTTATGATAATGTGCACTTTAAAAAAAAATATTCTAGGTAACAGTAGATGATGGGCTGAGTTAGAGTAGTAACCAAGGAGGAAGTGAGAAACTAAATTGATTCACAATACACTTCTCATACTTTTGTCACCAAGTGTGTGTAGATTTTTTTCCCCTACCCTTCAATTCTCTAAGACACCAGCTGGATGTCATAAAATTTAACTAAATTCTGACAGTATCTACTTGGAGAGTGTCAAATCCCACAGGTTAAGGGTTCAGTCCAATAAGACTGCTCCATGCCACCTCAGATTCCAAATGCAAGTAGTTAATCCCTGGGTTACCTACAATTTCTGTTTGACTTGTCCATAAATTGGAACGTCCCATGACCCCCTCCATCAATATATTGCAGCATCTTACAGAACTCAGGGAAACATATCTACTTATGTTTAACCATTTATTTAAGGATATGATAAAGAATACAGATGAAAATACCCTGAAAAACTACATAGGGTGAGGTCTGAGAGGCTTCTGATCTCAGGAGACTCTAAACCGCTAGAGTTGAGGGGTGTCACCATACAGGTATGGATGTTTTTATCAACATGGAAGCTCTCTGAACCCCATACTATTGGGATTTTTATAGAGGATTTCTCACAGTTGGCGTGATTAATTATTAACTCTTTTTCTTGTCCCTCTCTGTTCACTAAAGAAGTAGAGAAGGGATGACAATTCCAACCTTTGAATTATGGCTTGTTCTTTCTGGTGACAAGCACCATCCAAAAGCCCAACAAGAGTCACCTCATTAGAACAAAATATACTCCTATTGCTCATATCACTTATGAAATCACAAGGGTTTTAAGAGCTGGGTGCAAAGGACAATATATAGTGAAGTCTAATGAATTGAAATAATTATTGAAATGGGATTTCTATAGCAACTAAATTGTAAGGAAATAAGTTATTTTTAGAATATGGTGTGGTTGAAACATGATTTTGTAAGAGCTTCAATAATTGAATATGTTAAGAGATAGGATATGACTAAAATAAATAAGAATGGAAACACTGATCACTGGTTAGAACATAGAATTTGTCAAATAAAATAAGAATAATGTGAGAACAGTCAGTTTCAGTTTATTTAGGGACTCACTGAGACCTATAGCCTGAGAGGTAGATTCTCAAATACCTCCGAGTAACTGCTCTGAAGAGTTAAGAGTAGTGGTCATCTTATATGTGATTTTGGAGAAGGGGTACTTACAATTAAGCATACATCCCAGTAGAAGGTTGCTTCTAGTTACAGGAAACAGACATTTCAATTAAATATTTTTACTGCTTTTGTAAGTATGAAAAAATTTTTAAAAAGTGTTCATAGTATTTTCTGATGAGAATATCCATCTGAAGTTCTGCTCTGCCCTTTTCCCCAAAGAACAGAATACCTCATTCCTGATCTCTGCCTTCAACTTTTCTCTGGGTATGTTGAAGCTCAGCTGCTACAGTGGCTAATGACTCAAATCTTTGTAGATCTGGATGGCCAGAAACATTCTCTGGTTAGCAATGTTTGAAAAGACTCACTCTCAACCTAAATATGAAAACAAATTAGACAATCTACAAAATTCTACATTTAAAAAAATCAGATATCTGAACATGAAAGTAAATGCAAAGTACTAAATTTTATTTTATTTTTTTGAGATGAAATAGACTTTAATAAAAAGGAGTATTATTACCACATGACATTTTCTAGCAATGATAAGGGAAATTAATCAGTAAGAAATCATTATCAATGTCTATGTACTTAATTAAAAAGCCTCAATGTATGTAAATCAAAAATTGAGGTTGGAAAAGATGCTTGATATGATTTCAATTTTCTTAAAGTTACTGAGGTTGGATTTGCAGCCCAGGATATGGTCAATCTTAGAGAATGTTCCATGTGCACTTGAGAAGAATGTGTATTCTGTTGCTTTTGGATGAAATGTCCTATAAATATCTATTAAGTCCATCTGGTTTAATGCTTCATTCAGGGCCTGTGTTTCCTTATTGATTTTCTGTCTGGTTGATCTGTCCATTGCTGTAAGTGGGGTGTTAAAGTCCCCCACTATGATTGTGTTATTGTTGATTTGTCCTGTTAAGGTTGTTAGCAGTTGCCTTATATATTGTGGTGAGCCTGTGTTGGGTGCGTAGATATTTAAAATTGTTATATCACCTTGGATTGATCCTTTGATCATTATGTAATGTCCTTCTTTGTCCCTGAAAATATTTCATTTTAAAGTCTATTTTATCTGATATGAGTATTGTGACTCCAGCTTTCCTTTGATCCCTGTTTGCATGAAATATTTTCTTCCCTCCTCTCACTTTCAATTTGTATGTGTCCCTAAAGTGAAGTGGGTCTCTTGAAGACAGCATATATATGGGTCTTGTTTTTGTATCCATTCAGCCAGTCTGTGTCTTTTGGTTGGGGCATTTAGTCCATTCACATTTAAGGTAATTATTGATATGTATGTTCTTATTGCCATTTTATTAATTACTTTGGATTTGTTTTTGCTGCTCTTTTCCCTTTCCTTCTTCTCTTGTTCTTTTCTGCCTATAGAAGTTGCTTTAGTATTTGCTGTAAGTCTGGTTTAGTGTTGCTGAATTCTCTCAGCTTTTGCTTATCTGAGAAGGTTTTGATTTCTCCTTCAAATCTGAATAAGAGCCTTGCTGGGTAGAGTAATCTTGGTTGGAGGTTTTTTCCTTTCATGATGTTAAGTATATCATGCCACTCCCTTCTGGCCAGCAGAGTTTCTGTTGAAAAATCTGCCGATAGCCTTATTGGGGTTCCCATGTATGTCACTTGCTTCTTTTCCCTAGCTGTTTTCAAGGTTTTCTCTTTGTCTTTAATTTTGGTCAGTTTGATTAGTATGTGTCTCTGGGTGTTCCTCCTTGGGTTTATTTTATATGGTACTGGTGCTTCCTGGATTTGAGTGAGTGATTCCTTCCCCATGTTAGGGAAGTTTTTGGCTATTATCTCTTGGAATATTTTTTCTGTCTCCTTCTCTCTCTCTTCTTCTTCTGGAACCCCTATAATACAGATGTTGTGTTTCACATTGTCCCACAGTTCTCTGAGACTCTCTTCATTTGTTTTCAATCTTTTTTCTCTTTTCTGTTCTGCATTCATAATTTCCACTTATCTGTCCTCCATCTCGCTTATTCATTCTTCTGCCACCAGTATTCTGCTGTTAGCTGCTTCTAGTGAATTTTTATTTCAGTTCTTGTATTTTGCATCTCTTCTTGTTTAAGTTTTATATCTTGTATATCTTTGGTCAGTGTTTCCTGTAAGTTATCCATCTTTGCCTCCAGTTTATTTCCAATGTCTTGCATCATCTTCAGCATCAAAAGTCTAAAGTCTTTTTCCTGGAGGCCAAGAATCTCCTCATTGCTTAGCTGATTTTCTGGGTTTTTTTCTTTCTCCCTCATCTGAGTTATAGTTCTCTTGTCTTTTCATTTTTATAGGTTTTTGGTGTGGTGACCTTTTTATAGGTTCTAGAGTTATAGCCTCTCTTACTTCTGATGTCTGCTCCCCTGTGGCTGAAGTCAGTATGGGGGCTTGGTGAAGGCTTCCTGATGGGAGGGGCTGTTGCCTGCCCTCTGGTAGGAGGAGCTGATTCTAATCCTTCTGGTTGGTGGGGCTTAGTCTCTGGATGGGATTAGAGGCAGCTGTGTGCCTGAGGGGTCTTTAGGTAGCCTGTTTACTGAGGGGAGGGGCTGTGATCTCACCTGGGTTGTTGTTTTCCCTGGGGCTTCTCAGCAGCTGGCTGATCGGTGGGGCCAGATTTTCCCAAAATGGCCACCTCCAGAGAAAGGCACTGCTGCTGAATATTCCTGAGAGCTTTGCTTCCAATGTCCTTCCCTCACAACAAGCCACATTCACCCCTGTTTTCCCAGGAGATCCTCCAAGAATTGCAGTCAGTTTTGACCCAGATTCCCTGGAGACTTTGCTTTGCCCTGGGACTCAGTGCACGTGAAAGTCTGTGTGTGCCTTTTAAGAATGGGTTCTCTGTTTCCCCCAGTCTCATGGAGCTCCTGCACACAAGCCCCATTGGCCTTCAATGCCAGATGTTCCAGGGCTCTTTCTCCCTCTGCCAGATCTCCACACGTGAGAGTTTGATGTGGGGCTCAGAACTCTCACTCCTGTAGGTGAGTCTCTGTGAACCAGTTAGTTTTTCAGTCTGTGGAGCTTCCCACTCAGGGGGTATGGGCTTGTTTATATGACAAAATTTCCCCTCCTACCCCTTGATGTGGCCTCCTCTTTTTCTTTTGGAGAAGGGTATCTTTTTTAAGGTTTCTGGTCCATTTTGGTGAAGTGTGCTCAGTCTTTAGTTGTGAATTTTTTTGTTTTTATGAGAGAAGTTGAGCTCCAGTCTTTCTATTCTGCCATCTTAATCCCATCTCCTGTACTAAATTTTAAAATAGAATGCAGCCCTCATAGAATCTTAGAGACTCACAGCTGTTCCAGTCTCTGGTGAAATAATGGACAAATAAGAAATCTGGCAAAGATGAGGCTAACAAGAAACCAATAATTAAAATTGACAGATGATTGGATTAGGGAGATGTAGTATATATACTTAATGGAATACTGTTCAGACATAACAAAAGAATATTAGAGTTATTCTAATATTCTAAAGTAACTAAAATAACTAAACATAATTTTAACAGTCATGTTTAACCCCATACCAAGTAGTCCCACTTCCAGTGTATGTAAATATATATCTATCAGTTTGCTCCCAGGACTCTTCCCTGATGGCCTAGGGTATTATATCAAAGGCTGGTTATTGGGTAAGAGAGTTTTGAGGAATCATCTTCATCCATTTAGAACATCCCCAAATCCAATATATCTGTACTTGTAAAGTAGGTTGGGATAAAAGTATTTTGGAAAGGGGAATAGAGTAAAAGGGTACATGATGTAAATAACAATAATAGGGAATAAAATGATCTGAATTATATGAAATACATGTGCAAAGAAAAAAATTACTTTTGAGAATTGAATAAGAAATAGTTTCCATTTGAATATTCAGTTAATATCTAAGACAAAAGGAAACAAACTTTCAGAGAAATGATTGAGAATATTATGATGCTGTAGATAATATTCTCTAAATTCAGGAAGGCATAGGTTGAGTTTGGGAGCATGAGGAAAAAGAAATATTGAGTCCAAGTAAAAGAGCATGATTAGCTTGAGGATTCAGATCTGATAATAAGGGATACATTTCTTGCTTTTCTTAGATTTCTTGAGTGTTCAAGTTAACATGAAATGTTTGGCATAAAAAATATTAGTCTTAATATTATCTTAGCAATTAGAGTCTGTACTATTTAGCTGAACAATATTGGGTCATTGGCATCTTTAATTTCTTCATTTTACAATGCTGTATTAACTTGATTGTTATGGAAATATTTCAACTCAACTAATAAAAGGCAAAGATGTGCAGAAGATGTTAATATTCACTGAATACCCACATACTGTTAAAATGTGGCATGGAAGGTTTTGCTGACTCCCCTCCCCCATTTTCCCTCATGAGTTTACCTGTAGCCACAAGCACCATTTTGTTTCCTTTCTCAAGCATCTGCCTTTCAACATCTCAGCACAGAAATTTCCCTCAGTACTTTGCCTTTCTTTGTATAACACCCTTGTCTCCCCACTTTCACATGAGATATTTCAAAACGAGATCAACATGGAACCCAGGGAGATTGTGCATCCATTGTCCAGAGTGGTAAGTCATCCAATAGTAGAATTGGGGGGGGGGTTATACATCCCTTCTCTTCAATTTCCCACTTTATCTGTTGACTTCATAGAATTATTTCTTCAATAATCCACCTGTATCAAATTCTTGGTCCCAGAGTTGGCTGGAGGAAGAGGGGAACTGGAGGTGCTTCAGAGTATAGGGGGATTTAAATTAACAAAAGTGGAGCAAATCTTCAAGATAAATACATAAATTCAGGGCAATATAAAACAAAATGGAAAATAATTGTCCATTAAATATAATTATCACTTATTTATATTAAATATAATATACATTTAAAATAGAGCTAATTTATACTAAAAATGAATACATATAGAATGTATTAATTAATTATAGATGGGAAAAATATTTAATGTGATATATTAAAAAATATCTTACAAGAAAATATTTAGGGGCTTTAGAAATCTGGGTATACAGATTGTGATAAACAAAAAATTAGATGTATTTAACTTCATAAATTGTATATTTCATTACAAATATATATATATAATTTTTAAAAAAACATTAAATAAATAGGCAAGTTGTATATCTGAGGTGGGAGGTGGACTTCTACTGCAGGCATTTAGAATATCTAAGAATATCTAAAAATTGAAAGGAAAGGTGCAATACACTTGGAGAAAAGTAAAAACTATATATGATAATTCTAACAAGAAAAAGTCCAAAAATTGCAAAGAACATAATAGTGCCATTTGCAGCACCATGGATGGAACTAGAGACTGTCATCCTGAGTCAAGTAAGTCAGAAAGAGAAAGACAAATACCACATGATGTCACTTACATCTGGAATCTAATATAAGGCACAAAGGAAACTTTCCACAGCAAAGAAACTCATGGACTTGGAGAACAGACTTATGGTTGCCAAGGGGGAGGGAGTGTGAGGGCCTGGGGGCTTGTGGTAAATAGATGCAGAATGTTGCCTTTGGAATTGATTAGTAATGTGATCCTGCTGTGTAGCACTGGGAACCCTGTCTAGTCACTTATGATGGAACATGTAAGGTCAGAAAAAGGAATATATGCCTATAAGTGTAACTGGGTCACCATGCTGTACAATAGAGAAAAATATACACATAAATAAAAGATTAAAAAAAATAATGGAGCTATCAACTAGAAAACAAAAGATAAAATAGCAGTGCCAATTCCTGACTTGTCATTAGTTACCCTGATTGTAAATGTTTTGAGTTAACCAATCAAAATAGATAATGGCTGAATAGATTAAAAATCACGACCTGACTATATGTTGCCTCTAGGAGACTTAGCTCAGCTTTAAAGACAAACATAGGTTTAAAATGAAGGAATAGAAGAAGATAAATCCAATAAAATGACAGCCAAAAGAAAGCAGGTGTAGCCATACTCACACAAGACTATAAAGATTTCTAACTGAGGAGTTCCCATAATGGCACAGTGGTTAATGAATCTGACTGGGAACCATGAGGTTGCAGGTTTGATTCCTGGCCTTGCTCAGTGGGTTAAGCTTCTGGTGTTGCTGTGAGCTGTGGTGTAGGTCGCAGACATGGTTTGGATCCCACATTGCTGTGGCTCTGGTGTAGGCCAGTGGCTACAGCTCCAATTAGACTCTAGGTTGGGAACCTCCATATGACATGGGAGCAGCCCAAGAAAAGGCAAATAGACAAAAAAAAAAAAAAGATTTCTAGCTGAAAATGTTAAGGAGTAAAAATGGATGTTATAGAACATTTAAGGGGATGATTACCAAGAAAACAGAATGTTAATATATATGCACCCAACATAGGAACACTTAAATACATAAAGTAAATATGAAAAGGCATAAAGGGGGAGTTCCCGTCGTGGCGCAGTGGTTGACGAATCCGACTAGGAGCCATGAGGTTGCGGGTTCGGTCCCTGCCCTTGCTCAGTGTGTTAATGATCCGGTGTTGCTGTGAGCTGTGGTGTAGGTTGCAGACGCAGCTCGGATCCCCCATTGCTGTGGCTCTGGCATAGGCCGGTGGCTACAGCTCCAATTCAACCCCTAGCCTGGGAACCTCCATATGCCGTGGGAGCGGCCCAAGAAATAGCAACAACAACAACAACAAAAAAAAAAGACAAAAGACAAAAAAAAAAGAAAAGGTATAAAGGGAGAAATTAACAATATAATAATAGTAATGGACATTAAGAACACACTTACATCTCTGGATAGATTATCCAGACAGAATAGCCTTTAATGAAACAATATGCCAAATGGACTTGATAGATTTATACAAAGAACTTCATCCAAATGTACCAAATATACATTTTTCTCAGGTGCACAGTATTCTCAAGGATGGACTATATGTTGAGACACAAAACATGTCCCAATAAATTTAAGAAAATTTAAATCATATCAAGCATCTTTTTTGTAAACATAATGGTATAAATTAATCAATTACAAAAAGAAATCTAGAAAAAATCACACATAAATAGAGACTAAACAACATGCCACTGAGCAACTCTTAGGTCAACGAAGAAATCAAAGGAGAAGTAAAAAAATGAAAAAGAAAATGCAATATGCAAAAATCTATGGGATACACAAAGAGCACTAAGAGGGTAGTTAAAGCAATACAAGCCTAACTCAAGAAACAAGAAAAATCTCAAATAAACAAACTAAACTTATACCTAATGAAATTAGGAAAAGCAAAATGAAGCCCAAAATCAGTAGAAAAAAATAATCTGTCCCATGATGGCACAGCAGAAACAAATCCAACTGGGAACCATGAGGTTGTGGGTTCAATCCCTCACCTCACTCAGTGGGTTAAAGTGGTGGATCACACACAAGGCTTGATGTAGGTCACAGATATGGCTCAGACCTGGTGTTGCTGTGGCTCTGGCATAGTCCAGAATCAACAGCCCTTATTAGATCCCTAGCCTTGGAAACTCCATATGCTGTGAGTGCGCCCTAAAAAGACAAAAACAAACAAAAAATATCAGAGAAAATAAATAAAATAGAAATTAAAGGAAAGTAGAAAATATCAATAAAACTAAGAGCTTTGTTTTTCTTTTCTTCCCTTTTTTATTTTTGTTACTATAATTTTTAATAGTTATTTCCCAATACAATATTTTTTCCTACTGTACAGCACAGTGACCCAGTTACACATAATGTACTTATTCTATTTTTGTACATTATCATGCCCCATCATAAGTGAATAGACAGAGTTCCCAATGCTACACAGTAGGGTCTCATTGCTAATCCATTCCAAAGGAAATAGTTTGGATCTATTAACCCCAAGCTCCCCATCTAACCCACTCCCTATACCTCCCCCTTGGCAACCACAAGTCTATTCTCCAAGTCCGTGAGTTTCTTTGCTGTGGAAAGTTTCCTTTGTGCCTTATATTAGATTCCAGGTGTAAGTGATATCATGTGGTATTTGTCTTTCTCTTTCTGACTTACTTGACTCAGGATGACAGTCTCTAGTTCCATCCATGGTGCTGCAAATGGCACTATTTTGTTCTTTTTTATGACCAAGTAGTATTCCATTGTGTATGTATACCACATCTTCTTAATCCAATAATCTATCGGTGGACATTTGGGTTGTTTCCATGTCTTGACTCTTGAGCTTTGTTTTTCAAAAAAATATTTTAAATGACCACCTTTAGCTAGATTCACTAAGGTAAAAAAGTAGAAGGCTCTGACTAAATCAGAAGTGAAAAAAGACACAACAATAACTGCCACAGAAATGAAAAGTATTATAAGAATATTATGAACAGTTATATGTCAACAAATTGGACAACCTAGAATAAATGCGTACACTTTTAGAAACATACAACTTTCTAACAGATAATTATTGATTAATAAAATGTATCAACAATTCACTAGCAATGAGATCAAAAGAGCAATCTAAAACATTTTTAAAAATCCAGACCAGACAGCTTTACAGGTGAATTTATCATATATCCAAAGATTTAATACTTATCCTTTTCACACTTTTTAAAACTTTAAAAAGATGATAATTCTTCTAAACTCATTCCATAAAGCTAACATTACCTTGAAAACAAAACCAGACAAGGAAGCCTTAAGAAAAGAAAATTTTAGGCTAATATATTTGAGGAACATGTATGCAAAGTGCTCAGCAAATATTAGCAACCTGAATTGAACAATACATTAAAAGGTATACACACCATTATCAAGGAGGATTTATTCCAGGAATGTTCAAAATACACAAGTCAATGAATGTGATACACCATATTAACAAATGAAAGATAGGAGTTCCTGCTGTGGTTCAGTGGTTTGAGAATCCAACTATAGCAGCTTGGATCACTGTGGAGGTGCAGATTTTATCTCCAGCCCAGCACAATGGGTTAAAGGACTCAGAGTTTCCACAACTGTCATGTAGGTCACAACTGCAGCTGATTCAATCTCTGGCCCAGGAACTTCCATATTCCATGAGTGTGGCCATTAAAACAAAAAGCAAATGGAGTGAAAAAGATATACAATGATAATATTAATTAAAATAAAATAAGAACTGCTATATTATTTTCATGTAGAACCAAATTCAGAGCAAGGAAATTTATAGAAGCTAAAGAGTGAAGTAACTTTATGCTATGTCCAAGAAGACATATCAATCCTTTATATGTATGAACCTACAAATAATATGTCAAATTGAGTAAGCCAAAAACTGATAGAACTTTAAAGAGAAATAAATGAAATATTATAGTTGGGGATTATGACTTTCCTCCACAAGAAAGTGATAAATCCAACAGGCAGGAAAACATAGCTGAACATCAATCAACTACATATAGTTGATGTCTATTAATTATTTCATTCAAAAAGAGTAAAAAACACATTCTTCACAAACTAATGCTGAAAATGAACCAGGATAGATCACATATGGTCCTTAATAGGTACCTTAACAGGTTTAAAGGAATAGAAATCATGTCTTCTCTCAGAACACAGTGAAATTAAACTAGGAGTTAATATCAGGAAAGTAGCTGGGAAACTTCTAATATTTGGAGCTTAAACAACATACGAACATATGGGTGAAAGAAGAAATCTCAAGGAAAATTTAAAAATATTTTAAAGTGAATGAAAACAAAAATAAAAATTACCAGAACTCGTGGGATGCAGCAAAATTAGTACTTAAAGAGAAATTTATATAATTGATGTGTATATTAGAAATGAAGAAAGTTCTAAAGTTAGTCACTTACACCATAGAAAACCATAAAATAAGAGAAAATTAAATCTAGTGTCAGTAGAAGAAATAGATATTAAAGATAAAAAAATTCAATAAATATGAAAACAGAAGTAACTGAAATAAATCACTGAAACCAAAAGCTAGTTATTTGAAAGGGTCATAAAGACTATAAGATTTTAGCCATGCTAACCCCAAAATAAATAAATAAATAAATAAATAAATAAATAAATAAATAAATAAGAGCACAAAAATTACCACTATGAGAAATGACAGGGAAATATGAATTAATTTCATATCTCAGGGAAATTAAAAGAATGATGTTTCTTGTTGTGGACATTTTCTGCTTAGAGATGTTTATTTAACATTTCTTGTAAAGCTGGTATGGTGGCGTGAATTCTTTTAGCTTTTGTTTTTCTCTAGAGTTTTTGATTCCTTCATCAAATTTGAAAGGAAGAATTGCTGGGTAGAGTATTCTTGGTTGTAGCTTTTTCCCTTTAATCACTTTATTTTTTGATTATTTAATGAATTTTATTGCATTTATAGGTATACAGCAATCATCACAACCAAATTTTACAGCATTTCCATCCCAAACCCTCAGTGTATCCCCCAACCCCACAAACTGTCTCATTTGGAAACCATAAGTTTTTCAATGTCTGTGAGTCAGTATATGTTCTGCAAAGTTCATTCTGTCCTTTGTTTGGATTCTACATGTTAAGTGATAGCTTTTGATGTTGGTGCCTCATTGTACGACTGACTTCACTTAGCAAGATAATTTCTAGGTCCATCCATGTTGCTAAAAATGGCATTATTTCTTTCCTTTCAATGGCTGAGTAATAGTCCATTGTATATATGTACCATTTCTTCTTGATCCACTCCTCTGTTGGTGGACATTAGGCTGTTTCCTCGTTTTGGCTATTGTAAATAGTGCTGCAATGAACATCGGAGTACATGTGTCTTTGCGAGTCATGGTTTTCTCTGAATAGATGCCCAGGAGTGGGAGTACTGGATCAAATGGGAGTTCTATTTTTAGTTTTCTGAGGCATCTCCGTACTGTTTTCCATAGAGGTTGCACCAATTGAAATTCCCACCAACAGTGTACTAGGGTTCCTTTTTCTCCACACCCTCTCCAGCACTTATTGTTTGTAGGCTTTTTGAAGATGGCCATTCTGGCTGGTGTAAGATGTTATCTCATAGGAGTTTTGATTTGCATTTCTCTAATAATGAGTGATGTTGAACATCTTTTCATGTGTTTTTTGGCCATCTGTTTGTCTTCTTTGGAGAATTGTCTGTTTAGATCTTCTGCCCATTTTTTTATGGGGTTTTATTTTTTGGTATTGTGCTGTAGGAGGTTTTTTTTTCTATTCTTTTGCAAATATTTTCTCCCATTCTGTGAGTTGCCTTTTCATTTTGTTTATGGTTTCCTTTGCTGTGCAGAAACTTTGAAGTTTGAGTAGGTCCTATTTGTTTATTTTTGTTTTTATTGTCAATACTCTAAGAGGTGGATCTGAGAAGATGTAGCTGTCATTTATGTCAGAGAGTGTTTGGCCTATGTTTTCTTCTAAGAGTTTTATAGTATTTGGTCTTATATCTGGCAAAGCAATCCCATTTATCATCACATCAAAAAGAATGTAATACTTAGGAATAAACCTACCTAAAGAGACAAAAGACCTGTACTCTGAAAACTATAATATGCTGATGAAAGAAATCAAAGATGACACAATCAGATGGAAACATATACCATGCTCGTGGGTTGGAAGAGTCAATATTATTAAAATGACTATATTACACAAGGCAACATACAGATTCAATGAAATCCCTATCAAATTACCAAGGATATTTTTCACAGAACTCAAACAAAACATTTTAAAGTTTGTTTGGAAGCACAAAAGACCCAGAATAGCCAAAGACATCTTGAAAAAGAAAAATGGAGCTGGAGGAATCAGGCTCCCTAACTTCAGACTATACTACAAGGCAACAGTCATCAAAATCATAAGCTACTGGG
Source organism: Phacochoerus africanus (assembly GCF_016906955.1). Lineage (NCBI taxonomy): Eukaryota > Metazoa > Chordata > Mammalia > Artiodactyla > Suidae > Phacochoerus > Phacochoerus africanus. The sequence continues at coordinate 36,710,448 of NC_062556.1, read as the reverse complement.
ACAAAGACATAAATATAGATCAGTGGAACAGGATAGAAAGCCCAGAATTAAACCCAGGCACCTACAGTCAACTAATCTATGACAAAGGAGTCACAAATATACAATGGAGAAAAGACATCCTATTCAATAAGTGTTGCTGGGAAAACTGGACAGCCACATGGAAAAGAATGAAATTAGAACATCTCCTAACACCATACACAAAAATAAATTCAAAATGGATTAAAGACCTAGATATAAGACCAGATGCTATAAAACTCATCCCTTTAAATGCATCATGCACTCCCTTCTGGCCTGTAGAGTTTCTGCTGGAAAATTAATTGATAGTCTTATGGGGACTCTCATGTAAGTTATTTGTTGCTTTTCCCTTGTGTATTTTAATATCTTTATTTGTCTTTATATGTTTTCAATTAGATTACAAATTACATGTAACATTACTTGATATGTTCCTCCATTAGTTAATCCTACCTGGGACTCTTGGTTTTTCTTGGATTTAAGGAATTTTTCCTTTCCCAGGTTAGGGAAGTTTTCAGCTATTAGGTCTTCAAATATTTTGTCAGGTCTTTTCTCTGTCTCTTCTTCTTTTGAGACTCCTATAATTCAATAGTTGGTGCATTGATGTTTCCCCCAAGGTCTCTTAATCTGTCTTCATTTCTTCTTATTCTTTTTTAATTATGTTCTATGGCATAGATATCCATTAAAGTGTCTGTAATGTGATTATGAGTATGTCCCTCCTACCATCTTGCTATTGTTTCTGCTTTACATCTTTAGATTTAGTAATTCTTTGTATATTCCATTTTTTTTAATTTATTGTTAGCAGTTGTGCTTTTGGTGTACTCATGAGAAGGGATGAGATCAAGGTCCTTCTTCTTCAGTCTGTCATCCCTTAACTCTTGCAGCCATTAACTCCAGCAGCCATTTTCAAATCATATCAAGCATCTTTTACAACCACAACACTATGGTATTAGACACCAACTAAAAGAAGAACGAAACTGAAAAAACTGAAAAAAACAAAAAAACATGAAAACTAAAAATATACTACTTAATCTATGAAGAAATCAAAGAGAAAATTTAAAAAATTCCTAGAAACAAATGACAACTAAAATGTTGACCCAAAACCTGTATGTTGTACCAAAAGCCTATCTAAGAGTAAACAACCTGAACTTACATATAAAGCATCTAGAGAAAGAAGAACCAATAAAACCAAAAGTTAAGTGGATGAAATATATCATAAATATTAGAGTAGAAATAAATGAAATAGAGACTAAGAAAACAATAGAAAAGATCAACAAAACTGAAAGTTTGTTCTTTGAAAAGAGCAACAAAATTAAAATAAATTAATTAAAAAGATCTTACCACAGACACTACAAAAATCTAAGGAACCATAAGTGACTACTGCAGGTAACTATATGCCAATAAAATGGACAACCTAGAAGAAATAGATAAATTATTTGAAGGGCACAATCTCCCAAGACTAAACCAGAGAGAAGTATAAAATATGTAAAGGCAAATTACAAGTACTGAAATTGAATCTGTGATTTAAAAACTCTCAATAAACAAGTCCATAACCAAATGGACTGGCAGGCAAATTCTACCAAATGTTTAGAGAAGAGTTAATACCCATTATTCTGAAGCTATTCCAAAAAAAATTACATAGGTAGTAAAACATGCAAATTAATTCTATGAGGACACCATCACCCTGATACAAAAAATAGGCAAAAATACCACAAAGAAGAAAATTATAGGCCATTACCACTAATGAACAGATATAAAAATCTTCAACAAAAACCAACAAAATGAATTCAACAATACATTAAGATGATCATATATCATGGTCAACTTTGATTTATACCAGGAATGCCAGGATTTTTCAATATCTGTGAATCAATCAAAGTGATGTACCACAATGACAAATTGAAGAATAAAAACTTATTATCACATCAATAGTTGCATAAAAGAGTTTTGATAAAATCCATCATTCATTTATGAAAATAAGTCTTCAAAGATTGGGCATAGAGTGATCCTATCTCAATATAATGAAGGACATATATGACTAAGCCAAAACTAACATTGTACTCAAGGGTGAAAAGGTGAAAGCATTTTCTCTAGGATGAGGAAAAATATAAGGAGGCCTACTGCTGCTGATTTTGTTCACCATAGTTTTTGAATTTCTATCAGCAGATTTAAAAATCAGAGAAAATTAAATGAATCTAAATTGGAAAGGAAGAAGTAAAATTCTCAACTCATTACAGATGACATGATATGATACACAGAAAATCCCAAATACATTACCAGAAAACAACTAGAACTTATCAAGGAATTTGGTAATTCGCGGAATACAAAATTAATACACAGAAATTGTGTATTTCTACAAACTAATAATGAAGGATCATAAAGAGAAATTAATGTAACAATCTAATTTACCATTGCTCAAAATGAATAAAATAACTAGGAATAAACCAACCTAAGGAGGCAAAAGACCTATTCTCTGAAAACTATAACCTTCTGATGAAAGAAACTGAAGACAATACAGACAGATGTAAAGACATGCTGTATTCTTGGATTTTTTCTTTGTCTTTTGCCCTATTAGGGCCACACCTGCAGCATATGAAGGTTCACAGCCTAGGGGTCTAATTGGAGCTGTTGCTGCTGGCCTCCACAAGAGCCACAGCAATGCCAACTCTGAGCCATGTCTGCGACCTACACCACAGCTCATGGCAATGGCAGATCCTTAACCCACGAGTGATGCCAGGGATCAATCCCACAACCTCATGGTTCCTAGTTGGATTTGTTTCCCCTGCACTACAATGGGATCTCCATAATCTTGGATTTTAAGAATCAATGTTATTAAGATGAGTGTATTACCCAAAGCAATTTACAGTTTCAATACAATCCTTATCAAAATGTCATTGGCATTTTTAACAAACTAGAAGAATAAAATTTAAAGTATGTATGGATTCACAGAAGATCCCAATAGCCAAGTCAATTTTGAGAAAGAAAAATAGAGCTGGAAGATTCAGTATCCTTGACTCTAGACTATACTACAAAGCTAAAGAAATCAAAACAGTATGATGTGAGTACAAAAACAGACATATTGATCAATGAAACAGAATAGAAACCTTAGAAATAAAGAAAAACCCTATGGTGAATTAATCTAGGCAAAGGAGTCAAGACTACATAATGGTGAAAAGACAGTCTCTTCAAGGAGTTTATGAGGAAAATTGGACAGTTACATATAAAATAATGAAATTATAACATTATATAACACCACACATAAAAGTAAATTCAAAATGGATTAAAGATCTAAGTGTGAGAATGGCTTCAATGAAACTCCTATAAGAAAATATGGGCAGGACAGTCTTTCACATAAATTGCAACAATGTCTTTTTGGATCTGTCTCCCAGATTAATAGAAATAAAACAAAAATAAATAAATTGCACATGATTAAACTTAAAACTCTTACACAGCAAATGAATTTATAACTCAAATGAGAAAACAACCTACAGAATGGGAGCAAATATTTTAAAATAATGCAGCTGACAAGGAATTAGTCTCCAAAATACACAAAAAGCACATAATACGTGATATCCAAAACAAAAAATGCAATTAAAAAATGAGGAGATCTAAATATATTTCCAAAGAAGACATACAGATGTCCAACAGGCACATGAAAAGATGCTTAACAGCTCTAATAATTAGACAAATGCAAATAAATCAATATTATAATAAGGTATAATCTCACACCAGTCAGAATGACCATCATCAAAAGTCTACAAATAATAAATTGTGGAGAGAGTATGTAGAAATGGGAATCCTCATACACTGTTTTAGGGAGTGTAACTTGGTATGGCCACTACATAAAACAGTATGAAAATTCCTTAAAAAAGCAAAAAGTAGAGTTAACATATAATTCTGCAATCCTATTCCTGAGCTATATTCATAGAAGATCATAATTCAAAAAGATACATGCACCTTATTATAAAACAATTTACAATAGCCAAAACATAGAAACACCATAAATGTCCAACAATAGATGAATGGATAAAGAAAATGTGTGATATATAGATATTAAATATAATATTTATCTATAGATGTATTTTTTTGTCTTTTATCTTTTTATGGCTGCACCCATGGCACATGGAGTTTCCCAGGCTAGGGGTCAAATCTGAGCTACAGCTGTCAGCCTACACCACAACCACAACAATACGGGATCCTAGCAGTGTCCAAGACCTACACCACAGCTCAAGGAAATGCCAGATCCTTAACCTGCTGAGTGAGGCCAGGGATTGAACTCACATCCTCATGGAAGCTAGTCAGATTCATTAACCACTGAACCATGACGGGAGCTCCTAATATCTATATATATTTTAAAAAAAAGAATCTCTTTGCTCTATACCTGAACATACACAACTTTGTAAATCAAATATATTCAATTTAAAAAATTAAATAAAAACATAATGAAGAACACCACGAATAAATTCTATGCATAGAAATTTTACAACCTACATAAAATGGAAAGAGTCTTTGAAAGATGTGACCTCCTAAAGCAAGGAGATACTACTATACACTTCTTAGAATGACCAGTATCCCTCAACTAATTTCTTCCTCACATAGGAAGGAAAACATCACAAGACTGGATCTATATGTACTAAATAAAATGAATCAATAATTAATAATCTTCCAAAACTTAAAAAAAAATGCCCATTATGGCTTTACTAGTGAAATTTACCAAACATTTTAGAAAATAATTATATTAATTCTTTCTAATCCCTTTCAGAAGACAGAAGCCAAGAAAATAGATCCTAATCTATTTTATGAGGTCACCAGTACCTCCATACAAAAATTATATAAGAAGACATAAAAACTAGAGGCCTGTGTCTCTCACTAACACAGACACAAAAACCCTCAACAATATATTGGCAAATAAAATCCAGTTATGTAAAATGAATTACCCAGCACACCAAGTGGAATTTATCCAAGGTATGCAGGGCTAATTCAACATCCTAAAATCAATGTATGTAATGCATCAAATACAAAGAAGAAAAAAACATCACCTGATTATATCAATAGAAGCAAAAAAGGACTTCAGAAATATGAAACTTTTTATGATCAAAACTCTCAGCTAGCTGGAAATAGAGAACTTCCTTAACTTAATAATGAATATATACAAACACCCCTGCCATTCACTTTATACTTAATGTTGAGAAACTCAAATCTTTACCCCCAAAATGAGGAATAAAGATGTCTCCACTTGCCCAATCCTTTTAAACATTGTACTGAAATTTCTAATTAAAGTAATGCAATATTAAAAGAAAATAAAAGGTATACATTTTAGGAAGGAAGAAATAAAATTAACTTTGTTTAAAGATGACAATAGACATCTACATAGAGAATTTGAAAGTGGACAAAAATAGCTCTGTACTATTAAGTATTTACAGCAAATTAGAAGGATATAATGTTAATATGTAAAAGCCATTCATTTCACAATAAACAAGTGGAATTTGAAATTAAAAATACATAATTTCTTACCCAAAATGAAGTATTTAGTTTTTAATCTAACAAAACATGTAGAGGGTCTATATGCAGAAATCTACATAATTCCATTGAATGAAATCAAAAAATTAAATAATTGAAGAAATATTCCATGTTCATGGATAAGAAGATTCAATATCATTAAGCTATGAGTTTTTCCAAATTGCTCCATGGATCCAATGTGATCCCAACCAAAGTACCAGAAAGTTAAATTTTGGATATCAGCAAGATAAGTCTAAGACTTATATGGAGGATCATAAGATCCAGAATAGTCAACATGGTACAGATATATTTTGGAGACATTGTGGACTGAGTTCCAGACCACCATGATAAAGCAAATTTCATAATAAAGTTAGTTATATCATGTTTTTAAAATTTCCAATGCATGTGTTATGTTTACATTAAATTCTATTGTCTGTTAAGCAAACAATAGAATTGTCACAAAGACAACATACACAATTCCCAAATAAAAAAGTTTATTGCTAACCATTAGATAAGCCTTCCATCAGTCATAGTATTAATATAAAAAATCACTGATTATTGTAATAAATATAACAATAACTAAAATGTTTGAAATATTGTAAGAATTAGCAAAATGTGATTCAGGGACACAAAGTGAGAAAAGGATTTTGGGAAAAAAAAGACTGACAGATTTTTTTCTATGAAGGGTGGCCACAATACCAAAATAACAATCCATGACAGTAATTATAAACTGGATATCATGAAAATTAAGATGGAAAACTTTAGCTATGTCAAAAGATATGGTGGAGAGATTAAAACGATAAGCAATAGACTGAAAGTATTTGCAAAGGACATGCATGATAAAGGATTCTTAACCAAAATATACAATGAATCCAGAAAATCAATAATAAAACATGAACAACAAAAAATAGACCAAAGAACCTAAAAAACACCTTATGGCATAAATAACACAGATGGTAAATAAGCATATGAAGAGATGTTCTGCATACATCATCAGGAAAATGCAAGTTAAAACAAGGAAATACTACTATATATGCCTATTATGACAAAAATCCAGAACACTGCCTAAAGCAAATAATGGGGATGTGGAGAAACAAATGCTCATATAATTGGTGTTGATACAGCTACTCTGGAGGACAGCTTAAAATGTCTTACAAAACTAAACATGTTCTTACCATACAATCCATATATCAATTTTGGGTATTTAACTCAAAGAAACTGAAAATTTATTTGTTCAAAAAAATGAATAATTGCATTATGATGTTAAGTATAATATGTATTATTGGGCTCTCAGAAAGAAATAAACAACAAGAAAAAGAGGCAGAAAGCTTATTTGAAGAGTTAATACCAACAAACTAATCAAGTCTGTAGAAATAAAAATAGAAATTCAAGAAACTGACTACAATCTAATTATAATAAAACCAAAGAGATCCATATAATTTAAGACACATTACAGTCAATCTCCCAAAAATCAAATCAAAGAAAATTTTGGAAGTAGCAAGACAAAGTTAACTTGTTACATACAAGGGAACTTGAATGAAATTATCAGTGGATTTCTCAGGAGAAAATTTCTAGGCCAAAAGAGAGAAGGATAACATGTTAAAAAATAAACCAAAAAAACTGTCAACCAAAAATTCTATATCTGGGGAAAAAAACTATCCTTCAAGCATGAAGAGAAATTGAGACTCTGAGAGATAAGCCAAAAAACAGAGTTCATAACCATCAGGCTTGTTCAATAAGAATTGCTGCAGGAAGTCCTTCAGATGGAAATAAAAGAACACTGGACTGGAAAATAAATCCACACAAAAGTATTAATTCTCTAATGATGTAAACACAAAAACAAATTAGTAACCTGTAGCATTATAATTAGGGTCACTTTTAATTCTTTAATAAAATTTAAATTATAAAAACATAGTAAATAACTATAAAACTGTGTTAAAGATTTTATTATACATAGAGATTAAATGTGTGAATCAATACACAAAATGTTGGAGATGAAGCTGTAAAAAAGTAGGGCTTTGTAGCTGATTGAAATTAAATTAAACTTAGTTTAAAGTAGAATGCTGGAGGGGGTGTGAAGAAAAGGGAACTCTCCTACACTGTTGGTGGGAATGTAAGCTGGTACAACCACTATGGAGAACAGTATGGAGGTGCCTTAGAAAACTATATGCAGAACTACCATGTGACCCAGCAATCCCACTCTTGGGCATGTATCCAGACAAAACTTTCCTTAAAAAAGACACATGCACCTGCATGTTCATTGCAGCACTATTCACAACAGCCAAGACTTGGAATCAACCCAAATGTCCACTGATCAATAATTGGATTGGGAAGATGTGGTATATATGCACAATGGAATACTACTCAGCCATAAAAAAGAACAAAAAATGCCATTTGAAGCAACATGGATGGAACTGGAGACTCTCATGCTGTGTGAAGTAAGTCAGAAAGAGAAAGACAAATACCATATCATATCACATATCTGGAATCTAATATATGACACAAAGGAACCTTTCCATAGAAAAGAAAATCGTGGACTTGGAGAATAGACTTCTGGTTGCCAAGAAGGAGGGGGAAGGAGTGGGTTGGTTTGGGAGCTTGGGTTTAATAGATACAAACTATTGCCTTTGGAACGGATGGATTAGCAATGAGATCCTGCTGCGTAGTCCTGGAAACTATGTCTAGTCACTTATAATGGAGCATGATAATATGAGAAAATAGAATGTGCACATGTATGTGTGACTGGGTCCCCATGCTGTACAGTGGAAAAAATAGTATATTGGGGAAATAACTATTAAAAATAATAATAATAACAAACAAAAAATAAAGATGCAGATGTCTGAAAAAAATAAAGTAGAATGCTATAATTTTAACATGCTTTCAGTCAATTCAACTTTAACAATAAAGAAAATATCTATAAAATATTCCTAAAGGGAAATTAGAAGGGAACCAAAGCATATCACCACAAAAAAAATCAGTGAAACCAAAAAGAAGGCAGTAAGTGAGGAAATGGAGTACAACGAAGCTACAAAACATGTAGAAAACAATTTCAAAATTGCCAATAATTAGTCTTCTGTCAATATGTAATTTAAATTTAAGTTGATTAAACTCAAGAATCAAAACACACAAATTAGATGAATGGGTAAAAAAGAGATTCAGCTTTATGCTATTTATAAAAAGTTTGCTTTAGATCTTAGGACACATAGAAGCTGAACCTGAAATGTAGGGAAAATAAATTCCATACAAAAAGTAAACAAGTTCCTGTAATGGCTCAATGGTTACTAAATCCGACTAGGAACCATGAAGTTGCAGACTTGATCCCTGGCCTCACTCAGTCCATTAAGGATCCAGTGTTGCCATGACCTGTGGTGTAGGTCACAGATGCAGCTTGCATCTATTTGTTACTGTGGCTGTGGTGTAGGCCAGCAAGTATACCTCTGATTCAACTCATATGCCATGGGTGCAGCCCTAAAAAGACAAAAAAAGCCACCAAAAGTAATAAAAAGAAATCAACAAAATTGATAAATTCTAAATTAACTAAGGTAAAAAAGAAAATACTCAAATAAATAAATTCAGAAATATAAACTGATTCATTACAACCACTGAACAGAAATAAAAAGGATTAAAACAATGCTATTAACCATTACATGCAAATAAATTGCATAAACTGTAAGAAATGGATAAATTCCTAGAAATGCACATTCGACAACAAATGACTCATGGAGAAATAGAAGTTCATAACAGAAAAATAACCGGTTGGGATAATAAATCAGTAATCAAAAATTTCCCAGTACAAGAAAAGCTCAAAACTAGAGATGGCTTTATTAGAGAATTATATCAAACATTTAAAGAAAAATTAACACCAATCTTTCTCAGGCTTTTTCCAAATACTGACGAGAAAGGAACACTTTAAGCTCATTCTGTGAGGTCAGCATTACCCTGGCATCAAAGACAGACAAAGATAATACAAGGAAAGAAAATTAAAGACTGAGACCCTTGGTAATATTCATACAAATACTCTAAATGAAATATCAGCAAATTGATTTCAGAACCATATTAAAAGGATTGTACAACTTAAACAAATGGGATTTTTACCTGTAAAGCATAGAAGTTTCTTTCTTTTTTTTAATGTCTTTCATCCTTTTAGGGCCCCACCTGCAGCATTGGAGTTCCCAGGCTAGGGATCTAATAGGAAATATTGCTGCCAGCCACAGCAACAACAGATCCAAGCCACGTCTGCAACCTACACCACAGCTCATGGCAATGCCAGATCCTTAATCCACTGAGTGAGGCCAGGGATTGAGCCCACAACCTCATTGTTCCTTGTTGGATTCATTTCCACTGCACCACAATGGAAACTCAAAGGATGTTTCAATATGCAAAAAACAATTAATGTAATACAACACATTAACAGAATAAAAACCATATGACTATCCCAACTGGTGCAGAAAAATCATTTGATGACATTCTACATTCTTTCATGATAAAAAAAAAAAAAAACTTAACAAAAATGACTAGACGGAAACTACCTTGCCATATAGAGGTCATATATTAAAAGCCATCAGCTAACATCATTCTCAATTTAGAAAGCCTAGAATGTTTTCCCCCAATATCTGAAACAAGACAAGTAGCCCACTTTCATAACTCCTATTCAATATTGTATTCTTAGTTGTTGCCAGTGCAATCAGGCTAAAAGAATTGAAAGGCATCCAAGTGCCTTTTCCAAAAAATAGAGAGGAAAGGCATAAAAATGACCTCTGCTTGAAGACAATATTATACATAGAATACTCTCTAAGGACTCTACCAAAAAAAAAAAAAAGGAAGAAAAAATTAGAACTAATGGAAGACAGTAAAAGAAAAAAAAATATATATATACATACACACACCTCTGATTCAACACTTAGCCTGGAAAAAGTACATATATATATACTTATACTTTTATATACTCTATATTTTATATACTTTATATACATATATGACTATATATACACACACACATATATATATTAATGGGGTCACTGTTCTGTACAGCAGAAGTTGGCATAACACTGGACATCAATTATACTTTAATAAAAATGAGAGAGAATATAAAGATCTAGGAAGCTTAGCACTTATTTATACACAAGTAAGAAGAACATGGAAATTTGAAATTCACAAATACTTTGTGCAATTTTGTGGGACAGATTTATATATCACTCATGTATTAATTCCAAAACAGGTACACAAAGCTTATTATTATATGACATTTTAAAAAAGCTAACAAATTCATCAAAGTTGCAGAACAAAAACCTTAACACAAAAAATTCAGTTGCATTTCTATACACTAACAATAAACAATCAATAAATCCAATTAGAAACATTCAATTTATAATAGCATAAAATAGAATAAAATATTTAGCAATAAACCTTACCAAAGATGTGGAGTAAACCCCAAAACATTGATAGAAAAAATTAAAAGAAAACTTAATGAAAATATAACCTATGTTCATGGATTAGAAGTATTTTAAGTTTTCCCACCTAAACAATCTAGAGATGCAATGCAATACCTATCAAAATCCCAGAGGCATTTTTTGTATAAATAAAAAGAAAATCATAAAATTCATGTGTCCCATGGGATCCCTCAAGAGCCAAAACAATTTTGAGAAAGAAAAACAAATCTGGAGGGCTCACACTTTCTGATTTCAAAACATATTACAAAGGCACAATAACAAAAACAGTGTGACACTGGCAGAAACACAGATATATAAATGAATAAAGTAAAATAGAGAATCCAGAAACAAACCCTTCAATATATGGTCATATGAATTTCAACAAGGGTGCCAAGACTATTCAATTGGGAAAGACAGTGTCTTAAAAAACTTTACTAAGTAAAATTGAATATCCATACATAAAATAATTAAATTATAACATACACGAATATTTACTCAAAATGGATTAAATGTTTTACTTAAAATTATAGAATCCCTCGAAGAAATAATAAAGGGAAATCTTCGTAATGTTGGATTCTTAGATATGATACACAGAAACACAAAGAGACAATTGGGACCACACAAAAATTAAAGTCCTCTGTGTAACAAAGAAAACAACCGATAGAGTGGGAGAACATATTTGCAAATAATATGCCTGAAAAAAGGTTAATATCTAGAATAAAGAACTTCTAAAACTATGCAACAATATATAAATAATACATTAAAAATCGGCGAAAAAATACTTAGGTATTTCTCCAAGAATATATAAATAACCAACAGCATAGTAAACATGTTCAACAGCACTAATCTTTAGAGAAATGAAAATAGAAATTACAATGAGATATGAATTCATACTCATTAGGATGGCCATTAGTAAATAAACAGAAAATAAGCAATGTTGGTGAGGATGAAAAGAAATTGGAATCCTTACAGTAGAATTGTGAAATGGAGTAACCAATATGGAAAATAGTATCATTTTCTCAAAAAATTAAAAATAAAGCTATCATATGATGCATCAATTCATCTTCTCCTCTTCTGGGTATAAATTAAAAGCATGGTCTCATAGCTGAATTTTCACATTAATGTTCACAGCTGCACTTTCAACAATAGTGAAGTAACCCAAAAACCTATTAATGGATAGATGAGTAAACAAAATGTGACATATGCATACAATGGAATATTATTTTGCCTTTCAAGAAAGGAAGTTCTGTCACATGTTAAAACCTTGATAAATCTTAATGACATTATGCTAAGTGAAATGAGCCAGTCATTAAAAAATAAATACTGCATGATTCTATTTTATGAAGTAATTAAAATAGTCAAATTCATAGAAACAAAAAGTAGAATGTTGCTTACCAAGGAATGGAAGAAGGCAAAAATGATATTTGCTATTTATATGTTAGAGAGTTTGTTTTGCAAAAATGAAAAGTTCTGAAGCTCCTATTATGAACATGCACAGCTGATTGTACACATAACAATGAAATAAGATTGTGCATTTTATGCAATGTGATTTGACCACAACATGAAAGAAAGTAAAAATTAAAATTTTAGTAATTTATAAATTGATTCACTTTCAAAAAAAAAGTCCTACTTATTAAGATTTTTAGTGTATGATTTATCCAAGTTGGGAAGAATTTAAATAAAAACATGAATATAAATTAGACATTCTTGCCATGTACATATGAGAAAATACTCTGAGGACTAAAAATACATTTTTTCAGATAATGTTTTTCAATTTGTAATTTCTATAAGCTCCTCCCACATTGTTTTAAATTCCTTATGTCATCATATATATATTCATATAATGTGATTTTCAAATCACAGTCATAAAATTATACGTGGAAGGCATTTTTATTTTGATTACAACTTACAAATTAAGGCGTACAACATAGTGTCCTAGACACACACACATATATTTATAAATTCATTTTCTCATATTATTGGCCATCATGGTCCATCCCAAGAGACTAGATAAAATTCCTTGTAGGGACACATATCAATTAAATATTTCCTCCTCTTTTCTCAGGGTCATGGGTATATGCACTACATGGTCAAGTGATAAAGAGATATAGAATAAAAAAAGTGGTTGACATTTTTTCCCTGATAGATACATATTCTCTCCCTTTCCCTTAAATCTCATTTATGTCACTTTTCTGCAAACAAAATTAAAAAAAAAATTGCCTGCACTTCAGCCATGTATAGACTCACAAACTGAAGGATTGCATTAGATATCCTAAGCAGTTTTTTTTTTTCTTCCTAATGAAGATAATTTCAAAGAGAAATTACTTTTCTTTCCTGGTGGGCAATGCAATAAATGTGATGTCAAGACCTATGGAGGTTGTCCAGTGATCCTGGAAGAAAAAATAGAACTAAAGCCAACAGCTGAAGTTGACAGACAAGAATATGATGTCCAGGGCCTTGGAAATCATGCTACTAAATTAATTAAACCTCCCAGATTCTAATGTGACATAAAGAATGTGCTTATTTCTTATGTCATTGTCAGTTTGGATTTTTGTTTCTGCTGAAATAGTTCCATCTGGTTCTTATTATCAACTGACCGTGATGGTATTTACTGATACATCCATTATCCTGCTAGATCTTTAGTTATCCAGGCATAGGGCTGCCATTAAATCTTCATTTCAACCTTCAAATTTCCACTAGGGGAAATTATTCTTACCCTCCTACCCAGGAGACTCTTGAGGATATTTAAGATCATCTACCTAAGTTTCTTCATACAGCATTTATTTTTTCTATTAAATTGTACAAAACTTTCTGTGATCTATATCTATATATCCTAGACCTGCATTATAGGACAGGAAAACAAAGACATTTCAAAGAAAAGCACTCCTATCTACCCACTATTGCTTACATAACCCCCTCCCCCAAGCTTCAATTTAGGCCTTACTTTTCCTGGTCTGAAGTGACATTTCATGCTCTTTTTCCATGCATATGTTCAAAAGGCTATTGTTTATGACCTGGTTTCTTCCTACTCTCCTCAAGGGCTAGTCATATGAAATTCAAAATTAGAGGAAAAAGCTTTAAGCTAACCTATCCTTCCCTGGAACAGTGAGCATAGAAAAGTTTAAGTTCTGGCAAAATGGGTGGTGGCCAAGAAAGAACAGAAGTTATCAGAAATAGTTTCATTAATATTTCAAACTTATGAAACTGGCACACATACACACTTAAATTTACAGAGTCATTCCCTATCTGTAAATTTATAATTATGTGTTTTAGCCTGATGGTCCTGTAGGTTCAAACACTTCATTACTATACTAAAATTAAGAAGAGAAACAGACAAAAGAAAAAAAAAGGAAAAAAAGAAAAACATTTTAAAAAGAATCTATTTATTTCCTCACATCCCTTGCCCACATTTTATGATTTTGATGACTCTTTTTTTTTCTTTTTAATTTTATTTTGTTTTAAACATGTTCATGATTGAATCTGTATGCTGGCTTAACTGTATGCTGGCAATCTGCTCCCTGATTGTGGCTTCATCAATCCTTTCTTTTTGGTTTAGAGAAGCCCTTTCAATATTTCTTTTAGCCTGGGTTTTGTATTGCTGTATTCTTTTAGCTTTTCTTTGTTGGAAAAAAAAAATTAATTCCCCTTCTATTTTAAATGATATTCTTACTGGATAGAGTATTCTAGGTTGCATATTTTTTCCTTTTAGCACTTTAAATATCTCTTGCCATTCCCTCCAGGCCTGTAGAGTTTCTGTAGAGAAATCAGCTGATAACTTAATGGGGGTTCCCTTCTCCCATAAATTTAAATTTGTATGTGTGCCAGGTTAATAAATATGACAAGATACATTTTTAGCATGAACGTGGATACTTTGTTTCAATTGAATTATCGCATTTCTATGCTGAAGGGAAAAATAGCAGAGGGAGATGTGTTAAAGGCATAACATCTGGAGTTAAACTGACTGCATTCCAATATGACTCTCCCATGATTCTCTGGTTTGGGCTATGCTATTTAACCTCCCTGTACCTTCTTTCTTCATCTTGAAAATGAGGATAATAATTATATCTACTTAGTCATGTGGTAAGGATGAAATGAGTTAATCCATGTAAAGAACTTAGAACAGGCCTGGTAGACAGAAAGCTCTCTTTTCTGTTATTAAAATTATTTATAAGACCAAATAAATAAATAAATAAATAAATTTTTGGAGTCATTATCAACAAATTCTCCATTCAGTCTTACATTTGTAAGATGTAAGGCTTGGAGGAGGGCACTTCCAGTATATTTTTCAAAAGATTTTGGAAATAGGAAACTATTTATATCCCTTGTAATTAATTTTATTGTATATAAGGTGAGCAAAATCAATTATATATTCAATCACTAATGTCAATTTAAGGCTTCTTAAGTTTAGGGTTTTTTTCAGGCTAGTTATATTTGATTGAAAAGAATCTCAGAGGCATTTTTACCTTATAAAGTGATCCTTGGCCCCAGTATCAGATAATAGATGGATAGAATTAGAGGAGATATAATTCTGAAGTTTTATTGGCTAGAGGCAAAATTCACTGGGGAAAAGTCAATCTTTTGGGATAAGTGAGAGTGTGCAAATCACCGAAATGGGCCTTTGGTAATATAAATGTGAAATAATAGTCTTATAATGAAAATAAGATTTTGAAATTATGCTGAATTTTTTTACATACAAATATCTAAAGCTGTTTTCCTCTAAGCAAATCTTACTTGTTCCCAGAAGTTTATTATGCTGCTCAAGTCTGTTCTATAGAATTATGCAAGGGATTAAAGGCTGTATTCTCCTCCCTTAATAGTGAAAAAAAGTTGAGCATCTAGGCTCCTGGTTGGTTTTAACAACAGCACTTTTTGAAGAGGCTGTTTTTCACCATTGTATAATCCTTTGTTATAGATTAATTGACCACATAAGTATGGGTTTATTTCTGGGCTCTCTATTCTGTTTCATTGATCTGTGGATATGTTTTTGTGCCAATATATATATAAATAGTATTTTAGTTACTTTAGTTTTGTAGTTTAGGTTGAAATCAGGGAGCATACCTTCAGCTTTGTTATTCCTTTACAAGATATTGACTTTTTGAGGCCTTTTGTTTTACAGAATTTTAGAATTACATGTTCTATTTCTGAAAAGTGTTATTGGTATTTTGATAGGGATTGCATAGATTGCCTTGTGAAGTATGGTCATTTTTAAGAGTATTAATTCTTTCAATCCTTGGAGCAAAATGGATCTTTCCATTTGTTTGTGTAGTCTTCAATTTATTTCATCACTTTCTTACAGTTTTCTGAGTATAGGTGTATCCCTCCTTGGTTAGATTTATTCTTAGGTGTTGATTTTTTTTTAATGAAATTGTAAACAGGATTCTTTTCTTTCTTTCTCTTTCTGATAGTGGACTGTTAGTGTGTAGAAATACAACAGATTTCTGTCAATTAATTTTGTATCCTGAAAACTTACTGAATTCACTTACTTGTTCTAAGAGTTTTTTGTGGAGGCTTTAGAGTTTTCTATATATAACATTATGTCATCTGCAGACAGTGACTGTTTTACATCTTTCCAATTTGGATTTTTTTTTTTTTTTTGGTTTTTAGGGCCACACCCATGGCATAAGGAGGTTTCCAGGCTAGGAGGTCTAATCAGAGCTGTAGCAACCGGCCTCCACCAGAGCCACAGCAATGACAGACCCAAGCCATGTCTGCAACCTACGCCACAGCTCAGAGCAGTGCTGGATCCTTAATCCACTGAGCAAGGCCAGGGATCAAAACCACCTCCTCATGGATGCTAGTGACTTATTACTATGAATGGAACTTCCAAAACTATGTTGAACACAATTGGAAAATGTGAGCATCCCTGTCTTAATCTTAGAGGAAATGCTTTTAGATTTTCCCCTTGAGTATGATGTTAGTTATAGGTATACCATATATGGTCTTTATTATATTGAGTTATGTTTTCTCTCTACTTACTTTGTTGAGAGTTTTTAATCATGAACAAATAATGAATTTTGTTGAAAGTTTTTTCTGCCCCTATTTAGATGATCATATAATTTCGATTGATTTTTTTTAAAGAAACAGTTACTAGTTTCATTGATAATTACATTTTTAAGTCTCATTTATTTCTGCTCTGATTTTATTTATTTATTTACTTCTATCAACTTTGGGGTTGCTGTTATTGTTGTTCCTCTTCTTGTTCTTCCTCTTCTTCCTCTTCTTCTCCTCCTCCTTCTTCTTCCTCTTCCTCTTGTTCCTTTTGGTGTAGGGTTAAATTGTTTATTTGAGATTTTTGTTGTTTTTTTGAGATAATCTAATAAACTTCCCTCTTTGAGTGATTTTGCTCTGCTCCATCAATTTTGAATCATTTTATTTCCATATTCTTTTGTTCCAAGGTATGAATTTCCTATTTGATTTCATCACTTATTCATTGCTATTTAGTAACACATTGTTGACATTATGTTTTTCTGTTTTTTGCAGTTATTTTTGTAATTGATTTATAAACTCATGTTGTGATCTGAAGAGATGATTGACATGATTTCATTCTTCTGAAATAAGTAGAGATTTCTGAAATAAGTAGAGATTATTTTTGCAACCTAGTATGTGATCTATTCTGGAGAATGTTTCATGTGCACTAAACAAGAATATGTATCTGCTACTTTAGGGCATGATTCTATATGTATCTGTTAAATCTAATGTTTTATTTAAAGCTGCTATTTCCTTATTGGGCTTCTGTCTGGATGATCTGTCCATTTATTTATGTTAGATGTGAAAATCTCCTTCTATTACTGTGTTGACTATCAATTCCTCCCTTTATGTATGTTAACATTTACTTTACATATTTAGATGTTCTTATGTTGGATGCATATATTTTTAGAATTGTTAAAGTTTCCTGTTGCATTGATCCCTTTTCATTATGCAATATCTTTCTTTGGCTCATGTTACAATCTTTGTTTTAAAGTCTATCTTATCTAATATAAGTATTGTTACCTCAGCTTTCTTTTCATGTCTATTTGGATGTAGTAACTTTCTCTATTCCCTCCTTTTCAGTCTCCTTGTGTCTTTAGATCTGAAGTGAGTCTCTTTTATGCAACATACATATGACTCTTTTTCGGCGATCCATTCAACCTCACTGTGTTTTTTAATTGGATAATTTAGTCTATTTACATTTAAAGTAGTTGTTGAAAGCCATGTTTGTACCTGTTGTCATTTTTTAATGGTTCTATAGTAGTTTGAGTGCTTCTGATTTATTCTTTTCTTCCCCTTTTGCTCTCTTCTCTTGTGATTTGGTAGTATCTTTAGTGTTTGAATTACTTCTCTTTAATCCATAAATATTATAGATTTTTCATTTTTAATTATCATGAAGTTTATATATAACAACCTGTATATACATCTATGCAATTAAGCTGATGTTTCCTTAAGTTGAATACATTCTAAGAAACTCTGCATTTTACTCCTCGTTTAGTATTTTCAATGTCATATTTCATATATTTTGTGTATCCCTTTGCTACTTATTATGGAATTATATAATTTTCTACTTTTGACTTTTAACCTACCTACTGGATTTATATACTACCTTTACTATATGTTTGCCATTACAAATATAATATTTCCTTTTATAATATTCATATTTTTAGTTGTAGTCTCCTCTGTTAAGAGAAAATCTTGAATATGTCTTGTTAACCTGGCTTGGTGGTGCAGAAATCTTTTAGCTTTTGCTTTTCTGTAAAATTCCTTATCTCTCTTTCACATCTGAATGGCAGACTTCCTAGGTAGAGTACTCTTAGTTGCAGATTTTTACCTTTCATTATTTTTAATATATTGTGCCACTCCCTTCTGGCTTGCAAGGTTTCTGCCTAAAAATGATGGATAGCCTTATGGAAGTTTTGTTGTATGTAATTAATTGATTTTCCTTTGCTGCTTTTAGTATTATTTATCTTTAATTTTTGACATTGCATAGATCTCTTTGGGTTTATAGTTTTGTGATTCTCTGTGCTTTCTGGACCTAGATTCTGTTTTACTTCCTAGTTTAGGGAAATTTTCAGTTATTATTTATTCAAATACATTTTCTGATTTTTTTTCTCTCTCTTCTGCTTATGGGGCCCTTAAGCTATGAATTTTGGTACACTTGATTTTGTTCTAGAGCTCCTTAAACTATCTTCCAAGTCTTAAGGCCCAAGAACCAGAAGCTCTGAAGTCAGAGGCAGCAAGAAGATGAACATCCAAGCTCAAGAAAAGAGAACAAGTATTCACAAAATTCATTCATTTTTTTTTTTCTCCTCTGTTCAAGCCCTCAACCAATTAGGTGATACTCATCCACACTGGTCAGAGTGGATCTTTTCTATTTACTCTAATGAGTCAAACGTTAATCTCTTCCAGCAACACTCTTACTTACACCTCTAGAAATAATGTTTTACTAGCTATCTGATCATTTTTTACCATATAAAGATAACACATAAAATTAACCATCACAACTTGCATTAGTTTCTAATATATATTGCCGTGTATAATGTATACTGTGTGAATGTGCATTATAGTCACAAAATAAGTTTAAAAGAATTAAAACTGATGTGCAAAAATAGAACAGAAAATGGAGTCTTATTAAATGCTTAAGGAAAACAACTAAAAGTAGGAGTTCCCTGGTGGAATTACTCTATGATATACACTGTTGTATACATATTGTTATAAACTTTTTTTGTTCAAACCAATAATGAATAGAATGACAACAACAAGGGTGAACCTTTAATATAAATGTGGACTTTGCAAGATATGATGTGTCAGTGGGGGAGGTTATGTATGTGGGGGGGCAGAGAGTATATGTAATATTTCTGCGCCTTCCACTCTTGGTAACCTAATTCTTATCTAAATATAAACTATTTTTTAAGGTAAAGGAAAATAAAAGTGCAATTCTCATGAGCACAATTATTTATTGCTTAGTGTTGTATTCCCAGAACTTATAGTTGGGCAAAACACATAATAGACACTCAATAGCTATTTGTTGAATAAACTCAATGACTAAATAAATATTTTTCCCCTAACTGCCACTTGGATTTCAGTAAAGCCTAAAAGTTAATTAAAATTCTAAAATGGACACTTGAGTCTCTCCCAATAACATCTTCATTATATACTCCAAAACATTTAATTTTCACATCCTTTCCTCAGTGTGTTTACAGTAGCTATGTGATTACAAAAAGTTTACATTTTTTGTTGTTGCTTTTGTTGTTAGTGTGTGCATGAATAAGGTTGTATATGAATTATAAAAATAAAAATATTACTATTGTTTTATCAAAGGAAATGACTGCAAATATAATTCGATATTTCAGTGACTTACAAATATATTGTCACTGTAATATGGAGATAAATGCACATGTTGCATAATGATTTTCTATAAAACATTTTAGGAACAGCATCAAATAAAAAAGAAGCTAATCTTTGTAATGTCATTCTGCATCACATTATTCAACATAAACAACACTAGAACTTCAAAATAGCATATCATGTGCTTATCCTGCTTATACAATATTCAAAGACATTTGGTTTCATTACAATGCAAGTAGTCACTCCACATAAGCAAGAATGGAGCTAGTTCA
Source organism: Phacochoerus africanus (assembly GCF_016906955.1). Taxonomy (NCBI): domain Eukaryota; kingdom Metazoa; phylum Chordata; class Mammalia; order Artiodactyla; family Suidae; genus Phacochoerus; species Phacochoerus africanus. The sequence goes on along the minus strand of NC_062556.1, from coordinate 36,689,918 downwards.
AGGCTCCTAATGCTATGTAGCTGGATTTATCCATTTTCTTGAGAGAGTCTCAGAGCTTAGCAATGTGCCCAGTCTCTGACCCTCCAAAAGGACTTCATTAGATCATGGATGGAAAAAGTGTGATATATGGAGCAGTAATCTGATCTATTCTCAGAAATGTAGGAAAGAATGTGTTTGACATGATCATTGAAGGAGGAAATACATTTCAGAAAGTGTCAACCAGCAAAACTCGAGCATTTACTGTTATTAAAATATATATGCTTAATATTTTTCATTACAGAATTTCTTCATTTATACACTTTTTAAATATGACAAGAACAGAAATATATTGGAGGAAATAAAATTTATACCTATCTAATATAACTATTTTTAATAGTTGGGTAATATTCTTTAAGTATCAGAAACAAAGGAAATAATAATAATATACACTTAAGATTTGCAATCATCTTTTACCATTTAACTATACATTATGGACTTTTTCCTATATCATTCAACGTTTTTATCTTATTTAAGGACATTTTAGTCTTTTGCTAATTTCTCATGATTATATCATAGTTTTGAGTAATTATCTACTTATTTATGGGAATTTGGGAATAGGGAGAGAAGATGCTTACACAACTTCACCTTACTTAGTTACATTTTCATTTTAGATTCTTTCCCAGCAAATTTAAATATTCATTACTGATGCTGATAATTTGTTTTCTCTAATTCCCACCCTCAACAGCAACTATTCTGTTACATGTTGGATCTGTCAGGATTATAATCAGTTAAAATTAGGGCCAATAGGAATATTTTTGAGAAAAGACTTGTAATTATTCCTTCCAGACTTTATATTTTTTACATACTTGTGTAATGCCTGAAATGAGGGATATCTTCTTGCTCCTCTCTCTCTCTTTTTTCCTCTCTATACTTTCATTTCCATCTTGTTCTATTCTTCTGTTCTTGAAGATTGTGATAGGAGACTAAGTATTATCAGTCTCAGTAATAAAATATTTAAATTTGGTGGGAAAATCCTAAAGTGGAAATGTAGGCATCCAAGGAAGATGGAGTTGGTATATGCATACCTGAGTTCATTAGGATGGCAATGGGCCTTGATAGAAAAAAAATTAAAAATAAAAATAAAAATAATATAAAAATAATAAAATAAACCTATATTTTCCAGCTTGCCTTGACATGGCTAAGTTTTCTCAGGTATCAGTAGAAGCCTGCTGGAATATTTGGGCATGTTTTATTTTTCTGCTACATGCACTATCCTATTTTCCTGATGTTTTATTTTTAGTCTACTGTTAGTAGCCTGTAATGGGAGGCTGAATTTTAACATATGCCAGGTGACCATGAGGCTTATAGCACTTACTGTGGTTAGTGGAGCAGGGAGATAGAAAAATGCCTGTGAGGATTTCCCACAGTGACACAGTGGGTTAAGGATTCAACTGCAGTGGCTTGGATTGCTCTGGACACACAGGTTTGATCTCTGGCCCAGTACAGTGGGTTAAGAGTCTGGCATTGCCACAGTTGTGGCATAAGTCACAGCTGTGGACTGGATTTGATCCTTGGCTCAGGAACCTCCATCTGCCACAGGTGTGGCCAAAAAAAACAGCCTGAAGAAAATGATGATCTCACAAAGTTAACATATTATCCCATGACTTTTTAGTTCTGACTTTATTTTTATATTAAAATAACCTGTTATTTACTTAAGCTGTTTTTATCTGTTATCTACTTTGTGCAGCTTAAGGCAATACTTTCTGATATTCTCTCCTTCCAATACCATTGTCTTTTAGAATATTATCCCATACATTTAAAAAAAAATCCTGTACTTTATCATAACTTTTTCTGAATAATCTCATATCTTGATCTTGGTTAAATTCAGACTAAAACCCCAAGTATCATTTTGCTGCAGCTTTCTTAAATGACTATATTTTCTCTTATTTGTCATATTTTAGAATGATCTAAGATGGGAAAATCATTCTCCTGCTACCTCTTTGTTCTTTCCACATGATGATGTATCTAGTCATATATAAAAATGTATTCTGTTCTTTAAGATCATTCAATCTGACAATTCCCACATCTATTTTGTTTTCTGTTTTCTTATAATTCCTCCATCTCTGTTTGCCCTCCAGTGCTGAAATAATCTGAATGATGCCAATGTTCAAGCAGATGACTATTTTTAAATATTTTTATTAAAGAATAGTTGATTTACAATGTTGTATCAATTTCTGCTATATAGCAAAGTGACTCTGTCATACATATATACAGATTGTTGCTCTCATATTATGTTCCATCATGTTCTACCACAAGGTATTGGATATAGTTCCCTGTGCTATGCAGTAGTACCTCACTGATTACCCATTATAAATGTAATAATTTTATCTAATAACCCAAAACTTCTGGTCCATCCCGCTCCCTCCCCTTCCTCCTTGGCAACCACAAGTCTGCTCTCCATGTCTGTGAGTTTGTCTCTCCTCTATAGATAGGCCCATTTATGCCACATTTTAGATTGTCCATATTCTTAAAGTCTCATTACTTCTAGTTGCTCACACTTACTCTATTGAGACTACTTCAACTTTCTCTCTCTTAGAGAGAAAGAAAGTAGACTCATTAGAATCATTTATAAGTCTTCATATCAAAAATTTTAAATTGAAAATTTCCTTGCTCTGACCATAACTCTACAGGGTTTTTCTCTCTTTCTTCTTTTATCACACTGAACCTTCCACATTTTGTACCCTTCTAACATCTCCATATTGCTGGAGGCCAGCTCCGGCAGCCAGGGAGTGTGCACTTTTTCCCGATTGGAGAAGGACGGTGTCAGCGAATGTACAATATGGAGACAGCCTTTTTGTCCCTTCTTTCAGGGCGCTGGACTGCTCAAATTTTATTGGCATAAGTGGTTGATTATATAGACAGTTTTTCATCACAGATTACATCATAGTGTTAAAAGTACATTGGTTAACTATTACATGGTACAGCAGCTATTCATCATGTTCTAAGATTTTTGCTTTAACTACATTTAGTGAGTACAATTTAAGGGCAATTAGGTACAATACATCATGTGGAAAGGAGAAGACTCAGTACAAATCATCCCATGGCCAGCAAGTCTCCACAAGTTGAAGAGGTCACAGACACAAGAATTTTGCATTTACAAATCTTGTTTTTAGACCAATGTATATCTTTAAGCATTATGGCAGGAAGACAGTATAAGAAAATATAAATCAACTTAATTAGTTAGCGCTTAGAAACTTCTAAAATCAAGAACAAAACTCACTGCAGGGTTTCTCTTGATCAAGAATAATATATGTCTAACTTCTATAAACCTCATTAAAATCCTAACTCTAAAGTTTACTGTATAACTAACTAGTAAATAAACACTATATAATAATTAAGTTGGATATGAATAGGGAAAAGTCGTGCAGGCAGGCTTTCATCCTGACCAGAGGCCCACCTTCAGCATGCACCGTTCAGGTGAGCTTTTATCCTGACCAGAAGCCCACCTTTGGCTTGTACCATTCAGATGAACTCCCTTCCTTGGTTAGGAACCTGCCTTCAGGTTTTTTTTGCCATCAGGCAAGGTCCTTGTTTTGAGTCCCTGCATTTTCTCGGCTCCCCGCACCACATAAAATTTATTTTCTTTCTACTTTCTCTGTACTTATCCCTTTAAGCCAATATTAAAACAACGTTCTTGTTGACATTATCAAGTCTATTCTGTTCTTTATTCTTTTATGGTATCACATTACAAATCCCAATCTTAGAGCAATATCTGTTTGATCACTTCTATACCCAGGATAGTAGTTCAATAAGGAAAGAACATCACCATGTTGGCTATGTCGCTGCTTTTAAATCATAACCTTGAAACTCAATTAGGCCTGAAAACCATCTGTAATTCTTGCATATGACTGATATCACATGGCTTTTCCAAACATGAAGTGCAATAGAAATGATTAATTCTGCCTGATAAGGGAATGAAAAAGCTCTTAAAGGAATCATGTTTATCAGCATAAATGTGGATATAATTGTTATTTATTCATTTATTTACTTTTGGCTGCCCCTGCAGCATGTTAAAATTCCTCAGTCAGGAATCAAACTCCCTTGCAGTTGCAATATGCAAAACAGCTCTGGCAATGCTGAATCCTTAGTCTGCTGTGGCACATGGGAACTTCCTATATAATTTTTAAATGTAATTACAAAAAAGGGAAAAAAAAGTAATACAGGTGTATAAATATATAGCTAGTTTAGAACATTTTATTTCACCAATTATATCCAAAATGTGTGGGTTTCCTTCAGCAGATGCAACTGGAATATATGTAGGAAGTATGTTTATCATCATAGGAACTTCATATTTTTATTCTATTAGATTTCCCTCTTGATTTCTTCATTGACCCATTGGTTTTTTAGTAGCATGTTGTTTAGTCTCCACATAGTAAGTTTTTTCTCATTTCTCTTCCTGTGCTTGATTTCCAGTTTCATGCCATTGTGGTCAGAGAAGATACTCTATATAATTTCTATACTGTTAAATTTGTTGAGGTTAGCTTTGTGCCACGGTATGTGATCAATTCTTGAGAATGTTCCATGTGCTGTACAGTAGGAAAAAAAAATGTATTGTGGAAATTAAAAAAAGATAATAGGCAAAAAATTTGTCAACAGAGTACTGAAAAAGATTATATAGAAATTAATATGGCTTCTTCCTACAAAGTAAAACACTTTAATTTGAAAATATTTATAAATTTCAAAAAGCATGTATTGGAAAATAATTAGAAGCAAATATCAAGAGGAGTCATATTTTGGCAAGTAGTATAATAGATATATGTGTGTTTACAAAAATTAGAACATAGTGTAAATATTGTTTTACTTCATATTTTTCCATACAAATATATTTAACCATATTTATGCATTCAACAATTTCTACACCATCATTTCAATAATGTGACATTGCTCCATAATATCAATGCTTGAAATAAAGTCAAGCAATTTATTGATTTCAGAAGGTGCCAGGTTTTACATGTTAGGGATAAAGCTTCCATTAGCATCTCTTTACACTTCTTGACTTAATTATATTTTAGAATTAATACATTGATTCTATCTAAAATTTTTCTAACAATACTACTCTAGGCTTTTAATATTTGCTAAATATGTTTAATATTTTAAAATTTATAACTATCCAGAAAGTTTGAACTAATATATTGTGTAATCTGGATTAGAAAACTCAATATTATTAAAATATAATTCTCAAATTAAATTATAGCATCAATGCAATCTCAGTTATAATCCAAGCTGGATTGTTTTCTAGAAACTTGCAACATTTTTTGAAATTTATTAGGAAGAACACACAGCCAAAGCTAGCCAAAGCAATTTTGAGAAATAAACAAAAAAAGCTGACAAATTTCAAGATATTTTTATTAAATATTATTTCCCAATACAATTTTTTTCTACTGTACAGCATGGGGACCCAGTTACACATATATGTGCACATTCTATTTTCTCATATTATCATGCTCCATCATAAGCGAGTAGACATCGTTCCCAGTGCTACACAGCAGGAACTCATTGCTAATCCATTCCAATGGCAACAGTTTGCATCTATTAACCCCAGGCTCCCAATCCACCTCACTCCCTCCCTCTTCCCCTTGGCAACCAGAAGTCTATTCTCCAAGTCCATGATTTTCTTTTCTGTGGAAAGATTCCTTTGTGTCATATATTAGATTCCAGATATGTGATATCATATGGTATTTGTCTTTCTCTTTCTGACTTACTTCACTCAGGATGAGAGTCTCTAGTTCCATCCATGTTGCTGCAGATTGCATTATTTCATTCTTTTTTATGGCTGAGTAGTATTACATTGTGTATATATACCACATATTCCTAATCCAATCATCTGTCCATGGACATTTGTGTTGTTTCCATGTCTTGGATATTGTGAATAGTGCTGAAATGAGCATGATCATCTCAGTAGATGCAGATAAAGCATTTGACAAAGTCCAACATACACTCATGATCAAAACTCTTACCAAAATGGATAGAGAGTGAACATACCTTGACATAATTAAAGCTATTTATGACAAGCCCACAGCAAATATAATACTCAATGGAGAAAGGCTGAAAGCCTTCCCACTAAAATCTGGATCAGGACAAGGATGCCCACTCTCGCCACTGTTATTCTACATAGTGTTGGAAGTCCTAGCCATGGCAACCAGACAAACAAAAGAAATAAAAGTCATACAAATAGGAAGAGAAGAGGTAAAACTGTCACTGTATGCAGATGACATGATACTATATGCAGAAAACCCCAAGGACTCAACCCAAAAACTGCTTGAACTGATCAACAAATTCAGCAAAGGAGCACGATAGAAGATTAACATTCAGAAATCAGTGGCATCTCTGTATACTAACAAGGAAATATTAGAAAAGGAATACAGAAATACAATACGATTTGAAATTGCACCCTCCAAAATCAAGTACCTGGGTATACACCTGACCAAGGAGGTGAAAACCTGTATGCTGAGAATTATAAAACATTAATCAAGGAAATTAAAGAAGATGTAAAGAAATGGGAAGCTATTCCATGCTCCTGGGTTGGAAAAATTAATATTGTAAAAATTGCCATACTGCTCAAGATATTTTTATAATGCTACAGTAATCCATCTACTGTGTTCCTGTAAAGAAAATAAGCAAATTGATCAATGGAGCAGAACATCGAGTACAGAAATAAACCTACCTATATATGATCAAACAGTTGTCAAAGCAATTCAATGAGGAACAGAAATTATGTTCATGAAATTATACTAGAACAACTAAATACAAATATTAAATAAAAACTCTCCTCAGACCATGCACAAAAAACCAATTTTTAGATCAATCAGTCATGCATGTAAAAACCAAAATTATAATGTTTTAGAGGATAACTAGAAAAATACGTTCAAGATCTGTATGTAAGTACTTGCCAGACAAAGAAAGAAATAGACATGAAAAAGTAAAAATTAAATGATCAAAATTTGAAAGTTTTCCTTATTAAAAGAAACAACTATTATAATGAACAAATATACTAAACACTGGAAAACTACTTCTAAGCAAAATACATTAAGAACTACTACAATTCCACTATAAAAAGATAAACAACCCAATAAAAATGAGTGAAACAAACATTTTACAAAAAGAGTGTTGACTCTTGAACAACAGAAGGTGAACTTTTCAGATCCTCTTACATACAAATTTTTTCAATAAGTATACAAAATTATGAGGATACCACATTGTGTATAAGACATACTGAAATAAACTTCCTATGTGTTAATTTACATAAAATGAGTGATATTAATATAAAGTTAGATATGTATTATCTTTCTTATTGTTTTATAATTTTTTTTCAAAAAATGATATTATTGTATTGTAGGACACTTTCTTAATTGGAGAAACTATATATCAGCCGAAAATCACAGGTAAGTGGTTATAAAACCACTTAAAATATAACGATGTTTCTTTTACTGTAATTATGAATATGGTTTTAATACTATATGGCATAAAGTTTTATAATGATTCATTCATTAGTGTATAGACTAAAGTACTGAGAAGGAATTATATTGATTACTCTGGGCTACCATAAAGCAATCATATTTCTGCTTTCATTATCAATGCAAGAATTGTTGTATTTGTAAATAAAATATGTTTTTTCACATTGTTTTCATTTTTTGATGTTTATAGTTAGTAACACAAATAACATCTGTAGTGTTTTGCATTATATAAGACCATATTGATGAAGGTACTGACATCTTGTAAAGTGATGACAGAAAAATACAGTAGGGACAAATATCATACAATTCTGTAAATGAATTTTCTCTTTCTTGTGATTTTTTAAATAGCACAATATTTTATCTAGTTTATTGAAGAATATAGTACACAATACATATAATGTACAAAATATGTTAACTCATATTATAAGTTAAATATGTTAACTCTTATAGTATAATTATATTATATTACTGATAAGATTTCCAGTCAACAGTAAGCTATTAGTAGCTAAAACTTTGGGTAGTCACAGATTTTCAATTGTGCAGGTCAGTCCTCCTAGTCCTCATATTGTTCAAAGGGTCAACTCTATAGAAAATAGTGAGGAATAATATGAAAAAAAGTGCTCAGGATAATTAGTTATCAGGGAAATAAAATGTTTAAATAATAAAGTGGCAAAAAATACACTCTAATTTGGTTTGAAAAAAGATGGAAACATCCAAAAATTGGAGAGGACTATGACACTCATGCATTGCTGGTGGAAGTATAAAATGGTACAACTACTTTGTAAAATTGTTTGTGGCTTCTCAAAAAATTTAAACATAATCCAGAAATGTCACTTCTAGGTATTTATTCACAAAAACAAAGAACAGGTGTCCATATGGCAGCATTATTGATAATAGTCAACAATACCAGTAAAAAATATAAATCAGTAGGAATTGGATAAGTTGTGGTATATGCACATAATTAGAAATACCCATGTGAAAATAATTTATGACCCCCAAAACATGCAACAACATGATTACATTTTAAAGTCATGTACTAAGATGTACTAGAAGCTAGATACAAAAAAGTGTACACAAAAATTCACACAAAATATACTATAGATTTAATTCATATAAACATCTTGACTTTACTAATGAAATTTCTATTTGTAAGCATATGTTTCAAAAAATCAAATAAAATAGTTAAAATTTTAGAGTCCTATTATGCAGCAACAATGTTTCCAGCAGAATTAATGGTAGAAAGTGGTGACAACAATGGTTTTTGGCAAAATAAATGAATTTAGTGTTGGTGGAAGCAGCATTCGGACAAGATTTTTTCCTTTTTTATACTGCAGTTGACACTCTATTCCACATTGCTGGATTCAAACAATTGGCGATCAAAAAAAAAAAAATCCCCCAAATTCTAAAAAAGCAAATCTTAAATTTTCCATGTGCTGCAGCTATTTACATAGCATTTATGTTGTATTAGGTATTAGATGCAATCTAGAGGTGATTTTAAAGGGATGGAAAAGTGTGTGTAAGTTATATGCAAACACCACCCCTTTGTATATTAAAGTTGAGCATCCTCAACTTTTGCCTGGAGTCCTGGGACAAATCACTTTTGAATAAGGAGAGACAACTATATGTTTCTACAAATGTAAAAATATTGAATGTTGTCTCTTCACATGGCTGCAGTCATTTCAGATTTCACAAAATTGTTTTAATTCAAACTTCAATTCTACTAGCCTTTTTGCAAATTAAAAAATTGTTTCCAGAAGTTCAGTGTAAAATCACTTCTCATATTTCAATGCCCAACTCTAAGATTCAGAGAACCTTGTAATAGTGTGATTTGAAATGATAGAAGAAATAGTTTTCTGTAAGCAACAGACTGTGTCTACCACAGTAGTCAACATCATCACTCATTTAATTAAAAGTTTCTAACTTTGAGGCAATGTTTAGAAAGGCCATAAGACCTATGATTTTGAACTTCCTCCAAAGCTTCAAATTTAAATGTGATTGTAAGGGATATGTATTTTATTATGCTAAAGAAAGATAGCAAACCAGGTGAAATTAAAGGATTAGAGGCAATATGACTTCTTCTAGGGAAGGTGTGCTTGCTAAGGTTGTTACCATCTTGGTGAGTTTTCAATTTAATGGTGAAGTTTATCAGTTGATCTGTTCAACATCTATTTAAATATTCACATTTTAGTTTTGCTCTTTTTCTCTACTAGTGATTGAATATAAGTTTATTGATATATTACCTTCTTGGCATCACTGTCAATTACTATGTTCATAGTAAATGCTTTATAATTTTTATAAAATGTTGGAGATGATTCTTCACATTGGTGTTTTAGTATTTTTGCTTCTATATATAAGCTTGAGTTCCTTTTATCTTTGTTGCAAGTTTTTAGATATCAATGGGATAGTAACTATTTTTAAAAAATTGGGACACAATAAACCTATATACTAGAAAAGTTTAAATCTCAAAAGAATAATGTGTTGTATAAGGCTTTAAATGTGTTGTTTTGATCTTAACAGAGCTCAGGAATATTTTGTCGATAGTTGCTTGCATATTTCTCCATTAACATATTCCTTGTGTTTTTTTTTCTTCTTGAACTAATTTAAACAGTATATTTTTCATCATAGATAGAACTCAAAATATTCTCATTAAAGTGAATGATTAAACATATTTATTAAAATTCATCAACTAAAATTTTAAAATGAAAATTAAAGCAAATAACATTATAAGGGTTCCCATAGTGGCTCAGCAAGCTAAGAACCTGACTAATATTCCTGAAGATGCAGGAGTGATCCCTGCCCTCACTCAGCAGGTTAAGGACCCAGCATTGCCACAAGATAGGTCAACAGATGCATAGGTCACAACATAGGTCACAGATGCATCTTGGATCTGGTGTTTCTGTGGCTGTGGCATAGGCAGGCAACTGCAGCTCTGATAATTTGACCCCTGGTCTAGAAACTTGCATTTACTGCAGGTGAAGCCCTAAAAAGAGAAACAAAACAAACAAAAAACTATAAAATCTCCCGGAGGAAAAAAAATTAACAGCTAAAAACTTTAAACAAGGCTCAATAATCTGAATGACAATTTACTTCTAAAATGTTGATACTATGTATAACTTGGAGCAAAATATTCAAACTTGTTATCAATACTTAGCTAAATGTTAAATCATTATTAAGGATTAATAAAGACAAAGCAAAGTCTCAGGTATTTAGACACAGAGTCTCAAGAAGCCACTCCAGCACAGTAATAATAAAGCAAAAAAGGGTGTTTCCATTGTGGCTCAGTGGTAATAAAGCCTACAGCTCCAATTTGACCCCTAGCCTGAGAAATTCCATATGCCATTGGTGTAGTCCTAAAAAGACAAAAAACAAACAAAAAAAAAAACAAAAGTAGCAAAGCCCTGAGATCACCAGCAAGAGATTTACATAGTAAAGGATATCCTCAGTGTGATGATGAAAGGAAATCACAACACAATTTCTGTGAAAGCTCTAGGAGAATGTCCCCAATATAGATGAAATTAACAGAATATCCACTGTTTACATTTTTGTCATTGATTTTGAGGGTGACTGGCTGGAGTAATGGTACTAAGTAAGAACACCAAGAGTGCACTATCAACTCCAGGAAAGTAAAGTGTTGTAAAAGATATTCTTATCTCTGATACAGCTCAGATATGGATATTGTTTATATAATCATAGTAATGCACATATTGACTAGGAATAAAACAAAAGTATGGTTTAACCATTTTGCAAAGATGGGAACAGGCTTAAATGTTTGGTCTAACAGAGAGCTAACAGTTCATTTTACAGTAAAAAATAAATAAGAACTGCCTACTTAGAACTAAGCATAAGCATGCTATTCAGAAATGCATTGATATTTAAACTACTTGGTATCCACCAATATTTTCTCCCTTCAGGTACTAGAATACTATTCAGTTGTTTATGTAGCTACTGAGCATTAAAACTGAGTTTTCAGAGTTCCCGTCGTGGCGCAGTGGTTAACGAATCCGACTAGGAACCATGAGGTTGCGGGTTAGGTCCCTGCCCTTGCTCAGTGGGTTAATGATCCGGCGTTGCTGTGAGCTGTGGTGTAGGTTGCAGACGCGGCTCGGATCCTGTGTTGCTGTGGCTCTGGCGAAGGCCGGTGGCTACAGCTCCGATTGGACCCCTAGCCTGGGAACCTCCATATGCCGCGGGAGCGGCCCAAGATATAGCTAAAAAGACAAAAAAAAAAAACTGAGTTTTCCAGCTTCCTTTTTCTCCATAAGTCATGGAGATATATATATATATATATCCATATATATATATATATATATATATATATATCCATATATATATATGAAGGACATTTTGCTTTATTTTGTTTTAAAGGCATTTAGATATAAATGTATCCTTTTTTCTCTATCTCCCTCCTCTGTGGAGTCACGTTGCTATCTTGAAACATGGATAAATCTCAATAGGGTGGATTATGAGAACTCCATGTCTTATTTTTAATTTTTTTTGGACTCTATAGTTATAGTTGTCAAGGACAAAGAACAATATTCTAACTAGCTACCTGGATATATGTTCTATAGCCTATGCCTTTTTAAAGTTAGATTTCAAGGTGATAGGGTGGAAGATGTGAAAGTAAATGAGATGTTGAGTAGCTTATTGTAACAGCATACATATCTGCAATGCAGCTGCTGTTGGACAGGGAATCTCATATTCTCCAGAATATCACTCATTTCATATAAAGATACCTGACTTGAATGTATAACCCCATACAATATTTTATAATGAAATTGAAATTTTAAAATGAAAATAATAAAATGCTAATATTTATTTTGCACTTGCAATATGATACATGCTATTCTAAATGCTTTATATTTTATATCTTATACAATATTTATAATAATAATAGGTACAACTGTAATCTATATTTTACAGATAATGAACTATTTTCAGGGAACTTCTGTTCATAATGTGAATGATGGAACAAGTTTTCATGCCCAGTTAAATTACTTCAGATTTGTACAAATAACCATTAAATTATACATATAGATAATAGTGTAAGATAGATTTATATATAATATATATTGCTTATAAGAAGCTAGTAAGATTAAAGTCTATATTTCATGGAGTTAGTCAATGAGTGTTCTAGTTTTCAGTAAACCTTTAGTGAAAGCCAAATAGACATGCAGATTATTTCAATTATGAAAGACTTACTTTTGAAAGTACCACACATTTTTAAAATGTACTTTGACATATTTAAAATATAGCCTTTATTTCAAAAGTAAATATTTAAGAAATGCAAAAATAGTATAAAGGAAAATGCAATAAATTGCCTTTTGTTAAATACAGACAAGTTGAATTATTTGTAGCCTATTTTGAGTTTTGTTTTTTAAGTATTCGAAGAAAATACACCTAAATTTCAGATAACTACTTTGAGCCTGCTACTTTTTATTTTATTGCATGGGTATTATCCATGTGTTGACTGGAATTCATTGTACTCTGAAGTTATCATAAGTAAATACAAGCCAGAGTCAATATTCTTTGATACTATTTTTATATAGCACTGAAAAACTATTCTGAAGAAATTCCATTTATAGACATGATATTTTAAATTGTGCTTACTTGCTCTGTTTAATGTGCAAAATAATAAATAAAAAGTTTTTAATGTATTTTTGGTCTATTTTAATTATATTTACTGTTTTACTCATATAACTCACTTATTTTTTAGAGGTGAGCACAAATTATAATATTTTATTTGGAAGAACAAGATTATAGCTTTGGCTAAGATATCATGTAGGGATTATGTACCATGTATCTATTTCACATGAATAGTTTCTCTTAAAACATTTTGGCTAAGAAAAGAATATGTAGGAATTCAATAGATACATTCTATTTTACTCAAAAAAAGGAATTAAAATAAGAACAAAACAGAAATGCCTATTCCATATATGTGTATGTATATATGTTTATGTGTGTATGTTTGTGTATGTATACATACATTTCAGATGACAATAGGCAAATTTCTCTTTATCATAAAACTGTAGGATTATAAAGAGATATTAAAATATATTTTACTGCTTTTCCTATTCATGCATAATAAAAAGAACATAATATCCACATATTACACTGCCATTTTATAAGTACACAGTTATTTTTGCCGGCTGAAAGGCTCGGGTCTGAAGTGAAGACCTCACCTAAAATTAAGTGACCTCATGAGCTATAATATTAAGAATTTAAGTTGTTTTATTGGTGTATCTAGTAAACATGCATGGTAATGGAGAGCCTGTAGAACTCTCAAAATCATTATTCAATAAGAATTCCTGATGATAACACTGAAAGCAGAGGGGGCAGTTCACTCTATTAAGGGTGAATATGAAAACTTTTATTATAAGAGTTCTTCTGATTCTAATGGCAAGTCACTAAAGCTAAAATTTCAACTCCTTTTACTTATTTACTTGCTCTGTGATTATGATCAATTTCATTTAAATTGTTTTTCTTACATAAAGTCCTAAAATGGCACATAAATGAGTCCCTCGATTGACACTGGTACTCTCCGAGCACAAGCCTTTATTTCCAAGTTAGTTATTTTGACAACTATTTGCTACCTCATTTTGCAAATGCAAAAATTTTGTTTGAGAATTTTTAAAAAATTATCATAAAACAATTAGTCTGATTCTAAAAATGCTGATTTTTTTTCATGGTGTAGTTTATAGTTTTTTCAGAAACACTGAGGTTATTTTTTTTCTGGATTCAAGTACAAAATGTTCATCCAATGACCTTAAAAGCCAATGTGTCTTTAATGTCAACATCAACTACAACATATGTGTAGAATAAATATCCATATTGTGGACATATCTGTTTATTTTTCTGATAAAGAGGGAACATTTATACTTGAACCATTATGTTCAATACTTTTCAGTGAATACTGAGAATGAGTATTTTTGACTTAAGTGGACTAAGAATGAGCCATTCTGATAGTGATATGTAGAAAAGTCTTAGGTGCCACAAATCACACATAGTTGAATAAATATCATCTTAACTCTTCCAGAATCTGTCATTTCAGAATGACAAATATATTTCAAAGGAGGCTAGAAGAATTATATAAATATTCAGGAATAATTGTTTTCTAATCTTGCCAAATATTTTGTGCTAATATAAAATCAATCTGAAATTTGTGTTAGATAAATGCAAAATAAAGTTTGTTGTTAAAAATAATACTATATTCAGTAATATTGTTTAAAATATTCAAGTTGTAATTTATGCAACTAACATTTGATTACAGTAACATAATTTCATGTAAACAAGATTGTTTTATTTAATACCACTTTTTTTTTTTTAGGGCTGCACCTATAGTATATGGAAATTCCTAGGCTAGGCAGTGTGTTGGAGCTTTGGCTGCTCCTCTACACCACAGCCACAGCAGTGCCAGGTCCAAGCCATATCTGCAACCTACACTACAGCTTACAGCAATGCTGGATCTTTTAACCCACTGAGCAAGTCCAGCCATTGAACCTGCATCCTCTTGGATACTAGTTGGATTTAAACCTGCTGAGCCACAATGGGCACTCCTTAATAACGCTTTTAATATTATAAATATCAGTGTTCTAAGATTGAGTAAATAATTTTGAAAATACACTATTAAATGAACAAATTCACTAGTTTAAATATTAACGTTTGAATTTTCAGAAGGCAAATCAAAGTTGATAAATAATTCTTTGTTTCAAATTACATAATACAAAATACACAAATATGTCTTAAAATTTTCCTGAAAACTAAAATTAGCTTATGGGTCTCCCATCTAGAAACAATCTAATGGACCTTGCAAGTGTGGCTTTTATTCTTTTCTTTTATCTTGTTCCTTTCTTTTTTCTTTTTCTTTTTCATTTCTTTTGTTTTCGCTTGAATAGTCAGGCAAAATACATAAAGTAAGATGACATGGCAATTATAGAGTGTGTCCAAGATAATTGAAATTGGCTTTTATGGACGCAAACTGTTGACATTTAAGAAAGTAGCTGATGGATTTTAATAACACAAAAAGAGAACTTTTTTTTTTACCCTGCTTATTGTCAAAGTTTGCAACTTGGAAAAATAATTAGTACAAGTTAATTTAGCAGTATCTATAATTTTACCTGCATAAGGTAAGAAGAGGATCTTAACAAAAATCTTCCAAACTCTCCTGTAAAATCATCACTACATATGGATAGAACCAAACATTCTAGCATAATGAGTGATAGAATCACTCATTAATGTGTGATTAAATCAAATATTGGTCTCCAAAAAGATACATCTGAAGATGTACAAACATTGCTGATTAGAAAAAATTATTTCAATTTGCTCATCCAAAGAAAATGTAAAATGAATACTTATTAGTGTGCAACATGTAAAACAAAAAATCTGAAATTCAAATATTCCATTTCTATGCGTGTCCAAGTTTTTTTTCCATTTTCCATGAATATTTTCATGTGCAACCATATGCTTGAAGACAATCTCCAGTACCCAGATGACAATTTACTCTTTAAAAATATCCTTTAAATCACTTCTTAATCCTTACTTCTTATATGGAACATATTAAATCAGTTAAGTTGATTAGAATTAACTCATCTCTACCATGGAATTTAGATTGCTGCATTTGTCAAGTTCTTTTTCTTGAATACTTTCACATTTCCCAGCATGCTTAAATCTTACTGCTATGAATAAGGTCTTCCCATAACTTCCCAACAAGAATTGATATTTTGCTCTCTCCTTTCATATAATTATATATATATGTATATATAACTATAATATACCTTATTTATAGTTCTTATTAAAGGAGGTCTCACTGGTTTTAAACCTCTGAATTCATAAAACAAAACAACTTTTATTTAGAAAATAAAATGTTTTATTTTATTTTATTTAATTACTCCAGTAAATCATATGTATAGTACATGTATAGTAAATAATTACTAAATTCTATTGCTATTTAAGAAACGACTTCTCTGGAAAGATCTCTGCAAAGAGTAGTACATTATAATCATTTTGATATTCCCATGTTTCAGTACACATAGATATAAATATTCATAAATAGATGATAAAAGTGTATTACTTCCATTAAAGTAAAAGTTATTACTCTGCATAACTATAAGTTATTATAGTTATTACTATATATACTATATATAACTATATAAACATTTATTCACAGGGTGATATTTTTCTAGAACAGGGTTTCTCAACATCACTATTAACATTTGTGCTAGATAATTCTTTGTTGTTTGGGGATTTCCTGTGCATTGAAGGATGTTTATCAGCAGATACTCATAACATCACCCCCAAATCATGACAATCTAAATGTCTCCAGACATTGCTAAATATCTTCTGAGGGCAAAATAATTCCTGCTAGAAAACCGCTGATCTAGGGAAAGGAGCCATTTGTAAATCCTCACTCTCAAGATTTTGACCACAAAATTTTCGCTTGAGCTCATCAAGTCACTGACTGTGTCAACTATAGAGTTTTGTCTGTAGAAGTCAAAAGAAAAAGAAAATGAAGACTTAATGCTTATTTCTACCCATAGAGATTACATAGAGAGGAAATAAAAGCTATAAACTGTAATCTGAATCCCAATTTGACTTTTCTCTGAGGATGTTCAAAAGGAAAGAGACCTGTTAAATATGTTGGGAAAAGTACTAAGGACAATAGGACTTTTCCCAGCTAAATATTAAACTTTGACGAAAAAACTGCCTTGCAGGCTTTTTTCAATTCCCTTTCCATTCTTGTGTGTTGTATATGGGGCACTGAATTTTCTGTATTGCCCTTCAGAGAATGTGTAGAAAGTTATTCTGTTTGGATCCAGTGGGTATATCATAGGAACTGTATAGATTATAAGGGACCAACTACCAATCAATTGTTGATTCTCTAGAAGACCTTAGAGAAAAGCAGAACAAAATGACATATTTGATCAAGCACAGCTAAGCTTATCAGACTTGCTATAAGAAGGGAGAATGTCACCTCGATAGAATCTTATCAGTATCTCTGAAAAGGGGAATTTAGGAGAGACTGTTTTATTTAAAATTGAAAAGATATAATCACATAATAGCTTTAAATTGGTAAACTCCCCAATATGGGCATCTGAAAGCAAATTGTGATGAACACTCTTCTTAAATAGTTATTTTAGGCAGTGCACAATCATATTGTTCAGTAGCCATAATTTCTTGGAGATAATAGCTAAATTCCCAATATTGTTTAAAATAGGGACAAGAAAAATTATGTTAGTTTCAGTTGTCATGTTGAATGGTAGACAAGTGAAGAAGCACATGGGTTTTCAGCAGGTATCAAGGATGGAAGAGTCAATTGGATAAGAAACTAGGACAATCCCAGAGAAGGAGAGATAAAAACCTGAGGTGAATCATCCTTAGACTTTAGCTACAGTGGATGACAAAATTCTTGAGTGGGAAATATAATTTATCTCTGCAGTTACCCACTCAGGGAGAAGGTCAGATCATGTTAGAGGAGAGACCAGGGAATACATGGAGGACAATGTGCAGATCTGGAAATCTATTTCCCCTCAATCCCTACAAGATCTTCTAAGATCAAAGAGCATTTTTGGTGACAGGGAAGTGAGAGAGGACCCAGAGATCTAAATACAGTAATTTTACCTAATAAATTCTTTGAGTTATTATATCACACTAAGTTTATAGGACTTGGACATTATTTTTTACCTCAACAAAGAATTTATCCAATGACCATTAAAAATAAAAAAGTCAGTTTTGCTTATTTGCGTATAGTGTATTTTAATGCATGAGCCACAGTGTTAAACACTGCTATGTAATACTTGTATAACTGCTGTGTAATACTTTTCAACTACTGCTATGTAATACTTTTCAACTACTGACTGCTGTGAAATTTTGGAGAGAGAAATAGCCATGTCTTCTACCCAGAGTCACCTGGAAAATGTCATTACACAGAGAAATAAAATAACAGAGCATTAAAGATACCCTGAAAATTAAATTCAGAAGGGAAAAAAATCCACAAGAATATTTCAGAGCAAGGGAAACATAAGCAAAGTATGAGATTAAAAATCACAATTGGCAATTTTAACTTACAGGTCTTGTCAGGAAAAATGAAGCTGTTAGGTATTTCCTCTGTAGGAATTTAACACAGGGAATTCCTTACTAATACAATGTAAATAAATGGAGAGGGGGATAAAAAGGAGTGGCTCAGAGTAAAAGGGAGAAATAGTTTACCAGCCGAAAATAAAGAAACTGCTTCAGGGTTTCCCATCATGGCTCAGCAGAAACAAACCCAACTAGCATCCATGAGAATGCAGGTTCAATCCCTTGCTTCACTCAGTGGGTTGGCTGTGTTGGAGATCACAGACATGGCTCAGATCCCATGTGGCTGTGGCATAGGCCAGGAGCTGCAGCTCCAATTGGATCCCTAGCATGGGAACTTCCATATCCCATGGGTGAGGCCCAAAGAAAGAAAGAAAGAAAGAAAGAAAGAAAGAAAGAAAGAAAGAAAGAAAGAAAGAAAGAAAATAATAGAAACTGTTTGCCCTTCCCCTCATGATCTTGATTTTATAAGTTTGAATATTTTTACCATCTTCTGAAGGCCAAGCTGTTGGTGTGTTGCTGAAATACAAGGAGATACCACTGAGGGAATAAATTGAATCATTACCATCCACCTGCCTCTATTAGGATGAGCTAAAGAGTATGCATAACAAGTATGGCCTGGCAGAAAACTCCAATCACTGTTACAAACACCCTCACCCACTAATGTCCTGCCTATAAATTCCACTGATAGAAAATGATAGAAATTAATATAAATGTAATTGGCACAAAAGGGAGTCTGAGAAATATAATTTGTGGGCCTTTAGAGAGTGGTTCTGGGCCAAAGAAATAACAAATAAATATCAATATCAAAAATGGCTAAACTTTTGAAGTTTGATGTAGGAAAGGTTTTAATAGTTCTCATAATTTCTTGCCTTTCAAATACTTTTCCAACTAGGAACCCTGTGATCATTTTAGGCCTTAAAGCAAAAGCTCATATCTGTTTTACTAGGCTGAGATTTTCACTTATATTTTTATTAATTCATTTGTCCACATATCCAACTACTAAGACCTAAGTACTTATCTAAGCTTATTACATGATTTACACTAATGTAAGACAGATGTGTTAGTGTATTAGTTCTTAAGACCTAAACCCCAGATGTCTATATTCATTCACTGTTTTAAATTCTTGACATTTTCTCTTATTCCACTTAATTAATCATTAACCTCTACCCCTTCAACAAAGATTTTCTAATCAAGATCAACAATGAGCCCCAGGTTGCAAAATTCAATAATAAACATTGTCTTTATTTTACTTGATTTTGGCTGTGTTTTTACCTTTTACCTGAAATGCTTTTTTTCAAGTCACCTTCAAGAAAACCCACTCTTATAGCATTTCTCTGATATTATGGATGATATATTTTTATTTCTTTGAGCTTCAAATTTTGGTGTACTCAAAAGCTCAGCACTTTGAGCCTCATCTCTCCTCAAACTATACTCACTTTGTGATTTCATTTAGTCTAATGGCTTTAAATGCCATGAATTTTCTGCTAATTCCTGTTTTATATCACTGGTATGAAATTCTCCTCTGAAACAGTCCTATATATTCAACTCCCTATTTGATTTGTCTGCTTGGTGGGATAAGAAATATTTCAAATGCGAGACATTCAAAAATTCAACTCCATCCGTGGTCTTAATTTTGGTAAATAATCACTCCATTCTCCATGTTCATCAGGAAAATACCCTGAACTTCTTAACTACTCTCCTTCTTGTATCCAAATAATGTTGGCATCATTTAAAACATATCTCAAATCTGTCAACTTTGCATCAATACCCCACTATCTTCATAGTCAAGCCATCATTTCAATGTGGCTTATTGCCACAGGTCTCTTATTTTTATTTTTATTGTTTTGTCTTTTTGACATTTCTTGGGCCACTCTCACAGCACATGGAGGTTCCCAGCCTGGGGGTCGAATCGGAGCTGTAGCCACAGGCCTACGCCAGAGCCACACCAACGCGAGATCCAAGCTGTGTCTGCAACCTACACCAAAGCTCACAGCAACGCCGGATCCCTAACCCACTGAGCAAGGCCAAGGATCGAATCCGCAATCTCATGGTTCCTAGTCGGATTCGTTAACCACTGAGCCACGACGGAAACTCCCACAGGTCCCTAATTGATCCTCCTGTTACTGAATCTAATCCCATACTGCTCACCTCATGACAGGTTAGAACGTCAAGAGAAAAGATGCTAAGACAGGAATAGTGACTTTAGTCAGAAAACCAGCAAACTGAGAAAATGGCAAAATAATGTCTCAAAGAGACATCTCCCTTGGGTTAGAATATAAGCCTCATTTGTGCTAAAAAAGGAGAGTAGGGTGATGGTGAGGTCAGCAGGTAAGGAGTAGGTCAATTTACTCATTAATCTGGCCTGGTCATGATGATCCTATAGAACTTGATAAAACAAATGCTACTTTTCTTGTTCATATGCTAATTCCTATATGGAGGTTGAGTTACTGAGAAGGGGGTATTACTTACACCTCAAGCTGCAGGCAAAATTCCTTTAATAATTTGTGTCCTTATGTGCAGAGCTAGTATTAATAAGAAAGGTCAATTAACAGTAGAATAGAAAAGTTAGAGCAAAGGAAATAAATCCAAGAGGAAGCTAGGCTTGTTCTTCCTTGTTACTCTCCTGTATCCATCATTGCCTCCCTACAATTCATTCTGAATAAAGGAGCCACAGTGATCCATTTATGATGTCAGATCATATCAGTCCTTTTTGCAGTCATTTTCAATGGAATTCATTTCTCTCAGAGCATGTACTACAAAGTGTCAAATGACCTAGCCACATTCCCTTTTTGACTCTTATCTGCTATAATTCTTCCCTTTGCATTCTCTACAATAGTTTTCTCACTAGATGTTGCTGGGCAGTGACAAACACACTTCACTCTTGGCCTTTGCCTTTGCTGCCCTTAAATCTCTTATCATAGATATGCACAAACCTTACTCTAAGACCTATAATAAGTGTTTGCTCAATTATCTTACTCTCAATGAGGTGCCTCTTGATGAATCTATTTAAAATCAGCAATGCCCACCACTCATACACATGTCTATATAGCTATATCTACATATATATATTTTTGCCTGTGTTTAATGTCCTATCTCCAGATCCAAAATATAATGCTTAGTACTGAATAATCACTGAATTATTTGTTGAATAAGTAAACAATGTATCAGTGACTTTTTTGTAAAATAAGTTTATCCTTTCTTAAGAAAAAAATAAGACTTCCAGAATTAATAATAAAATAAATTGTAATTTATATCTAATTAATAAAGAATCAGTCTGTCATTTCTTTTTTTTTTTTTTTTGTAGCACCCATGGCATGAAGAATTTCCTGGAGCAGGGATTTAACCCTCGCCACAGCAGCAACTTGAGCCACTGCAGTGACAATCCTGAGCCACAAAGGAACTCCATTTCTTCAATTTTTAGGAGGAAAATCTCTTACTTCTTGACCTATTAAATTTGAAAACTTTTATTTTATATAGAAATTTCTGAAGCTTAACTAGAAAAGGGGGCTTTTTCTTTAATTATTCCTTCTATCTATAACCATTGGGAATAGAGAGGAAGATTCAAAAATCTATAAATTGACAAAATTTTAATTGGTGCTGGCCACTAAAATTATGCAGTATTTTTGCCTTTTAAAATTATTTCAGTGTTTGTAACTCTGTACTTGTACACTTGGTATCCAAAGATGTAAAATCTAAATGATTATTTTATTGTCAGAAGTAACATTACTTAAATATATGTGATAGAAACTAAAAAATTTATTTAAAGGTGTTATTATTTTTTAATAAATTTATACCAGTTCACCCATTTTTCCACCGACATCCCCTGTGTGTGAGAGTCATCAATAATCTGATCTCTATTCCAAAAATCTTCAGTTTGGTTTTGTTTTGATTTTGATTCCATGTATAAGAGAGATCATATAGTATTTGTTTTTTTATTGTTATTTCTCTAATACAATTTTTTTTTCTACTGTATAGCATGGTGACCCAGATACACATACACATATATATATTCTTTTTTATCACATTATCAAGCTCCATCATAAGTGACTAGACATCTTTCCCAGGCTACACAGCAGGATCTCATTGCTAATCCATTCCAAAGGCAACAGTTTGCATATATTAACCCCAGGCTCCCAATCCACCTCACTCCCTCCTCCTCCCCATTGGCAACCACAAATCTATTCTCCAAGTTCATGATTTTATTTTCTGTGGAAAGTTTCATTTCTGCCGTATATTAGACTCTAGATATAAGTAATATCATATGGTATTTGTCTTTCTCTTTCTGACTTACTTCACTCAGGATGAGAGTCTCTAGTTCCATCCGTGGTGCTGCAAATGGCATTATTTCATTCTTTTTTATGGTCAAGTAGTATTACATTGTGTATATATACCACTCTTCCTAATCCAATCATCTGTCAATGGACATTTGGGTTGATTCCATGTCTTGGCTATTGTGAAGAGAGCTGCAATGAACATGCAGGTTCATGTGTCTTTTTAAGGATAGTTTTGTCCGGATATATGCCCAAAGTGGGATTGCTAGGTCATATGGTAGTTCTGTGTATTGTTTTCTAAGGAACCTCCATACTGTTCTTCATAGTGGTTGTACCAGCTTACATTCCCACCAACAGTGCAGGAGGGTTCCCTTTTCTCCACACCCCTCTTCAGCATATGTTATTTGTGGACTTATTAATGACGGCCATTCTGATTGGTATGATGTGGTATCTCATGGTAGTTTTGATTTACATTTCTCTTATAATCAGCGATGTTGAGCATTTTTTCATGTGCTTGTTGCCCATCTGTATATCTTCCTTGGAGGAATATCTATTCAGGTCTTTTGCACATTTTTCAATTGGGTTGTTGGTTTTTGCTGTTGAGTTGTATAATTTGCTTGTATAACCTAGAGATTAGGCCCTTGTCCTTTGCATCATTTGAAACTATATTCTCCCATTCTGTAAATTGTCTTTTGTTTTCTTTTTGGTTTCCTTTGCTGTGAAAAAGCTTGTCAGTTTGATTAGGTCCCATTGGTTTAGTTTGCTTTTATTTCATCTTTCTTTGTCTGACGTATTTCTCTTAGGATAATGCCCACAATTTTCATACATGTTATTGAAAGATTTACTTCTTTTTTCAAACTGAATAATATTCCATATTCCACAATTTCTTTATCCAATCACCAATAATTAGACACTTGGGTTATTTCCATAACTTGGCTATTGTAAATAATACTGCAACATGGGGTTTCATGCATATCTTTGAATTAGTGTTTTTGTCTTCTTTCAATAAATACCCATAAGTGCATGCTAGATTGTATAGTAATTCTATTTTTAATTATCTGAGCACTTCCATACTGTTTTCCATAGCAGCTGCATCAGTTTACTTTCCCACCAAAAGTCTACAAGGCTTGCTTTTCTCCACATCCTTGCCAACATTTGTTATACTTCATAATTTTGATAATAGACATATTACTATGTGTTAGGTAATATCATTTTGTGGTTTTTGATTTGCATTCCCCAGATTATTAGTGATGTGGCTCTGTTAGGCCATCTCTATGTCTTTATTAAAAAACCTCAGATTTTCCCTTCTGATTTTTTAATCAGACTGTTTGGTTTTTGATATTGTGCTGTAAGAACTCTTCATATATTTTGGATATTAGTCCCTTATCAGATATATTAATTATAAATATTTTCTCCCATTCAATATGTTGACTTTTTCTTTTGTTGATGGTTTCTTTTGTTGTGCATAATCTTTTTAATATGTTATACTTATTTATTTTGGCTTTCGTTGCTTTTCTTTCTGATACGAGTGAAAAAGTCATCCACAAGTAATATGTCAAGGAGCTTACCACATTTGTTTTAATCTAGGAGTTTTATAGCTTCAGGTTTTATGTTCAAGTTTTGATCATTTGAGTTAATTTTTTTGTATTTTATGAGATGGTGTTCATGTTTCATTCATTGCATGATGCTGCCATATTGCCAACATTTTTTATTGCAGAGATGTCTTTCCTCATTGTATAATTTGGTTCCTTTATCATAAATTAATTTACTATATGAACATATTATTTCTGGACTATGTATTCTACTCCAATTATCTATGTGTTCATTTTTCTATGTCAATACCATAATTTTTTAATTACTACACTTTGTTATATAGTTTGAAATCAGGGCATATGATGTTTTCAGCTTTGTTCTTTCTCAAGATTTCCTTGGCACTTGCTGGTCTTTTGTAGTTATATAAACATTTTGGTATTGTTTGTTACATTTCTGTGAAAAACAACATTGGAATTTTGATAAAAAATTCAGTGAATCTGTAGAGTGCCTTGTGTAGTATGATCATTTCAACAATATTGATATGTTTTTTTCTTTATTTATATCTTCCATTTGCTTTAATTAATTTCTTGTAGTATTCAATATATAGATCTTTCATCTTCTTTGTTAAATTTATTCATAGGGTTTTATTATTTTTGAGACAATTATATATGTGATTGCTTTCTGTATTTTAAGTTCCACTTTTGGATTTAGCTACAATAGAATTACAATTTCTTGTGTATTGACTTTGTATCCAGAAAATTTACTATTTTTTAAATTATAATATTTTTATGCACTGTTTAAAGTTTATATATGTATTTCAGCTATTTATAATGAGATTTCAAAATTCCATACAATACTGTCTTTTTAAATTCAGTATAAATTATAAAACTATAAAGTTTTTATACATATAAATGTACTAAAATAGCACTATATGCATATATATTATTCACATATATGTATATACACATATATAATATATCTATGTACATTATAATTATATATAATGTATAAAATATATATACATGATATACATACATGCATACATACATACATACACATATATATTATCATGTCATCTGCATATAGTATAAGTTTTACTTCTACTTTATAATTTAGATACAGTTTATTTATTTTTTTGCCTGATTGCTCTGGTTAGGACTTCCAATACTATATTGAGTAGAAATGGAATGAGTGGGCATCCTTGTATTGTTCCTGATCTTAGATGAAATACTTTCAGATTTTCACCATTGAATGTAATATTAGCAGTGGATTTGTCATTTATGGCCCTTATTATGTTGAGGTATGTTGCCTCAATAAGCACATTGTTAACAGTTTATTGTAAATAGATGTTGAATCTTGCCAAATGCTTTTTTGGCATCTGAGATGATCATATAAATTTTATTCTTCATTTTTTAATGTGGAATATCACATTGACTGATTTTCAGATGTTGAATCATTCTTGAATTCTTGTGGCAGGGGGAAACTCATGAGGTCATTATGTATGATCCTTTTGATAAATTTTAAGATTCAGTTTGCTAATATTTTGCTGAGGATTTTTGTATATGGGTTCATTGAGGATATTGGCCTATAATTTATTTTTTCTTAGGAGTTTGAAATGTTTCCCTCCTCTTTAAAGCTTTAGAATGGTACCAAACTTAAGTTGTTATTAACTTGTAATATACTGGTGTTACCAGAAAGCTGTTACTGTAAAGATATTACCAGAATCTGGCTTCTTGTTCATGGATCCAAACAATGAACTTCACCAGTACACAGGCAACAAGCAAGCAAAACTATTTATTACAGGAAAGCAAATAGCTCCCAGCACAGACACTGGGTGGGAGAGGAAGAGTTCCCTTCTCTAATGGTCTCTAGGGGTTTTATCTCTTAAAGATGGGAGTAACATAGAGTTCCCATCATGGTGCAGTGGAATCAAATCTGGCTAGGAACCATGAGGTTGTGGGTTAGATCCCTGGCCTTGCTCATTGGGTTAAGGATCCAGCATTGCCAGGAGCTGTGGTGTAGGTCACAGATATGGCTTGGATCTGGCATTGCTTGTGGCTCTGGCATAGGCCAGCAACTACAGCTCTGATTAGACCCCTTGCCTGGGAACCTCCATATGCCATGGGTATGGCCCTAAAAGGACAACAACAACAACAAAAAAAGATGGGATTAACAATGTGGGATCCAGATAACTGTTCTTTTTCCCATTGGCCTTGACCAATTTACCTATATCAGTCCTTGTCCAATAGGAGTCCTAGAGGTAGATATATCCAGTAAGTCTTTTTTTTTTTTTTTCTTTTTAGGGCCACACTTATGGCATATGGAGTTTCACAGGCTAGGGGGCAAATTGGAGCTGTTGCTTCCAGCCATAACCACATACACAGAAAT
Source organism: Phacochoerus africanus (assembly GCF_016906955.1). NCBI lineage: Eukaryota > Metazoa > Chordata > Mammalia > Artiodactyla > Suidae > Phacochoerus > Phacochoerus africanus. The sequence continues at coordinate 36,663,160 of NC_062556.1, read as the reverse complement.
GCAGGATCTGAGCCACATCAGTGACCTATACCACAGCTCAAAACAATGCCAGATCCTTAACCCACTGAGCGAGGCCAGGGATCGAAGCTGCATCCTTATGGATGCTAGTCTGATTTGTTTTCCTCTGAGCCAGGAAAGGAACTCCATATCAAGTAAATCTTATGGTTCCTTTGTTTTTCTCATCCTTAAGCTGGGAGCTGCCTTTCCTCTCATTCCTTTTCAGTTGAGGAGATTAACATCTACCTTGATGTAAAACAGATATACTCCCTATAGTAAACAAGGCCTGTGTGGATGTTACTCTCTGGAACCCTCAAGTCATAGACATTAATCAATGACTTTATCAAAGACTATATCAAATCCCATGTTCCTACACTAACTGTCTGAATTATTATTCTGCCTCATTGTATAGATATAAGTTTTTATATGTAAACCTCTTGGTAACCAATAAACAAAAACCAGCAGCAAATACATAAGATATTTTAAGAAAGTATACTACTAAAAGAATGCCAATAAGGGAAGTCATTAAACCACGAAGGAAAAGAGCAATTGTAGAAAGGAAAAGAATAGAACTAAACAAATAGCTGGAAAACAATTTTAAAAAAATGACAGTAAGTACATATCTATCAATAATTACTTTTAAGTATAAATGGACTAAATTCTCCAATCAAAAGATACAGAGTGGCTGAATTGATTTTTTTTAAGCCCTATTTATGTTTTTCCCATGAGATACTCACATTAGATGTAAGAACATACAAAATTGAAAGTATGGAAAAAAGATTATATTATAATGAATATTTGAATTTAAAAAACTTTTACTAAATTAATTCTGTGTGGAAAGAATCCCAATAAGCTACACAGGGTAAAGGACACAGGCATTGTCAATGAAACATCTTTACCTTCATAAAACAGTGAAAACATTTTGAGCAATACAAAGGTAATATACTAAGCATGCACAGTGGCTTGAATTGTGGCACCTAAAGATATGTACAAGTCCTAACCCCCAATGCCAGTAAAATGTAAATTAGTTTGAGAAAGTGTCTTTGCTCTTGAAATTGAATGAAGGACTTTGAAATAAGATCATTTTGAATTAAATTAATTGACCTAATATTCAATAATAAATGTCCTTCTAAGAAGAGAAGACCCAGAAGCAGAACATAAAAGTCCACGTTAATGGAGGGCAGACTTGTGACTGCCAAGAGAGAGGGGAAGGGAGTGGGACAGATTGGGGGTTTGGGATTAGTAGATACAATTATTATTTTTAGAATTGATAAGCAAGAAGGTCCTGCTGTATAGCACAGGGAAATATATTCAATCATTTGTGATAGAACATGATAGAAGATAACATGAGAAAAATGATATATTATTATATATAATAATTATATATTATATATTATTATATAGATTTTATATATACATGTAACTGGGTCACTTTGCTGTAGAACAGAAATTGACAGAACATGGTAAATAAATTTTAATAATTTTTTTAAAGTCCATAATTTTGCATCTAAACTGTGCATTTTTGTGATAATTATCTAGAGTTCAGTATATGATTAGAGAAATATAAGCCAGATATTTTGATTAATAAAATGTTTCCACCTGAGAAGATAAAACAAAACATTCAAAGTTTAAAAGCAATATTATATAATAATTTATATTAGATTGTATTCAAAATTATTAAATATTAATAGTACTATAAAGGTGAGCAGAAAATGTCACCCCCAAATATATTGCTTTGGCATAAAAGTTGTTTTGATCTGAAGGCAATTGACAAAGCACATGTAAAAAAATCTTTCTGCTCTTATACATATTAACAAACATGTTTGTTTCTCTCTTGCTAATTTGTATTTAATATAGGGGCTTCAGATGATAACTTAGAAGGATAGAAGAAAAATTACTTTTTCTGTTCCTACATTTTCCATTTGTATTTTTTAAAAATAATATTTCAATTTTGTGGACTCAATTTTGAACATAAAACTTTTCACAACCACACGGCTAAAATAAATGAATTTGTTTTATTTGAATGGTAAATTTTATTGTGAAGATTGTGAAATGCAAAAAGTTTGGGAAATTTGTAATGTATATAAAACATAGCAGAAAAAATATCTTGCATAAGTGGGAAATAGCATGAAATGGAATGGTTAATAATGAAAGACAACCAGCTTTTTAATATATTCCACTTTATCTTTTGACCAATCCATATATAAAAAGCTCTAAAGAGGAAATAATCTGTATATACGAGCAAGGTAAATATAGTGGTTGAAGTGAAATGTATGTGTTACCTAATTGGACAGCTGGACCCATGCCAATGTCCTATCCTGGGTTGAATTCCTCTGTCTCAGCCAGAGAGGCTCTTTTCCCAATTGGATTTGCAGACAGTAATGAAGCTATTGCTATGACTGGAAGGGTACAAATTTTATTCATTAGCCAAAGAATGGAGAAAAAGGAACTTAGTTCAAAATTTCCTTCTCAAGCCAAGTCTGGTAGTGACACCAAATATAAAGGAGGGAGAAGTGATTGGAAACAGTGGGAAGAATATTCAGGAATTACTAGAGAATAGGGGTGTGATTTGGTCATGGAACTGATGCAACTTTCCTTTTAGTTCTTTTTATGGGCTTTTCTGGTTGTTGTCATGGCAATTGCCCACTCTCATATTGCTGGTGGTGTGTCATGTTGCTTGCTAACATTTTAAAATGAGTATATAACAAGGCTCAAGGTCTACTGGAAGTCAAATCTTCCAGTATCTTAGGCCTAGTTGGTTCTAACCAGTTCTTGTTTTGTTTTGTTTTGTTTTTAATTTTTTTTTTTTCTATTTGCAGCTTCCTTCTGAAATTTAAATAAAAGTAGATGATTTCTATTTGGGCATGGGTATAATTCTGGGGCAACTGCCTTGGTAACATTTGGACAAGCAATGAAACCATTTTATAATTTAAAATGAAAGGAGCTTTTTGATTGTAGCTGCAAAATTGGATGTATGTTTGTACAGACTGAAATTTAACCATCTTATTTCAGAATGGAAATAGATTAAATTATTTTTTTAATTTAACTAAAATGTAAAACAAACAAAACCTAATTTTACTTTTCCCATGTCTATTTTTAATTCTTTATTTAGGTGACAGATACCAACAAACTATCTAAATAATGCTCTGGTGTTAACATTTTTTTTAATATGCCAAATCAGTTTAATTACAGTTTCTATAAATAATCTATGCAAAATACTTCCCAGAACAGAATGCACTTTCCCTTCTGTGTGAGGCACATTTTAATACTTAAAAGCATTAGAACAGATGTTAGGTGCCTGCTAAACTTGTTTTCAGTTTTCTTTTATTTATATGTTAATGAGAATTTAATTACTTCATGAATACTTAAACAACCTGAGGGTGCCTGATATCATTAGTTTGAACATGACAAGCACCTCAAGTGACCACATGGGAAGACAAAAATTGCTTTTAGTTTACTTGAAGACAGAAAGATGAATTCATTTCACCCCCTGCTATGTTTTACCTGACACACAAAACTGGAAAAGCACAGACTCAATCTTCCTTCAACACGACAGAAAGGATTTAAACAAAGCACTCAAGAACATAAATTCTTCCTATTTGGTTTTGCTTCAATGTCTTTTAATAACTACTCTAGCTATAGTCAATTCTAAGATGTTATTTTGCTTGAAAGTGTTCTGTTAAAGCTAGTCACTCTATTTTATGTATTACTTCTACAGCAATCTTAGTGGAACTGTGAACGTTTTAAGCATTATTTACGGCACTGAAAAAACTCCATTTAAGTTCAACCAAAAATGTTTATTTGGCTGAACTCTAGGAAAGATTGTAATACAGATAACAGTTGTGAATTTTTGCTTATTAATTTTTAGCACCAAAATAGTAAGTTGAGAATAATTATGTTAATAACATTTATTATGAAATATTATGTATTTAAATGATTTAATAATTCCACATACTGATTATATATTCATTTTAAAATATACAAACTTCTAAAACAAAATTCTACAAATAAATAATAAATATTTCTCCTAAAAACTGAAGAAGGTGAATCAACTCACAAACATATATTTTATCAACTACATAATACCTGGAATGCATAGAGAAATGTAAAGGGATATAAGACCGCAGTAGGGAAAAGAAAATATAGCATTACAAAAAAGAGAGAGAGAGAAAATAGTAGAATATTGCAAAGAAAATGTCAGTTTTCTAAAGCAATTTCTTTAATGTGATTAAATTGGTACAGTTGACTCCTCACCCATGTATGTTTTTTTAGGTAGAATAGGATAGGGGCTAGGACACAGGTGATTCAAACAGGCCATTTATTGTTACCAGAAACAGGAGGCCTGTAATCAAACAATGAAGATACTTGCAGGTGCCAGAAGAATGCTCTTCAGAGCACCTCCCTATAACCTTTTTCTCATGCAAATAGAGTGCCCCTGCTGAGAACCAAACAAAGGATCGAAATGAATCCCCCCAAAGCAGAGATCAAAATAACACTTAGCCCCTACTTATGGTTCAGTGGACTTAGGACAGGAAATTAGTGGACCTGGGGCAAGGAAATAGGGATCCCCAAACAGGTCCATGATATAGGGATGTAAGAGATAATCCAGGGCCACTCCCTAACCCAGAAAAGCCTTCTCTCTCTGAGGACATAAATAAAACTTGCCATACATTTCTACTGTGCTGGAATTCAGCCTCTGTTTTCTGGTGCCAAATTGAAATGCAGAGACAGTTTTAGGTAAAAGAGAAAAAAATAGTTTTATTGTTTTTCCAGGCAAAGGAAGGTCACAGCAGGTTTATGCCTTAAAGACTGTCTTCCCCCACTTAGAAAGAATTGCAAGGAGTTTTATAGTAAAAATGAGAGAACAGGTTTTCAGATAGGAATCAGGATTGGGGCAAACATGCACTCTTCTTTCTTTAGGGGAATTTTAGTTATCAAATCTGGAGTCAGATGTTCATGATGGTGACCTTCTGCCTAGAATAATAGTACTTGCAAAAAGGGCAGATTGATCAGAGATTAGAAAAAACTAGGAAAGATCCTGAAAAACATCATGTACTAATAATCTTAACCCACAGGCAATTATGCTCAGGGTTCCTAAACTTAATTTATGGATGATTGTGTTTAGGGTCCTTTAAGTCAGGGAGAAGGACAAGGAAGGACTCTAAACTGTTCAAAGTATTCATTTCAAGAAGAAGTGTAAAGAATATAACTTTTCTCTCAGGGGTATGAGGCACCTGCATTACTACCTGACTCTTGATTGTGATCAAGATTGCAACCTCTGAGGCAGCAGGCAGGAGAATTTTTTGCTTGGGATGACAGGCTGGAGAGGCTTATTAAAAGAGCCCAGGTCAGAGCTGTCATACTGCAGGTGTTGGTTTGAGGGGAAATTCCCTTTGACCCAGAACCACTACCATTCTGAACTTATTGTTCCTGCCTGGAGAGATTGTCTTTCTCCATCCCTGTGCAGCAAGACCCCAGGGTCTATCCTCATATTCCTATAGCACCTCCCAGCTGGAACAATCTCCCACCAGACCACCTGCCTCCATCCTTACATGACAAAGCCCACTGGTTCTATCCTCCCATTGCTACAGTGCTTTTCAGTCTTCACCTTCAAATCATTGTGTATAGGCTGGAACTGAGAAAGAGCTAGCACAGAGCAGAAGAACCTTATGTTTTGAGATCTCAAAATTAAGAAATATTTTCCTAGATTTGAAATTATTTCATGAATTAATTTTCATGTTTCCTTGTCCTCCCATTTCTTATGAACAAAGATCGGAGCTTATATAAAAACATCATTTCTTCCCTCAAAAGTATTTGAGTATCATTTCCAAATATTTTCCCAGAATATGCAGAATTAAATAAATAAGACACTTTAAACATAAGCTAGAATTAAAAACAAAGACAAAAATAAAAGCAGCCAACCAATTTAAAAGCAAAAAAAGAGAATTATTTAGTTCTAAGAGTTGGAATTTATTTGAGCTTCTAGTAGAATAATATAAATGATGAATCCCTATGAAGAATCCCTATGAAATGTCTTGTTTTGAGATTTGATCTGATGATGGCTTGTGTTGAGTTCTGGAGCCTTTTCAATCCTGGGATGATTCTATCCAGTTGCTTGTGGCCTGGGCTATATATTTTCTTTAGCTGAAGCCTCTGTGATGTACAAATTGTGTCACACTTGGCTCATGCTGTCATATGACAATACTGGTGTTCCTGGGCTTCATTTTGCATCATTTTTTCAAGTTTATCTGATAGAATACCTCTTAAGATTAGTGTGTCAAAAAAATAACTAGGAAACACTACTTGAGAATAATTTAATTTACAGTATTTCTTTATAGAAAGGTGAAAGGTTTTATACTTCAATATTTTTTATAAATATGTCACCTCATAACAGATTATAATACTTATATTTTATGTAGCATAATATATACCATTATATATATACATAGAGAGTAATATATACATATTGAATTTTACAAATATGATTTAAGGCATAAATACCTTCTGTGGGATAAAATCAAGTAAAGCATCAGTATAAAGCTTTATTCAATAACATGAGAAGGCTTTTATTAAAGGACATTCTAACTTGTTAAAAATGGGGGAATGATTTTTAAAGCATTAGTGGAGGTAGGGGTTATCCAAATTTCACTGATATGAAGAAATTTTTCTTGCTTATTACCAGCTATTTGGATTTCTTCAAAAGGAGTAGAGAGGAATAATTGGAAATGGCAAGGACATGCCATGACCACAGTGGAAATTTCAGTTTTCTGTGTCTCTTACAATTCTTTGGGAGATTATTATACTGGGCATTTTGAGAGTGGAGTCAAAAGATATCCATTATTAATATAATGTGCATAATTTTGTATTTTGCCAAAAGTACTCAGCTTCACTTAACATTCATTGGATTTTCCATACATAAATTGTTTATTAAGCTTCCTTTTTAAAAACTACAAGTCACCATTTATCTAAATCACAGATTTTACAAGTTAAATGAACACAAACTATTGACAAGATCCTCATACTGGCAAAATATAATTGAGTTTAGAAAGAGGAGTAAAAACAAGAAAAAATATATTTCCCATGGACTGACCACAGGGAGAGGGCATTGTTTATATAATGTTGGCTTTTGTTAAATATAATTTTATTCTTAATTTTTGAAATTATTAATTTTTAAAGAATGAGTAAATGTGCTGACCTTGCACCATATTACCAAATAAAATTTGCAATGGACACATGTTGAAGCAATAAAGAAGATTTTATTTAAAGACAATTGCAGTAGCGGTGACAGATTGAACTCAACTCCTTTGAAGCAAACTTTTCAGCACTGGGATGAATTAGTGAAAATGTACTGGAGGAACATTATAGATATGGTTGGTGAATGTGATTAGTTCATCAATGTTTTCTAATTAGTGTTTATTAAAGTTAGGCTTCTAAGTTCCCTCAGAGGCTGGGAAATAGGGGTGATATTGTCTTTGATGATAACATTTCAAAAGGCTGTTCCCAAGGTCCTTGAGAGAGACATGCCTGGCTTATATAAGATTTACATTTCAAAGAAGAAGGGAATGGATTTACAGTTATAAGTTTTTAAGTAAATGGAGAACAGAAAAAAAATAGTCTAAATTTAGTCTAACTGAAGGGGTATTAAAACTCTCTTGGTCAGTATCAGTCCATTATTGTGTATCATCACATAAAATATCTAAATTAACTGTCAAGAAATAATAAAATGGAAAGAAAAAAAATTTTCTTTATGAGAAAAACTTGTTTCACTTTTTTAATAGAAATCTTTACTTTTTGAAAATACTATTGGCATTTACAAACTCAGGGATGGTGCAAATAGTTATATAAGTAGCAAATTTAAAAGATTCAAGCAGTGGAAAATGCCTATTTCAGAGTTTCCATTGAGACTCAGCAAGTTAAGAAACTGACCTAGGGTCCAAGAAGATAAGGGATTGATTCCTGGCCTCACTCAATGGGCTAAGGAACCAGCATTGCCACAAGCTGTGGCATAGGTCTTAGATGTGGCATAGATCCAGCATTGCTGAGGATGTGGCATAGGCTGGCAGCTATAACTCCTATTTGAACACTATTCCCAGAATTTCCATATGCCGCAAGTGTGGCCTTAGAAATAGAAAGAAAGAAAGCAAATACATATCTAAGATAAATAATTTCTGACAAGTAGCACAGCAATAGGAGTCTATTTCTCATTTAATTGGGACAAATAAAATACTTTATGCCATAACCGCAAATCCCATCAAATTCCCTAAAATATAATTAAATTGCAGTAAATCACTTATGTATAAGTAAAATGTTCTCGCTTTAAAAATGTAATTACTTAAATATAATTTCCTGATTATTTTAAACATGGTTTTTAAATTGTTTTGTATGCAGGTTCATATACAGTTTGTATGACTTTGACAATGAGGAACTATCAGTCTAATAGATAGCAAATTATTTGAGATTGTAATTCATTATAGCTTTTTCTTAAAAAAATACTTCTTCGTTCAGGATTCTATAACAGAATACTATAGACTATTATTATGAACAGTACAGATTTATTTGTTACAGTCTGGATGATGTCAAGTCCAAGATCAAGCCTCCAGCAAATTAAGTGTTTGGTGAGTTTATACCTAGTCATCTTCTTGCTGTCTTCACATGGTAGATAGGGCAAGAGATTCCCCTGTTGTCTTTTAATAAGGTCACCAGTCTCCTTCATGATCTAATCACCTTCATGACCTACTAACCCTGAAGGCCCAATCTCCAAATACAATCACATTATGGATTAGGTTTTAATATATGAATTTTGTTGGGATACACATATTCAGTCTACAACTTTCTGTCTCTGCTTTTACCGAATTTTATGTTTCTTATTGTATTCAAAATACATGTATTCCATCCAAAGTCTTAACTTGTTCTATCATCAACATTGAAATCTAAGTCTAAAGTATAATCTCAATATATAAACTATGAACTGAGGAGTTCCCCTTGTAATACAACAGGATCAACAGTGTCTCTGGAGTGCTGGAACACAAGTTGCATCAGCCTGGTACAGTGGGTTAAGAATCCATGTTGCTGCAGCTGTGGCTTGGACCTTATCCATTGCCCTGGAACTCCATATGCTATAGGGTGGCCATAAAATAAAATAAATACATAAATAAATAAACTATAAATTGATTATATTAACTGTTAAATTAGTTTATTTTTGAAATTTAACTTCAGTGTATATTATATTACCTAGTAATAACCATAATGGAAGGAAGACATTTGTTAAAACAGATTGCCAGCAATATCACCAAACTCTTAATTTTTAGGTCTCTCTCTTTTCACAAATTAAAAAATAAATAAATATCAGGGGTTCCCACTGTGACAGCAGTGGGTTCAAAATCTGATTGCTGTGGCTTGGGTCACTGCAGAGGCACAAATTCAATGCGTAGCCAGGGACAGTGGGTTAAAAGATCTGGTGTTACAGCAGCTGAAGGATAGGTCACAGCTGTGACTTGGATTCAGTTTTTTGCCTGGGAAATTCTATATATGGCAGGTGTGGGAGTAAACATGACCTTCTTCCCACAACATTTCCTAGGACTGTCTGGAATACCCCGACGATATTCTGATTATCCAGATGCATACACAGCATGAAACACTATCTCCTCAATAGGCTCATTCATCTCATTAACGGCAGTAATATTAATGATCTTCATTATCTGAGAAGCATTTGCATCAAAACGAGAAGTATCTGCAGTAGAGCTAACAAGTACAAACCTGGAATGACTACATGGATGTAGTCAGTAAACCATGTGGGTAGTTATTTAAAGTTATGAGCAACAGGGGTCATCATACAAAGTGATACATTGACAAATCCAATAGGATATTTGGAAAAATATTATCATTGCTAATATTTCAAATTTAAGTTTTGGTGAGGACAATCAAATTCAATGTGATGGCTTCATGTAACTGAAGAAAGACATTAATAAAAGCATTATTATATACAATTCTATAAAGTAATTTTTATAGTACCAACACACTTTATGCTATTAAAACAAGTACATCTGGAAAACTCTTAGTAAGGTACTGAATGCACTGGTATGTTTGATCTTCACTGACTGTAAAAAATAGTGTTCTATATTAGTTACAGACGCTTAAGCATCTAAAAATAGTTTTAAGTTTGAATTACTGATGGTAAATAGTAAGGTTCTTTAACATAAAAATGTAATCATTTATCTTTTGATAATGTGACCATGGAGCTTTATATTGGTATCCCAATAGCTGAGCAATGATGTAAAGCATACCAGAGTGTCAAAAAAAAAAAATGAAAAATGGGCAAAAGACCTCAATAGGCATTTCTCCAAAGATATAAACATGTCAAACAAGCACATGAAAAAAAAGCTCAACATCACTGTTTATTATAGAAATGCAAATCAAAACTACTATGAGGACCACCTCACACATATCAGAATGGCCAACTTTAACAAATCAACAAGTAGCAAATGCTGGGAAGGGTGTAGAGAAAAGGTAAACCTCTTATACTGTTGGTACAACCACTATGGAAAACACTATGGAGGTACCTCAGAAAACTAAATATAGAACTACCTTATGACACAGCTATCCCTCTCTTGGGCATATACCTGGACAAAACTTTCCTTGAAAAAGATACATGCACCCCGATGTTCATTGCAGCACTATTTGCAAGAGCCGAGACATGGAAACAATCTAAATGTCCATCAACAAATGAATTGATTAAGATGTTGTATATATACACAATGGAATACTATTCAGCCATAAATGTAAACAAAATAATGCCATTTGCAGCAGCATAGATGCAACTAGAAACTCTCATAGTAAGTAAAGTAAGTCAGAAAGAGAAATACAAATACCATATGATATCACATACCTGGGTACTAGTATATGGTGCAAATGAACCTTTCCACAGAAAAGAAAAACATGGACTTGGGGAACAGAATTGTGATTGCTAAGGTGGAGAGGGATGGGGTGGGATGGACTGGAAGTATGGGGTAATAGATGCAAACTGGATTTGGAGTGGATAAGCAATGAGATCATGCTGCATAGCACAGAGACCTATATGTAGTCATTTGTGATGGAACATGATGGAGGAAAATGTGAGAAAAAGAATATGTGTGTGTGTGTGTGTGTGTGTGTATATATATATATATATATATATATATATATATATATATATGACTGGGCCATTTTAGTGTACAGCAGAAATTGACAGAACACTGTAAATCAATTATAATGGAAAAATAAAATTAATTAAAAAAGAATCTCAGCTTTAATATTATCAGGGAAATTATCATTCCATAATTCTGTTAAAGATCTATTCGAGTCAAATTCAAATATTGGCCTTTGAGCAGCTGTCTAATTTCTCCAGAAAATGTCAGAGTTTTGTTTGGCATCAATTTTTAAAATTGTGACCACACTTACTCTGCCTCACAATGTCATAGCCATCAGATTCTATAGACCATGTCTGATACTCTTTAGCACACCACTGTCTCATACAGATATATTATTCCATGCCCATGGCCAACGTAAACAAATTATCAATTCAAAATGCAAATTATGCTGGTATTTGTTCTTTGAAACCTCAAGAAGAAAGGAAATCAGATAATAAAAACTCACTACTTTGCTTTTTTTTTACTTTTTATTTATTTTTAAAACTCACTTTGGTTTTCTAAGTTTACCCTGGTTACTTAGAGATGATGTAAGTATGAGCCAATCTCTCCAGTGGCTACTTGAAAACAATGAGGTTATAACAACAGGTCAGTAGGTTTGTTTTAGGTTACTAACATAGTCATGTTAATATTTGATTCACGAATTTTGCCAAAAGTCTAACACACTTACATAGTTTCTAGTATTTCAATATATTTTCTTATTCTTCTTTTGCTAAAGAACTGAAGCAGGAGTTCCCATCGTGGCTCAGTGGTTAACGAAACTGACTAGACACCATGAGGTTGTGAGTTTGATCCCTGGCCTCACTCAGTGAGTTAAGAATCTGGCATTGCTGTGAGCTGTGGTGTAGCTTGCAGATGCAGCTCAGATCCTGCGATGCTGTGGCTGTGGCATAGGCAGGTTGCTACAGCTCCAATTGGAGCCCTAGAGTGGGAAATTCCATACGCCATTTGTGCGCCCCTAAAAAAAGACAAAAAAAAAAAACAGAACTGAAGCAAGATGGTTGAGGAGTAAGATGTCACTCTCACCTTCTCCCACAAACACATCAAAAAAACACATACATGTAAAATGTCTCACATGGAAGGAACATCTACTGAATGCTGGCAGAAGAACTTAAACCTCCAAAAAGGGCAAGAAACTCTTGACATAACTGGGTAGAAAAAAAGAAAGAGAGAAAGAGAGAAAAGGAATCAGAATGGGACTAGCATTCCTGAGAGGGAGCTGTGAAAGATAAAAGGAACCCACATCCTGGGAAGCCACCTAACCAGCAGGGAGATCAGCTGAGCTGGAGGGACCTGAAAGTCGAGAAAAGTGCAGCAGCTGGACTGAGGAAGGCAAAGTAGAGTAATTGCTGCACAGATCATCTGCACCACTTCCCCAGAAACCACAGCCTGAAATGCATGGGTGCGGGCTGGGCAGTGAGACTTTAGCTATACAGGTCAGTTCTGGGGAGAGGGCTAGGGTTGGCTGTATGGGAACAGCCTAAGAGACTAAGGAGTGGTATGCCATGGGTACAGGAGCAGTTTGTTATGGGCTGGAGAGTGGAACACCATGGCAGGGGGAACCTGGGAAGGAGGTCTGGGCCCACAGGAGAAGCAAGGCACCATTGTTGGGGAGGGTGAGAGGAGGAGGGTGGACCACCACAGGAATCTCCCTGTGCATGTGCACATGGGCTCTTATATGGTGCAAACTATGGGTGGCAAGAAGCCACTTGCTCTGGCTACAGGAGACTGGGTGTTTCTTATGAAGGCTATGGGTGGCCAGGCACCTCTTGCATGGGCTAAAGGTATCAGGGAGCTAAGTGTGACATGGTGTCTCTTGTGTGATCTATAGGCAGCAAGGATGGACCACTGCAGTCATCTGAGAGATGAGAGGGAGGCATGGCCTTCCACTACTGGGTGCCTGTGTTTGGACTCCACCTGTGGTCACAGCTGCATCAGGGATCAGAAAAAAAAAAAAAAAAAAAAGAGAGAGCACTGAAACCAAGCACCATACATTATTGTTCTTACACCCCTGGGAACACACCTGCCCTGCAGCTGCCACTGTCAAACACTCTGGACAGCACCAAGATGTTTGATCACTGTCCTTCCCCAAGACCTTACAACCAGGAACAGCTGGTGCAGCAGCACCTGCATGGGCTAAGCAGGAGAGGATGCTTCTTGTGTGGTCTTCAGGTGGAAGGGAAAATTAGCACAGTTATCTCTGATTCAAGAGGTGGGCATGGCCTAAAGTATTCAATATAAAAGTTAAACTTAATTGACATTTTCAGGACATTACATCCAATAAAATCATAATATGCGTTAAAGTGCACATGAAACATTCTCAAGGATCAACCACAAACTGGGGCATAAATCTAACCTCAACAAATTTAAGAGTACAGAAATTATTTCAAGTATCTGCTCTGAGCACAATGACATGAAAGTAGAAATTAACCACAGGAAAAGAAATGAGAAAAAAACGTACTACATGGAGACTAAACAACATGATACTAAAAAACAAATGGGATGCCACAAAAACAGTGTTCAGAGGGAAATTCGCAGTGATACAGACCTTCCTCAAAAAAGAAGAAAAATCTCAAATTAACTGACAACTTAACCCACTATCTAAATGAGTTATAAAAAGAACAAACAAAACCTAAAGTCAGCAGAAGGAAGGAAATCATATAGATCAATAAAACAGAGATTCAAAAAACAATAGAAAAAATCAATAAACCAAGAGCAGGTTCTATGAAAAGGTAAACAAATTTGACAAAACTCTGGCTACACTCATCAAGAAGAGGAGAGAGAAAAACTGAAATAAACAAAGTAAGAAATTAAAAAGTAGAAATCACACCAGATAATACAGAAATCCAAAAACCATAAGAGAATATTACCGACAATTGTATGCCAACAAATTTGACAACCTACTAGAAATGGACAACTTTCTAGAGCCTTACTGCCTGCCAAAACTGAATCAAGAATAAATAGATCAACTGAACAGACCAATCAAGAGAAATGAATATGTAATAAAAACACTCCCCACAAATAAAAGTCCAGGACCAGATGGCTTCATAGGTGAATTCTACCAGACATAAAAAGAGGAAATTATATCCATCCTCCTTAAACTTTTCCAAAAGTTTGAAGAAGAAAGAACACTCCAAAACATATTCTATGACTCCATCATAACCCTAATACCAAAACTAGGCAAATATACTACTAAAAAAGAAAACTGTATGTCAATAACTTTGATGACTATATACGCAAAAATTCTCAACAAAATTTTAGCCAACTGTATCCAACAATATATAAAAAAGATCACACACCACGACAAAGTGGGATTCATCCCAGGCTCACAAAGATAGTTCAACATATGCAAATCAATCAATTTCACACACCACATTAACAAAAGAGAAGTCAAAAGCCACATGATCATCTCAATAGTTGCAGAAAAAGCATTTGACAAAGTCCAACATCCATTCATGATAAAAACTCTTTCAAAGTGGGTATTGAGGGAACATACCTTAAAATAATAAAAGCCATTTATAACAAACCCACAGCAAATATAATACTCAATGGAGAAGAGCTGAAAGCCTTTCCACTAAAATCTGGAATAAGACAATTATGCCTACTCTCACCACTTTTATTCAGCATAGTATTGGAAGTCCTGGGCACACCATCAAACAAACAAAAGAAATAAAGGATACACAGATTGGAAGAAAATAGGTAAAATTGTGGTTGTATGCAGATGACATGATACTATATACATAGAAAACCCTAAGGACTCAACCCAAAAACTACTTGAACTGATCAACAAATTCAGCAAAATAGAAGGATATAAGATTAACATTCAGAAATCAGTAACATTTCTGTATGCTAACAATGACGTATTAGAAAAGGAATATAAAAATATAATACATTTTAAAATTGCTCCCACAAAAATCAAATACCTGTGAATAAACCTGACCAAGAGGTGAAAGATTTATATTCTGAGAACTATAAAACATTAACCAAGGAAATTAAAAAGGACTCAAATATATGGAAAGATATTCCATGATCTTGTGTTGGAAAAATTAATATTGTAAAAATAGCCATATTAACCAAAGCCATCTACAGATTCAATGCAATTCCTATCAAATTACCCACAATATTTTTCACAGAACTAGAACAAACAATCCAAAAATTTATATGGAATCAGAGAAGACCCAGAATTGCCTAAGCAATCCTGAGGAATAAAAACTAAGCAGGAGGGATAACTCTCCCAGACCTTAGGCAATATTAGAAAAAACACAGTAATCAAGAGAGTGTGGTATTGGTACCAAAACAGACATACAGAATAGAACAGAATAGAGAACCCAGAAATAAACCCAGACACCCAAGGTCAATTAATCTTTGACAAAGGAGTCAAGAACATAAAAAGGGAAAAAGGCAATCTTTTCAGCATGTATTGCTGGGAAAACTGGACAGCTGCAGATAAATCAGTGAAACTGGAACACATTCTCTCACCATGCAAAAAATGAAACTCAAAATGGCTTAAAGATTTAAATGTAATACAAGACACCATCAAACTTCTATAAGAGAACATAGGCAAAATATTATCTGATATCAACATTACAAATGTCATCTCAGGTCAACCTCCCAATGCAGCAGAAATACGAGAGAAAATATACCAATGGGACCTAATCAAACTGACAAGTTTTGCACAGAAAAGGAAACCAGAAAGAAACCAAAAAGACAACTTACAGAATGGGAGAAAATAGTTTCAAACGATGCAACTGAAAAGGACTTAATCTCTAAAATATACAAACAACTTACACAAGAGAAAAAAGCCAACAACCCAATTGAAAACTGGTCAAAAGACTTGAATAGACATATCTCCAAAAAAGACATAGAGCACACATACATTTACATACACATTTTCATACAGAAGCACATTAAAAAATGCTCAACATCATGGATTATTAGAGAAATGCAAATCAAAACTACTATGAGGTACCACCTCACACCAGTCAGAATGGCCATCATTAAGAAGTCCACAAATAACCAATCCTGGAGAGAGGGTTGAGCAAAGGGAACCCGCCTATACTGTTCATGGGCATATAAATTGCTACAATCACTATGGAAAACAGTTTGGAGGTACCTTAGAAAACTATACATAGAAATACCATATGACCCAGCAATCCCACTCTTGGATATATACCCTGACAGAACTTTCCTTGAAAAAGACACATGCACCTGCATGTTCATTGGAGCACCATTCACAAAAGCCAAGACAGGGAAACAATCTAAATGTCCATCAACAGATGAATTGATTAAGAAGATGTTATATATATATATATACACACACACACAATGGAACATTACTTAACCATAAAAAGAACAAAATAATGCCAGTTGTAGCAAACTGGATGGAACTAGAGATTCTCATACTAAGTGAAGTAAGTCAGAAAGAGAAAGACAAATACCATATGACATCACTTATATCTGTGGTATAAATAAAACTTTCTACAAAAAAGAAAATCATGGACTTGGAGAATAGACTTGCGGTTGCCAAAGGGGATGGGGAGGGAGTGGAGTGGACTGGGTTTTGGGGGTTAATAGATGCAAAATCTTGCCTTTGTCATGGATAAGCAATGAGATCCTGCTGTATAGCACTGGGAACTACATGTAGTCACTTATGATGGACTATGATAATGTGAGAAAAAAGAATATTTACGTGTATGTGTGACTGGGTCACTTTGCTGTACAGTTAAAAATTGACAGAACACTGTAAACAATCTATAATGGAAAAAATAAAAATCACTATAAAAAATGAAGCAAATAAATTTTCATCTCCCTATCTATTCTTTTCCAAATTATTTATTATATCTCACTGTATAGTACATTTTAAAGACATTTCTATCAGAGTTTTACACAGGATGAATGGTATGGGGAAGTATATGGTAATGCATTTATCATAAAGAATTGGCTCACATGATTGTGGAGGTTAACAAGTCCAAGTTCTGTAGTGTGAGACAACAGGCTTGAGACTCAGGAGAGCCAATAATGCAGTCCCTGTCCTAAATTCAGCAAGCCATGTAAGTCTGAAGGCAGGCTGGTGTTTTCTTTTTTTTGTTTTTGGTTTTGGCAACATTCATGGCTTGCAGACGTTTTTGGGCCAGGGACTGTACCCACTTCACAGCTGTGACCCAAACCTCTTCAGTGACAATGCCAGATCCTTAAACCACTGAATTAAACCACTGTAACACAGGAGAACTCTGGAAGGCAGTCTGCTGGAGAAGGATCTCCTGGGGTTTTGGTTCCATTAAATCCTTCAACTGATTAGCTGAAGATCACCTGTATTATGGAGGTAATTTTCCCACAAATTTAAATGCTAATCTGATCAGCCTAAAATCTCCAAATTGACAAATAAACTTAAAAATTACTTTTATTTGTGAATTTATTTATTTAAATGACATTTTCAATCTTGCATTAGGCAAGGTACTGGAAATTTTCAATATGAATACTAAATTATTAATTATCTGCATTCTTCTTATTATGCCATTACCAAAAAGGATCTGGAATATTTTTATCTAATTTTTGATGGCATGTTTTGTGTCAAGAACTGTGAAGCATTTGAGATTTTACCCTACTTGCAAACAAAATATTAGTCAAATTATAAACATGATGAAATGACTTCTTTAAGATCTTATTCTCACAGAATGACAGTAAGAGGGCCACATGGCATTTATAAACACAGTGGATTGCATTACAGAAAACTTCTGAGAACAGGGAATCTCATTGTGTTATAATGCGCAGTTAAGAATCCTGCCCTTTTCTCTGGAGGAAGAAAATATCTTTTCAATTCTGGACCACAAGCTTGCCTGTTATTTGATAAGAAGGGGAGCACTGCATTTTAAATGCTCTAATAAACTTTCCTTTTTTCTAAGGGAAAGAGGGAGACATAATCTTTATTTTCCAAGGCTGTTTGTTATACAAACACACTTAAAAGTACAGTTCAGTTCTGTTTCCTGATTCAATATATAGTTTGGAAGTTATCACTCCTATTATAACAATCATAAAATAGATGAACAATCTGAAAAGTCATGAATTTTTTTTAGATTCATCAAAGAAATGATGTAGCAGGGTAAAACTACACCCTAAAAACTATAATACAGAGAATCATGGTTTAGCAGGAGATGAAGCCGCTGGTAGGGAAAATCTAAACTGTAACCAATGAACTATAGTAGGCTGAGTATGAATTTGAGACTTAAACATTTTCAGAAGACCAGTCTTAGATGGGCTCATATGATCTCATGAGTTTATCCCTAGGAACCCTATCAGAGTCTCATGATGAGAATCAAAGAAAATTTCCCTCAGACATCAGCAGGTATTAGGGAGAAAGTAACATTTTGAATTAATCCCAATGAACTTTTTTCCACCAGCCCTCAAGATAAATACTTTATGCACCTAAAATGGTGGAAGATAAATACTCCACTTCAGCCTGCTGTAGGCATACTTTCTTACCTAAGAACAATAATTAATGCTAAGGAATATGTGTGGAGGTCATATCACAAGAGCATAGTCTTACTAAAAACCTGAAAATTAATCATAAGATTATAGAATGCTTCCCCTCCCTCACATTTTACCACCACATCAATAATACTTCTGTAATTACAAAGGATTATAGCTAATAGAATTGCAAGGATCAGAATCTATTTAAGAAAAAGCTTCCAGGAAAACAGACTAAGAAAAACAAAAATAAGGACTAGAGAAAACTGAGGCCTCAGACACCTACAACTACAATAAGCAGTAAACATAGTATAACTGCTACACCAATATTGGCACAACATTGTAAATCAATTATACTTTAATTTTTTAAAGGCTCATTTTTTTCAGTTCCTGTTACTTAATAATCAT
The DNA here is from genome assembly GCF_016906955.1 of Phacochoerus africanus. Lineage (NCBI taxonomy): Eukaryota > Metazoa > Chordata > Mammalia > Artiodactyla > Suidae > Phacochoerus > Phacochoerus africanus. The sequence continues at coordinate 36,644,108 of NC_062556.1, read as the reverse complement.
GTCTGTCTTTCAACAACAAAATTGCAAAGCATGCTATAAGGCAAGAAATAAAAAAAAAACATTTTGAAGAAACAAAGCAAGAAAATCATACACAGATGACAGGAATTTTGGAATTATCAGACCAGAAACATACAATAATTATAAGGAGTATGATAAGAACACTAAGGGGAAAAAGTGGGTATCATAAAAGGATAGATGGATAATGACATATAATTATTTTTGCTGAGCTCACCAAGGAGTATAAATATTTGAAATAATGATGGCTGAGTAGATTCCAAAACTAATGACACACACCATAAAGCTAAGCGAAGACCAAGAAAGATAAATATTAAAAAAATCTACACCTATGTTGATTATATTCAAATTTCAGAAAATAAAAGAGAAAATCTAGAATGAAACCAGAGATAAAATATGTCTTACCTATAAAGAATAGGACACAAATAATAATTTATCAGAAGAAATTAAAAAAAAATACTTAGGAAAAAATTTTGAGGATTGACTTACCCAACTTCAAGGCTTCCTACAGAGCTCTTGTAACCAAGACAGTATGACATTGGTAAAAGATTATATAGATTAAATAGAACAAAACTAAGAGCCCAAGAATAGATCCACACAAGTATAGTTATCTGAAATTTGACAAAGGAACAAAGATAATAGAACAGAGAAAAAAAATTTACAGTGAATGATGTTAAAAAAAAAATTGGACATCTGCACACACACACAAAATCTAAATGCAGACCTTACACCACCACAAAATTTATCTCAAAATTGACCACAGAGCTAAATGTAAAACACAAAAAGCTCTCTGACTTCTAGTAGAAAATATAGTAGAAAAACCTATGTGGGTTTAGCAATGGGATTTTACAAACAAAATGATATGTTATAAAGTATTTTAAAAGTATGGTTCATGAAAGAAAAAACTGATCAGTTGAACTTCACTAAAATAGGCAACTTCTGCTCTCCAAATGACCCCGTGAAAAGGATGCAAAAGACAAGACACAGGTAGGGAGAAAATATTTGCAAAACACATAACCGATAAAGGATTTGTATTAAAAAATATACTGAACAACACTTGAAACTCAACAGTAAGAATACTGACAATTTTGTTTACAAATTTGTTTTACAATTTTGTTTACAAAGGATCTGAATAGACACTTCCCCAAAGAAGATATACAGATGATAAATAAGAACATAAAGATATACAATGTCATATGACATTAGGGCATTTTAAATTAGAAAAAAAGTGAGATGATTATATATCTATTTGAATGCCTAACATCAAAAACTAACAACAAAAAGTGTCAAGAAATGAGAAGTAGGAGCACTCATTCTTTCCTGGTAGGAATGCAGTGGTACAGTCACTCTGGCAGACATTTCGGAGTTTCTTACATAGCTAATCATAGTCTCACCATATGGTCCAACAACCGTTTACCTTGGAATTTAGCAAGGTGAAGTGAAAACTTACACACACACACACACACACGAATGCATATAAATATTCATAGCAGCTTTGTTCACAACAATCTTTCAAAAGGTAAATGGATAAACAAATATTTAAATACAATGAATTGTATGCATCTATATAAATAAATAAGCTATCAATCCACAGATAGGCAGAAAAAATTATTAATTATTAAAAGGCTATTCCGGGCTATTTTAATTCACAATGCTTATGAAAACAAAAGTTTGGATTTTTCCCTTGAGCAACCAATTATCTAACTTTCCAGACACCAAGTAGGTATCCTACACATCAATTTAATTCTGACACACTTACTCTTGGAGTTAACACAATACTGCTCACATTTCAATAGCAACCTGCAAGGCCTAAATTGCCACCTGTACTTCTAATCAACTGACTGTAAATTCAGGTATTTCCCACAATCCTCTATACTTATTAGATAATTTTTTGGAATGACTTATAAAACCATTACTGCTTTATTATAATGGATACAACTCAGAAACCATCACGTTGAAGATATGCATAGGACAAGGCATAGGGGAAGGAACATGAAACTTCCATGCCACTCTGAGCATGTCACCCTCCCAGCCCGTCAATATGTTCACAACACAGGATATTTCCAAATACCATACTTTATCACTTTAGGAGGCATAATGGAGGTCCAATTACATATACATTACTGATTAAACCATTGTCTATTGGTGATGGAACTCAATCTCAAGATACCCTCCCTAGAGGTCTAAGATGGGTATGAAAGTTCTAACATTCTAATAACATGTTTGGTTCTTCTGGCAATCAGCTCCAATCCTGCAACTATCCATGGGTCCACCAAAATTTACCTTCTTCACAAAGTCAGGTATAATTGAAAGAGGCATGTTATGAATGATCAACATGTTTCATAATGCCTATTAATGAATAAATCCAAGGTTTTAGAAGCTCTGTGTCAAGAATAAGGGACAAAGACTAAATATATACTATTTTACTCTCATTACTGGGTACTGTATGTTTCCACCTATGGACATTTAGAGAAGGGCAAACAATAGAGAAACAAAACAACAACAGAAAAAACCACACAGACAAACAGTGGTTACCAGGGGTTTGGGTGAGAAAAGAAGGAATAAATAAGTGGAACACAGATTTTCAGGTATAAAACTGTTCTTCATGGTACTCTAATGATGGATACATGACATTATCTATTTGTCAAACCACGCAGAAATGTGCAACACACAAAAAGTGAACCCTGATATAAACTACGGGCTTTAGTTAGTAATATTTTACCAATATTGGCACATTGATAACAGTTCTGTTATTGGGAAGAAGTGGAGGTATATGGCAGATAAGTATTATGTGCTCAATTTTCAATAAACCTAAAAGAGATTTGAAAAAGTACTATCATGAAAAAAAACTAAAGAAATTGAGCAACACAAATGTTATTAAATAGATAGTCCAGGAAATAGGCCAGTGATTTCCACTATCATATGACATACAGAAATATGAATGGCCCATGGAAAATTATCTCATCATTTAAGGTTAAATTGGACATCCAAAATGTACTTTGTATATTTCAGGTGAGTATTTAGAATAGATAAGCAATTATTTTATAAACTAACTAAAAATGAGTTTTCTAAAAAATTCTGTGTACATGCTAACTGTGAGAGAAATATTTTTAATCATGAAATTTACTGGATTCAAAAACATAAATCTATTTAAAATTTTCCAAATTTTGCACTCTGAATTATGGGTTTGTGATGGAGCTCTTTTTTACAAGAGTAAATCTGTGTATTGCCTACTTGAGTAGGAACCAGATTTATTTAGGGGAGAATGCTTCCATCTCTCTCAAGAATTACTCAGTATGGCAGATATTATAAAATAAGTGAAAATGGCTAATATCCTAGGAGGAGGAATAACAATGAAATGATGGAATAACAATGAAATATTAGAAAAGGAATAAAAAAACTTTTAAATTTGCACTCCAAAAATTAAATGCCTAGGAATAAACCTACCATGGAGAGGAAAGACATATGCTGAGAACAATAAAACATTAATTAAGGCAATTGAGGAGAATTCAAAGAATTGGAAAGATATTCCATCCTCCTCGGTTGGAAGAATTAACATTATAAAGATGGTCATACTACCCAAAGCAATCTACAGATTCAATGTAATCCCTTTCAAATTACCCATGACATAGTTCATAGAACTAGAAAAATACAAAACTTTTTATGGAACCATAAAAGACCCAGAAGTGGCTAAGCAATCCTGAGAAACAAAAACCAAGCAGGAGGCATAACTCTCCCAGACTTCAGGAAATATTATAAAGCCACAGTAATCCAGACAGTGTGGTACTGGTACCAAAACAGACATACTGGCCAGTGGAACTGAATAGAGTACCCAGGAATAAACCCAGACAACTATGGTCAATTAATCTTCAACAAAGGAAGCAAGAATATAAAATGGGGAAATGTCTTTTCAGCAAGTGGTGCCGGGAAACCAGGACATCCATATGTAAATCAATGAAACTGAACACACCTTCACACCATGCAAAAAAAATATACTCAAAATGGCTTAAAGACTTAAATGTAAGACAAGACACCATCAAACTCCTAGAAGAGAACATAGGCAAAACATTCTCTGACATTAACCTCACAAAGCTTTTCTTAGGTCAGTCTCCCAAGGCAACAGAAATAAAAGCAAAATAAACCAATGGGACCTAAGCAAACAAGTTTTTGCATAGCAAAAGAAATCATTAAAAAAAAGACCACATATGTAATGGGAGAAAATAGTTTTAAACAAGGCAAATGATAAGAGCTTAATATCTACAATAAATATATGAACAACTTACACAGCTCAACAGCAAAACAACAACAAAAAAAAAACAATTAAAAAATGGCAAAAGACCTGAATAGACATTATTCCAAAGAAGATATACAAATGGCCAACAAGAACACGAAAAAATGCTCAACATCACTAATTATTAGATAAATGCAAATCAAAACTATTATGGGGATCCACCTCATACCAGTCAGAATGGCCATCATTAACATGTCAACAAATCCTGGTTAGGGTGTGGCGAAATGGGAATCCTCCTACACTGCTGGTGGGAAAGTAAATTGGTACAATCACTGTGGAAAACAGTATGGAGCTACCTCAGAAAACTAAATATAGAATTACCATATGACCCAGCAATCCCACTCTTGAGCATATATCCAGACAAAACTTTCCTTGAGAAAGATACATGCACCCGTATATTCATTGCAACACTTTTCACAATAGCCAAGACATGGAGACAATCTAAATGTCCATTGGCAGATGAATGAATTAAGACAACACAGTACATATACACAATGGAATACTACTTAGCCATTAAAAAGAACAAAATAATGCCCTTTTCAGCAACATGGATGGAACTAGAAACTCTTACACTAAGTGAAGTAAGTCATCAAGAGAAAGACAAATACCATATGGCATCATTTATATCTGGAATCTAATATATGGCACCAATGAAACGTTCCACAGAAAAGAAACTCATGGACTTGGAGAACAGGCTGGTGGTTTCCAAGAATGAGGGGGAGTTAATGGGATGGACTGAGGATAATACATGCAAACTCTTGAATACAGCAATGAGACCCTGCTGTATAGCACAGGGAACTATATCTAGTCACTTGTTATGGAGCATGATGGAGGATAATGTGAGAAAAAGAATGTATGTCTGTGTGTATGTGAGAGAGAGAGGGTCACTTTGCTGCATAGTAGAAAATTGACAGAACACTGTAAATCAACTATAATGGAAAAAAATAAAAATCATTAATAAGGAAACAAACAATGGAATATAATATGGTTAGGACAGATTAGATGTGGGTAACAAATATGGAATCTTACTTTTCCTGATGGATAAGTGTATGACAATATGGGCTGTGACCCATGTTGGAAAAAAACCTTTGAACTCTCATCAGCTATACTTTCATTTCTACTTGTTCATATTATGTGTCCTTAACTTCCTTGAACGTTGGTGGTAAAACCACATCTGACTATTAACACTCATTTTTATGTGATTCTCTTCAGAGTGCTTTGACGCAGCAAAAAATTCGGGGAAGATATCTAAGTAAGGGGGAAGAAAATGCTCTCAGGTTCGTTTCAGTAGAGTTGAGATGCTTTTTAATTTTCCCCCTTGTTCATTCTTGCCAGCCCTCATCATTTACTTTTTATTTTTCTTGGACCTGCTGGAGAAGAAAAAAAAAAATCACTTCTATGAAAATTCCATTGAGTTTTAAAACTTGACTGACTACTATTCCAGGTACAGACCACTAGATTATGGCAGCTTTCTTCCTGAGTTACACAGAAATGTTGATGAAGTACTGAGAGAAGCTCAGAGCTTAGTCATAGTGAATGTTTCAGAGGAAACCCATGAAATTTATAGAAGAGGATAATTTTACCTGCATCTGGGAGGATGAATAAACATTTGCCACACAGATGATGGCAGGGGACATTTCAATAACAGAGATGACTTTGTTTAAAGATAAGGGGTAAAGAAGAGCATGGGGAAGTGTGAAAATTCTTTCAGTATAAGAGTAGGTTTCATGAGGCAGATATTTGGAAAATGAGACTGGAGAGGGAGTAAAGTATAGGATGGAAAGCAGCCTTCTCTGTCAGCTAAGGAAATTAGTGAAAAGTTTTCAAGTAGACTACTAAATGAAAGAAAAGATGTTATCAACTGTTTTTTTATAAAAGAAGGCTAAATTTAAAAATGCACTTGAAACATAAGAATTCAGACTTTGTAGTCATTCTAGTATAAGGCCATGGTGCCTTGACTGTCAGTTTCAGCAATAAAACTGGAAAAAAAACAATAGCTTTGGCTTACATATTTCTGAGTTGAAATCAACATTATTCTATTTAAGCTTCATAACTTCTAAGTTATGTCTTTATCACTTTAAGAACATTTTAATTTTCAATTTAAATAGAAAAATTAGAATTGGAGATAACTCTAACTTGTAAATATGCATATGCATCATAAGTGTAGAGTTTCAATCTAAGTTTTCAAACCGCAAATCCAAGATTTATTAAACTTTTTAAAATTGTTATTTCTCCAATACTGAACAGACCAATCACTAGAAATAAAATTGAATATGTCATAAAAACATGCCCCACATACAACAGCCCAGGACAAGATGACTTCACAGGCAAATTCTACCAGACATTCTAAGAGGAACTTATACCTATACTCCTTAAATTTTTCAAAAGATTGAAGAAGAAGGAACATTCCCAAAGATATTTGATGACACCAGCATCACCCTAATTCCAAAACCAGACAAAGATACCACCAAAAAAGAAAATAATAGGCCAGTATATTTGATGAATATAGATGCAAAAATTCTCAACAAAACTTTAGCCAGCTGAATCCAACAACATATCAAAAAGATCATACACCATGACCAGGTGCTATTCATCCCAGGTACACAAGGATGGTTCGACATATGCAAATCAATCAACATCATACACCACATTAACAAAAGAAAAGTAAAAAACCACATGATCTACTCCATAGATGCAGAAAAAGCATTTGACAAAGTCCAACAGCCATTCATGATAAAAATTCTTACCAAACTGGGTAGAGAGGGAAGATATCTTAGCATAGTAAAAGCCATTTATGACAAATCTACAGCAAATGCAATACTCAATGGAGAAACACTGAAAGCCTTCCCACTAAAATCTGGAACAAGACAGGGATGTCCACTCTTACCACTGTTATTCAACACAGTACTGGAAGTCCTAGCCACAGCAATCAAACAAACAAAAGAAATAAAAAGCATACAAATAGGAAGAGAAGAGGTAAAACTGTCACTGGATGCAGATGACATGACACTATATATGGAAAACCATAAGGACTCAACCCAAAAACTACTTAGCAAAGTAGCAGGATATAAGATTAATATTCAGAAATCAGTCACCATTCTGTATACTAACAATGAAATATTAGAAAAGGAATACAAAAATAAAATACCTTTTAAAATTGCACCTCACAAAATCAAATACCTGGGTATACATCCAAACAAGGAGATGAAAGACTTATATGTTTAGAAGTATAAAACATTAATCAAAGAAATTAAACAAAATGTAAAGAAATGGAAAAGTATTCCATGCTCCTGGGTTGGAAAATTAATATTGTAAAAATGGCCATACTACCCAAAGTGATCTACAGATTCAATGCAATCCCTATCAAATTACCCATGACATTTCCACAGAACAAGAACAAACAATCTAAAAACTTATATGGAACCACAAAAGACCCAGAATTGCCAAAGGAATTCTGAGGAACGAAAACCAAACAGGAGGCATAACTCTCACAGACTGCAGGCAGCAATACAAAGCCACAGTCATCAAGACAGTGTGGTACTCGTGCCAAAACAGACATGGAGCCCAATGGAACAGAAGACAGAACCCAGAAATAAACCTGGACACCCATGGTCAATTATTCTTTGACAAAGATGGCAAGAACATAAAATGGGAAAAGACAATCTTTTCAGCAAGTATTGCTGGGAAACCTGGACAGCTGCATGCAAATCAATGAAACTGGAACACACTCTCACACCATGCACAAAAATGAACTCAAAATGGCTTTAAAGACTTAAATATAAGACAAGACACCATCAAACTCCTGGAAGAGAACATACGCAAAACATTCTCTGACATCCACCTTACAAATGTTTTCTCAGGTCAGTCTCCCAAAGCAACAGACAACAAAGCAAAAATAAACCAATGGGACCTAATCAAACTGACAAGCTTTTGCACAGTGAAGGAAACCATAAAGAAAACAAAGAGACAACTTACAGAATGGGAGAAAATAGTTTCAAATGATGCAACTGACAAGGGCCTAATCTCTAGAATATACAGGCAAATTTTACAACGCAACAGCGGAAAACCAACAACCCGATTGATAAATGGGCAAAAGACCTGAATATACATCCCTCCAAGGAAGATATACAGATGGCCAGCAAACACATGAAAAAATGCTCAACATCGTTGATTATAGGAGAAATGCAAATCAAAGCTACCATGAGATACCACCTCACACCCATCAGAATGGCCATCATTAATAAGTCATTTAACTTTATATTACCTGGGAATCACATGGTCTGACAATTCTCTTTATTTATGCATAGATTTTTTTAGGTTTATAAAATCACTTTTAAAACATTTACACATGAAAAATAATGCACATAAAGAAATGTTTACCTTCAAAAATATCCAAAAGTGTGTTTCCATGATGGCTCAGTGGTAATAAGCCTGACTAATATCCATGAGGACAGGGATTCAATCCCTGGGCTAGCTCAGTAGGTTTAGGATCCAGTGTTGCCACAAACTGTGCTGCAGGTCACAGCCACAGCTTGGATACAGTGGTGCTGTGGCTGTTGCTTAGGCTGGGAACTGAAGCTCTGATTGGACTCCTAGCCTCGGTCCCATATGCCACAGGTATGGCCTAAAAAGAAAAAAAATTCAAATAGTACTGTTCACAAATGAACAGATTTGTAAGCAACACAGTTTGAGAAGTAGAATAGCATCTGGCCCCTATCTTATTCATTACCTATTCTTACATTGATCTCTCCTATCCAAAATCTCTGTCTTGATACAATTTGTTATTTTTCCTTAAGGTCATCACCTAGGTCTGATGCTCTATGGTATAATTATGATTGCTTTTTTTTAAGATGTAAATATAATGCTACTTTTTGTATTCTTTTTATATCAAATTATTTTGCCTAATAGATGTTTGTGAGGTTTAGCCATGTTGTGATGTTTAGTTGTAGTTCATACATTTTCATTTCTAATAGAATTCAACTATGTGACTACAACTTATTTGTTACACTGTTGTTGGATGTGCATATTAATTCACTTTGAAGTAAAGAATGCATCGTCATGAATGTTCATAGAAATGTCAGTTGGTGCATACATAATGCATTTTTTTGAGGATATGCTCAGGAATGGAATTAACTGTTTATATAATGTCCATATATTCAACTTGGTCAACAACACTAAAGAACTTTGCAAAATGATTTTACTGATTTCTACTATTCTGGCACCACAAGGGGTCCAGTTGCTCCTCATCCCTGATGTAATTGAAGGTTGTCAATATTTTCCATTTGAGCTGTTTTAATTAGAGTTGAGGTATCTAGTTATGATTTGCACTTTTCCAATCTCTAGTGAGATTGAATTTATATTTATATTTGTATAATCTATTTGGACATCTTTTTTTGAGAAGGACATTTTCAAATTGCTTGCTTATTTTCTAATTCAGTGCCTTTTCTTACTGGATTTTTGGGGATTGATATATAGCCCAGATAGCATGTTTACCAGCAGTATGTATTAAAATAGCTACTGCTGTGCTATGGACTGAATTTCTGTTTCTTTTTCTTTTTTTGCATGTTTTTCTGGGCCACACTGTGGCATATGGAAGTTCCCATACTCAGGCTTGAATCAGTTCAGGAGCTGCCGGCCTAAATCACAATGACAGCCACTCAGGATCCAAGCCATGTCTGTGACCTATACCACAGTTCATAGCAATGCTGGGTCCTTAACTCTCTGAGTGAGGCCAGCAACTGAACCCACATCCTCATGGATAAGAGTCAGGTTCATTATGGCTAAGCCACAATGGGAACTCTGAATTTTCACTTGTGTTTTGTAATCAGACATTCCTAATTTGAAAATCACCAAATTTATCAATTTATATAATATTTGATTTGTACTTGTTATGTCTAATTTTAAAATTATTTCCTCACTGTAAGTTAATTAAAGTATTCTCTCATATTATTACCAAAATAATATTATAACTTTATTGTATACACCTAAAATCCACAGGATCATAATTTTTAATTTTATAAGTATCAAAGTATATTTTTAAACATTTTAATATAGATAACCAACCGATTTGGTATCACTTAGTGAGAAGTCTATACTGTTTGTACTGATTTGTAAGCTTTGTTAATTATGAATCAGATGTCCACATATGAAGGAGTATATTTCTGAATTTGATCCATTTCCACACTGTTTGCTTATCCTTGAACCTATAATATACTAATTGTTTAACAATATAAAAAACTTAATATCTAGAATAAGTCTTCCTAGCTTTTTTTTCAGATTTGGTTATTTTTATCTACATTTCTATGTACATATAGAACATCTTATAATACCCTACAAAGAATCTTTTGGTATTTTGATCCAGTTTGCCATATGCAGTCTTTGAATTCACAGCATGGCATATTGCCTCATTTGACAAATCAAATTTTTGATTTTTCATTTATTTTTGCATATGTTTCATAATATTCTCTGTATATATAATTTTTACTTCCAGGTGCTAGGAATGGATTAGGAAGATGCAGTACACATATACAATGGGATACTTTTCATCCCTAAAATAGACAAAATAATGTGATTTGCCACAACAAGAATTAAACTAGAGAGTCTCATACTAAATGAAGTAAGTCAGAAAGAGAAAGACAAATACCATATGATATCACTTATTTGTGGAATCTAAAATATGGCACAAATAAACCTATTTACAGAACAGAAACAGGCTCAGTCATAGAGAACAGACTTGTAGTTGCCAAGGCAGAGTAGGATAGAATGGGGGTTGGGGTTATTATATGTATACTACTACATATAGAATAAATAAGAAATTAGGCTCTACTGAATAGCACAGGGACCTATATCCAATCCCTTGGGATAGAATATGATGGAAGATAATATTAGAAAAATAATGTGTGTTTGTGTATGTGTGAGACCAGCCTACCATGCTGTGCAGCAGAAATTGGCACAACATTATAAATCAACTATATTTTAATAATAAAATAAATAAAGTGAGGCACTAATTTTCTTTTTTTTTTCTTATATTTTGGCCACACCTACAGCATGTGGAAGTTCTCAGGCCAGGGACTAAACCCTAAGCCACTGGAGCAACCAAAGTCACTGTAGTTATAAAGCTAGATCCTTAACCCACTATGCCACAAGATAACTCCAACCCTCTTTTTCATTCTTTTTTTTTAAATTGAAGTGTAATTGACTTTCAATGTTTCTTCCATTTATGTTGTACAGAAGAGACCCAAACACTCACAGTTCGCTGTTCTGTACAATAGCAGGCCATTGTCCATGCATTCCAAATGTAATAATTTGCTTCCAAACACCTCAAACTGCCCATCCAAACTACTCCCTTCCCCCACAAGTCTTTTGATTAGTTCATTTGTGCCATAATTTTGGTTTCATGAATAAGTGATATCATATGGCATTTGTCTTTATCTTTCTTAACTTCACTTAGTATGAGAATCTCTAGTTGTGTCTGTTTTGCTGCAAATGGCATTATTTTGTTCTTTTTTATGGCTGAGTTGTATTCCATTTTATACATGTACCACAGCTTATTAATACACTTATCCGTTAAGTTGTTTCCATGCATTGGCTATTGTGAACAATGCTACAATGAACATAGGGGTGCATGCGTATTTTTGAATAAATGTTTCTCTGAATATATGCCCAGGAGTGGGACCGCTCTATCACATGGTAGTACTATATATAATTTTCTGAGGTTCCTCCATACTGCTTTCCATAGTGCTTGTATAAATTTACATTCCCACCAACATGATTGAGGGTATCTTTTCTTCACACCCTCTATGTCATATGTTACTTGTTCACTTGTTAATGATGGCCATTCTAACTGGTGTGAGGTGGTAATTCAATGTATATTTGATTTGCATTTGTCTAATGATTAGTGATGTTGAGCATTTTTTCATGTGCCTGTTGGCTATATGTATGTCTTCTTTGGAGAAATGTCTCTTTAGGTGTTCTGCCCATTTTTTTTTTCAATGGTGTTGTTTGTGTTCTTATTGTTGAGTAGTATGAATTGCTTGTGTATTTTGGAGATTAGGCATTTATCTGTTGTATTATTTTCAAAGATTTTCTCCTATTCTTTTGGTTGTCTTTTCATTTTTTTAATGGTTTCCTTTGCCAGGCCAAACCTTTTGAGTTTTATTAGATCTTTTTGGTTTATTTTTATTTTTATTGTCATTATTCTAGGAGATGGATCAAAAGAGATGTTGCTATAATTTATGTGAAGGAGTGTTCTGCCTGAGTATTATAGTATCTGGTCTTATGTTTAAGTCTTTAATCCATTTTGAGTTTATTTTTTGGTATGGTGTAAGAGAGTGTTCTAATTTCATTCTTTTACATGTAGCTTTCCAACTTTCCAAACACCTCTTATTGAAGGGATTTTCTTCTATTGTATGTTCTTGCCTCCTTTATCATAGATTAGTAGGCCATAGGTGCTTAGGTTTATACCTAGGCTCTCTATCCTTGAATCTGAATGAAAGCCTTGGTGGGTATACTATTCTTGCATCTAAATTCATTGTTTTCATCACTTTAACTCTATCTTGTCACTCCTTTCCAACTTGCCAGATTTCTGCTTAAAGATCAGCTGTTATCCTTATGGGGGTACCCTTGTTTGTTTGTTTTCTTGTGGCTTTTAATATTTTTTATTTGTATTTGATTTTCATCAATTTCATTATTATATGTCTTGCTGAGGTTCTCCAGGGTTTATCCTGTGGGGGATTCCTCAGCTTGAGTGAAAGTTTTCTTTACCATATTAGGGAAGTTTTCAGCTATAATCTCTTTGGATATTTTCTCTGGAATTCTTTCTTTTATCTCTGGATTCTTTTCCTTTTTCCAGCTGCCTAGGAGGGGCAATGGTCCTAACCCACATTGTTTTTCCTTTTCTCTCCTTTTTTCTTCTTTCTTTTGTTCTACCCAGTTTCATGGGCTCTTTCTTCCTCTTTGGGGATCCTGGGGCATTTTGTCAAGATTCTGCAAATTTTCTGTGCAAGTAGTTCCATATACAGATGGATTTATAAGGTATTTGTGGGAGTAGGTAAGCCTCATATCTGACCCCTCCACCATCATCTCTTTTCTCCAAAACCACCTTTTTCCTTTATATGCATTTATGTAAGAAAAATCAGTTACATCTTTTTTAATAAAAAAATTATAGCTGATTTACAATTCTGTCAATTTCTGCTGTACAACAAAATGATCACTTTCTACATAAATATACATTCATTTTTCTCATGTTATACTCCATCATGTTCCATTGTAAGTGATTGGATGGAATTCTCTGAGTTATATAGCAGTCAGCTGCAGCTTAAATGGTAAAATTTCCTGGTGAAAACACACACCCCTGATGTTTTCTAATATTATTATCTTTATTACTCATCATTATTATTATTTTGTTATTAATTAGATTTGTTATTTATCCTTGAATTTCTTTTAGTATGGTGTATTTTTGGAGGAATGTATTCATTTCTTCTAAAGATGTAAATATAGTGGCTATATACTCAAAATGCACTGATATTTTAAAATAACTTTTGATTCTATATTGATGATCTATAAATTTCTGATGTTAGTTACTACTTTTCAGCTCTATTGAGATATAATCAACTTACAATATTATTTGAGTTTAAGGTGCACAATGTAATGATTTTGATATTGGTTATTTTTTGTCTTGATCTAGCTCAAGAGAGACAGTCGATTCCAATAGTATTTTCAGAATTTAATTTTTAAAGCATTTTTCTATTGCATTTTTAAAATTCATTATATTATTTTTCTCATTTTTTTAAATTATCTCCCTCATTTCTTTAATTATAACTTCATTTTTTTTCTAAATCAGTTGGATAAATATGTAGTTCATTGAGTCTTATTTTTGTTTGTATTTTTTATTATTATTTCTTAATCATGTATTTATATATATATATTTTCTACTGTACAACATGGTGACCCAGATACACATACATGTATACATGCTTTTTTCTGACATTACATGTTCCATAATAAGTAACTAGACAGAGTTCCCAGTGCTACACAGCAGGATCCCATTCCTAATCCATCCCAAATGCAACATTCTGCATCTGTATACCCCAAGCTCCCAGTCCCTTGCAATCTCTCCCCTTCCTTCTTGGCAACCACAAGTCTATTCTCCAAGTCCATGATTTTCTTTTCTGTGGAAAGATTCCTTTAGCCATATATTATATTCCAGATATAAGTGATTATCATATAGTATTTGTCTTTCTCTTTCTGACTTACTTCACTCAGGATGAGAGTCTCTAGTTCCATCCATGTTGCTGCAAATGGCATTATTTCATTCTTTTTTATGGTCAAGTAGTATTCCATTGTGTATATATACCACATCTTCCGAATCCAATCATCTATCAGTGGACTTTTGGCTTGATTCTGTGTATTGGCTATTGTGAAGAATGCTGCAATGAACATCATGTGTATATGTTTTTTTTAAGTAGCATTTTGTCCGGATATATGCCCAAGAGTGGGATTGCTGGATCATTTGGTAGTTCTATGTATAGTTTTCGAAGGTACGTCCATACTGCTCTCCATGGTGGTTGTGCCAGCTTACATTCCCACCAACAGTGCAGGAGGGTTCCCTTTTCTCCACAACCCCTCCAGCACTTGTTCTTTGTGGACTTATTAATGATGGCCATTCTGATGGGTGTGAGGTGGTATCTCATGGTAGCTTTGATTTGCATTTCTCCTATAATCAACGATGTTGAGCATTTTTTCATGTATTTGCTGGGCATCTGTATATCTTCCTTGGAGGGATGTATATTCAGGTCTTTTGCCCATTTATCAATCGGGTTGTTGGTTTTCCGCTGTTGCGTTGTAAAATTTGCCTGTATATTCTAGAGATTAGGCCCTTGTCAGTTGCATCATTTGAAACTATTTTCTCCCATTCTGTAAGTTGTCTCTTTGTTTTCTTTATGGTTTCCTTCACTGTGCAAAAGCTTGTCAGTTTGATTAGGTCCCATTGGTTTATTTTTGCTTTGTTGTCTGTTGCTTTGGGAGACTGACCTGAGAAAACATTTGTAAGGTGGATGTCAGAGAATGTTTTGCGTATGTTCTCTTCCAGGAGTTTGATGGTGTCTTGTCTTATATTTAAGTCTTTAAAGCCATTTTGAGTTCATTTTTGTGCATGGTGTGAGAGTGTGTTCCAGTTTCATTGATTTGCATGCAGCTGTCCAGGTTTCCCAGCAATACTTGCTGAAAAGATTGTCTTTTCCCATTTTATGTTCTTGCCATCTTTGTCAAAGAATAATTGACCATGGGTGTCCA
The DNA here is from genome assembly GCF_016906955.1 of Phacochoerus africanus. NCBI lineage: Eukaryota > Metazoa > Chordata > Mammalia > Artiodactyla > Suidae > Phacochoerus > Phacochoerus africanus. The sequence goes on along the minus strand of NC_062556.1, from coordinate 36,628,510 downwards.
GGTTTATTTCTGGGTTCTGTCTTCTGTTCCATTGGGCTCCATGTCTGTTTTGGCACGAGTACCACACTGTCTTGATGACTGTGGCTTTGTATTGCTGCCTGCAGTCTGTGAGAGTTATGCCTCCTGTTTGGTTTTCGTTCCTCAGAATTCCTTTGGCAATTCTGGGTCTTTTGTGGTTCCATATAAGTTTTTAGATTGTTTGTTCTTGTTCTGTGGAAATGTCATGGGTAATTTGATAGGGATTGCATTGAATCTGTAGATCACTTTGGGTAGTATGGCCATTTTTACAATATTAATTTTTCCAATGATTTTTATTTTCAAAAATAAATTTTGTTGAAGTATATGTGACATAGAAAGAAGAGTTACTTTCAGGTGATTAACAAAGTAAACAAGTTATACATATACATATATCCATTCCTTTATGGATTCTTTTCCCATATAGGTTATTACACAGTATTAAGTTGATTACCCTGTGCTATATAGTAGGTCCATGTTGCCTATCTGTCATATGTAGAGTAGTGTTATATGTCAATGCCAACCCCCTGATTTGTCCCTCCCACCCCAAGTTTCCCCTTTGGTAGTCATCCATTTGTTTTCAAAATCTTTGTGTGTATATCTGTTTTGTAATTTCCTTTGTAACATTTTTGGTAGATTCCACTTATTAGTCTTTTTAATAAAATAAGCATCTAACTTCTTTCTACAAAGTTAACTTTTATATACTAAAAAAGTTTTCTAGGCGCCATTATTGTTTCTTATTGCACCCAATGTTATTTAGGAACTGTGCATAAAGTACTGATGGGTGTACAAGTGTATTTATTCCAAACATGGGATTTTCCAGTTATCTTTTTATTCTTTTATCTCTACACATACTTGTGATACTGTTATATATAAAGTTGTCTCTAATTTCAATTTCTGGTTTTTGTTACTAGTATATGAAATACAGTTGAATATTTAATCATTAATCTTACAACCTTCAACCTTTCTAAACTAACTTATTATTTCCAGTATACTATTTTTTAGTATATTTGGTCTCATTTTTAACTTAGACAATTTTTTTGTGTGTGTGAATAAATATAATTGTATTTTCTCCTTTCCAGTTTGGATGACATATGTTTTGTATTTTGCTTTTTTTTTCTTTTTTCTAAAAGGTAGTTGTTTTTTTTTTTTTTCCTAGTTTCAAGGTATAGACTCTGCAGTATTAACTATGAGTAAATGGGGTGAGCCTGGATACCTCTATCTTATTTCTGATCTTATGTGTAGATACATAATGTATTCTTTCACCACTTGCATCATGTTAGTTACATGTTTTTTTCCTTTGTTTTTTTTTTAATTTCTTAATTTTTTTGTCTTTTGCCTTTTTGGGGCCGCTCCTATGGCATTTGGAGGTTCCCAGGCAAGGGGTCTAATCGGAGCTGTAGCTGCTAGCATACACCAGAGCCATAGCAATGCCATATCTGAGCCACATCTGCAACCTATACCACAGCTCACAGCAATGTCGGATCCTTAACCCACTGAGCAAGGCCAGGAATTGAACCCACAACCTCAAGGTTTCTAATCAGATTCGTTAACCACTGAGACATGATGGAACTCCCTGTGTTTTGGTTTTTTTTTTTGGTTGATTTTTTTTTTGTTTTATTAATTCTTTCCTGAAGTAAATCATGGGGAACAAGTTACTCTTACATGTATACATTTTTATTCCCCACCCTTTGTTCTGTTGCAACATGAGTATCTAGACAAAGTTCTCAATGCTGCTCAGCAGGATCTCCTTGTAGATCTATTCTAAGTTGTGTCCGATAAGCCCAAGCTCCCGATCCCTCCCACTCCCTCCCTCCCCCCACCCTCAGTCAGCCACAAGTCTATTCTCCAAGTCCATGATTTTCTTTTCTGAGGAGATGTTCATTTGTGCTGGATATTAGATTCCAGTTATAAGTGATATCATATGGTATTTGTCTTTGTCTTTCCGGCTCATTTCACTCAGTATGAGAGTCTCTAGTTCCATCCATGTTGCTGCAAATGGCATTATGTCATTCTTTTTTATGGCTGAGTAGTATTCCCTTGTGGATATATACCACATCTTCCAAATCCAATCATCTGTTGATGGACATTTGGGTTGTTTCCACATCCTGGCTATTGTGAATAGTGCTGCAATGAACATGCGGGTGCATGTGTCTCTTTTGAGTAGAGTTTTGTCCAGATATATGCCCAAGAGTGCGATTGCGGGGTCATATGGAAGTTCTATGTATAGATTTCTAAGGTATCTCCAAACTGTTCTCTGTAGTGGCTGTACCAGTTTACATTCCCAGCAACAGCGCAGGAGGGTTCCCTTTTCTCCACAGCCTCTCCAGCACTTGTTATTTGTGGATTTATTAATGATGGCCCTTCTGACTTGTGTGAGGTGGTATCTGATGGTAGTTTTGATTTGCATTTCTCTTATAATCAGCGATGTGGAACATTTTTTTCATGTGCTTGCTGGCCATGTGCATATCTTCCTTGAAGAACAGTCTATTCAGGTCTTTTGCCCATTTTTCCATTGCTTGATTGGCTTTTTTTGCTGTTGGGTTGTATAAGTTGTTTATATATTCTAGAGATTAAGCCCTTGTCGGTTGCATCATTTGAAACTATTTTCTCCCATTCTGAAAGTTGTCTTTTTGTTTGCTTTTGGGTTTCCTTTGCTGTGCAACAGCTTGTCAGTTTGATTAGGTCCCATGGGTTTATTTTTGCTCTTATTTCGATTGCTTTGGGAGACTGACCTGAGAAAATATTCATGATGTGGATGTCCGAGAGTGTTTTTGCCTATGTTTTCTTCTAGGAGTTTGATGGTGTCCTGTCTTCTATTTAAGTCTCTCAGCCATTTTGAGTTGATTTTTGTGCATGGTGTGCGGGTGTGTTCTAGTTTCATTGCTTTGCATGCAGCTGTCCAGGTTTCCCAGCAGTGCTTGCTGAATAGACTTTCTTTTTCCCATTTTATGTTCTTGCCTCCCTTGTCAAAGATGAAGTGACCATAAGTGTCAGGGTTTATTTCCGGGTTCTCTATTCTGTTCCATTGGTCTGTCTGCCTCTTTTGATACCAGTACCACACTGTTTTGATGACTGTGGCTTTGTAGTATTTCTTCAAGTCTGGGAGAGTGATGCCTCCTGCTTGGTTTTTTGTTTCTCAGGATTGCTTTGGCGATTCTGGGTCTTTTGTGGTTCCATATAAATGTTTGGATTGTTTGTTCTAGTTCTGTGAAAAATGGCATGGGTAATTTGATAGGGATTGCATTGAATCTGTAGATTGCTTTGGGAAGTATGGCCATTTTTGCAATATTGACTTTTCCAATCCAGGAACATGGAATACCTTTCCATTTCTTTACACCTTCTTTGATTTCTTTGATTAAAGTTCTATAGTTCTTGGCATGTAGGTCCTTTACGTCCTTGGTCAGGTGTATTCTGAGGTATTTGATTTTGTGAGGTGCAATTTTAAAAGGTGTCGTATTTTTGTATTCCTTTTCTAATATTTCGTTGTTGGTATACAGGAATGCGACTGACTTCTGAATGTTAATCTTATATGCCGCTACTTTGCTGAATTTATTAATCAGTTCAAGTAGTTTTTTGGGTTGAGTCCTTAGGGTTTACTATGTATCATGTCGTCTGCATACAGTGACAGTTTTATCTCTTCTCTTCCTATATGGATGCCTTTTATTTCTTTTGTTTGTCTAATTGCTGTGGCTAGGACTTCCAAACGATGTTGAAGAGCAGTGGTGAGAGTGGGCATCCCTGTCTTGTTCCAGATTGGAGTGAGAAGGCTTTCAGTTTTTCCCCTTTGAGTATTATATTTGCTGTGGGTTTATCATAAATGGCTTTGATTATATTCAGGAATGTTCCCTCTATACCCCACTTTGATGAGGGTCTTGATCATGAATGGATGTTGGACTTTGTCAAATGCTTTTTCTACATCTATTGAGATGATCATATGATTTTTTACTTTTCTTTGGTTAATGTGGTGTATGACGTTGATTGATTTGTGTATGTTGAACCATCCTTGTGAACCTGGGATGAACCCTACCTGGTCATGGGTGTATAATCTTTTTGATATGTTGTTGGATTCGGTTGGCTAAGATTTTGTTGAGAATTTTGCATCTATATTCATCAATGATATTGGGTGATAGTTTCCTTTTTTGGTGGTATCTCTGTCTGGTTTTGGAACGAGGGTGATGGTGGCATCACAGAATGTCTTTGGGAGTATTCCTTCTTCTTCAACCTTTTGAAAGAGTTTAAGGAGGATGGGCACCAATTCCTCTTTATATGTTTGATAGTATTCACCTGTGAAGCCATCTGGTCTTTTATTTGTAGGGAGTGTTTTTATGACCTCTTCAATTTCATTTCTAGTGATGGTCTGTTCAGTTGGTCTGTTTCTTCTTGATTCAGTTTTGTCAGGCTGTAGGAGTCTAGAATATTGTCCATTATTTCCAGATTGTCAAACTTGTTGCCATATAGTTGTTCATAGTATTCTGTCATGGTTTTTTTGTATTTCTGCAGTATCCGCTGTGGTTTCTCCTTTTTCATTTATAATTTTGGTTCTTTGGGTTCTTTCTCTCCTCTTTTTAGTGAGTCTGGCCAGGGGTTTGTCAATGTTGTTTACCTTTTCAAAGAACCAGCTCTTGGTTTTATTAATTTTCTCTATTGTTTTGTGAATCTCTATTTTATTGATTTCCTCTTTGATCTTTATAATTTCCTTCCTTCTGCTGACTTTAGGTCTTGTTTGTTCTTCTTTTTCTTATTTGTTTAGGTGGAGGGTTAAGTTGTCCATTTGGGATCTTTCTTCTTTTTTGAGAAAGGTCTGTATTGCTATAAAATTTCCCTCTGAGCACTGCTTTCACAGCATCCCATAGATTTTGAGAGGTTGTGTCTTTATTATCATTTGTCTCAAGGTGTTTTTTTATTTTCTTCTTGATTTCCTCCTTGACCCATTGGTTTTTTAGTAGCATGTTGTTTAGTCTCCATGTAGTAGGTTTTTTCTCTTTCCTTTTCCCATGGTTGATTTCTAATTTTGTGGCATTGTGGTCAGAGAAGATACTTGAGATCATTTCTATGCTCCTAAATTTGTTGAGGTTAGCTTTGTGTCTCAATATGTGGTCGATTCTTGAGAATGTTCCATGAGCATTTGAGAAGAATGTGTATTCTGATTTTTTTGGATGTAGTGTCCTGAAGATGTCAATTAAGTCTACCTTTCTATTGTTTCCTTTAGGATCTCTGTTGCTTTATTGGTTTTCTGTCTAGAGGATCTGTCCATTGGTGTGATTGGTGTATTAAAGTCTCCTACTATGATTGTATTCTCATCAGCAACTCCCTTTATGTCTGTTAATATTTGTTGTATGTATCTGGGTGCTCCTGTATTTGGGGCATATATGTTGATGATAGTAACATCCTCTCCTTGGATGGATCCCTTAATCATTAAGTAGTGTCCTTCTTTGTCTTTCTTTATGTCTTTTGTTTTAAAGTCTATTTTGTCTGATATGAGTGTTGTGACTCCTGCTTTCCTGTCATGTCTATTGGCATGAAATATTTTTCCCCACCCTTTCCCTTTCAATCTATATGTATCCTTTGTCCTAAGATGAGTTTCTTGTAGGCAGCATATTGACAGTTTTTGCCTTTTTATCTACTCAGCCACTCTGTGTCTTCTGATTGGGGCATTCAGTCCATGGACATTTAAGGTGATAATTGATAGATGATTATTTATTGCCATTTTGAATCTTTTGTTCCAGTTGATTCTATGATTCTCCATTCTTCCTTTCTTTTTTTGGTTAGATGGTCTCCGATTATTTTCTCTTTGAGTGTTTTTTTTTTTTTTTCATTTTTTGCAAATGCAATGATTGATTTTGGCTTGTGGTTGTCCTGTTTTTTAAGTATGCTAACCCCTTCCTATAATTGTGTGTTTTGGCCTGATGATCCTGTAGGTTCGAACACTTCATTACTGTACTAAAATTAAGAATAAAAACAACAAAAAAATGGCCTAGTTATTTCCTTACTTCCCTTGCCCACATTTTATGATTTTGATGACTCTTTTTTTTTCTTTTTAATTTTATTTTGTTTGAAACATGTTCATGTTTAAATCTGTATGCTGGCTTATTTGAATGACTGCTCTCTGATTGTGGTTTCCTCAATCCTAGTTCTTTCTCTTCTTCTTCTTTTTTTTTTCTTTTTCCTCCCTTTCTTTCCTTCCTTTCTTTTTGGTTTAGAGAAGTCCTTTCAATATTTCTTTTAGCCTGGGTTTTGTATTGCTGTATTCTTTTAGCTTTTCTTTGTTGGAAAAAAGTTTTTTTTCCCTTCAATTTTAAATGATATTCTTGCTGGATAGAGTATTCTAGGTTGCATATTTCTTTCCTTTTAGCACTTTAAATATCCCTTGCCATTCCCTCCTGGCCTGTAGTGTTTCTGTAGAGAAATCAGCTGATAATCTTATGGGGGTTCCCTTGTAGGTAACATTCTGCTTTTATCCTGCTACCTTTAGGATCCTCTCTTTATCTCTAACTTTTGCCATTTTTAGTATAATGTGTCTTGGTGTAGGTCTATTTGGGTTCATTTTGGGGCCCACTATGCTTCCTGTATCTTGAACTCAGTATCCTTTAGATTTGGGAAATTTATAGCGATAATTTCTTCAAATATATTTTCCATCCCCTTATCTTTTTCTACTCCTTCTGGAATTCCTATTATGCGTAGATTAGCCTGCTTTATATTATCCCATAGATCTCATATTGCTTTCATGTTTTTTTTCATTTGGTTTTCTGCCTGCTGTCCTGACTGGGTGATTTCCATTATTCTATCTTCCACATCACTAATTCATTCTTCTGCATTATTCATTCTGGTTTTTACTGCCCTTTGCTCAGTATCTCTGCAAATGAATTTTCTAGTTTTTTTTTTGTCTCCTCCTTATATTTTCTAGTCCCTTTCTGAGGGAGTCTGCATTACTGTTCATATCTTCTCTTAATTCCTTCAATATTTTCACTATTTCTCTTTTGAACTCCAGATCTGTCAGACTGCAGAGATCTGTTTCATTGTTGACTCTTTTAGGTGAATTCTCCTATTGCTTTAACTGCAGTGGTTTCTCAGCTTCTTCATCTTTCTTGTTGTTTTCTTTTTCCTGGTGGAGTTGTACTCTTCATGGCTGGGCAGTGTTTGCCTTGTCACTGCCATGGAATGTTTCCTGAGGGCTGGTGTTGTTGGCCACTCTTCTTTGAGGCAGTGTGGCTTTTCCGGAGGGTGGGCGGGGCTGACAGGGTCTCTCTGAAGCAAGGAGGACTTCCTGAGGGTAGACAGGACTGGCAGTTCTGAACCACTATGGAAGCAGATTTCACTCGACTGGGCAGAGTTTGTTCTGGTGTTTTTGGACTGTGGAGCTCTTTCAGGGGACTGGTGGTGCTGGGCAGCTATTCCATAGTAGTGCAGCACCCCCCAAGGGCTAGAGCAGCTAACTGGTCCACTGAGAACCCAAGAGGCTCTTTCCCAGGGCAGCCCAACTTGGAAGGATTTCCTGAGAATGTAGGCAGATTTTTCACTGCCCAGCTGCACTTGTTCTAGCTCTTCTGGGCTGTGGGGGCTCTTGCAGGGGGCTGGTGGTGCTGGGCAGCTGTTCTGCAGGAGTTCAGCACCCCCTGAGGGCTGGAGCGGTTAGCTGGGCCACTGAGAACCCAAGAGGTTCTTCCCCAGGGCAGCCCAACTCAGAAGGACTGCCTGAGAATGTAGGCAGATTTTTCACAGCCAAGCCAAGCTTGTTCTAGCTTTTGTAGGCTGCAGGCCTTTTCCCTGGGGCTGGTGGTGTTTGGTGCTGCTCCGGGGGGGGTGTAGGCCCTCCAGAGGGCAAGCAGGCCAGGGCAGGGAAAGTCCCTGTGGTGGTAGATTTCTGGCAGTTGTTGAGGCCAGCCCTCTGGGATAGCAGGCAGCCCCAGGTCCAGTGCATACGTGAGGGTAGGGGGAGGGGAGATGTACTGGGAAGCACAGTTTTCTGATAGATGGCAGGCCAGTGAGCTCACTGTGGTGTGGGGAGTATTCTATGGGGGCCCGCTCCTTCTTCTCTCCCCTCCGCAACACTGGCACCTTGTCTCTCCTGCAAATCCAGCTCTTCTCCTAGGTTTCCTCTGATGTTGCTTTCCACTCCCCAGCCCTTAGCATATTGCTTCCTCCTCTGGAGACACTCTGCTTTCTAGTCTCTCAGGTAGTCTCTGCCCTGTCAAATCTGACATACCTGTTCCTACGACCCCAAGCAGTCTCCGCACCCCAGCCCATTCTGTTCCTGGGGACTAACCTCCGGAGCTGAGGTCTTGGTGTCCAGCCCCCACCCAAGCATCTCAATTTTTGATGACTGTGCCAGTAGTTCAGAAGATCTGTTCAGTTCTCGCTCTGCTTTTCAGTACTCTGACTTACTGCTGCACTCTTCGCTGCATCTGGAGATTTGTTGATTCAGTTGAACTTTCCCTCCAGTAAGTGACTTTCCAGGGTGTGAGATCCCTTTCTCCTCCACAGTTCTCTTTTGGGAGTGCCCATCCAGTTCAGATTCACCTTCTCTCACTCTCTTTTCTCTTGTTTTACCCGGTTATGTCATGAGATTCTTGCTGTTATTGGAGTTTAGGGTCTTCTGCCAGTGATTGATTGCTGTTCTGTGTGAGTTGCTTAACTTGTAGATGTGTTTTTTTGTGTGTGTGTTTGTGGGAGCAGGTGAGAGTGTCCCCCTACTCTTCCACCATCTTGCCTCCTTACTTTTTCCTGTTTGCTTTTTAATCAGTGCCCTTTATTAGTTTGAGGGAATTTCCTTCTATTACTTGTGGGTGACTGTTTTTCTAAGAAATAGACTTGGGAATTTACAAATTGCTTTTTCTGTGCTAATCAAAATGATTACATTTGTGTTACTTATTTTTAGCTTATAGGTATGATAAATTGTAAGTCATTCCCACATTCATGAGATAAACCTTACTAAATTATGATACTACCCTTTGTTATATATTACTGGACTCAGTTTTCAAAACATTTTGTTTAAAAGTTTTTCATCTTTAATCATGAAGGTTGTTGAAGAGAAATACTCTTCTTTTAAAGCATAAGCATGGCAACAACAAAAAAAAAATTTCTCCCTAGATATTTCATAACTGTATACCATAAGTTTTTGTGTTGTTTTTAATTTTCATTCAACTCAAAAATTATTTTTCTAATTTCTTATTTTTTGTGTCTTCTTCTTCCCATGGGTTGTTTTAAAAATGTATTATTTAATTTCCAATTATTTGAGGATTTTTCTGTGGTATTTCAGTTACTGGTTTTGAATGCAACCCCATTGTGAGAAAGCAAATTTAATAGGACTTGAATTTATTACATTGATAATTATTTATTGACCAGAATGTGGTCAATCTTGCTACATTTCCCAAATATTCTTGAACAAATAAATAGGTTGTTGTTGTTTGTTGGGTAAAATGTGCTAAAAACAAATTAATTAAAATTGTTCCCTAATATTTTTGAAATCTACATTTATTGATTTTCTTTTTCTATTAACTATTAAAAGTGTATTGATTTAATTATAATTGTGTATTTTTGTCCGTTTGCCTTTGAAATTTTATCCATTTTCATTCATCTTACTTGATTCTCTGTTTTTTTTTTTTTTGTCTTTTTTGTTGTTGTTGTTGCTATTTCTTGGGCCGCTCCCGCAGCATATGGAGGTTCCCAGGCTAGGGGTTGAATCAGAGCTGTAGCCACCAGCCTACGCCAGAGCCACAGCAATGCGGGATCCGAGCTGCGTCTGCAACCTACACCACAGCTCATGGCAACGCCGGATCGTCAACCCACTGAGCAAGGGCAGGGACCAAACCCGCAACCTCATGGTTCCTAGTCGGATTCGTTAACCACTGCGCCACGACGGGAACTCTGATTCTCTGTTTTTATATACATATTTGACTTAGTATGTATTCTTGATGAATTGGCCCTTCTGTACTTATATGGCCTTCTTTTTTTCCAGTGATATATCCCTTTGAGATTTAACTTTTCTGCTAAGGATCTGCATGAAATATTTTTCCATCATTTTTGCTTTGATCTATATTAATTTTTATTATATAATGTTTTTTATTTTTTTTATTATAGCTGGTTTATAGTATTCTGTCAATTTTAAAATTGTTTCTTCTGGGAAGCATTTGATTTAGTCATGATTTTACCCAATATAACAATATTTCCCACTATTGGGGTATTTAACCTTAAGTTTAATGTGATTAGTGATGTGGGTAAATTTTAATCTATCAACTTAATGTTTAGTTTGATTTGGCTATCTGTTCTTTGCACCTTCTTTCCTCTTTTTATGTCTTCTTTTGGATTGAGTATAGTTTTGTGACTCCATTTGATATCATCAACTAGATTATTGGGTAATAATTTTGGATAGATACTTCAGTGTTCATGATACATTTTAATTTACCAATCTTCCTTAAAGAGGTATTTTAACATATTATGCATAAAGAATCATGTTGTAATATATATTTATTGCGCCCAGTCTGGCCTTTGTGTTTTTGTACCAAATATATTTTTACTTTTACAGTTGCCACAATCCCTACACTGTAGTCTCATTTTTGTTTATATAGTCAATTATCTTGTAAGTAGATTTAAATAACAAGGAAAGTATATTATGTCTTTACTATGTTGTTATCATTTTCTGTGTTTCTTATTCCTTGGTATCCTTTTGTTCCTGCCTGAACAAGAACTTTGATATTTTTGTAATGCAGATCTGTAGTTTATGAAATAGCTCAGTTTTGTGGGTCTTAAATATTATTATTTCACTTGTATTATTTTATTTTTAATTATCAATGAATTTATTACATTTATAGTTGTCCAAAGATCATCATAATCCAATTTTATAGGATTTCCATCCCACAACCCCAGTGCATCCCCCCATCCCCCGAACTGTCTCCTTTGGAAACTGTAAGTTTTTCAAAGTCTGTGAGTCATTATCTGTTCTGCAAAAAAGTTCAGTCTGTCCTTTTTTTCAGATTCTACATGTCAGTGAAAGCATTTGATGTTGGTGTCTCATTGTATGACTGTCTTCACTTAGCATGATAATTTCTAATCCATCTATGTTGCTAAAAATGCTGGTATTTCATTCCTTTTAATGGCTGAGTAATATTCCATTGTGTATATGTACCACATCTTCTTGAAACACTCCTCTGTCGATGGACATTTAGGTTGTTTCCATGTCTTGGCTATTGCAAACAGTACTGCAATGAACATCGGAGTGCATGTGTCTTTGCAAGTCATGGTTTTCTCTGGATAGATGCACGGGAGTGGGATTGCTGGATCGAATGCTAGTTCTATTTGTAGTTTTCTGAGGAATCTCCATACCATTTTCCACAGTGGTTGCACCAATTTACAATCCCACCAAGAGTGTAATAGGGTTCCTTTTTCTCCACACCCTCTCCAGCACTTGTTTTTTGTAGAATCTTTGATGATGGTCATTCTGGCTGGGTGTAAGGTGGTACCTCATAGTGGTTTTGATTTGCATTTCTCTAATAGTGAGTGATGTTGAACATCTTTTCATGTGTTTTGTGGCCATCTGTATGCCTTCTTTGGAGAACTGTCTGTTTAGATCTTCTGCCCATTTTTTGATGGAGTTGTTTGTTTTTTTGGTATAGAGCTGCAGAAGGTGTTTATAAATTTTGGAGATTAACCCCTTGTAGGTTTATTCATTTACAAAGTTGTTCTCCCATTCTGTGGGTTGTCTTTTCATTTTTTTTAGGATTTCCTTTGCTGTACAGAAACTTTTAAAAGTTTGATTAGGTCCCATTTGTTTATTTTTTTTTGCTGTCATTACTCTAAGAGGTGGATCTGAGCAGATGTTGCTGTCATTTGTGCAGATGATACTATACCTAGAGAATCCTAAAGACTCTACCAGAAAACTGTTAGAGCTCATCAATGAATTTGGCAATGTCACAGAATACAAAATTAATACACAGTAATCAATGGCTTTTCTATATACCAACAATGAAATATAAGAAAGAGAAATTAGGGAAGCAATCCCATTTACCATCACATCCAAAAGAATAAAATACCTAGGAGTAACCCTACCTAAAGAGACAAAAGACCCATACTCTGAAAACTACATGAAACTGATGAAAGAAATCCAAGATGACACAAATAGATGAAAATACATACCACATTTTGGATTGGAAGAGTCAATATTATTAAAATGACTATACTACCCAAGGCAATCTACAGATTCAATGCAATCCCTATCAAATTACCAAGGACATTCTTCACAGAACTCGAACAAATCATTTTAAAGTTTGGAAGCACAAAATACCCAGAATAGCCAAAGATATCTTAAAAAAGAAAAATGGAGCTGGAGGCATCAGACTCCCGGACTTCAGACTATACTACAAAGCAACAATCATCAAAGCCCTATGGTACTGGCACAAAGACAGAACTATAGATCAGTGGAACAGGATAGAAAGCCAAGAATTAAACCCATGCACCTACAGCCAACTAATCTATGACAAGGGAGGCAAGAAATACAATGGAGAAAAGACAGCCTGTTCAATAAGTGTTGCTGGGAAAACTGGACAACCACATGTAAAAGAATGAAATGAGAACACTCCCTAACATCATATACAAAAATAAATTCACAATGGATTAAAGACCTAGATATAAGACCAGACACTATCAAACTCTTAGAGGAAAACATAGGCCAAACACTCTCCAACATAAAAAAAACAGCAACATCATTTCACTTGTATTTTTGAAAAAATGTTTTTCTGGTTATAGAATTCTAATTTGACAGTATTTTTATTTTCTTTTAGTGCTTTAAAAAATATTGCTCCCTTGTGTTCTGCTTACTGATTTTTAAATGAGAAATCAGTTGTCCTATTGACATTTGTTCCACTATACGAAATATATCTTCTTCAAATGGCTGCTTTTAAGATTTTATTTTTATCATCATTTCAAGAAATTGTATTGTGATATGCCTTGCTGAAGTGTTCTTCATGTTTCCAGATCTTGAGTTTTGTTGAATTTCATGTGTTTTTGAATTTATGTTTTTATCACTGTTAGACTCTTTTGGTAATTATTTCCTTCATTTTTTTCCCTGTAACTTCTCTCTCTTCTTTACCTTGGAGACACAAAGCATACATATACTAGATTGTTTGATGTTATCTCACCACTTGTTAATGTTCTGTCCTATTTTTTAAACTTATTTTCCCCCTTTGCTTCACTTTCAATAGCTTATATTGCTAGATCTTTGAGTTTACTAAGTTTACCCAAGATATTTTCCTTCAAAGTCTTGTCTAATTATATATTTCTGTGTATTTTCATCTCATGTATTGTAGTCTTTATTATTAGGAATTATATTTTTGGGGGGTTCCCATTGTTCCTAAATGGGTTAAGAACTCAATATAGTGTCCATGAGGATGTGGGTTTGATCTCTAGCCTCACTCAGTGGGTTAGTGGCCTGGCATTGCTTCAAGCTCGGAGGCATAGGTCCCAGATGTGGCTCAGATCTGGCATTACTGTGGCTATGGCCTAGACCTGCAGCTGCAACTCAAATTTCCCCCCAACCCCGGGAATTTTTTTGTCCTGAGGGTGTAACTATAAAAATAAAGGAAAAAAATTACCGTTTTTTTTGTATGTTTGTTTTTTTTTTTTGCTTTCACTTTAATTTTGATCATAGGGAATTCCATTATAATAACTATTCTAAATAATTTATCTACTAATTCTAACATATATAAGGCTTTGGGGTCAATTTCCACTGGTTTATTTTTCTCCTTACTACATGGAGTATTGCCTAGTTCCAATATGACTAATAACATTTAACTGTGATTTCACCTTATCATGGGCTGGATATTTTTAATTCCTGTAAAGATTGTTGATCAATGTTCTTAGACATTGTTCACTTACTTGGAAACAGTTTGATTCTCTTAGGTCTTGTATTAAGTTTTATTAAGTGGAACCAAAAAGTGAGCTCAATTTAGGGATAATTTTTATTCTTTAGGCAAGGAATTTCTCTCTACTCTAACCAACACTTCATGAATAATAATATTTTCTATTGGAAATAGGGAATTTTTCCTAGCTCTGTGTGAGTTATGAGTAATGGTCTCTCAATTTTTTAGGTGATATCTTCTCTGGATTTGTGGAATTTACACACATGCTCAGAGATGGGAGATTTTCTGGAACTCTCCAGAATTCTCTCTCTGATTGTGATCTGCAAAATTGAACTTTTTCAGAGCTTATGAATGTTCTGTTACATTTTCCATCAGCTTATAAAGTATATTAAGATTATATATAAAGGTCTTTTCCATCAGCTTATAAAATAAATTAAGGTTATACATAAAGGTCATTTTTGTATGAACTTCATTTGCTTTCTGTCTCTCAGGAACTGCTATCTTTTATTACCACTCTGGTACCTTGAAGATCTTTATATTTATTTATTTTCCTTTTGGCCACCCCATGTCACATGGAGTTCCCGGCCCAGGGATCAAATCTCAGCTGCAGTTTTGACCACAGTGCAGCTGCAGCAAACACTGTGCAGGACTGGGGATAGGACATGTGTCCCAGTGCTGCAAGACATCAGTGCTTCTGACCAGACTGAACCACAGCAGGAACTCCTGAAGATCTTTTTTTTTTTTTGTCTTTTTGCCTTTTCTAGGGCCGCTTCCCCCACATATGGAGGTTCCCAGCCTAGGGGTCTAATCAGAGCTGTGGCCACCAGCCTATGCCAGAGCCACAGCAACACAGGATCCAAGCCACATCTGCAACCTACACCATAGCTCATGGCAATGCCAGATGCTTAACCCACTGAGCAAGTCCAGGGATTGAACCCGCAACCTCATGGTTCCTAGTCAGATTCGTTAACAACTTCTCCACGACAGGAACTCCCTGAAGATCATTTTAATATTTCTGTTTCTTTCTCTCTTTCTTCATTCTTTTTCCTGTCTTTAATTTTTTCATTTCATTGCTCTAGGAGGGTAAATCTACTTTTGATCTCATCTTGATTGAAAGCAAAAATTTCCTGAAAATTTAGAGTTCTATGATTTTTTGTATGTTTTTACCATGATTTCCATTCTCTTCCAAAATTCTCAAGTCTCCTTTTACCTGTTTGATCATTGGAAGTATAATTTTTTATTTTGTGATTATTTAATTGAATACTTCAATTCTTTGTGGGTCTCCTTTTATAGCTTTTTTAAAAATTACCAGCTGTTCTTGACTCATATTTTATTGTCTCTTCATGTGCATGGTTATTTCTAATTCTCTGCCAGATATTTTATTTATGGAATTATTTTTAGAATTTTTTTGAGGACTAATATCATGTTTCTTTCTGGAGAGAAATTATAACTTCTTTTTTTTTCTTTTTCTTTTTTGTCTTTTTGCCTTTCTAGGGCTGCTCCCGCAGCATATGGAGATTCCTAGGCTAGTGGTCAAAATGGAGTTGTAGCTGCCGGCCTACACCACAGCCACAGCAACAGCAACGTGGGATCCCAGCCGCGTCTGCAACCCACACCACAGCTCACAGCAATGCTGGATCCTTAACACACTGACCAAGGCCAGGGACTGAACCCGCAACCCCATGGTTCCTAATCAGATTCATTAACCACTGTGCCATGATGGGAACTCCCTATAACTACCTTTGTCACATATATTCTTTTTGGAAATCATTTCATTTTCTAGGAATGAGGCTTTCCATGTATGCAGAACATTGGTAATTGAGTGAATTGGCAATCTCTCTCCCTGCAGTACAGAAAAAATATAATTTGCTTTAAGTATATAACGGTACAATCTCTGAACCAGTCACTGCTGTTTGGCAAATGTTTTGCTTTAATTGACATAAATTGAATCAAATATCTGAACTTGGATACAAATAACATTTACTCAATATTTGACCAAGAATAAGGAATTGAATTATTCTGAGGAAAAGTATGATATATTATGAAAGGATAAATAGACACCAAATGTGAAAATACACAATATTGACTTATATGTATGATTCTCATGATCCACTGTTTAACAGATTCATGATAAATTTTTGGCTTCTTATCAAATGAATTTCTTTGTCATTCTTCATCTTGCACTTTATGCCTTTTCCATAATACAAAATTTATCTTTCTACTCACAAATTATATTTCATATTACTTGACTATATATCTTCTCTCCTTTCTACCTCAGATATTCTTTTGCCTTGTTCTCTGAAAGGCCCATACTTGCCTTTAAACCTCTTCTCAAATATGGCCTTCTTTTGATGTCTCATTTCACTTCCTTATTCCGTGGGATTGGCCCTAGAAAAGGCAAAAAGACAAAAAGAAAAAAAAAGCTATATATAACTTATTTGCTTGCCTCTATGCCTACTCAATGTTGTCTTTTTGACTGCTAGTCATCAAGTGTTTTTCCCCACATTTATAAGTGTCAAAATCACCATTGTTTTGAAAAAATATATGTGACTCTCCTAACTGAAATATTGTGGAAACATTCAGCTTAAAATACAAGCTAAAATATAGCTTAAAATTATATCTTCAGTGAAAATTATTCTTAAGAGCATACAACTTGAAGAAGAAGAAGAAGAGGAGAATATTGACAACTGAGGAGTTACATGTATATTTTTCAACCCATGTATGTGGATAGGCAGGGAAATCTTATTTTGAGAGAGAGAAAATAAGAAGTAAATATTGAAACTGATATTAGCATATGAAATTTTATGACTCCAAAGAAAAAGAATGTGAAATTCAGACCATGACTCCTGATTTCCTCATAAGGTCTGGCTTTTTTTTTCTTTCCTCCCTTGGGTCCTATAAGATACCTTGTTGAATTAGAGTAAACCTTCTTTTTGTTCAATATATTTATTGATTTTTTATTACTTAAAACCACAAATGCATTTAACTTATATATAGTGTTTATATATATGATGTGCTCCTTTCCAACTAGACTTAACTTACGTTTGTTTTCATTTCATTTACATGTTCCCTGTATTTGTTAAAATAGTGTATAGATCAGATATTAGAACAAATTGGGAAAGTTCCTGGAAAATATCATGTACTCATAATCTTTAACTCACAAACAATTGTTCAAATTTAAAGTGTTCATTTCTGAAATAAGCATAAGAAAAGTAACTTTTCTCTCAGATATATGATTCCTATGCCATTATGTGTATCCCTTGAAAAGGAACCAGGATACTGCCCCAAAGATGTATTATTGTTGCTCAACTGTTCCTCCCCTGTTTTTTCATACCCTTCCTTCTGTGATCATAAAATGTCTGAAACTGCCTCTTAGAACTCAGGGAAGGCCACGGAGGCTAAATTAGGATCATTTCCTAAAAATAAGAAATAGGGGACAGGACACAGAAAGTATTTCTTGCCCAGGAGCTCCACCAGGCCCTGCTGGTTACAGAAATATGAATTTTAAACTGATACTTTTCTTTCAAGAAATTTTATAATGATTATTGGGCTCTCATTTAAATATATCTGACAAATAGATAGGCAAGTCTAATAGAATTAACTAGGTAACTTTGAGTGACTTAATGAGAAAACATTGAATTACTTCTTGCTTTGGAAACAGTTTTAATGTTGTTTTGGTAAAGATCAAACCAGTTGTATTTTAAGAATAATTTTCCCATTTATATCATTATTCTTAACAATGTTCTCAGAATGTTGTGCACAGATCTGATGGATCAGGACCACATTATTGGATGGTTAAAAAAATGCAATTATTTTATCTGATCACAGACTTACTAGATCAGAAGACCTAAAGGTGGGATACAGACTATGTCTCTAATAAGGATTATGGGTAATTATTTTGTCTTTTCAATATGAATAAGTCTATGAATTTTATGATCTTAATTTAGGATATTCACTTCAAATGTCCATGTATTCTTTTCTTTTGTTCCCTTTAAATGACAAGCCACTATATTAATTTTTTCCAGTAATAAGTGCTATAGAAAGTAATAGATTATTGTTATAACACCATCAATATAGATATATATTTCTGAGAGAGAAAATATGTGTTTTCCTCAAAAACTACCGTTATATTTAGTAGGAATTTTATGCAAATACCTTGTTCTCCATTTTTCTGTAGATGTTACATAACTATATCATTAATATTCAAATGAGTTTCTTATGATTATTTAGGTGTGCTTCTGTGTTCAGTTGGTTTACCATTTGTATAATAATCACATGGATTTCTCTATAAGAGTGAATGTTTTATTGAGCTTCATCACCTTTTGGGGCAATGCCCCAGAGTTTTAAAAAAGTAGCAGATATAGTTTGTACTTTCATGTGCTAGAGTTTGAGAATCTCTTATCTGAAGAATATAAATATAAAATATTTCACAACTTTAAAAACTTAAACAATAAAATTTCCCAATTTTAATTCCTAACATTTGTTTTATTAATATCATCTGAGTATAAATTGAATTTGTGGAACAGCATTTATTCAAAGGAATTAATTCAAATAGATGGTATAAAATGGTCAAGCAAAAATGAATGAACTTAATAAGATACACACAGCATATGACTTCATTGGAGGGGATTCTTAGACTTAAAATAGCCTGTAAAGTTTCATTGAATAAGAAATACCCTCAAATGCACTCAACCTTTAATAACCTAACTCCCCTTATGTTTAGTAAAATCTCCCAGAGGCTGAATTTTATCATCCTTAAAAAAGGAAAAGGCCCATTTTTTATTCAAAGCAAATAAAATTGACTAAATCTTAATCTTATATCCTGCTACACTGCTGAATTCGTTGATTTGTTCATATAGTATTCGTGTGGAGTCCTTAGGGTTTCCTATATATAGTGTCATGTCATCTGCATGCAGTGACAATTTTACCTCTTCTCTCCCTATTTGGTTACATTTTATTACTTTTATTTGATTGCTGTGTCTAGAACTTCCAATATTATGTTGAATAAAAGTGGTGAGAGTGGGAATCCTGTCTTTTTCCAGATTTTAGTGGGAAGGCTTTCAGCTTTTCTCCATTGAGTATTATATTTGCTGTGGGTTTATCATAAATGGCTTTGATTATGTTCAGGAATGTTCCTTCTTTACTCCCTTTGGTAAGAGTTTTTATCATGAAAGGATGTTGGACTCTGTTAAATGCTTTTTATGAATCTATTGCAATGATCGTGTGGTTTTTGACTTTTCTTTTGTTAATGTGGCATATGATATTGATTGATTTTCATATGTTAAACCATCCTTGTGCATTTGGGATGAATTCCCCACTTGGTCATGGTGTATGATCTTCTTTATATGTTGTTGGGTTTGGGTGGCTAAAATTTTGTTGAGAATTTTTGCATCTATGTTCATCGAGGATATTGGTCTATAATTTTCTTTTTTGGTAGTGTCTTTGATTTTGGTATTAGGTTGATTGAGACTTCATAGAATGTCTCTGTGAGTGTTCCTTCTTCAACATTTTAGAACAGTTTAAGGAGGATAGATATAAGTTCTTCTTTGTATGTTTGATAAAATTTGCCTGTGAAGCTGTCTGGTCCTGGAGTTTTGTTTGTAGGGAGTGTTTTTTAATTAGGTATTCAATTTCATTTCTAGGGATTAGGCTGTTCAGTTGATCTATTTCTTATTGATTCAGTTTTGGTGGGCTGTTTGTCTCAAAAAGTTGTCCATTTCTTCTTGGTTGTCAAATTTTTTGGCATATAATTGTTCATAGTGTTCTCTCTCTTTTTTAAAATTTCTGCAGTATCCATTGAGATTTCTCCTTTTTCATTTCTTTTTTTGTTTATTTGAGTTCATTCTCTACTCTTCTTGCTGACTATGTCCAGAAGTTTGTCAATTTTGTTTACCTTTCAAATAACCAGCTCTTTGTTTTATTGATATTTTCTATTGTTTTTTTGAATCCCTATTTTATTGGTTTCCTCTCTGATCTTTATGATTTCTTTCCTTTGTATGACAGGGTCAATTTGCTGTACAGTAAAACTGACAGAACAGTATAAATGAACTGCAATGGAAAAAATAAAAATAATATAAAAATTGATGAAATCTTTAAGCCACTATATGCTATGAACAATCTTAAATATATGGAAATGGATTTTTAAGAGTAGGGATGATTTCCACACTTTATGATAGGTAAATGAGAAATAGTTCTC
This sequence comes from Phacochoerus africanus, assembly GCF_016906955.1. Taxonomy (NCBI): domain Eukaryota; kingdom Metazoa; phylum Chordata; class Mammalia; order Artiodactyla; family Suidae; genus Phacochoerus; species Phacochoerus africanus. Next base: position 36,608,446 of record NC_062556.1, on the reverse strand, counting down.
CAGTCTTGAAACAGTCTCCCAGACTTGAAACAGCTCTCTCTCTCTCACTCACTATATTATGTATTTAGTAACAATAGGTTACACCTTACCCTCTCAAGTGGTAAATTAGGACATTTTAGCCTTTTCCCTTTTCTGTGGTGATTTTTATGTTGCTATGTCATAAAAGAAGAAAATTAATTTTTTTAATCTTCAAAACAATATTATTAGTAAAAAAATAATTTGAAATTTTTTCAGATATAGCTTTCAGAATTGAAACATTATGATTACATATATGCAATTTTAATTTTGTTTATTTAATATCTAAAGAAACATCATGATTATGTTTAATGGATAATTTAGATGGCTGCCTTTTTATTTTAAAAATGCACAATTTTAATTTCTGAGACAGTGTCTAAAATGCTAGAACATTATGTTAAAAATATTCTACCATGGATATAAGCCAAATTATATGTTTCCCCTTACCCCTTCCAATAAGTAAATATAAGGCAAAACTTAACAATTGAATGTTAATAATAACTCTCTTTTTTGGGGTTTCAAATCTTGTCCACCTCACATGTCAACACATTAGTCATTAACCTGAAAAAGAATGAGGAAGGAGAGGCCAAGGAATCCCTTCTCCAGCAAGAAAAACATGGAAAAGTGCATAAAAGAGATACCTCAGCCTCCTCAATTTTGTTTTCATTATAAAATGATTCTGTTCTAGTAGAAGAGAATTCTAAGTACCTAGTGCTGAATTTTAATAAGAACTACATTGTCCAACATACTTAAATTTTTCAACACAGTGGTAAATGACATTAAGTACTCTCATTTTATTGCAAAAAGTAATTTTAATTTTCATGAATTTAAGAAAAAATTTCTTCTGTAATGTAGAATCACAGTCGATTTCTGAACCTAAATCATGTATATGAATGGAATATGATTCTGAATTACCTATTAAGAACACAAAGTTTTCTTTTTCCCATATTAGTTGGGAAATTATTCTCCTTACTCTTCCAGATAATAGTGAACCAAAGTTTTAATACCTCTCATGGAACCTGTTAGAGTATTTTATGGAATTAATAAATATAGTGGTCACATAGTTTTGGTGACAAATAGAATATTACATTTCTTCAATAATAAACATGTTGCCTGCTTTGAAAAAGCAGAACTCTTTTTGTGATATTGTAATAACTTTACATTCTGATAATCTATGGATTAGATTAGAGGTCTCCTACTTCCGAATACATATTTTACCCACATATGCGCTCAAGTGAGGCCTCTGTGAATCCCTATGAATCTATGACCAATGAATCATACAATACAGAGGTCAGCACATTATAACTGACTAAGGGATAGGACAAGAAGCAAAACAGAAAAAAATCCAGTAAAGTCTAGTTCAGGGTTATAGGTATGAAGAGATGAGAGTTTGATAAGTGGAGGTTGTCAAATGTCAGTACTGAGGATGATGAAGTGGAAAAAAATGCAGAAGAGCCATGGAAAATTCTGATTAGCAAATTAATCATGAACTAGATAATCAGAAAAAAAATGTGCTGATGAGAAAAAAACTAATTATAACATTAGTGTGGTCATATCAAGCAAATTGGTCTTAAAAACACCTTTTTCCTGAGGATAGTGACAGAATTTTAGTTTATCAGGTTAGGAAAATGCAACTGATATGGTAATTAATTAAAATGGAGAATTTTTATAATTAACTTTTAATTTTCATTAACATTATATCTCATATTTATTATTGAATGTTTTATTCATATATTTTATTTATATTATTATAACATATTTTGGAGGCAGCCTATCTAATTTCAAAGCAATTGTATTGAGTTTTACAACAGGTGAGAAATTTTTAGAGGTTTATCTCCTTGAGAACAGTGAATGTATTCTAAAACAGAGCTTAGGAATGAATCAACCCTTTGGTAAACACAGATTGACCAAAGGAATAAATAACATTAAAAAATAGCCTTTCTAAACACTGCTGCTCTATTTTCAGGTGCAAGATTCTTTAAGAAATCACCCAAATCACAAAGTTATAACCAGCCAATTCACTCTCAAAATTACTGGGAAAAATTCACAGACAATATATTTTTTAAAGACAATAAATTGAAAACTGTCTCTTCATACAAATTTGGACTATAAGCCTCAAAATGTTAAGAATAGTTAACCTCAATATAGTTTAGTTAATGTGACATCCTAGGTGGTTAAGAGCTAGAGGAAGTTAATATAAAATTGAATGAAATGCAAAGTAATTGAAAGGCTATAATCATCTTAAGAATCAGAGACATAAACAAGTGTTAAAATCACGTAATTCTCATTACTTATATTTTATGTGTAACTGTAATATTGCACTTGTGGTTTATAGAGTTCTTTCTCCAAGGAGGGATGCTAAATTCTTTGGTGATCAAATAATTAAATCAAAGTTAAAAAATGAAATCTGAGATACATAGATGAAAAACTTTATTACTCTAAAAATATAAGTTCTTCACCTAACAGTGGAATTAAAACATGCAACTCTTAAACAGGGAAATCCTATTCAATATTTATTATTGTGAATTATGATGAAATACAAATATTTTTGAATGGTATGCAACAATAAAAATAAATATAGTTATGTTGTCTCAAACTGTAATTCTAGTAAATACTAAATATTCATAGTAGAATACATTGAAAATTGATGATATTTTTTTTACTATGTATATGATTACATCTATTCCAAATGCCTCTGTATCACTTTTATTATGCCATGGAACTGAGTGGCAAATAATTTTGCTGAAGAAAAAGGGGCATGTACAAAACAACAGCTTAATTGTAAAATTGCCTGCAAAATACTATTCAAAAATTTGTTATAGTCTGATTATAAGGTTAATATGAGAGGTATGGCTAAGGGGAGGTTTATATATCTAGAAATATTAAAAAGCAATTTGCACCATGCACACATCCTCAGCCTGGACTGTTTTTGAACATGTCTACAATCCACTAAGAAAATCTGATGCATATTTTGTTTCATAATTGAATAGAACAGGTGTTAGATCAGCAGGATTGGAAAGACTGAAAAGATGTGAAGCTGCTGCTTAAACTTTTCAGAATATATCAGCTGGTTTGTTATTTATATATACTCATGTAATTTTTTACTAGTTTTTGGAAAGAAAATATCTCACTAACTTTTGAGTTAAAAAAGTATTTGTTTTTCTATCAGCATGTTTTATGCCTCTTCTTTTTTCTTTCCACTTTTTAAAGTACTGATTAGAAATAATTAGAATTAGATAAAATTTTCTGTTCAATATATTTCTGACCAAAATTAGACATAACTTTGTTCTACTTCTTGTTTTTATTTATTGTACACTTATATGAAATATATCAGTAGCTTCAAATATGCAGTACCTTCAGCTCTTTTGCCTTTTTAAAAAATTTAAGTATCATTGATTTATAATATCATGTTAGTTTCAGGGATAGCACAGTGACCCAGGTAGTATATAGTATACATATGTGTACTGTATATGTATATGTGTGTGTGTGTGTGTGTGTGTGTATGTATTCTTTTTCAGATATTTTTTTCCTTAGAGGTTATTATAAAATAGTGAATATCTTCCCCTGTTCTATACAGTATAGGTCTTTCTTTGTTAGTTATCTCTTTTATATGCAATAGCATGTATACGTTAACCCACACCTCCAAATTTATCCCTCTACCTCCTCTCCCCTAAGGTAATTTTATGCTTGTGGACCTATTTCTGTTCTGTAAATAAGTTCATTTGTATCTTTTTTAGACTACAAATGCAAGAAATATCATAAGATATCTGCCTTTTTCAGTATGACTTACTTTATTTAATATGAATTTTTTTAGGTCCATCCATGTTGCTGCAAATGATATTATTTCATTCTTTATTTATGGATGAGTATTATTGCATTATACCAAATCCTCTTTATTTTTCCATCTATGGGTATTTAGGTTGTTGCTTCCATATCTTGGCTCTTGTATAATTTGAACACTAAGAATATATATATTCAGATATTTTCAAAATATTGTTTTCTCTGGATATAGGCCCAGAAGTGGGATTTTTGAGTCATATGGATGCCATAATTTATTTTTTAAAGAACTTCCATACTGTTATCCATAGTGGCTGTACCAATTTACATTCCTAACAACAGAACAGTAGAGTTCCCTTTACTTGCCACTCTCTACAATAGTTTTTACTAGTAGGCATTTTAAGGGTGACCAATCTGATTGAAGTAAGGTTATATCTCATTAGATATTTTATTTGCATTTCTCTAATAATTAGCATCGTTGAACAGTTTTTTATGTGTCTACTGGCCATCTATATGTCTTCTTTAGAAACATGTCTATTTACATCTCATTTTTTGATTGGGTTGATTTTTTTGACTTGATGTGTATGAAATGTTTGTATAGTTTGAAGACTGATCCCTTGTCAGTCTCATCATTTGCAAATGTTTTCTCCCATTTTGTGATTTGTCTTCAAAAACAAAATTTTTATGGATTCCTTTACTGTGCAAAACTCTAATTAGGTCTCAATTGTGTATATTTGTTTTTATTTCCATAAATCTCAGTGAAGTATCTAAAAATATATTGTTCTGATTTATGTCAAAGCACATTCTGACTATTTTCTTCTAGGACTTCAATAGTATCCAGTCTTACATTTAGTTTTTTAATCTTTTGAGTTTGTTTTTATGTATGATGTTAGAGAATGTTCTAATTTCATTTTTTACATGTTTTTATATGTTGTACAGTTTTCCCAGAAACACTTATTGAAGAGACTCTTTTTTTTCTACTATATATTCCTGTATCTTTTACCATATATTAATTGACCATAGGTGTATGGGTTTATTTCTGCTCTTTGTATTCTGTTCCAATATTCTGTATTTCTCTTTTTGTGCCAGTATCATATCGTTTCGATTATTGTAGTTGTGTATTAGAGTCTGAAGTTGAGGGGCCCGCTTCCCCCAGCTCTATTCTTTCTAAAGATTGCTTTGGCTATTCAGGAACTTGTGTTTCCATAAAATTTTTATTTTATTTTTTTTGGTTCTATTTCTGTGAAAATTTCATCAGTAATTTCATTGGGATTGTACTGAATCTGTAAATTGCCTTGGATACTATAATCATTGAAAAATACTGATACTTCCAAAAAAAGAACAAGTCATATATATCCATCTGTTTGTGTTTTCATAAATTTCTTTCATCAGCACCTTATAGGTTTTAGAGCAAAGGTCTGTTGCCCCCTTAAATAGGTTTATTCCTGGTTATTTTATTCTTTTTATGCAATGGTAAATGGAATTGTTCCCTTAATTTCCCTTTTTGATTATTTTATTGTTACTGTATAGAAATGCAATAATTTCTATGTATTATTTTTTATTATTATTCCAATTCATCAAATGCCTTAATGAGCTCTAGTAATTTTCAAATAGAATCTCCAGGATTTTCTATGTATAGTATCTTGCTATCTGCAAAAATATTACTTTCCTATTTGGATTTCATTTATTTATTTTTCTATCTGAATGTAGTGGCTAGGAATTACAAAACTAAGTTCAATAAAAGTGGCAAGAATGGGAATCCTAGTCTTGTTCTTGACCTGAGATGAAAGGCTTTCAAATTTTCATCCTTGGATATGGGATTTGTCATGTATGGCCTTTATATTTTTGAAATAGATTCTCATTATTCCCACTTCCTGTAGATGTTTTAAAATCATGACTTGATGTTGAATTTTATCAAATCTTTTGCTGAATCTATTGAGATTTTCACATGGTTTTTATTCTCAATGTTTTAATGTCACATTGATTGCTTTTGTAAGAATTTGTATATTTATCATACTGATTGATTTGTTGATTTATTAAAAATACTTATTTCCCTAGGATAATTCCCAATTGATCATGTTGTATAACTACCACAATGAATTGTACAATTCAGTTTGATAGTGTTTTGGTGAAGATTTTTAATGTTTTTATTTCTTCAGCAGTATTTACTCAGGACAGTAATTTTAATTTTTTGCGTTATCTTTGGTTTTGTTAGCAGGGTGATGGTGGCCTCATAGAATGAGTTCAGAAGTATTCCTTCCCCTGCATTTTTTTGGAATAGTTTCAGAAGTATTGGTGTTTTTAAACCTTTTCTATATAGAATTTGTTCTGTGAATCTACATGGTCCTGGGTTTGTTTGTTTTTGGGGGGAGTTTTTAATCATGGGTTTAATGTACTTGGAATTTGTTTGTTCATATTTCTATTTCTTCTGGGTTCAGTCTTTGATGGTTATACTTTTGTAAGAATTTGTATATTTCTTCTAATTCTTGATTTAAGTAGCATATACTTCCTTATAGTAGTCTCATTGTTTTTTCTATTTTTGTGTTGTCAGTTGCAATTACTACTTTTTTATTTCTAATTTTATTAATATGGGCCCTCACATTTTTTGTTGATGAGTTTTGCTAGAAGTTTATCAGTTTTGTTAATCTTTTCAATAAATAAGCTTTTAGTTTCATTGATCTTTTCTAGTGTTTTCTTTCTTTATATATAATGATTTTTATTTTTTTTCATTATAGCTGGTTTATAGTGTTCTGTCAATTTTTGACTGTAAAGTAAGGTGACCCAGTTACACATACATGTATAGATTATTTTTTCTCACATTATTATGCTCCATCATAAGTGACTAGATACAGTTCCCAGTGCTACACAGCAGGATTTCACTGCTTATCCATTTCAAAGGCAAGAGTATGCATTTATTAAACCCAAGTTCCCAATCTGTCTTGCTCCCTCCCCCTCCCCCTTGGCAACCACAACTCTATTCTCCTAGTCCATGATTTTCTTTCTGTAGAAAGGTTCATTTGTGCCATATCTTAGATTCCAGATATGTGATATCATATGGTATTTGTCTTTCTTTTGCTGATTTGGTGCACTCAGTATGAGAGTCTCTAGTTCCATCCATGTTGCTACAAATGGCATTACTTTGTTCTTTTCTATGGCTGAATAGCATTCCATTGTGTCTATATACCACATCTTCCTAATCCAATCATCTGCTGATGGACATTTAGGTTGTTTCCAAGTCTTAGCTACTGTGAATAGTGCTGCAATGAACATGTGGGTGCACATGTCTTTTTCAAGGAAAGTTTTGTTTGGATATATGTCCAAGAATGAGATTTCTGGGTCATATGGTAGTTCTGCGTATCATTTTATAAGGTACCTCCATACTATTTTCCATAGTGGTTGTACCAATGTATATTCCCACCAACAGTACAGGAGGGTTCCCTTTTCTCCATACCACCCCTGGCATTTGCTATCTGTGGACTTATTAATGATTGCCATTCTGACTGGTGTGAGGAGCTTACAAGGGCTTAGATTATAAAATATACAAACAATTTATACAACTCAACGGCAAAAAAGGCAACAACCCAATTGAAAAATGGGCAGCAGACCTGAATAGACATTTCTCCAAAGAAGACATACAGATAGCCAACAAGCACATGAAAAAATGCTCAATATTGCTGATTATTAGAGAAATGCAAATCAAATTTATTGTTTACTTAATCTATATTTTATTTCTGCTCTCCTACTAATTTTGGATTTTTTTTGTTCTTCTTTCTCTAGCAGCTTCAGGTGTAAGTGCAAAATGTTTACTCAAGGTTTTTCTTGTTTCCTGAGTTAAGTTTTTATCACCATAAACTTCTCTCTTATAACTACTTTGGCCAAGTTCCTTAGATTTGGTGTCAATATGTTTTCATTTTCATTTGTCTTTAGTTTTTTTTTTTTTAATTTCATCTTTGATTTCTTAAGTGATCCATTGGTTGTTCAGTAGCATACTTTCAGCTTTCATTTTTTAAAAGATATTTCCTTTTAATGGCTATCTAAAGCATCATGATCAGAAAATATTCTTTATATGATTTCTATTTTGTTAAATTTACTGTGGCATGTTTTGAGGCATAGCATGAGATTTTTCCTGAGAATGTTTCATGTGCAGCTGAAAAGAATATGAATACTGGAGTCAGATAGAAGAAAGCAGAGTAAAAATCTCATGCTAACCTACTCTGAAGAAAATACCAAAGTCAAAACTAACAGTTGGACAACCATCACCAAAATAGACTGGCAGCTACCAAAAGATATGCCCTACATCCAAAGACAAACAAGCCACATCAAGATGGTAGGAGCAGTGCTTTTGTGATATAAACAATCACTTACCAGCTAGGTGGGTGAAAACAGACTGGAAAATAACTTTCTCACAGAGGATTACACAGAGGAGTAAGAGGTGAAAACCCCACATCAGGTTGTCCAGTCTGGGGTCTGAAATTGGGAGGAGGAGCTCTCATAGCTTTTGGTGTTGAAGGCCAGCAGGGCTTTAGCAGAAAGGATACGCAGGGCTCCAAAAATAATGGAGTGGGAAACCAAAACGCATTCTTGGAATGAGCACACTGGGTTTCACGTGCAATGGATCCCAGGGAAAATCAGGGACTCCATAAGAATCTAGATCAAACCTAAATTTTGGTTTCAAGGGTCTCCTGGAAAATCACATGGCAGCAATGGCTAATGTGTGCTCAGGACACTGGAAGCAGAATTCCTAGGGAACACTGTCTAACATGAGCTACCATGGATGCTGCCATTTTGGAATTATCTGGACACACCCATTAGTGCTGGGAAGCCCCAGACAAAACAGCAAACAGGGTGGGAATACAGACCCATCTATCAGGTAACAGGCTTCCTAAAGTATTCCTAGGCACACAATAGCCTCTAATCATACCCAGAGTCAAAGCCCCATGTACTAGAGGGAAAAGACTCAGCTCTCATTAGGAAGCCTGACACAAACCCCTGTATCAACTTCATTCATAAGGGGGCAGACATTGGAAGCAAAAGAGGTTGCAGCCCTGTAGCCTGCAAGAAAGGAGGACACACAAAAATTAAAAACAGACAAAGAAGAGTCAAATGAAAGAATAAGATAAAACCCTAGAAAAACAATTAAGTGTAGTGGAGGTTAGCAATATCCATGAAAAATTCTTGATAATAGATGTAAACTATTGCCTTTGGAATTGATAAGCAATGACATCCTGCTGTAAACACTGGGAACTATATCTAGTTACTTATGATGGAGCATGATAATGTGAGAAAAAATAATATATACATGTATGTGTGACAAGGTCACTTTGCTGTACAGGAGAAAATTGATGGAATACTGTAAACCAGCTCTAAGGGGAAAAATAAAAATCATTTTAAAAAGTTCATGATAATAATGATAGTGATAGTGGTACAAGATCTTGGGAAAAATCTGGAGTCAAAGATTGAGGAATTACAAGATACTTTTAACAAAGATATATAAGATATAAAGATTAAACAAATAGATGAAAAACATAATAACAAAAATTAAAAATTCAGTAGAAGGAACAAATAGCAGGAGGTAGAAGAATGAATAGGCAAGGTGGAATACAGACTAGTGGAAATCACTGATGTGGAACAAAATAAAGAAAAAGAATGAGGAGTTCCCATCACGGCACAGTGGTTAATGAATCTGACTAGGAACCATGAGGATGTGGGTTTGATCCCTGGCCTTGCTCAGTGGGTTAAGGATCTGGCATTGATGTGAGCTGTGGTGTAGGTTGTAGACGCAGCTCGGATCCCACATTGCTGTGGCTGTGGCATAGGCCAGTGGCTACAGCTCCGATTAGACCCCTAGCCTGGGAACCTCCATATGCCTTGGGAAGCAGCCCTCAAAAAGGACAAAAATAAAATTAAAACAAAAAAAAATGAGAAGAAATGAAGACAGTCCAAGAGGATTCTGAGACATCTTTAAATGCACCAACATTTGCATTATAGTAGTGCCAGAAGGATAAGAGAGAGAGAAAGAACCATAGAAAATATTTGAGGTGATGATAGCCAAAAACTCACCTATAATGGGAAAGGAATTACTCACTCAAATCCAGGAAGCACAATGAATATCATATAGAATATACCCAAGGAGGACCATCCTGAGACACATACTAATCAAACTGATCAATATTAAAAACAAAGAGAAATTATTGAAATCACCTAGGGGAAAGCACCAAATAACACACAAGGGAACCCCAATAAGGTTATCAGCTGATTATTCAGAAGCAACTCTGCAAACCAGAAGGAATGGTGTGATATACTTGAATTGATGAAGAGAAAAATCTTCCAATCATGAATACTCTACCCAGGAATGTTCTTATTTAGATTTGAAGGAGAAAACAAAACTTTACACTGAAGCAAAATCTAAGGGAATTTATCACTACCAAACCAGTTTTACAACAAATACCACAAGAATTACTCTAGAAACGAAAGAAAATACCACAACTAGAAACAAGAAACTATAGTGAGAAGGCTCACTGATAAAGACAAATATATAGTAAATGTAGGATATATCCACACACATATATGATATCAAACCAGCAATCATGAGAAGGGAAGGGTTACAAATGCAAAATACTGGAGAGGAACTTGCAATGAAGAGACCAGCAACTTAAAGCAATCTTAAACATACAAACTCAAAATGGATTAAATAACTAAATATAAGACTGGATACTATAAAACTCTTAAAGGAAAATGTAGGGAGAACATTCTATAACATAAACTGCAGCAATATCTTAGATCCACCTCCTAGAATAATGAAAAAAAAACAAAAATAAACAAATAGCATCTAATTAAACACAAAGGGTTTTTTCACAGCAAAGGAAATGATCAACTAAATGAAAAGACAATCCACAGAATGGGAAAACATATGTGCACATGAAGTGATTGACAAGGGGTTAATCCCACAAACATATAAACAACACATACAACTCAATATAAAAAAAAAAAGTAATCATATATATACACAATGGAATACTACTTGGCCACAAAAAAGTACAAAACAATGTCATTTGCAGCAACATGAATGAAGCTACAGACTCTCATACTAAGTGAAGTAAGTCAGAAAGAGAAAGACAATATCACTCACTTATATCTGTAATCTAATATATGGCACAAATGAACCTTTCCACAGAAAAGAAAATCATGGACTTGGAGAAGAGACTTGTGTTTGCCAAGGGGGAAGGGGAGGGAGAGGGATGGATTGGGAATTTGGAGTTAATAGATGCAGACTCTTGCCTTTAGAATGGATAAGCAATGAGATCTTGTTATATAGCACTGGGAATGATGTCTGGTCACCTTATGATGGAGCATGATAATGTGAGAAAAAAATGTATACATGTATGTGTAACTGTGTCACCTTGCTGTACAGTAGAAAATTGAAATAACACTGTAAACTAGCTATAACAGAAAAAATAAAAAAATACATAAATAAAAAAACCTAATCAAAAAGTGGAAAGAAGGTCTAAATAAATATTTCTCCAGTGAAGACATGCAATAGCCCCCCCCTAAAAAAATAGATGCTCAATATCCTTAAAAGAGAAATGCAAATAAAAGCCAGTATGAGGTACATACATTTGCATGAACCAGGATGGCATACTCAGAAAATCTACAAATCATAAATGATGGAAATTGTATGAAAAAAAATGGAAATTTCCTATACATTTGGTGGCAATATAAATTGGTACAATCACTATGGAAAACAGCTTGGAGGTCCCTCAAAAATGTAAAATAGAACTTTGATCCATATGATCTGGCAATCCCACTCCTGGGCATATATCCTGAGAAAATCATAATTTGAAAAGATACATGCATGATAATATTCATTGCAGCAGAATTTGCAATAGCCAAGACAAAAAAGAAACTTAAATATCCATTAACAGAAGAATAGTTAAAGATGTGGTACATATATATAATGGAATCATACTCACCCATAACAATAATGAAATAATGTCATTAGCAGCAACATGGATGGACCTGGAAATTATCATAATAAGCGAAGTTAGACAGTGAAAGACAAACATCATATATCATTTATATATGGAATACAAAAAATACAAATGTACTTATTTGGAGAACAGAAACAGACTCAAATCTTTGAAAACAAACATACTTGTCCACCAAAGTGTACCAGCGAGGCAGAAGAATCAACTGAGGTTTTGGTATTGGGGTATGCACACTGCACTGTGGTATATGGAATGGCTGACTATTGGGGACTGGATATATAGCAAAGGGAACTTTACTTAATATTCTGTTGTAATCTACATGAGAATAAAATCTTAAAGAGGATAGATGTGTGTACATGTATACTGAACCTTTTTTTTTGCAGCAGAAATTATCCCAATATTGTAAATCAACCATATTTCATAAAAACATTAAAAATAAAAAATAATGTGTTTTCCTGTTTTTTGATTGAGTATTCTGTAAATATCAAGTCCTTCTGGTCTAATATTATCATTTAAGGCCGGCACTTTGTTTTTGATTTTCTATCTGGATGATTTTTCCATGGATGAGAGTGGGATGGTTAAATCTTTTATTATGTTAAAGTCAATTTCTCCTTTTGTGTCAGTTAACATTTGCCTATATATTTATGTATTCCAAAGTTGGGTGCACATATGTTTACAATATATGGATTGTATCTTCTTCTTGGATTGATCACTTGATCATTAGTAGTGCCCTTCTTTGTTTCTTGTAACCATCTTTAAAATCTATTTCGTCTGATATGAGAATTGCTATTCCAGCTTTCTTTTATTTGTATTTTAATGGAATCTCTTTTTCTATCCCATCACTCTCAATATGTACATATCCCTAGACTTGTAGTTTGTCTACTGTAGACAGTGTATATGTATGTACACACACACATATATATATCCTACATTTTTATCCATTGAGAAAGTCCATGTCTTTTGATTAGGAAATTAATCCATTGACATTCAAGATAAATATCAATATGTATGTTCTTATTGCCATCTTGTTTATTAGGATTTGTTGTTGTAAGTAATTTTTGTTCCTTTCCTCTTTAGTTCTCTGTTCTTGTGAAGTGATGACTATCTTTGGTGTAGTGTTTAGATTCATTGTGTGTGTGTGTGTGTGTGTGTGTGTGTATTACAGATTTTTGGCTCGTGATTACAATGAGATTTTTGTATATCTGTCTATTAATACATGATTGTCTTAAGTTGTTGATTTCATAATTTCAAATATATTTTATATATCCTGTATGTAGACTCTTTTATTCTTATGATTACAAGTTTGATGTCATAACTTTCTGTATGTTTGCCTTTATCAGTGAGCTTTCCCATTCATAAATTTCTTGTTTCTATTTGGTGCCTACTCTTTTCTGCCTAGATAATTTCCTTTAGCTTTTGTTATAAATCTGCTTTGGTGGTGCTGAATTGTCTTAGCTTTTGCATGTCTGTAAGGCCTTTGATTTCTCCATAAAATCTGACCAAGAGCCTTCCTGTTTAGAATATTTTTGGATGTAAGTTTTTGCCTTTTTTTCATTTTAAATATATCGTAACACCCTCTTCTGGTTTGTAGAGTTTTTGCTGAAAAATTAGCTGATATATTAATGGAGATTCTATTGTACTCTGTTTGTTTCTTTTCCATTGTTGCTTTTAATATTTTTTCTTTCCTATTTTTTGTGTTTTCTTACTGTGTGACTCATAGTGTTCCTCCTATGAGTTAATCCTGTGTGGGACTGTGAACTTCCTGAACTCAGATGACTGTTTCCTTTCTTATGTTAGGGAATGTTTTGACTCATCTTTTTATATATTTTCTCATGCTCTTTCTCTCACTCTTCCCCTTCTGGGACACTACAATGCAAATGCTGCTGTGTTTTTTTATTGTTCCAGAGGTCACTTAAACTGTTCTTGTTTCTTTTTATTCTTTTTTCTTTAGTCTTTTCTGTGGCAGTAATTCCCACCACCTTGTCTTCTACCTCACTGATCTGTTCTTCTGCCTCATTTTTTCTGCTATTGATTCATTCTAGTGAATTTTTCCTTTCAGTTATTGTTTGTTTTTTATTGTTTCTTCCCACTGTTTGTTTTTTCTATGTATTTTCTAACAGTTGCTTAAAAACTTCTTTAACTTTTCATTCTATACATTCATTCTTTTCCCAAGTTTTTGGATCATTTTTATAAGCATTTTCTGAAGACTTTTTGGGTAGATTTCCTATCTCCAAGTCACTTACTTTTCCTTCTTCTTTTTTTTTTTTGGTCTGGAATATTATTCTCTGCAATATCATTTTGTTTTAAAGTTTATATTTTATTTTTATGTATGTGGATGGTTATTTATGTTCCTAAACCTTGGAGAAGTAGCATTCTGTAAGGGATGTCCTATGTGTCTAGCTGTGCATTCCCCCATCCTCAGCCAGGGGCCAGGGGCCAATTGGTCCCAGGGTAGGTTCTGACCTATGTTTGCAAGCTCAGTTCGGAAGGCTGCCAAACTAGTTTTCTTGCTTTCAGCAACATCTGCTCCCTTTCTTGCATGAGGCTCATCTAGAGGCTTATCCAAAACAATGAAAAGGGTTATATCTGGGCTTAGAAAATCTCATGACCAGGCCTTTGTTCCCACCCAGTTGGTTGTTTTGTCTGAAATATCCCAATACTGGAGGCTAGAGGCTATTGGGTGGAGCCAGGTCTTGGTACTAATGACCCAAACAAAATATATGCCTCCAGCAAGAGTTTCTGTAGATGAACATTCTCCAATATTTATGTTTCCAAGTTTTATAGCCCCAGAGAGAGGCATCACACCAATTTGACCCTCCAAGACTAGTAGATATATGTGAGTCCCAGTGCACTTGAGATCATGCATGTTCCCTCAAAGAGCACAATCTCTCTTTACTCTGGTCCTGTGCAGCCACAATTGTCAAGCCTACTGGCTTTCAAAGCAAAATATTCTGGGGGCTCCTCCTAATACCAGAACAGAGACTATTCTGTGCTATTGTGGGGTTCAGAACTCATTCCTATCAGAGAACTTTTGAGAGGTAATTATTCTCTAGTTTGTGGGTTGCCCACCTGTGTGGTATGACATTTAATTATATTGTGGATGTGTCCCTCCTACCATCTTGCTGTGATTTTTCTTTATATCATTTGGTGTAGAATGTCATTTTCTGGTAGGTTCCTGTCATTCATATCGATGATTGTTCAGCAGGTAGTTGTTATGATGTTTTTGTGAGCAGAGGGGAGCTCAAGGTCCTTCTCTCTGTCATCTTGTCTCCAGTCCCTGACCAAAATTATTGCTTTGAATGAGTATATATAATAGTTGAGTTTTCATTTGAAAATTGCTATATCACTCCAGT
This sequence comes from Phacochoerus africanus, assembly GCF_016906955.1. Lineage (NCBI taxonomy): Eukaryota > Metazoa > Chordata > Mammalia > Artiodactyla > Suidae > Phacochoerus > Phacochoerus africanus. Next base: position 36,593,316 of record NC_062556.1, on the reverse strand, counting down.
TTCCCAAGTGATAAAATTGACATTAATCTTAGACTTCCATATTTTATATTCAGGGCATTCAGCCAGTCTCAAAAATCTTCCAAATCATGACTTTATAACTCTACAATGCCCTAGACCAAGATATTTACTTATCTTAATTGAGTAACCACAAAAATCTCAGTTTATTTTATTGCCTGCATTATTTATATTACATAGATTTTCTTTATAACTGCTGGGTTAACCACCTTAAAAACAAATCCTCTGTATAGCACTGGGAACTATGTCTAGTCACTTATGGAGCATGATAATGTGAGAAAAAAGAATGTATACATGTATGTATAACTGGGTCATCTAGTTACAGTCTGGTACAGTAGAAAGTTGACGAACACTGTAAACCAGCTATAATGGAAAAAAACAAAAATCATTATGAATAAAAAAATGCAAACAAAAACCCACCCAAATTTGATTCTGGAACATTCTAAATAAAATTATTCTTATATTGTCTCATGCAAAATCTCAGTCCCTTAAGACTGAGCATTTCCTTCAAGTTTTTCATTCCCTCAAAGTGTGCACATTATCAGTCTCATCAACTCTCATGACAATCCCTATACCATTTTTAATCAATGACTCTTTGTTAAGGCTGTTTCTTCACAGTCACTCAACTCCTTCCAATTTTCTGTGACTAATATGTGTTTTCCAGTTATACCTTAAATAGTATATCATTTTAGAAGTACTGTATGTTTTCACAATAATCTGTGTCTGATGGTTCAGTATTACCTTACGGCAGCACAGGAATCAAGAGTGAGGGGGTTTTTGGCATATCTCTGGATTTTTTGGAGAATGGTAGCCGTCTGAACTCTGTATGCAGGGTGTATGAGTTGCTGCAGACACAATTCCTGTTTATTTATTATGAGTAAGTTTTTACCTTTAATGTGAATGAATTTTTAACTGCCAAAAGGCCTGAATTTAAACAATTAAAATGTAAAGCCCTAAAAAACATATAGCAGGGATCAAGTAAAAAAAGTAAAAGAAACATAATCCAAGAACAAATTTAAAGAGATTAATAATACATAACCCCATTAAGTTAGCTAAGATTAATGACCAATACAATGGCTCATTCGTGTCTAGCTATCATCGCTGCTGGAAAATAGTTACACCTACTTCATCTTTTGCAACTCCTATACACTCTGCGTAGACATTTTCCATTATACTGAAAAATTCCTCCTTGTTGAAAAATTGATATAAGCATAGTGCCCTAGGCAAAATTTTAAGGAAGGTGAAATATTTTAGGGACTTCTTTACAGCTTCAAATAGTCTTTTTCCTTCAACCACACATATCTTTATTCTCTAAAGAGGATCCTTTCTTTAGGTAGCTATCAATTAATTCAATTCAATGGTGTAGTACAGTAGTTCTCATACTTTGTTTGCATTAGTTTGGATTGGGGCCACTATTTTATATATATTTATATTTTTACTTAAGTGTTTTTTTATAATATTATATGTTTTATGTATACAATATTATATTTCTATTTTATAAACCTCAGCATGCTTATCACCAAAATTTTAATATCCATCTGTCACTATACAGTTATTCCGCTTTACTTAATTAACTATTTCCTCCCTGCCTCTTCCCGTTTGGGATACTCAAGGTCCATACATGTTGAAGCAAATATGGCAAAATTTTGTCTTTTTTTAATGGCTAAGTAATACCCCATTGTGGGTTCGTGTGTGTAATATATACCGTAACTTTTTAAAATATCTTAATCCACTTAGGTTGTTTCCCTATCTTGAACATTGTAAATAATGCTACAATGAACATAAGGGGTGTATACATTTTAAAATTACTGTCTTCATATTCTTTGAATAAATACCTAGAAGTGGGATACCTATATAATAGATAATTCCAGTCTTAGTTTTTTGAGGAATCTCCATATTATTTTCCATTATGCTTGCATAAATTTACATTCCCACCAACAATATATGGACTTTTCTTTTTTCTTCCTCAACAACACCTGTTACTTCTTTATCTTTTATAATAGCCTCTCTGAAAAGAGCTGATATATCATTGTGGTTTTGATTATCATTTCCCTAAAAATAAAAGTACTAAATAACAATAATAAAATGTTTGAACATGTTTATATGTGCCTATTGGCCATCTCTTTGAAAATATATATATTCAGGCTCTCTGTCCACTTTATAATTGAGTTTTTTTGTTTTGTTGAATTGCATGAGTTTTTAAAAACTTTGGATATTAATCCCGTTTTTTATATATAATTTGCAAATATCTTCTCTCACTCAGTAGGTTGTACTTTCATTTTATTGATGATTTCCTATGATGTTTAGCTTTTAGTTTGATATTGTCCCATATGTGTATATATATATATATATATATTTAATTAATATGGATTTTTATTTCTCCTCAAAATTATTTTGCTTATCCCCACCTCTGCAGTACTATTTCTTATTTATTTATTTATTTATTATTTATTTATTATTTTTTATATTCTCACTGTACAACAAGGGGATAAAGTTATCCTTACATGTATACATTACAATTACATTTTTTCCCCCACCCTTTGTTCTGTTGCAACATGAGTATCTAGACAAAGTTCTCAATGCTGCTCAGCAGGATCTCCTTGTAGATCTATTCTAAGTTGTGTCCGATAAGCCCAAGCTCCCGATCCCTCCCACTCCCTCCCTCCCCCCACCCTCAGTCAGCCACAAGTCTATTCTCCAAGTCCATGATTTTCTTTTCTGAGGAGATGTTCATTTGTGCTGGATATTAGATTCCAGTTATAAGTGATATCATATGGTATTTGTCTTTGTCTTTCCGGCTCATTTCACTCAGTATGAGAGTCTCTAGTCCCATCCATGTTGCTGCAAATGGCATTATGTCATTCTTTTTTATGGCTGAGTAGTATTCCCTTGTGGATATATACCACATCTTCCAAATCCAATCATCTGTTGATGGACATTTGGGTTGTTTCCACATCCTGGCTATTGTGAATAGTGCTGCAATGAACATGCGGGTGCATGTGTCTCTTTTGAGTAGAGTTTTGTCCAGATATATGCCCAAGAGTGCGATTGCGGGGTCATATGGAAGTTCTATGTATAGATTTCTAAGGTATCTCCAAACTGTTCTCTGTAGTGGCTGTACCAGTTTACATTCCCAGCAACAGTGCAGGAGGGTTCCCTTTTCTCCACAGCCTCTCCAGCACTTGTTATTTGTGGATTTATTAATGATGGCCCTTCTGACTTGTGTGAGGTGGTATCTGATGGTAGTTTTGATTTGCATTTCTCTTATAATCAGCGATGTGGAACATTTTTTCATGTGCTTGCTGGCCATGTGCATATCTTCCTTGAAGAACAGTCTATTCAGGTCTTTTGCCCATTTTTCCATTGCTTGATTGGCTTTTTTTGCTGTTGGGTTGTATAAGTTGTTTATATATTCTAGAGATTAAGCCCTTGTCGGTTGCATCATTTGAAACTATTTTCTCCCATTCTGAAAGTTGTCTTTTTGTTTGCTTTTGGGTTTCCTTTGCTGTGCAACAGCTTGTCAGTTTGATGAGGTCCCATGGGTTTATTTTTGCTCTTATTTCGATTGCTTTGGGAGACTGACCTGAGAAAATATTCATGATGTGGATGTCCGAGAGTGTTTTGCCTATGTTTTCTTCTAGGAGTTTGATGGTGTCCTGTCTTCTATTTAAGTCTCTCAGCCATTTTGAGTTGATTTTTGTGCATGGTGTGCGGGTGTGTTCTAGTTTCATTGCTTTGCATGCAGCTGTCCAGGTTTCCCAGCAGTGCTTGCTGAATAGACTTTCTTTTTCCCATTTTATGTTCTTGCCTCCCTTGTCAAAGATGAAGTGACCATAAGTGTCAGGGTTTATTTCCGGGTTCTCTATTCTGTTCCATTGGTCTGTCTGCCTCTTTTGATACCAGTACCACACTGTTTTGATGACTGTGGCTTTGTAGTATTTCTTCAAGTCTGGGAGAGTGATGCCTCCTGCTTGGTTTTTTGTTTCTCAGGATTGCTTTGGCGATTCTGGGTCTTTTGTGGTTCCATATAAATGTTTGGATTGTTTGTTCTAGTTCTGTGAAAAATGGCATGGGTAATTTGATAGGGATTGCATTGAATCTGTAGATTGCTTTGGGAAGTATGGCCATTTTTGCAATATTGACTTTTCCAATCCAGGAACATGGAATACCTTTCCATTTCTTTACACCTTCTTTGATTTCTTTGATTAAAGTTCTATAGTTCTTGGCATGTAGGTCCTTTACGTCCTTGGTCAGGTGTATTCTGAGGTATTTGATTTTGTGAGGTGCAATTTTAAAAGGTGTCGTATTTTTGTATTCCTTTTCTAATATTTCGTTGTTGGTATACAGGAATGCGACTGACTTCTGAATGTTAATCTTATATGCCGCTACTTTGCTGAATTTATTAATCAGTTCAAGTAGTTTTTGGGTTGAGTCCTTAGGGTTTACTATGTATCATGTCGTCTGCATACAGTGACAGTTTTATCTCTTCTCTTTCTACCATATGTATATTTTTGTTTTACTTCTTCTATCCTAAGGAGACAAATGCAGATAAATATTGCTAAGAGTATTATCAAATATCATATTGCCTGTGTTCTCTTCTAGGAATTCTAAAAGTTTTATGGTTTCATTACTTCAATTAATTTTTTGATCAATTTTGAGTTGATTTTTGTGTATAGTGTGATAGAAGTATAACAAAAAAAGGATAAAATGCTAGGAGTAAATATAAAAAAGGTGATGAAATACCTATATTATCAGAACTATAAGAAATTAATGAAAGACACAAATAATGGAAATACATTTTATGTTCATGAAATTTAAAAATTGTATTATTAAAATTTCCATACTGCCTAAAGCATGTTTAATTTAATCTCTGTAAAAATTCCAGTTAAATATTGATTTTAAAAAATCCTAAAATTTATAGATTACCAAAAAAGACCCTGAATAGGCAATGCAATCTTGAGGGAAAAAAAAAACCAATTTGGAGGTATTGCATGGCCTGATTTCAAGCTATAGTAATCAAAATTTTGTCAGAAAAACATGTAAGTAGTTTGTGGAACAGAATTGAAAGCCCAGATATAAACCCATATTTATATGAACAGTTATTTTATTATGAAAATCAAAGAATATGTAATAAAGAAAATGTCATTTCTTTGATAAGTAACACAGGAATCCTGGAAAGGGACATGCAAAATGTGAAATTATATAAATGTTTCATACCATATTTACATTTGTAAAAAATTCCCAGGAGATGATGAGGCTGCTTGTCTAGACCCCATTGGTATGTTGGTGTATAATTTGTGAAACAAGAGAACTTAGCACTCATAAAATGATTATAACTTGAAAATAAAATGGAGCTAAAAGTAATGTCTAACTTAGTCCTCACAATGATAAAAAGTAATGATGACCAGTACCATATATATTAAAAAAAATAGATGTTATAAGAGTTTAATTTTCTATGGCTAGTTAGATTACAAAAGACTGAGAATATTTGAATGCTTATTTTTGGCTTTGTTTTGTTCATCTTCTTTTTTCCCAACTTTCCATATTCTTCATTAAAAATGACATAAAATCCACTGCTTATTAGGAAGAATCATTTAATTAAAAAGATCCATTAAGGAAAGTATGAATCACTGAAAAAATGTTTTTTAAACATCTGACATCCCTATGGGGTGTGAAGAGGAGAAAACTTTATCTTAAATTTATACTTCACACAAAAACAGATTCTAGATTGGTCAAGGATTTAAATAAAGAGAAAATATGTGAGGGGGAAGGAACAAGGTGGTGGAATAGGAGTATGTGGAGTTCACCTCTTCTCACAAATGCACCAAAGATACATCTTCAATTGGAACAATTCTCACAAATTATGTACTGAACACTGGTAGAAAAACCCAAACAAGGGCAAGAAAGATCTCCATGTAACTGGGTATGACTTAAAAAATATAATTAAGCAGAATGGCCAGAATTTGCACCCTAAAGATGGAGTTGAGGGATAGGAGAGGCTGACACATTATGAGGTATCCCCTCACCTACAGGTAGACTAACCAGGGCAGAAAAGGAACTTCAGATGCTTAAAAGAATGCACAACAGCCAGTTTGTGGCAGGCAGGACAGAATGAGAAATACACAAAAGGATTGTTCAACAGCTCTGTGCCCCCAAGACTGAGACATGAGTCTGCAGATATAGGCAGGGGCTGAGTGATGAAGCACAGGGTTTAGAAAACAGTCCTGGGGATAAGATGGTGATTGGCCATGCAAGTTAGCTTGAAGGACTGAGGGACCAGAGTGTCATAACCAGGAAATTTCAGAAAATGCCCCAGACTGCCACAGAGGCTAAACACCATCATTAGGTGGCATATGAGTGGCAAGGCTACTATGACAGACTCATTCCCTACACAGGCTCTTGCCTCTGCAAGCTCTAAGTGAGGATCTTGCCTGAGCTGGATTGTACCTTATTGCAGGCATACATCCTCCCACAAATGGATGGTCCTTGCAAGCCCAAATCTCAGCCTGACCCTGTCTCCTGACTCTGAGATCTTGGATCATCATTTCTGGTGATGATCAATTGTAACTCTGGCCCTGCCACTCTGACCCTGCCTCTGAAGCAGTCACTTACGACCTGACCTCTTATGTACCTCCTGCCTTGGGAGCTATCAATCACCAGTGGGTTTCTGATATATAGAGGTAGAACTTAAACCACACCTGAGCCCCAGGGGCCCTGTAGCTAAAGAAAAATAGCTGAAACCTCTCCTCCTGGCTAGATCAACTGTAGATTTACACCTCCATGGCTGACCTTAAAACATCAGTTGTGACAGAATAACCAAATGGACAAATTCCCTTGAAGATGAAAAGGGTCTCACCTTAGTAGCTGTGGGCTTTGTGGGTGTATATACACAAGGTTTAGATGAGCTGAGAGTCTGAGCTGATCCATAACTGTATCCCAGGAGCATGAGTGGGCCCAGGAGCATGAATATTGTGGCCTTGGGGCCTGAACTTAGTGGATCGGCACTGATGGCCATGTGAAAAAAAAATGCTTGAGAGACACCAGAGGCCAATAACTGACACTTCAGAGTAAAGGGATAAATGATGATCCAAGATCTCTGAAAAAGAATGGATATGCAGATAGAAAAGTTAGAAGAAAATTTAACAAAGATCTGGAAGATTTAAAGAGAAAACAACAAACTTGAAAAACAAAAATCTGAAATGAAAAATACTTTAGAAGAAATCAACAGCAAACTAACTGAAAGAGGAGAAAGAATTAGTGAGGTAGAAAAGAGTACATGTAACTGGGTCACCATGCTGTACAGTAAAAAATTGACAGAACACTGTAAATCAGCTATAATGGAAAAAAAAAACATTACATAAAACAAAAAAAGTGGTGGAAATCAGTGACATGAAGAAGAATGAAGAAGAAATAAATGAAGACTGTCTAAGAGGATTCTGTAAAAATAGAAAATGTACAAAAATTTGCATCTTAGGAGTCCAAGATGGAAAAGAGATATAAAGGGCCTGAGAAAATATTTGGAGACTATAGCCAAAAACTTCCCTAATATGGTAAAGGAAACAATCAAGTAGAGGAGGCAAAAAGAGTATGTACGGGATAAACCAAGAAAAAACACATCAAGACACATATTAATCAAACTGACAAAATTTATATATAAAGAAAAATATTAAAATCTGTAAAGGAAAAGCAAAATATATCATACAAGAGAGTTACTATATCAGCTTATTATTAGCAAAGTGCTTCAGGCCAAAAAGGAATGGCAAGATGCATTTAAATAATGAAAGTAAAAAACCTAAAATCAAGAATCTTCTACCGAGCAAGGACCTCATTCAGATTTGAAGGAGAAATAAAAAGATTACACACAAGCAAAAGCTAAAAGAACTCAGAACTACCAAACCAGCTCTTTGACAAAGGCTAAAGAAACGTCTCTAGGTTGAAAAAAAAAGGCAACAACTAGAAACAAAGAAATTACAAATGGGAAAGCTCACCATTAAAGGCAAACATAAAATAAATGTGGGACATCATCACAGAAAAAACAGTAATCGTGAGATGATGAAAGGACAAATGCTAAATATTAAAAGTGGATTTGAAATTAAGAAACCAGGAATGTATTTTTTCATTTTTAAATTTTATTGAAGTGCAGTTGTTTTACAATTCTGTGATAATTTCTGCTGTACAACAATGTGATTCACTTATATGTGTATATACATGTATATAAATCCATTCTTCTTCAGATTATTTTCCCTTACAGATTACCACAGAATCTAACCTAATCTAATTTAATCTATAGAATGCTATAGCAAAAACTCATGGGAACAACAAACCAAAAATTACAACCGACACACACAAAACAGTAAGTAATTCAAATGAAACAATAAAGATAACCACCAAATCATAAGAGCAGAATACAAAATAAGAAGGAATGAAAAAAAGGTCAATATTAACAAATTCAAAAGTTAAGGAAATTACAATAAGCAGACACATGTCAATAATTATCTTGAATGTAAATGGAATAAATGCTCCAACCAAATGACATAGACTGGTTGAATTGATATATAACAAGACCAATATATATTCTGTCTACGAGAGACTAAATTCAGATCTAGTGACATACAAACTGAAGTTTAGGGAATAGAAGGAGATATTCTATGAAAATGGAAAAAAGAAAGCCAGAGTAGCAATACAAATGTCAAACAAAATAGACTTTAAAATAAAGATGATTATAAGAGATAAGGGGTCTCTACTTAATGATCAAAGGATAAATCCAAGAATAAGACATAATAATTGTAAATATATATATGTCCCAACATGGGAGCATCTCAAGACATAATGTAACTGCTAACAGCCATAAAAGGAGAAATCAACAGTAACATAATAATATGGTAGGGATTTTAAACCCCTGTTTAACAACAATAGGCACATCTTCAAGCAGAAAATCAACTAATAAGCAGGATTTAATTGACGCATTAAATTGACTCTCTATTTAATTGACACGTTGACTGTCTCTCTCTTTATCTCTCTCTCTCTCTCTCTCTCTCTCTATATATATATATATATATGTATATATATATAATATAGATATATTCCAACCCAAATCAGTATAATACACATTCTTCTTAAGTGAACATGGAATGTTCTCCAGGATAGATCATATCTTGGGACACAAATCAAGCCTCAGTAAATCATAGAACATGGAAATCATACTGACTTTTTTTCTGACCACAACATTATATGAGAGCAGAAATCAATCACAAGAAAAAAAGATGCAAAAAACAAAAACATGTAGAAGATAAACAGTATGCTAGTAGACGACTAATGGTTCACTGAAGAAATCAAAGAGGAAATCAAAAAATACCTAGAGACAAATTACAATGAAAACACAAGGATCCAATACTCATGAGAAATACCAAAAACAGTTCTAAGATGAAAGTTTATAGGAATAAAATATCACCTCATCAAATAGGAAAAATCACAAATAAACATCATAATATTACACCAAACAACAAGAGAAAGAAGAACAAACAAACCCAAATTAGCAAATGGAAAGAAGTCATAAAGATTGGAGAAAATAATAAATAAAATAGAAAGCAAAACAATTATAGAAAAGATTAATGAAACTAAAGTCTGGTTCTTTGAAATTTAATAAGATAAATTGATGAGACTTTAGCCAGACACATAAAGAACAAAAACTGAGTGGGCTCAAGTCAATAAAATTAGAAATGAAAAAAGAAGAAATTACAAGGGCAACCATAGAAATGCAAAAGATCATAAGAGATTACTACAAGCAACTATATGCCAATAAACTGGAAAACATGGAAGAAATGAACAATTTTTTACAAAGATCCAACCTTTAAATACTGAACAAGGAAGAAATAGATAATATGGATAGATCAATCACAATTATTGAAATTTAAACTGTGATCAAAAAACCTCCCAAAAACCAAAAGTCCAGTATCAGATTTCTCACAGGAGAATTCTATCAAACATTTAGAGAAAAGATAAAAACTATTCTTCTGAAACTATTTCAAAAAATTGCAGAGAAAGGGACACTTCCAAGGTCATTCTATTAGGCTGCTATCACCCTGATACCACAACCAGCCAAAGAAATCACATACACAAACAAAAAAATAAAATTACAGGCCAATATCATTGATAATCATAGACAAAATATCTTCAACAAATTATTAGCAAACATAATCAAGCCATAAATTAAAAAGCTTATGCACAATGATGAAGTGGGATTGACCCCAGGGATGTAAAAATTCTTTATTATCTCTAAATCAATCAATATGATGAATCACATAAACAAACTGGAGACTAAAACCCATATGATCAATACAGTAGATGCAGAAAAAGCTTTTGATAAAAGCCAGTATCAATTTATAACAAAAACTCTCCAGAAAGTGTGCATATAGGGAAACTTGCTCAACAAAATAAAGGCCACAAACCCACAGCTGACATAATTCTCAATGTTGAAAATTTGAAAACTTTTCCAATAATTAAGATCAGGAACAAGAAAATATGTCCACTTTCACTACTTTCATTCAACAGAGTTTCAGAAGTCCTGGCCAAGGCAATTAGAGAAGTAAAAGATATAAAAGGAACCCAAATTGGGAAAAATAATAAAAATGTCACTGTTTGAAGATGATATGATACTATACATAGAGAATACTAAAGCTATTAGCAGAATATTACTAGTAATCATCAATGAATGTGGTAAAGTGGCAAGACACAAAATTAATTCACAAAAATCTCTTGCATTTTTATACACCAAAAACAAATGTTAAGAAAGAGAAATGAAGGGAAAAATAAAACACTGCATTTACCATTGCATCAAAGAGAAAAAAAATATCTAGGAATAAACCTACCTTAAAGGACAACAGACTTGTATTCTGGAACTATAAGACACTGTTGAAGGAAATTGAAGTTGTCACAAACAGATGGAAAGATACACTATGCTCTTGAGTTGGGAGAATCAATACCATCAAAATGACTATACTAACAATCTACAGATTCAGTGCAATCCCTATCAAATTACAAATTGTGTTTTTTCACAAAACTAGAGCAAAAAATTTTTAAATTTCTATAGAAACACAAAAACAATACCCAAAGCAATTTTATGAAAGAAAAACAGAGCTGGATGAATCATATTCCCTGATTTCAGATTATGCTAACCTACAGTCATCAAAATAGCATGTTACTGACATAGAAAAAACAGAAGTATAGATCCATAGAATAGGATAGGAAGCCAAGAAATAAACCAATGCACATATGGTCAATTAATCTGTATCAAAGGAGGCAAGAGTATACAATGGAGACAAGAGAGCCTCCTCAGTAAGTGGTATGGGAAAACAGGACAGATTCATGTAAAATAATAAAATTAGAACACTCTCTAACACCATACACAAATAAAAACACAAAATGGATTTAAGACCTAAACATAAGGCTAGATATTATAAAATGTTTAGAGGGAAACATAGGAAGAACACTCTTTGTCATAAAATGAAGCCATATTTTTTGGATAGACTTCCTTTGGTGCTGTAAATAAAACAAAAATAAACAAATGAGAACTAATTAAACCTTAAAGGTTTTGCACAGAAAAGAAAACCATTAATAAATTGGAAGAAAACCCACAGAATTGGGAGAAGATATTTGCAAATGAAGCAATTGACAAGGGATTATTCTCCAAAATATATAAATAGCTCATAGAGATCAAATACAAATAAATCAACAATCAAAAATGATAATATTTAAACAATTTTCCTCATTAGGACATATAGGTGGCCAAGAGAAAGATGAAAAATGTTCAATATTTCTATTAGAGAAATGTGAATAAAATTACAATGGAATATCACTTCATTCAGTGTGACCATTATCAAAAAGTCAAAAATAGTAAATATTGCAGAGGATGTGCAGAAAAGAGAACCCTTCTACACTGTTGGTGGGAATGTATATTTGTACAGCCACTATGGATAACACTATGGAAATTCTTTAAAAAACTAAATATAGAACTACCATATGATCCAGAAATCCCATTCCTGGGCATATAACTGAAGAAAAACCATAATTTGATAAGATACATGCACACCAATATGCAGTGCAGCACTATTTACAGCAGCCAAGACAAGGAAGCAACTTAAATTTCCATCAACAGAGGAATAGATAAAGATGTGGTACATATATATATATATAATGGAATATTACTCAGCCATAAAAAAGAATGAAATAATGCCATGTTCAGTAACATGGATGAACCTAGAAATTATCATACTAAATGAAGTCAGAGAAAGACAAATGTGATATGAGATTACAAATATGTGAAATCTAATAAAGAATGATATAGAGTAACCTGTTAACAGCATAGAATGAGACTCAAAGATTTTGAAACAAAACATTTGGTCACTAAAGGGAAAAAGTTGGAGGGGGTGATAAAATGGGAAGTTGGTGTTGATATATATACACACATCTATATATGGAATGAAAGAGTAATAGCAACCTAATATATATAGTGCAGAGCAATCTACTCAATACTCTTTAGTGACCTATATGGGGAAACTATTTGAAAATGATTGGATATGTATCATATGTATAGCTGATTCACATGGCTGAACGCCTGAAACTATCATGACATTCTTTTTTTTTTTTTTTCTCTTTTTGCCTTTTCTAGGGCTGCTCCCATGGCATAAGGAAGTTCCCAGGCTAGAGGTATAATCAGACCTATAGCCACGAGCCACAGCAATGCAAGATCTGAACTGCATGTGCAAACTGCACCACAGCTCACAGCAACACTGGATCCCCAACTCACTGAGCGAGGCCAGGCATCGAACCTGCAACCTCATGGTTCCTAGTCAGATTTGTTAATTACTGCACCACGACGGGAACTCCTATCATGACATTCTAAATCAACTATACTTCAGCAAAATTTATTTTAAAAAAGATGAAGGTTGAATATTACAAAATAAATATGCTACAAAATAATAGTATTGAAATATCTATGTATATATAAAACAATTTATAATGTAATTATTTTCTTTCTATGACAAAATTCTGAATCCTTAAAAAATAATAAACAAAAATATTTTAAAAATTCATTCAAAATAAATTCAAAGGATTATTAAGTGAATTTACTATATAAAAATTTATAAAAAAAATTAGTAAGATATATTCTAAAACTCATTAGATAATTTGGAAGAAGATATGTCTAGAATTGCACAGGAAAGTAATAAGAATTAATAAATCACAGAGATTCACAATTCAATTTATGGTAATGCAAACTACAATTTAAAATAAAAATAAAACAGGTTTTCTCTATCAAAACGGCAAAAGCAAAATGTTTTATTAAGTATTACATTGGCAAAGACTTGGGGAAATACCTGGGAGTTGTGAATTAGTTCAAACTACATGCTATGGAAAAAATATGAATACAAGTATAAATGTATATTTCCTCTGAAAATTTTTCTTCAATTTTTTAATGATTTTTATATTTTCCATTATGGTTGTTTTACAATGTTCTGTCAATTTCTACTGTACAGCAAAGTGACCCAGTTGTACATGTATATACATTCATTTTCTAACATTATCTATCCTCCATCACCTTTCATCATAAGTGACTAGACATATTACCCTGTGTGATAAAACAGGATCCTATTGCTTATCCAGTCCAAATGCAATAGTTTGCACTTATTAACCCCAAATTCCCAATACATCCCACTAACTGATGGCAAGTTCTTGGCAACCACAGTCTGTTCTTCAAGTACATGATTTCCCCTACCACGTGGAAAGATTCATTTGTGCCGTATATTAGATTCCAGATAAAAATGATATCACATGTATTTGTTTTTCTTTTTCTGACTTACTTCACTTAGTAAGAAGGTCTCTAATTCCATCCATGTTGATGCAAATGGTATGATTTTGTTTTGTTTTACGGCTAAGTAGTATTCCATTGTGTAAACATACTACATCCTCTTTAATCCATTCATCTGCTGATGGACATTTAGAGTGTTTTCATTTCTTGGCTATTGTGAATAGGGCTGCGATGAACATGTGGGTGCATGTGTCTTTCTCAAGGGAAAGTTATGTCTGGATATATACTTAAGAGTGGGATAGCTGGGTCAAATTTAGTTCTATATTTAGTTTTCTGAGGTACTGCCATACTGTTTTCCATAGTGGTTGTACCATTTTACATTCCAATCAACAGTGTAGGAGGATTCCCACTTCTCCACGCCCTCCCCAGCATTTGTCACTTGTGGATTTATTAATGATGGCAGGTGTTAGGTGGTACCTCACAGGTAGTTTTGATTTGCATTTCTCTAATAATCAGTGATGTTGAGCATTTTTTCATGTCATTGTTGCCATCTGTATATCTTCTTTGGATAAATGTCTACTGAGGTCTTTTGCCCATTTTTCAAATGGGTTTTTGGTTTTTTTTGCATACATTTTTGAGATTAAGCCCTTGTCAGTTGCATCATTGGAAAGTTTTTTCTCCCATTCCATAGGTTGTATGTTTTGTTTTGTTTTTATGGTTTCCTTTGCTGTGCAAAAAACTTGTCAGTTTGATTAGGTCCCATTGGTTTATTTTTGCTTTTATTTCTGTTGCCTTGGGAGACTGACCTAAGACAATCTTTGTCAGAGAATGCTGTGCGTTATGTTCTCTTATAGGAGAACAATCTCTTATGGATTGTCTTGTCTTATGTATTATGTCTTTAAGCCATTTCAAGTTTATTTTTGTGCATGGTGGGAGGGTGTGTTCCAGGTTTATTTATTTACATGTGGCTGTCCAGTTTTCCCAGCACCACTTGCTGAAAAGGCTTTTTCCCATTTTATATTCTTGACTCCTTTTTTGAAGATTAATTGACCATAGGTGTCTGGGTTTATTTTTGGGTTCTCTTTTCTTTTACATTGGTCTGTATGTCTGTTTTGGTACCAGTACCACACTTTCTTGATTACCATGGCTTTGTAATATTTTCTGAAGTCTGGGAAATTTATGCCTCTTGCTTAGTTTTTGTTCCTCAAGATTACTTTGGCAATTCTGGTTCTTTTATGTTTCCAAATAAATCATTGGATTGTTTGTTGTAGTTCTGTGAAAAATGTCCTGGGTAATTAGATAGGGATTGCATTGAATTTGTAGATTGCTTTGGGTAGTATGGCCATCATTATGACGTTAATTCTTCTAACACAGGAACTTGGAATATCTTTCCATTTCTTTACATCCCTTTAATTTCCTTGATTCATGTTTTATATTTCTCCAGCATGTAAGTCTTTCACCACCTTGGGCAGGTTTATTCCTAGGTAATTATTTTTTGGGGTGTGAATTTTGAAAGTTAATATATTTTGGTACTCCTTTTCTAATATTTCATTGTTAGTATACAGAAATGCAGCCAATTTCTGAATGTTAATATTGTATTCTGCTACTTTGCTGAATGTGTTGATCAGTTCAAGTAGTTTTTGGGTTGAGTCCTTAGGGTTTTCTCTATATAGTATAGTGTCATTTTCATGCAGCTACAATTTTATGTATTCTTTATAAATTTGGATACCATTTATTTCTTTTGTTTGTCTGATTGCTGTGGCTAGGACTTCCAATTATATGTTGAATAACAGTGGTGAGAGTGAGCATACTTGCCTTGTTCCAGATTTTAGCAGGAAGGCTTTCAGCTTTTCTCCATTGAGTAATATGTTTGCTGTGGGTTTGTCATAAATGGCTTTTTTAATGTTAAGATATGTTCCTTCTCTACCCACTTTGGTAAGGGTTTTTATCATGAAAAATGTTGGCATTTGTCAAATAATTTTTCTGCATCTATTGTGATGATCATGTGTTTTTTTA
This sequence comes from Phacochoerus africanus, assembly GCF_016906955.1. Lineage (NCBI taxonomy): Eukaryota > Metazoa > Chordata > Mammalia > Artiodactyla > Suidae > Phacochoerus > Phacochoerus africanus. The sequence goes on along the minus strand of NC_062556.1, from coordinate 36,577,481 downwards.
TGTTTATTTTGTTTATATTGTATATGATAGTGATTAATTTGCATATGTTGAACTATCCTTGTGAGCCTGGGATGAATCACACTTGGTCATTTTGTATAATCTCTTTTGTATATGTTTTTGGATACAGTTGGCTAAAATTTTTTTGAGAAGTTTTGCATTTATATTCATCAAAGCTAGTGGCCTATAATTTTCTTCATTGGTAATGACTTTGTCTTATTTGGTATTAGGGTGATAGTGGTTTCATAGAATATATTAGGGTGTATTCCTTCTTCAAACTTTTGGAAGAGTTTAACATGAATGGGTATAAATTCTTCTTTGTATGTTTGGTAGAACTCATCTGTGAAGCTATCTGGTCCTGGACTTTTGTTTGTAGGGATTGCTTTTATTACATAGTCAATTTCATTTCTAGTGATTTGTGTGTTCATTTGATCTATTCCTTCTTGATTAAGTTTTGGTGGGCTATAGGTCTCTAGAAAGTTATTCATTTCTTTTGGTTTTCAAATTGTTGGCAAATGATTGTTCATAGTATTGTCATTGCTTTTTCTATTTCTGCAGTATCCCTTGAAATTTCTCCTTTTTCATTTTTTATTTTTTATATGTGGGTTTTTTTTTTTTTCTCTCCTCTTCTTGGTGAGTCTGGCCAGAGATTTTTCAATTTTTTTAACTTATTCAAAGAATCAGCCCTTTGTTTACTGATATTTATTTTTTATTAATCACTATCCAATTGATTTCCTCTCTGAGCTTTACTTTGTAAGTTTAAGTTTGGTAATTTTATCACAAATACATTGTCCAATGAAATATCATAAGTCAAAATTATTGACTGTGACATTTCTTACAAATTACACAATATGTCCTTCAGCTTGAGCTCAAGTGTATTCATTATACTACTTGTGCAATAAAATATGTATCAGTTTTTAGGAGAATGAATAAAAAGAGAAGGAGAAGAAGTCAGAGTGGGGAGAAGGAAATAGTAATAAAAAAACAATTGTGAAGAAATATAATCCCTCATATTTCTAATGAATGTTTTCATTTTTTAAATTAAGCCATGTCCTTTAATTTAAGGCATGCCTTACCACCATCTAGTCCCACCAAGTGTAATTCTTTCCTCATTACTCTTCTTGGTGTCAACCTTTGGTTCTCACTTGAAGGCAGAGGGATTTGGGATGCAGATTTTCATGAATATGCTGACTATATAGTTTTTTGTTTAACCTGGTCCCATTTGAGAGTGAAAGATAACCAACAGAACTTGTGGAAACTGAGATGGTTAGTGTAATGGATAAACATTATGAGTATCCCAAAACACTAAAGATGATGATTTCCCTACAAGCCAGAGCAGTTTGGGCTCAGGTGATCTTGGACCATAGTTCAGTGTTACTACATATTTCATGGGAATTATATAGAGATAGAAAGGGGGGTGAGAATTCTGTAAGAGAGCTAATATGATGTTTCACTATAGAATAAGTGTTACTGCAGATGGCTTGTGCATGTTTGTGTCTCTGACACATTAAAAATGCTATAAGATGTTTGTTGGATTTGATGTGAACTTCAAGTGTCTAGTTTTGAGGCACAAAAATGGACCTAGTTCTTTTTTTTTCTGTCCATTCCTATTATAAGGGAACAATTTTATCTCAAAATCATGGGTGTGTCTTTGAATAAAGAGGAAAATTGTCTCAAAAATGACTTTTACAAAAGATAAGTATTTCAAGAATATCTTGGTATATAAGGTATATAAATATTGAATATGCAAAATCATTTACTAAAACTGGCTTAACTAGACAAGTGTGTAGAATATTTGAAAAATTATTTCTATGGAGCACTTGTTACAAAATCATAGCATTCTAATCTTCTTACCCAGATGTAAGGAAATCTGTTCCAGATTTTACCATAATTTGACCACGCTTCTTTTAGAATTTAAAGCCAGCTTAAGGTCAATGTGCCAATGTCCATTCCTTTTGTAGTGCTCTTAGGAATGGAATGTTCTGATCATCTATCATTTTTATTCCTTTTATCTGTAAAATGTCCTGTGATTTTTATTACCAAAATTATAATTGCACTGCTTTTTATATGCCAAATGGTAACATGGTACATTGTATATTACCCATTTTATACTAAATAATTCTTCATACTATGTAAAACTTTTAAAATCTAGACTCTTATGTTCCTTGCCTCCGCTGAAAGAAATCTCATTCAGTTCCTAGGTAATGTTTTCACTCAAAGTTTGCTCATTTTCCTAGGTCTCATGTGTAGGTGTTTCAGAATTCACTTAATTTCACATTAAAAGGTTTAAACTCCACACCTGTGTAAATAACTCTCTCATTTGAAGTTCATGATAACTGGCTGAAGTAACCATTGCCTTTTTATAATGACTATAATCTGCTGACTCTCATCAGCACTTCTCAGAATTAACTGAAAACTCTGTCACCCAACTCATTATTTCTGCTTTACTTATGATTATGCCATTCTCTTTGTTGATAACATTGCTTATGTGATTGACCATGAAACACTAGAATCTCAGAATTTCTAATCATCTTCAATTCGTCTGTTGTCCTCTATATTTCTTGGCAGTTTTATATAGCCAAGTCACCATTTCAGAATTTGTCCTTATCTGCAACTGCTCTATATTAAAAAATTGTGATTTACCTCTAATATTTCTCTTTCTAAGTATAAACCACTATTTTTTCAGCTGATACTTACCTCACCTCCACACCTGTCTGACACTCATGTTTTTGAAGTCCTTCCATTTATTCAAAGCTCATAAGCCCCATATAGTTCCATTTTTTTTCCCTACTCAGGGTGGAACCTATGATGGGTCTGTTCTCTCTATGAATCCAACCCTGCATGTGTTCTTCTGGGTCATTTTTTTATAAAAGTGCTAATAAAATGTTAGGCCCCAGAGTTATTTATAATACCCCTATAACCATGGACTATATTAGATGATTCATTATTAAAGAATTCAATTTTATTTCCAAAATTAAAATAATTTGTTTTATTATTCTTTAGGCTTAATCAACAAACCATGAAGAATATAAATCTTTGTAATGGTTGTCCATACTGCATGTTTTAATTTTATTTACTGTAAATTTAAATTTTGATTTGGGATATGTGTATATGTGCATGTATTTGTGTGTGCGTATGTGAAACTATACTGTGAAAAAACTACTAAATATATTATGATCCTTCAGAGAAACCTATTCATGAACTACTGTAGTAATATAGTAAAAAGAGGAATATTTCCTGATTAGCACATGGGGGGAACACTGTTTCTGGTATACCAGATGTTCTCCAACCAATACCCAGGAGACTGTTACCTTTTTCATCTGTGTGCTATATTTATAATAATGAAATCTAAAACAGTGTTAGCTGTCCGGACTAGTATGCAACATACTTGGCTTATGCAGAACCCACAAGAAATAAGATTCCTGGGTATTTCTTACTTTAAAATTTATCATTCTTGTCACTATGTACTTGTGTAGTTTTGATTTATATACATAGAAATTAAATTTATCCTCATTATATTTCTCCTTCTGATTTTCATTTTAACAAAGACTAAGTCAGATTAACTTATTTAGTATTTTTAAGATCATATACAGTTATAGACACTAGTATTTTGAGATTGTAAATATTCTCACTCACAAGTTTGTGGCATTTGTCTCTTCCTTTGGCTGAGAATGGCAAAAGACATTCCTTACCATTATAATCTTGGTATTTACACTTTCTAAATTCTTCTGAATATTCTTTTTTTTTTAGGTCAAAAAGTTTTCTTCCCATCTCTTTGGCAAAGAGATATGATACCAATCAAATAAGTCTATCAAATTCATCCAGGCAGTTTCTCACCTCTGCCTGGGATTCATGATATTTTTGAAGACAATAATCTCAAAATGTGTATAAAAATAGATTCTTTACAACTTTATGATCTAGACCAGAGTAATCACTGAGGAAAAACCCATTCAGTTGTTCAGCAAATATTTATCAAGTGGCTACTTATGTTGTGTTCTGTTTGAGGATATAAAAAAGTACAGAGTTAAACTGAGTGTCCTCCCCAAAATTGTATTGTATATTCTTAATTCTAGAAAAATTAATGGATGGATGTCAGAATCAAACACAAAACCTAACTGCTTTTACATTTGTAATGCCTTATAGTTGTTTTTAGGGACGTTGTGACTTTGAAATATCCTCTAGCCTCAGAGTTGCCTATGTAATATTTTTGCTTGAAACTGTGCTCCTTTTCTTTTTTTGTTTTCTATGATTTTTATTTTTCCCATTAGATTTGGTTTAACAGTGTTCTGGCAGTTTCTACTGTACAGCAAAGGGACCCAGTCGCACACATATGTACATTCATTTTCTCACATTATCCTTCACCATGTTCCATCACAAGTGACTAGATTAGTTCCCCATGCTGTATAGCAGGATCTCATTGCTTATACACTCCAAATGCAATCATTTTCATCTATTAATCCCAGACTCCCAATTCATCCCACTCCCTTCCCATTTGTAACCACAAGTCTGCTAAGTGGATGAATTTCTTTTCTGTAGAAAGGTTCATTTGTGCTGTATATTAGATTCCAGATGTAAGTGATATCATATGGTATTTGTCTTTCTCTTTCTGACTTCACATAGTATGAGAGTCTCTAGTTCCATCCATGTTGCTGAAAATGGAATTATGTTGCTCTTTTTTATGGCTGAGTAGTATTCTCTTGTGTGTATATAACACATATTCTTAATCCATTCATCTGTTGATGCTTTTCTATCACTGAACACACATTTTCCCCATCTTTACATTTTTGATCCTTCTTCTATCCTCCATTTATAATCATTTCTATCCTCTTCATATTTTAGGTATTGTTCATAATCCAAGGAGTTTATTATTCTTCTAAAGTTTTTATTTACTTATCTGAACTAGAAATGATTTCACTCATATTCAAAATATACATCTATTACACACATGAATTTATAAATATTGTTATACATATAATCTTATATAAATATTTTACTGATTATCTTTTAATATTCAATTTTATATAGGCAATTTGAACATACATAAATAGAAAACAAATTTTTAAAAATATATTTAATTAAAAAAATTTTAAAGCTCTTGATAATGCAATTGTTCCCATGATCATCTTCTGATAATTGTAACTCTTAATAAGCAGAAAAGGTTTCTAATGCAGTAATTCAGGAGTCTGACCTAGGTTGTGCTATGTTTAATAACATAACCAGGGGAGGAGACAAGATGGTGGAAGAGTAGGGGGACTCGCTTGCCCTCTCCCACAAACACAGCAGCAAAAAAAACCACATCTACAGGATAAATGACTTGCACAGAACAGCAACAAATCACTGGCAGAAGAACCTAAACTCTAATAACAGCAAGAAGTTCGTGACATTACTAGGTAAAACAAGAGAAAAGAGGAGAGTGAGAGAAGGTGAATCCTAGCTGGACGGGTGCTCCCAAAAGGGAACTGTGGAGGATAAAGGGATCCTGAACCCTGGAAAGTCACCTACTCAGGGGAAAGATCAAACGAACCGGAGGAATCTCCAGATGCAGAGAAGAGTGTAGCAGTTAGATGGAGTTCTGAAAAAGAGATCGAGAACTGAATGGACCATCTGAACTACGGGCACAGTCGCCAAAAATTGAGATGCCTAGGTGAGGGCTGGGCATCGAGACCTCAGCTCCAGAGGTTAGTCCCGGGGAAAGGGCTGGGGGGGGCGGGGTGGAGCAGAGACTGCTTGGGAGGTCTGGAAACCTGTCTGTCATTTTGATGGGGCAGAGACTGCCAGGGAGACTAGAAAACAAAGCTGTTGCAGAGGAAGGGAGCAATGCTCTAGGGGCGGGGAAGTGGAAAGCCACATCAGAGGGAACCTGGGAGAAGAGCCTGGTCTGCACCTGTGCTGGGGAGAGGAGAGAAGAAGGGGTGGGTCCCCATAGAATACTCCCCATGGCACAACAAGCTTACCGCCCGCTAGCTAGCAGAAAGCTGTGCTTCCCAGTGCATCCCCTCCCCCCACCCCCAACAACCCCTACACACTCGCTGGACCTGGGGCTGCCTGCCATCTGGGAGGGCTGGCCTCAACAATTTCCTGAAGCCTACCACTGCAGGGGCTGTCCCTGCACAGGCCTGCTTGCCCTTTGGAGGGGCTACACCCCCACAGTGCAGCACCAAATACCACCAGCCCCTGGGAAAAGGTCTGCAGCCCAGAAAAGCTAGAACAAGCCTAGCTAGGCCATGAAAAGGTCTGCCTAATTCTCAGATGGTCTTTCGGAGTTGGGCTGCCCTGGGGAGGAGCCTCCTGGCTTTGCAGTGGCCGAGCTAGCTGCTCCAGCTGTCGGGAGGAACTGCACTTCTGCGGAAAAATGGCACAGGACTGCCAGTTCCAGGCAGGACCCCCTGCACCCCAGAAAAGCTACAACAAGTCTGGCCGGGCCATGAAAAGATCTGACTAATTCTCGGATAGTCTTTCTGAGTTGGGCTGCCCTGGGGAGGAGCCTCTTGGGTTGGCAGTGGCCCAGCTAGCCTCCAAAGCCCTCAGGAGGTTCCGAGCTCTCGCAGATCAGCTGCATAAGACTGCCAGCTCCAGGCAGGAACCCCTGCAGCACAGAAAAACTACAACAAGCCTGGCTGGGCCGTGAAAAGATCTGCCTAATTCTTGGACAGTCTTTCTGAGTCAGGCTGCTCTGGGGAAGAGCCTCATGGGTTTTCAGAGGCCCAGCTAGCTCCAGCTCTCAGGAGGAACTGCACTTCCACGAAACAATGGCACAGGACTGCCAGCTCCCGGAAGGACCCCCTGCACCCCAGACAAGGTACAACAAGCCTGGTTGGGCAGTGAAAAGATCTGCCTAATTCTCGGACAGTCTTTCTGAGTCAGGCTGCCCTGGGGAAGAGCCTCATGGGTTTTCAGAGGCCCAGGTAGCTCCTCCAGCCCTTGGGGGGAGCCGCACTCTTGTGGAACAGCTGCAAAGGACTGCCAGCTCTCTGCAGGACCCCCTACAGCCCAGAAAAGCTACAACAAGCTTGGCCAGACTGTGAAAAGATCTGCATACATTCTCAGGCCAGCCTTCTGAGTTGGGCTGCCCTAGGGAAGAGCCTCGTGGGTTCTCAATGACCTGGATAGCTTCTCCAGCCCTCAGGGGGTGCTGCACTCCTGAGGAACAGCTGCCCAACACCACCAAACCCCTGCAAGAACCCCACAGCCTAAAAACACCAGAGCAAGCTCTGCCTGACCGAGTGAAATCTACTACCATCATGGTGTGGACCTCCCAGTCCTGTCTGCCCTCAAGAAGTCCTCCTTTGCTTCAAAGAAACACTGTTAGCCCCATCAACACTCCAGAAAAGCCACACTGCCTCAAAAAGGACTGACCAACAACACCAGCCCTCAGGAAACATTCCACGGCACTGACAAGGCAAACGCTGCCCAGTCACGGAGAGTACAACTCCCCTCAGGAGAAAGAAAACAAGAAAGATGAAGAGGCTGAGAAACCACCCCCAGTCAGACCAACAGGAGAACTCACCCAAAACAGTCAACAATGAAACAGATCTCTGCAGTCTGACAGACCTGGAGTTCAAAAGAGAAATAGTGAAAATACTGAAAGAATTAAGAGAAGATATGAACAGTAATGCAGATGCCCTCAGAAAGGAACTAGAAAATACAAGGAGGCGCCAAGAAAAACTAGAACATTCATTTGCAGAGATACAAACTGAACTAAGGGCAGTAAAAACCAGAATGAATAATGCAGAAGAATGAATCAGTGATGTGGAAGATAGAATAATGGAAATCACCCAATCAGGTCAGCAGGCAGAAAACCAAATCAAAAAACAGGAAAGCAATAGAAGAGACCTATGGGATAATATAAAGCGGGCCTATCTACGCATAATAGGAATTCCAGAAGGAGTAGAAAAAGATAAGGGGATGGAAAATATATTTGAAGAAATTATCACTGGAAATTTCCCAAATCTAAAGGATACTGAGTTCAAGATACAGGAAGCATAGTGGGCCCCAAACTGAACCCAAATAGACCCACACCAAGACACATTATACTAAAAATGGCAAAAATTAGTGATAAAGAGAGGATCCTAAAGGCAGCAAGAGAAAAGCAGAATGTTACCTATAAGTGAACCCCCATACGATTATCAGCTGATTTCTCTACAGAAACACTACAGGCCAGGAGGGAATGGCAAGAGATATTTAAAGTGCTAAAAGGAAAGAAATATGCAACCTAGAATACTTTATCCAGCAGGAATATCATTTAAAATAGGAGGAGAAATAAAAATTTTTCCAACAAACAAGAACTAAAAGAATACAGCAACACAAAACCCAGGTTAAAGGAAATATTGAAAGGGCTTCTCTAAAGCAAAAAGAAAGGAAGGAAAGGGAAGAAAAAAGAAAGAAAAAAAAAAAAAGAAGAAGAGGAAGAACTAGGATTGAGGAAACCACAATCAGAGAGTAGTCACTCAAATAAGCCAGCATACAGATTTAAGCATGAACATGCTTCAAACAAAATACAATTAAAAAGAACAAAATAAAAGAGTCATCAAAACCATAAAATGTGGGCAAGGGATGGTAGGAAATAAATAGACACTTTTTGTTTGTTGTTTGTATGTTCCTTTTCTTAATTTTAATATAGTAATGAAGTGTTTGAACCTACAGGATCATCAGGCTAAAACACACAATTATAGGAAGGGTTTAGCATACTTAAAAACAGGGCAACCACAAGACAAAACCAAATATTGCATTCGCAAAAAATGAAAAAAAAGACACATTCAAGCAGATAATAACTGGAGACCATCCAACCAAAAAAAAAGAAAGGAAGAATGGAGAATCATAGAATCAACTGGAACAAAAGATTCAAAATGGCAATAAATAATCATCTATCAATTATCACCTTAAATGTCCATGGACTGAATGCCCCAATCAGAAGACACAGAGTGGCTGAGTAGATAAAAAGGCAAAAACTGTCAATATGCTGCCTACAAGAAACTCATCTTAGGACAAAGGATACATATAGATTGAAAGGGAAAGGGTGGGGAAAAATATTTCATGCCAATAGACATGACAGGAAAGCAGGAGTCACAACACTCATATCAGACAAAATAGACTTTAAAACAAAAGACATAAAGAAAGACAGAGAAGGACACTACTTAATGATTAAGGGATCCAGCCAAGGAGAGGATGTTACTATCATCAACATATATGCCCCAAATACAGGAGCACCCAGATACATACAACAAATATTAACAGACATAAAGGGAGTTGCTGATGAGAATACAATCATAGTAGGAGACTTTAATACACCAATCACACCAATGGACAGATCCTCTAGACAGAAAACCAATAAAGCAACAGAGATCCTAAAGGAAACAATAGAAAGGTAGACTTAATTGACATCTTCAGGACACTACATCCAAAAAAATCAGAATACACATTCTTCTCAAATGCTCATGGAACATTCTCAAGAATCGACCACATATTGAGACACAAAGCTAACCTCAACAAATTTAGGAGCATAGAAATGATCTCAAGTATCTTCTCTGACCACAATGCCACAAAATTAGAAATCAACCATGGGAAAAGGAAAGAGAAAAAACCTACTACATGGAGACTAAACAACATGCTACTAAAAAACCAATGGGTCAAGGAGGAAATCAAGAAGAAAATAAAAAAACACCTTGAGACAAATGATAATAAAGACACAACCTCTCAAAATCTATGGGATGCTGTGAAAGCAGTGCTCAGAGGGAAATTTATAGCAATACAGACCTTTCTCAAAAAAGAAGAAAGATCCCAAATGGACAACTTAACCCTCCACCTAAACAAATAAGAAAAAGAAGAACAAACAAGACCTAAAGTCAGCAGAAGGAAAGGAAATTATAAAGATCAAAGAGGAAATCAATAAAATAGAGATTCACAAAACAATAGAGAAAATTAATAAAACCAAGAGCTGGTTCTTTGAAAAGGTAAACAACATTGACAAACCCCTGGCCAGACTCACTAAAAAGAGGAGAGAAAGAACCCAAAGAACCAAAATTATAAATGAAAAAGGAGAAACCACAGCGGATACTGCAGAAATACAAAAAAACCATGACAGAATACTATGAACAACTATATGGCAACAAGTTTGACAATCTGGAAATAATGGACAATATTCTAGACTCCTACAGCCTGACAAAACTGAATCAAGAAGAAACAGACCAACTGAACAGACCCATCACTAGAAATGAAATTGAAGAGGTCATAAAAACACTCCCTACAAATAAAAGACCAGATGGCTTCACAGGTGAATACTATCAAACATATAAAGAGGAATTGGTGCCATACTCCTTAAACTCTTTCAAAAGGTTGAAGAAGAAGGAATACTCCCAAAGACATTCTGTGATGCCACCATCACCCTCGTTCCAAAACCAGACAGAGATACCACCAAAAAAGGAAACTATCACCCAATATCATTGATGAATATAGATGCAAAAATTCTCAACAAAATCTTAGCCAACCGAATCCAACAACATATCAAAAAGATTATACACCATGACCAGGTAGGGTTCATCCCAGGTTCACAAGGATGGTTCAACATACACAAATCAATCAACGTCATACACCACATTAACCAAAGAAAAGTAAAAAATCATATGATCATCTCAATAGATGTAGAAAAAGCATTTGACAAAGTCCAACATCCATTCATGATCAAGACCCTCATCAAAGTGGGTATAGAGGGAACATTCCTGAATATAATCAAAGCCATTTATGATAAACCCACAGCAAATATAATACTCAAAGGGGAAAAACTGAAAGCCTTCTCACTCCAATCTGGAACAAGACAGGGATGCCCACTCTCACCACTGCTCTTCAACATCGTTTTGGAAGTCCTAGCCACAGCAATTAGACAAACAAAAGAAATAAAAGGCATCCATATAGGAAGAGAAGAGATAAAACTGTCACTGTATGCAGACGACATGATACATAGTAAACCCTAAGGACTCAACCCAAAAACTACTTGAACTGATTAATAAATTCAGCAAAGTAGCGGCATATAAGATTAACATTCAGAAGTCAGTCGCATTCCTGTATACCAACAACGAAATATTAGAAAAGGAATACAAAAATACGACACCTTTTAAAATTGCACCTCACAAAATCAAATACCTCAGAATACACCTGACCAAGGACGTAAAGGACCTACATGCCAAGAACTATAGAACTTTAATCAAAGAAATCAAAGAAGGTGTAAAGAAATGGAAAGGTATTCCATGTTCCTGGATTGGAAAAGTCAATATTGCAAAAATGGCCATACTTCCCAAAGCAATCTACAGATTCAATGCAATCCCTATCAAATTACCCATGCCATTTTTCACAGAACTAGAACAAACAATCCAAACATTTATATGGAACCACAAAAGACCCAGAATCGCCAAAGCAATCCTGAGAAACAAAAAACCAAGCAGGAGGCATCACTCTCCCAGACTTGAAGAAATACTACAAAGCCACAGTCATCAAAACAGTGTGGTACTGGTATCAAAAGAGGCAGACAGACCAATGGAACAGAATAGAGAACCCGGAAATAAACCCTGACACTTATGGTCACTTCATCTTTGACAAGGGAGGCAAGAACATAAAATGGGAAAAAGAAAGTCTATTCAGCAAGCACTGCTGGGAAACCTGGACAGCTGCATGCAAAGCAATGAAACTAGAACACACCCGCACACCATGCACAAAAATCAACTCAAAATGGCTGAGAGACTTAAATAGAAGACAGGACACCATCAAACTCCTAGAAGAAAACATAGGCAAAACACTCTCGGACATCCACATCATGAATATTTTCTCAGGTCAGTCTCCCAAAGCAATCGAAATAAGAGCAAAAATAAACCCATGGGACCTAATCAAACTGACAAGCTGTTGCACAGCAAAGGAAACCCAAAAGCAAACAAAAAGACAACTTTCAGAATGGGAGAAAATAGTTTCAAATGATGCAACCGACAAGGGCTTAATCTCTAGAATATATAAACAACTTATACAACCCAACAGCAAAAAAAGCCAATCAAGCAATGGAAAAATGGGCAAAAGACCTGAATAGACTGTTCTTCAAGGAAGATATGCACATGGCCAGCAAGCACATGAAAAAATGTTCCACATCGCTGATTATAAGAGAAATGCAAATCAAAACTACCATCAGATACCACCTCACACAAGTCAGAAGGGCCATCATTAATAAATCCACAAATAACAAGTGCTGGAGAGGCTGTGGAGAAAAGGGAACCCTCCTGCGCTGTTGCTGGGAATGTAAACTGGTACAGCCACTACAGAGAACAGTTTGGAGATACCTTAGAAATCTATACATAGAACTTCCATATGACCCCACAATCGCACTCTTGGGCATATATCTGGACAAAACTCTACTCAAAAGAGACACATGCACCCGCATGTTCATTGCAGCACTATTCACAATAGCCAGGATGTGGAAACAACCCAAATGTCCATCAACAGATGATTGGATTTGGAAGATGTGGTATATATCCACAAGGGAATACTACTCAGCCATAAAAAAGAATGACATAATGCCATTTGCAGCGACATGGATGGAACTAGAGACTCTCATACTGAGTGAAATGAGCCGGAAAGACAAAGACAAATACCATATGATATCACTTATAACTGGAATCTAATATCCAGCACAAATGAACATCTCCTCAGAAAAGAAAATCATGGACTTGGAGAATAGACTTGTGGCTGACTGAGGGTGGGGGGAGGGAGGGAGTGGGAGGGATCGGGAGCTTGGGCTTATCGGACACAACTTAGAATAGATCTACAAGGAGATCCTGCTGAGCAGCATTGAGAACTTTGTCTAGATACTCATGTTGCAACAGAACAAAGGGTGGGGGAAAAAATGTAATTGTAATGTATACATGTAAGGATAACTTTATCCCCTTGCTGTACAGTGGGAAAATAAGAAAAAAAAAACATAACCAGTGATGTGAATCACATATTATGGAAAACATCACAAGTATAAATTATTCAAATTTGAGAGAAATATTAAATATAATCTGTAGTATTTTCAGTGATAGACCAATTTAGCAAGGTTAAAAAAATGTGAGGAACAAGGAGAGATAGCATTTAAAGATTGTTCAGTAGAATCTCCCTCTTAGGCTTAGTGCACTACCAGATTCCTATCACTTTTCCCCCATACCAAGCTTGCTACTTCCTCACTATTTTTGTACTTATCTCCTTTCCCGGAAGACTATACCCTGAATCTCTACATGATTCTGTCATTTTCTTGAGATCATTTCTTAAATAGCTTCTTATAATAAGAGGTCTTTATGATGACCTTCTCTATAATAGCTTTGTGTTTACCACCTCCTTCATTCTCTACTATACTTACCTTACTCATTTTATTTCTCTGTAGCATTGTTCATTTTCTAACAAAGCATAGGGTTCATTAAGGTTTGCTTTTATTGTATTGTCTCCATAATTCTTGCCATGCATGCACACATATACAAATATATGGTTTATCAGAGCAGGACTTTTAATATATTTTCTTTTACTTAAATAGTTGCATTCTAGTCTCAAGACACTAGTTAGATAAGAATTACTGTTCAAAAATGTGTATTGTATGGATTATGCAATTAAAGCTGAATACAAAAATACAATGATGTAGTTCTACTGTATGTTATTCAGGTCACAATTAATATATGATTCTTAAATTTGAGCTCTATGTTTCAAGAAAATCATATTAAGAATAGCCATGTCAGGATGGTGAAGTATTTTATGTGAAGAAAGTTTTCAGTACTTATTATCTTTATTGGAGAAATGATCTAAAGTGAAGAATATGATAGATATCCTCAAATAAACATTAAGATATATAAAATACTCTATATGTCCCAAAGGGTTGAAAGTATGAATGAATAAAATTAAAATAAATAATTTAATTTTTGCTCAAAATAATAAAGAACATTTTAACATTCAGAGCTGTCATCCAAAAAGAGAAAGAGCTCTCTCAGGAATTAGGGACTTTTAAGTGTCATATGCACCACCTCTTACCAGGGGTATTAAAAAAGTGATTGAGCATCACCTACAGATTAAACTGGAAGACACAAAAACATTCAATCTGGACTCCCTGAAAATTCTATGAAAATACATTTTAAAATATTGAAAGTGTAGAAACTCCAGAGGTAAAATTTTAAGACTTAAAAAGACAGGAAAAAAGGTTGACAAGTTTTATGACTTGTTTTAGCAGAATATTAACAAATTGATCATTTTATTGTTATTATTGAGGTAAATTTCAGCATAATGTTAAACAGAATTACTCAGACCTTTTGTCATCATCCTAGAGGCTCTTTAAATGTATGCTATGTAGGAATAACACTTTTTCATTATTTCAATTAAATTTCTCTCCTCTGTCCTCTTATGACTACTTTATAATATATTGTTTTGTATTAGCACATTTTTTTTACAGTTTATCAAGTAATTTTACCTTAGAAATAATTTAAAATTTTTAAATTAATTTCTCTTGGGATATTAAAATTGTTCTTAGGGCATTATTCTTAAAACTTAGATGATATAGTTTGTGTTCTTGAAAATTATTGCCAAGTTTTGGAGTTCCCGTCGTGGCTCAGTGGTTAACAAATCTGAGTAGGAATAATGAGATTGCAGGTTCGATCCCTGGCCTTGCTCAGTGGGTTAAGGATCTGGCGTTGCCGTAAGCTGTGGTGTAGGTTGCAGACATGGCTCGGATCCTGCATTGCTGTGGCTCTGGTGTAGGCTGGCGGCTACAGCTCTGATTCAACCCCTAGCCTGGGAACCTCCAAATGCCACAGGAGCAGCCAAAAAAATGGCCAAAAAAAAAAGACAAAAAAATAAAAAATAAAATAAATAAAAAATAAAAATAAATCTTACTAAATATAGGACTCAATATCTCCTGGTTCTACAAGCTAGACCGACAGGTACAGAAAGAATTACTTCCTTGGTACTCTATTAGTAGAGCACTAACCAGCCCATTTTTAATAACAGGAGAAATAGAATCCAGCTTTAGAAGAGTATCAAAGAACATTTTTCTTCTTCAGTAGTGAATTGACTTTAAATCTCTTGCACAAATGTTCTTGAAGTACCTTTCAGATTTAATCAGAGAATTAAAAAATACCTCTTTTTCTCTTCTTATAACTTTTGAAAAGTAGTATATTTAGTCTCAGCAAATGTCAAAATGAAATTTCATTTCAAATCCAATAGCTTGCAAACTCAACTCTTTGGGAGTTAAAATTTAGAAAAAAAGTCAAGTTTGTCTTGATCCTGCTTAGATTTCTAAATAAGTTGCATTGTTTCTGGATTAACTGAGACAGGTCCACTATCTCTTTTGTGTTTAGCCATCTAGTTTTTTATAGTAAATTCTTGAAAATGAATTCATAGGGCTTTGTGATTACTTTTGAATTTCTCACCAGTTTTCTTTGTAAAATATTACAATATTTGTAAAAACTTGTTGAACTCAAAAGTATTTGCTGAAGCTTACCAGTTTCACATTTAACTTAGAAGTTTATTTGGGCTTGACTGAATATGAAATGTCAAACTAAATGTGCTTGGCTAAAAATAGTAAATTTAAAGCAAATATATTAATGCAAATTCATGTAAAATGGGCACTGTGTGTTACTATTAACTTCAGTAATATTTAAAATCAAGATCCACAGGAAATGAGGAACTAACTCTAGAAAAATTTGTAAAGTACATTAAGTTTTCCTCAAAGTCCTGACAATTCTTTCTGAATTCTTTTAATCTTGTTTGAGTCTGATTCTGATTTTCAAAACCATCATGCTTTCTTTCCTGTGGCTCTACAAATTTCCTCACACTAATAATCTTCCCACAAATCTCCCTTGATCTGTGAATATTTTGCATTTCTTTTCTATGTTAAAACTTACTTGAATTCTTATATATGTTATATACACAAATATTATATATATTACATGTATAACACTAACATATGAAATATATAATATATAATAGTCTATAACATGTTAATAATGTATAACATATCACATTATACAATATATGTAATATGTTACTATTTTATTAAGTATAATTAGATGTAATTTTTTTTCTTGGAATTGACTACAAGACCCATGAAGGCCCATATTGTCACATTCCTCTTATATCTTTGTAAAATATCCATTCTTATGGCTTTCAGTAAATATGTTTATTCCTTTTAGATAAATTTATATTGTAGTATAATAGTATCCTATAAGAGCATCTTATTTCACTTAATGCATCATCAGCCCTGATATTGTCATGGCCTATAAAAAAAATGTAAAGTCAATGCATGACATATTTTAAATCATTATTTAAAATAAGATAAATCTAACTGCTGAACAATTTAAATATCATCAGAGAAACAATTAAAATTATTGACAAAGAAGGTACATACACATTAAAAATATTAAAGTAAACAATTTGAAATGGTGAGAATTTAAAATTACAAACACATTTTATCTTTATACTAGACTTAGACTTGTCCTTTCCTCCAAAGTCCAATTTATAAAGATTAAACATGTTATGGAGGACTATTGCTGTGTTACAAATCATCCTCCAATATAGCTGTTTCTCTGTAATATATCCAAAAATGTAATGGCTTAGAAAGACAACAACCTATGGAACAGAAATTCTGAATGATTCAACTCAAAGAGAATGTTTCCAGGTGTCTCAGGAGGTTGCTGTAGCTGTGGTCAGAGGTGAAAAAAGGGAGCTGAAACAGTTCAAGTGTAGCTAAGGCATCTCTCTATGAAATCTCAAGACATCCCTGGGTGTTCTCTCAGCTTGAACTTGAGCCTCAGAAAATAGAGGCTTTAAGACATTAGCTCCTGTAAACCAGGTATAATGGAAAAAATAAAAATCATTATAAATGAAAAAAAAATAAAAAATATTTAACCTGGAAAAAAATAAATACAAATTAAAAAATAAAAACAAAGCAGAACAAGACATTAGCTCCTTTGCTCAGGGCTTCAAGTATGTGTTCAAATAACTGAAGAAAATATGCACCACTTTGGCCTCCCACAGAAGTCATGCAACCTCATTTATGCTACATTCAGTTAGATGCAAGACTGTTATTCTCTCAGGTACTTTCTACAGCACATACACTGTGTCTAAGACGTGGATATTCTTTATGAAATTGAGATAGTGCATTTAAAATAGATAAATGTAGTCAAAAATCACTGCTTATTTTGGCATTGCTCTAGGTTCAATGGCAAAGTAATTCTACCACTTTTTTACTATCACGTAATATATTAGCATTATTCTTGTTATTTTGCTGTTGTTAATATAATTTCTCTATCTAAATGCCTCCTTGGGATGTGAAAATTTAAAATGTAAGGGTTCTTTATTTTTACTCATTGTGTTTAGTTGAATATAATATAAAATAGGTGAAATGTTTTACATTTGTCTTTTAAGCAAGATGAAATCTACTGAAGCATACATTACAAGGAAATTGTGTTTGGTCAGTAATTTCCATTTGAGAAGGTGCAAAGTAAACCTGTCACAAATTTGCACATTTTATATTATATGGCAGCTATAAATGAACACCTAAAGAAATTGAGATTAAAAAAAAAAAAGCCTAGACATTTTTTTCAAATTGCAGGGGTTTTCATTTTTTTTTTTAAAGTGGGAACTTTTACTGATCCTTTTTTGGACACTTAGTTTTATTTTCTTCATGGCATCTCAACTTTGATATCTCTGGAATTTTGTCTTTGATTTTGTTTTGACTTTCTCAATGTAATCACGATCTTTTGAAAACCACAACTCCTAAGAAATTATTTCTTAAATTTTCCTTATAGCTATGCTAAAGAGTGCAGTGTAGTAAGGTATAATCAAGATGTTATATTTATTGCCAGAGTTCCCAACATGGCTCAGGGGAAATAAATCTGACTGAGGATGCAGGTTTGATCCCTGGCCTAACTCAGTGGGTTAAGGATTCGGCATTTCCCTTAGCTGTGGTGTAGGTTGCAGATGCAGGTTGGATCTGACATTGCTGTGGCTGTGGCATAGGCCAGTAGCTACCACTCCAAATCAACCCCTAGCCTGGGAAACTCTGTATGCTATAGGTGTGGCCCTAAAAAGATTAAAAAAAAAAAAAAAAGTTATGCTTGTCTCTGACTAAAGAACTCAATCCAAAAAAAAAGGGAGAAAATATTTTGTTGATGATTTGAAAAGTATTTAATGAAACAGTTACTCTAAATAAATACTGAAAAATCACTAGTTTGCTCAAATTTTTCTCAATTTTCTGAAGTCTCAATAAAGTTAAGCATAGGGTTTTGAATCATGCACAATATGTCTTTGAACAAAATCTTTTTACTTCTTTAGGAAGGTTGTGGTGAACTTGTATGAGTAATAGAAGCATTTTATAATCCAGGATATGTAATGTATGTCAAAGAATAACACAACTTTCAATTGTTTAATCTAGAGTAGAGGAGACAAGGATGATGATTAATAAAAATTACATTTTGTGTTTCAAAAATATTAAAATTACTTTACATTTAACTGAATGTGGGGTTAATGCTACATAGGAGAAAAAAAAGTAAAATAATGGAATTTTAAAACCACAGTGAACATTTAGACAAGTCACACTGATATTGTCATACTGATGATTCTCTTAGTGATCACTCTAATTTTCTGACTACAAAAAGATACCTACGAAAATGTACAAAAATTCAAGACAGACAAAATAAGCATAATGGCACAGATTACAGAATATTGTCAAAATAGGCATTTTTAGGTATACCCTGGTGTGAGAGTGAGAACCACATAGTCTCCACCCAAAGAAAGATACAATCCTGCCTTTTATGCTATTCATTCAAATGATCTATTTTTCTGTTTTCCTTTCAGCCCACTCTAAGTTTCCATATATTGTGAACCTAAGCCGAACTCATCTTATTGTGTGGATGCAATATCTTTATTAGACAGAACACATGAGAATATAAAATTAAGTATAGCTTGATACAAGAAATCATTTTGGCTTGCTTTTTTATTTGACTGAGTTTTCATATCTTAGTATATCTTACCTCATAAAATCTAGCAGAACTCCCCTTTTTTTTCACCCTGTATATCACGCACATTGTTGTTTTATTTGGGCATCTTCTCTGTTTCCAGAGGTCCTCCTCAAAGGCATAAAAAATTGAATTGTAAATGCCTGGCTATTAAAAGTATTAAATGTATACTTAAAAGTGACTAATAATAAATTATTGTTCATATGGAATCCACCTATATAAAGGTTAAATATCAGTGTAATATAATCAGGGAGGTTTAAATTTTTAAGCAGAGTTAACATACCACACCATCAAATATTAAAATCACATCAGACTGTTTTATCTTATAAAAATCACTTGTGTATGTTTTTGTGTGTGCATGTGCGTTTATTGATGGAGAAAGTGTCATCTAATAAATTTCTTCTTATCCTCTAAATAATCATTGTGTTAAGTATTCTTTTATTTCCAGTGATGTAATACAATATTTACTGACATTAAACTATTGTTAACTATATGTTTATATAAGATTATGTATAATTCTTCCTCCACTTCTTAATAAACATATAGTTAACAATAAGATACAACTGCTATGCATGCATATTATGCACACATATTGGCTTATCCTTTTACCACTCTGTACATGAAAATTGAAAAAAATATTTTTCTATATAACTCTGAGATGTAAAAGGATTTATAAGTAAATTCTGTTTCCTATTGATAAGGACGGACTGGGAGGCAGTTTTCAGATGTGGGAAAGCAGTAGGAAACAGAATAATCCTATCTCCCACTTTACCTCTCAAATTTAAGCATTCTTGAAAACACTGCTTCAAAAGGCACTTTCTCATAACTTCCTGCCAGCAAAGACTGTGCTTTGAGCAAGGTTGAGGAATTCCCTTCACTACTAATATTTCACCTTAGAAGAGACAACCAGTTTTTAGAAAGTTTAGAGGGAAGTGCTCATTCTAATCATGGGGAAATAAAAAGCAAAACAAAACAACTTGTCTCTTCTAAATTTTTTCTGCCTTGACTCTATAATCCATTATCCTTTTTACACTTAAGGGCACAAGAGGGCACAAAGTTATAGATGTAGTCTCAGGACTGAGTTCAAGATTCCAGAATTTTGAATTTATTTTAATACTTAGAAATGTAGAATAACCCATTTGTTTTTTTTTTTTTTCATCTGTATCTTCCACCCTCACTTTTTCAACATTTTTGTATTAAATCAATCATTATCCATCAACTCTTCCTCTAGTCTGAGTTACATGATGCAGAAGAATATTCACTCTACTCTTATCATCTTCGGGAACAACATTTAGATAGGATTGCCTTCCTCAATGACCCATAAAACATTTATTCCATTACTATCTCTGTGTGGGCATTAGAATGTGGGATATGCTATTTTCTTTCTGTTTTATTCACAAGCACATTTCAAAATGCCAATCAAAATCACTGGAGAAATTGTTCCTATTTGGGGTGAAAATGATGGTCCCTGACAGTATTTCAAATTTTTGGTCATGCTCCACAGTGATACATTTATGTTTTTCTTTAGTCAGAGTAAAAATTGGTAGAGGTAGTGCTTTTAGCAAATGAATTCAGGCTCAGTTTGAAATGCATTAGGAATTACACTTTAAGAACTAACATTAAGTGATTGTTTTACATGTAATATGCCTCTATCACCACATTTGAAATTTTTTTTAGTGTTTCAAATAGAAGTAAAATATTGCGGTTTGTCCCTATATTGTAAATTCTTTAAAATTTGGTACATTAGTGATAAAGAATGCATTTTTTGCTCTTGTTCCAAAAATAATTTCCAATTATTTGAGCTATAGGAATGGAATTACTTTTGAATATGCTTCTGAAATCCAATATATTTTAGGGGAAGAAACATAATATTGGGGTATGTATGCCTAATTATAATCAGAATAAACCCTTCCAATTATTTAATTTTGTGACCTTGGGAAATTCTTAGGATCCCATGGCTCTGGTTTTCTCTTGTGTGGAGAGGGATAAAACCGCATCTATTACGAAAGTGTCAGGCACTGAACCAGCTCTCGCTCCTCAGTCAAATCTAGTTCTCTGACTCCCTTTCATCTCTACCTAAATCTCTCATATAATTATGCGGATCTAGTGTAATTATAGCCAGACAAGAATATTTTATACCATCAGGTGCTATACAAATTAAAGAAACTATATTCAATCCAAATTTTTACATTAGGTAACTGATTATACCCATGAGAGATACAGATTTATTTTTCAATTTACAAGCATAGGATTTCAAAAGTATACCATTACTTTTATTCAGTTAAAAACAGTCTTTCTTTTCCACTACATAAAACCTTTGTTTTTAGCCTTTGACCTTTTTTATACATTTGAATGATTTTAATGTTTGTAGTTATTCTTTTTACATTTTGATATTTAAATATAAGTGATCAAACCACAACTGTTCATAGAGAATTCTGAAAAAATACATAATTATTCCCAGGTAAACTCACTATAGTTTAGGAAGGGACTAATCCAATAAACTCATCTTGCCCATGAAGGAAACTAAAGTATAAAATTATCAATGAGAGGAATGAGGTCTTTCATTTAGAATAAAGTTATCAGGGAAATTTTTATTTAGATTTTTTTCAGCTAATAAAAATCTAGGTCCAGAGTACAGACTACTGACAATAAGTACAATGCTTTTGCTGACACACTCAAAGTCATAAAACACTTTGAAACTCAAGATGAGATAAAATGAAATCAAAACAATATTTTCACATATTTAATCAATATGAATTATTTACCCCTCAGTTCATATGCTATATATGTTCACTTGGGGTCTAAGATGTGATATTATAAGCACATTTAAAAGCCAGGCAAGAAGTTCCACAGTTGTACACTGGGTTAAGAATTCGACTTCAACTACTTAGGTGGCTACAGAGGTGAGTGTTCTATCTCTGGCCTAGTGGAGTGGGTTAAAGGATCTGGTGTTGCTGTTGCTGCAGCACAGGCCTCAGCTGCTGCTCAGATTCAACCCCAGCCCAGAACTTCCTTATGCCATGGGTATGGTTATTTTAAAAAAAGCCAGACAAGACTAATGAATTTTGCTACTTCATCATAATTCTACATCTAATATCTGGTTGACTTGGGGATACAAATTCTTAAGATGTATGACAAAATTAACCTTATGCAAATTATAACTACTTGGAAAGTTGTGTGTGTAGTATAGTAGTAAAAAATTTTATAACAGTTTGCCCTGGAGAGCTGAACTGTTAAGACTACAGTTACACTTTATTCAGTAAAAAGAGTAGCAACTTACAGATGCCTGAGAGATCACTTGGAAGCATATTTTCAGGTACTTTCTTATTAAAAGTGAAAATTATTTAAAATGATGTTATTGAAAACAAATGTAGTGACTAGTTTTTAACACAAATGAACAATTCCTAAAGGGCTTTCCTGATGATGTCTCCCATTTCCCATTTGGTCACCAACACAAGGTTAAACAGACTTCCTATGAGGTACAGAAGACCAATATCTGTCAATCAGCATGCATATCATATATTCTTTCTTTACCTGATTAGAGTTCACTTCTCTTTGCAAATAGAATCATGGGTATCATAGAATCATTATACCTGTGTATATTAGAGAGGGCATATAGAAAACTATCATGGGGAAGACTTGAAGGATAAGATGAAATATTTTAAGTAGAGTTGATAATAAGAGTTCAAACAGAAAAACTGTGAGAAATTTTAGGGACTGTAGAAGGTCATGACTCTCTGGGAAATGGCAAGTAAACCAGTGTTCTTCTCACATATTTGACAGAAGAAAACTAGAAGTTAAATAATTTGTCCACCATTTCACAAGTAATACACTGACATGTTAAGATGGAAGCTTGTATTCCCACTATTTTATCTGTTCTTCTTGAACCACTTCATGCTCTAAGATGCCCTATTGAAAGTTGCATCAACTCGTTTAAGGAAAATTTTAGGGAGACTTATTATGTGATTTTATTACAGCTCGCTGCATTATTTCTTTTGGTTCTTGCCCACACACAGCAAGAATTTGGAATAGCAGGAAATTTTGGCAGGATAGACCCCACAGGGAAGGGCTGAAGTAGCACCAGGATAGAGGGGATAAGACATGCTATGTCTGAACCTCTGAAGCAATGCAGTGTTGGGGTTGCAGGCAGTCAGGCTCTCTAGGAAGGAGAATTCCATGGGATCTGTGGCAGGTCTGAGCTGAGAAGGACCCTCTTAAGTGACAGAGTCTCAGGTAAAAAGTTAGAGCTTACATTAGGGTGCCTTTAAGGGGCCTTTGCCATTCCAGCTCTGTTGGAACAAAAACACTGCAAATGAGGTGTGTCTTGGAGATTACAATCAATTTTGAATCAAGTTTGCTGGAATAAAGTGCACGGATTATTTATTCACACCCTCAGAAAAGGCTGCACTAGGAGTCTGGACTGGCCCCATCCACAGTTGTTTTCCCACTTTATCCCCATGCTGCAGATTTGACTGGGGACCTGATTTTCTTGCCCAGGCCCCTGCACCATTCATAGGATCTGAGCTTTCATTGATCTCTATATGGGGGTGCATTTTTATCCTCTGATTTTGGGATGTCTTATTTGCATGGGGAACAGGTGATATAGAGGTGAGGTGAGGAATGGGCCACATACCTTCCCAGGGGGGAGTAGGAAGAATAGGCCAGGTTGCTCAAGGTGGGGGAAGGGACGTTACAATGAGACATGGCCAGAGGCTTTGGGGTTTAATCTCTTTGAAAGAAACTTGAAGACTATAACATGTTTTCGTTGACTTTTTAATTTAGTGTTTATTTTTCAAATTCTTTAAAGCAAAACTTTCCTTTCCTTAGTTTCTCCTACCGTTTTTTTTTGGGGGGGGTATGAATTTAGGTAATATGTATCTGTGCATGTATATACACATGTACATAATTTAGGTAAAAACACATAATGTGAAATCTATCTCCTTAGCAAAAAGAATTATGTTACCTGTCAGTATTATCAACTATATGCACAAGATCTCTAAAAACTTTTCATGTTGCATAACTGCATCTTTATGCTTATAAAATACCACTTCCCTATTCTTCTTTCATCCCAACCCTTGGAAACTGCCACTTTACTTTCTACTCTTTCTTAGTCTATTTTAGATATCTCAAGTGGAATCATGCAGTATTTGTCCTTTTGTGATTTATTTGGGCTTATTTTTTTATCATGATATTCTCAAGGTTAATCCATGTGGAAGGATATGACAATATTTCCTTCTTGTTAAAGACTGAATAATGTTCTAAGAATATTGCATTTTCTTTATTTACCCACCTGTTGATGGCCATTTAGATTGTTTCGGCCTCTTGGCTAATGTAAAGAATGATACCATTAATATGAAAGTACAAATATCTTTTGAAATCTTATTTTAAATTCTTCTGGAGAAGTACCCAGAAATGGGATTGCAGGAGCATAGGTAGCACTATTTTTAATTATTTGAGGAAACTACACACTGTTTTTAGTAGCAGTTGCATTATTTTACTTTCTCACCAACAGTCTCAATTTCTTCATATCCTCATCTATGCTTGTTTACTTTCTGGTTTTTGTTTTTTTGTTTTATCATTGCCTCCCCAAAAAGTGTGAGGTGATACACCATTGTGGTTTTCATTTGCATTTCTGTGATGATTAGAGATGTTGAGCATCCTTTTAATATACTTATTGGCCTTTTTGTATGTTTTCATTACAGAAATGTCTCTTTAAGTTATTTGCATTTTGTAAAATCAAGCTATTTATGGTCTAACTCTTGGGTTATAGAAGTTCTTTATGTATTTTGGATATTAAACCCTTATGAGACACATGGCTTGAAAATATTTTCTCCCATTCTGTCAATTGCCTTTTCTCTCTATTGAATGATTCCTTTGTTACACAGAACTTTATGTTTCATGAGTCCCACTTTTCTATTTTTCTTTTGTTGCCTGTGCTTGTGTTGTCATATCCAAGAAATTATTACAAAATCAATGTTATGAAGCTTTTTTCCCATTATTTTTCTAGGACTTTTATACTTTCAGGTGTTACATTTAAGCCTTTAATCCTTTTGAGCTAATTTGTATATGCGGTGGAGATAAGGGTCCAATTTCACTCTTTGCATATGGATTTTTAACCATGTTCTGCACCTGAAATGAAAATAAAATTTGCTATATAGTTTTTGGTTACTACAGTTATATAAATGAGAGAATGCTTTCAGGAGGGCCTTTGACCAATACATCATGAAATAAAAGCAAGCAGAATATGTTTAAGGGGTACTTAAAATGTTTGCAACATATTTCATTAGAGGTCACTTTCTTTCTTTAATATAATACGGTTGCTTTTATAATGAAAATAATGCAGAAACGAGTATGGTAAAATAGAGATATAGTTGAAGCAAGTGTGAAGCATAGTTTGGGAATTTAGTTGGCATTAAAGTATAGAGAGAGTGTAATGTAAGTCCCAAAATATGGTATCGATAGAATTATAGTGTTTAAAATGAGATGTTGACAGCCCTTCTGTACATTAATTCCTAGGCACCACATGTTAAAAAAAAATAGACAAACAATATTTTTTACAGCAGATAATGAGAATGGTGGAAAAAAATCATTTTGTAATAGGAATTGACCTAGAAACTGAGATTTCTACACTAGAAAAGAGAAAAATAAGGAAAGTGTAATGTCTTGGGTTCATATACTAGAAATGCTGTTTTAAGAGAAAGGAATTGGACTTTCTTTTGCATAATGTCAAGGGGTTGAATCAGAGCTACATGGTAAAATGTATATAAAAATGGGCATTGAAATATTACAGGACAGGGAGTTCTTGTCGTGGTACAGTGAAAACAAATCTGACTAGGAATCATGAGGTTGAGGGTTTGATCCCTGGCCTCACTCAATGGTTTAAAGATCCAGCATTGCCAAGAGCTGTAGCATAGGTTGCAGATGGAGCTTGGATCTGGCATTGCCATTGCTGTGGCATAGGCCGGCAGCTGTAGATCCGATTAGACCCCTAGCATGGGAACATCTATATATATATGTCATGGGTGAGGCCCTAAAAAGCAAAATAAATAAATAAATAGAAATATTATAGAATATATTTTTATGAGTAGATTAATAGAATTGTTACAAAATTCTACTTGATAGCATATTGTTCAGATAGGTGGTCATTTTATACTTACCAAATTCGTTCATGGATCTTCATATTAGAAGCTATGTTATTGACAACTAATTACATCCTAATCAATTGCATTGAACTTTTGGCAACACAAGTTGACCATTTAGCCAAAGGAATTATCATGAGCAGAAGATCTGTTTTCTGATTATTTACATAACCTGGACATGGGCTGAGTTAGTAATTTCTGTTTATTATATTTCTATATATCACTCTAATATAAGCCATCTTAGTAATAGGGATGGAATTTCTATTAAAACTTTATAAAAAAAATCAAATGACACCAGACATGGATTCCAAAATCTGTTTAAAAAGAAATGCATTGAAGAGATGAACTAATCAAGGAAACCTCAATAGTTTAATGTCTATTGTGATAATGCCCAGTTTGTGTTTATATAATTTAGAATTCAACCCCTTTTTACTAACCTGTTTTAACAAAATTGAATGTAGAAATGAAACAATAGCAAATAGAATGCCTCAGTTATTCTTGTAATCACTTCAGCATTCACTGTATTACCTGGACCTCATTTTACAAAGGATAGGTTGGAAATAGAAGATTTTTCTTTCTTCCTTCCTCCCTTCCTTCCTCCCTCCCTCCCTCCCTCCCTCCCTCCCTCTCTCTCTCTCTCTCTCTCTCTCTCTCTCTCTCTCTCTCTCTCTCTCTCTCTTTCTTTCTTGTCCTACTTTTTCTAGAGCTGCTCCCGTGGCACATGGAGGTTCCCAGGCTAAGGGTCTAATTGGAGATGTAGCTGCCAGCCTATGCCACAGCCACAACAATGCAGGATCCGAGCAGCATCTGCAACCTACACCACAGCTCACCGCAACGCCGGATGGTTAACCCACTGAGCAAGGCTAGGGATTGAACCTGCAACCTCATGGTTCCTGATCGGATTCATTAACCACTGAGCCAAACGGGAACTCCAGAATTTATTTTCTTTTTCTTTCAATGTTACTTTTTCTACTTATTTTCCAACACTCTATCCACTCTGAAATTTTTTTTATTAGCATTAAGACAGAGCAAAATAATGATAAGTAGAGATAATGGCATTGGGGGAGTGATATTGATATTTCCATTCTTTTCTTTCTTTCTTTCTTTTTTTTTGTCTCTTTGCTATTTCTTTGGGCCACTCCCGCAGCATGTGGAGGTTTCCTGGATAGGGGTCCAATCGGAGCTGTAGCTATCGGCCTACGCCAGAGCCACAGCAACGCGGGATCCGAGCCACGTCTGCAACCTACACCACAGCTCACGGCAACGCTGGATCGTTAACCCACTGAGCAAGGGCAGGGACCGAACCCGCAACCTCATGGTTCCTAGTCGGATTCGTTAACCACTGTGCCACGGCGGGAACTCCCTCCATTAATTTTTATTTGTATTACATGAAACAATTGAGTGTCCTTCCAGCAAATTCTTTTTTTTTTTTCCACAAGTGATACAAGGATAAAAGAAGGACATGGTAAAGCACTGAAATATAACAGTAGAAAAAATGTTCCTGCAATTCTTTCAAAAGAAATGCTTGGTTAGAACAACTGATAAAAATTAACATACTTAAGAGAACCAAAATTCTCATTAATATGCTAGTGTCACAATGGGGAAAAGTATAGAATACATAGTCAAGATATCAGATTTATAATCAATCTAAATTAATATTCTTTTAGGTTTTTTATTACTGTATTGCTGGTTACAGGATGCCAAATGAGGGCTGTAGCTGAATTTTTAACCTTAGAATATTGCATTTTTTTCCTGGGTAGACATAGAATTTAGAGTTTCCCAAAGTGAGAGATTCTCTAAAACATTAAATTTTAAAATTTCAGAAGTTTTCTATTGGAGCGAGTGTCATTTCAACTTAGGGTATGAGGGTAGCGCTTGGTTTATCTGTATACTCTGACTATCTTCCCAATAAGGGATGTTACCAGATAACTGGAGCATGCAACAATCTGCAACTTTCGTTTAGTCCAGAATTGATCAAACTTTTCCATAAAGGCCAAATAGTAAATATTTTAGGTTTCGCAGGCCATATGGCATTTATCACAATACCAGACACTAAAAAAACAGCTATAGACAATACCTTACACAAGTGAGCATGGAAATGCTTCCAATAAAACTCTATTTATAAATATTGTAAATCAGATTTCTTATAAATGTCCATGTGTTTCAAAATATTACAATTAAAAATTTAAAATCAAAATTAAGCATGTCAAAACGATTCTTAGCTCATGGAACAGACAAAAACAGGCAGCAAACTGGATTTGGCTTTCAGGCCACAGTGTGCCAATCACTAAGAGTTAAATCAAACCTTGGTTAGCTGTTTTCATCTATTTGTTTGGATATTGCTTTAGTCCTAAATTATCATAAAAGATTTAAGTGGATTCAGGGTTAAATAATGTATCTGTATAAAACTGTTTCTCAAGTAAATTAAGGCTAGTCTACATAGATATAAAAAAGTAATATAAGTTAGTTGGTGAAATATCAATTCTGAAATTGCTAACTATAATAAAATATTTCTCTGCAATTACTGTTTACCTAATATTAAAAAGGACAACACCCAAACATCTATGTCATGAGCTTAATCACCTGGAAAAATATAAATTTCTGGCCTAAAGTAAAATTTCCAATAATTTTTCTAACTTAATTAATTTGGTTAGAAGTTCAGTTTTTAATTTTTGGTTTTTCTTTTGCTTTTTATACTGTCATTAAAATGCCTGTCTGCAATGCAGGTACTTAGAGCACCATCTAGAGATGAAATGATAAATTAACATAAAAAGTAAAGACTAAGAATCAATGTAACTAGAAGATGACTTTGCAATTTACAATTAGTGTGCAAAATATAATTTCAAATGATCAGTGCTAAGAAAGTCATGCATTCCTAATTTGAAAGCAAATACTGTTTAATGTTGATTCTCTGCATAACTTTTCCAAAAATGCATTGATTGAATTGCTTCAGACTGTAATTTGCATTCCATGTAAATAATTAAGATAATGAATAGATTACTGTGTATTTAATTATATTCATAAAAACCTCTTATATTGAGTAGGTGTGCTAAAAAAATCTGAAATACCATGCATATAAACAAAAATACAGAGCAATCAAAATTGGTATGAAGAATCTCTTCTTTAAAGCTGAGACCAATTTATTCATTATCACTAATATATATTTTTCTTTCTTAACATAAAGTTAGAGTATTTTCTATGCTTATGAATGTAAACAGCCCTTTGGTTTCTCAATTTGTGGTAAATAATGAAAGGTTTGCAGTCAGTTTAAGGATTTTCTTATTATATAACCATCTTGAACCATAATGATTTAGTTTTAGTTCTATTGATTTATTTCAAAGTGAAAGAGTTGAGCCTATTTTCTCAATGAAATAGCCAATTGAAAAAATGGGTATTATTATTTTCATGTAATATTTGTAATGAATCATTATGATGGGTCAAGCAAAACAATACCTCTCTAATTTTGACATTTCAATTTAGTGCTTTCTTTGAAAAACCATCTGCATTACACAAGATTAATGGACAAATAGATAATTTTTAGGTACATAAGCTACAACATGTATTCACTCGCTTTTGCCACCAGTATATATTGTCTCTTTTGTCTTATTTATTGTTCCTAAAATTTTATATATTATATCATAAATTACCCAACCAGCCCTGAAGAAACCCTACAAAGTAGAATGTAACCTTCTATCTCATGGGTGTGTAAAATATGCTATTGAAATTATTTAAATAATAGAGATATAATTTAAACCCAGATATGTGTGATCTGAAGCAAGTTCTTTCCCATTTTCAGTTCTGGCTCTGGTGGGGTAAGATTAGACTCCTATAGAATGTATAGAAGATAAGCTGACTCTAAGAGATTCGCTACAAAAATTGGGAGTAAGATTTCCATGAATGAAAACCCAGGAGATATTAACCATCAGCAAAATTGCTTTAGGAAGGTTCCTAAAGCTTTCTAAAACATATACTGCCCTTCTATAAAATGGGGATAGCAGTTATACATCAATCATGTATTTTTTAAGTAGTTGCAGGAAAAATTCATGTAAAATGTTTAGTAAAATGATTGGTACTGGAAAAATATTTTTAAAAAATCTGAACTGCTACTTTGGGGAATGAAGTAGAGCACAGGGGGCTTAATTATCTTAGTGCAGTAAACCAGAATTAGGATTAGTGGACTTGATTTACTTGATTATAAAATTGAATTTTTAAAAAGAAAGAAAAAAGCAATTCAGGAAGGAAACTGTTTATACAATCCCACATTATCTATTCCTGATTGAAAGACTGATATCTAAAGTGATGAGGCATCTTTTTTAAAATCTCTGCCACCAGCTGGATGTTTGTAATTTAATACATCACTGAATTTCCTTTGTCTTCAGCATGCTCTTCTTTTTAACCTAAAAGTTTTAGTGCAAAGACAAAACTATACTTTTTAAAGTCCAGAATGCTTTTATAAAACTTTTTTCATATCTAAAATACTCTATAAGTGTCCTATTGCATTAAGGCTTTTAAAATTTGATGTGACGGTGCGGCATGACCAAGATGGTTGTATAGGAATACCCTGTGATCAGCTCATCCCATGGAACACCAAAATTGAAACTATTTACAGATAAACTATATATTAGAGCAATCTGAGAATAGCACAAAGTATATTCCAAAACTAATAATATAAAGAAAGAGCCACAATGAAATGGGTAAGTGTGGAAAAGATGAGGTATGGTTAAGACCCAAATTCCTGTCATGGCAACCCACAAATAAGAAGATATTAAAATTGCAGAGTTTTTTCCCAAGGATTGAGGTACCCAAATCCACATTGGGCTGCCCAGCCTGGAATATGCCCCAAATAAAAGAATAAGATGGAACCCAGAAGATGTAAGTCAAGTGGAGATGAACAATCTAGACAATAAAGAGTTCTAAGTAATGGTCATAAGGATATTTAAGGACTCAAGAGAAGAATGAATGAACACAGTGATAAGTTAAAAAAAGAGAAAATATAAAGAACAACCAAGCCAAGCTGAAGAATACAATAATTGAAATTAAAAAATAGACTAGAAGGAATCAATAGTAAATTAGATGATACAAATAAATGGATCAACAAACTGGAACACAAAGCAGTGGAAATGGCCCAAGCTGAACAGAAAAAAATAATTTTTGAAAATAGATATAGATTAAGACTTCTGGGACTGCATCAATTGTACTAACATTCACATTATAAGAGTTTTATAAGATGACAAGAAAGAGAAAGGGACAGATAATTTATTTGAAGAAATAATAGCTGAAAATTACCCTAACCTGGGAGGGAAACAGGTGTCCACATCCAGGAAATACAGAGTCACAAAGAGGATGAACACAAAGAGGCCCACTTCAAGAAATATTAAACTATAATGGCAAAAATTGAACATAAAAGAGAATATTTAAAACAGCAAGGGAGAAATAATTATTACCATAATTATTACCATACAAGTGCGCTCCCATGAGACCCTCGGCTGGCTTCTCAGCAGAAATTTTACAGGCCAGAAGGGAGTAGCACAATACATTCAAAATGATGAAAAAAAATACATTTTAAGAAAAATATACCAGCAACAAGGCTACTATTCAGATTTAAAGGAGAGACAAAGAGTTTAATATTAACAATGGCTTCTTGGATTTGTCTCCTCAGAAAAGGAAAAAGAAGTATGATTGGATTAGGAAGATGTGGTATATATACACAATGGAATACTGATCCGCCATATAAAGAACAAAATAATGCCATTTGCAGCAACATGGATGGAACTAGAGACTCTCATCCTGAGTGAAGTATGTCAGAAAGAGAAAGACAAATACCATATGATATCACTTACATCTGGAATCTAATATACAGCACAAATGAGACTTTACACAGAAAAGAAAATCATAGACTTGGAGAAGATACTTGTGGTTGCCAAGGGGGAAGGGGAGGGAGTGGGATGGATGAGGTGTTTTGGATTAATAGATGCAGATTATTGCCTTTGGAATGGATTAGCAGTGGGATTCTGCTGTGTAGCACTGGGAAGTATGCCTAGTCACTTATGATGGAGCATGATAATGTGAGAAAAGAGAATGTATACATGTTTGTGTAACTGGATCACCATGCTATACAGTAGAAAATTGACAGAACACTGTAAACCACCTATTATGGAAAAAAAATCATTATATAAAAAAAGAAAAGGAAAAAGAAGCAAAAACAAACAAATGAAACTACATCAAACTAAAAAAAAAAAATTGCAAAGTGAAGGAAACTATCAACAAAATGAAAAGGCTCCCTGTTAAATAGGAGAAGGTATTTGCAAACCCTATATATGATAAGGGGTTAATATCCAAAATATGCAGACAATTTATTGATGTCAAAACAAATTAATGTCAAAAAAACTCATGACCTGATTAAAAATTGATCGGAGGTTCTGAGTGGACATTTTTCCCTAGAAGACATGCATTTTGTTGAAGACACATGAAAATGTGTCAATATAAGTTGGTATATCTATATCTATACATATCTATCCACATCATAGAATATTACTAAGCCATAAAAAACAGAAATCACACAATTTTTGACAGCATGTATGGGTCTAGAGGTAATTAGGGTAAGAAAAATAATTCAGATAGAGGGACAGAACACAAATATCTTATGATTTTCCTTATACATGGAGTTTAAAAAACAAACACACACCAAAAATTAACAGAAATAGGAGTTCCCGTCGTGGTGCAGTGGTTAATGAATCCGACTAGGAACCATGAGGTTGCGGGTTCGGTCCCTGCCCTTGCTCAGTGGGTTAACGATCCGGCGTTGCCGTGAGCTGTGGTGTAGGTTGCAGACGCGGCTCGGATCCCACGTTGCTGTGGCTCTGGTGTAGGCCGGTGGTTACAGCTCCAATTCAACCTCTAGCCTGGGAACCTCCATATGCCGCGGGAGTGGCCCAAGAAATAGCAAAAAGACAAAAAAATAATAATAAAAATAATTAACAGAAATAGAACCATAGATACAGGGATAAATTGGTATTGCTAGAATGAAGGAGATGGGGGATAAAGAGGTAAATATTTCACTAATAAAATAAATATATGACTCAAGGTGATAAAATTTGCAGCACAGAGAATATAGTCAGTGATAAAATAACAACCTTGTATGGTAACAGATGGTATGTAGACTTATGAAGGTAATCATATTGTAATGTATAAATTATCAAATATCTGTTGTGTATAAACTACTATATTACTGGGAATTAGTTATTCTTAAATTAAAAAATGAATTAATTAAGCATAAAAATCTGACCCAACCCCTGAAACAATCTTTTTTATACCTGTCCACAACAGAACTAAATGCCCAGAATCCACATAACAAGAGACTGAGGGCTTTCGTATTCCATAATTAGGTGTGCCTTCTTGGTGTTTAGGTGTTTTTCTAAATATTTAATCACATGAATATTTTATGTGTTCCCATTTCTGCCCCATAAAGCTATTAAAATATTCTGTGTAATTTTCCTTTTACATTTGCATATTTATATCATTATAGTTTTGTTTGTTTTTGTGGAAACTTGCATTAAGATGATGGACTTGAGATGCCCTAGTTGCTCAGCAAGTTAAGGATCTTGCACTGTCATTGATGTGGTCCGGGTTTGATCCCTGGCCCAGTAACTTCAAAGATTCATTAACTCCTACGTGGCAGTGAGATGAAGCAGTGTGTTCAGATAAGATCACCACCTTTTCAGTAAATTTCTGCATTGTATATAAAATTAGTTTAAGAAATTTTTTGTAATAAAAAAATAAATGTCATGAAAAAAATTCAATAAAGAGCAACTCAAGTAACAGATTTGGAATTTTCAGTGTATTTTTTTTCCCTTGATAATTCTATTGCTAACTATGACATTGAATAGACATGTAATGTGGAGGTCATGGAAATGGGGAATCAGAAAGACATTGTTTTATATTTCTCATTTCTCACTTTTGAAGTGTATGGCTTTAAGTCAATCATAATATATCTGAAACTCGGAGTTCCCAATGTGGTTCAGTGGAAGCCAGTCTGACTATATCCATGAGGCCACAGGTTCGATCCTGGCCTTGCTCAGTGAGTTATGATCCGGCATTGCCATGAGCTGTGGTGTAGGTCACAGATGTGGCTGAGATCTGTCATTGCTAGGGTGTAGGCCAGAAGCTATAGCTCCAATTTGACCCCTAGCCTGGGAAACTCCATACGTCACAGGTGCAGCCCTCAAAGACAAAAAACCTCCATAAAAACCAAAACAATACAACTGAAACTCAGTTTTTGTACACATGCCTTGAATATAATATATCATTTATTTAAATTACTAATGCCCCAAAAGGGAATTTAGGGTTAATAAATGCAAACTATTGCCTTTGGAATGGATAAGCAATGAGATCCTGCTGTACAGCCCTGGGAATTATTACCTAGTCACTTGTAATGGAGCATGATAATGTGAGAAAAAATAATGTACACGTGTATGTGTGACGGGTCATCTTGCTGCACAGTAGAAAATTGATAGAACACTGTAAACCAGCTATAATGGAAAAAAGAAAAATCATTATAAATTAAAAAATAAGGTAATTTAATTTAGAAGGCCAATTTAAATATTAAATTAGATTATATTTAATGCTTTCAAGGCCTAAAACTATATATTTACTATTTAAAACTTTTAACTCCTTATACTTCAGTTGTTCCACAGTTAGTAATAACACCTCTGGATACAGAAAAGAGAAGAAATAATGAAATAATATCTGTGAAAACGAAAGTCAATATAGATCCACAATGTGTCCTTGGATCTCTCTTTACATACAATAAAAGTCTGAAGTTTCAATGGCAATAAGAGGTCATGTGTGAGCATAAGGGAGGTGTCCGGTATGTAAATCCTTAAAGAGAGGGTTTTAAATTAGAATTTTGAGCAATAAGGCACAATATCAGACAAAATGGAATTTTTATTTATTAATTGCAAAATTAAAAGTCCTCAAGTAGAATTTCCTTGGAATTTATAATAATGAACAAGGTTGAAACTCTATATGCTTATCATTCGGGTTTAACTATCACAGTAGAATATGGAAAAGAGAAAATGTAAAGGAAGAAATGTTCTCCCATGCAACTTCCTATCTCCCTAATTCAGATGAAAAGTAAAAGATGACAACCACCTTTCTTGCAAAATACAAACTGAAAGCAATGTTGATTTAGCTCTTACTAGCAGAATCCCAAATTTTTTTCTCCTAATAATTTATAATTAGCAGAAGTTTTTGAGAGTTAAACTATAAACTAGTGTGGAACGAGTCAAAAAAAATACACAAGGCTACTAGAAATTGTTTCTTTGGTCTTTAAAATTTAAATTGGAGTATAACCTGTTATAATATATCTATATATCTATATTAAAATATCTAAAAAATGGAAAAGCAATGAAATCCTGCTGCATAGCACAGTGAACTATATCCAATCACCTATGATAGAACTGATGGAAGATAATATGAGAAGAAGAATGTGGATATATGTATATATACATATATACACAAATGTATGACTGGGTACAGCAGAAATTGACATAACATTGTAAATTAACTATACCATATTAATTTTTTAAAATTAAAAACATCTGTGATAGATATTTAGAAAATGGAAAATCACAATCACATATATTTGTGGTATATACTGACAACTTCCAAGGATGAAGAAGTTCTGATGCAAAGCTTGAACCCTGCTGGTTCCAAATAGATCTCTTTTACAGAGAAATGAATACCAAGCTACATTAGGCAGTTGAAAATAAAATGACCAATTTGTCTTTTCTTTCAAAAAAAAATGCAGTGTAGCATGTTGCATAAAAGCACTGATTGCTGAACCTTATTACTTGAAATCAAATCCTCACTCATCCAATTTACCAGCTATTTTAGTAAAAATCACTTAACCTCTCTGACTTTTAGTTTCCTCATCTGTGAAATGAGGTTACCAGCTATAGCTTCCTCAAAGGATTGCTAGGAGAGTTAAATTATATAATTCAGGTAAAGCATTTAAGATTGTTTTATGTGTAATTGTGCTTACATATTAAACCTAATTTGACTTGCCCATAAAATTTATGGAG
Source organism: Phacochoerus africanus (assembly GCF_016906955.1). Taxonomy (NCBI): domain Eukaryota; kingdom Metazoa; phylum Chordata; class Mammalia; order Artiodactyla; family Suidae; genus Phacochoerus; species Phacochoerus africanus. The sequence goes on along the minus strand of NC_062556.1, from coordinate 36,541,256 downwards.
GGAAAGCTGAGCTTAGTCTTAGCACATTCCTCTGTTATTTTTTTAATTACTCAATGAATGTATTACATTTATAGTTGTACAATGATCATCACAATCCAATTTTATAGGATTTCCATCCCCCAACCCCAGCGCAGCCCCCACCCTGCAAACTGTCTCCTTTGGAAACCATAAGTATTTCATAGTCTGTGAGTCAATATCTGTTCTGCAAAGAAGTTCATTTTGTCCTTTTATCAGATTCCACATGTCAGTGATAGCATTTAATGTTGGTGTCTCATGGTCTTATTCTTAATGCCACTTGAAATTTCTCACTCTTAAGGAAATATTCCCTTTTATGTTTGCTTAACTAACATGAATCCATCCCTCACAGACATATTCACAGTCTGGGACAAATTGTTGGCCAAAGAAGTTTATTAGTCCTTAAACTAGGGGCTAATTTTAGACTGTGCTGAGCTGAACAATGTAATGCAGTATTCTGGAAGACCAGCCAGAATTCTCGGTAAAGTTCTCTTTAACTTCAAGATTTGTTTGAACTACATTAGGTTACCTGAGTTCCGTTCCCAAATACTTAGTCACAGAGAAATAGGAAATTGATACTTATATCAGTTTTCTTAATGTTTACATGGAGAATGTCCAGAAATAACTTCTTCAGAGTGGGAAGTGAACATGATAAATATTCAATTCCAAAAGATGTCTGACAACATAAGAATGTTTCTTTTATTGTGCCTGGTTTCAATCTTTGCTTCATCTCTCTTCCCAGATTAATTACTTACTTAAAATTTTTTTCAGTGACTTTGGAAGTTTTAATAAGTGAACCAGACAAAAAATTTTCTCTGAAACTGTAATCTAAGGATAAGAAATATCATTATTACAAAAAAAATTAATTTGTATTGATTTGAAAATTGACAACAATCATTTCTTTTGATTTTTTTAGCCACTTGAAACTGGACTTATATTTAATAACATTATTAATTTGTGTATGCATCACTCACATCTCTGTCTCTATTTTTCTCTCCATTATCAACATACTTAGTTGAAATAGTTACAGAAAAAGAAAAAAACAATGTTAGTGCAGATTCATTACTGTTTAGTAAAAGTTACACTCACTTCTAAAATATACTAAAAATAGAAAACTTCTTAGGTTTCAAGAGGACCAAGGACTTCAGAATCTGGGAAATCACCATCTAAAAAATTATAACATATTATTTTCTTTACTTTTTTCAACATTGTCCTTTTCTTCTGTTTGCCTTGAGATAGAGAAAAAAGTTATTCTTATTTGATAATAAATTTGGCATTACTATATAACTAATAATTACTAATAAGAAAGAACAATACACTTTTTAGGAAAAAAATAATTTTGTCTGAGAGTTATGCAAAGAATGATACAGGGAATTCATATTAGTCATTCACAATATTTACAGGCTGAACCCATGTCACACATTCAAAACAAGTTAGAAAATACATGAATGGGTAAATATATAATCCAAATTGAACTTTATATATTCTAAGAGATTAATCATATTTTAATGAAAGCATTTATTAATTTCTCATTTATTTTTTCTATTCATTAAATCCTTCAGGAAATAGTGGTTCTATGTCAATTATATTTCACAAGCTGGGTATATACAGATGAGTAAACCATGGCCTCTATCTTAAAAGGTTCAGATTCTAATAGGAAAAAAAAAACATATAATAACTAGGTCAGTGGCAAATGCAATTATAGAAATTTGTATGTATACAAAATTGTCTCAAAAGAGTAAAAGATCAGTTATTTCTTAGGTGAGATTTAACAGGTTATTAGAGGACTGAATGCTGTTTTTATCAAGCTGAGATATATGTTTTAGTTTTTTTAATACTTCTCAAGCAAAATATGTCCATAGTTCCCCTACTAATCTTTCACACAAACGATGGCATGTTCTTTCTTTCAGCTTACTGTTTTTCTGCTCACTCCCGCAATTTACCCTTTTCTCAGTGCTAATTTTTTTCACAATAATAGCTTCCTTCACTGCTATAGCAATTCCAAAATGTTTATCTCCACAAGACTACATTCAAAAGAAATATGCAGTCTGATGCCCTCTGAAGAATGAATTGTTTTCTTTCTCAGGAGTATCCAGCAAAGGTGTCCTCATGTGACATTTTTATGATTTGATTTTTTCTGAAATAATCAATTTTATAAGTGAAATACCATGCAGTTATTGGCCAGGCCTGGGTACACAGTGAATGTGATTAGCTTGTTTGGGGTAACATAAACATAGTTCTTTTCAATAGCTGTGTGTGGAACCATACTCCACACAGACATGGAGTGTTGGAAGCAACATTGGAAAAACGGACATAATATCCACCACAGAGGTCAATTAGGTTAAATCCAGTGTACTCTACTGCTCAATGGTAACCAATGAGGCCCATGGTGATTTTAGTGAGCATAGTTTCTGTGTAGTTGGACCCTTAGGACAAAAAGAATGTAAGAGATTAGACATAATTATTTCACAAAGCTTAGATAAAAGAAGAGAGAAAAGACAATAAAAATACATGGGGTGCTTCAGGTTAATAGATGCAGACTATTGCCTTTGGAATGGATTAACAATGAGATCCTGCTGTGTAGCACTGGGAAGTATGTCTGGTCACTTATGATGGGGAATAATAATGTGAGAAAAAAAAGTGTGTGTAACTGAGTCACCATGCTATACAGTAGAAAATTGAGAGAACACTGTAAACCAGATATAATGGAAAAAATAAAAATCATCACACAAAAGATAAAAAAAATAGATAACTAACAAGGATCTACTATGTAGCACAGGGAAACATAATCATCTGTAATAATCTATGCGGGGAAAAAAGAATGGATGTAAGTATATTTATAATGGATTCATTTTGCTGTACATCTGAAAATAATATAACATTGTAAGTCCAATATTTTTATATACCCCAATATTTTTTTAAAATTGAAAAAAAAGACATGGAACATCAAATACATGCTTTACAAAATTAATGGAAGAGAAAGATTTTGTTAGGTGAATAAATAAAGAGAAAGTTTCCATCGTGTGATATTATTTTTATAAACAAGGAAAAGTATAATGTTGATATGAAATAGCAACAAATGGACCAGAATGTTTCATTCTTCTATGAAAACATTTGTATTGTTGATGTCCCAAAATGTTTTGTCTACATTCTCTTCTAGGAATTTTATTGTGTCTTACGTTATGTTTAAGTCTTTAAGCCATTTTGAGTCTATCTTTGTGCATAGTGTGAGGGTGTGTTTTAGTTTCATTGATTTACATGCAGCAGTCCAGCTTTCTCATCACCACCTACTAAAGATACTGTCTTTTTTACACTTTATATTCTTGCCTACTTTGTTGAAGATTAATTGACCATAGGTGTCTAGGTTCTCTATTCTATTCCATTTGTCTCTATTCCTCTATGATCCAAACCATTATTTGACAAGAGTATCTTTTTTATTGTGTATTTTAAAAAATATCTATAATCTTTAATTCTGACTTAAGGTACATTCATTTGATATATGCAAAAAAAACCTTCTGAATAATTTCTACTCTTTTCAGGACCTTTCCTTGTACAAAATTATTCCTTTGACCAAAATTTTTAAAGGATGGAGAAATATCAAGATAAAGTCAATACTAAGGAGATTATTTCATTTTTTCATGAATTCCTCTATGCCAAGGAATGTAAAAGATAGTGACAGGCAACCTAGATAAGGCCCATCCTCAAAGGAAACTTATTTCATTTAATGATGATTTTGTTTCTGAGAATATTCACTTAATATAAATGGACTGTCTTCATACTAAAGTGTCTGCTGTTAGATTGGCCTTTATGAAAGTTTATGAAGGCCTGTGAAAAAAAGATTATGCATTTGCAAGTTATTAATCACTGTAAAATTACTTATTAATGGATTTAAACATTTTAGTATATAAAATATGCATATGTGTTTTATAGATGCATACACACATATTTTCTGTTTCAGGAAGTAGGCCTAGTTAATGTTGTGGAGGTGATGGAGTTTAACTCAATACTTCATTTATGATTTCATGTTGTTAAAATAATTTTAGGCAACTGACAGTGATTTTTTTTTCTATCATTATCAGTCAAGTGCATGAAACAAACATTAATGAGTGTAATTAGATGTAAAATATACATACTCTAATAATCAGCCTTATGATTTTTAAGGTCCAAATGAAACAAAGAAGGTAAATAAACTTGCACTCTAACCACCCTTTGGATCAGAGAAGTGTTCTGTAGGAAAGATAAATGTGCAAGTGAGGCAGGCCTCATTAGTTTGCCATCTGCCATGGTGGGTGAATACTAGTGTTGTCAATGTGAAATTCATTGAATGGTAAAATCATAATTAAAAATCATAAATAAATTTATAGTAAAAATTCCTAGGAAAAAACTTCTAAATGATAAGAATTCTATGTGCCTTTGAAAAGTTGAGATGAGGAAATATATGTAAGTGCATATACATGTGTATGTATATATATATGAAATTATACATATATGCAAGGAAACTATAGATGTTAATCTCAGCATGTCTTATCCATCATGAATTAGTAGTTCATGAATTAATACTTCAACAATTTTCTAGAAAAAAAATACTATTTCTATAGGGCCTAGGAAATCAAAAATGCAGAAAACAAAGCAAATGATTGTTGGCAATATTGTTATGATAGTTATATTTAACATTGAACAGATATATTTAGAAATAAAAGGCATGGTGAAATGTAATATATCAAATAATTCACATAGTATTTTTCAAAACAATAATTTATTTGGAATAATTTTATTTTGCTGCTTTTGTTATGTTAACAATTTAATATGTCCATATGAATGTGCATTCTTATAGGATTTAAAAGAAACCAATTTTAAGACACAGTAAAGAGCTTGGATGAGTCAGAAATTTATTTTTTTCTCTGTACTCTTCAAAGAGGACTCACATTCCAATGGATTATACATAAAATGCCACTTAATTATTACACTTAATTTTTATAATTATGAAAAGGCTTGCTGGAGTTCCCATTGTGGCTCAGCAGAAATGAACCTGATTAGTATCCATGAGGATGTGGGTTCAAACCATGGCCTTGCTCAGTGGATTAGAGATCCAGCATTGTTTTGAGCTGTGGTGTAGGTTACAGATGTGGCTCTGAAACTATAATACTGTGGCTATGGTGTAGGCCAGCAGCTGCAGCTCCAATTCGACCCCTAGCCTGGGAACCTCCATAAGTAAGAGGTGCAGCCCTTAAAAAAAAAAAAAAAAAAAGACTTGCTACAGCTAGTAGTAATCAAATATGTGTTTATACATTAGCAATACAGTAGCAATACAAAAATAAATTTATGAAAATACTTTTATACATAAAATATCAGAATTAATAAAACAGGAGTAAATTTAATAAAACTATGTGGCTTATATACTGCAAAGTATAAAACATTATTTAAAAAAAAATCTGAACTGGGAATCTCCATATGCCACAGAAGTGGCCCTAGAAAAGGCAAAAAGACAAAAGAAAAATATCAGAAGACCAAAATAAATGGAACAACCTCTTACAGTCTTGGAGATCAGAATATTTAATATTACGGAGATGGCATTTATCCCAAAATGATATACAGATTCAACAAAATTCCTATAAAATTCTCCACTTGAATTTTTTTAACTGAAAAGCTGATCCAAAAATTCACAGGAAAATGTATATAGACCTAGAGTAGCCAAATCAATTCTTTTTAAAAAAAGGACAAAGTTGGAGGGCTTACACTTCCTAATTTCAAAGGTAATCCACAAAATCTGGACGGTGTGGTACTGACATAAGGCTAAACCTATAAATCAATGGAATAAAATTTAGAGTCCATTAATTAACTCTCATAGCCAATAGATTAATTAATAATCTATTGAAAATTATAATATTAATAATCTATTGATATGAATCTGTGAATAAAATTGAGTCCATTAACTTACCCTCATAGTCAATAGATATTTTTAACAAGATTACCAAGACAAGTTGATAGTGCAATAATACTTTTTCAACAAGTGATGCTGGGAAACTGGATATTCACATGCAAGAAAATTAAGTTGGAACACTTGTTCATGCCATACATAAAAATTAACTCAAAAAGAATCATACACATAAATTTTAGAGTAATATAATAATTCTCCCCCCAAAAAAATCTAGGAGTTGGGCATATGGTAAATATGACAACAAAGCCCAAGTGACAAAACTATGTTAACTGGACTTCCACAAAATTAAAAAACAAATCTTTCAAAGACCATCTCAAGACAATGAAAAGACAACTCACTAATGGAAAGAAATATTTGCAAATCATGTTTCTGATAAGACTGGTAAGAGACATGTATCTAAAATAATAAAGAATGGAGTTCCTGTTGTGGAGCAGTGGTTAACGAATCTGACTAGGAACCATGAGGTTGCGGGTTTGATCCCTGGCCTTGCTCAGTGGGTTAAGGATCTGGCGTTGCTATGAGCTGTGGTGTGGGTCACAGACGCGGCTTGAATCCTGCGTTGCTATGGCTATGGTGTAGGCCGGTGGCTACAGCTCCAATTCGACCCCTAGCCTGGGAACCTCCATATGTCACAGCAGTGGCCCAAGAAAAGATGAAAAGACAAAAAAAAAATTTAAAAATAAATAAATAAAATAATAAAGAAATCTTACAAAAAACAAATAATTCAATTTAAATATGGGAAAACTCTTAATAAATATTCTAAAGAAGATGTACAAACGGACAACAAATTAATTAAAAGAAATCCAATTTAATTAGCCTTCTGGAATATGTAAGTCAGAATCATAATTTGATACCACTTCTGGAAGATTTTGAATAACATAATAAAAACCATTCTTGCCCCAAGTGTAAAGAAATTGAAACCCCCATAGATATTGCTGATAGGAATTAGAAATTGTGTAGCAGCTTTTTGTACAAACTTTTTTTTAAGTTTTATTGAGATATAACTGAAAAATTATATATATTTGTCATAGAACATTATCATGTAATATTCATTGATCACCACAGTCAAACTAATTAGCTTTCATTACCTAATATACTTCTTTTTTCTTTGCATCCTTCCACTCCTCTCCCCTCTTCAATTTTATGTTTGTTCTCTGTATCTTTAAGCCTGTTTTAGTATGATTTTTTGTTTTGTTTTAAATTCCACTTATAGGAGTTCCTGTCATGGCTCAGTGGTTAATGAACCTGACTGGCATCCATGAGGATGCAGGTTTGATGCCTGGCCTGGAACAGTGGGTTAAGGATCCGGCATTACTGTGAGCTGTGGTGTAGGTTGCAGATGTGGCTCGGATCCTGCTTTCCTGTGGCCCTGCTGTAGCCTGGCAGCTATAGCTCTGATTGGACCCCTAGCCTGGGAACTACCATGTGTCATAGGTGTGGCCCTAAAAAGACAGAAACACAAAATAAAATAAAATAAAATAGGAAAATAAAATAAAATAAAAATTCAACGTATAAGTGAGATTATACCCTATTTGTCTATATATGTTTGTTTTATTTCACTTAGCGTAATACACTAAGGTCCATCCATGTTTTCATTAATAGCAAAATTTTATTCTCTTTAATGGCTGAGTAATATTCTGTTGTGCGTGTATATATTTATCCATTATCAATTGGTGGTCTTAAAGGTTGCTTCTATATCTTGACTCATAAATAATAATGCTAAAATGAACATAGGTGTACATATATATATTTTAAAATTAGGTGTTTTGTTTTCTTTGGAAAAACACACAGAAGTGGATTTGCTGGATCATGAGGAAGTTCTATTTTTTTTTTCATTTTATGAAAAACTTCCAGAATATTTTCCATGTTAGCTGTGCTAATTTATATTCCCATCTCTAGTGTACAAGGGTTCATTTTTCCTGCATCCTCACCAACGCCTGTTACCTTTTGTCTTTTTGATGGTCAAATTTTGTTGTGGTTATGATTTTCATCTCTCTGACAATTGGTGATGTGGAGCATACTTTCATGTGTCTGTTGGCCATTTGCATACCTTCTTTGGAAAAATGTCTATTCAGGTCCTCATTTTCTTCTTTTTCTTTTTTTTTTTTTTTTTTGTGCTTTTTAGGGCTACAACCATAGCATATGGAAGTTCCCAGATCAGGGGTTGAATCAGAGATGCTGCAGCTGGCCTACACTACAGCCACAGCAATGCAAAATCCAAGCTATGTCTGCAACCTACACAACTCACCACAATGCTGGATTCTTAACCCACTAAGTGAGGGTGGGGATAGAATCCACATCCTCTTGGATAATTTCTCCTGAGGCACAACAGAAACTCCCTAGGTCCTCATTTTCTGTTTTGGTTGTTTGCTTTTTCTGATGTTGATTTGTAGGAGTTCTTTGTATATTGTAAATAATAACTCCTTATCAGATATATCATTTGCAAATAATCTTATGCCATTCAGAAGGTAGCCTTTTCATTTTGTTGATAATTTCCTCTGCTGTGTAAATTTTTTAGGTTGATTTACACCTATTTGATTATTTTTGCTATTGTTTCTCTTAGTCAAGGAGGCAGATTCAAAAAATATTACTAAGACTAATGTCAAAAATATACAGCCTATGTTTTCTTCTGAAATTTATGGCTTCAGGTCTTACTTACAGTTAAGGCTTAAGTCCATTTGAGTGTTTTTATGCCTATGCTATAAAGTAGTTGTTTTATTCTTTTCATGTAGCTGTCCAGCTTTCCCAACAGAATTTATTGAAGTGGCTGTCATTTTCCTATTATATATTCTTGCTTCCTTTGTCATGAATTAATTGAACATATAAATGTGGGTTTATTGGGAGGCTTCCTATTTTGTTCATTGCTCTATATATCTTATTAGTTTTGTTGCTTAGCTTTCACATGCCTGTATTTTTTGTCCTTTTTTTTATATTTGAATTATAGACTCAAACTTCCGTGATCAGAAAAGATGCTCAATATCATTTCATTCTTAAATTTGTTGAGTTGTTTTGTGGCCTAGATAGTGCTTTATCCTGGAGAATGTTTCATGTGTATTTGAAAATCTGTCTATTCTTCTGCTTTGGGATGGCGTGATTTATGATAGTTAGATAGGTAGATAGATGATAGATTAGATATGTAATATTCAGTTGATCAATTGATTATATTTTATGTAAGGCCAGAATTTCCTTAATTATTTTCTGTCTAAATAATCTGCCCATTGTACAAGTAGGGTATTAAATACCTTACAATTATTATGTACCCTACTGTAAATTTCTCCATTTATATTTGTTAATATGTACCTTATGTATTTAATTGGTCTGATGTTGGATTCATATATATTTATGATTGTTATGTCTTCTTGTTGAATTAATCCCTTAAACATTATGTAATGTCCTTCTTTGTCTCTTGCTACAATCTTTGTTTTAAAATCTGTTTTGTCTAAATATTGATACCCCAGATTTCTTTTCATTTACATTTTTAGGAAATGCATTCCTCTCTCCCTCAATTTTAGATACTGTATATTTCTAGATGTGAAATGAATTCCTTGAAGGCTGTGTATATATAGGGGTCTATTGAATCCATTTAGTCACACTATGCCTGTTGATTGGATCATTTAGTCCACTAGTATTTAAAGTAATTATTGAGAGGTTTGCATTTATTTCCATTAAGAAAAGGTTTTCTGGAGTTCTTGTGGCTCAGTGGATTAAGGACTTGATGCTACCTCTGTGAGGATGCAGGTGATCCCTGACCATGTTTATTGGATAAGGATCCAGTGTTGCTTCAAACTGCAGTGTAGGTCACAGATGTGGCTCAGATCTCGTGTTTCCATGGCTATGGCATAGGCTCTGTTTCAGACCCTATCCCTGGAACTTCCATTTGCTGCAGATATACTCATCAAAAGAAAAATGCATGTTTTCTGGGTATTTTTGTAGTTGTTTTTCGCTCTCTTTGCTCTTTGCTCTATTCACATGTGATTTGATGATTATATTTAGTGATATGTTTGGATGTCATCCTCTTTGTATATATGCCTACTATAGATTTTTGGTTTGTGATTTCCATGAAATTCCACAGCCATATATAATTATTTAAAATTGATCTCAATATCTAAGGCATTATAAAAATTCTGAATTTTATCCACCTCCAATGTTTAATTTTTTTTTGTCTTTTTAGGGCTGCACCCATGGCATATGAGTTCCCCGGCTAGGGGTCAAATCAGAGCTGTAGCTGCTGACCTCTACCACAACCACAACAATGCCAGATCTGACCTGTGCCTGTGACCTACACCACAGTTCATGGCAATGCACTATCCTTAACCCACTGAGCAAGGCCAGGGATTGAATCCATGTCCTCATGGTCACTAGTCAGATTCATTTCTGCTGAGCCATGATGGGAACTCCTAATTTTTTTTGTTTGCTTGTTTTTTTCCTCTTTTTTAAAACTGCACCTGCAGCATGTGGAAATTCCAAGGCCAGGGTCTAACCCACACTGCACTTGAAAGCTGCACCACAACTATGGCAACATTGGATCCTTAATGCACTGAACCCCATGAAAACTTCCTACCAATTTTTAGTGTGTTGACATATTTTACATCTTTCGTTCTGTGTATTCTTTGTCTTCTCATCGTGAGTATAGAAGATTTTAATACTGTTGTCTATTTTAACCTTTCTGAAATCTATAAGCTCCTATACTATGTGTTTGCCTTTATTAATGAGATTTTTTTCCTTAAACAGTTACTTCTGAGGAACTGTTTCTAAGCTCATATAAATATACTTTGACTTGAGAAAGGATGGTTAGTGTGAAGCGAGAAAAGGAAGATGAGATACTGTAAGTATATACAGAGTTCTAGTGACCAACCATTAACATGTTTTAAGGAAGGATTGAAGTTTAAATTACCTAATTTTCATAGTGAAAGTCTGAAAGCATATGTACACACACTATCTTTGAGAAATCTTTGTACATTTTGTAATTTGGAACCTTGTTTCCTATGAAATAGCATATGGAAAGAAAAAGGAAGTAAGCAGAGGAATGTCCTTAAAGAACTCCAAAATTTGAAAAAATTACAAAATGACATAAACTTTCAAAGGAGATAAAGAGAAATTAGTCATATAGAAATAAAATAAAGTAGAAATTAGATAAAGTACCATGGATGTCTAGAAATACAATGCTTCATAAAAGATGGAGAGGTATGCAACATCCAATGCTACTACTGACTTTAAGAGCTGGAGTAAAGTATATCCATTAGATTTAAGAGCATTGAAGTTTTATGTGATTTTAGTAAGATCAGGCTTACTTTCAGTTTGGAAAGGGCTGAAAAGTTAGTAGGATAAATAGTTATAGAAAACTCTTTTGAATATCTAAGGTAATAAATATCTGCGGATAGTATAGGTCTAAGCTTACAACTACAGTCTGATCTCCTAAAGTGTATGTTTCTTCAATGTACTTTGACTATTAGCCTATTGATAAAAATGGAATAATATGCATATAGTGCATGACTTAAATTGATTCATATGCACTTTTCCCAGGATTACTATTTTGCCGTTGTTATGGTTGATTTTTCTCCTCGAATCAAAAGATTTTTTGTAAAATTTGTTTTTTCTTTTTAGATTTTCTAAGATTTGTAAAAGATTTTTACAAATACATACCAATCTTAAAAAAAAAGACAAAAAAATGCATGAAACTGGCATTTATATTCTAAGTTTGATTTAGTAGCTTTAAGACCACCTAAGTTTCCACCACATTAATCTCTCTGGTGTATTGGATTATGAATATATATTATTTTTCCTATATGCATGTGTAAGTTTAAGTTGATAGGTTAAATTTTTAATTTTATTTTAACTTGTCTTTACATAAGAAGCTAGTGTATTCACTAATCATTTTTAAAGAGAGAAGAAATAGCTGTCTTTTTATCAAGGTTGCAAAGACTCACTGATTGGGATGCTTGGTGCATATGCTAGTGGAGATTGTAATTTTTGCTGCTGTTTTATTAGCATTGTATTGTTTTGTTACTAAGGCCAAAAGTATAAAGTGGTTCAATACTAAACCTAATTTTCCTATCAACCTTGCTATTTTTGACAGTTGATTATGCATATTTTTTTCAAGAATGTAAAGCAATATCTGTACACAGATGGTCTGACAGCAAAAAGCTAATAATTATTTATGTAATTATCATAAACCCATCATTATTCTAAGTAATTACATAAAATACCTTATTTAGTCTTCATGACAATCATAGTAGGTGAGAAAACTGAGGAAGAAAGATACTGTTTTCTCGTAATATTATAAATAAACCTGATTTTTTAAAGACCAACACTCATTGTAGTTTCCATTTCTATGATTTTTTTTTCAAGCTGTCTTCCATACCTGTAATATTTCCTACCTTCCATTGCCTAATATCCCCTAATATATTAAAATTCAGTTTGAATATCTGGAAGTCTTCTAAGGGAACTCCTCTATTATTTCCTACAACTGGTTAAGCTAATTAAATATATGTTTCAAAAATTACTAAATAATGATTTTTATGATTTTTGTTTTTCAGAATTTAGGGTTTTATATACAAATAATAAAAATACAACTGTTGACTGTAAATTTAATATCCTTGGGGCTGTTATATTGTTTTATTATTTTCTTAAATATTGCCATTAAATGTGGTATTTATGTGAAAACTTCAGTCTTTTGATATTTCTAAGACAGCATTTGCAGGAACTTCAATTCCATTTTCAAGGACAAAACCAACCAATTGAAAGCTGAGGAAACAATCAAATGTTACAACACTGAAAAAAGTAATAGAAGACATTGGAACAGTAAACAATGTGCTGTATTGCTAAACTAAATACAATTTAGGAAATTGAAGTAGTGAAATTAAAAACTGCTGAAGTATAAAAAAAGAAATTTCCACAGTCCATCAGACACAAAAAATACAGTAATATTACATGTTTCCATTATGCCATGATCAAAGTAAAAGCCATTCGACCAAAATTTGCAAGAAAGGATAAGGATTTTTTTTTTTCTAAAGCAAAAAATATAAACTTGTGATTAAAAGGCAAGTTAAATTGTAACTAATATTTCTAAAATATGTTTGAAATGAGAAGCTTTCTTTTATTTTTAGAAATGCTTTGAATCCCTAAACCTCTGAAATAAATTTAGAAAAATGTTACTTCTAGCATATTACAGAAATGGTACATGAAATGGAAATAACATTGTTTTTATCATTCAGGATTATTTTTATTTTTTTGTCTTTTTAGGCTCACACCCACAGCATATGGATGTTCCCAGGTCCAGTCAGAGCTGTAGTCACCGGCGTATGCCACAGCAATGCAGGATCCAAGCCACATCTGTAACATACACCACAGCTCAGAGCAACACCAGATCTTTAACCCTCTGAGCAAGTCTAGAGATCAAACCTTCATCCTTATTGATGCTAGTTGGGCTCATTAATCGCTGAGCCACAAGAGGAAGTCCTGGAATCTTAGTTTTGTTTTTATTCTAGGTCTCAATTACTCCTTGACCTTGGGCACCAAGTTGTTGATCTAGATTGTCCCCTTTTGTCATTTGAGAATATTGTTCTGACATTTTCCCATATCAAGGATTAAGTGAGCAGTTGATTTGTAAGTGAAAAACTTTGCACTGTGGTCAGAAATTGCTATTAGCTATCTCAGTTTCATGTAAGCCTCTTCTGCACATTCTGGATACATCATTTTACATCCTTGGATCTAGTATTCAGGTCTTGTTTATATTTTTATTGTGAAAGCAATATCATATTATCTCAAGTTACTCTCTGGCCTCAGTTGAGTTGCCAAGTGGAAAAAAAAATGTGTCTTTCTTATGCTATATGAACAAACCAGATTCAAATGGATTGTGCTGATTCAAAGACACTACTATTATTTATAGTTGGGATATGAGCCTTTATTTATTTTTTATTTGTTATTTTTTTTCTTCTTTTTAGGGCCGTACCTCCATCATATGAAGGTTCCCAGGATAGGGGTTGGATCTGATATGCAGCTGCCAACCTACGCCACAGCCATAGACACCCCAGATACAAGACACATCTGTGACTTAAACCACAGCTTGCAGCAACACTGGGATCCCTAAGATAGGGATCCCACTGAGTGAGCCCTGGGATTGACTCACATCTTTTCACAGACACTATGTCAAGTTTTAACCCACTGAGCCACAATGGGAATGCCGAGCCTTTATGAAAGTAGTATAAATACAATTTTAAATGTCTAGTTGGATAAGTATTCGTATGGATTTTTAAATTTTTAAAATTTCTTCCTTAGTTTAAAAGCTTCCTGGTGGATTTTATTTGAATGATAGAAATGCTGATTTATCTTTTTGTTTTCTACAACATGATTTGTTAACCTCCTGTAATTAACATTCCTTGAATTAATATATTTTCCTTTGTTTATGAAAAAAATTCTTCTGTGTTTTCATAATAGTATATCATTCTACTTACAATAATATTTATATTATCAATGTATGTTTTTCCTAAAAACATTTGCCCACTTTCAAGCTGGAAGAGAATTTACTTCTGAATTTGTGATTTTGACATTCTTGGAGATATTTGTACAACAAACTTTGGATTAAAATTTAAATCTCCAGTCAGAAACAATATTAAACAGAGCATAGAGCATGGCACAATGGTATGAGTAAAGAACATGATAAAAATGTAGTCAAGATACTTAATAAAGTTCATTTTTAAATTTCTTGTGCCTCTTAATATTCACTTTGCTTTTGTCCTGATGCTGATTAAAATAAATATTAATGCACTAAAATTTGTGTCTTGAATTTCCACAAAAACCTTATGTTTAGGTTACTTTTTTTTTCAGTGGGGATTAATTATTGACTAATACAAACTGTCCTATTGAGTTATCACAGATTCTATTTTTTGTGAATAAACTTTTCTAAAAAATACTTAACTATTTAATAATTTTGTTAGAATAAGGAAATAAGGAAGGGGCACATTGAGAAGTTAGTTTGGAAATTTATTATTTATAGGAGAACAAAACTTTTATTGAAAGAAGTTATAACAGAGGCTTATGGCTCTATTTTCAGCAGAAAGAATAAACCACAATAATGATTAAAAATCCAATAAATGCTAATTCTTCAGAATAAGTAAAGCACATTTGCATGTAAAGGATGAGCATGCATGATACCAGAATGATAACATGTAAGACCTGAGCAGTAAATTGAATTTCTATGGTAAAGAATCTTGCATATCATAAAGAAAAATATGCACTTAAATTGTTACAAATATGTGAGTCATTGAACTTACTGAATTTAGCTTTATTAGGCTGATTAATCAAGCAACACTATTTTGTTTGTATTAAAAAAGGGAGTAAAATTAGAGTAGTCATCAAAAGTTTTATTAACATAGGTTGCAGGATAAACACAATTTTTATTAAGAGAGTTGCAACAGGAGTGGAATTGAGAATTTTCAGCTGAAGACATGCAGAAAGAAAAGCTAAAAAATCCTAAATACTTCCTCATTGCAAGAAAAAATGAATCAAATCTCATCCCTAGAGAGAAGCCAGTATTTTTAGAGCAGATACTTGAGTGATTTCACATTAAATCAGACATTTCTCAGAGCACCAGCATCAGTACCAGGTAACTCATTGTCAATACTGAGATAACTGTCATCATCCCTGTTAGATTCTGGACACATGCCCTTGTTTCTCTGCCCAAAATCTGGCCTCTAACACCTGCTGACATTTCTTTTCATGTCTACCATCTCTAAGTTCTAAGTTCTCATTCTGCTTTAGGTCTCAGTACTCCCTGCTCTGAAGCTGCCTGCTGGAATGCAACTGCCTGCTGGTATCACCTGGATTGCCAGATACATCCTGCAATCCACTGACACTTTGTGCTGTACAACTGGCTGGGATCCTCTCATTTCTTGGAATGGAATCACTCCAGTGTAACTAATGTGTTTGATATCCACTTCTTGTATATTTGCTGGCTGTCTCTTGTCAGACCTACCATGATTCATGGTGCTGTTTACGTGCCTTCGGTGGATACCACTGAGGCAGGAATAAAGGGATATAGGAAAGTCGGAGTAAAAGGAGTTAAAAATGACTCTAAGATTCTATTTTTGGACACTGGATAAAACATAGAAATTGAGGGTCAGAATGAAGAGCTGGTTTTAGAGAGTTTTATGGAAAAGGGATTTATAATTTTAAAAGAAAATTTTAAAAACGTTAGATTACTCTGACTTGATTTGTAAAAATTTGTGTATCATTCTCTAAATTGCTTAATATAAGGGTGTCTTTTCATCACACTTATTTTCAGTGCTATTATTTCAATTAAATGACTATTTACTGAAGCAGAAATTTATACATTTATCATTTTAAATTTGAATTTGTTTACTTACGAACTTTTCTACCCCTGCTATAGTAATAATGTGGCTGCTGTGAAGTCATTTTTCCAATGATGGCAGTTTAATAAGATAACTATTAAATAATTTAAACATAAACAATGACTTTCAAAAATAATCCACTTCCTTTTGGTATACAGTAAATAACTGATCTACCAATCAGTGTTTCCTATTTATAAATGTAGGTGATTATTTTAATGAATTGCTTTTAGGGATATCACAGTTCAAAATAGTTCAATTCACTATGTTTTACAGAACTTATCCTCATAATGCAGAAGACTTAATTGATCCACTTAAAACCTTCCCATACAGTGACAATAATTAACTTTCTATTTAAAAAATTTTAAATGACTAAAGCAATAATTTTGTATAATGTACATGAAAGTTTTCCAAAATAGTATTAAAATGTCTCTATTGTAATGGTAAGTCTGAGTTAAACAAAAGATGTAATCATTTCAGAAAATATATCTGACCACCATAAAATATTATAAATTATGATATTTTCCTCTAATAAATATTTGTTAAAGTTATTAAAAGCTTAGATAAAAATGACTGGATTTATTCTGCTATATATTGTTATAGATCTATTCCACTTCGTGCATTTGAAAACTGCATTCAAGCAGCCTCAAATCCAGATAACTATTTTCTCCCAAAGCATAATGATTCACAGAAAAGTAATTTTAGACTCAATTTTCTTAGCATAAAATACAGAAAAAAATGATCATGCTCTCTGTAAATTGTAATTTTGCAAATTTCAGACAAGCCTCTTTGAAAAGTTTTCTTTAAACCGTAGTTAAAATTTGACTCTAACTCCTCCATCTGGGCTTATATGTCTAAAGTGCAACTAAACTATAGAACCCCTCACATCTCTTCTTAATACAGGTAATTGTTAATAATGTAAACAGTAATGTTAAGAATAATTAAAAAACAATCCTGAAAGGATGTTGCACGTTGACATACATAGAAATATTTAGAATGACTAGTATGTATTTGCAATGGCTGCTCAGAGCATGGAACAACAATTAAATTGGCTTAGAAGATATTTGTCTTACTGTAATAAAAATGTCATAATGTGGAGTTCCCGTCGTGGCGCAGTGGTTAACGAATCCGACTGTGGAACCATGAGGTTGCGGGTTCCGTCCCTGCCCTTGCTCAGTGGGTTAACGATCCGGCGTTGCCGTGGGCTGTGGTGTGGGTTGCAGACGCGGCTCGGATCCAGCGTTGCTGTGGCTCTGGCGTAGGCCGGTGGCTACAGCTCCGATTCGACCCCTAGCCTGGGAACCTCCATATGCCTCGGGAGCGGCCCAAGAAATAGCAACAACAACAACAACAACAAAAAAGACAAAAGACAAAAAAAAATGTCATAATGTGATTTGCTAGTTCTCAGTCTCACATAAATTGCTTTTGCTTTAATTGTGATAATTTTATTTAAGTATATATAGCATCTTCTATGTAAAAGAAGCAATTTATTTAGATTTCAAAGATTTTCCTATAATATATGATTGAAAAACATATGATCTAATAATTGAAAGATCTAATAACTGAAATATAGTGTTCTGTTGTAGTGGTAATGACCATTAATAGTTGTGATTTTTCAGAGGGAGAAGACCACTCTATCTGAAGTGATGAGGAAGTTCTCAGAGAAAGGGTAAGTTTGAAATAAATAGAAAATACTTATTGGAGAGACCATCACATAAAAAGAAGTATTTCTCTTTTTTTAATGTTCTTTTAAAAAATGAAGTATAGTTGATTATGACATTGTGTTAGTTTCAGGGGTATAGCAAAGTTATATATATAACTGAATATACATATACATATTTTCAGCTTATTTTCTTTTATAGATTGTTAGAAAATATTAAATATGGTTCCCTCTGATATACAGTAGGCCCTTGTTTGTTATCTATTTTATATATAGTAATGTGTATATGTTAATTACAAACTTCTAATTTGTCCTTCCACCACCTCTCCCCTCTGGTATTCATAAGTTTATTTTCTATATCTGTGGGTCTTTTATGTTTTGTATTTAAGTTCAGTTATATCTTTTTTTTTGATTTCTCATATAAATACTTCTCTTCCTTTTAGAAAAGAGGCATATTTCTTATTTTTTTAAATAATTATCACCTGATTTAGGTTGAGGCCTTAAGGACAGGTGGACTTTCTTCTGTCAGAGGAAATGTGAAGGACCATAACAGTAGGCAAGTCTTTGAGAACTAAAGCCTAAGGATATAAAGCCATTTGCTAAGTCTTCTGCTGAATTTTTATCATAAATAATAAATTTTTACCTATTCATTAAAATTTATTAACTTTTCTTGAAGATAGTTTCTACAAGAAAGATGTTTCCAACCAATAAAATCCATCACAAGGGATCAAAATACCTCCTCTGAAAAGTTTTCTACCTCAGAAAAAACTCTAATGGCATTCTGCTTCCAAAAAAAAAAAAAAAGACACCCAAAAAACTGCCTACTGATCAAAGATAAGGTATCATCTAGCCTTGGTTACATGATACACAGCAATTTTGAAATGGAGCTTTTCACATTACTATTTAATAAAATATCAAGTACATAACAAATTTCATGGAGGTAATTTAAACTAGAACAATAACAGAAATGGACCATTTGATATTGTCTGTCATAGATATGTACCTCACTATTTAGAAAAGTTTTGTTTTTGGTTCTGTTTTGTTTTATTTTGTGTTATTGTCTACCTCAAATATAAAAGTTAAAAATACCTTACACACTGCAAGAAAATAAATAACATGGTAACTTATGATCTGATGTATTTTTAATGCAGTCAATTCTAAAATATTATTTTACCTTACCCCAGAAATAAACTTATTCAAACTTTATTCTATTTTTTTATCTTTATGATTTATTTCAAGGATCCTGATGTCACTACTGTAAATTTTTAAACCAATTTTGACCAAAAGCAATACAATTTCCTAGTCTATATGAGCCAGAGTTATTAGAGTACTGATAGAATTTTGTAGTTCTACAAACTTATCATGTAGCTAAGCAATTATTCAATAAAAGGTAATTTTCTGCTGCATATTAACTAAAGTTTATTTAGCAAAAGAAAATCACTAAGTAAATTTTTTAAATTGTAGGTTTAGTGTATCAGGAAAAAAAAGAAAAATAAATGTTCATGTAAATGTGTTTGTCTCTGTGTATGAAAAACTGATTCTGCAAATCAATCTCCCTTATATTCTCAAATCTTTTCTCTCCACATATTTCCATTCTAACTTTTTAAGTTTAAATCCTAAATTCTCTTGCTTGAAAAAAAAAGTTTCTCTACTGTTTCCAACTTATTTTTTCACATTTGAATCTGGTCTAAGACAGAATAAGCAAAATCTTCTAGGGTTGTTTTGCACCGAGCCATCACAATTTTAAGTAACAGCAGATATTTGGAAGATTGATTCTCAAGATAAAATTTGCTGAATTAGCTAACTTAAGATAAATTGGTAATTTTACAACTAATAGCATACCTTAAAATGATACCCCAAAGAAAATATCATCCTATGCAGCTCTTTTTATGTAAGAAAATCAACCCACTAATGTGGCTTAATGTTGCTGCCTATAGAATTGAGGGATTTTTTTTTTTATTATTCTTTTTTTTTGTTTTGTTTTTATGGCCACACCTGAGACACATGGAAGTTTCTGGGATGGAGGGTGAATGGAAGCTGCTACTGAGGCCTACACCACAGCCATGGCAACAATCGATCCAAGCCACAGCTGAAACCTATGCTGCAGCTTGCTGCAATGCTGGGTCCTTAACCCAGTGAGTGAGGCCAGGGAATGAACATGCATCCTCACAGACACTATGTTGGGTCCTTAACCCACTGAGCCACAATGGAAACTTCAAGCGTTTTTTTGTTTGTTTTTGTTTTTTAATTTTATATTTCTATTTTGAAATTGTATAATTGAAAAGTGATAATGTTGTCTAGCAACCACATGAGACAACTGAGTCATGAGACAATATTTCAAAATGTCAAAAACATTTTTCATGGCATAACCTGGGTTAAAATATAGGTATCCTCACCATCAAGACTGATGTTCTCTCACTACATCAATAAATGAAATTATGGCTACTCAGCCTTTTTATACAACATATCACATAGCTAATGTATCAAAACTGTTTTAGTTTCAGGCCATTTAAAATAATTAATATAATTTATAAATTATGAAGCAAAGTATAAAAGTATGCTATTAATAAATTAGTATTGTTTAAGGGGCTGAATTGTGGTTATCTTTATCATACCAATAGAAAACCAAAGCAATGTAATTATCAAATATCATTCAGTTTAAAGATGATCACATGTATTGTATTTGCTTGATTCACTTGTTAACTCACAGAATGAAGCTGACATCTTGACTTTTCTATCCAGCACAAAATACTTCCTTGTTCCTTCTGAAAATAACCCTAAATTTATTCAGATATCCACCTCGTCAATAACCCTAAATTTATTCAGATATCCACCTCGTCCTCATGCAGGTATGTAAGAGAAATTAACTTCAGGAGTGCTTATTTTGGTCTAAGAGTAATTTCATCTCAATTCTAGTTAGTATATCAGCTATATGCATGTTACCTCAGAGGAATGTTCCTCTGTAAAATACTCCATTGAGTCCTTGAAAAAGCTATAAGAATAGACTTCTTCTTTTCCTCTTTTGATCATTACCTTAATTTATATGATGTGTGGAAATGTTAATATTCTGAAGATGAATATGAGGACAATAATTATGAAAAGTCATGAAGAAAATACCTGAATTTAATAATTGGTGAATGAAACAATGGACCCAATATGTTGCTTTACTTTTGAACTTCTTAAAATTAATGGTTTTTACTATTTAATCCATGGTAAATTCTGATTCATATTACTTGCAGTCAAATAGTATGACTAATAATATATTGGATTAAATTATAAAAAATATTTGCACTATGGTCCTGGTTTCTCAACTTAATAGATGTATGATTTCACTTGAAAATAATATAAAATTTTTAACATTTAGTTTTCAAAAAAGAATTATTTTGACAACTAGCTGATATATATGAATGTATTTCAACATAGCAAAGTTGTACGCACTGAGGACTAGTAACAGTAATAGATCCATGAGTAACATGAGAAATATTTACATGAATAATAATAATAATATTTGGATTTATGGGCATTTGCATTCCTGGAAAATCTGCCTCCAGCCAGGATACCTAGCTTTATCTTTTGTTACTAGTTGAAAAAAAAATCTTATGAACAAATTCAGTCTTGCCACTGCCTGTAAATAAACAATTATTAAAATTATATTATTCTCTTGGAATGGAACAATCTCAAATCTACACTATACCTACATAAATCATAACTGACTCAGATAATTATAACGCTATGAATATTCCATTGACTACCATGCCCCACCCAAAGTAATTACTCTCTCAAATGATCATATATTATAAATAACACACTTGGTCTTCATTATTTATTTTCTCATAATATTGCATTTACATTGTTAAATCATTACACTTAATATCTCAATGCATTTTACTAAATTGCCATCTGTTTATCTGCTGCTTTACATTTTAAAGCTGCAAAACTTGAAATATTGACTTTATTAATTTTAATATATAAATTACATATGTACTTTATAATCATTTTTGCTTATTTAAATTATTATTTTTGGAAAGTTTCTCAACTTCAGTACCTTTAAAATATCTATCAAAAACTTAAATATTCTGCTCCTTTGAGTGGTGATCCATTTTACATATTTTTTATTGTATCTATTTTTACCCAATGTTTGCATCTTTATAAATACTTTTATTTCCAACTTTATTTTGAATTCAATGGGTATAAATCCTATATGTTGTATCTTTTGCAAATCCTGTCTCCTCATTCTGAATTTTATAGAAAGATTATTTTCTGAAATACCCTATATGATAAAACTGAGAAATTAAAAATCTCTCTGCAAATTAGAATTGCTGATGAAATTAGAAGTGAATTCATAGGTCTTATAGATGATAAAAAATGATAAAGATAGCATTTAGACTATGAATGAATTTTTATTAGTAACAATGGATACTGTATCTCATTTGTTAATATTATCCCCTCTATTGGTGCAATGTAAATTTTCTTTCATGTGTATATCATATGAGGTAAGTCACATATTTTTCCCCTCAGTTTTGGTCATTCATATGCATATAAGGAATACATTTTTGGTGGTATGATTCTGAGATTTTGATTTTATTATCTGGGTACCCCCAAAGTCTTTGATAACAAAATCACTTAGTCAGTGAAGAAGGTGTTTCTCAGATTCTCTCACAAAAATTCAGGAATTTAAATATTTTATGTCAAGCATTATAAGATACCCCTTTTATCCAAGATACCCCTTTTATCCAAGTCCTACCTGCCTTTTTCCCTTCTCTGATATGAATGTGGCACTGTCCTAAATTTCAGGATTACTTTATTTCAGCTTGTTCCTGGAAGAATAAGAATTTTTTTTTTTTATCTTGGTACGTATTTTTCTTTTTCTTTTTTTTTCCAGTTTTCCTCTTAGCAACTAAAGAATTGCCATGAAACATATCTTAACAATTACTATAGCAAAAAAACAAAAGAAAATGAATAAAACCAAAAAAATTTCTGTGCTCAGAGACAAACCTGTTATATACAAATAAGGGAAATTAAGGAGAATAAGACTATGTATGTTCTCAAATGATCTTAATTGTGAAAAAATGTAAAAAATTAAATAGTTCAAGGAATTAAATAGGTACTTATCCATTGATTTAGAGAAATAAGATGAAAGTGTATCAAAAGAGATGAATTGCTTAAGAGGGCTTCTGAGAATAATGAATAATACAAACGTGTCAGAGTGACCCTATTTCTATAACATATATTGACATAAAAATAATATAATCAATGTGATATCGGTTTATAATAATTCAAGTTTCCTAGTGACCTAGTTTTGTAAATTATTTGACTTGCAAGAGAGAAAAACATTAACATGTCATAAATATAACATCATTTTCTAATTCAAAATAAAATACCAACAACTCTCAATGTGAGGTAAGATTAGTATTGTAAATGGAAAGAAATACACCACTAATATTTATTTCATTGCTATTGATTTTATTTTTTTAACTAGACAAAACTATATGTCAGTAATAACAACAAAGAACAAACTATTGACAGATAATTAAGGTGCAATGCAGCAAGCTCCTTCTCTGAGACTTCCCTGAGGATGAGAAACAGAAGGAAAAAATTAAATATGAAGATATTTTAACTTTTTGGAAGTACATGGAAATTAAGAGATTATGATGAAATCAGTGTGATTTTGTAGGTAAGACAAGGTGGAATTAATTTATGTAGGAGTCTTGTATGATACAGTAAGGTTGGAGCTCCAAATTTTGCAGATTTTATATATTTTTCATTTTTAAATGAACAGATTGCTACATTATGAGGACTCATCTTTCAACATTAAGGAAAATAGAAATTGGGAGTAGTAGATTTCTTTATAGGGATAGGCAAATACTCTATAAATTCTCAAAGATGTAAGTACAATAAGATAGAGATTTTTTAAAATCTTTGTGACTTACAGCATAAAAGTACTCATACACCTAGACAAATATAGCTAAGGAAAAATTCTTATGAAAGTTGCTATATATGATGTGATCTGATATTTTATATCCATTCTATTTTTATGTTTAGTAAATAATGCAAATGTAACCAAATAAAATGAATGATTGCACAGCCAATTATGACCTATAACTCTCATTTAAACTAATACTGAGAAAGTGATGAAGTTTTGAATTTAAATATGGTGGTAGGAAGGAAAATTTCTAAGTGCAATTGACATAGTAATAGTAACTAACATTCATTGAGTACTCATTTGTTCTCAAGTGTATTTCATAAATTATTTCATTCAGCCTTACAAAATCTCCAGGAAATAGTTAAAATATGGATCCCAGTTTTACAGATGAAGAACAAAGCTAGAGAGTAATAAGTAATTTTTTAGGAATTATAAGATGAAATGTTAGAGAAAAAATTGAAATTTAGGTTGCCTTGTTATGTGTTTAAAATTAAATTGTACTACTTCTAAAACAGGTTAAGCAGGCATGGGAGGGAACTAAGAGAAAAGAGAAAAAGAATAATAATAACCAAATAAAGATAAGTCATTTGAATATATTATTTATAGTTAATATTTTAAGAATATATTAACAATATTAAGTACAGTTAAAGTCAACCTTAAATGCACAGTTATAAATTCAGACAATTTGTGTAAATTCAAAGAATGTATAAAAATCTGAATTTCTTCTTACCAAAGTAGATAGTAGTAGAACTAAATGTCTTCTGAGATAATATAACTAAGTATAGTAGCTTTATCTAACAAAATTGTAAGTATGCATATGTGTATATATATATTTTTTAAAGAAGTGCAAACATTATATTGAAAAGGTTAAGGGATAAAATAGCTGGGCAAATGAAATTATTTAAAATCTGTTGTTCTTGGTAAGCTTTCCTTAAAGATTTTAAATGAAGTAGGCATAAGTGTTTTTAACTCAATAATCAATCCTAGGAGGAAACAAAATTACTAACATATAAATTTTGTATGTATGATTACAAAATTTTTAAAATGGATTCTTTGGGAGAAAATACATTTCAACTTATTTTATTTTATTTTATTTTATGCAAAAATGAGTTTATTTCCAGTGTCACCGATCTCTCCTCACCTCCCTGCAACAAAAAAAAATGGTTGTTTTACTGGAGTACTTTTAAGAAGACATTAACTTTAGCATAACAAATTTCAACAATATACCCTTGGATGACATGTCAGCTTATTAAATTACAACATTAATTTAAATTCAGCACTTAGTGTGAATCCTAGTTAGCTACATTACAATCAACAATAATGAAAACATAAAATAATGTAATTTATTGTTGTGAGACATGTTTTCATAACATTTTCTTAGCCTCTTTGCTGAAAACTCCATCTTGTCCTTCCTTACTTTGTCCCGTCTTCCTGCTTGAGAAACAGTCATGGTGATGGTAAATGACTTAAGTTTAAGAACAAAGACCTAAAGGCATGGGTTGTTCACTGGGTCAGCTGAATGAGGACATAATACCTTGGTCTAGGCATGCCAGACCTGTGCAGATTGGCACACCATTTGCATAAGCATGATATGTCCTCTGAAGAATAAGAGAAAGAGGAACCTCCTGGCCCAGTGGTTTATGAGTGGTCGTTAGCAGAATATGCATTAGCAAAGAGAACCAAGGTGCAAACCTAGGCACACAGGGTTGCCACAAATAGGCATGCCATTTTCAGAAGTACAGTGAGGATTCTCTGAAATACTATGCATAGACAGCTAACTCAAATGTTAATAATTCTTAAATGCCTAAAGTTTAGAGAAAGAGTTTAACCATCTACCAGCTAAGTGACTTTTAAAGTAATAAAGGAACTTATAAAATAATAAAAAAAAAGACCTATATCCTGCACCTACAACCCCCTTTTCACTTGGCATAATCCTCAAGAGCACAATAAAAGCAGTGTGGTTTCTTGAGACAGGGCTCTTGGTCCCTGAGACCTTGGGTCCCCCGGTTCCCACCTTTACTTAAGATAAATGTCTCTGTGTCTTGTTTTATGTTAACTAAGTTCCACAGCATCCGTTCTTCAGCCCCATCCTGCTGAGCTGGTCTCAGCAATTTATAATGGTGAATGATGGTAGTATTATCTCACCATGTAAGATTACTCTAAGATCATACCAGATCTTCCTATCATTCCTTAAACTGGCAATGCAAAAACAGTAATATCCTTCAAGGTCCAATTTAAATCTCATGTTTTCCATAAAATATGTTCTGAGTTGTTCAGCCCTTGGACTTTTCTTCCAAATTTTTGTCTGTTTTTATTTATAAAAGTGAGCCATATGCTTTTTGTGTGTGCCCTATAATACTTAACACATATATGATCATAGAGTAAGTACTTTTTGCACTTTTTAAACTACTTACTTTCATAGTTATGATGCAATTCCTTGTGATGTTTATCCATTAGACAAAAGTTTTCAGGGCATTTGAAAATTAGCATCCAAGATGTTCATTTGCATTTCCTACTCACTTGAAAATGGATGGAATCATGATATACTTTTTGAAGATAAAAATAGTTTTTTGAATATAAAATTAAATAGAATATAAATACAAATATATTAATGTAATTTCCCACATAGGCACCTGCTTTCTATTGAATTATCGAGGAGGCTCAAATAATACTCACTACATTGTGTGGAGCAAAGAGGGCATAAAGGTGTCTTTCAAAGGTATTTTTTTCTGGACTAATGCTTTCTCTGCCCTATAATAAGGCATCTGTCTCTAGTGAGTGGAAATATGTATTTATCAGAATTAATAATGCTTTTCTTTGCCCAGGAAAAGATCAGCAATGCTCATTCCCCTATCTTACAATTTGTTTCTTTACCAGTTTTTCTTTCAGGTTAAATCAGCTCTTCTTTCCTGTCTTCTTGCTCTGGTAACGTTTTGTGTCTGAGGTAATTTTGCATATATAAACTCATCCAATATGTTTCTATTTTGTGACATGACATATCCAATTTTCAGTTTATCTGTTGTTATCTCCTCCTTTTTGGAGACACAAGGAGTTTTTTTTCATGGAAATACCTAAATGTGTCTCTCTCTAAAAGTAAAGTAAATGAATTATAAATGTGGTGTTTTTATTTTAGGGTGGTAGATGATGGCAAAGAGTTAAATATCGGGACATACAAAAAAGAAATCTTTTGGCTCCTCTTAAATTTAATCCTGGCTGCAAGTACATGTTTTGGTTTGAAGTATATATTGTCTTGATTATTGTAAATATAATTGCAAATAGAAATAAGAAGTCACTTCTAAAATCTAACATGTCTTAACTTTTCTGTTCTTACAGATTATCTATGTTTCTTTCCTGAAAGAATACATAATTAAGAAATAATTATATATTTGACCCACATCCAGTGTATAAGAAAAGGCTTAACAAAAATATATTTATGTTAAAATTGTAACATGAGAGAATAGTATAAGAAAAAGGTAAGAGTAAGAAATGTGTAAAGATCCAGATGAGATTTTTGTAGACAGCTTATTGCAGCTACAGTTAACTTTAATTCCAATGAACCCCAGGTCCTTAAATGTATTGAAATTCTTCTGACAATTAAGGCCTCCAAGACTGCCAACATCTTCAGAAATATCCAGGCCTAGTTTCAAGGGAACTCTACTGAAAGTGTCTTTCTTGCACTGCTTTTATTAATCCCTACAGGTTTTGAAAAAGGAAGTCATTTCCAATATGAGTTTAACACTTTTAGGTTACCAAAAAGGAAATCTCAAGATAATCAATTCAAGTGCTCAGAGCCCTTGTTACTCTTACTGTGTTACCCCAAGAAAAGTTCCAAAAATTATGTAATTAATTGCTTATAGCACAAAGGTTTTCTCCTGGGTGATTCTGTATTGCCTGACTGTTTTCATTCATTATACTTGCTTAAAATAGATTTAGATAGAATTATATACACATGTTTTATTTGGTATAGGTAAGAAGAATACTATTCTTTCAATTTCAACTTAACCTCAAAATAGAGGAATATTTGAAGTCTATTATAAAGAATATTTTATTAAAATTTATTCCAATAAAATGTAATATGGTAGATATTAAAAGAAGAACCATATTAAAATGCATAGATATTATTATTAATAGAACCATACTGGGCTTTCAAAAAATAGCATCTAGTAAGGACCTCCAGGATTAGTTTTAGGCCCATAGCTATTTAACATATTTATTAACAATCTGGATAGAGTGCTGAGAAGCAGATGATTCAGAATGGAGAGGAAAAGCAAATAATATGGTTGAAGATTTAAGATTTGATAAGACCGAGGGGGATTAAAATAATAAGCAGAGGTACAAAGTCAGGTTTAGCACATGTATTAGTAAAGAGACAAGCAAACATTTTGAATTGGAACTTCAAGCAACCTCACTTTTTGTGCTATAGAAATTTGTAATTAGGTGTTCTAGCTGAACAACATTCAATAATGTAATTAAATTATGGAATTATGTGTATTGTTACTTAAGATGGCATGTGCCAGTGCCAATAACAGGCATTCAGCATTCATATGTAAAATAACGTCAGAATCACTACCAAAAAAAAAATGGACAAAAGGCACATTTTATCATAAAGTGATAAAAAAATCAACAAATGGATATACAACTAGAGACATGAACATAAATCATAAAACCCAACTGCTGGGGCACAGTTCTCTTATTTGCTATAAAGAACATGCTGTCTGGAGCACATATAGAGAACACCCAGAGAGAAGATAAGTCATAAGATAAATCACCTATAAAAATTTAAAGAGTGAAATGAGACTGATAGAATGGCAGATATTATGATGAGTAAAGTGTAATTATTAAAAATGCCTTAATTATTACATATAATTTTCTGAACCATTTACTTTAGTTAAAACAAAGAAATTACAGATAGAATTATTGAAACATTTTAAAATCAATCAAATCCTATGTTTTACATCATGCTAAAGATCCTTGACTCTAGGCTTCAAGAAATATTTGTGTGTTGAGAGTTCCCATCATGGCTTATCGGTAACAAACCCAACTAGTATCCACGAGGCCATGAGTTTGATCCCTAGCCTCATTCGGTGGGTTAAGTATCAAGCATTGCCATGAGGTGCAGTGTAGGTCACAGACATGGCGTGGATCTGTTATGGCTGTGGTGCAGGCTGGCAGCTGGCAGCCTCAACTCTGATTGCACAGTTAGCCTGGGAACTTCCATATGCCATTGGTGCAGCCCTTAAAAAAAGATAAAAAAAAAGTAAAAAAGAAATGTGTTTGTGTATAAGTCTTCAGATAGATTATTTTCCTATTAATTCTTTGATATTTTATTTTCTTTTTTGTTAGCTACTCCTTATGTTGTTCCAGTAAACTCTCTATACTAGTTTTAATTCTGAAATTTCCTTTTAAGAAGCACCCTTAATATATTTAATTTTTATTTTTTTATTATTTGTCAGTAATTGCACATGATATCATTTTGTCAAAGAGATCTAAAAAAGAGAGCAGGGAGATCAGGTCTAGAAAATGAGGACAATTCCTACTAAGTCATAGAAACTCCAGTCTGTACTATTTTCTACATATAAGATGATAGAAACAAAAAAAAAATGCAGACAACTTTCAGAAGGAAAGCATATTGCTGTATAATTATGTGTAACAGAAATAGTTAAAATTGGATAGATGCTAGAAAATGTATAAGTATGCATTGAGAATATTCAAGATTAATTATGCATGAAGAATATTAGACAGTGATTAGGAAGTTAATGTGAGGTAAACATTATTTTAACAAAATGAAGAGGGATATAACTGAATGTAATATAAATAAGAATTGCTAGTCAATAGAAAAGATTGGTAGGTGTGGACATATTAAGGCATTTTTTTTACTAACTTTATTTTTCATGTTTTATATTCACCATCTATAGACAATGAAAAGGAGTAAAAAGTATGGTGCTTTATATCTTTGTTGATTTTAAAATAATAGTTATTTTTTAAAGGACTTCTATAATCAGAATACTCAGCAACATTTAATTGTGTTGTTTAAGAAAAAATTTTAAAAAGTTAACTTGTATACAAGTGGAATATATTGGTACATAGAAAACAAGAGACATAAAGTTGGAACAGAGTTAATGCAAAACTAAGAATGGCTTGGGTATCACTGAGGAGATTCTGTGTCATTTTGGTGATGTGTTTAACTGAGTTAGTGGTATTGAATGATGCTTCTATAGAAAGACTTTCATAACCTGAGGGATGGACAAGTGAAACTTAGTGATTTATCTGTAACTGAAAAATGGGGGGGGGGATGCAAGCATTTCAGTAGAAAATTAATTTAATGGGAAAACTCTACATGAAATATGTGTACAAAGTTATACTGCATTTATTATCTGACAATATGAATAGAGTCACATAGCATTCAGGACAATTTCTGATGTATCACATTCACTCTCCAAAAGATTATCTTATGTAACAATTACAATTTTTATAACTTACTTTCTTGTCCAGAATTTTCTAACATATTTTCTCTCACACTGTGACAATTTCCTCTCCATAAAAACAAGTCCTTTATACTTTTTTCTTTTAGAATGTACCCTTTTCTCCACTTATCACTATTTTTCCTCCTTTTCTGTGTGCTATTTAGAATTAATGAATTCATTAATGATTAGTTGATATTCTACCTATTAACCACCTATTAAATTTGAGATAAACCTCATTATTAAGCACATAAACACTGCATCCTCCACATTATCTGATAAAAATAAATAATTATACTTCTTATAATATCATTCAAATGGAACAAAATATGTTCTCTTCTCATTAAAATCTATTTGTTTTTTTCCCTCCCTAGGAGATTACTTTAGTGACATTTTCATATCTCATATCATTCTTGGTTACTATTCAACCAAACGGGACTTGGCTTTACTATTATTTTTATTGCTTAAGCAAAGATTATAATATTATAGATGTTATTATGCAGTCTAAAAGAAATTTTCTTTTAAAATAGATATGTATATTTTATACATGTGCTTTTAATTTTCAAGAAGATGTTTTGAAAATGTCAAGGCCCTATATAATTATATTGCTATGGCAATTATACTGGATTTCTCAAAATACTAAGGGCTAATAGGAAAATATTATTGAATAGTTTTTGTATATTTTAACATAGTGTCATTACACATTGTTTAAAGTTAAATGTTAGGTTGATAAGACAAATGCATGTTAATTTTTTAGGGGTTTTTTGAAATATAGTAAAAAATGCTAATACAATACCACAAAGTAAACAAAGGGAACAACATTTGTGCTTTAGACACACATTCACTATTTTTATTTTTTATGAAAAACTGACATTTATGCTCATCTTAAGTGCATAAAATTTTTGTAATTTTTTCTGATTAGTAATTTTGATGTGTCAAATTTCTGCAATACTCCATAAACTAAGTAAGACTTTTAAAATACAGTGCCTGGAATTCCTGATGCAGAGGAAAAAAAGATACTTTATTTAGCTTAGCTTTATTAATGTGCATAAAAACATAAATTAAAAAGTAAAACTGAATTTGTCACCCTCTTTTCCCACAAACAATTCAAACCTGAGTTGACTAGCAAAAGAGAGAGGGAACAGTGGCAAAGACATTACTCAACAATGATATTTTTAAATCACTTCCATTTATGTGCCATTAGCAAAAATTTAATAATTTTATTACATAAAATGTAATTTTGAACCACACTTTTAAAAAAGAATTTAGTTGATTTTTCAAATTATAATTAATAGAATTTAAATGTATCATGGATTATGAAATCCTACTGTAATCTATAAAGTAGCACAAGACATTTTCTTGATCATAACTATCAAATTATCACTGTGACACTACATCCAGTGGAAGCTTAATATGTTATATTTCTCAAAAACTGGATAAAACTCAACAAGTGTGGGTAGAGAGAGGGGAAAAATCTTTTTCCCCCCAAGAGTGAAAAACATTTTCAAAGAAAATCTATGCATCCGGTTATATTTCTGATTCTTGCAAAAGTTTAATAATGTAGGACAATGTTTGTAGATATTTGAAATGCAAAATTTCCTCAATTAGACTTACTCCCCAAGGTCATGTATCTTGCAGCTTTGCAAGATGCTGTTTTTGGCACATAGGAACCAGGGCTCTGGTACCAGTGCCTCATTAGCTTCCTCCACAAAGGGATGAATGCCCTTTCAGAAGAATTAAATGAAAAGTCATATAAAACTAGGACAGAAATTGCTGCCATGGATACAAAGTTACCGTTATTGCATAGTGAACAAGTTGTTGTACAAAACTGTAGAACGAGTGAGGTAGGGAGGAATTGCTGCTGCCAAAAGAAAAGTATTCCAAGGGCATAACAGTAAGCATGACCTGGTTTAATTTAGCTCTTTCTCAGTCAAAGTCACCTTCACACTATTAGCAGGAAGATGCTATAACAAAGGAATCTAGGAGGGGGGAGTATATCACAATCATTCTTGAGACAATCAATAGTAATTTTTACAATATTTAAATAGAGACAAAAATCAATACACCATAGTAATATATTCAAGCTCCCATATAACTAAAAGAATGGAAAAAAAATTAAATTCAAACTGTCAGATTTAAAAGATGAAGATAAAAGACCAAAAGTTTTGCCAGCAAAAGGAGAAAGATATATTCAAATAATATGATATCTAATGCAAGCCCTTCTAAAATAAGAAAAGAGGGCAACTTATGCTTACAAAACAAAAGAAAATGAAAAAAATATTGGATGAAGTAATATAAATTTTATAATATATTTTAAACAATGTGTAAGTATGTAAAAATATATTTTAAACAATGTGTAAGTATGTAAAACATTACAACTATTTCAAATTTTTAGATTATGCTTTAAAAATAACTGAGATACCATGTACAGGTAAAAAAATACTGAAAGACTCTATGTTAAAAGAACATTAACAAAATTTACATACTTTTAAAATTGGATATTACATGCATTTGGTGTGACCTTTATGAGATCATCATTTGTAGCATCTGAGCATGTATATTTTCTAAAAACACTAAATCAATAAGAAAATTTGTTTGACAGAGCAGTAGGAAACAGCAGAATGGAAGTAGAAAAGAAATATATCATGGTAATAATGGGATGAAGTGCTTTAAATCATAGGTCAGTAGGGAATTGTATAAAGAGTCTCATACATTTTAAATAG
This sequence comes from Phacochoerus africanus, assembly GCF_016906955.1. Taxonomy (NCBI): domain Eukaryota; kingdom Metazoa; phylum Chordata; class Mammalia; order Artiodactyla; family Suidae; genus Phacochoerus; species Phacochoerus africanus. Next base: position 36,508,190 of record NC_062556.1, on the reverse strand, counting down.
TTTTTCATCTGTTTCTGAGAGCCCTATGTTTAAAAAGTGACAACTGAGCTGTTTTGATAAAAAGTATGTGTTCAATAGTCAGTCAATTGTGGAATGGCATTCTAGAGGATATGTGCTCCAGTGCCTGAGATATAAAACAGCATAGTGTTTTAAAGAACAGCAAGTAGTATTTTACACCTGGAATAAAAATTGGGACTGGTTTATTAATAGCATAGAGGATGTCTTAAATTCACCTATAATTGTAATCATCTTCACCTTCTTACACATACCAAATAAACATATTATCTAAGAAAGAATATTTACTCTACAATAACACAAATCCTTGAAGACAACTGTCCAATTAATTTTCAATTATTTGTCTTCTACTAAATAAAAGTTCTAGATTTATGCTGTTCAACATAATAGCTACTAGACATGGGTGGATATTTAAATTAACTAAAGATTCCATTCCTCAGCTGCACTAGCCATAAGAGCTCAATAGTTCATTCAATAGCTAAACATACTAGTGGCTACCAGATCAGATAGTCAGATATGGAGCATTTTCATAATCTCAGAACTTTCTATTTGATGGTGCTCATCCTGAGCACTACTGCTCGGGAGAATAGAGATAGATGGAGTGAGAAATAAAACTAGAAATTTACCTTTGAGTGACATAATGGAGGACATTTCATGGCATACTCAGGCCTTGAAATATTGTCCTCTGTGTTAGGCTTTAAGTTCCCTTCATGGAGATTAAAACTCAAAGCCTCTGTCAAAGACAAGAATTACTAGACCATTTTCATTGTTCCACCCACCTCATTGTAATGTCCCTTTCCCCCACCTTGAGCAACCTGGCTTATTCCTTCCTATACCATATTGGGAAAGGTATATAGCCCACTCCTCACCCCACCTCTAAAGGGACAATAAGAACACTCAGACATAACATCAGAGGACTCTCTGGGGAACTTCCCCATAACCTCTCCCCCATCCAAATAAAGTGTCCTTCCTTCCGGAGACCAAACAGGAGGTCAAATATGCCCCATACAGAGATCAATCAACACTCAGTCTTTACACATGCACAGTGGGCTGGGGTAGAAAGAATCAGTGGGCCTGGGGCAGGAGAAATCAGGCCCTCACTGTAGTCTACACTATAGGGATATAAGAAAAACACAATTTTAAAACATGCAGTCCCTATTCTTAGGACAACCCTATCTCTTTGAGAGTGTACCTTTGTTTAAATAAACTTGCTGTAATGTACCCATCATTCCAATTCTTTGCTGTGGGCAGAGACCAAGGAAACAAGCAACCCTAATATTCAGACAAGAAAACACTCTAAGATTTGAAGTAAGGAAGCACATTGAAAAGATCTGGTTCTGAGAAAACCAAAAGGGAAGCTGTAACTTATTCAACATGTATATGCATTAGTCATTGTGCTAGTATCTGGACCTAATCTTTGGCCACTCCCTTACCCTTACTCTTTGTGATACAAGGATTCAAAACTACTTTCAGGTCCATTTTAATGCCATGATTTCTCAGACCCTTGACATTAAATTTCTGTTTCTCTTCAACACTTAGCAGCCAGCTAATTTTTCTGTCATTAAAAAAGGTTTTGCTTCCATTGGAAAGCTTATATAACCTTCTGTGGAATTAACCATCAATATGTTTCCTTCTCCTTTTGTAGGATGTTCTCTTTTTAGAGTATCCCTCACATTCATTGAATTTATTATTTCTTCCTATTGTAATGCATTACACATGAAAGCATAAACCATGTTTAGATTCTTTACCATTTTATTTTACCACAATTACAAATAATTATACAAATACAAGTGATATAAAATAAAAATGTTTTTAAAAATGAATTAGCCCTAATGTATGGCCATAAGGTAACTATTAGTTTCTCTCATGTTTCGTAAGATCATAAATCTTGAATAGGCTAAGTAATGTATTCAAGTTCATTCAGCTAATAGGTTGGACACGTAAATTTGAAACAACATAGGTTGTATTGAACTCTGGTTATATTGTAAAGAGTGAATTAGACTATGGGTAAAAAATAGACCTTGGGAAGCTAACTTGAGACACTTTGTAATAGTCAGAATATATGATGATAAAAATTTAACTGAGGTAGTGATAGAGAAACAGAGAAGATGGAGTGGTTATAGGAGTATTAGGAACATCATGTCAACATAACTTATTTTACCTTTGTGATAAAGAGGTGGTAGTGTAAAGATAGAAATCAACTATTACTCCTAGATTTTTGCTTGAATGACTCAGGAAATAGAGCTATGATTAATAAATACAGTGATTATAAGACAATGTTTGGAAGAAGTTTAATAGTATTTTTTATTTGTATAGTCTTTGGTACATTCAGATGTAAAAACTTAGAGGCAAAGGATAGAGAGAGAGAAGTGAGAGATTCCAATATATTTTTTTCAATCAGAAAATTGCTAGAAATCTTTGGGTTGTAAGAGCAACTTTGGCCAAAATAAGGTAGTGATAACTTCAAGAGTGCATGAAGTGGGAAGAAAAGATAACAAAGAACAGAACAGATCACACTGGAATTTTGGTATAAGAAGAAAACTTTGATAATCTGTTGTCAGAAATGTAAGAGAAGTGATAGAACAGAGAATTTCAAGGAAAAGAGGTAGTCACAAATGACAGAAAAAGTTCAAGTGCAATAGCTTAAAAATCAATTGAACTTCATTAGCAAATGTTCACCACTGACCACTTTCAAGGATGTGGTAATAGTAGTACAGTAACAGTATAGTTTTTATTATGTAGTGTTCATTTTTGTACATTTTGCAGCATTATAGTGCATTGGTGCATAGTCTAGATACACATGCACACACTCACACAAGAGTGATAAGAAGAGGTGGGAAACGTAAATAGTGTTTAAGGGTAATTTCCCTTCTTTTGTACAATTATATACTTTTACAATTATATACTTTTGTACAATTATATACTTTTCAAATATGAAAGCAATGTTATATTGTGATTCTTTTAAATTTTATTTTATTTTATTTTACTTCTTTAGATCCACACCCATGGCATATGGAGGTTCCCAGGCTATGGATCAATCAGAGCTGTAGCTGCTAGCCTATACCACAGCCACAGCAATGCCAGATCTGAGCTGCATCTGCAACCTATACCACAGCTCATGGTAATGCCAGATTCTTAATCCAATGAGTGAGGCCAGGGATCGAATCTACATCCTCATAGGCCCTAGTCAGATTCATTCCTGCTGTGCCATGATGAGGAATCCTCTTTTAAATTTTATATTTCATTTTGATTTACCACTTTTAAAATATTTTGTATTTTATTCTCTAGTGAAAAATTGAGAATATTAACCCAATTAAAATTTGAAAAAATGAAATAACAAAGAGAAATGTTTTTAAAAATTTAATTTCAGCACAATAAAATGTTTCACCATATTTGTCATTACCTTTTCATCAGAACACAAAAATATATATACACAGATTTTGTCTATCTTCTTCTTGACTCTCTGCAATTCTTTGGACTTGCTCCACTTATAATTAGACAAGATCCTAGCTTTATTCGATGCCTTCCATTGCCACATCCACATTTCTTAAAAAAATAAAATTTTCTTTTCAAAGCTCCTAAATACATAATACTTAACACTTCTTTATGGTTGCCATAACTTTCACATAAATGTCCCTCCACTTCTGCAACATTTGAGGACTATTCAGAGGGGAGAAAATATATAGATCTAGTTCTAGATATATAGATGTAAATATAAATGTATACATACATTATCATATAATTCCTGTTTGGGAGTGCTCTCCAGGCAAATTCAAGAATGCGTCTTACTTCTCTTAAGCCTCTTTTTTCTTCAACATAGATTTAAGAAACTAAGTACTAAACATGCCAAGGAATGTAAATTTGAGACTTATTTGTATAGTGTAGATGACATTAGAATTTAGATCTATTTATTTTTATCTATTGAGAAAAAAACATTGAAAACTGTCATAACGAATTATTTAACTTTTATACACTTATACATAAGTATATTTTTTTCTGTTAAAAATAAGCCAAACTGATTATATATAAATATTTTGTTTTAATGAGAAAAATCTCATCAATAACCTTAATAAGCCTATACTATAACTTTTTTTTGTAATTAATATTTAACGATACAGATCTCTTTGATCCAATGCAGGAAAGGTTTGACACTAGGAAAACTGCAATTACCAAATGCCTTCAGAACAGCAAGTTTTTCACTTTCAATTTTATATTATTTGGAGCAATATCTTAAAATCTCACTGGTGAAAAGTAAACTGCCCCAAATTGATTTCTTAAATTATTAAAATAAAAAATACAATCACATTGTTTTTAGCTTTCCATAGTAGTGGTTGTAGGTAAAAAAAATCTGTGTAAAATTTACTCTTAATACTATTATTTTTGTCTACAAATAAACACAATACTAAAATTTATGCTGTAGTTATTTTCCTTCTGAACCAAAATTAAGCTTATTTTTTAAAAATTAATTTTTACATAGCATAACCTAACCCAAATTGCTCCCTATATATAGGACTTAGCTTATAATTTATTTACTTTGCTAAAAAGAATATAAGGAAAATTATTTGTAGATATGTTGACTCTTATTTACAAAAAGATAACTGATTTAGACAGACGCAGATCAAGATGGTTGAGGAGTAAGCTGTTGTGCTCATCTTCTCCCACAAACACATCTAGGGAGTTCCCTTCATGGCTCAGTTGAAATGAATCTGACTAGGAACCATGAGGTTGTGGATTTGATCCATGGCCTTGCTCAGTGGGTTAAGGATTTGGCATTGCCATGAGCTGTGGAGTAGGTCACAGATGGGGCTTGGATCTAGCATTGGTGTGGCTGTGGAATAGGCTGGCAGCTATAGCTCCAATTTGACCCCTAGTCTGGTAAATTCCATGTGCCACAGGTGTGGCCCTAAAAAAGACAAACACATACACACACACACAAATCTACATGTAAAGCGACTCACACAAACATCTACCAAATGCTGGGAGAAGAACTTATACCTTCAAAAATGGCAAGAAATTCTTGACATAACTGGATAGAACAAAAGAAATAGAGAGAGAAAAGGAATTAGGATGGGACTAGCATTTCTGAAAGGAAGTTGTGAAAGAGAAAAGGAACCCACATCCTGGGAAGTTACCTAAACAACAGGGAGATAAGTGGAGGCAGAGGGACCTCAAAGTCATGCAGAAAAGTGAAACAGCTGGAGAGTGAGAGCCACAAATATCATTGAACCAACACCCTGGACACCATAGCCTAAGATGTTCAGGAAGGGGCTGGGCACTGAGACTTATGCTCCAGAGGTCAGTTCCTGGGGAGAGAACTAGGGTTGACTGTGTGGGGACAACCTAAGAGGCTAAGTAGTTCTATGCCATGGGTGGTAGACCATTGTACTATGGGCTGGGAAGTAGAATTCTATAGCAGAAGGGACATAGGAGAAGAGCTGGGCCCACAGAAGAAGCAAGGCACCATTTTTGGGTAGGGTGAGAAGAGGAGGGGCAGACTGCCATAGGAATCTCCCTGCTCATGTGGGCATTCAGAGGGTGGGGTTCCTCTGGTGCAGGCTATGGGTGGAAAGAAGCCACTTGCTTGGGCTATGAGAGACTGGGTGCTTCTTTTGCAGGCTATGGTTGGCCACGCAACTCTTGCATGGGCTAAGGGCAGTGGGGGACTGTGACATGGTGCCTCTTGTGTGATTTATAGGCAGCAGGGACAGACTACAGCAGTTGTCTCAGAGGCCAGAGGAGGCATGGCCTGTGACCACTGGGGGCCTGCGAATGGGCTCTACCTGTGGCCCCAGTCACCTCAGGAGTCAGCAAAAAAAAGAGGGCACTGCAAACAATCACCACATGTTGTTGCTCTTCCACACTGGGAACAAACATGTGCTTTAGCTGTCACTGCCAGCTTCTCCAGGCAGTACCCAAATGCTTGGTCACTGTTCTTTCCCAATACCCTAAAAATGGAAGCAGCTGGTGCAGTACCTCCTGTGTAAGCTAAGCAAGATGGGGTATTTCTTGTGTGGTCTGTAGGTGGTGGTGGAAAACCACTGCAATTATATGACTCCAGAGGTGGGTATGGCCTGTTGCCACTGGGGATACCTGAACAAGAAGCACTTGCAGCCCCAATCACTTCAGAGGACACAACAGAGGTGGGCATGGTGACAGAATACCATCTATTGTTGCTCTTGCTCCCCTGGGAGCATACCACCCAACTGCTATCAATGCCAAATGCTCTGGGCAGTGTCCAGAAGCTTGATCACTGTCACCTCCCAGGAACCTACAACTAGGAGCAGCTGGCGCAACACATCCTTTGGGGCTAAAGTGAGATGAGGTAATTCTTGCAGGGTCTACAGGTGAGAGCAAACCACCACAGTTATTTCTGACTCCAGAGGTGGGTGTGGCCACCACCATTAGGGGTCAATGAACAGGTACCACTTGTAGCCCCAGTCACCTTAAGGGCACCACAGGAGAGAGCATTGTGTCCAAACACCACCTGTTGTTGCTCTCATAGCCCTAGGAACACACCAGGCCTGCTACTGCCACTGATGAATGCTCTGGGCAGTGTCCTGAAGGTGGATCGCTGTCACCTCCCAGGATTCTGCAACTGGGAGCACCCTGTGCAGCATTTGCTGTGTGGGCTAAGTGAGACAGGGTGCTTCTTAGATGGTCTGCAGGTGAGAGTGGCAAACCATCAGAGTTATCACTGACTCCAGAGGTGGGCATGGCCTGCTAACACTAGAGGTCCCTGAACAGGCACCACTTGCAGATGCAATCACTTTGGAGGATTGAAAACTACCTGTTGTTGCTCTCACTCCACGGCAAACACACACACACAGATGCTGCCACTGCCAAATGCTATGGGCATCTCCTAAACCTTCCTATGCCTCATTACCACCTCCCAGGGCCCTGCAACTAGGAGTAGCCTGTGCCACCTTCCTTCAGGCCCTTGCTGCTATTAAGATCCCAGCAACCAGGCACTGACTACTAGCCCTACCCATTGCCTCCTTCTCCCTGGAAACACACTCAGCACCCTGGGGATAACAACCTACTTGCACCAAAGAAAGAGATAGCAAATATTCAAACTCCCACACCAGTAATAAATGGTAACCCCCCACAAAATACAAAGGGGTGCTCTTGCATAGAAGTATCACTTTAAGACCCAATATGGCTTCCCTAAACTCACAAGAAATGAAAAACATAAGTGAGATGAAGAAGTTCAGAAATCATTCCCAGTGAAAGGAACAGGATTCACATGAAGCATCAAACAATGAAACAGACCTCTGCAGTCTGACAGACATGGGGTTCAAGACAGAGATAGTGAAAATACTGAAGGAATTAAGGCTAAGTATCAAGGAATTAAGACCAGATATGAAGAGTAAAGCAGCTTCCTTTAGAAATGATCTAGAAAATATAAGGAGGAGCCAAGAAAAATTAGAAAATTCATTTGCAGAGATGCAAACTGAGCTAAAGTCACTAAAGAGCAGAATGAATAATGCAGAGGAACAAATTAGTGACTTGGAAGATAGAATAATGGAAATCACCCAATCAGAACAGCACACAGAAAATGAAATGAAAAAACACAAAAGAAATTTAACAGATCTAAAGGATGATATAAAGCATGTCAGTCTATGTATAATAGGAATTTCAGAAGGAGAAGAAAAAGAAAAGGGAATTGAAAAGATATTTGAAGAAAGTATGTCTGAAAACTATTCCAAATCTAAAGGAAACGGATATCAAGATACTGGAATCACAGAGGGCCCCAAACATGTTGAACCCCAAATAGGAATCTTCAATCAAGACATATTATAATAAAAAAGGCCAAAAATAAAGATAAAGAGAGTATTCAAAGGCAGCAAGAGAAAAAAAAAGTGTTAATAATAAGGGAACCCTCATAAAGTATTAAGCTGATTACTCTACAGAAACACTACAGGCCAGAAGAGAGTGGCAAGACATATTCAAAGTTCTGAAAGGAAAAAATTTACAGCCTAGAATTCTCAATCCAGCAAGAATATCATTAAAAATAGAAAGGGAAATAAAGAATTTCTCCAATAAACAAAAGCCAAGAGTAGAGCAATACTAAAACCACTGTAAAAGAAATACTGAAAGGACTTCTCTAAATAAAAAAAGAAGTAAGAAGATATAGGATGGAGGAAACCACAATTGGAAAGCAATCTCTTAAATAAGCCAGCATACAGAAGTAAAAAGAAGAAGAAGAAGAAGAAGAAACTACTTAAAAGTGATGATAAACACAAGGAGCAGCAAAAAGACAAACAAAGATGTTAAAAAAAAAAAAGGACTTCAAAATCATTGTGGGAAGGAAAATAAGAAAATATAGTTTTTTTAAAAAAATAATGTGTTTGAGTCTATAAGACAATCAGGCTAAAGCAAGCAGATACAGGAAAGAGTTAACATACTTTAAAAAAAAAGGGCCAACACAAATCAAAACCAGGTATTATATTCACTAAAACTGAAAAGAAAAGTACCTAAGCATAAAACAAATGGAGACCATACAACCAAAAAAGGGAAAGAAAGGAGAAACATAGAAACAACTGGAAAACAAAGTTTAAAATGGCAAAAAATATATATTTATCAGTGATTAACATAAATGTCACTGGACTGAATGCTCCAATCAAAAGACATGAGTACAGATTGGATACAAAAGCAAAAACCTTCAATCTGCTGTCAATAAGACACTCAACTTAGAGAAAAGGACACATATAGTGAGGGGATGGGAAAAGATATATCATGGCAATGGACAAGACAGGAAAGCAGGAGTTGAAATACTCATATCAGACAAATACACTTTAAAATGAAGTCCATAAAGAAAGACAAAAATGGGCACTATTTAATGGTTAAAGTATCCATTCAAGAAGATGATATTACAGGTATCAATATATATGCCCCTAATATAGGAGCACCCAGATACCTACAAAAAATACTAACATACACTAAAGGAGAAATTGATGGAAATACATTCGTAGTAGGATATTTTAACACCCCACTCACATCAATGGACAGATCCTCTAGACAGAAAATCAATAAGGCATCAGAGATCCTAAAGTATTCAATAGAAAAGTTAGACTTAATCAACATTTTCAGGATATTACATAAAAAAAAATCAGAATGTACATTCTCCTCAAGTGCACATGGAGCATTCTCAGGACTGATCACATACTGGGGCATAAACTAACCTCAACAAATTTAAGATTATGGAAATTATTTCATATATCTTCATGGACACCAATGGCATGAAACTAGATAAAAACTATAGGAAAAGAAATGAGAAAAAATAACTACATGGAGACTAAAAAATATACTACTAAAAAACAGTGGTCAATGGGAAATAAAGAAGAAAATTAAAAACTACCTCAAAATAAATGATAATGAAGACACAACCATTTAAAATCTATGGGATGCCTCAAAATAGTGCTCAGAGCAAAATTCATAGCAATACAGGACTTATTAAAAAAAAAAATTAAAAATCTCAAATCAAAAACTTAACCCCCCACCTGAATGAATTAGATAAAGAAGAACAAAAAAAAACAAAAGTCAGCAGAAGGAAGGAAATTATAAAGATCAGAGAGGAAATCAACATAACAGAGATATAAAAAAAAAGAAAAATCAATAAAAAAAACAAAAGCTGGTTCTTTTAAAAGGCAAATAGTTTGACAAACCTCTGGCAAGACTCACCAAGAAGAGGAGAGAGAAAACCCAAATAAAATAAGAAATGAAAAAGGACAAATCACTATGGATACTGTAGAAATACAGAAAAAAAGTAAGAGATAACTATGAACAATTGTATGCCAACAAATTTGACAACCTAGAAGAAATAGAAAATTTTCTATAGACTTACATCCCACCAAAATTGATCAAGAAGAAATAGATCAACTGTACAGACCAATCACTAGATATGAAATTGAATATGTAAGAAAAACATTCCCTACAAATAAAAATACAGGACCAGATGTTGGTCACAGGATAATTCTACCAAATATACAAAGAGAAACTTATACACATCTTCTTTAAACTTTTGCAAAAGGTTGAAGAAGGAACATTTCCAAAGACATTCTATGACACCAACATCACACTAATAACAAAAACTTACAAAGATACCACCAAAAAAGAAAACCATAGGCCACTATCTTTGATGAATATAGATGCAAAAATTCTCATCAAAATTTTAGCCAACCTAAACCAACAACATATATAAAAGATCATACATCATGACCAAGTGGGATTCACCCCAGGTACACAAGGATGGTTCAACATACAAAAATCAATCAACATCATACAACACATTAACAAAGAAAAGTTAAAGAACACATAATCATCTCAATAGATGCAGAAAAAGCATTGGACAAAGTCCAACATCCTTTAGTGATAAAAACTCTTGCCAAAGTGGGTAGAGAGGGAACATATCTTAGCATAGTGAAAGCCATTTACAAAAAAAAAAATGCAGCAAATATAATACTAAATGGAGGAAAGCTAAAAGCCTTCCCACTAAAATCTGGAACAAGACAAGTATTCCCACTATCACCACTGTTATTCAACATAGTATTGGAAGTCCTAGCCACAGCAATCAGACAAAGAAAAGAAATGAAACGTATCCAGATTGGAAGAGAAGAGGTAATATTGTTACTGTATGCAGATGACATGATACTATATACACATAGAAAACCCTAAGGACTCAACCCCAAAACTACTTGAACTGATCAGCAAATTCAGCAAAGTAGCAGGATAAAAGATTAACATTCGGAAATCAGTTGCATTTCTGTACACTAACAATGAAGTATTACAAGAATACAAATATACAATACCTTTTAAAATTGCAGGTAGAAACAGAAGGGAAGACAAGGTGGTGGAAAAGCAGGGGGACACGCTCGCCCTCTCCCACAAACACAGCAAAAAAAAACATCTACAGGTTAAAAGACTCACACAAAATAGCAATTAATCACTGGCAGAAGAACTTAGACTCCAATAATGGTGAGAATGTCATGACATAACTAGGTGAAACAAGAGAAAATAGGAGAGTGAGAGAAGGGAAATTGGGGCTGGAAGGGTGCTCCCGATAGGGAACTGTCTGTGGAGGAGAAAGGGATCCCACTCCCTGGAAAGTCATCTAATCAATGGAAAGAGCAACTGAATTGGAGGGATCTCCAGATGCTGAGAAGAGTACTTCAGTAGGTCTGAGATTTGAAAAGCCGAGTGAGAGCCAAACACATGATCTGAACTACTGGCACAGTCACCAAAAACTGAGATGTTTGGATGGGGGCTGGGCACTGAGACCTTGGCTCTGGAGGTTAGTCCCCAGGAGTGGGCTGGGGTGGGCAGTGCAGAGACTGCCTGGGGACTAGGACATGGTTGGTCGGGTTAGCAGTGCAGAGACTGCCTGGGGAACTAGAAAGCAGTCAGGTTGGTGGTGCAGAGACTGCCTGGGGTACTAGGAAGTGGTTGGTTGGGTGGGTGGCATGGATACTGCCTGTGAGACTAGGAATCAGAGCATCATGGGTGGAGGGAGCAATATGCTAAGGGCTGGGGAGTGGAAAGCCACAACAGAGGGAACCTGGGAGAAGAGCCAGATCTGCAGGAAAGACAAGGCACCAGTGTTGGGGAGGGGAGAGGAGAAGGGGTGGGGCACCACAGAATACTCCTTGCACCACAGGGATCTCACTTGCCCACCAGCTAGCAGAAAGCAGTGCTTCTCAGTGCATCACCCCTCCCCCTCCCCCGCATGTGCCTGACCTGAGGTTGCCTGCCATTCTGGAGGGCTGTCCTCAACACTTGCAAGAAGCTGACCACTTCTGGGGCTTTCCCTGCCCTGGCCTGCTTGCCCTTGGAGGGGCTACACCCCTGCGGAGCAGTGCTCAGCACCACCAGTCCCCTGGAAACGTCCTGCAGCCCAGAAACGATAGAGCAAGCTCTGCCTGGCCATGCAAAATCTGCTTCCATTGCAGGTGGTCCTGCCAGTTCCGGCTGCCCTAGGGAAGTGTGCCTTGGTTTCCCAGTGGCCTGGCTAGCCGCTCCTGCCCTCAGGGGGTGCTGCCCTCCCATGGAAGAGCTGCCCAGCACCGCCAGCCCCCTGGAAGAGTCCCCCAGCCCAGAAACGCTCCAGCAGGCCACAGGAAATCTGCTTCCATTGAGGGGTGGTCCTGCCAGTTCTGGCTGCCCTAGGGAAGAACCCCTTGGTTTCCCAGTGGCCTGGATAGCCACTCCCATCTTCAGGAGTTGCTGCACTCCCATGGAACAGCTGACAAGCACCGTGAGCCCCCTGGAAGTGTTCTGCAGCCCAGAAACACCAGAGCAAGCTCTGCCTGGCTACGCAAAATCTCCCATTGTGGTACGGACCTCCTAGTCCTGCCTGCCATCAGGAAGTCCTCCTTGCTTCAGAGAGAACTTGCCAGCCCCACCCACCCTCAGGAAAAGCCACACTGCCTCAAAGAAGAGTGACCAACAACACCAGCCCTCAGGAAACATTCCACGGCAGTGACAAGGCAAACACTGCCCAGCCACGGAGAGTACAACTCCACCAGGAAAAAGAAAAAAACAAGCAAGATGGAGAAGCTGAGAAACCATTCCCAGTTAAGCTAACAGGAAAACTCACCTAAAGCAGTCAACAATGAAACAGAACTCTGCAGCCTGACAGACTTGGAGTTCAAGAGGGAGATAGTGAAAATACTGAAGGAATTAAGAGAAGATATAAACAGTAATGCAGACTCCCTCAGAAAGGAACTAGAAAATATAAGGAGGCACCAAGAAAAACTAGAAAATTCATTTGCAGAGATACAAACTAAGCTAAGGGCAGTAAAAATCAGAATGAATAATGCAGAAGAACGAATTAGTGATGTGGAATAAAGAATAATGGAAATCACCCAATCAGGACAGCAGACAGAAAACAAATGAAAAAAAAATATGAAAGCAATATAAGAGACCTATGGGATAATATAAAGCAGGCCAATCTACGCATAATAGGAGTTCCAGAAGGAGTAGAAAAAAATAAGGGGATGGAAAATATATTTGAAGAAATTATCGATGGAAACTTCCCAAATCTAAAGGATACTGAGTTCAATATACAGGAAGCACAAAGGGCCCCAAACAAATTGAACCCAAATAGAACTACACCAAGACATATTATACTAAAAATGGCAAAAGTTAGTGATAAAGAGAGGATCCTAAAGGCAGCAAGAGAAAAACAGAATGTTACCTATAAGGGAACCTCCATAAGGTTATCAGCTGAATTCTGTACAGAAACTCTACAGGCAGGAGGTAATGGCAAGAGATATTTAAAGCACTGAAAGGAAAAAATATGCAACCTAGCAAGAATATCATTTAAAATAGAAGGGGAAATAAAATTTTTTTCCAACAAACAAAAGCTAAAAGAATACAGCAATACAAAACCCAGGCTAAAAGAAATATCGAAAGCACTTCTCCAAACCAAAAAGAAAAAAAGGAAAGAAAGAAAAAGAAAAAAAAAAAAAAGAGGAAGATCGAGGATTGAGGAAACCACAATCAGAGAGCAGTCACTCAAATAAGCCAGCATACAGATTTAATCATAAACATATTTAAAATAAAATAAAATAAAATAAAAAAGAGAAATCAAAATCATAAAATGTGGACAGGGGAAATAAGGAAGTAAGTAGATGCTTCTTAATTTTTTTTCTTTTTTCCCTCTTTTTTTTCTTCTTAATTTTAGTATAGTAATGAAGTTTTGAAACTACAGGACTATCAGGCTAAAACACACAATTATAGGAAGGGGTTAACATACTTAAAAAACAGGACAACCACAAATCAAAACCAAATATTGCATTTGCAAAAAATTAAAAGAAAAACACTCAAGCAAAAAATAATTGGAGACCATCCAACCAAAAAAAGAAAGGAAGAATGGAGAATCATAGAACCAACTGGAACATTAGGTTTAAAATGGCAATAAGTAATAAACTACCAGTTATCACCTTAAATGTTAATGGACTGAATGCTCCAATCAAAAGACACAGAGTGGCTGAGTGGATTAAAAAAGCAAAAACCTTCAACCTGCTGCCTACAAGAAACTCACCTTAGGACAAAGGACACATACAGATTGAAAATGAGGGGGTGGGAAAAGATATTCCAAGCCAATAGACATAACAGGAAAGCAGGAGTTGCAATACTCATATCAGACAAAATAGACTTTAAAACGAAGCCCATAAAGAAAGACAAAGAAGGACACTACTTAATGGTTAAGGGATCCACTGAAGAAGAGGATATTACTATTGTCAGCATATATACCCCAAATATAGGAGCACTCAGATACATACAACAAATATTAACAGACATAAAGGGAGAAATTAATGGGAATACAATCATAGTAGGAGACATTAATAACCCACTCACATCAACGGACAGATCCTCAAGACAGAAAACCAATAAAGCAACAGAGATCCTAAAAGAAACATAGAAAAGTTAGACTTAATTGATATCTTCAGGACACTACATCCAAAAAAATCAGAATAAACATTCTTCTCAAGTGCACATGGAACATTCTCAAGAATCAATCACATTTTGGGAGACAAAGCTAACCTCAATAAATTTAGAAACATAGAAATTATTTCAAGTATCTTCTCTGACCACACTGGTATGAAACAAGAAATCAATGACAGGAAAAGAAATGAGAGAATACATACTACATGGAGACTAAACAACACGCTACTAAAAATCCAATGGGTCAATGAGGAAATCAAGAAGAAAATTAAACAATACCTCGAGACAAATGATCATGAAGGCACAACCTCTCAAAATCTATGGGATGTGCAAAAGCAGTGCTCAGAGATAAATTCATAGCAATATAGGCCTTCCTCAAAAAAGAAGAAAGATCTCAAATTGACATCTTAACCCTCCACCTAAACAAATTAGAAAAGGGAGAACAAAAAAGACCTACAATCAGCAGAAGGAAGGAAGTCATAAAGATCAAGAGGAAATAAAAAAAATAGAGATTCAAAAAACAATAGAGAAAATTAATAAAACCAAGAGCTGGTTCTTTGAAAAGGTAAAGTTGACAAACTCCTGGCCAGATTCACTAAGAAGAGGAGAGAAAGAACCCAAATAAACAAAATTATAAATGAAAAAGGAGAAATCACAACAGATACTGCAGAAATATAAAAAAATAAGAGAATACTATGAACAACTATATGCCAACAAATTTGACAATCTGGAAGAAATGGACAATTTTCTAGAATCTTACAGCCTGCCAAAACTTGATCAAGAATAAACAGACCAACTGAATAGATGAATCACTAGAAATGAAATTGGAGAGGTCATAAAAACACTCCCTACAAATAAAAGACCAGGATCAGATGTCTTCACAGGTGAATTCTACCAAACATAAAAGAGGATCTTGTGCCCATCCTCCTTAAACTTTTTCAAAAGTTTGAAGAAGAAGGAGCACTCCCAAAGACAGTCTATGATGCCACCATCACCCTGATTCCAAAAGAGACAAAGATAACACCAAAAAAGGAAACTATCAGCCAATATCTTTGAGGAATATAGATGCAAAAATTCTCAACAAAATTTTCAGCGGAATCCAACAACATATCAAAAAGATTATACACCATGACCAGGTAGGGTTCATCCCAGGTTCATAAGGATAGTTCAACATAGGCAAATCAATCAACATCATACACCACATTAACAAAAAAAGACAAAAACCATATGATAATCTCAATAGATGCAGAAAAAGCATTTGACAAAGTCCAATATCCATTCCTGATAAAAACTCTCACCAAAGTGGGTATAGAGGGAACATTCCTGAACATAATCAAAGACATTTATGACAAACACACAGCAAATATAATACTCAATGGGGAAAAACTGAAAGCCTTCTCACTCAAATCTGGAAAAGACAGGGATGCCCACTCTCACCACTGCTATTCAACATAGCTTTGGAAGTCCTAGCCACAGCAATTAGACAAACAAAAGAAATAGAAGGCATCCAAATAGGAAGAGAAGAGGTAAAACTGTCATTGTATAAAGATGACATGATACTATACATAGAAAACCCTAAGGACTCAACCCAAAAACTGCTTGAACTGATCAACAAATTCACCAAAGTAGCAGGATATAAGATTACCAGTCAGAAGTCAGTTGCATTTCGGTGTACTAACAATGCAGCATTAGAAAAGGAATACAGAAATACAATACCTTTTACAATTGCACCTCAAAAAATCAAATACCTCAGAATACACCTGACCAAGGAGGTAAAGGACTTATATATGCCAAGAACTATAAAACTTTAATCAAAGAAATCAAAGAAGATGTAAAGAAATGGAAAGATTCCATGTTCGTGGATTGGAAAAATCAATATTGTAAAAATGGCCATACTACCCAAAGCAATCTAGAGATTCAATGAAATCCCTATCAAATTACCCATGACATTGTTCACAGAACTAGAACAAACAATCCAAAATTTATATGGAACCACAAAATACCCAGAGTTGCCAAAACAATACTGAGAAACAAAAACCAAGCAGAGGGAATAATTCTCCCAGACTTCAAGAAATATTGCAAAGCCACAGTTATCAAGACAGTGTGGTACTGGTATTAAAACAGACAGACCAATGGAACAGAATAGAGAACCCAGAAATAAACCCTGACACCTATGGTCAATTACTCTTTGACAAGGGAGGCAAGAACATAATATTGGAAAAAGAAAGTCTATTCAGCAAGAATTTCTGGGAATCATGGACAGCTGCATGCAAAGCAGTGAAATTAGAACACACCCTTACAACATGCACAAAAATAAACCCAAACTGGCTGAAAGATTTAAATATAAGAGAAGACACCATCGAACTCTTGGAAGAGAACACAGGCAAAACACTCTCTGACATCAATGTCATGAATGTATTATCAGGTCAGTATCCCAAGGCGCAGAAATAAGAGCAAAAATAAACCCATGGGACCTAATCAAACTGACAAGCTTTTGCACTGCAAAGGAAACCCAAAAGCAAACAAAAATAAAACTTACAGAATGGGAGAAAATAGCTTCAAAGGATGCAATGGACAAGGGCCTAATCTCTAGAATATACAATCAACTTATATAGTGCAACAGCAAAAAAGCCAATCACCCAATGGAAAAATGGCAAATGACCTGAATAGACTGTTTTCCAAGGAAAATATACAGATGGCCAGCAAACACATGAAAAAATGCTCAACATCATTGATTATAAGAGAAATGCAAATCAAAACCACCATGAAATACCACCTCACCCCAGTCAGAATGGCCATCATTAATAAGTCCACTAATAACAAGTGCTGGAGGGGCTGTGGAGAAAAGGGAACCCTCCTGCACTGTTGGTGGGAATGTAAACTGATACAGCCACTATGGAGAACAGTTTGGAGATACCTTAGAAATCTATACATAGAACTTCAGTATGACCCCGCAATCCCACTCTTGGGCATATGTCTGGACAAAACTCTACTTAAAAGAGACACATGCACCCACATGTTCATTGCAGCCCTATTCACAATAGCCAGGATATGGAAACAACCCAAATGCCCATCGACAGATGATTTGATTCGGAAGATGTGATATATATATACACAATGGAATACTACTCAGCCATAAAAAAGAATGACATAATGCCATTTGCACCACCATGGATGGAACTAGAGAATCGTATACTGAGTGAAATAAGTCAGAAAGAGAAAGATAAATACCATTATGATATCACTTATAGCTGGAATCTAATATATAGCACAAATGAATGTTTCCACAGAAAAGAAAATCATAGATGTGGATTATAGACTTGTGGCTATCTGTGGGAAGATGGAGGGAGTGGGAGGGACTGGGAGCTTGGGGTTATCAGATGCAAACTATTGTTCTTGGAATGGATTTACAATGAGGTCCTGCTGTGTAGCATGAGAACTATGTCTAGATACTTACATTGCAAAACAACAATGGGAGGAAAAAGTATGTATACATGTATGTGTAACTTGGTCCCCATGCTGTACAGAGGAAAAAAAAAAAAAAAACAAGATATAGAAAGAAACCAGTCACCAAAGGAAAAAAAATAAAAATAAATGTCTATTTAATGTATCCTATTAAAGATAACATAATGTTAATTAATTTGAGCTTGGGCAAGTAAAATCACTTAATCAGTAAATTAGTAAATGACTTCTACTTTTAATTTTTTCTTCTCTGTCATGTGTTAAGCATATGATAAATGACCTTTGCAGCAAAGGTGCACCTACAAGCCAATTGGAAATGTAATTTTCATACACACACAGACACACACACACATATATATATATATATATATATATATATATATATATATACATTTTATTGAGCCATTTATTTTACATCTCTATTCAGGTATCTATAATTCTTATAGTAAGAATTGAATGACTAGTGCTTTTTTATTTAGATGTACTGCTATAGCCTAACAATTAAATTATAAAATGAAAATTAGAAATTAATCAGAATGAATTAATCTTTGTCTTAGAATGTATAATTAGTATATAAATATACATAAGTGTATATAAACATAAATGTATATATATGCTTATACACACATCTTATCAATTTTTAAATCAATTATAATCCAACCTCCATCATAATACAAACTAATATGCTAGAGCCCTCTACTGGCTTAAACCTAACACTATGTCTATGTCACTGCAGGCAGTCTGTAATCACATTTATAGTCTTAATAAGGGAGAATAAGAGAATTATAAAGCAAAGAAGTGCAAATAATCACTATAAATATGAAAAAGGTTATATGAAAAATAGATGTAAATTAGACCTGGTGGTGTAATTAATTTTATTTGGGTGCAATAGTAGTTGCCTATATATAGGTGCACTGATCTGTTTGTGTCTTTGTCTGTGTGTCTATGTCTGTGTAATTTTTGAGGCAATATGACTATAATCAAAACTCTATGTCAAATAAGTTTATTTAGTATAAGAAAATGTACCTTTTTACCTTTATCATAGTTAGATTTACCCAAAAGGACATGTAGCAGAATTTAAGAAGGAGTACAACTGGCAATTTATTAAATATATTTATATTTATTTGCATCAAACTATTGATGCATTATTTAATTTTTCATGACTTAGTACTATGATACCTATAATACTTAGAAATTGCCATATGAAATGTGTGGATCATGTGTGTTGCAAATTACAAAACAATATTTTTTTCTGTAATTAAATAGGCTAGAAGAGGCTAAAAATTTAGTGAGTGATTAAAAGCTCATGCAATTGAAATAAATGGTATTTTATACCCACAATATATAAGAAACTTCACTTTATGTGAAAAATTTATTTTAGTCTTTTTAAATTGTTATATTTAACATAAACTATTACATTAGTTTTATGTGTATAACAGTGATTTGATATTTTTATACATTAAGAAATAATCATCAAAAATAAGTGTATTTATCAGCCATCACCATACACTGTGATTACGCTATTATTGATTATAGTCCCTATGCTGTAAATTTCATCCTCATGACATATATTTTATAATTGGAAGAATGTACCTCTTAATTATCTTCACCTATTTTGCCCATCTCTATCCCATTCCTCTCTGAAAACCACATTTGCTCTCTATAATTATGTCTCCTACTGTTTTTTTTCTTATTAATTTTATTATTTTACATTCTGAAAGTAAATACAACCATATCATAAATGTCTTTACTTATCTAACTTACTTACCTTAGCATGATGCCCTCTAGGTCCATCCATATTGTTGCAAATGACAAGATTTATTTTTTTGTGGCTGAGTAATATTCCATCATGTACTTATATAACACCTCTTCTTTATCTTTTCATCTATCAATGGATCTTAATGTTGCCTCCATATCTCCAATATTGTAAATAATATTACAATGAACATAGATATGCCTATATGTTTTCAAATTAGTATTTTCATTTTCTTCAGATAAATACACACAAGTGGAATTGCTGGATAGTATGGTAGTTCTAAATATAGTATTTTAGATACCCTCATATTGGGTTCCATAGAGGCTTCACAAATTTATATCATCAACTGTGCACAGGGTTCACTTTATCCACATCTTTGCCACACTTGCCATTTCTTGACTTTTTGATAATAGCAATTCTGACAGATGTGAGGTGTTATATCGTTGTTATTTGAATTTGCATTTTCCTGATAATTAGTGATATTTTTATATGTCTGTTGACCATTTGTATATCTTGTTTGGAAAAATATTTATTCAGGTCTTCTACACAGTTTTTTTTTATTGGGTTGTTTCTTTCTTTAATGTGAAGTTGTATGAGTTATCTGTATATTTTGAATATTAACTCTTTATATCAGTTGCAAACGGCTTTTCTCATTCAGTGGGATTAATTTTTTGTTAATGATTTGTGATCTAACATGTAACCTCTCCTGAATAATGTCCCATGTCCCCTTGAAAAGAATGTGTATTCTGCTTTAGGATGGAATATTCTATATACATCTATTAAGGTCATCTGATCCATTGTTTCATTTAAGACCAGTGCTTTCTTATTGATTTTTCCGTCTGAATGATCTATCCATTGTTGTAAGTGAAATATAAATTCTCCTATCTTTTTATTGCTCTCTATTTTCCCCTATATTTTTGTTAATATTCACTTTATGTATTTAGGCACTTCTATGTTGGATACATAAATTTTTATATGTTTTATATGCTCTTATCAGATTGACCCCTTTAGCATTATATAATGCACCCCTTTAATTTTGTTATGGTTTTGTTTTAAGGTCTTCTGAAAATTTTTTTCTCATATGAATATAGCTATCCAGCTTTCTTTTCTTTTCACTTTCATGGAATTTTTTCTCTATCCTTTCAGTTTCAATCTGTGTGTCCTTATCTGAAGTAAGTCTCTTGTAGATAGTATGTGTATGTGTATATATATACATATATGTATGTGTATATATATTTTTTTCCATTATTTATAAACTCAGCTGCTTGAAGTCTTTTGATTAGAGCATTTGGTCCCTTTATATTTAAAGTTTTTATTGATAGGTTTGTGTGTGTTTTTCCATTTGTTTCCAATTGTTTTTGTCTTCTTCTCTTGGATCTCTTATGTTTTGATGGATCCCTTAATCTTGATTTTTTGTGTATTCTTTGTAGGTTTTTGGTTTGTGATTATCATAATGTTCATATATATATATAACCACACACACACACACACACACACACACACACACACACACACATCTCTTTTAAACTATTAGTTGCTTAAATTCAAAGACATTTTTAAAATACTACTTTTTTATACCCCTCACATTTTTTTTTGTCTTTTTGCCATTTCTTCGGCCACTCTTGCAGCATATGGAGGTTCCCAGGCTAGGGGTCTAATCGGGGCTGTAGCCACCAGGCGTACGCCAGAGCCACAGCAATGCGGAATCCGAGCCGCGTCTGCCACCTACACCACAGTTTATGGCAACGCCGGATCGTTAACCCACTGAGCAAGGGCAGGGATCAAACCTGCAACCTCATGGTTCCTAGTCAGATTCGTTAACCACTGCACCATGACGGGAACTCCCACATTTTATGTTTTTGATGTCAACTTTTACATCTTTTTATTTTGTTTATCCCTTAAATACTTATTTTAGTTATAGTTAATTGACTCCCTTTTGTTTTTCTTTTAACCTTCACACTAGCTTTTTAAGTAAGGGATAAATTGGCTTTATTATATATTTGCCTTTAACAGTGAGATCTTTTCTCTCATATGTTTTCTCACTTGTCATTAAAAAAGACTTTTTTTTTTTTTTCGCTTAAAGAAGTACCTTTAGCATTTTTTTGTAAGATTAGTTTAGTGGAGATGATTTTCATTGGTTTTCACATACTTGACAAATATTTTATTTTGCCTAACATTGTGAACAATAACTTTGGCAGATAATTTGTTATAGTTTGAAAGTTTTTTTGTTTTTGTTTTTTCTTTTTAGCATTTTAAATATGTCCTGTCACTAGTTTCTGGCCTTCAATGCTTTTGTTGATAAATCAGCTGATTGAATAACGGAGTTTTCCTTGTATGTGGTTAGTTTTTTTTTTTTTTTTCCTTGCTGCTTTTAAGATTCTCTCTTTACTTTTAAATTTTGATGTTTTAATTATAACTTGTCTTGGTATATATCTTTGGGGGTTCATCTTGTTGGGAGTCTCTATACTTCCTAAACCTGCATTTATATTTTCTCAAGTAAATCTGTTCCTTTCTTCACTCTTCTTTTGAGGCCTCTATAATAAGAATTTTAGTATGAAAAAGGTCCCTTAAACTTTCCTCATTTTTTTCCCTTTAGCTTAAGTTCTACTACTCTGTCTTCCACTGATTTGTTCCTCTGTATCATCTAATTTACTGCTGATTTCTTCTAGTGTATTTCTATTTCACTAATTATATTATCAGCTCTAATTAGTTCTTTATTATATTTTCCAAGGGATTGTTCAAGTTCTCACTGAGTTTCTCCATTCTTCTCCAGAATTCTGTATGCATTCTTATGACCATTTATTTGAACTTTTAATTCAGTAAATTAATTATTTCTGTTTGATTAGTTTTTTCCCTGGAGTTGCATTTTGTTCCTTATTTGATATTCTTCTGTCTCCTAATTCTGTTTTAATTTCATTTTGTTTATTTCTATGAATTAAACAAGGCAGCTATCTTCTTGTACTTAAAGGCAAGGCCTTGTGTGGGAGGAACTCTTGTGTAGAGTTTGTGCCTAGTGTCTTTTGTAGGCTTGCTGAAGCTGAAGTTACCACAGGCAAGGGGAAGTTCTGGAGCATGCTGCACTGAGGCCACTTGGTGGGACAATTGGATTTGGAGTGGGACCAGGCCAGGGCAATTTCTGGGTTTAGTACTACGCTGAAACTGGATTGGGTATGGGCCTAGGGTAGTCCCAGGAGATAGGCATACTGTATTCAAGGCTGTCTCAGAGAATGGACTGTGAAGAGTCTTTGGGAAACTCAAACAATGGCTCTCACCAATACCTCTGATCCCAGAGAGGGTTTCAGCACTACTCTGTATTTTTAGCAAGAGCACTAGTGTTAGTGAATGAATTTCCTTCCCATACACTGTAGGTATATTTTAAAGTGCTGTTTTATGCTGGGACTCTGAGCAGGCGAATTTGGGCTTGGGACAGTCATTGATTTCTCCTTAGTTTTGTTATATCAAAGGCGATATTTCCTTCACTATGTATCTCCATATTTCCTACATATTTATATGTGATCCTACATGTTAATAGCTGTTCATTTAGCCCTCAAATCTTATTCAGGAATAATTGCTCTGTACATAGATGGATATTCAGTGTGTTCATCAGAGGAGTTGAGTTTAGTGACTTCCTATGTAAACATCTTGAACACTTCTTTTACTCTTGATTCAAGTGGAGATACTTTTTCCTTTTTCAGTTGTAAAAGTATTAAATCAGTGTATATTTGAGCTTATTTTTTTATAAGTAAAAGATGATAAACACATAAAAACAATATTTAACCACTTGTAATTCTCACATAATGCACATAAAAAATGAGAAAAAATAATTAATTATAATTTCAGTATGCACGGACAAAAACTATTAAGCATTGGTGTAGGTCTTTAGGACATAAAGACAGACAAAATTGTATATACATACATTCAGTATAAAGCTATGATCATGTAAGGTATACTATTTAATATTTTCTATTTTATTGGCTAATATTTGTAAACACCTTGTGGGAAAGTTATTTTTTGTGTCAACTTGACTGAAACAAGGGGTGCCTGATTTAATATTATTTTGAGGTAAGTGTGTCAGGGTATTTCCAGTGGAGGTTAACATTGAATAGGTAGACTCAGGAAAGTAAATTGCCCTCTTCTCTATGGGCAGGGACCAATTACTTTAGGAAGTGAATAACTAAAATAGCAGAAGAAGTAGGAACTTACCCCTTTGTCTTCTTGTTTGTCTGCTTGAGATGACACATTAGTCTGACATCTACACCATTGACTCCTTTGATTCTCAGGCCTTTGGTTATACTATTAGCTTTCCTAGGTCTCCAGAATATATGTATTCCCCTTTCAGTTAAATTTGAAAATAGAAACTGTTTACTGACACTTTACTTTAGTTGGGATCAATTCTTAATAATAAATTTTTTGGTGCATAGTGTCAAATTATCCTCCATGACTACAAGAACATGGTAATAGAAAAATCATTGAGTTTTACGTAAAGCAGTTTCTATGTTATAATTCTTAGAGTCAGAGTCACTGATATGATTCTCTTCTGTCTTTCTGTTAATATCAGAATTATTTCTGAGCTCAACTTGAAACTTATAAAAATAATCCCTTGTATTGAATTTGCCTTAAGCTTTGAACTTCCAAAGTACAAGTTTCTTATGCTCTTTCTGACTGTATTTTGGCTTTTTCCTTATAACACAGAGAGACCATATCTCACTGCTAACATATGTGTCTGGGACCTGACTTATTCCCAGGAACTAACCAGAGGTTGAGGATTGAGTGATACCTGATTCCTTGTGTTATCCATTTAACTGGCTTAAGCCATACATGTAAAGTTTTTCAACAAATGTTTCTGAATACATTAATAAATGTGGGAATGATGGCCTCTGCTTACAGAGATAATTCTGAGATAGTAAAAGACATTGGAATGAAGAGAATAAATTATTTGTATTACAAAACTCAAACCAACATCAAGTGGAATACCAATAGAACATAGGCCATAACAGTAAAGAGATCAAACAGTCTGTATCATTATGAAATAAATGTTTTATTCACAAAATAGACACATGCTTAAACACACAAATGCATGAAGTCCTGCTAAAATATGCTTTACACAAGTAATAAAAATGAAAAGTCCAAATTCTTAGGAGTTGGATATATCCTATGCTAACCCAACACTTCCTGGAATAGAAGAATATTAGGAAGCCCTGAATGCAGAGTATAGGATGGGCTGGCTAGAAGTCAGGAATTTTCATTATCAAAGTGAGCACATACTATGCAGTCTTACTGTGTTCAGAAAAAAAAAAAATAGATGGTTAATATAAACACAGTATAGTAAACCTTATTTTTTTTCTAACATATTTTAATATGAATGAGGCAGGTGTCTGCATGACTAATTGAGGAAAATCATATAAGTAAGATGCTTTATTACTAAGCGACTAAGCTTAAGTTACAAAAAATTTTAAGTTAACATGAACTTTTAGTAGATCTATGTTTAAATTTGCTTCCTAAGTAATTTTTAACTTCATTAAGCCTTTTTTGGTTAACAATGGCTGAAAGATATGCTGCTTATTCAGATTTTCTTCTAATTTCTGACAAATAAAAGACATGAATAATTCAAAGATATCTATCTAGTTTATGCAGATTTTCTAAAGTTACTGGAATATTAGAAGGATAAATATTTTCACTTTATAAATAAAACTGTTCAATTTCAAAGTCCAGAGTATATTAAATTCATTTATTGTAACTATATTTATAAAGAGATATACACACATATTTATAATGAAAATTTCAATATGCAAAAAATGAATAAGACTCAGAAAAAAACAGTTTATATCATTTATCTAATGAAAAATTTATGGAACTATCCTTAAATAGTCTAGAATTACATAAAATTTGGCACAATCTCAGTATTTAAATTAGATTACACATTTATTGTACACTAAATAGATGATAGTGTAATAAACTTGAATGAATAAAAGTTAATTTATTTGTTTTATAATGATCTCAACAAGGAAAACATTAAGTGTGCTTTATCACCCTATTAAACATTAAACTTGCAAAGAATTTGAACATTTAACTGGTGTTTAAGTAATTAACTAGTGAATTGATTGTATATCAATTAATTGTAAACATTAGCATATTAATTAGTATTTATTTTATTATAATTGCCATTATCTAGGAGACTGCTAATTGAAAGAAATACTTTAAAATTTTCTTCTCCAGGAACAGAATTATATCGATAGTCTTATATTTGGGGATATTTATATTGTAAAATAATGGATATATTTTATATAACTCAAGCATTTACAAACTAATATTTAATCCCTTTAACTTATTAATCTTACTTAAGTATAACCATGTGGCTATAAGTTATGTCTCTATTTACTGTTTCTGAAGTAAGATACTTATATTAGCTTGGTTTTTCTAATCTTTAGCTTCCTTTTAAAAAGTGTAGTTTAGTTCAAATAAGAGTAGTATTTTCTTCCCTGCTTTGATCCAACTTGTATACCTTTTCCTCTGATACCAATCAGTTATTGCAATTAATTTTAATATCTATGTTGTCACATATACTGTTCTCAAATATAATATTACTAATCACTGGAGATATAGATAGGTGATAAATGATAGATTGATACATAGATAGACAGACCAATAGATAATATAGATAGATAGATGATGAACAGAAAAAAAGATGATGGATAGAAATGGAGATAACAGATAATGGATATATCTCTATTTCTATATACTAACTATCACTTATATAAAAAACATGAGTGTGAAAATTTTAACAAACTTATAAAATTATCACTTTTGTTCATCTTGTTTGCTTGTTCAGAAGGAAATTTTGAACTTTTGAGTCTTCCTGACTCAAAGCCCTACTCTCTTTCCTCATTCAAATTTTCAATAAAGCATCCTTCTCTTTCAGTGTCTTTTCCAGATTCCATTGGTCATTTTATCCATGAAGTCACTTTTGCTTTGACAATAAAGTCTTAAATACTATGCAGAACAAGAAACCAAACAACACAATCACATATCATAAAGTGACCATCAACAATAATAATAAAAACAGGACTATATTTTTGGAACATTCAAAATATTCAGTCTTTTCCAGGTACCTGGACTAAATGGATCTCTGGCAAATTTTATTTTTAATTGAAGGAAATAGCAGTTGAATTTACAATTATTTGTATTAACATATATTAACATTATTAGCATATTTTAAAAAGAAAGATAGAAAAGAAGGAATTCTAAGGTGGTTCTAAGGTGTTTCCCTGTGTTCCAGTATTTTTCAGAATTTAACTTTCTATTACTTCCAGAACTCATTGAGCTCCTAGATCCAAAATGTATCCTCTTTTTACCTTTCTAAGTTCTCAGTTCTCTTTTTTTGCAATAATCTAGACATTTTAACTGTAATCAGGGAAAAGAATAGACTGTGGTCAGCTTTCCACATTTTGATTTTTATTAGAAGCCTGATGGGCTCTATAATGATCAGTCTCATTAGTGGTTTTATGATATTTGAGATTGTTAATGGAGGGAAATGTAGCTAGTTTACTGATGAGATAGTTTGATTCCCAGAAGTTTAGATAGCATATTTTCCTACTTTAGTAATTGAGTAAATATATAGCAAGTTTACTAAATTTTCTTCATTTCCAAATATTCAGGGTGGTCTCTGGAAATCAATTCAGATTTTTACAAATCTTTTTTGCTTGAATAAGGATGAGTTAATTTTCTACTGCTTACTTAAAAAAACCCAGAGTTACAGTATCTTAGTGAAAAAAAATGGAGCTATATAGTAAGCCAGATCTTAATTTTTATCTTGTATCAAGCACTAATTTTCTGTATTCCTTGATTCATCTACTTAACATCAGTTTTATTATTAGTCCATTACTGTAGAAGGGTGTTATAGGCCCCTATGATTCATTTATTATTTTAATTTCTCCATTTACATTTGTTAATATGTGCTTTATTTATTTAGATACTCATAGTTGGGTGAATATATTTATAATTTTCCTGTCTTCTTGTTGGATTGATCCATTTATCATTATGTAATATTCTTATTTAGTTCTTGTTATTCTTTATTCTAATGTCTATTTTGTCTTAAATTTTTCTCTCAAATCTTTATTTTCATTTCCATTTGCATGGGTATCTTTTCCCATTATCTTTTTGATATTATGTGTTTCTTTAGATCTGAATTGAGTCTCTCATAGGTCTTATTTTAATTCATGCAGCCACTCCATGTCTTTTTTGGAGCATTTTTTCCATTTACATTCAAATTAATTATTGATGGATATGTACTCATTGCAATTTTATTAATTCCATTTTGTTAATTTTTTTCTGATGCCTTTTGTCATTCTTTCTATTCTTTTCAACTTCATTTGTTCTCTTCCCTTTGAGTGGGTAACTGTCTTTAGTATTGTATTTAGATTTCTTTCTCTTTGTGTGTTGGTGGGGTTGGTGGTTACTATCAGGTTCATATATAACAACTTACATATTTATTTGCACAATTATTTTAAGTAAATGATCTCTTAAGTTCAAATACATTTTAACAATCCTACATTTTTAGTTCTCCCACATATTTTGTTTTTAATGAACATTTTAATATTTTTATTTTGTGTATCCCTTAACAACTTATAACCTTATTTGATTATACTAATTTTGTCTTTTAACCTTTATACTATTTTTATACCTAGTTGTTCCACTGTATTTCTAGTTATAGTCATTTTACTTAGAAAAGTCTCTTTAACATTTTTTATCTGGTTTAGTGTTGCTGAACTCTTACCTTTGTTTGTCTGTAAAATCCTTGACTTCTCCTTTAAAGGTAAATAATAACTTTTCAAGGTAGAGTTTTCTTAGTTATAGGTTATTTTCTTTTCTCACTTTAAGTATATCATGCCATTCCCTTCCAGTTTCCAAAAGTTTCTTTTGAAAACTCAGCTGAGAGTTTTATGTAAATTCCTTTTACATAACTGGTTAATTTTTCTCTTGCTGCTTTTAAGATTCACTCTTGGTTTTAAAAATTTTTGCCTTTTTAATTATAATGTGTCCTCTTATTTGGACCTTTCTGTGCTTCCTGGCTTGTAAAACTGATTTTTGTTTGTTTGTTTGTTTTGTTTTGTTTTTTCAGTTTAGGGAAGATTTTGGTTACTATTCATTCCTTCATATAAGTTCCACATTTTTAGTTTTTCTGTTTTGCTTTTGTGATTTCCAATACTCTGTTTTCTAGATCACTGATATATCCCCCAAAACACCTAATCTACTGTCAATTCCTTTTAGTGTATTTATTATTTCAGTTTTTATATTCACCTCTGGTTATAGATATATATGGATATATATACTAACATATATATATATATGACCCCCTTGTTGAATTTCTTACTGTGTTCATCCATTCATTTCTCCACTTCAGTGGGCATCTCTATTACCATTAGCAAACTGTTTATCAGGTCAATTTTTACATACACTTTATTTAGACTTTCTCTTATTTTTTCTCAAAATATTCCTTGGCCCACACATTTGCCTAATTTACTGTATTTATTTCTGTATAATTTTTTTGTTGACTATATCTCCTGATCTTGGAGAAGTAAGGTTACACTGGAGATATCCTACTGGGTGCAGGATGATGCTTTCCTCTGGTAAACATAACTATATATTATAAGTGTGACCCAGATATCGGTTGTATGCACCTTTCTATTTTGACAGGGCCAACAATTGTGTGCACTTGTAAACAGAGTTGGCCCCTAGCTCTATTGGCTGAGAGGCCTTGCCTCATTCAATAATGTGGGCCCATTGGCACTTGGAACTGCTACCTGCACAGCTGTTACTGGCCCACTGGCAAGTAGGGCCATGTCCCCATATGGGTGGCTGTGTGGTCTGATGGTTCATAGCCCCTGGAGACCCACTAATGGAAGGTAATTCTCCAGGGCTCATATACTAAAGTGAGTATTCAGAAATGGCACTTGCTAGTGCTGGTGTCATTGTGGTAAAACAAGCTCTGTAAATTAGCTTGTGCTAGCATCTCAAGTCCCCATTGTCTCAAGACTCCCCACTATGTTCTCCAAGTTGAGCAAATGGTCTGACCCAGGCTCTTTTCAAACTATTACCTCTCTGTTTTGACCCAGAGTTTGTGAAATTTTGGCACATGTTCCTTAAGGTAGATTTTCTATATCTTAAACCCTTTGGCTATTTTGAACATAAGCCATGCTTATTTTCAAAGTAACATGTTCTGGGAGTCTATCTTTAAAGTACAGGACCCCCAGGGCAAGGAGATTATGTAAGGCTTGAAAGTCTCATTCCTTTTGTGATATTTCTTCTCTCTGTGGGTCAGCAAAAAAGGGTTGAGTGTCCTGAATATACCATGTCTCCACTCTTCCTACTTGTCTCATTGTGACTCCTTTGTATCTTTAGTTGTGAAAAAAGCATTTCTGCTAAGTCTTCAGGTTATTACTGTGGAAGTTGTAAGTACTTGTAATATTCATATGTCCACAGGAACTGCCATCTTTGGAAAGTATCAAAATCTTCTAATTAAACACTACATCTAGATCAGAAATTACCTTTTATTAATCATAGTTAATTGGCTTTTGTCTTTCTCTCAAATCAATGATATTTATGTCCTTTTGGGATAAAAAAGAAAACTGCAAGCACATCCTTGAAATGCCTTGAAAAGTACAGATTTCTTTTATTTTAAATAATCTATTTTGGTAAAAGGACAAAAATCCAATAAAACTCTATAATTAACAGAAAGATTAATTTACTAGATATTTTCTCAATCCTTGAATGAGATCTTTTCATGTTGTTGTAGGCAGGCATGTTATATTCTTACCCTTCATAAACCTAGGAAATTAATATTTTGGTACACTGCAACATCTGATATTAATTTGTGTATCATCACACTATTATTACCTAGTGACTTTTTGTGAAGTAATTGTTAATTTCTTACTGCTTATCCAGCAATTAAAGTGTATGGCTTTTAAAGATTTTTATTCAGTTCTTTATCCTCTCTCTCTCCCTGTATATGTATATATCGTGGCTCCTATATATATTTGCTTTTTAGGGACGCACAAGCAGAATGTGGAAGTTCCCAGGCTAGGGGTTGAATAGGAGCTACAGCTGCTTGCCTACAACACAGCCACAGAAACATGGGATCCAAGATGCCTTTGCAAACAATACTGCAGCTCATGGAACACCAGACCCTTACCCCACCGAGTGAGGCCAGGGATAGAACCCACATCCTCATAGTTACTAGACAGGTTTATTACTGATGAGATACAATGGGATCTTCCTCAAAAAATATACTTTTAAAAGGAAATGACTCTCTGAACTTATGATGTCAGAATCTATTTAGATAAGTTTGTCCTCAGGGATCATTAACCCAATAAGCTGGAGTTGTTATGTACATTGGAGTCCATTAGATGCCAGATATGCATAATAACGGCTCAATTCAGCTCTCAAAGAGAAAACACAAATGGTCAGTCTGTTTATTAAAAAAAAAAACAAAAAACAAAAAACAAGTGCCTTGTATATTTGAAGCAAATAACTCAAGGGAGCATGTCAAAAATTATGTACAGTCTTTCAAATTTAAAAATGAGATATTGACTCACCTTTCATAGTACATTCATTTTCCAGTACTACCCCTATATTCTCACATCATCCATCTTATATCTATGTGTACTTTTTAATTTATTTTTATTGTTATTTCCCCAAACTCACTTTTTTTCCCCACAGTACAGCATGGCTACCCAGTTACACATACATGTATACATATTTTTCTTCCCATTGTTGTGTTGCAATGTAAGTATCTAGACATAGTTCTTAGTGCTATGCAGCAGGGTCTCATTGTAAATCCATTCCAAAGGCAATAGTCTGCATCTACTAACCCCAAGCACCCCATCCATACTACTACCTTCCCCTCCCCTGGGCAAACACAAGTCTATTCTCCAAGTCCATGATTTTCTTTTCTGTAGAAAGGTTCATTTGTGCTATACATTAGATACCAGATATGAGTGATATCATATGGTATTTGTCTTTCTCTTTCTGACTTATTTCACTCAGTATGAGATTCTCTAGTTCCATCCATGGTGCTGCAAATGGCATTATGCAATTCTTTTTTTATGGCTGAGCAGTATTCCCTTGTGTATATATACACCACATCTTCCTAATCCAATCATCTGTCAATGGACATTTGGGTTATTTCCATGCCTTGGCTATTGTGAATAGAGCTGCAATGAACATGTGGGTGCATGTATCTTTTTAAAGTAGTTTTGTCTGGCTATAGGCCCAAGAGTGGGTTGCTGGGTCATATGTAGTTCTATATATAGATTTCTATGGTATCTCTAAACTATTCTCCATAGTGACTGTACCAGCTCACCTTCCCAGGGTTCCCATTTCTCTGCACCACTCCAGCACTTGTTATTTGTGGACTTATTAATGATGGCCATTCTGGCTGGTATGAGGTGGTATCTCATGGTAGTTTTGATTTGCATTTCTCTAATAATCAGGGATGTTGAGCATTTTTTCAAGTGTGTGTGGGTCATCTGCATATCTTCCTTGGAGAACAGTCTATTCAGGTCCTTTGCCCATTTCCCATTGGGTTGTTGGCTTTTTTGCTCTTTAGTTGTATAAGTTTCTTGTATATTCTAGAGATTAAGCCCTTGTCGGTTGCATCCTTTGAAATTATTTTCTCCCATTCTGTAAGTTGTCTTTTTGTTTTATTTTTGTTTTCCTTGCTGTGCAAAAGTTTGTCAGTTTGATTAGGTAACCCCAAAAAAGAAAACTATAGTCCAATATCTTTGATGAATATAGATGCAAAAATTCTCAACAAAATTTTACAACATATCCAACAACATATCAAAAAGATCATACTACATGACCAGGTGGGGTTTATCCCAGGTTCACAAGGATGGTTCAACATAAACAAATCAATCAATATCATACACCACATTAAAAAAATAAAAGTCAAAAACTATATGAACATCTCAATAAACACAGAAAAAGCACTTGATGAAGTCCAATATCCATTCATGGTAAAAATTCTTGCCACAGTGGGTATAGAAGGAACATTCCTGAACATAATCAAAGCCATTTATGACAAACCCACAGCAAATATAATACTCAATGGGGAAAAACTGAAAGCCTTCCCACTAAAACCTTGAACAAGACAAGAATGCCCACTCTCACCACTGCTGTTCAACATAGTATTGGAAGTCCTAGCCACAACAATTAGAAAAACAAAAGAAATAAAATGCATCCAAATAGGAAAAAAAGAAATAAAACTGTCACTGTACACAGATGACATGATACTATACTTAGAAAAACCTAAGGACTCAACCCAACAAATTCAGCAAAGTAGAAGAATATAAGATTAACATTCAGAAATCAATCGCATTTTGGTGTACTAACAATGAAACATTAGGAAAGGAATATAGAAATACAATACCCTTTAAAATTGCACCCCAAAAAATCAAATAACTGGGAATATATCTGAACAAGAAGGTAAAGGACTTATATGCTGACAACTATAAAACATTAATATAGGAAATTAAAGAAGATGTAAAGAAATAGAAAGATATTCTATGCTCTTGAGTTGAAAAAATTAGTATTGTAAAAACAGCCATACTACCCAAAGCAATCTACAGTGTCAATGCAATCCCTATCAAATTACCCATGACATTGTTCACAGAACTAGAACAAACAATCCAAAAATTTATATGGAAACATAAAAAAAACAAAATTGCCAAACAAATCCTGAGAATCAAAAACCAAGCAGGGGGAATAACTCTTCCAGACTTCAAGCAATATTGCAAAGCCACAGTTATCAAGACAGTGTGGTACTGGTATCAAAACAGACAGACATATGGAACAGAATATAGAACTCATAAATAAACCCAAACACCTGTTCCTGTCATGGCTCAGTGGTTGGGGAAACCTACTAGCATTCATCTGTGGGTTCAATCCCTGGCCTCGTTTAGTGGGTGAAGGATCCAGCATTGCTATGAACTGCAGTGTGTGTCATAGACACAGCTCAAATCCTGCATTGCTGTTGTTCTTGCATAAGACAGTGGCTACAGTATCCAACCGAATCGTTAGCCTGTGAACCTCCTTATGCAGTGGGTTTGGCCATAAAGAACAAAAAAAAAAGGCCCCCAAAAAGGTAAATTTTCATAAATATTATTTGACTCTGGAATATTAAAGTTAATGAGAGCCAGGAGGCCTACTACATTTCAGCTTTGCATTTCCTTAAAAAATATCAAATGTATGTTTTTATGATTTTATTATTTAAAATAAGTAGTATTCCATAAAATATTCAATTGTTTTTAAAACACAGATTTAGAAGATGGTGAGTTATACTGCTTGATAACTAGACTTAAGTGTAAATGTTACCACAATTTTCCTATGCATAAGTGGAGATAAGAGTGGATAGTGGCTGAATAATTGAAAAGTATAAGATCTTTATTCTTTCAAAAGTAGAAAACATGTATGTATGCAAACATTGGGAAACTAAGAGAAGAAATATGTATTTGAACTATTCTAATCCTAATATTATTCTAATTAAATGCCACTTCCTTTTTTAAGCTTTTTAAAAAATATATTTAATAATTTTAGAACAATTAGTTGATGTTTCAGCAAAATCAATTATGACAAAATGGGCTTTTCTGTTATTGTAGCTGATTTTTATTATGGATATATAAATTTATATTTTATAATATGCAATTTTAAATAATTGTCTTAGTTACTTTTATGTCCAAAATATCTCAGCTTTTTATCTCATTTGAGCCACTTTACACTGGCTCTAGTATTCTGTTGATAAAATTCCATTAGTCTTGTTGAAGTCTCGTCTTGCCTATTTTCTGTTCCTGTCCTAGGATTAGCTATTTTTTTATGTGAAAAACTGTGCTTACAGATCCTTGGGGTGCTGGGGATGCTTGTATCTTTTGGGTTGTTATAGCTCCTAAGTAGATAGAGATGAAAATTACACAATCTTTAGAAAGAGAAATATATATAATATGTTCATGTTGCTATTACAATTAAAATTTGAAGCCATTGGATTTTAATTAACTCTTGATTTTTTACTTCAATCTCTTTTCTCACACTGAAAATTTTGTTTCTTGGCTTAATATAAGCACTCATTTGCTTTATCCTGTTTTACATATATACATATTTTTTCAAATAATCTTTCAATATCATCTCTAAAAATGAGGTGAGTAAATTCAAATCAAATTACTTCTGGTTTTTGTCCTTTGGAAATGTCCAAGTGAGATGGTGTAATCTTTAACCATGGGCATATTCTAACAAACATTCCATCTTCTTCAAAATGCTAGAATACTTATTGCTTTTTAATACCCCTATGGATTATATACATTTTAATCTGTACTTCTTGAACTTAATTACTTTGTTTCAATATTTTGGATTTTTTTAATAGACCACCCCAAACTAAAAATAAAAGTGATAAATGGACAGATCCATGAATTACACTGAATATAAAGTGGTAGGATTTCAGAACTATGTTTCCTCAGTAAAACAGGCAGAGTGTCAATAAGATGGCATTTGAGATGTTAACACTGAGAGAAGTAATTCAGAATTACTTGAGTATTGTCTGACATTCTGCATATGTCTGTTGAATGTTTTCTTATTTAGCTTGTTTTTACCTTTCTTGAATCATATCTGAACTCATGAACATTGAGAAGGTGCATTGAATAAATGCAAATGAGAATATTTTTATAAAAGAGCACATTGCAAAGCTTTAGCTTTTTTGTGCTGAATATGCCAAGTATCACAGGACAATATACGGATAAAAATAGTGAATTCATAAAAAAGAATGATTAGGACATTTTGTATATAGTGTTTAATTATAAGACGCATAATACAGAAAACCATACCTAATTATTTGACAGAACATTTGTGAAATAACTAGTAAACTAAATAAAGAGTGAGAGTTGTAGTAATATCTATGTATTTACTTGTTGATCAAGCTCAAGGTAATGACCTTTTTTGTGAAGTTGAGTAAGGATGTCATGAAGAGCAGTAATGAGTAAGCAAAGAATTTGATATTAGAAGCAAGCCTTAGATGGTTCAACAGATTCAAGAGTTGTTTTGACCTCCGTCCATCAATTTATCAACATAGTTGACATTGAGAAAATTGCATATTGGTGTCTTATTAATAAATTATTGATGAATAAGACCATATGAATAAATATTTTCTTACAGATGAGATATATTTGTTTTGGTAGTACTCTTCATTCTGTGTGTTTATTTCATGGACATAAAATGTCTTGTCTCAAGAATTCAAGGTAAAGCTGACTTTCTTGTTCAGGATTAATTATAAGATGTTAAGGTAAAAATCTTATTAGTGCAACATTACAAAAGTTTCCAGGTAAAGAAATAATCCAAGGAAAATTGCCAATTATCTGGAGATTGAATTATAAAGTTTGGGTGAGTAAAGTGGTTTTTCTGGTCAATGTAAATTATTTTTTCACCTTTCATAATATATCACATAGCAAAAGTGATATCACAAAGGAGGTCATGGAAGACAGCAAGAGTTCTCACAAACATATGAGCGATTTGCTCACCATAGTTATAAATTCCAAAAATTTTGCTTCTCTGAATATGCTGTTATAATCTATAGACAATAGGATTATGACAGCTTTCAAGGCTTTATATTGCTTCCATTTCTTCTGGTATATACATTCCAAGCAAGAAGTTTTACTGGATGTCATCAGAAGGGATTGTCAGTTAAAAAAAAAAAATCTGTAGAGTTCATTGGATAATTTCAGCCAATATTTTCTCCACAAAAAAAGTATCCTTTTTAGCTGAAACTATTCCTATATGTTGTCCACACTTCCAAGACCAGGAAAAGATCATAAACACAAGGGAAAAATATTCTTTGAAAAGAAGAACTAGATTTGAAAAAGTCAATACCTATCAAATCATCCATGACATTTTTCACAGAAGTAGAGCAAACAATTCAAAAATTATTTGTA
Source organism: Phacochoerus africanus (assembly GCF_016906955.1). Taxonomy (NCBI): domain Eukaryota; kingdom Metazoa; phylum Chordata; class Mammalia; order Artiodactyla; family Suidae; genus Phacochoerus; species Phacochoerus africanus. Next base: position 36,471,545 of record NC_062556.1, on the reverse strand, counting down.
ACCATAAAAGACCCAGAATTTCTAAAGCAATACTGAAGAGTAAAAACCAAGCAGAAGGCATAACTCTCCCAGACATCAGGCAATATTACAAAGTCACAGTCATCAAGACAGTGTGGTACTAGTACATACAGACATACAGACTAGTGGAACAGAATAGAGAACCCAGAAATTAACCTAGAAACCTATGGTCAATTAATCTTTTTACAAAGTGGGCAGGAATATAAAATGGGAAAAAAGACAGTCTTTTCATACCTGTCAGAATGGCCATCATTAACAAATCAACAAAAACAAATGCTGGAGAGGGTATGGAGAAAAAGGAACCCTCCTACCCTCTTGGTGAGAATGTAAATGGTACAACTATGGAAAACAGTATGGAGTTACCTCAGAAAACTGAATAAAGAACTGCCATACGACCCAGGAATCCCACTCTTGGACATGTATCTGGACAAATCTTTCCTTGAAAACATACATGCACCTATATGTTCATTGCAGCATTATTAAAATAGTCAAGACATGGAAACAACCCAAATCTCCATTGACGGATGAATGGATTAAGAAGATATGCTATATATACACCATGGAATACTGCTTAGCCATAAAAAAGAACAAAATAATACCATTTGCAGCAACATGGATGGAACTAGAGATTCTCATACTAAGTGAAGTAAATAAGAAAAAGACAAATACTGTATGATATTGCTTATATCTGGAGTTGAATATATGGGACAAATGAAACTTACCAAAGAAAATAAACTCATGGACTTGGAGAACAGATTTGTGGTTGCCAAGATGGAGGGAAAGGAAGTTGTATGACTGGGATTATGTGGTTATAGATGAAAACTGTTGCATTTGGAGTGGATAAGCAATGCGATCCTGCTCTACAGCACAGGGAACTACATCTAGTCCCTTGTGATGGAGCATGATGGATGATAATGTGAGAAAAAGTATGTACATATGTGTGTGACTGAGCCCACTTTGCTGTACAGTAGAAAATTGACAGATCACTGCAAACCAAATATAGTGGAAAAAATTTAAAAAGTAAAAATAAATTAAAAAGCTTGAAAACTCCTAAGAAACAAATAAGTATTGAATTTATCCAGTCAAACATAGTATAAATAAAGTCATTAAGGAGTAATCAATAAAACTGCCAATAGTTAAAATAATGTATAAATCTTATTTTACAATTGTGTTGCATTGGATATTACTGACAGGCATAAGGTAGACCCAATAGTGACCTATGTTTCTTTCTTAAGTAACCAGATTGGTAATGATGCAGTTGCTGGGTTGGAATTGAAATATATAAGCATTGAGAGTTCCCTGGTGGTCTAATGTTCAATTCCCTGGTGGCCTGTGTTCAATCTCTGCTCTGGAAAGTGAGATCCCCTATTAAGGCACCTCATGCAGTGGGAAAAATTAAAAAAAAAGAGATTTGATGTGAATATGATTAATTGAGTTTTACATATTTTCAATTATAAATTTATTCAGACTATCTACATATTGTAATTATCTTTAGTGTTGAAACTCCACAGGAGTTCATACATAGAGATATCAACAAAACATTTTACTTATTAATATCTGAAAAATCAAACTAAGAGTTCTTCTGTGGTGTATCAGGTTAAGAATCCAATGTTGTCACTTCAGCAGCTTGGGTCACTGCTGTGGTGTGAATTTGATTCCTGGCCTGGTAACTTCCACATGCCACAAGTGCACAAAAAACAAAATAATAATAAAAAAACATTGGAAATATTCGTAGTTCCTAGGGAGTTTATGCAGAATGAGAAAATGTTGACATAGGACAAGATAAACAGCATCAACATGTAGGGCTCATTAAGTAAAGTAAGCTACAAAGGAAACTATGAATAATGAGGTACAGGGTGGAGGAGCAAGATGGTGGAGGAGTAGAGGTCGTGCTCACCTTCTCCCACAAACACATCAAAAAAAAATCTATATGTAAAATGACTCATGCAGAACATCAACTGAATGCTGGCAAAAGAACTTAAACCTTCAAAAAGGGCAAGAAACTTTTGACATAACTGTGTAGAACCAAATGAAAAAAAGAGAGAGAGAGAGAGAGAGAGAGAGAAAAGGTGTCAGGACAGGACTAGCATTCCTGACAGGGAGCTGTGAAAGAGAAAAGGAACCCACATCCTGGGAAGCCACCTAACTGACAGAAAGTTCAGCTGAGTTTAAGGACCTCAAAGTTGCTGGAAAAAGCACAGCAGCTGGACTGAGGATGGCAAAGCAGAGTGAGAGCTGCACAGATCATCTGAACCACCAGCCTGGACACCACAGCCTGAGGTGCTTAGGTGGGGGCTGAGCATTGAGACTTAGGCTCCAGAGGTCAGTCCTGGGAAGAGGATTGGGGCTGGATGTGTTGGGACAGCCTGAGGGGTTAAGGAGCAGTGCACCATGGGTTGGGGTATGGTATGCCATGGGCTGGGAAGGGGAATGCCATAGCAAAGGGATACCACCTCAGACCAGTCTGAATGGTCAACATTATTTGGTCCACAAATAGCAAATGCTGTAGGGGTGTGGAGAAAAAGGAATCCTCCTGCACTGTTGGTGGGAATGTAAGCTGGTACAATTATTATGGAGAACAGTATGGAGGTACCTTAGAAAACTTACATCAAACTACCATATGAACCAGGAATCCCACTCTTGGGCATATATCTGGACAAAACTTTCCTTGAAAAATTCACATGCACCTGCATGTTCGTTGCAGCACTATTTGCAATAGCCAAGACATGGAAACAATCCAAATGTCCATCTACAGATGATTGGATTAGAAAGATGTACATATACACAATGAATACTACTCTGCCATAAAGAACAAATAATGCCCTTTGCAGCAACATGCATGGATGTAACTAGAGACTCTCATTCTGAGTGAAATAAGTCAGACAGAGTAAGACAAAAACCATATGATATCACTTATATCTGGGATCCAATATATGGCATAAATGAACATTTCCACAGAAAAGAAAATCATGGACTTGGCAAATCGACCTGTGGTTGCCAAGGGGGAGGGGGAAGGGAGGGAGAGGGAGTGAGATAGATTGGGAGCTTGGGTTTAATAGATGCATATTATTGCCTTTAGAATATTTTAGGAATGAAATTCTGCTTTGTATCACTGGGAGGTATGTCTAGTCAATTATGGATCATGATAATGTGAGAAAATATATATATATATACATGTATGTGTTCCTATTTGGACTTATTTCTGCTGCACCACAATGGGAACTCCTGAATGCTATATTTCTTATATTCTTATATTTCTTATATCCACACCTGAAAGTGATATTATCTCTTCCAGAATAAATTATAGACATTAATTCAAAGTTCAAGGTGTAAAATATAGTTACTACATATACTACATATATATAAAATATAGTTACTACAAAGTTCAAGGTGTAAAATATAGTTACATACATATGTTGATTTACTATAATCAACAATATTTTAAAAACAGAAACTCTTTTATAACTATCATTCCACAGTCTCTGATTACTTCGGTTGTATTTTTCAATGCTTTAGGATAAAACCTTAAAGGATTTGTTGATTACTAAAGATCATATCCTTTTAATACCACTCTCATTCAACACACAAAATTAAAGAAAAATGTACTTTTTATGATATTGTGAACCAACCTAATCATGATTTTATTTCTTCATAACTTAAAAATATTAGAGGTCAGTTTCCTTCCTTCCTTCCTTTACCTTTTTCTTTCTTTCTGACAGCATTCAAGTATATGGAAATTCCCAGGCCAGAGACTGAATCTGAGCCACAAAGACAAAGCCAAATACTCAACTTGCTGTGCCAGTTTGAGAAGAGTTGATAGACGCTATGCAAGGTAGAGGTTGTAATTTTAGCAAAAAAGATATTTCTATAGAATTAAAAACAACGTATAAATAACAAAATCCCTAATATATTAAATGATTTACATTATATGAATAAAAATAATCCATAATTTAAACATTCCAACTCTTTATGTTAGACTGTAAATATATCTCATGTAAGGACAGAACTAGTTGGGAAAAGAAGAATGAGAAAAGTGATAATAGATAACTCTTCCATCAGTACAGGTTCCAAAGGGCATACACAATATAGTTTAGACTTTCCAATTCCTTGATAAAATTGCATTTTCATTCATTTTTAAAAGCATTTTAAATACTTCATAAAATAATATTTTCCTAAATTTTTATGTAATAATGTGATTATATTATATGTATATATGTTTACCTGCGATACAGTACAGAATATATTATGCATTCATATGTTTTTATATCTGTATGTGTCTGTATATATACTAAATCAATGAAAACTGAAGCTGAATATGAAATTCTGTAATTTTTTTTCTCCACATTGTAACCCAGTATATATTAGGAATTCTGTGTGATTTAAAATCTGCAACATAGTTTTAAAAATTGTTAGAGGGATAATGCACATTTATTTGTTGAATACAAAATAGAAAAAACATTTAATTCTGCATAGCTTTTGTTTTCAACTTGAGGTGCTAGAATTCTTTTAAAAGTCTCCATATTTTTCTTAGTCATCACAGTACTCCTTTATGTTAAATGTAATCTAAGTTTTGATTATCAACTGTCCATACTGAACAAACACAAACATGCTTCACTGAATATAGTGACGTTGGAAAATACAACTATGAACTGCTTGAGTAATATGAAGTCTTAAAAATTGGACAAACTCTCCTTTTCTGGATGAGTTAACTTACATTCAGAAAGGTTAAATTTAATTCTCCAAGACCAAAAATTTATGATGGTGAAGCTTGATATAGTATTGGATTCTCTTGACTCCAAGACCTTCTTTGGCATTATGATGATAGTGGTTTAAAGTAGACATATATAGCAGATCAAATAATAAAATCATAAATGTAAAATCATAAATATGGAAATTTTAATTTCTACTACTAGAGTTATGATACCTTGTGGTCCACTATATTTATTGTTTATAAATTTGATCAATTTATACAGCAGATATGTTAATATTCCATTTTAATTTTATCCTAAAAATAATATTATTTAATCTAATTTTAAGTATTAGTATTATAACAACTAAATGATCCAAATTATGTGCATTACCCTAGCTTCATTTGCAAGTTCAATTAAATTGAAAAATTGAAAAATAAACTTTATTTTAAACAACAAACAAATTGATTTTGGAAATGTTTGATCAATGTTTCTTGAGCATTGATTAAAGTTTTTATTTTTTATTAAGACACTTTTTACAGTATTCTACATCTTCAAAGATTAACATTGCTATTTTATAAACAAACATAATAGTTTATTACTCAGACTATATTATTTCTACTTTGTGAAATAAGAAAGAAAACATGAGTATCTCTGAAATATATTATCAGTAGTTTTATTTTATCTTAATAATTCTGCATATCTTTATTATTGTCAATTAAGAGTCTCCAAGTAATGTATAACAACAAAATACACTTGTCATCTATTTTTATTGTTCAGTTTCAACATTAGAATCGTTAGCTAATATTCTTTTGATTTATGTGCACAAAATACCTAAGAAAAATATTGAACCAAGGTTGCTTACACATCTGCTGGATAAATAGGTAACTATAATACTTTGCTTATTTCAAGGACTGATTTAATTAAGAAAAAAATAGTATAGATTAATGGTAAAAGAAAAAATACATTATGTCACAGAAAAAAGTAAACATGAAAATATAGTAATAATATAGATCAAGAACAATGTATAAGAAAATAAACTCTGATGATTTTCCAAGATTAAATACTTAATCACAATACATTTCCAACATTTTCCTTTCCCTTGTCCAAAATGGAATTGAAAATTTACATTGCCATTCCAAATGGTAAGTATCATCACTCCTTGAATTCTACTGTTTTTAACTTGATTCTGCCTGGCTTCTTAGCCTCTTACACTGAACAGTGTAAAAATTCCATGATTTGAGGGTAAGAGACACAATATCATCCTCTCCACCTATCTTTTATCAAGGACTTTGTTCTCTCAAATCCTGTCTGACTTTACTACCTGTAACATCAAATTCTACCTCTTTAACTATATGATACTGCCAAGAGCTTTGCAGCCTTCTCCTTGCCTTTCTGTCATTCTCTGTCTGGCTTCTAATTTGGCCCCTAATACAACATGCCAAAAATAGGCAGAGGTACAGAGAAGAAAAGCATTGTGTGAATGATGGGCTGCTGCAAAGAACTATCCTTTCTCCTAGAATCTTGGTTCCTCTAGCTCCAGCTGCAGCAGCAGCATTCTGACAACTTCAAACTTTTTTCTTATTTGGATATTTTATTCAGATTTTCTGGAGAAACTTTATCTGTCACAAGCTAGTCCATACTTACTAAAGGTACAATTCTTATTAGATTTTAAAATCAGCTCTTTTAAGTATACAGACCTTCATCACAAGTCATGTCATGAAGCTCAGTTTATGAATGTGCCTGCTCACTTCAGCATTTTTGAGTATATTTGGAAGATGGAGTCAGTAAGATTTACTCAAGGTAAGGAGGCGAGGTGTACAAGAGAGGATACAAGGATGACATGAAAGTTTTTGAGCCTGCAAACTGCAAAGCTGGTGTTAGATTTACTTAAATGGGCAAGGCAACATAAATAGTTCTGGGAAAGAAATTATGCTGCTGGATATATGAGTCTAAGGTTCAGAAGACAAACCTAGTTGTAGACATGAATTTGGGATTAAATTAATTAAATTTAATAGATGAGATATAAAATGAAATTCACTAACTTCAAAATAATTCTATCCCAGGAACATTTAATTAAAATAGAAAAGGATTATGATACTCCTTTCTCTGAAGCCTTCTCAAATGATGGATATTTTTACCCCACAATTCTAAAACTTCTAGTGCTGAAAGTGGTGTTAAGTATTCCATGTTTCTAATTTTTGCTTTCAGTCATTTTTTTCTTCCTTTAATAGAAGTGATAAGGAACCTTAGGGAGAATTAGGAGGTGCCCAGGGCATTTGGTAATGGCAGTGGCAGTTTGCATGAGTTCCCATGGGAGTGAGAGCCACAATAGCGATTGTTTGTTTACAATCCCCTCCTCTGTGTTGTCCTCTGAGGTCACCAGGACTGCAAGTGTTGCCTGTTCAAGGAAACCTAGTGGTGGCAGGCCATGATCCCCTCTGCCCCTGCCACCTTTAGACCATGCAAGAAGCACTGCATTCCACTTACCCCATGCAGGAGGTGTTACACAATCTGCTCCTAGTTGCAAGGCCCTGGAAATGTACAGTGATGAAGCCCATTGTGTTTTGCATTGGTAGCATCAAGGCAGGTGTGTTCTCAGGGGAGTGAGAGCAACAACAGTTGGTGCTCAGTTGCAATGCCCTCTTTTTTGCTGACCTCTGTGTTCACTGGTGTCACAGGTGGAGACTCTTCACAGACCCCTTGTTGTGGCAGCCATACTTACCTCTGGTTTCTGAGATGACTGCTTTTATTTTTCCCTGCCACCTGTAGATCATGCAAGAAGAACAATGTTGCACTTAGTCCCCTGCTGCCACTAACCCATGCAAGAGTTGTCCACACAAGAAACACAGCCCACACAAGCAGTGCCTAGTCTCCTGCAGGCCAAGTGAGTGGCTTCTTGCCATCTGTAGCCTTAGCCAGAAGTGCTCCACCCTATGAGAGCCTGTACATGTGCACAGAGAGATTCTCACTGTGGTCTGCCCCTCATCCTCTTGCCCTCCCAAACAATGGCTTCTTGCTTCTCCTGCAGGCCCAGACTTACACCTGGATTCCCTCAGCTGTGGGCTTCACCTCCCAGCCCATTAGCTCACTGCTCTCAAGCCTGTAGCATTCACTTCTTAGCCCCTCAGGCTGTCTCCACACAGCCAACCTTAGTCCTCTCCCCAGAACTGACCTCTGGAACCTGAGTATCAGTGCCCAGACCCCAAATGATAATCTCAGGATGCAATGTCTGTTGTGGTGGTGCAGATGATCTGTACGATTTTCACTCTTCTTTGCCCTCCTCAGTCCAGCTTCTGTGTTTTCTTGGTAACTTTAAGGTTTGTCCATCTTGGCTGATATCCCAATCAGTTAGGTGGCTCCCCAGGGTGTGGGTTCCTTTTCTCTTTCACAGCTCCCTGTCAGAAGTCCTAGTGCCATCCTGATTCATTTTCTCCTTCTCACTCTTTTTTCCTTTTGTTCTACCCAGTTATGTCAAGATTTTCTTGCCACTTTTGCAGGTTTAAGTTCTTCTATGAGCATTCTAGCAGATATTCTGTGCTAATCATATTACACATAATTTTTTTGGGGGGGAATGTGTTTGTGGGAGAAGTTGAGCACAATGTCTTACTCTTTCACCATCTTGATCCTTCTCTAAAATAGCATTTATAGCTCTACTCTATATGGTCAAGGGGATAGGAGAAAAAATAATATGTATGTTTAGAAGAAAATAAAAATTTCAAAATAAAAAATACAGTGTATAAGACACATACAAAAATACTTTATGGAGTAATATTGGATTAGGCTTTGCATAAAACAAAAGATTAGTGAATTTCAATGTGTATAAATGCTATTTAAGTGAAACATATAGCATTAAAAATAAAAAGAAATGTTTCTGTGTGTTTAAGAAAAATTTAAATAACCTACTGTATATTTGCCTATTTTTTTAAAGAAGAAAGAGATTTAAAAAATACAGAAAAATAGTAAAACTATGTCAAAGTACTTTGTAATGCACCTGTTAAAAACAGCAATAAAGAAAAAAAATTATAATCAAGAAAAGAAAAAAAAATATTATCTAAAGTTTAAATGACAACAACCTTCCTTTTGGAAAAATTGCAAAGCAGAAGATAGTGGAACAAAATATTTAATCTATTAAAAAAATAAAACTTTGAACTGAATATTCTTTTTTTTTTTTTTTGTCTGTTGTTGTTGTTGCCATTTCTTGGGCCGCTCCCGAGGCATATGGAGGTTCCCAGGCTAGGGGTTGAATCGGAGCTGTAGCCACCGGCCTACGCCAGAGCCACAGCAACGCGGGGTCCGAGCCGCTTCTGCAACCTACACCACAGCTCATGGCAACACCGGATCGTTAACCCACTGAGCAAGGGCAGGGACCGAACCCGCAACCTCATGGTTCCTAGTCGGATTCGTTAACCACTGCGCCACGACGGGAACTCCCTGAACTGAATATTCTATACCCAGAAAACTATATTTTAAAATCAATGACAAAACTAATTTATTTTGAGAAATACAAGTGCTGAAATAATTTATTGTCAGGATACCTGAACTAAAAGTGTGTTAAATTCCTACAGACAAAAGACAAATGTAACAAGATTGAAACCTGGGTCTACAGAAAATACTTAAAAATATCAGAAGTGGGTTTCCCTGCTGTGGCTCAGTGAATTAAGAATTTATCCAATCTCTTGGGATAGTATCTGATGAAGAAAATATGAGAAAAGGAATGTGTATATATATGTGTGACTGGGTGACTATGCTGTACACCAGAAACTGTCACAACACTGTAAATCAACTATATTTCAAATTAAAAAGGAGTAAGAATCCAACTATAGCAGTTCAGATTGCTGTAGAGACATGGGTTCAATTCCCAGCCTGGCACAGTGGGTTAAAGGATCTGGCATTTTCACAGTTCTCACAGCATCAGCTGTCACAGATATGGCTCATATTAAATCCCTGACATGCCACAGCTGTGGACATTTAAAAAAAAAAAAAACAGAACTGGAATTTTGTAGATACATGTAAAGTACTATTTTTAAATATTTTAAATTTTTATTTATGATTTATTTTTCCATTATAGTTGGATTATAGTGTTCTGTCAATTTCTACTATATAGCAAAAAGACCCAGTCATACATATATATACATCTTTTTTTCTCACTAAAAATATTTTTAAAATATAATCAACTGCTTACACAAAAAATATTGCACAAGAGGGGATGGAATTATTCTGTTGTGTGTGTGCGTTTAATTGTATTAGAGTACAGTAGATTTTAAATGGTGTATTAATTTCAGATATAAAGTGAATCAGTTATACATATAGATGTATCCATCTTTTTCCCAAATAGGTTATTTCCGAACATTGAGTAGCCTCCCTGTGATATTCTGTAAGTCCTTATTAGATATCTAATTTATATATAGTGTATATGTGTCAATCCTATCCTCCCAATTTTACCCCCTCCCCAAGGTTTCCCCTCTGGTAAACCAAGTTTGATTTCGAAATCTGTTGTAAGCTTTTAATACCATTTGTGAAGATGTAAAATATTTATTTGTTAGGATGCGTTAATTTAAAAATTTATACTGAAAAACTTAAGGAATCACTAGAAAGGCAAAGCAGTTTCAGCCAACTGGTGAATGAAGAAAACATTGACATCATGAAAATATATTTAATTAGACCAAAAGAAACTGATAAAGAGGAAAAAGGGGGAAAAGGGGAAGGGGGAGAAATACAAAGTAAGAGACAAGATGCTGAATTTAAATCTAACTACGTGAGTAATTAATTCTAATATAAATGGTCTCAAATCTCCAACCAAAATGCAGATATTTTCAGATTCAATAATAATTTGAGTCTCAATTATACACTGCTTACCAAAACAGCAAAAAATAAAATCATTTTAAATGTAAAGATCCAGATAGGTTAATTTTTTAAATGGAAAAGAGAGACATCATTCACTTCTGTGTAATTTAATCAAATATTTATCAGCAAAGTTTTTAAAATGTCAAAAGCTTAATTGAGTCTATGATGTTATGTTTGGAGGAATATTCTCAAAGGATATTTCTCACTATCATACACCATTTATATACACATGTGATATCTCACTAATTCCATATATGAGAATGGAATCATTTAAAATTACGTTTTAAATTGTTTTTGTGGATACCAATCCACTTCCATTTCTCTGAGAAATTTTTCCACCCTGAGATGTGACCCACTTATAATCATGACCCTTATTCTTAGTGGTACCTGAATGGTGGAGGGTGAGGAACCATGTCTAAAATGGACCAGTGAGAATCTTTGTCTTCTGAATTTGTACATGGAATTATGAAATATTCATGGTTCTGTCCTAAAGCTTGATTATGGGCCTTCCACAATCAACTGTACACTAAAGGAAATTTGGAGAAAGCAATCCGAAATAAAGAAAACAGAGTATATACCCAGAGAGGAGACAATGTCCTGCCACTTAGGACTATAAAGGAGACTGAATTGCATCTTCCTTGTGATCAGCAGCTTTCCAGATTCTGGTCTAGTATCAGGAACTTAATCGTATCTCAGTGAACTGTAATTTATTTCTATCTCTTAATAATATATTTCACTTTTAATCTCTTCACCCTCCATTCCTTCCTTTCTCCCTCTCTTTTCTGTTCTTCTGTCCATTATCTTTATATTTTTTCTCTAAATAAAATTTAACAGAATTTATATTATTTGGAAATGACCCCAAACACAAAATTGTGTTATTTTAATGATTCTCATACTATTTATTTACTTATTATTATTATCATTATTTGTTTTTTTTTTAAGGCTGGAGGTGTGTGTGACATATGCAAGTTCCCAGACTAGGTGTCAAATATGAATTCTAACTGCCAGCCTACACTGCAGCCACAGAAAAACCAGATCCTTAGCCCAATGAACAAGGCCAGGGATTGAACCCACATCCACATGGATACTAGATGGGTTAATTACTCCTGAGCCATGATGGGACTCCCTTATTTATTTATTTATGTAATTATTTATTTATTAGCTTTTTTTGGCTGCCCTGTGGCATTTGGAGTTCCTGGTCCAAGGATCAGATCTGAGTCACAATTTGGCTTTGGCAATGTCAGATCCTTTAACAGTGGGCTCATGCTTTTAAGTTTAAAATTCAATTTACTTTATTTAATGTAAATAATAACATATCTATATATGTTCATGAATATATATGTACATATGTCATGAAACACATAATTTCAAGTTGTAGCCATTCTCTTTTTCAGATGCAAACTTCTGAAATAAAAAATCCCACTAAGGATTCTGATTATTTACTCAACATTTAAAAACTATTGCTTTTGGAATGGATTAGCAATGAAATCCTGCTATGTAGCACCGAGAACTCTATCTGGTCACTTATGATGGAGCATGATAATGTGACGAAAAAGAAAGTATACATGTATGTGTAACCAAGTCACATGCTGTACAGTAGAAAAAAATTGTACTGAGGAAATAACAATTAAAAAATGTATTGAGGAAATAACAATAAAAAATTAAAAAAAAGAGACAAATCCAGGCTATATTCAACAGCACAACCTGCTGACAAATTTTGAGAAAGTTGAAAATAGCAATGTCTGACGTATTTCATGTAGAGAACTGAATTAGTCTTTGATTTTCTTAGCAGGTATTGACACTATCATTTTTATTAGGAATTTGATGAAAACATATGGGATGTACTTTCATACATGCCAATGTATGGCCTTTTTCCAAGCCTTTTTCTTTTCTCCCAAACAGGATCAGAGAAGCTATAAGCTACTGCCCAATTTCAGCTTTCTCTTTTGTGGAGCTGTCCCTGATGCTTCATGACAGTTTTGCTGAAATTAAGCCAGTGCATCTCAAATGATCACACACAGGGTGGTTTGTCTGCTGCTTTCACTTTCCAAATATCCTTGACTATATGAAATTGTTTTGTGTTGTGTTAGGAGCACTTTCTGCCCAAATGCCTGTGGCTTCCCTATTTCACCTCATCCTTCAACAGCTTTTTGATATTCTCTCCTGTTGTTATCGCCACCTTTTCTTACAAAAAAATACCCACCATTTGAAAATTCTTTTTTCATTATTATGCTTGCTAAGTTATTCAGATGAAGGGCAAAAACCTTATCTTTTATCATATTTGTAATCAATATATCATGTAGAAATACAATGTTTTGTTCAAAAAGAGGCACAAAATAAATGGTGTATTTAGATGAATTCTGTATTTTGTATATGAAATGGGGAACAATTATATTTCTCCCCAACTTCTCTATCTATTGAAATTTCCAAGTAAGTAAAAAGATGATTAAGGAGATGAATTCTTTCTTAGGCATATCTCATGGTCACCTAGTTAATGACTGAACAGATGGTAGATCTTAAGTATCAATTAGAATACATGAAAAAAAAACACACACATTAATTCATTGGAACAGTGTGATCTACTGAACAAAGATTCAATAGAAAGTTAGAAGATATAGATATTAAACCAGACTCTGACAACAATCTGAAGTGAATATTGTCTAAATATACTATAAAGCATAACATTGGTACTCTCCATAAAATTTAGAATCTGGCTGTAAAAATTCCTATTAAAATTTCTGTGGTCCACTTTTCCTTGTAGAATAGTTTCTTTTATAGGTGCTTTTAGATTGAACCTGCAACCTCATGGTTACTACTTGGATTCATTTCCACTGTGCCACAATGGGAACTCCTGTTCTTTTTTTTTTTCATGAAGCCCACTCATACAAATTCTCTTCAGCCATATTAAAAAAAGTACTTTGTGGTTTCAGTTTGCTTACCATTTACTTAGAAAGGTTGGTTATATTTAACTTTTAAGTGAAAATCAACTTTTAGGTTCACTCTGAAATCTCTCTGGCTTCTACTCCTCTAGATTAAAAGAAGAAAAATTTGTTCCATATAAAGTGTCTGACTTCTTTTCCCAGAGTCACTCAGAGTCTGTTTCAAAAAGAAAAAATATCCATTAGTCTTGGAACAGCTGACTACATATGAGCGATATAGAACTTAGTCATAATGTTACTGTCACTTACAGATGACTCTCAAATCCCCCATGTTTCTTAGGAGCAACCTTCAAACACACTTCTTATCTCTCTTTTCTTTTTTTTTTTACAATGTGTACTATATGGAAGAATGGGAAGGAAATCTCAATAAAACAATTTCTTCCAGGTCTCAAATCGTAGCTATTTCTCCAATGATTTCTCCTTCTCAACCTCAAGACTGAATCATGTGTCCATGTGGTGAAAGGTAGGGAGGCAGCTGTGATGATTTCCAAAAAGGAAAACATTTAAAGACAGATGCACTCTAGAGTTCAAGCTCTTCCACTGACTAACTGTGACCCTGAGACATTTCAACTTCTATTTCTCTGAAAAATGACAGTATAATTCTATTATAAAAATTAAATTAATATTGCACAGATACTCTGCAAATTTCCTAGCATTTTATAAATACCCAATAATGGATACCTATATATTTTATTTATAAGGAAAAATATCCATTATCTAAAGTAAGGAAATCAGATATGTGAGTCTCTAAATAATATTTGAATATCTTTCCCAATCCAAAACAATCACAGTTTTGATTGGTAGATCTCCTTGATCTCAATCTCCTTAAAATGTGCTCAGATGTTAGTCCTGGGAATTATTTACTATCATTAGTAAGTAAAGATGGCCCATAAAAAGAAGTGTGGAATAGAAAACCAAATGGCTGTTCATTTCAGAGACATGTTTCTATATTTGTAAAATAAGTCATGAACAGTTCTGGCAGTAGTATGACTGAAAAAAATATAGTTAAGAGCAGATATATTTATGTTCATCTAATATGGATGCAAAATGCATTAGATTATTAGACTAAACTATGGCAATGTTAAAACATAGGGAAATAATATTAAACTGGCAGAAAAATTATAAAAGATACAGTCTTCAAAATTTTGAAAATGCTTCAAATAGGAGATAATATGGCAGTTTCCCTGAGGAAGTGAGTTTTTTGCTGGTTCTAGAGAATGAGTTACTTCATTCAGTATGAGAGTCTCTAGTTCCATCCAAGTTGCTCACTTTATTGTGCAGCAGAAATTGACAGAACATTGTAAATTGATCATAATATTTTTTTTTAAAGAATGAGTTAGCTCTGGCCAGGAAGGAAGGTGAGATGGCATGCTAGGAAAAGAAACTGGCATGTATGAGAATCTGTGGATAGATGGAGAGTGACATGTTTTACAAACACATAGAGTCTGTACTTTGGAAGCTCAGAAAAAGTAGAGTAAGGAGCATGATGAGTTTGAAAAGGTAAGTGGAGGCCAGGGTCTTCTCATAAGCAATAGAAAGGATTGAAGAGTTTCTACCAAGACAATTACTTCATCAGGTTAGGTTAAAAGTACAGAATGAATTGCAAAGGGCAAGAAAAAATGCAAAGATTACTTGCGAGACTATGTCAGTAAACTCTATGTAGAATGACAGTATCTTATATAAGAGCAAAAGTGGTATATTGACAGATTCCAAAAAAAAAAAAAAAGCCACATGACAAGGATATTGTATCCCACAGCTACTGAATGAGGATGAGCTGTTCCCCAACAAGATATATCTTTTCTTGGTATATTTTCTGAACCAAATAGTTTTTACACACGAGTTTTTACACATTAGGGGAGTATTTCTTACAGCAGTAAATTATCTCAGTAATGCAAGCATTGAGTGAATAGAACATGCAGGGCATAGAAAATTCCTGGGTGGACTTGGCAGTACTGGGTTATGTGTGCTAAGGGCCACATAACTTATAGACTGTGGTGAGGGCTCTGGAGCCAGATCACTTGGGTTCATAGATCATCTCAGAAACTTCTTAATTATGTGACCTTGAGCAAATTACAAAATTTCTCTGAATCTCTTTGAGTCTTTAAATTCTGACTATAAATAATATCCCAGGTTATGGAGTGGTGAAAAATAATACATGAAAGTATATAAATAAATTTCTAAGAATATCATTGCATAAACAAAAAGTATCTGCAAAGATGCTATTGTCATTTATATAAATTTATTAATTATTACTAACATAACATTGATTTATTACACTTTATTATATATCTCTTTAACTCAGGAATTATTCAATTTTTTATAGATATATAATTTATCATAGTTTTTCATGTATGTTTTCTTACTGATATCTAGCTAATTTGTTCATGAAACATTATGTGATATTGTTTTTAGGACTTTAAAGCTCTATTGAGATATCATTGTGACTTGCTTAATTTTTTAAAGTTCCAAGTGTGCTCAATAAGAATAACTGTACTCATATTGTTTGTATGAATATATATCTACTGATTCTAGCTAACTATTAAATTACTCAAATTTTAATATATTTGCTTATCTTTTGTCTGTCAATGCTATCATTTTTAAGAAAACATATAATAAACTTCCAACTGGATTAATGAATTTTATTGCTTTTCTCATATTCATAGTCATTGTCTTTATTCAGCACATCTTCCTTTTACTAGTATTTAAAATCTCTCCTTTCACTGGTAGTGTTTTTCTTGAATTCTGTTTTTTCCTTCATGTTAATTTGCAACCCAGATAACATCCTACAGGGATGAGGAGATGGGACAGAATACAGCACTATTCTGATAGCTTCTTTTTCACACATCAGGAAATGCTTCATGCCTATGTATTTTGCCTAGCATGCCCAGGAGTAGCTCTCTGCATTTCGGTCAGCATTTTCCTCCTTTGGTTGCATGGTTCCACAGTGACAGGCTCAGGAATGACCAGCAAGGGAAAGATCACTTCAGTTTTCTGTTTTGTTTCTGCATCTTTGTTGTTGTTGTTTTTGTTCTTGTTTAAATAGGATCCTAATAAAAGGAGTGATAGTGTTCCTAACTAAATCTACCCATCAGAAAGCTTCCAGTTCTATTGCTCTGCCTTGCAGTGGTGAAAGTATGAAAACTGAGGAACTTACTCTAATATGAGGACCACAGATTTTCATAACAAAAAGGCACTTCTTAATTGCCAACATGTAACATGGGGATATTCACTATTCTAGGCTGTGAACACTTCTATTTTCTTAGAATTCTTTTTAAATTTTTATAAGTACCACAATTCTGACAATCTCTCTTCTGCAGGATCTCTAAGGTTACATTTGAAAGAGGGGGTTAGCAGTCCAACATTAGTTCATCATCTTATTAAGAACTGCAAGTCAATTTTGATATACTGTAGATATTGAATGCTTCAACCTGAAAAACTGATATTTAAATCAGACTATTGTAATAATTCCCAGGCAAATTTCATTGCAGGAGTCTTAAGAATCTTATAAATAACCACTTCTAAAAAGCAGTATGCTGTATATAATCCAAAATGATAAAGTAAGGGTACGTACCTTTAAAAGTGCACATTTTTGCTTTTACTCAGGTGAATTATGTACAAATAAACAGGATTAGAGTCAGATGCTGGCAGAGGCCTGGATTACTATTAGATCCGAGGGTTTTAGTGTTGTTATTTCTGATTAATTCAACCTTGCTACCTAAACAAATATGCCAACGAAATTAACTAAAATGAGTAAAAAAGATAGTTAATAACCTAAAGAAATTAATGAAGATACAAAAATTATTCTGTGATGAGCCAGTTTTAAAGAGATATATATAAGACAGTAGTTGAAATGTTTAATCAAGGACAAATTCAATAATAGCATGGCCATAAGAACACATTCAGGAAAGTTGGAACCTAAGAAGAGTTCCTGTCAACTAGCATCTGTGAAGACACAGGTTCAATCACTTGTCTCACTCAGTGGGTTAAGGATCTGACCATGCCATCAGCTTTGGTGTAGATCACATGTATGGCTGGGATCCAGCAGTGCTGTGGCTCTGGCATAGGCTAGTGGCTACAGCTCTGACTGGCTCTCTAGACTGAGAACCTCCATATGCTGTGGGTACAGACCAAAAAAAAAAAAAAAAAGAAGAGAAAGAAAGAAAAATAGAAGAGTATGGTAAATGCTAAAACCCTTTAAATGTGCTTTTTATGATGTATGTTTATGGAAGAAGAAGGAGAGGAAGAGAAAAAAGGACAAACTATATAATCTAGGACCATTGATAGAACAAATAATATGTCATTTAAAGGTAATATGGAAAGATAAAAGCAATCAACTTCAAATTTGATTTATATTTTCTATCAATGATACTATTTTCAAAATGAGAATACTAGAAAAAAAAAAACATGGACAAAGGGATTGAAATTCCCAAGTGAGGAGATAGTTATATTAAATGAGATAATTTCACTGGGGCTAGATAAATCCCAATTCAAAGCATTAAAAAAAAACCCAAAACAGGATATGGGATTAAGATGGTGGAATAGAAGGACTGGTGCTCAACTTCTCTCATAAAAACAGCAAAATTCACAATAAAAGGCTGAGCAATCTTCACTCAAATGGACTGGAAACCTTAAAAAAGATATCCTACTCCAGAAGAAAAAGAGAGGGTAGAAGGTACATCAAGAGGTAGGAGGGGTGATTTCATGATATAAACAACCCCGTACCTCCTGGGTGGGAAACCCCACAGACTGGAAACTAACTGGTTCACAGAGACTCACCTACAGGGGTGAGAGTGCTGAGCTCCACATCAAACTCTCTCGTGTGGGGATTGGGCATGGGGAGAAAAAACACCTGGAGCATCTGGCATTGAATGCCAGTAAGGCTTGTGTGCAGGAACTCCACAGGACTGGGGGAAACAGAGACCCCATTCTTAAAAGGTGCACACAGACTTTCACATGCACTGAATCCCAGGGCAAAGCAAAGTCTCCATAGGAATCTGGGTCTAACCTGACTGCAGTTCTTGGAGGACATACTGGGAAAACAGGAGTGAATGTGGCTTGTTGTGGGAGAAGGACATTGGAAGCAAAGCTCTTGGGAATATTCAGCAGTGTGCCTTTCTCTGGAGGGGTCCATTTTTGGAAAACCTGGCCCCGCCCATCAGTTAGCACTGAGAAGCCTCAGGGCAAACAACAACCCAGGTGGGAACACAGCCCCTCCCCTCAGTAAACAGGCTACCTAAAGACCCCTCAGGCACACAGCTACCTTTAATCCCATCCAGAGACTAAGCCCCACCCACCAGAGGGATTAGAATCAGCTCCACCAACCAGTGGGAAGGCATCAGTCCCTCACAGCAGGAAGCCTACAGCAAGCCCCTGTACCAACTTCAGCCATGAGGGGGGCAGACACCAGAAGTAAGAGAGGCTACAACTCTAGTACCTGTAAAAAGGTCACCACACCAAAAACCTATAAAAATGAAAAGACAGAGAACTATAACTCAGATGAGGGAGAAAGGAAAACCCCCAGAAAATCAGCTAAGTGAGGAGGAGATTCTCAGTCTCCAGGAAAAAGACTTTAGACTGTTGATGCTGAAGATGATGCAAGACATTGGAAATAAACTGGAGGCAAAGATGGATAACTTACAGAAAACACTGACCAAAGAGATACAAGATATAAAACTTAAACAAGAAGAGATGCAAAATACAATAACTGAAATAAAAAAAATTACTAGAAGCATCTAACAGCAGAATACAGGAGGCAGAAGAACGAATAAGTGAGGTGGAGGACAGTTTCATAGAAATTATGGATGCAGAAGAGAAAAGAGAAAAAAGACTGAAAAAGAATAAAGAGAGTCTCAGGGAATTCTGGAACAACATTAAGTACAACAACATCCATATTATAGGGGTGCCAGAAGGAGAAGAGAGAGAGAAGGGGACAGAAAAAATATTTCAAGAGATAATAGCCAAAAACTTCCCTAACATGGGAAAGGAACCGCTCACTGAAGTTCAGGAAGCACAAGTACCATATAAAATAAACCCAAGGAGGAACACCCTGAGACACATATTAATCAAACTGACCAAAATTAAAGACAAAGAGAAAATCTTGAAAGCAGCTAGGGAAAAGAAACAAGTAACATACACGGGAACCCCAATAAGGTTATCAGCAGATTTTTCAGCTGAAACTCTGCAGGCCAGAAGGCATTGGCATGATATACTTAACATGATGAAAGGAAACAACCTCCACCCAAGATTACTCTACCCAGCAAGGCTCTCATTCAGATTTGAAGGAGAAATCAAAACCTTCACAGATAAGCAAAAGTTGAGAGAATTCAGCAACACTAAACCAGCCTTACAACAAATACTAAAGGATCTTCTCTAGGCAGAAAAGAAAAGGCCACAACAGGAAACAAAAATACCACAAATGACAAGGCTCACCAGGAAAAGTATATATACAGTAAAGATATGACATCATCCAAGCACAATTATACCACCAAAATCAGAAACCATGAAAAGAGGGGGGTAAAAGTCAGGACACTGGTGATGAACTTGAAATTAAGAGACCAACAACTTTAAACAATCTCATATACATATAGACTCTTCTATCAAAACTTCAGAATAATTGCAAAACAAAATCTACAATTGATTCACGAACAAAGAAAAATCAACTCAAAGACAACACTAAAGATAGTCATCAAACCAGAAGAAGAGAGAACAGGAGAAGATGGGAAGAAAAAAGGGCAACAAAAACAAACTCAAAGGAATTGATAAAATGGAAATAAGAACATACACATCAATAATTACCTTAAATATTACTGAACTAAATGACCCAGGAGAAAACACATAGACTGGCTGAATGGATACAAAAACAAGACCCATATATATGCTGTCTTCAAGAGACCCACTTCACTTCTAGGGACACATACAAAGTGAAAGTGAGAGGATGGAAGAAATTATTTCATGCAAACAGGGATCAAAAGAAAGATGGAGTAGCATTACTCATATCAGGCAAAATAGACTTTAAAATAAAGATTATTTTAAGGGACAGAGAAGGTCATTACATAATGATCAAAGGATCAACCCAAGAAGAAGATATAACAATTTTAAATATCTATGCACCCAACATAGGTTCAACACAATATGTAAGGCAACTGCTTACAACCTTAATAGGACAAATCAACAATAACACAATAACAGTGGGGGACATTAACACCACATTTACAGCATGGAAAGATCATCCTGATGTAAAATCAATAAGGAAACACAGGCACTGAATGATACAGTAAACCAGATGGACTTTATAGATATTTATAGGACATTTCATCCAAAAGCAACAGAATACACATCCTTCTCAAGTGCACATGTAACATCCTCTGAAATGGATCACATCTTGGGCTACAAGTCCAACCTCGGTAACTTTAAGAAAATTGAAATCATATCAAGCATCTTTTCTGACCACAACACTATACAACTGGAAAGCAACAACAAGAAAAAAACTGCAAAAAACACAAACACGTGGAGACTAAACAACATGCTACTAAACAACCAATGGATCACTGAAGAAATCAAAGAGGAAATTAAAAAATACCTAGCAGCAAATGGCAATGAAGATAACGACTCTCCAAAACCTGTGGGATGCAGCAAAAGCCGTTCTAAGAGGAAAGTTTATAGCAATACAAGCCCACCTCAGGAAACAAGAAAAACATCAAATAAATAAGCAAACTTTACATCTAAAGCAGCTCGAGAGAGAAGAACAGACAAGACCTAAAGGTAGTAGAAGGAAAGAAACCATAAAGATCAGAGCAGAAATCAATGAAATAGAAACAAAGAAAACCATAGGAAAGATCAATGAAATGAAAAGCTGGTTCTTTGAAAGATCAACAAAATTGATAAACCTTTAGCCAGACTTATCAAGCAAAAAAGAGAGAGGACTCAAATCAATAAAATTAGAAATGAAAAAGGAGAAGTAACAACGGACACCACAGAAATACAAAGGATCATAAGAGACTACTATCTGCAACTATATGCCAATAAAACAGAAAACCTAGAAGAAATGGCTAAATTCTTAGAAAAGTACAGTTTCCCAAGACTAAACCAAAATGAAAGACAAAAGATGAATGGACCCATCACAAGAACTGAAATTGAAGCTGTGATTAAAAAACTTCCAACAAACAAAACTCCAGGACCAGGTGGTTTCACAGCCGAATTCCATCAAACATTTAGAGAAGAGCTAACACCTCTCCTTCTGAAACTATTCCAAAAATTGCAGAGGAAGGGATACTCCCAAACTCATTCTATGAGGCCACCATCACCCTGATACCAAAACCAGACAAAGATACCACAAAAAAAGAAAACTACAGGCCAATTTCACTGATGAACATCAATGCAAAAATCCTCAACAAAATCCTAGCAAACTGCATTCAACAATACATTAAAAGGATTGTACATCATGATCAAGTGGGATTTATCCCAGGGATACAAGGGTTCTTCAATATCCACAAATCCATCAGTGTGATACACCACATTAACAAACTGAAGAATAAAAACCATATGATCCTCTCAATAGACACGGAAAAAGGCTTTGACAAAATCCAACACCTATTCCTGATAAAAGCCCTTCAGAAAGTGGGCACAGCAGGAACCTCCTTTGACATGATAAAGGCCATATATGACAAACCCACAGCGAACATCATTCTCAATGGTGAAAAGTTGAAAGAAGTCCTGCTGAGATCAGGAACAATACAAGGATGTCTGCTTTCACTACTACTCTTCAACAAAGTTTTGGATGTCCTAGCCACAGCAATCAGAAGTAAAAGAAACACAAGGAATCCAAATTGGAAAGGAAGAAGTAAAAATATCACTATTTGCAGATGACATGATATTATACCTAGAGAACCCTAAAGACTACCAGAAAACTGTTAAGAGATCATCCACGAATTTGGCAAAGTCACAGGATACAAAATTAATACACAGAAATCAATGGCATTTCTATACACTAACAATGAAAGAGCAGAAAGAGGAATTAAGGAAGCAATCCCGTTTACCATTGCATCCAAAATAATAAAATACCTAGGAGTAAAGCTACCTAAGGAGAAAAAAGACCTGTACTCTGAAAACTATAAGACAGTGATGAAAGAAATCAAACATGACACAAATAGATAGGAAGATATAACAAGCTCTTGGATTGGAAAAGTCAATATTAACAAAATGACTATACTACCTAAGGCAATATACAAATTCAATTGAAATCCCTACGAAATTAACAAGGACATTTTCAACCGAATTTAAATAAAATATTTTAAAGTTTGTTTGGAAGCCCAAAAGACCCAGAATAGACAAAGACGTCCTGAAAAAGAAAAATGGAGCTGGAGGAATCAGGCTCCCGGACTTCAGACAATACTACAAAGCAACAGTCATCAAAATCATATGGTACCAGCACAAAGACAGACATATAGATCAGTGGAACAGGATAGAAAGCCCAGAGTTAAACCCACACACCTATGGCCAAAGAATCTCTGACAAAGCGGGGGAAAACATACAATGGAGAAAAGACAGCCCCTTCATTAAGAGGTGCTGGGAAAACTGGACAGCCACATGGAAAAGAATGAAATTAGAACACTCTCTAATACCATACACAAAAACAAACTCCAAATGGATTAAAGACCTAGATATAAGACCAGATACTATCAAACTCTTAGAGGAAAACGTAGGCCAAACACTCTCTGACATAAACAACAGCAACATCTTCTCAGATCCACCTCTTAAAGTAAGGACAGTAAAAACAAGAATAAACACATGGGCCCAAATGAAACTTAAAAGTTTCTGCACAGCAAAGGAAACCCTAAACAAAACAAAAAGACAACCCACAGAGTGGGAGAACATCTTTGCAAATGAATCAACTGACAAGGGATTAGTCTCCAAAATTATACACACCTTGTGCAGCTGAAGACCAAAAAAACAAACAACCCCCTCACAAAATGGGCAGAAGATCTAAACAGACAGTTCTCCAAAGAAGACATACAGATGGCCAAGAAACACATCAAAAGATGTTCAACATCACTCATGATTAGAGAAATGCAAATCAAAAAAACTATGAGTTATCACCTTACACCAGCCAGAATGGCCATCATCCAAAAGTCTACAAATAATAAGTGCTGGAGAGGGTGTGGAGAGAAAGGAACCCTATGATACTGTTGGTGGGATTGTAAATTGGTGCAACCACTGTGGAAAATGGTATGGAGATGCCTCAGAAAATGAAAACTAGAATTCCCATTTGACTCTGCAGTCCCACTCCTGGGCATCTATCCAGAGAAATCCATGACTCCAAAGACACATGTACTCCAGTGTTCATTGCAGCACTCTTTGCAATAGCCAAGACATGGAAACAACCTAAGTGTCCATTGACAGAGGAGTGAAACAAGAAGAAGTGGTACATATACACAATGGAATATAACTCAGCCATTAAAAGGAAAGAAATACCAGCATTTTTAGCCACATGAATGGTCCTAGAAATTATCATGCTAAGTGAAGTCAGCCATACAATGAGACACCAACATCAAATGTTTTCAGTGACATGTGGAATCTGAAAAAGGGACAGAATGACAAATACCGTATGATGTCATTTATAAATGGAATCTAATATATAGCACAAATGAATGTTTCCACAGAAAATAAAATCATAGACTTGGAATATAGACTTGTGGTTGCCCCAGGGGGAGTGTGAGGGAGTGGGAGGGACTGGGAACTTGGGGTTAATGGATGCAAACTATTGCTCTTGGAATGGATTTGCAATGAGATCCTGCTGTGTAGCATTGAGAACTATTTCTAGATACTTACATTGCAAAGCAACAGTGGGAGGAAAAAAATATGTATACATTTATGTGTAACTTGGTCCCCATGCTGTACAGTGGAAAAAATAATATAAATTTTAAAAAGTGTTTGGAATGACAACTGGAGGTATCATGGAAAGTCTAGGTAAATATCATTTTCAGCACAGACTATAGAATTTTTTTAAGTCTCATTTCTATAGAGACTCTACAGGAATTCAGTAAACACTTGAATTCACTTGTTCTTTTAAAACATAATATTTGATTCTTTTTTATTCTTGAATTATTTAACTAGAATTAAAGTAACTCTTATTGAGAACTAGACTCACTTTGCAGACTACTGATTCCCTCTTATTCTCATTATTAGGTTTCCCCTTGTGTGCAGATAATCTGACCTCCAAATCCATATCTCCACATCCAGAACTCCCCTAAAATCTGTATCCATATACATAAAACTTGTCTGGAACATTTCCGGTTAAATATCCCAAACTTAAGATTTTTCTAAACTGAATTTATCATCTTTAAAAACTACTGCCTTCTCTAAATTTTTAAAAGATATTTGCACTAATTCTTGGATAGATTCAATTTATTATATTAAGTATGTTCTCTTCTAACTTTGCTGATAATTTTATCATTGAAAATTATGACTATTTTATATCATTTTTCTTCACCTATTGAATTGAGTATGTAGTTTTTCTCCTTTCATTTGTTAGAGGAAATGACATTTCTCATGTTACACAAAATGGATATTGCTGGATTGAATTGGTCATAACGAATTTCCTTTTGCTATCCTGCTATGTTTAGTGGTTTGTTTAGTAGGTTTGCATCTATGTTTATGAATGAAACAGGCTTTTAATTTTTTCTTTCTTGTGGTGACTGTCTAGATTTGATATGAAGATTATTAGAATGAGTAGTACTGCTATCCATCCTGGCTAGAAACAAGATTTAGTTTGAAATCTCTTTTGTTCCCAACAGATGACCAAGTATCACCTCTCCTCAAAATCCTATTAATTTTTTACTATTGTTTTAGGCACAGAAGAAATTTCATTATATACACAATCCTACCATTTCCTTACCCTAGCAGAATATCAGTGTACACCTTATATTGTGTCTAATTTTCTCACTTCCCAAGTGCACTCAATCAAAATAATTCTAATATAGAGGATTGTTTATTGGATCATATAAGTCCATAAAAGAAAATTCTTTAAAAATATTACTGGTCTTATTCTGTGGAAGCAACTAATATTGGAGGGGAAAAAACTACTCCCACTTGCATATTAGAGTATTTCCATGTTTTCTGACTTTAAACTTTTTCATTTAAATTTCCATATTGATTCTATTCATTCTTTGGGTCTTTCATAATATTACATTTTTCTAGGATATCATTTGGGAAACAAAGGAAAACATGGTATTGAGGGAAAAGTTTTATATTATTTGTTGTCCTTTGGTTATCTGAGGATACACAGGGTGGGATGTTGAACTAGTCCTGTCCATGGAACTCCTGTGGTGGTGTACACCAGGGATATGTGGTTGATCAATGAAGACATTGTTTTCATCTGCTGCTGAAAACATGGCCTCTGACAGAGAGATGATCTATTCATGTGGTTCCTGTACTTTGTATCCTAATTTTTTAGACACAGATCCTAATATAATATATTAGTTCTTTCACAGCTTCTGTATCTATCCTTCTACCTCCTATATACTTGCCAATAATCAGAATATTCTTGAGATTTCTTTGCACACCTTAGTGTATTTGAATGGAACTCTGTGAAGTCATCTCAGTTTCTCTCCCAGTTATCCTTAATTTAGGGCAGAGGTTCTCAACCAAAGGTGGTTTTGCCCAAAAAGTGATATTTGGAAATGTCAGGAGACATTTTTGATGGTCCCATCTGGAGTTTAGTGCAACTTGTATCTAGTTGGTAGAACTCAAGTATACTGTTTAACACACTACAACATACAGGACAGCACCCTGTAAGAATCATGTGGTCTAAAATATCAATAGTGTTAGTTTGATAAATTCTGCTATTTTTTCCAAGTTCTTGGATCATGTTTACAGTCATTACTCTGAATTCCTTCTCCAAGTTTGTTATCTCCATTTAATTCTTATTTGGGGGTTTTGTCTTATTCCTTCATCTGGAACATATTTCTCTCTCATCTTATTTTGTCTGATTTTCTATGTTTGTGATCTCCTTTCCACACTCTGCATGGTTGAAGCCGCTCTTGCTTCTGATGTCTGCCTTCTGATGGGTGAATTTATACAGGAGTTAGCACAAGCTTCCTTGTGGGAGGGGCTAGTGCCTGCCCAGGGGTGGGTGGTGCTGTCTTGTCTCTCTGATGTGCAGGGCCATATCAAGGGATTTGTTTAGAAGCAGCTCTATGTCCAGGATGACTTCTGTATATTTCTATACACTAACAATGAATGATCAGAAAAAGAAATTAAGAAAACAATTATATTAACCAAAATATCTAGGAATAAACCACCTAAGGAGGCAAAATACCTATATTCTGAAAACTGAAAGAGACTTAAGAAACAAATTTTAAAAATGATACAAATAGTTGTGAAAGATAGACCATATATTTTTATTGGAAGATAAATACTTTCAAAATGACTATACTACAAAAGGCATTCTACATAGTCTATACAATCCCTATATAAATTACCAATGGCATTTTTCACAGAGATAGAACAAAAAATAAATAAATTTGCATAGAAACACAAAAGTCCTCCAATAGCCAAAGCAATATTGATAAGTAAAAATGTATTCAGGCTTCCTGAATGTATTACAAAGAAATAGTTATCAAAACAGTATGGTGCTGGCACAGAACCAGAAATGTAGATCAATGGACCAAGATAGAAATACTAGATATACACCCAGACACTTATGGTCAATTAATGTATGACAAAGGAGGAAAGAATATATAATGGAGATAAGACAGTCTCTTCAAAATGTGGTGCTGGGAAATTGGAAAGCTATGTGTAAAAGTGAATTTGCAACACCATACACAAAAATAAACCCCAAATGGATTAAAACTCCTAGAGGAAAACATGAGCATAACACTTGTTGCTATAAATCACAGCAATATCTTTTCAGATATATCTCCTAGTGTAATAAATAAACAAGGAGTTTCCATTGTGGCTTAGCAGAAATGAAAACAACTAGTATCCATGAGGATGCATGTTCAATCCTGGGATCTGCTCAGTGGGTTGAGAACCTAGGATTGCCATGAGCTGTGGCATAGGTCACAGATGTGACCTATGGATCCCACATTGCTGTGGCTGTAGTGTAAGCCAGCAGCTATAGTTTTGACTCAACCTTTAGCCTGGGAACCTCCATAGGCCATGAATTCAGCCCTAAAAAGTAAAAAAAAATAAAGAAAATTAAAACAAAAATAAACCAATAAACTATACATTCTTTGTAGTATAGTTGGGAAGCCTGACTAATTAAACTAAAAAGCTTTTAAAAAAAATAAAAACTGCAACACCCAGAATGGGGAAAAATATTTGCAAACTATTGATTGAGTAGGGACAAATCTCCAAAATATACAGCTTGTTTATCTCAATATAAAAGAAAATCAACCAGCCCAATCAAAATGTTAGCAGAAGTTTTAAATAAATATTTCTCCAAAGGAGACATACAGATGGACTAAAAGCACACAAAAATATACTCAGAATCACTAGTTATTAGAGAAATGTAAATCAAAACTATAATGAAGTATCACTTTATACCAGTCAGAATGGCCATCACTGAAATATCTACAAATAATAAATGCTGGAGATGGTGCACATAAAAGGAAACCCTCCAGTACCATTGATATAAATGTACATTGGTATAACCGTTAAAGAGAACAGTATGGAATTTCCTCAAAATACTAAAAATAGAACTACCATATGATAAAGCAGTCCTATCTTGGGAATATATCTGGAGAAAAACATAATTTGGAAAGATACATCCACTTAAAATTTATTGCAATACCATTTACAATGGCCAAACATGGAAGCAACATAAATATCCTTTGAGAGAGGAATGGACAAAGGTGTTTTACATATATACAATGGAATATTACTCAGCATATAAAATAATGAAATTATGTCTTTTGCAACAACATGGATAGACCTAGAGATTGTATCATACTAAGTGAAATAAGTCAAACAGAGACGACAAATACCACATGATATTATATGTGGAATCTCAAAAATGACACCAATGAATTTATTTAGAAAAGGGAAAATGTCTTATGGACTTTGAGAAAAACTTATGCTTATCAAAGGGAAGGACAGAATGCAAGTTTTGGTTTGATATATTCACATTACCGTGTATGGAATAGATGGTCAACAGTGACCTGCTGTATAAAACAGGGACTCTACTCAATATTCTGTGATATCCTATATGGGAAAAGAATCTGAAAAAAATTCATATGTGTATGTATATTTGAATCACATTTGTTGTACAGGAGAAAATAACACATTTTAAATACTCTATACTGCAATAAAAGAGTATTAAAGAACAAAAAAATAGCACTATTTAAAAAAAAACAGAATGAAAAATACAGATAAGTGAATGGTTACCAGAAGGAAGGGGGTTAGGAGCTGGGAAAAATACATACAGGACATTAAGAGTTACAAATATCTAATTACATAAAAAATAAGTCACGGGGAAGTTAAAATATAAAAAAATAATATATAAAAACTTGAGCAAAACATTTGTACAGACACCTCACAAAAGAATAATACCCAAACTTTATTAAAGTTGTGCTGAACATACAAATAAAGAATAGAAATACTGACACTTTTCATAGTTGGTCCAAAATAAGACACATTTACTTGTTTCCAAAAAAAAAGATAAAAAATGAGAACTCTAGATATTACATGCATAATGATATTATTTAATGTGTGAAAATATTCAGCTCCCACCATATTACTGAGAATATAAGGCACATTAAGTGTAGATCCACAAATGTTGGTATAAGGCCTCATACACTTTATAAAGCCATTACAAATCACATATTAATGACAAGAATCCTATTTTTTAATGATAAATTAGAGTGTTTTGAAACCAAAAGACAAACTCATAAAAGATTTATGAGTGTGCAACAGACAATTCAGTTCAGTCCAAAATTCTTTAATGAGTACTGCTTATTTGCTTTCATTGTTTTTCTTTCTGGAGGCAATCATTTTACAAGGACAGTCTCTAGGTTTGAAGGTAGCTTCTTTCTAGCTATATTGAATGAAAATTTCCTTTCTTTAGTTTGTATGAATATACAATAAAATAAAATTATGATAGGAAATTATTTATTATTCACACATCACCCTTACACCACTGGGGAAATTAACCTCATTCAAAAATAAAGTTTTAGAACACATCTGTTAACATATAAACTGTTATCTGTTGTTTTGCTCTGTTTGTCAACTTTTCTAATAACTTCAATTATGCCAAGATTCTAATTTCATTTGTTTCAACACTTTAAGTTGCACATATAAATGCCCAATTTTATTAAATCTATTTCCTTTACATTCTATCAGTGACAAAAATAAAAATTATACTTAATTTCTTTCCCCAATGATTAGGAAAAATTGAACATAAATTACTATTTTATAAAATTTCTTTGTTTTTAGCCAAATTTAAGATATTATCCACTGATTTTAAAAAAGTGAATATTTTCTGGCACTTCACTTAAAGTTTTGAATTACTATGATTACTTTAGATTAAATACTCAACAAAACTTTCATATCATGGTAAGATACAAAAAAGCACATTTAGTGAGTACAGAATTTAACCACTTGAAGGACATCTTTTGACTTTATGAATCATTACAACAAAGAAATCTCCAGAGTGTCAGTATGGTGAGTGATAAAAGTATAATATTTGCTACATTGCCTAAATATTTTCCTAATCTTTGGTTGAGTAATTTAAAAATCATGATCCAGTACAAAATAAAAACCACCTACTTAAAACAAAAATTATAAAGGTATGAATTTAGAAGTTCTTCTTTAGTTGTGCTTTTTACTGTATCATTTCAGTTCCCTATATATAATTATTACCTATCAGAATATTACTGTAAGTTTTAAGATATTATAAGAATACCAGGATTAGGTAAGTTTAGATATTTAAACTGTTTATATTTAACACAAACACAAATATATATTCTATACAAACTACCACAAGAGTACACTTTTTTTTTTTTTTTTTGCTTTGTATATCCACACTCACAGCATAAGGAGGTTCCCAGGTTAGGGGTCAAATCAGAGCTACAGCTGCCAGCCTACACCATAGCCACAGCAAAGCAGGATCCAAGCTGCATCTGTGACTTACACCACAGCTTGGGTAAATGCAGGATTCTGCAACCTCATGGTTACTACTCAGATTCATTTCCACTGAGCCACAACAGGAACTCAAGAGTATATTTTTAAATGTAAAAATCATGCTTCAAACTATTTCAACTATCTCATTAAAAAAGATACTTTAAAAAAATGAAACCAGATTTGACGTTTGGAGAATATCACTCTTTCAGGTTAAGTCCGGATCTGTCATCACTATTTGTTTAACATTATCCTCTAATCAGCTGGGACGTACTAATTTGGCTAATATTCTTATCCTCCTAATTCTCCAGAATGTTTTGCTGACATGATCAAAATTTTTCTTGACATCCATACAAATTTAAATGACTGTCATTTGTAAGTAAATCTTTAAATTAAAATTTTAGGTTAAATTATTCTCCACAAAGCCACTTGATTATTATACAGAAATTCTTGTAATTAAATTAATTTAAAATGAAAGTGAAATAATACGATTTTTTTTCAAAAGCTGTTATTCGCACATTTTATTTTTTGTTCTCTTTAGTTGTTGCTTCCTTTCAGTCTTAAATATGTAGTTTATAAAATATTTAACCTACAAGTATTCCAATATTTTAAGGTAGGCATTGTAAAGTTCTTTATATTTAAAGTACTATTCAGGAGTTCCCGTCGTGGTGCAGTGGCTAACGAATCCGATGAGGAACCATGAGGTTGCAGGTTCGGTCCCTGCCCTTGCTCAGTGGGTTAACGATCTGGCGTTGCAGTGAACTGTGGTGTAGGTTGCAGACGCAGCTCGGATCCTGCGTTGCTGTGGCTCTGGCGTAGGCCGGTGGCTACAGCTCCGATTCAACCCCTAGCCTGGGAACCTCCATATGCCATGGGAGCGGCCCAAGAAATAGCAAAAAGACAAAAATAAATAAATAAATAAAGTACTATTCATTCTTTCATATCCTGGGGATTATCTTTCCAAATTTTCATCATGGATAAAGTCCTATCTTCAAGTTTATTCCTCCTCATTCTTTAACCTATATGTTTTTGCTTTTAAGATATTATCTCCATAAAATTTGTTTTTCATTTGGCATTTATTGGAGACTAGTTTTTGTTGAATATTTTGTTCATTCCATCTTGCCGGAGGCCAGCTCCAGCAGCCAGGGAGTGCACTACCCGATGGAGATGGACGGCATTGGTGAATGAACACTGAGACAGCCTCTTTGTCCCTTCTATCACGGCGCCGGACTGCTCAAATTTTATTGGTATAAGTGGTTGATTATATAGACTGTTTTTTACAACAGATTACATCACAGTGTTAAAAGAACATTGGTTAATTTTTACATTTTGTTTTTTGATCACATGGTACAGCAGCAATACATCAGGTTCTAAAATCTTCAGCCTAACTAAATTTAGTGAGTACAATTCAAGGACAAAGAGGCACAGCATGTCATGCAGGAAAGAGGAGACCCTGCACAAACCATCTCATGGCCAGCCAATTCCCACAAGCTGAAGAGGTTACAGACACAAAAAATCTCATCTTTAGACTAGTGTCTATCTTTAAAGTGTCCTTGGCAGTGAAACAGTATGAGAAAATCCAAATCAACTTAGCTAGCTACCACTAAAAGTTTCTAAAATCAAGGACAAAACTCACAGCTAGGTTTCTTTTGATCATGAATAATATGTGTGTAACTTCTAAAAATCTCATTAAAATCCTAACTTTAAAGTTTACTGTATAACTAGTTAGTAGATAAACACTATGTTTTTAATTAAGTTGGATTTAAATAGGGGAAAGTCCTTTTGGATGAAATTCCTATTATATTATTGTTGTAATTTTGTTAAATCACAAGTCACCACAGGAAAATAAGAATAATAAGCAAATAATCAGGAAAGACTGAGGAAAAACTGAAGAGCAAGTGAATAACAGAAGACTAAGTCATCCATGGAACAATCCCCACTCAGCAATGAAAAATGGAAATTGTTTCCTGGAAAATTCAATTCCCCAACAAAGTCAGCAGCAGGTGAGCCCTATTGTCTTTTGGGGCCTATCCTCGGAATTGTGCCATACAGGCAGGTATCCCCTTGTTTAGGAACCTGCCCTCAGAATTGCACCATTCAGTCAGGCCCCTTTTTCTGATTAGGAGCCCGCCCTTGGAATTGTACCATTCAGGAAAGCTCCCTTCCTTGGCTCCTTGTATCTTCACAGCTCCCCACACCATATAAATGAAAACATTGAATATAGAAATTACCAGATTTTGTGAAAAATAAGTTAGCAGATTTAATTTTTTTCAATATCCACACTTTTGAAAAAGAGAAAGGTAAGATTTTAATTGTAGTATTTTTAAAACTGGAATTTTTCATGAAAGTCCAGTGACAACTGCATCCTCATTAAGCACATATAACTTACTAATCAAAAAATTTTAAAAATCTAAGTATGCATTATATTCTTTTTTTCTATTTTCCACTTAAACGTTTTAACACAGAACAACCTTCAGTTAATTTTCATGTGAATGCATTTCTTAGTGGAAAAGCAAATATTATTCTATGTAATTTTAGGTGATTATTAATCTTAAGCAACAGATCACAGTTATATATTACTGACTTATTATGTTTCTCATATGTATTATTTGTATAATCCTGACTATATCTGAATTTCTATAGACTGACATGAAGTTGATGTAGCAATTTACAATGAAAGGAGTACAATTTACAAAAGATCACTGGGGGAGTTCTCGTTGTGGTGCTGTGGTTAGCGAATCCCACTAGGAACCATGAGGTTGTGGGTTCGGTCCCTGCCCTTGCTCAGTGGGTTAACGATCAGGCGTTGCCGTGAGCTGTGGTGTAGGTCACAGATGTGGCTCGGATCCTGCATTGCTATGGTTCTGGCATAGGCTGGCAGCTACAGCTCCGATTAGACATCTAGGCTAGGAACCTCCACATGCCATGGGAGCAGCCCAAGAAATGGCAAAAAGACAAAAAAAAAAAAATCACTGGGATTGTCCTCAGTAATCAACAACAAATATCACAAACAATAATCTCCATTAATTTTGTGCTCTGCTCCAAAAATTAATGTCAATATTTCTGTATGAATACTCATGCCCTTGAACTTTCAGAACTCTCTGCTCTATAAAAATATTAAAACTATATCCTATTAATTGAATATAGATGCCAAAGATTAGATGTGGTAATAATGTCAATTAGAAATAGCAAATTGTGGGTTTTTTTTCCCTACGAAGTGTATTTGCAAAATCACCAAAATGTCTTTGATAAATAGGAAGAAATTGTGAGTTAAACCACTATAAAAACATGGAAAAAATAGGTTTTTAAAATATTTTTATTAAAAATAGTTTATTATTTTTATTATATGCCGAGGACTATTCTAAGTAATAATTAATTTAATGTTTACACATTTATAACTTTGTGTTCTCAGGCCATGATGAGATAAATGAAATAAAGTAATTAACTTAAGCAATCCTCTGAGTAAGGAAAACATGGCAAAAATAAAATGTTTGATAGTAACTCTTTAGTAGTGTTAGTAAAATTTAGCAGAATGTCACTCAATTCCATAAATTTTCAATTCTATATTTCCTTTTCATGTATTGTCATTTAGCAATTTAATCTAGTGGATGTTAATATTTTCTTTTCCCATCCAAGCAAACAGAGGCACATCAGATTAAATTAATTAAAATATTAAAGATTCAGTAGTAGATTCTGTGGAAACATTTTTTTTTTCTCTTGGTTCAAATGTTATCTGGGATTCAGCCTGTCAGTTAAGCAAATTCTACTTATCATATAAACATTAGTTATAGTAGATATTTTTTCATTTGGATTGTGCATGACTACCTCCTTTCTTCTAAGGATCTTAGAATTCTTTCACCTGAGAAATGTTCCTTCCTGATTACAGTTATGTAGTGATAATTAGGAAATTCAAGTTCCTAGCCTCTCTGTTATCTATTCAACAAGATTAGTCTAGTAGTTGGCATTACTTTTCTAAATAGGTTAATGCAGTCCTGTCTCCTTAGACATTGTTGATTCCTCCAGTAATAGGCGTGTGGCTCAAATACAATTTGTTCCATGTTTTTTCCCCTAAACTGGAACTCTAAATGAAAGTAATTTTTGATGTAAAAATTGAGAATGTTGACTAAAAAATTATCTTGCATGTATTAAAGTATGACCTGCAATAGGAAAGGCTGGAACAGATAGGTTGAATGAAGCAGAAACAGAAAGCCATGGCGTTACTTTCATATTTGGCTCTAGTCATTTCTGAGGCTTAAATATATTATGGAATTTTCCAAAGATATGTGAGACTTCCAAACTTTTTCTTCTTTTGATTCAGTTACATACTTAGGAGTCTTTTTCCTAAAAATAAGGGATTAAATGAATGCAAAAATTATTTTCACAGAGTGCCCGAATAGCAGGTGTGGCATATGTTGGCCCTAGGTTTTAGCCAAACCTACCCAAGTAACAATTAATACTACTGTTTAATGTGGAAAATTTATTTTTAATATCATATTTGGTATGTACAAAAAAGCTTCAGAAAAACTGCCATTTAAATTAATCTGCAACTGTCAATGTAAGTAATGTTGTAATGAAAACTCTACTTTATGACATATGTTGAGATTCCAATCTCTCATTCATACTGATGGCTTAAGGTTACTCATATATAGAATTTCTAAATCTTCCTCTGTTGAAGAATATTGACTGGAAATAGGAATCTGATAAAGCAAATAGAGGTGGTTATCTGAGCTGACTCAGGTATAAATGTTCACTGGAAAAAAATTTGTCCACTGCTTTTTTGGTGAAAAAAATTGAAGATTAACTCATATTGAAAACTTAGTAGGTAACTCACAAAGGAAATTTCAAATTTAAGAAAAAAAAAGACCAGTGGTTTATTTCTGGTAATGCTAAAGTTTCCAGATAAAGATGTCATCCGCCATTGAGGTCAGATACTTAAAGAGAGAAATTAATCAAGCTCAAAAAGAAATAGAGTTAAAAGTTATGCTTCCAGGAGTTCCTGTCATGACTCAGTGGTTAACAAACCTGACTAGTATCCATGAGGACATGGGTTTGATCCCTGGCCTTGCCCAGTGGGTTAAGGACCTGGTGTTGCCATGAGCTGTGGTGTAGGTGGCATAGGCAGCTCAGATCCCACGTTGCTGTGGCTCTGGCATAGGCCAGCGGCTACAGCATCGGATTATACCCCTATCCTGGGAACCTCCATATGCCACTGGTGCGGCCCTAAAAGACAAAAATAAAATGGTTATGCTTCCTTTTTTTAACTGAAATACAATCAACATATAATATTATGTTAATTTCAAGTGTACATATAATGATTCTATATTTGTATACATTGCAAAATAATCACAAGAATAACTTTTGATTGAGATAGAGTGAACATAACAGTTGCAGGAAGTGGAGAAGAATGTGTGAAACTGGAATAGAGAACAAAGGAAACTGTTTCTTTGAAAATCTTTTTCTTCTCTAGGCTTTTCTGACATATTCTTTTCCTTTATCCTCCTTTCTTTCTACATTCTCATTTTTGCCTATTTCTTGATTTCAAATATTACTTCCAGTTAAGAGGGCTTCCATAATTTTGTCTGTATCTTGACCTCTCTGATGAACAGTAGTTTTTCAAAACTGCCTCCTACATAACTATCTCAACAATTTTTTTGGTATCTAAATATAGTGTTTTCTTCTCAAACCTATATATTCTGTGACAAAAATTACTTTTGTGAGACATAATAACTGAAATATTTATTCTTTCATCTTCCTTTCCACAACAATATTACTAAATATTACTAGGAATGCTACCTCCTAACTATCTCTTTTTCAACTTCTTCTATGTAGAAGAGATAGTCAGAGCTACTGGCAGTGTGCTCCATTATGAGAGATGTGACTTGGTTCTAAATGTCATGGATGCCATGGGTAAGCCATATGAGCCTGTAAAATTTGTAAATGGCTAAATACTACATCACAAATTAAATGTCAAATGAATATCTGTTGACTCAAAAGTGAGATGTAAGTAATTTAACTTCCCTCTTCTCTATTATTTTGTTTGTGTAATATTCCTTGCCTATATAATTTGTTATTGGGAAGAAGCAAATAAAATATAAGGCACTAGGGAATTCCATAACACATTCATCAGTGATAATACTTTAAAGATAACAATAATAGGGTGGCAAGGACAGGTGAGATTGGGGAAAAGCATGGACTCAGAAATTTCTCTGGATTAGAGTCTAAATGTGGATAATAATTTTGGAAAAGTGTTTAATAAGTGTTTAGTAAGTTTACCACACATTGAATTCACCCTTGTGTAATTCTCAAAACATATAAGTTTATTATATTAGTCAGGATTCTCAGGGAAACAGAGCAACAAGATGGAGAGCAAGAGGGGAGGGCTATTTTTTAATTTTTTTTAGAAATTGGTTTATGTGATTGAAAGGAATGGCAAGTCTGAAAGGTACAGGGAAAGGTAGCAGGCTGGAAATTTGGTTAAGATTTGTAGCTTGTTTTACAATCTAGCATACAGAAACTTATCCAGGTTTTCTCTGTTTCAGTCTTGAGACAATAGATTTTTTAGGAAACCTCAGTCTTTTCTTTCTGCTGCTCATGGAGGCAAGATGGAGGTGCAGATTCCCAAGGAAAGGAATTTTGTCACCGATGGCCTCTACAAAGCTGAACTGAATGAATTTCTTACTTGGTAGCTGGCTCAAGATAGGTACTCTGGAGTTGAAGTTTGAGTTACACCAACTAGGACAGAAATCATTATCTTG
Organism: Phacochoerus africanus; assembly: GCF_016906955.1. Classification (NCBI taxonomy): domain Eukaryota; kingdom Metazoa; phylum Chordata; class Mammalia; order Artiodactyla; family Suidae; genus Phacochoerus; species Phacochoerus africanus. The sequence continues at coordinate 36,434,183 of NC_062556.1, read as the reverse complement.
GCCACCAGGACACAGAATATTCTTGGTGAGAAGAGCTGGCAGATCTGGGAATAGACTGCCATGGTTCAGAAGAGATTTGGCTTCCCTGAGGACAGTGTAGAGCTTTATCTGGAAAAGGTGGCTACAAGAGGTCTGTGTGCCATGCCCAGGCAAAATCTCTGCATTACAAACTTCTCAGAGGCCTTGCTGTGTGGAGGGCCTGTTACAGTGTGTGGCAGTTCATCATGGAGAATGGGGCCAAAGGCTGTGAGGTTGTGGTGTCTGGGAAACTCCAAGGACAAAGAACTAAAGCCATGAAGTCTGTGGATGGCTTGATGATCCACAGTGGGGACCCTGTTAATCACTATGTTGATACTGCCTTGCACCATGCGCTGCTCAGAGAGGGTGTGCTGGGGATCAAGGTAAAGATCATGCTGCCTTGGGACCCAATGGGTAAGATGGGCCCTAAGAAGCCCCTGTCTGACCATGTGACCACTGTGGAACCCAAAGATGAAATACTGCCCACCCCCCCCATCTCTGGACAGAAGGGTGGGAATCCAGAGCCCCAACAAGTACCCACAGCATAATAGGGTCTCCTTGGCAGCTGGGTCTGGAGTCTGGATGCTGTTCTGCAATGACATTTAATAAAATGTTTTCAAAAGAAAAAAAAAACAAAAGGAAATCTCAGTCTTTCATCTTAAGACTTACTGAATAACTTAAGACTGATGTCACAAAACCACTTTAGGTTGAAAAGTTTTCAAACATTCCAAGTTTATGCTAAACCAAAAATCAAAACAAAACAAAACAAATTTAAAAACCCACACAAAACAAAATACACAAAAACAAAAAGCCCACAATTTTTATTCCTGCTTTGAAATGCAAATGGTATGGAGCATGGTTTCTCTGACAGTATAAAGATAGCTATGTAAGTTAGTTTCACATCCTGCTGGGAACTCTTTATGAGGCTTGCAGTGAGTGGCAACCAGCCCAACCTGCCTGCCCACTTGCACTCTGAAGATAGAAACATTTGCTATTCTCCTCTTTTTTAAAAAATAGCTTTATTTTTCCTTGTGCATCCTGACCAAGAAATAATCTTTGATTATGATCAATGTATTATGTTAAAATGTTGGCTAGGTAAACTTCTTTAAAGTTGCCTGGAATGTCATTTGCTAGGTTATAAACACAAAATCTTAAAGAAGGGTTATATGTGTTGTGTACAAATCTTAATTATTTTGAAATGGATGAACTTGTCACTATATTTGTAACCTTGTACAGAGGATTTTTCACTATGTGCCTAGCTTGGTGTCCATTCAGCTAAAATTGAAAAAAAAAAAGGGTGCATGAGGAGTTAAAAATCAGAATTAAACAAAGTGTATGTGGAGATGACTATTTTATATTACATGACCCAATCCTGTATTTATTTCTGCTCTCTTTTTGAAAGTATTTATAAAATAGAGGACAGCTGTATTTTATTCAACTATTTAGTAGAATTTGTTTCTTTTTGTCTGTATGTGAATAAATCCTGTACATTTTTCAATATAAAAAAAAGACTGATTGAATAAGTTTCAGTCACATTAAATAATCTGCTTAACTTAAACTCAACCGTGAACAAATATCTTCACAGCAACCTCTAGTCTAATGTGTGATGAAACAACTGGGTACCATAGCCTACCTAAATTGACACATAAAAATTAACTATCTCAAGTCATAATTTTAAAAGTTAAATATTGCATCCCCAAATTAATTTATTGAATTACTATAGTTTGGGCTTTTAATTGTTTGCCAAATATTGGACCTAACTTATAATAATCCTAAAAAAATTCCCTATTAATAAATTAAACTATATTATTATTTTAAAGCTAAATAAAATATACGTCTTAAAATACTAAGGAATTAAGATAGTTTACTGCATAACCTAATTTAGAAACAACAGGTGTCTTATGCTTATGGGAAATTTGTTTGGAAGTAGTTTAAATACATTTATTTTGTTCTAAAGATAAATATCTACTGTTCACATTTTCCTAAATGTTGTACAGATATTTTAGCTACAACTCACTTTTAATCATTATCAATTGATTTCTTGTTGCATACACTTAAAACATTAAAAGTATTCTATGCTTGCGTATGATTGTTTTGATGAGAACTGACAAATGCTCATTGCATTGTGATAATGTTCTGGCCAAATTCGCAAAGGCTAATTCTTTGAACCTACCAAATAATTCAAACTAAATGTCATTTTTTTCTTCTAAATTTATTTTGCATATTTTATCCCTGGAATAGAATTCTATTTCAAATATAAGGTCAAAATAACCCCAATACAAATATTGATAAATTTTCTTTTGATATTTAATTAACAAAAAGCATCTGGAGTGGGGATGGATATTGAGAATGGAAAGGAATATTCATGTATGAACAGACTTATTTTAGATTAATTTTAATTAAAATGATTTATATCCACTCTTTTAGGCAATGGAAAATTCTTGTTTTGCCTAGACACCAGTTCATGGTTATAATTCTACTTTCATGGGTTAGAAAACAAAGCTAATACTAGTGTGTTATAGAAAGTAATTGCCTTTCCATTTTATTTTCACACACAAATAGCTAACACAAAGACTGAAAAAAATAAAGTAACAATGATTTAAGTATTCTAAATAATTTATATCCTTTTCTAACACTCATTCCATTTGAGGGTAAGCCCTGATATAAAAGGATTTGATTGCATATTGGTGGAACTAGTTTTTACTGTTGTCATGACTCATTGTTTTCTAGTAAATGCAGAAATATCTCTGAGGTTAATCTTCCATATCAAAATAAAATGAGCAGCCACCTGCTCTAATGGCTTCTCACTGCTCCGAATGGGTTGATGAGCCAGGCAGCAGCTGGAGAAGGAAATATTTATGATGCCAGCGGTTTGTTTACCTAATTCTACTTCAACTCATTTTACACTATTTTAGAAATAGTATTTATGGTTTTCTTCCAATTGTAAAGTAGTCCATTTCCATTGAGAATACGCAGAAAATTTACTTCCATTTTGAATATTTAGAAATGTAGTAATTAATTATCTAATATTACAGTGCATACATAATTTTAGGTTTAAGAATATTATCACATATATAATTTTCTACTCATCATATTTCATTTAATAAAGTGCTGAGACTATTTTATAATATTAAAATATTTTAAAAACACACTTTACTGATGCTGTAATGTTTCTGCCTTTGTCAACATGATTATTTATCTATCTAGCCTATAATTGTTCAAAATTTAAGTTGTTTCAATTTCTGGATAATATAAGTAGTATTTTAATGGATCTAATTCAATACCCATATTAGTGCATATTTTGAAATATTGAATAGGATTTTAACCTACAGGTTAAATTTTTGCACAAATATTTTTGGAAAATTCAGAGGTGTATAGTGAAAATTGCCAATTTGCTTTCTAGAAATTTTAGTCAACTTATACAAACAACAATATTAAATTAAACAGTCCATTTGGATGTATCACTATTAAATATAAATTATTTATTTCTTCCTTTTTCAAGTTAGTAAGTAGAAAATTATAACACTCTTAGATCATTTGAAAGATTTTTCAATTTTTTGTGTGGTTCCTACAGAATGACTATTTTATATAACTTGTATTTCATCATGGGGGATTTGACAAAAATTTTCCTTTGCTATTTCTTAAAAGGGGTGCCTCATATTACTAAAACCAGAGCAAAACAAAAGAAAATGAAAAACTCTATGTGGTTTGATAATGTCTACACTTCTAGTCAAGTATGTACTAAATATAAATTCCAAGGATATTATAGCTTTTCAGTACTACATGTATTATTTTTGGTATCAAATTATTTTACTTTATTATAGTTTAAACCACTGACTTTCTCTCCATGATCTTAACATTCACTATATTCATAGATAGCACTAGAAAATATATGCTTAGTACTTTTAAAATACTTTAATAGATATACATTTAAGATTTAATATATATAAAATCACAGCAAATACATATAAAATTTTATTCAACTAATTTCATTAAATAAAAATTATTATATTTTATACTATTTTGGAAATTTTTCTCATAGTTTGTCTAATTTTCTCATAATTCATTTTTTGCTACCATTTTGTTTTTGTTTTGGAGTTTTTTTTTCTGGCATATGCAAAAAATTGTAATGTTATGCTTTTTTATTCATTTTATCCAGGTCATATTTGTTTTCTCAAATATTCAATGTGTGTTTCACACATTGTTCCCAAAATATGTCCTCAATCATTGTATTTATGTTAATAATTATTTCTTCAATTATTTTATAAATAGTGGCTTTTCTTTCTTAAGACACTAGGATTCTTGAATTAACTTCAACATTATCTGTCTTCCTTTTCTCTCTTTGATTCTTTACACTTCATCTGAAGGGGGATACTCAAGTATATCACTCACATTGACATCAGTTGTCATCCTCAAAGCATTTCTTATATAATTATTTATGTAATTTTCTTAATATTTAGTTTCTTTGTAATATTTCTGTATTTCATACATCTAATTTTCACTTCATCTTGTTTCTTTCATATTCCTATGTGGCTTATTTTTTCTTTCAATTTCTATTTTATGGAAGATATACATTCTTGCATATTATTGACATTGATATTCTTTACAAATCTTTCTTTAATTTTTGGAAAAACTGTTCCCTTATTTGTTTTTCCTGAGAGACAAGCTTTTTCCTTCTCTTTTTCTTCATTAATCTTATATTCAAATATTTTTTCCTTTGAATCATTATCAATGAATTGAGATTTACTCAGATTCTATATTTGTCAGTAGCTTCAGTGAGTCTCTACATGGTATTTTAACTTCCTTTGGAAACACCATATAGTTTAAGAAAGATTCAATGTCTGGGACTAGATAGCTTGATTACATATCTTAACTTTGTTACTTATACAGCATTACTTTAAATAATAGAGTCCATACAAAATTAGAACTCTTATCATAAATCATTACCATGAATGATCCTGTCTTCACTTAATTGGCTGAATTCCTTCCCAAATTCTATTGGATTTAGGTTTTGGCATTTTCCTGTATTTTGTCTTTCTCAGCATTTTTGTAGAAATTTTAGTCAGTAGTGGCCAGATACTTTTTAAAAAAAAAGATAACATTGAATTTTCCTTTAGATCAAAATATTATAGAAAATCAATATGTAAAACATGAAATCAAAACAATCGAATGCTCTGCTTATTTGAAGGGGGATGGAGTATAGGAGTCAAATTAACATTGGAAATCTGGTCCTCTTTCATATCTCTAAAACCATCTTATTATAGAAGCAAGTGAAGAGGTTCTGGGGAACACTGCTGTGTGGAAATAAGTCTGAAAACAACTTTTAATTTTAGATAAATTAGTGCAAAATTTATTCAAAGATATAAAAAGAAGAAATCTACCATGCTAGTCCTCTATTCTAATCCTCTAAACCATAGACATATTATGCCTTTTCTAGTTCCTAAGTAAGGAAGCCTATGGATCAGAATAGTCAAGAAAATCCTTACTAATTTTAGTACTTCATTTATGGAAGCAGATAGTGTAGGAAATAAAACCAAAATATGCATATCTCACCCACTGAAAACCTGAAAGTTAGCAAATGGAGAAATTAAATATCTTTGGCTTTGCTGAATATTTTGTTATCAATGTTGACACAGCCGTTTATTAACACTATGACATTTGGCATAATGTTAAAGTCTTATTATCAGTAATTTGAAGAAACAAGATATGAATATTTTGTGAGGATTATACATAATATATAGATGTACAATATCCAATATATCATTTGGTCTGAGGTAGGTAATAATATGAGTTATTACTATTTTTTGTGTTAGTCATATCTTGGTCACAGTCTTAATTTTTTCTTTCAGATATTCAGTTTCCAAGTATTTTTAATATTCTTGATGGGGGAGTTCCTGCATCAACATATTAAGGAAACTGTGTTGTCTGTGTGGTGGTTTGGGTCACTCCCAAGACCCGGGTTTGAGTCCCAGCCCAGCACAGTGAGGTAAGGGGTACAGTGTTGACACAGCTGTGGTGTAGGTGGAATCTGAGCCTTGGAATGGATCCTTGGTTCAGGCACTTCCTTATGCCCCGTGGGTGTGTCAAAAAAATTCTTGATGGCTGATTCCTCTAGTAACATGATCAGTTAAATTTCATGCATTAAATCATTAAAATTTTTTCTTCCATTGCAGAATAAACATGTACTAAATGAACAAGTTTATTTCTAATTTTAATGGCATAATATTTATTTCAATAATGACAAAAAGTGGCTGTAGAAATTTAAGTGCAAAATAATCATAAAAGTCTCTCTGGAAGAATATATAGAGAGGCATAAATATTTTGATGAGCTAAATTTTTATAATCACACGTGTGAATATAGATTGTGTTACATAATTCTCAATTTTCTAAGTGTGTTTTAAAAAGTTTTTGAAAAGTCAGAAGTTATGAGAATTAGAATTAATTTTATATTTAGAAAATTTTTGAATATTTACGTTGTTTTATTATATGACAATGTAATAATGCTAACATGTTAATAAACGGTGATTTTAAAATGTACATTAGATAAAAAAATGGTAATATTACATTTCACTTTAATTATTGGCACTTAAAAATATTTGAGGAGTTCCCATTGTGTTGCAGGGGAAATGAATCCGACTAGGAACCATGAGGTTGCAGGTTCAATCCCTGGCCTTGCTCAGTGGGTTAAGGATCTGGCGTTGCCATGAGCTGTGGTGTATGTAGGTCACAGACACTGCTCGGATCTGGTGCTGCTGTGGCCCTGGCATAGGCCAGCACCAGCTCCAATAACACCCCTAGCCTGGGAACCTCCATATGCCACATGTGCAGCTCTTAAAAAAAATTATTTGGCTTGAGAAACATATTTACTAAAATTGTTTTTATAAATTATTTCTCATACTACATAAATCAAGATTTTTATCAAATTCCCTTTCTTCAACATTGACAATTTATTGAAACCAAAATAATTCATATGAGTATCTTAACTCCAAAATTTTTAAATTATATTTACATACATTTTCTTCTTTAAACAGTTATTTGTATTTTTGAAACATGCAGACCTGGCATAGAAGAGATAGAACTTCAAGTTATATGTACAGGCCAAATTTGTCTGTACCTGTTGAAATAAATTTTTTGACCCAAGATAGAGCCATTCTTTCCCAGAATGCCATTTCAATATCAAAGTCCTCATCAAACTTTCCAGTTTCTGTAAATGCTGCCCTTGATCAGAAATGCAATATATGCAGTCAGTCAATCACCAAGCCAACTGAGATTATATACTTCTTTCTTTGTTCCTTTGTCCTTCTAAATAAGGTTAGAAATGCAACCCCAGTCAATTTTGCCTTAATGTTCTGTAAAACTCACTCTTGCCCAAAATCTTGCAGGACAAGTTCTTTGTTGTGTGTAAGATAGTGTTCTTCCTCAGTCCAGGGCTTGTTTTCCACTGAATAGAGAACACAAAATTCTTTACTAAATCATTTTAGTGTTTACATTTACATATTCTGGCAACAAAAGTGAAAATATCCACAGATCCCATTGGTTCACTGCCTCTTCAGCCACATTTTGAGGTCTCAGCAAGTTCTCTCAGATTGAGTGCCATCTATTTTGCATTCTGAGCTCTTTGAGTTTGTTTCTCTTAATCCTTCTGGGTAGAAAAATTTTGTGTTAGGGACTCTAGATTTTTTACAGTGAGACCTAGAGGTTTGTGGCCAACTGTATCTACAAGGTAAATGCCTGAAGGAAGTCCTGTATAGCTCTCAGGATTTATATACAGAAATATTACATCTGGTTGAATTTGGGATGATTATCTCAATGAGAGATAATAATGAGCATCCCAACAAGAGAGAATAATGTTTTTTTTTCCTAAAAAACCCCAAGATTATAGCCATTGGAGGGCTCAAAATGCCTTTAGATAAATCCACAGCATAAACTTCGGAGGATTCAGGGAAATAAATTAGGACAAGAAATGTGGACTATTTTGATCATTGGACCATCAAAATCTAAGTAGACACAAGATGATATTATTAAAATTCTTTACTGCATCCACCACTATAAGGAAATCTTCTTGTTAAAGAAATAAAAATATACAGTCAGTGGGCATCCCAGAAGCCAAAGCTATGAAAATAATGGACAAACTTCAAGCACCTAAGAGTTAAGAAAAAAGGGCTAGGAACTTAAGAAATAGGACCCTCAAGTTTAAAGAGTTGAGTTTGTCACCTTCCAGCATGTCTTATTTTATGTCTAAATACTGTGGTCCTGGAAGATTCATATATCTACAAAAACAGCAAAATCTTACTAAGATAACTATTATTACAATGGTCATTATGAGGAATGTTCCAATTTGAAAAAGCCATTCATTTAAGAAGTGCAATTGAAAGCAAAGGATCCCAAATCAAAAACACAGAATGTAATATCTTTTTAAATTGGCATGTAGAAAACTTCAAAAGTCTTAAATATTTCAATATAGCTTCAAAGGAAGATTTACAGCAAAAAGATGATGAAAATTAAAGGCATGAGGTAGATCTAAAACAAAACAGTATAAGACTGACATAACTCTTGATATTCCCCCCATTATACTCTTAGCTGAGTACTCAGTCTACTAATTCTCTAACTGAATTGACTTCCTACTTCGAAGAGACTACAAGATGATAAATAGAAGCTTACCAATTAAGTGCCCTTACTACTGCAACCAGTTCCAAGGCCAGAAAGTGAAAACAAACTTGGACCTTCACCTTTGCAGCCTCCTAAGACCTCTTCAACAAAAACCCTGCCCAGCCACCTGTGGCCTCAGTCATCTCAAGGGTCTGAAAAGAAAAAAAAAAAAAAAAAAAAAAAGAGGGCACTGTGACCGAGCACCACCCACTGCTGCTCTCACTCCCCTAGGAAAACACCTGCCCCAATGCTGCCACTGTGAAATGCTCTGAGCAGCACCCAGATGTTTTGTCACTGTCCCTTCCCAAGACCATGCAACTGGGAGCAGCTGTCACAGTACATTCTGCTTGGGCTAACTGGGATGGGGTGATTCTTGCATGGTCTACAGGTGGTGGGGGGTGAATCACCACTGTTATCTCTGACTTCACAGGAGGGCATAAACCACCCACCACTAGGGGTCCATGAACAGGCAACACTTGCAGCCCCAATCACCTAAGAAGGGATTTCAGAAGAGGACATTGTGACCAAATACCACCTGCTCTTACTCTCCTAGCAGCATACCCATCCTGCTGCTGCCATTGCCAAATGCTCTGGGCAGTGACCACATGCCTGATCAGTGTTACTTCCCAGGATTGAGCAATGAGGAGCAGACTGTGCAGCACCTCTTGTGTGGATGAAGTTGTACAGGGTGCTTCTTGCATGGTCTACTGGTGGCAGGGGCAAACCACCACAACTCAAGAGGTGAGCACAGCCCACTACCAATAGGGGACCCTGAACAGGCATCACTTAGGGCCCTAATCCCCACAGAGGAGGGCATTGTGATCAAATAATATCTGTTGTTGCTCTCATGCAACTGGGAAATTACAAACCCTGCAAAGGCCACTGGCAAATGCTCTAGGAACCTCATAAATCTGTCTAATGCTCATTACCACCTCTGGGGTCCTATAGCTAGGAGTAGCCTGTGCCACCTACCTTCAGGTCCTTGCTGATATTAAGAGCCCAGCAACCAAGCACTGACTACTAGCCCTACCCATTGCCTCCTTCTTCCTGGAAACACACTCAGTACCCTGGGCATAATAGCCTGCTCACATTGAAGAAAGAGATGGTAAATATCCAAACTCCCATGACAAAAATAAATAGTAACCCCCTGCAAAATACAAAGGGGTTGCTCTTGCATAGAATTAGCCCTCCAAGACCACAGTTTGGCTTCCCTAAATTCACAGAAAAAGAAAAACATAAGCAAAATGAAGAAGCTCAGGAAACATTCTCAGTTAAAAGAACAGGAAAATTCACCTGAAGCAGCAAACAAAGAAACAGATCTCTGCAGTCTAATAGACACTGAATTCAAAAGGGAAGTAGTGAAAATACTGAAGGAATTAAGGCTGAATATCAAGGAATTAAGAGCAGATATGAATATTAATGCAAATTAATTTAGAAAGGAACTAGAAAATATAAGTAAGAACATAGAAAAATTAGAAAATTCATTTGCAGAGATTCAAACTGAGCTAAAAGTACTAAGGAGCAAATGAATATTTCAAAGGAACAAATTAGTGACTTGGAAGATAGTATAATGGTAATCACCCAATCAGAACAGCAGACAGAAAACCAAATGAAAAAAACATGAAAGCAATATAAGAGATATATGTGATAATGTGAAGGAGGACAATCTACACAAAATAAGAATTCCAGAAGGAGAAGAAAAAGAAAAAGGGGATTGAAAAACATATTTTAAGAAATTAAGTCTGAAAAATTTCCAAATCTAAAGGAAACTTGATATCAAGATACAGGAAGCATAGAGGGCCCCAAACATGTTGAGCACAATTAGCCCCACATCAAGACGTATTTATAATAAAAATGTCAGAATTGTAAAGGCAGCAAGAGAAGAACAAAGGGTTAATTATAAGGGAACCCCCTTAAGTTTTTCAGCTGATTTCTCTTACAGAAACACTACAGGTCAGAAGAGAGTGGCAAGGTATATTCAAAGTTCTGAAAGGAAAAAATTTGCAGCCTAGAATACTCTATCCTGAAGTTCCTGTCATGGTACAGTGGAAACAAATCTGACTTGGAACCATGAGGTTCCAGGTTAGATCCCTGGCCTCACTCTGGGTTAAGGATCCAGTGTTGCCATGAGCTATGGTGTAGGTCAAAAAACATAGCTCAGATCTGGTGTTGCTGTGGCTCTGGCATAGGCCAGCAGCTGTAGCTCCAATTAGATTCCCAGCCTGGGAACCTCCATATGCTGCAGGTGTGGCCCTAAAAAGACAAAAGAAAAATAAATAAAAATAAAAATAGAGTACTTGATCCAGCAAGAATATCATTTGAAATAGAAGGGGAAACAAAGAATTTCTCCAACAAACAAAAGCTAAAAGAGTATAGCAATATTACCCATTCTAAAAGAAGTACTGAAAGGGTTTTTCTAAATAAAAAAAGAAGTAATAAGAAATAGGATGGAGTAAACAACAATTTGAAAGCAATCAGTTAAATAAGCCAGCATACAGATCTAAAAAAGGAGAAAAAAATAACTACTGTAAAAGCAATGATAGACACAAGGAACAGCAAAAGGACAAACATGAAGATGATTAAAAAAAGGATTTCAAAATCATACAATGTGGGGATGGAAAGTAAGAAAATCTAGACACTTTTTTTTGTACTAATGTTTTATCTTATATGACTATCAGGCTAAAGCAAGCAGATATAGGAAGGGGTTAACATACTTGAAAAACAAGGCAACCACAAATCAAAACCAAATATTACATTCATAAAACTAAAAAAAGTCACAAGGTTAAAATGAATGGAGATCAACCATCCTAAAAATGAAAGGAAGAAAAGAGAAACAGAATCAACTGGAAAACAAGGTTTTAAATGGAAATATATACATACATCATTAATTACCTTAAATCTCAATGGAATTAGTGTCCTAATCAAAAGATACAGAGTGGCAGATTGGATAAAAAAGCAATAACCTACAATCTGCTATTTACAAGAGACTTACCTTAGGGCAATATACGCATATAGATTGAAAGTAAAGGGATGGGAAAAGATATTCATGCTGATGGGCAAGACAGGAAAGCAGGAGTTGCAATACTCATATCAGACATAACAGACTTTGAATGAAGGCCATAAAGAAAGACAAAAAAATGACACTATTTACTGGTAAAGGATCCATTCAAGAAGAGGATACTACAATCATCAATACATATATTCCACTAATATAGGAGCACCCAGATACCGAAAACAAATACTAGTAGATAAAAAATGAGAAAGTGATGAGAATACAATAATAGTAGGAAACATTTATACCCAACTCACATCAAAGAACAGATCCTCTAGACAGAAAATCAATAAGGAGACATAGATCCTAAAAGACGCAATAGAGAAGTTACACAATTAAAATTTTCAAGACATTATATCCAAAGAAAATCAGAATATACATTCTTCTCAAGTGCACATGGAATATTCTCAAGGATTGATCACATACTGGGCACAAAGCTAACCTCAACAAATTTAAGAGTATGAAAATTATTTCAAGCATCTTTTCTGACCACATTGGCATGGAACTAGAAATAAAGCATAGGAAAAGAAATGAGAAAAAAGACTACATGGAGACTAAAAAATATGCTACTAAAAAACAAATGGGTCAATGAGGAATTCAGGAAGGAAATTTAAAAAATGCCTAGAGACAAATGATAATGAAAACAAAACTATTCAAAATCTATAGGATTCTAGAAAAGCAGTGCTTAGAGGGAAATTCATAGCAATACAGGCCTTCCTCAGAAAAGAAGAAAAATCTAAAATCAACAACTTAACCCAACACCTAAATGAATTAGAAAAAGAAGAACAAACAAAACCTAAGTCAGCAGAAGGAAGGAAATCATGAAGATCATGGAGGAAATTAATTAAATAGAGATTCAAAAACAATAGAAGAAAATCAATAAAACTAAGAGCTGGTTCTTTGAAAGGTAAACAAAATTGACAAACCTCTGACTAGACTCACCGAGAAGGGGAGAGAAAAAACCCAAATAAAGAAAATAAGAAATGAAAACTGAGAAATCACAATGGATACTGAGGAAATAAAAAAAGAGAATATTATGAACAATTATATTGCAACAAATTTGACAACCTAGAAGAAATGGGCAACTTTGTAGAGACATACAGCCTGCCAAAAATGTATCAAGAAGAAATAGATCAACTAAATGGACTGATCACTAGAAATGAAATAGAATATGTAACAAAGCAATCCCTACAAATAAAAGTCCAGGACCAGATGGCTTCACAGGTGAATTCTACCATACATACAATGAAGAATTTATACACATCCTCCTTAAATTTTCCAAAAATTGAAGAAGAAACAACACTCCCATAGACATTCTATGATGCCACAATCACCCTAATACCAAAAGCAGAAAAAGATAACTACCAAAAAAAAAAGTTGTAGGCCAGTATCTTTGATGAAAATAGACACAAAAATTCTCAACAAAATTTTAGCCAATCAATTCCAACAGCATATAAAAAAGATCATACACCTCAACCAAGTGGGATTCATCCCAGTTTCACAAGGATGGTTCAAAATATGCAAATAAATCCTCATACCCCACATTAACAAAAGAAAAGTCAAAACCACATGATTATTTCAAGATGCAGAAAAAGCATTTGACATATGCCAACATCCATTCATGATAAAAATTCTTGCAAAAGTAGGCATAGAGGCAACATACCTTAACCTAATAGAAGCAATTTTTGACAAACCTACAGAAAATATAATACTCAATGGACAAAAGCTGAAAGACTTCCCAATAAAATCTGGAACAAGACAAGGATGCCCACTCTCACCACTTTATTCAACATGCTATTGGAATTCCTAGCCACAGCAATCAGAAAAATGAAAGAAATAAAAGATATCCAAATAGGAAGAAAAGAGGTAAAATTGTCACTGTAGACAGATGACATGATACTTTATATAGAAAACCCTAAGGACTCAACCCAAAAACTACTTGAGGTGATAAACAAATTCAGCAAAGCAGCAGGATATAAGATTAACATTCAGAAATTGGTTGCCTTTCTGTATACTAATAATGAAATATTAGAAAATAATACAAAAATGCAATACTTTTTACAATTGCACCCCAAAAATCAAATACATTGGATTAAACCTGACCAAGGAGGTGAAAGACTTATATGCTGAGAACTATAACACATTAATCAAAAAAATTAAAGAGGATTCAAAGAAATGGAAAGATATTCCATGTTCATGGGTTGGAAAAATTTATGTAGTAAAAATGGCCATATGGCCCAAAGCAATCTACAAATTCAAGGAAATCCCTATCAAATTATGCATGACATTTTTCACAGAACTAGAACGAACAATCCAAAAATTTATATGGAACAACAAAAAAACCAGAATTGCCAAAGAAATACAGAGAAACAAAAACAAAGCAGGAGGGATAATTCTCTCAGACTTCAGGCAATATTACAAATCAAGACAGTGTGGTACTGGTACCAAAACAGACATACAGACCAACAGAACAGAATAGAGAACCCAGAAATAAAACCAGACACAACTAACAAGGGCTTAATCTCTAAAACATGCAAACAACTTATACAACTCAACAGCAAAAAGGCCAACAACTCAATGGAAAAATGGGCAAAAGACCTGAATAGATATTTCTCCACAGAAGATATACAGATGGCCAACAAACACATGAAAAAATGCTCAACATCACCAATCATTGCAGAAATGGAGAAATGCAAATCAAACTACTATGAGGTACCACCTCACACCTTTCAGAATAGCTATCATTAATTACCAGATAGAAAATGCTGGGGAGGTGGAGAAAAAGGGAACCCTCCTGCACTGTTGGTGGGAATGTAAATTGGTAAACTACTGTGGAAAACAGAACGGAGGTACCTTAGAAAACTAAATATAGAACTGCCATTTGACTCAGCAATCACACTCTTGAGCATATACCCAGACATATCTTTACTGGAAAAAGAAATATGCACCTGTATATTTATTGTAGAAATCTTCACAATAGCCAAGGCGTGGAGACAACCTAAATGCCCATTGACAAGTGAATCGATTAAGAAGATGTGGTATATATAAACAGTGGAATACTACTCAACCATAAAAAGAACAAAATAATGCCACTTGCAGCAACATGGATGGAACTAGAGACTCTCATATTAAGTGAAGTAAATCAGAAAGAGAAAGATGAATACCATATGATCTCTTATTTCTGGAATCAAATATACAGCACAAATTAACCTTTCTACAGAAAGGGTAATCTTGTACATGGAGAACAGACTTGTGATTCCCAAGTGGTAGGGGGAGGGAGTGAGATGGACCAGGAATTTGGGGTTAATAGAGGAAAACTATTGTTTTTGAATGGATAAGCAATGTGATCCTGCTGTATAGTACTGGGAACTATGTCTGGTCACTTAAGATGAAGCATGATAATGTGGTAAAAATAATGTATATGTATATGTGTCTGGTTCTCTTGTTGTAAAGTAGAAAATTGACAGAACACTGTAAACCAGCTATAATGGAAAAAATAAATTATAAAAAATAAACCTGGTCTAGAATTTGATGTCTAATTTGCAACCAACAAAGACACTGGAAAAATATTATCCTCAAAGATTTTATCAAATCCTGTATACTTACTCTATTACCTTGCCAAGGTTTGTATATACTAGGGCTCTTCTCTCAACTTTAAATATCACTCCTTTCATATACTACAGATAGAATCCTGAAAAAAGTGGCAAAATAAAATCAATTCCTACCAGAGACTTTTTATCAGAATCAGCTCTCCCATCTATTGTTAGGGCCTGATTGAGAAAGGAAGATACAATTTCTCATTGTCCCTTACTTTCAAATATGGATTCTTGGGAATTTGATGTCAGGTATCCATTGATTATTAATCCTTTTCTCTCTCAGGGATAGCTCTTCCCTTCTTATTTTGTCTCATCTTGTGTCCTGAGCACTTTGCTTGGCTCTGCCTGTCTGGGGAACATTGTTTTTTAGCTCTTGCTTATGAAGGTAGGTAATCTGTCAGGTTTATGTTCCCAAAATATGACCAAACCACCAAAATTGGGTGGCAATCTATATCTAGCTAGGATCTTCCTGACTGCTGTCAACTCTCAAAGAAATAGTTTTTCTTTTGGTTATCTTTGGAAGTAGTTCTTGATCTTGAGAGTGTAGTATCATTTATATCCCCTTTGAGTATGCTTCTTGCATCTCTGGTATTATTGAATACTGCCAGGTAAGTTTCCTCTTTGTGTCAGCTAAAATATGAAAAGATACTTAAAAGGATTATGTTAAGTAGCTCTATGGTCAGAAGCTGGCCAAATTGGAAGCCAAAATTCAGAACTTGATAGGAATTTTTTAGGGCCTTCTTGCCTAAGCTAAACTGAAGTTACATACTCAGAGGGGAGAAAAATTCTATAGACTAATACCTCTAAATCTAGAACACTGGCATTCTTTGTATGTCTGTGTGTGTGTTATTATATCCATCTCACGGCTAAAATTTTAAAATATCAGTTACCAGATCTCTGTTTCCATCCCTATGTATTTTTAAATATGTCTATGCAAATATGTTATGGATGTGTGAGTTTTCCACCTTCATGTGGTATTTCCAGAATTAATTTGTTAAACTCTTCATTTAATTGGATTAAAGAAAATTAAACATTTATGTAAATCAAGTATACTCTCAGACATATGGTAAGTAACAAATATTTTTCAAGTTTGCATGGTCTAAAATAGTCTTCAGTAAATCTAGTTTAAGATTGTTGGTGATGAAATTATCATGAGTAACAAAGTATAATTGTTAAGAACAAGTATATTAAGTATAATTGTTAAGAACAAATATATTAAGTAGTTTATAAATGAACTTTTCAACAATAATTTTGCTTTATTATATATCTATTTAATGGTTTCCAAAATATTTTTTTGTAACCAGAAAACTTAAAGTTATACTTAGATAAATTATGTATATTCATTGAATATTAAGATCATTTCCAAATATAAAACATGAATTACTGAATAAAAGTTTATCTACTTTTAGCTTCCTTTTACAGAAGAACTGAAGATATTGGGTCTTCTAGGAGGTATGTTTTGTGAACATTAAAAAATTTACTATACAGAAGAATATACTTCTAGGGGAGTTTCTGCTTGGGCTCAGCAGGAACAAACATGACTAGTATCCATGAGGATGTGGGTTCAATTCCTGGCCTTACTCAGTGGTTTAGGGATAAAGCATTGGCATGAGCTGTGGTATAGTTTGTGGAATGGCTCAGATCTTGTATTGCTGTGGTTGTGGCATAGGCTGATGGCTGCAGCTCTGATTTGACCCCTAGTGTATGAAACTTCATATGCCACATGTGCAGCCTTTAAAAAAGAAAAAAAAAATGAACTTCTAGAAGTTACAAATATTTTTATAATAAAATTTCCAATCCAGAGAATGCTAGTTTAACCAACAGTTCATAATTGACTACTTCTTGACTTTCACTAGGAATATAAGATTATAATTAAAATTTATAATAAACATATAATTAAAACTACTTAGAAAAAATAGGGGTGAAAAGAAATCATTCTGTATGAAAGTCAAATGACTGATTGTTCCAGAAGTGGGAAAAATATAAAACAGAACAAAACCTAAATAGATACCCAAAATTTTATATTTGAAGGAAAGGAATCTTGGGAAAGAGATTTTATGTGTGGTTAAGGTGTGGTAAAACTTGATCTTGTCAAATCCCCTTGGGAGGGGTGCTCCATAGCTTGTTAGGCACTGTACTTCCCTAATCCATGGATTGTTTTCCTTTGAATAAAGGATATAAAACATATCACAATTATTTTAATTTTGATTTTTTTTTTGGTCTTTTTGCCATTTCTTGGGCCGCTCCCGCGGCATATGGAGGTTCCCAGGCTAGGGGTCTAATTGGAGCTGTAGCTGCCAGCCTAGGCCAGAGCCACAGCAACGCAGGATCCCAGCCGCGTCTGCGACCTACACCACAGCTCACGGCAACGCCAGATCGTTAACCCACTGAGCAAGGGCAGGGACCGAACCCGCAACCTCATGGTTCCTAGTCAGATTCGTCAACCACTGCGCCACGACGGGAACTCCCTAATTTTGATTTTGACCTATCCTAATGAGTCATTTCAGTAATTTAAGGGTCTTTGTAAACGCTCTTTTAACTATTTAGAGCCACTCAATATATTATAAAAATACTGACATGAACTGAATGATTGATGTTTTCAAAAAGCCACAAAAACCATTCAACTATATTTTGAATCAGTTAATCTTTTGATTTTAATAATAAATTTATTACATTATGTATATCAAAAATAAGCACAGGCCTTTATTTATTTATTTATTTTGCTTTTTAGGGCTGCACTGTGGCATATGGATGTTCCCTGGCTTGGGATAGAATCTGTGCTGCACCTTCCCTTCTATGCCACAGCCACAACAACACCAGATTCAAGCTGTGTCTGCAAACTATGCTGCAGCTCATGGCAACACTGGATCCTTATCCCACTGAGTGAGGCCAGGGATCAAACCTCTATCTTCACAGATACTAACTATGTGCATTACTGCTGAGCTACAAAGGGAACTCCAGCAGGGGCCTTTAAAATAAAAACTATGTGATTACCATTAAAGTAGATGTGATAATATGAAAAAAATCTCATAATCTACAACAGTGGGAATTGTAGAAAAAATATGCTCAATATCTTTACATAATATTTTTTCTCATGCATACACATCTCACAAAGATCAGCAATATTTAAATGGTACTCTTGCTACTCTTGGAATTCTGTGGAACTTTAGACAACCCCAAATATTGAGAAAGATTCTGAGTAGATGAGAAAATGGAGTCCTCATAATTCCATCTGTATTTCCCCTGGTGCTGCATGTACCCATATACATACATGCATATACAAATATATTAATGTATTCATATATTGACATTGTGTGCTTTCAAGTGTGCATTTTATTAAATAAGTTTATTGTAGCCCAAGGAGAATTGCTTTTTTAAATTTTCTGCTGCTTAATGAATTACAACACTTATCGTAAGGACTAACTATTCTATTATTTATTTTTAATGTCTCTTGTATTTTAGTTTTCCACAAGTACATATAACCTTTCTATACGTCACTATGATATAAATTGATATTGTAGTTAGTGAGAGAATAGAATACTCTCAGTGATTATAGAAATGAAAAATTAAGTGCTGGAGTTTCTTAAATGGTAGAATTTCATCCAAATCTTAGAAAATAGGATAAATTCAAAAAACTAGAAAGAGCCCAAGGATATGTCTCTTTCAGAAAATGGTAACTACGGTACTGTTAACCATATATGTCTAAGTGGATATTTATAAATTATAACACTTAAGTATATCAGAATCATATAATTAACATTATGTTTTATGTTTGTTTTTATTACAAATGCAAATAGTAACATTAATAGAATTGTGGAAATAAAACTGAAAATAATACATCAGTCCTAAGATTTGTATACAATCATAGCAGCTAACTCTATCCTTTTCACATTTGTGATTATACAAATGAACACAGTTACATTCAGCCTTACCACATAAAATTATAAAATAAATAAAAATGGTACAAATTATTTCACCCCTTTACAGTATTTTTTTCAGGATTCATATTCATACACCAATAACTTGGATGTGGGGGGATTTTTAATGTTTTCCTTCATAACTATGAGATGTCCTTTTATTGCCTTGAATTATTTTATGGGATTGATGAAATCCTACTCATCCTCCAAGTCCTGGTTCACTTTCTATGTTCTCAACATAGCCTTCTGAAATAGCAACAAGAGGAGACAATCTTTTTTTTTTCACTCTAGATAGATTATTATGCTTTCCAAAATGTACTGACTCCAACCTCTATGCCACTCAAGCACAGGATCTTGATCTGATTCTGAAAAAAATATTTTACACATTCAATATCCTCAATGTGTCCCATATTCATTGCCTTAATATAATGAATTCCATAAAGTGCAAGATACACATTGCAAATACTGCATAAATAAATTTACATACACTTTTGCATACTATACCAATGCTTTAAATACAATAAATTTAAAAAATTATCATAATTTATAAACTTCTTCTTAAAACTAAGATCATAATCTAAAGTATTTATATTGAAAGAAATAAATAAGATTTTCAAAGAACTGGCTTCCAACTGGACAGAAATGACAGGACTAGTTGTGTAGCAAACCAAAGCATCATTATTGATATTATTTTATTCATACCTAGTTGATTTATTAGAGTGGAAGTTTCTAGCATCAGAATTAAAATAACATTTAGGGCTTCTTTTTTATTATTTTAGGATTTTTAAAAGGAGACTTCATAGACTGGAGGCTTTGTGGAATTTTACCTTATGTTTTCTTTATTCATCATACATGAGCTTTTCTACCCATTATTTGCAAAATGTATTGTACCCAACCAAATTATTTTTTTACATTGAAAGTGACATGAGTCATTCATGAATTATGATAATAATCTTACATCATTTTTCAAAATTTATCTGTATTGTTTTATATTTTTCTGCATACAAGGTCTTGCCCTACCTTGTGAGATGTTCAGTGTATCATTTATGATTGTTTCATTATCCTGAATTATATTATGAAGATTTGTTTAAGCAGAAAGTGAGAGATAACATGTATATGTGTTAGAGTAAATATAGCATTTAATGTAATCCACATTGATAGAAAAACAATAACAATGATTATATAAGACATTCTTAAAATACCAGTCCCCTTGTTTCTTTGGTAATGGTTTAAGATTTTTACTGTAAAAAGAAAAGTTGGTAAACAAACATAAAAAAATCTTCTAGCAATATAAAATATTGCTGCCCCCCAAGCAATGAGCAAATAAATATTGCCAGTTTGTAGCATTTTAGCCTCTGGATTGAGGCTAAAAATAATAACGTAAAATTTTTTCCAGAAAAAAAATAAATGTTTCAGTATTTTATTGCTAAAGGTGCAACATAAATCTTGGAGAATCCATTTTTGTCCAAAACTGTTACTGCAAGACAGCATTATTAGTACATGTCATAAAATAAAGCTGGACTAGAGCAAAGCACTTTGAAATGGAAGAAATATTATCCTAATATGAACTGACATCAACAGTCATATAGTAAGCTTCTTTCTTTATATGCTTTGAATTCTTCGCAATGCATATGACTTTACTTAGCATAGTAAATATTTTTAATTATTGGTTACTATATTACCCAAGTGTTATATAACTAAAAGATGAAGATCACAAGAAAAAACAGTGAGTAAACTGAAAGCACATTTACCAGGTGTTATTTATGCCTATCACACAGTAAATGATCAATAATTACTGGGAGAATAATGAAGTTTAACTCTGAAGAAACTTACTAACAGCTGTACACTTATTTGTTTTTGAATATCAAATAGATACATTACAATTAATATCCCTAAAGAATAACTCTTAATTCTCACACCATCACCTGCCTTCCTTTTCAGTAGATGGTATGATAATATTTTCATGCACAAACTTAAGCCAAAAAGCAACAAAACAAACAAAAGTCATTTTTTATTACTTTCATTTTTTGTATATCTCTCAGCCAATTATATGTTTTATCTAAAAGTATGCTTCAGAGCCTTCACCTCTTTATACATCTACTACCATCACCCTTGAAAACATACTTTTTTTTTCTTGGACCCCATTAATAACTTCCACAACTGACATTTTACCTGGACTCTTGTCCTCTCTACTCTCTAGATTGCAAACAATAAAACCTAAAATTGATTAAATAGTAAATAAATTAGGCTATTGACTTCCTATTTAAAACTTCCTATGTGTCCCATGTCCCTCAGAAAATGCATGATTGACCAGCTCTTGTCATTCATGTCTTACTGCAGTAGTGTCTCTTGAGAAGCCTTCTCTACCCATACACTCTAAGTTAGCCCACAGACACTCTCTGTCAGAGTTCTCAAATTTATTTTATTTATGAGATATAACAATCAGATACCCCCATATCTGTTGTGGTTTATTTATTGTCCAAGCTCCACAAAGCAGAAAATAACTCTTGTTTTACAATTTTGAAGATGGCCTGAAACACAGAGAGGAGTTAGAAAATAAATATTTAACTAAAAATGTTCAAAATTTCCATGGTAGGCTAGAGGCTGGCCAGTAATTATTTAAAATATTTCTAATAGAGATATTCTCTCATTGAAATTTGGTATAATAGTCTATTTGTTGAAATATTTGTTGACATATTTCAAGTGCCAGTTCTTCTTTTGTCCCAAATCTGGTCAAGCTGATAAGGAAGCCAGCCCTCAACCCACAAAAAGTAGTGTAGGGCTTTCTAGTCACATAAAGCCCTGCCTATTTGAGAACACTTATTCCACTTCCATCCAGAGCAAAGACCACAACCATTCAATTCTTTATTCTCTCAAGTTACTCTAGCCAATTCTGGACTACTTTAGATATTGTCCTACTTTTTTTTTTTCCAGAAAGCCCCAGGATGTGAGTAACACATTTTCATACCTTCTCAGTGTGTGTTTGAGTTATTAGTGTTGGCATATGACCTTTCTATTGGAATAAGGTCTATACCGTCTCCTTATGGTGACCACAGAGGCAGTCTTGTTATAATAATCCTAACATCAAAATCAAACTGTACCATAGACATTTTGCTTTATTCATACAGGACACATGCATATAATAAAATTGTTTCTATGCGTGATTTGAGACAATGTTGAATATTTTTGAGAGTTTAGTTTTTTCACTTACTTTCACAGCTCTTAGATTCATATCAAATCAGAGTTAATATTGCATTTTAATATTAAAATTATCAAGACACGTATTGCATTTGTGTAATTTATATCATGGCTCTCTATGGTGTGTTTACTTGGTTGTTAAAAATAGCATTTTATTTTAAAAACAATTTGTAATCATTATCAAACTATGTAATCTAAACATTTGTTAATTATTTTTTTAACACTTTATTTTTTTTTCTGCTGTACAGCATGGTGACCCAGTTACACATGGTGACCCAGTCACATGTATACATTCTTTTTTCTCACATTATCATCTTCCATAATAAGTGACTAGACAAGTTTCCCAGTGCTACACAGAAGGACACATTGATAATCCATTTGGAAGGCAATAGTCTGCATGTACAAACCCCAAGCTTCCAGTCCATTCCATACCCTCCCTCTCACCTTGACAACAACAAGTCTATTCTCCAAGTCCATCATTTTCTTTTCTGTGGAAAGGTTCATTTGTGATGTATATTAGGTTCCAGATATAAGTGATATATGGTATTTTTCTTTCTCTTTCTGACTTACTTCACTCAGTATGAGAGTCTCTAGTTCCAACCATGTTGTTGCAAATGATATTATTTCCTTCTTTTTTATGGCTGAGTAGTATTCCATTGTGTATATATACCACCACATATTCCTAATCAGATTGTCTTTTGATGGATATTGGGGTTGTTTCCTTTGCTGTCCAAAAGACTGTCAATCTGATTAGGTCCCATTGCTTTATTTTTGCTTTTATTTCTGTTGTTTTGAGAGACTGACCTGAAAATAATATTTGTGAGAATGATTTCAAGGAATGTTTTGCCTATGTTCTCTTCCAGGACTTTGATGGTGTCTTGTCTTATATTTATTTAAGATTTTCTGCCATTTTTTTCAACTATTTAATTATTGATTTTTTTATCTAATTAGTTTTTTATATAATGATTTCTATGTTTTTCTATTATAGCTGGTTTACAGTGTTCTGTCAATTTTCTACTGTACAGCATGGTGACCCAGTTATGCATACATGTATACATTCTTTTTTCTCACATTATCATGCTCCATCATAAGTGACCAGACATAGTTCTCATGCTACACAGCAGGATTTCATGGCTAATCCATTCCAAAGGCAATAGGCAGCATCTATTTACCCCAAGCACTACATCCATCCCTGCCACTCCACCTTAACAACCATAAGTCTCTTCTCCAAGTCCATGATTTTCTTTTCTGTGGAAAGCTTCATTTGTGCTGTATATTAGATTCCTGATGATGGGATTAGGAACATGTCTGTATATATATATATATATACAATGGAATATTACTCAGGAATACAAAGAATGAAATAATGTCATTTGCAGCAACATGGATGGAACTAGAGACTCTCATACTGAGGGAATTAAGTCAGAAAGAGAAAGACAAATACCATGTGATATCACATATATGCAATCTAATATATGGCACAAATGAAACTTTCAGCAATTTTGAGTTTATTTGGTGTATGGTGTGAGTGTGTGTTCTAGTTTCATTGATTTGCATGCAGCAGTCCAGGTTTCCCAGCAATACTTGCTAAACAGACTGCCTTTTTCCAATGTTATGCTCTTGCCTCCTTTGTCGAAGATTAATTGACCAAAGGTGTCTGGGTTTACTTCTGGGTTCTCTTTTCTGTTCCATTGGTCTGTTTGTCTGTTTTGGTACCAGTACCACACTGTCTTTTTGACTGTGGCTTTGTAATATTGCCTGAAATCTGGGAGAGTGATACCTCCTGCTTGGATTTTGTCTTCAGCATTGTTTTGGCAATTCTGGGTCTTTTGTGGTCCCATATAAATGTTTGGATTGTTTGTTCTAGTTCTGTGAACAGTGTCATAGGTAGTTTGATAGGGATTGCATTGACTCTGTAGATTGCTTTGGGTAGCATGACCATTTTGACCAAATTAATTGCTCCAACTCAGGAGCATGGAATAGCTTTCCATTGATTTACATCTTCTCTAAAATCCTTGGTTAATGTTTTATAGTTCTTGGCCTATACGTCCTTTACCTCCTTGGTCAGGTGTATTCCCAGGTATTTGATTTTGGGGGTGCAATTTTAAAAGGTATTGTATTTTTGGATTTCTTTTCTAATATTTCATTGTTAGCATACAGAAATTTGACTGATTTCTGAATGTTAATCTATCCTGCTTCTTTGCTGAATTTGCTGATCAGTTCAAGTGGTTATTGGGTTGATTCTTTAGGGTTTTCTATATATCATATCATGTCATCTGCATACAGTGAGAGTTTTACCTCTTCTCTTCCTATCTGGATGCTTTTTATTTCTTTTGTTTGTCTGATTGCTGTGGCTAGGACTTCCAGTCCTATGCTGAATAACAATGGTGAGAGTGTGCATTGTTCCGGAGTTTAGTGGGAAGGCTTTCAGCTTTTCTCCATTGAGTATTATATTTGCTGTGAGTTTGTCATAAATGGTTTTAATTATGTTAAGGAATGTTCACTCTATACCCACTTTGGTAAGAGTTTTGATCATGAATGGATGTTGGACTTTGTCAAATGCTTTCTTTGCATCTATTGAAATGACCATGTGGTTTTTTACTTTTCTTTTGTTAATGTGTTGTATGATGTCGATTGATTTGCGTATGTTGTACCATCTTTGTGAACCTGTGATGAATCACAGCTGGTCGTGGTGTATGGTCTTTTTTATATGTTGTTGGATTGGGTTGGCTAAAAGTTTGTTGGGGAATTTTGCATCTATATTCATCAAAGATATTGGCCTATACTTTTCTTTATTAGTGGTATATTTGGTTTTGGAATTAGAGTGGGGCTGGCATCATAGAATATCTTTGGGAGTGTTCCTTCTTCTACCTTTTGAAAAAGTTTAAGGACGATGGGTATAATTCCCTCTTTGTTTGTTTAGTAGAATTCACCTGTGCAGCCGTCTGGTCCTGGTCTTTTATTTGTAGGGAGTGTTTTTATGATATTTTCAATTTCATTTCCAGTGATTGGGCTCTTCATTTGATCTAATTATTCTTTATTAAGTTTTGGCATGCTGTAAGACTCTAGAAAGTTGTCCCTTTCTTCTAGCTTGTCAAATTTCTTGGTATACAATTGTTGATACTATTCCTTCATGGTTTTTTGTATTTCTATATTATCCCTTGTGACTTCTTTTTTGTTTATTTGGGTTTTTTCTCTTCTCTTTTTGCTATCTGTAGCAAGAGGTTTGTCATTTTTTTTTTTTTACCTTTCAAAGCAGAAGCTCTTTTTTTATTGATTTGTGTCTGTTGTTTCTTGAATCTCTATCTTATTAATTTCCTCTTTGATCTTTATAATTTCCTTCCTTCTGCTGACTTTATGTTTCATTTGTTCTTCTTTTTCTAATTCATTTAGGTGGGGGGTTAATGGTTGATTTGAGAATTTTCTTCTCTTTTGAGGAAACCTATATTGCTATGAACTTCCCTCTGAGCACTGCTTTTGTGGCATCCCATAGATATTGAATGGTTGTGTCTTCATTATCATTTGTCTTGAGGTGTTTTTTTAATTTCTTCCTTGATTTCCTCATAACATTAGGCTCACAACAAATAATTATTTCTTACAAACAAAAGTGTGGTTTACAAAAGACCATGTGAAAATTATATTCAAGAATTTATTATGAAAATAAGAAATTTCTACACAATCACTTCTTTAAAAATGTAGCTAATGTTTGCAGTTTTTATTACAAAAATTTCAACTTAACAATATAGTCATAAAATTGAGAAAAAGTCATTCACCTTACCTATGGCTGCTAAATTCTTTAGAGTACATTAACAAGTAAAATCATGCAATACAGACTTTTAAAAGACTATTTTTAATTCAAATTTTGTTGACTAAAATTTTTTACTGACATTGATAAAACAGTATTTACTTCAGTACAAATGTTGAGTTAACAAAATAATATTGTTGCATGGTCCCAATTTCCATTTCTCTGGGAAGTAATGAGCTTCTTAGAAGAAAGAGTAATGTACCAAAAACATGGGTCCGTGAATTACTAAAAGGTCTTAGGAGAGATGACTTTTTCAATATGAATGTGCTTAGCTTCTTTAAATTAGTGAATAATTTAGCAAGAATTAAGGCCAATATTGTGTATTCTGTGTCTTGTAAACACAGTCTTGAATTCATATACATTTTGTATTATCTTATGTATCATAATTATGTATAAAATATTGCTTTTTCTGAATCAGCATTGTTCCATTCAAGGACATATTCATTTTAATTCATCAGCCATACACTTAACATTTACTAAGAGCCAAATATGTATCAGGCATTAGGCATTTTTGTTGTTCCTATGCTTAAACATTTCTATGCTTCTAACTTTTGATAAATAAATGTTTCCTTTCAGTGATTATCTGAGTGAAATTTGTACATATATTTTCAAAATGCCTCAATTGCTTTTACTCTGCTTTAAACTAACAGTTCCCTAAATGTGGTCTGACTATTTTTGTTTGGCTGTTGGTGTAAAAATCAACTTGAAATCATATTTAAAAATCAGGAGACAATCTGCACCCCCCAAAATTTCAATAGGTGTAGAGCAAATCCCAGGAGTAAAAATTTTCCTGCCAACTTAGCCAAAGATGTTTTAAGCTATGGTATTTGAAAGTTGGAAAGACATCTTTAATTATATAATATTTACAAAGAAACACAATATTTTTTCATAATGTCTGAAATGTCTCTATGACAATTAGCTAGCTAAACAATGGGATTTTGTTACTAATCTATAATATTTTATTTTAATTGATAATTCAGTGGAATTCTCTAACTTTAAATATTACCCATATGACATCATTTAGAAAGGTTCCTCTTTTAAGAAAAAATTAACATAAAACTTCATGAACTGTATTTTATGTTAACTGACAAAATTATTTCATTGATTTATTTATCAGGACAGTGGATTGTGGAGCTACATACACAGGAAAATTAAATATATAATTACTTCATTCAGTAAAGAACAGTTGATTAATACTAGATAGATAATTTGATTTAATTTTTTAATACAAAAAGATGCTTTAATAGAAAAACAAAAAAAAAACAACAAAAAAAGAAAAATGGAGTGTGGAAAAAGCACTATCACCAAAGATTAGGCCTAATTATTGGTATATTAGAATTCTTACAAAAATATAATATATTTTAGAGTGCTTGACTTCATTTTCCTAAAAATATATAAATATGTCTTGTGTCCATATCATCTATCTCTAGTAAGAAAAATTCATTCCTATATTGAATGATATTAAATGATTCTGAACTAATTTTTAAATGGAATCCACTAAAGTAAAGAGACAGTAAGCTAGGCAGGTTGAAAACTATCGGCACATACATGACTCAGCTAGCCATTGAAATGAAAAATCTTCGTGGCAGATGAACAGCCTGGAGTTTGTTTAGTTTGTCATAGTGGATAAAGCCTTTTCCAGCATACTGTATCAACTTTGGTTAAACAGGAGAAAAAAAACAGATTAAGCATTTCTCCCAAGTTTTAAGCACCATATATGTTTTAAAGATATTAGGAATTATTTATTCACAGGATTGTTTTCTGTCCTTTCCCTGATAATGCTTTATATGGTGTATTTAAATAATATCACATTATTTGCCAAAGTTTCTTGTAAATATTATGAGAAAAAAAATAGGAAAGCATTTTTGCCAAGCATCATGTGGCACAAAGGGTGACACAGTAAGTGCATAATATTGTCTAAAAATCCTCAGTGACAAAGCTGTATAGTATATCTCCCATTCCTATTCTATCCATAAAAGGAATTATTCTCCAGGGGCATCTACTGAAATCATGCACAAGAGAAATTAGGTTAGTTTTATTAATTTACTTTCTTCACAACTGAATAGCCACAGCTTTATTCTTTCATTCCCCTTGGCACTACTTTGTTCTTTTCTTTAGTAACAGTAAATGTGAGAAATCAGGGTTTTGTTTCATTCAGCTTCATTTCACTGGGAGTGCTGTAGGGAGATGAGGTTTGAAACTGTTCACCATAATGTATAGGATATAAAAATTCATGTTATTGATGATATAGTTCCACTATAAATGACTCATTTTGGGACATTAGCTTTATTAGACCATTAAGTCTTGAACTCCTGGCTTTCTTTGAGTGGCATTGGAAATTGTTCAGGAAAAATTGCTGAGATAAGTAAGTAGTATTCATTTTTTCAATGTTCTGTTGTTGGTGCAAACAAAGATGTTAGACAACAGAGTTACAGTTAAGAAAAGCAAAACACTTAAGATTAAACTATTGTGTATAAATATAAACTTTCCTATGGAAAAACTAATTCACCTGATAACAGGAATCCCTACATGGCACTTTTCAACTTTGAAAACTCCACTTCTTCAATATAGGTACTTAGAATAAAGTGATGAAGAAATCAGTCAAAATATTTATTCACATGCCATTATAAAATATGAGAGACTAACAGTGAACAAAAAAAACATGCGATACATATATGTGTATATATAAAAATGTATAGACATCTATATTTTATATTATGATGAATGAACTTTCAAAGCCATAGCATAAATGCTGAGAAATGCTTTATAATGAATGATTGATTGATCTGATATTATCTTCTAAAGTAACATTTGATATTTGAACAAGTTTAGAACAAGTCAGCATTTTTCCTTGTTAAAAAAATTTATGAAGAAAGTGGAACACATGTAATGACTTTGAATTTGGAAACATTGATATTACCACAGAATTTAAGAGATGTTAAGCAATGTATGAGAGTAGTAATTTGTATATCTATGTTTTTATTCACCCATATTTGCTCATAATTTCCTAAAAGTTAAACAGTTTGATAGGCATAAAAAAATGTATCAAATAAATAACCAAAGCTTATACTTGGGAATCACAGAATAGTGAGCAACTGAATAGACAGAAGAGGGAAAAAACAAAGAGTAATTTGTGAGTTACTAATACCAGGAATTCCTTACATTTTCTGTTCCTTAGTTTGCTCAACAATGAATGAAACATTCCTTAATACCAGTTTGTGAAATTAACAACTCTGTAATTAGTATAAAGGCATAGTCATTTTAAAACTTTTTGGGCAAACTATTTCATGTTTCTAATTTTAATACGTCTGCAGAAACTTCTATCAGATCCTAATAATACTTTCCTCTCATTATAGAAAAGTAGAATTTCAACTCTTAGATTGAAAAAAAAAAAAAAACCTCACAAGTTTTAGGTGTTGTAGCAACATAGTTTTCAGAGTAAGAAAATCTAGGCACTCGTTGTTTCCAAATATGCACATTGAAATCTATTGTTGATCCTGGAAAAACTAAGCCACTATATTTTCAAACATTGATTTTCTTTTTTTCTATTTTCTTATTTGGGGTCATCCATTACCATTAAATATATTATAACTTCTCAGTCTACCCCCATGTCTGCTGAACACTCTCATGTGAAAAAAAATTATCTAACTTATATCTGAGAAATGTCTTCAGAAAACATAACAGTAACACAAGGCATATTACATGTCCAATTAACAACTTGGTTATGTGAATGTACAAGTTAGAAATATTAACTACCTCACAGTGATATGTCAAGCTATAATACCATACATTTTTCTTGTTTCAGGTCAGCATTTATCAAAACTATTTTCTGAAAGTTTCAAAATATTCACAAGAATTTTAATACATAATAAGCAAATACGTAAAAGCAAGGTATTTTTAATTTGAGTACATCTTAAGCAGTTTTTAAGAGTGTAGGAAAACTAAATGAAAACAGAAACTAAAAAGTGTACTTGTTTTTGAAATTATAGCCTTTTTCAGAAATGGAGAAATGACAGAGATAGTAGAAATTGCCAAATCCAAGCTGACTTATTATATTTATGCTAATATATTTTCCAATATACATATTTTGACAAAAGTTATACAAATGAGATTTAATTATAATGACAATTATCTAATTTAGCTTATAATGTGTTCTCTTAAAACTCACATTGTTGTTAAATTGTATTAAACTATTCCAATGTTGTGTGCTTGAATCTGAATATTATGGGTTTTTTTCCTTTTTCTTTTTTTTCATTTATTTGTTTAGTTTTTGGCTTTTTAGGACTGCACCTGCAGCACATGGAACTTCCCATGCTAGTGCTCAAACTAAAGCTACACTGCCAACCTATGCCACAGGCCTGAGGGTGAGATCTAAGCTGAGTCGGTGACCTGCAAAAAGCCCACAGCAATGCTGGATCCTTAACCCACTGAGTGAGGCCAGGGATTGAACCCACATCCTCATGTATATTGGTCAGATTACATACTGCTGAGCCATGATGGGAATACCTGAATATTATGTTTTGATGTCAAATAAACAAACAATGACCTATTTTATTAGATTATCAGCATCTCAAAATTCACTTTTGACAAATAAAGATGGGACAATCATTACATTTTTAATAATGAACAAACAAAGGAGATCTAATTTAAAATGTCCTTATGAAGAATATAGAGTATTTTTACTAAAGTAAATTTTAACCTTTATGGATATATGTGAGAAAGCAGTAACATATTTTTATCTCTGCCCATGATATTAGGTAACATTTTGATTTACACAAGAAATGAAAAATTATTTTTTCAATAAATTACTTTAAATTAAACCAAAATTCTTAAACATTTTATCTGAAAAGGAAATTTTAAAGACATTTTACTTTGATATTAGGACCACATGTGCCAACAATATTTATTTAAGATTGTTCTGTCATGTCTTCCAATCTCTTTGTGTCCTCTTTGATTTCTTTCATCAGCACATTATAGTTTTCAGAGTACATGTCTTTTGTCTCTTTAGGTAGGTTTATTCCTAAGTATTTTATTCTTTTTGATGTGACCATGCTCCTGGATTGGAAGAATCAATATTATCAAAATGATTATACTCCCCAAGGCAATCTACACATTCAATTCAATCCCTATCTAATTACCAAGGACATTTTTAACAGAACAAGAACAAAATATTTTAAAGTTTGTTTGGAAGTATAAAAGACCCAGAATAGCCAAAGCCATCCTGGAAAAGAAAATGGAGCTGGAGGAATGACTCCCTTATTTCAGACTATTCTACAAAGCTACAGTCATAAAGACCTTATGTTATTGGCACAAAGACAGAAATATAGATCAATGGAACAGGATAGAGAACTCAGAATTAAACCCACACACCTACAGTCAATTAATCTATGACAAAGGAGGCAAGAAAGTACAATGGAGATAAAACAGCCACTTCAATAAGTGGTGATGGGAAACTGGACAGCCACATGTATAAGAATGAAATTAGAACACTTCCTAACACCATAAACAAAAATAAACTCAAAATGGGTTAAAGACCTAATCATAAGACCAGATGATATAAAACTCTTAGAGGAAAACATAAGCCGAACAATCTCTGACATAAAGCACAGGAACATCTTCTCAGATCCACCTATAAAACCAAATATAAATAAATGGGACTTAATTAAAAGTTTCTGCAAAGCAAACAAAAACCAACGAAATGAAAAAACAACCCACAGAATGGGAGAAAATCTTTGCAAATGAAGCGACTGACAAGGGGTTAATCTCCAAAATTAAAAAAAAAAAAGGGAGTTCCCGTTGTGGCGCAGTGGTTAACGAATCCGACTAGGAACCATGAGGTTGCGGGTTCAGTCCCTGCCCTTGCTCAGTGGGTTAACGATCCGGCGTTGCCATGAGCTGTGGTGTAGGTTGCAGACGCGGCTCGGATCCTGCATTGCTGTGGCTCTGGCATAGGCCGGTGGCTACAGCTCCAATTCAACCCCTAGCCTGGGAACCTCCATATGCTGCTGGAGTGGCCCAAGAAATAGCAACAACAACAACAACAAAAAAGACAAAAATACAAAAAAAAAAAAAATCTGCAGCTCGAGACCAAAAAAACAAACAACCCCATCAACAAATGGGCTGAAGATCTAAACAGAAAATTCCCCAAAGAAGACATACAGATGCCCCAAAGCACGTGAAAATGTGTTCAACATCAATAATTACTAGAAAAATGCAAATCATAACCACTATGAAGTACCACATTATACCAGCCAGAATGGTCATCATCAAAAAGTCTACAAACAATAAATGCTGGAGAGGGAGTAGAGAAAAGGCTACCCTATTGCACTGTTGTTGGGATTATAAATTGGTGCAACCACTGTGGAAAACAGTATGGAGATTCTTCAGAAAACTGAAAATAAAATTACCATTTGATCCAGCAGTCATACTCCTGGGCCTCTATCCAGAAAAAAAACATGACTCAAAAACATACAAGTACGCCAGTGTTCATTGCAGCACTCTATACAATAGCCACGACATGGAAACCACATAAATGTCCACCAACAGAGGAGTGGATCAAGAAGATGTGGTACATGGAGTTCCTGTCGTGGCACAGTGGTTAACGAATCCGACTAGGAACCATGAGGTTGAAGGTTCGGTCCCTGCCCTTGCTCAGTGGGTTAATGATCCGGCGTTGCCCTGAGCTGTGGTGTAGGTTGCAGACGCAGCTCGGATCCCGCATTGCTGTGGCTCTGGCATAGGCCAGTGGCTACAGCTCTGATTCGACCCCTAGCCTGGGAACCTCCACATGCTGTGGGAGCGGCCCAAGAAATAGCTAAAAAGACAAAAAAAAAAAAAAAAGTCGTGGTACATATACACAATGGAATATCACTCAGCCATTAAAAGGAAAGAAATAATGGCATTTTCAGCAACATGGATGGACCTAGAAATTATCATGCTGAGTGCAGTCAGTCAGAGAGTGACACACAAACATCATATGCTATTACTTGTATGTGGAATCTGATAAAGGACACAATGAACTTTGCAGAAAAGATACTGACTAACAGACTTCAAAAAACTTATGGTTTCCAAATGAGACCATTTGGGGGATGGGGGATGCACTGAGATTTAGAATGGAAATGCTACAAAATTGAGTTGTGATGATCATTGTATAACTATAAATGTAATAAAATTCTTTTTTTAAAAAAAGAAAATATAAAGAGCTCAGAGTGCTCAGTCAACAAGCACTGCAAAAAAAAGGTAATTTGTTACAGTGTCTCTATAGGTATCCTCTTTCCAATATTCTATGTGGTTCTATAGAACCAGTTCCCTTTATTTTTCTCTATAGAAGCCTCAGTGTATATACCTCAGACCCAATTAACCAGACAAATACCTAAAAAAAAAAAAAAAAAAAAACAGTGAGGTATAAATTGAAGTATGATAACTTTGCTGCTTCTTACACTTTGTTAATAAAAGAAAAACAAGCTCACCATTGTTTAAAATTATGCAGATAGTAGTTATCTGCTTAGAACTATAAAATTTTAATCAAAGAAATTAGAGAGGATTCAAAGAAATGGAAAGATATTCCATGCTCTTGGTTTGGAAAAATTAATATTGTAAAAATGACCATACTACCCAAACATCTACAGATTCAATGCAATCCCTATGAAATTACCCATGGCATTGTTCACAGAACTAGAACAAACAATCCAAACATTTATATGGAACCATTAAAGAACTAGAATTGCCAAAACAATCCAGAGAAACAAAAACCAAGCAGGAGACATAACTCTTCCAGACTTCAGGCAATATAACAAAGCTGCAATAATCAAGACAGTGTGATAGTGCTACCAAAACAGACATACAGACCAATGAAACAGAATAGAGAACCCAGAAGTAAACCCAGACACCTATGGTCAATTAATCTTTGACAAAGGAGGCAAGAACATAAAAATGGGAAAAAGACATTCTTTTCAGCAAGTGTGTTGGGAAAACTGGACAGTCACTTATAAATCAGTGAAACTGGAATGAACCCTCACACCATGCACAAAATAAACTCAAAATGGCTTAAAAGCTTAAACATAAGGCAAGACAACATGACAATCTATGAAACTAGAACACACCCTCACACCATGCACAAAAATAAACTCAAAATGCCTGAAAGACCTAAATATGACAAGACACTGTCAAACTCCTAGAAGAGAACATAGGCAAAACATTCTCTGACATCAACCCTATAAATATTTTCTCACATCTTTCTCCCAAGGCTATAGTGATTCTTCTAGGAGGATATTGCATTGTGCATGGTTTATAAATAGAAGGTGAACCACATCTGTCAAGGAGCATTTCCTATTACCATAATGATCCTGTAGAGTACAGCTTTTCAGCAATTACTACTTTCAGAACAATCTTATCCAATTACAATCAGAAAAACTAGCTAAAATGTTTACAAATCTCTTTGAGTGACTTTAAATATTGCCAAGAAATATAACAAGAATTTGTAGGGCTAAGTTCCATTTATGGGAAAGAAGTGATATTCAGAGAGGTGAGTAAACATTTGGGAATGTTTTTCTCTCAAAACACAAATAATACCTAAAAGGAAGTGAACCTGAGCAAAGATTCAGACAGACTCGTAGCTAGTAAAACAAAAATTGAAGTTTAGTGTCTTTGTAGACTTTTATTCCATACTTTAAAACTCTGTACCTTAGGCGTAATGATGAATGGGATATACGCAATGTCTCACAGACTGAAACTCATCTTCAAATCTTATCAACTTACTACTGACTAAATTTTAGCTAGATTTGAGCATGCCATTAGACTGATCACCAGAAGCAAAAATAAATTTCTTCTGGAATAAGATAACATTTTTCAGCCTCAAATTATCTGTATTATTTCACCAAATATAAAGACATGTACTGAATCAAAAATAGCCAGGCAAATATAAGCAAACTAAATGAGTGAAAGAAGAGAGAAAAATGAACACTATAAACGGAGACACAACAGTTCCCAATAATTGAATTAGCTTATAGGAAATTTGAAATATTTATGCTTAAAATTTCAAAGAATTAAAAATAAGGTAGAAAATTTCAGCAAAAATGGAACTTGGAAATTGAAACAAATGGAAATTTTAGTGCATAAAATACAAAAACATAAATTTAAGCACTAAATGCCTGAGTATAACAGAAGAAAATATATGCAAACAGAATTATTAAATATAAATCTAGGCCCAAAAACAATATTTACAATAAAAGCAAAATAATTTTAAGTAGAGAAAATGTTATAAGGAATA
The DNA here is from genome assembly GCF_016906955.1 of Phacochoerus africanus. Taxonomy (NCBI): domain Eukaryota; kingdom Metazoa; phylum Chordata; class Mammalia; order Artiodactyla; family Suidae; genus Phacochoerus; species Phacochoerus africanus. The sequence goes on along the minus strand of NC_062556.1, from coordinate 36,398,680 downwards.
TTTCAGATACAGTGACAGTTCTAATCACCTTGTAATTAAAGTCCTAGGAATAAAAAAGAATAAATTTGAACCAATGTAAAAAGTTAAAAAAAATGCTAACCACAACCCAAAACTCATGGTAATCTCAAGATATAAATGTTTTAGAACTGAAAAAAAAACCCACATGCTTCAAAGGATCATTGAGAAAATTATCAGTGATTTCTCAATAGAAACACTGAAAACCAGAATTCCAGAGGATAAGCTCTTTCACGTACTAGAAGAAAATATGAAGGTGAACCACATGTGTTTTCAGAATGACAACCATTTTCAGAAACAAAATTGTCAATATTAAAAGTCAAGATAACTCTAAATAAATAGGTGATTAATATATAACTCAAAAAAAATCATGTGGAAGAACCATGCCACAATAATTACATTAATGTTGAACTCTGAATTATAAAAAAATAATTAAATAAACTTCATGCTCATTAATGGTTTGGAAACAGAAAACACTGGTTGGGGTTTTCAAGGCCTGTAGTCACATACCAAACTGATCAAATGTGTGGCATCTGACATATTTTAAGATGGGATATATGTATACTAACTTCCCTATAAATATTGATATTTGGAACATGGATTTCTTTGTAAGAATCTGAAATTACAAGGATGGAAAAAATATCTATATGTTTTGATTTAGGCCAAGTGAAGTATTTTAATATATTAAGTGAAGAAAGATAATTACTTAGGGAAATAGCATTGAACTTGTACCAAATTCAATTATTTTGATTCATCCAGCCATGACAGTTATAAATAAGAATATTATTTAAAAATGTATAAATGATTCTGACAAAGGAATAGCAACACATAACATGCCACCAGATGGAATCTAGTAGTCCACCTTCTGAAACAAGACAATACTGAAATGTAATCTTCAACAATAATATATGTCTACTTCAGCAATAAATTGAGTGTGTTTTCAGAAAAATATAAACTGAGAGAATCTGTCACCACTAGAAAAAGTGTAATTTGTCTAGGTATTTTATAGAAATAATAGGTAATAGGTATTTTATAAAATGAAATAAAATGATACAAGATGAAAAATCAGAAGTTTAGCAAAAAATTAAGAGCAAGGCCAGTTTCAATTTACTGTGCAAGGCAATCCAATATATTGTATTTGTTTAGATCCACAGAAAGCCAAACCAAGATAGCATTAAATATGCAAGGTATTCATTAGAACTATTGGAGAACATGATAAATTTGTTGAAAAGCCTGAAAAAGACTGCCAGATTTTGATTCAGGTTTAACCAATGTGAGGGAGAGAAGAAAGGAAGAACAGGTGAGAGTCAGGCTACCCCATATTTCTATGGAAAATTTAGCAAGACTAACATCTTCAAGCCAAAGTGTACAATTAAAGGAGTTATGTATCCCTTGGATAGTGTCAGTAAACTTGAAAAAGTCAATTATTGGCTGGAGGAAACTCATGATAAGTCTGACTTTGTGTGAAAACAGTAATCAGTTTCATAGATAAGCAGCTGGGGTAATGAAACAAATTAAGCTCTCCATACATGGCAATATGATAACATTCTCCATGTACATGGTGTATACACATTCTATACAATTGGGAAATTTAGGTTATAAGCAAATAATATGTCCAGTTTTAAAAATCTGCTAAACTGTTTTTCAAAGGGCCTGCAATATTTTACCGTCCCATCACCATTCTATGAAAGTTCTAGCTCATTCTTCTCTTTACCAACATTTTGCTTTTTTTATAGTTGTTATTTTCATTAAAATACTGTCAATTTACAATGCTGTTCTAAATTCTGCTCTACAGCAAAGTGTCAGTTATACATATACTTATATGTGTTTGTATATATATATATATATATATACTTATATTTATATACTTATATTTATATATATATATATATATATATATATTTATATACTTTTCCATCATGATTTGTCCCAGGTGATTGGATACAGTTCACTCTGTTATATGGTAGGAGCTTTTTGTTGATCCATTCTAAATGTAATATTTTGCCTCTAGTAACTCTGAACCCCTAGTCTATCCCAATCCCTCTCTCCCTCTTTGGCAATCTCAAGTCAGTTCCCTATGTCTGTGAGTCTGTTTCTGCTTTGTAGGTAGGTTCATTTGTGCTGTGTTTTAGATTCCACATGTAAGTGATATCATATGGTATATATTTCTCTTTCTGACTTACTTCATTTAGTATGTGAATCTCTAGTTGAATCCATGTTGCAGCAAATGCCATTATTTCATTTTTTACGGCAGAGTAGTATTTCATTGCATATATGTACATATTTTCTTAATGCATTAATCTAATTATAAACATTTAGGTTGTTTCCTTGTCTTGGCTATTGTGAATCGTGCTGCAATTAATATAGGGGTGCATGTATTTTTTGCATTAGTGTTTTGTCTGAATATATACCTGTGAGTTAAATTGCTGGATTATACGGTAATTCTATGTTCAGTTTTCTGAGGAATACCCATCCTGTTTTCTGTAGTGGTTGGACCAATTCATACTTCCACCAATGGTGTGGGAAATTACCCTTTTCTCAGCACCCTCTCCAGCATTAGTTATTTAAAGACTTAATAATGATGAGCATTCTGACTGGTGTGAGGTGGTATCTCATTGTACGTTTGATTTGCCTTTCTCTAATAGTTAGCAATGTTGAGCATCTTTTCATGTGCCTACAGGCCATCCATGTATTACTTGAAGAAATGTCTATTTAAGTCTTCTGCCCATTTTTCAGTTTGCTTTATTACAGTTGTTGTTGTAGTGTATGTGTTGTTAGTATATTTCCTTTGGGATTTCTTTGTTGACCAACTGGTATTTATAGTAGCATAACATTTAGTACCCATGTTGTCAGTCTTTTCACATTTTTCCCTATGGTTTATTTCTACTTTCATGCCATTGTGGTCAAAGAAGATGATTTAAATAATTTCTGTATTCTAATTTGGTTGAGGTTAGTTTGTGCCCCAGTATGTGGTCAATCCTAGAGAATATTCCATGTGCACTTGAAAAGAATGTATGTTCTGTTTTATTTTTTATATGATGTCTTAAAAGCATCTAAAAATCTAACTGTTATTTTGTGTCGTTTAGGATCTATGTTGCCTTATTAACTTTTCTGTCTAGAGAAACTGTTTATTGATTTGAATGGGATGTTAAATTCTCCTATCATTATAGTATTCAAATAAATTTCTCCTTTTTTATCTGCAGTATCTTTAACAAATACTTTCTATTTTCTCTTTGATCTGTATACTGCCTTATTTAAGAAATAATTTTCAATTGTGATTTCATCCAGCCTATATCTACTTCTCTCCTATTTGGAGGAGATCTTTCAATATGTATTTTAGAATAGTTTTAGTATTCCTGTATTCTCTTAGTTTATTCTTGTCTGAGAAATTCTTTATTTCTTCTCCCATCTTAAATGATGAACATGCTGGGTAGAGTATTCTAGGCTGTAAATTTTTTCCCTTTGAGAACTTTGAACTTATCCTACTACTCCCTTCTTGCCTGCAGCTTTTCTGCAGAGAAATCAGCTGATCATCTTACAAATGTTCTCTTATAATTAACACTTTATTTTCCTCTTTCTGACTTTTTAATCCTCTTCTTATATTTGACTTTTGACATGTTTGTTATAATATGGCTTTGTGTAGTCTGTTTGAATTCATCTTGTTTAGGACTTCTGGGCTTCCTTTATCTAGATGTATGTATCCATCTGTAGATTTGGGGATTTTTCAGCCATAAATTTTTCAAATACAATTTCAATTCTCTTTCTCTTTCTTCTCCTTCTAGGATCCCTATTAAGTGTAGAATGCCACACTTTGTATTATTTCATAGATCTCACATTGCATTTATTTTATTTTTTTTTCATTTGTCTATCTGCTGTCTTGATTGGGTGATTTCTATTTTTCTGTCTTCCATGGCACTTATTTTTTCTTCATTATTCATTTTGTTATTTATTGCCTTTAGCTCAGCTTTCATCTTGGAAGAATATTTTCCTATTTTTCCTTGGCTTCTCTTTATATTTTATAGTTCACTTTTATATTTCTGTCAATAGCCTTTCTTAATACCTTCAGTATTTTCTTTTTTTTTTCTTTTGTCTTTTTTTGTTGTTGCTGTTGTTGTTGCTATTTCTTGGGCTGCTCCCATGGCATATGGAGGTTCCCAGGCTAGGGGTTGAATTGGAGCTCTAGCCACCGGCCTACGCCAGAGCCACAGCAACACGGGATCCAAGCCACGTCTGCAACCTACACCACAGCTCATGGCAACGCCAGATCCTTAACCCACTGAGCAAGGGCAGGGACCGAACCCGCAACCTCATGGTTCCTAGTCGGATTCGTTAACCACTGCACCACGATGGGAACTCCACCTTCAGTATTTTCATTACCTCATTTTTGAACTTGATATATGTTAGATTGAAGAGGTTTTTTTTTTTTTTTCATTGTTTTCTACTTTATGGGGATTCTCCTTTTTTTTTTTTTTACAGGGGATGATTCATCTGATTCTTCATGTTGAAAATATTTCTCTTATTCTGTAAGTTTAGGGGAAAAAATATCTACTGTAGTCTTAGAGGGCTCTTTATATGCAGGAAAATCCCTGGGTAGCTTGTATGTGCTTACAATATTTGGCATGAGGGCTGATTTTGGTTTGGATTCTTGTAGTCTCTTTCCTCAGCATGCTATCTACTTGATAGCAGGTCTTCAGATTCATGGTGAGCATGTGCTCCAGGAAATGAGGGCAAAGGGCAGCACCTGTGGCAGAACCTGGTTGCAAGGCCTTTGGCAGTGGCCACAACTCCAAAGGAAGTGGGGTGATGGGAAGTATCTAATCATGGGGCCCTTGCCAGTGACAATAGTATGGAGTGTATATTCCCAGGGAACAGGGGTATTGGGTGGTCCCTGGTTGTGGGGCTCTCAGCAGAGTCAGTGGTGGAAGGCTACATGTGCTCTGGGGGAAGAGTGGACAACAGGTGATGCAAGGTTGCAAGTCCTCCAGAGCTGACACAACCCCTTTGATTGTGGGCATGGCAGTCTCTTCCCAGTCATTGGGACCTCAGTGGTGGTAGGCCACACCCAACTCTGAAGTCTGAGATGACTACAGAAGCTTGTGCTGACGCCCCCATAGCCTGTGCAAGAGATGCCCTGCTGCCTGAGGGCCCATGTGCACACAAAGAAGTTCCTTTGACAGTCCTAGTCCCATCCTCTCACATGCCCTATGATGGTGCCTTGATTCTCTGGTGGGATCAGCCTTCCTATACTCCCTCAGCTGTGGTGCACTACTCCCTAGTCCCTTCAGGCTTTTTTTCCATGCAGCAAACCTTAGTCCTTTTCCTGAGACTGACCTCCAAACTCTGAGCCTCAGTACCCAGACCTGAAAATCTCAGGCTGGGCTGTACCAGCAGTAGCACTGACTGTTTTTCCCTCCTCAGACAGGTTTATGTACTTTTCTCCAAGGCTTTGTGTTTCCTCCTTACTCCAGTTGATCTCTCCACCAGTCAGGGTGACTCTCTGTGTGCAGAATCCTTTACTCTTTCAACCACTCCCTTCCAGGTATGCTGATCACATCTTGATTCCTTTTTCTTTCTCCTCATTCTCTCTCTTTATTTTTCCTTTTTCTCATGCCCAGTTATGTGGAAGTGTTTTGAACTTTTTTAATTGTTATATTACATACCTAAGTGAAAATATACAGTATCTGCCCTTTTTTGTCTGAGTTATTTCACTAACTTTCAGATCATTCATGTCAAGAGTGTCAACATTTTATTGTTTACTATGGCCAAATTTGTGTAGTTTTAAATTGGAATTTTTGCCTTACTAAGTGTTAGAATTAATTTATGTAGCTATATAAATATATTTAATTATATCTATCTATATAGATAGTTGGATATGACTCTTGCATAAATGTAGGAGTCCAAATATTTTCCCAGCCTGAGATTCATCTATTAATTTTCTTTTTCTTTTTCTTTATTTTTGTCTTTTTAGGACCACACCCATGACATATGGAGGTTCCCAGGCTAGGGGTCCAATTGGAGCTACAGCTTCTGGCCTGCACCACAGCAACAGCAAAGCAGGATCCAAGCCATGTCTGCAACCTACAACATAGCTCAGAGCAACATAAGATCCCTAACCCACTAAAGGAGGCCAGGGATTGAACCCAGAACCTCATGGTTCCTAGTCAGATTCATTAGCCTCTGAGTGATGACAGGATGTCCCAATCTATTAATTTTCTTGAAAAACAAACATTTCTTTTTTTTAAGCTTTTTATTAATTTATTTTTTTCCCACTGTACAGCAAGGGGATAAAGTTATCCTTACATGTATACATATTTTCCCCCACCATTTGTTCTGTTGCAATATGAGTATCTAGACATAGTTCTCAATGCTACTCAGTAGGATCTCCTTGTAAATCTATTCTAAGTTGTGTCTGATAAGCCCAAGCTCCTGATTCCTCCCACTCCCTCTCCCCACCCCCAGGCAGCCACAAGTCTATTTTCCAGGTCCATGATTTTCTTTTCTGTGGAGATGTTCATTTGTGCTGGATGGTATTTGTCTTTGTCTTTCTGACTCATTTCACTCAGTATGAGATTCTCTATTCCATCCATGGTGCTGCAAATGGCATTATGAAATTCTTTTTTATGGCTGAGTAGTATTCCATTGTGTATATATACCACATCTTCCGAATCCAATCATCTGTTGATGGACATTTGAGTTGTTTCCATGTCCTGGCTATTGTGAATAGAGCTGCAATGAACATGCGGGTGCATGTGTCTCTTTTAAGGAGAGTTTTGTCCGGATAGATGCCCAAGAGTGGGATTGCAGGGTCATATGGAAGTTCTATGTATAGATTTCTAAGGTATCTCCAAACTGTTCTCCAAAGTGGCTGTACCATCATCATGAATATTTTCTCAGGTCAGTCTCCCAAAGCAATCGAAATAAGAGCAAAAATAAACCCATGGGACCTAATCAAACTGAAAAGCTGTTGCACAGCAAAGGAAACCCAAAAGAAAACAAAAAGACAACTTTCAGAATGGGAGAAAATAGTGTCAAATGATGTAACCGACAAGGGCTTAATCTCTAGAATATATAAGCAACTTATACAACTCAACAGCAAAAAAGCCTATCAAGCAATGGAAAAATGGGCAAAAGACCTGAATAGACTGTTCTCCAAGGAAGATATACAGATGGCTAACAAGCACATGAAAAAATGCTCAACATCGCTGATCATAAGAGAAATGCAAATCAAAACTACCATGAGATACCACCTCCTACCAGTCAGATTGGCCATCATTAATGAGTCCACAAATAACAAGTGCTGGAGGGGTTGTGGAGAAAAGGGAACCCTCCTGCACTGTTGGTGGGAATGTAAACTGGTACAAACATTTCTTTTAAATTTTCAGGAAGTCTAATTAATTTTTATCCATTTATGAATCATATCTTTGTTTTTGTATCTAAGAGATTTTTGTCCAACACAAGTTGCAAAAAGATTCTACTTTTCTCTTTCATGGAAATTGTATAGACATAGCATTCGTTTAAGCATCACATCTATTTAGAGTGTTACTATTGTTTGTATGAAGTTAAGGGTATAAGTTAATTTATGTGTATGTAAATACTCACTCCCAGCACTGTGTTACACAAATTATTATTTTTCCATTGAATTGTCCCAACACCTTTGTCAAAAATAAATTGAGCTTTCGTGTATGTATCTCTTTTTAAATTGAATGTTCTGCATTTTTTTTTGCATGTCATGATGGCAGTACCACTCTCTCTTAATTACTGTAACTTTATATTAAATATTGGAATGAGGTAGTGTAACCCTGATGATTTTGATTTTTGTTGAAGCTATTTATATCAAATGACAACCCTCTACACTCCTCATGTGAGGAAACTGTTTATCCATGCCTTCTGAAATTCTTCCCCTCCATTTACCTTAGCATACATACTTAGTCTCAACATCATGTAGGAATTTGGAAATGCTACATACAAGTTTAGGAAAAAATCATAAGCAGATCAAACCAGGGTATTATTTGATTTCACCAAGGAAGAACTGCCAGGAAAAAGCTTTTTGCAGGTATCTGTGTAAAAAGGCCTTCTGGTTACTATGAGAAATTCTTCATTATAAGTCAGTTGAAAGGCCTTTACTTCTAGTCTCATTTAGGTGACAGTATTGAAAAAAGACTCATAGTAGCCTATAGAAATGCTAGTGTTAGAAATCCATGAAGTAATACCTACCTATTTCAGCCAACTGGGGCAAGTTCCATATACTGAAAAGAACATGTTTCATGAAATTTCCTTTATGTAGTTTGTAAAAAAATCTAAACAGTTGATACACAGGAAACAAGAACATCCATGCCATCTGATAGACTTCAGTGCTTAATTCCTTCAGAGAAGAGTTTAGTGCAGCTTAAAAGTAAACCTTAGACAGTGTAGATGTTCAGGTGACACAAATATGTCAGTTGGTGCTCCAAATTTCAGATAGAAGAAGGCTATACAGGAAGGAAATTATATATAAAGTATTTTTCATCTATCTTGTGAAAAAAAGTATATTTACGCAATACAAAACAAGACTTTCCAGAGAGTTTGAAAAGTCCTCACTCCTATTCATCGTTAAAACATAGAGGTAAGTGAAACAATGTGTTTCTATAAAGAGCAGTATTTGAGGTCTCTTAAACTATACACTACATACATCATATTTCTAGTATCATCTACCTAAATACAGAACAGAGTGCACAGTATTATTTTTGCATAGCATGAAGCAATACTTTGCATACCTTTTATGAGAAATGTATTTAGAATTCCCATTGTGGCTCAGGAGGTTAAGAACCCAACATAATGTCCATGAGAATGCTGTTTTGATCTCTCCCTGGTCTTGCTCATTGGGTTAAGGATCTGACATTGCCACAAGCTGTGCTGTAGGTGGAAGATGCATCCCAGATCCTGCCTTTCTGTGGATGTGATATAGGCCTACAGCTGCAGCTCCAATTGAACCCCCATCCCAGAAACTTCCATATGCTGTATGTACAGCTTATAAAATTAAAAAAAGAAATGTGTTTAACTATGCCTTATAAAAACCTTCCACTTCATTTCACATGAAGTACATGAAATGAATATAATTATCACATAGGAGTTTAGAAACACTACGTTTACAAGTTTAGAAAAGACAGCCCTAACTTTATAAAACATGAGTGTAATTTCCATTCAGTAAAAATCACTGTCAGGAAAACTAGTTAGAGATGGATTTTTAAAAAGAAAGTCTTCTGAATAATTTGGGAAACTCATTGTTCTATACACGTTAAAAAAAAAAAAACAACATTGCTTCTATTCTCAGTTAGGTAGCTGTATTGAGGAAAGAAACAAAGATGCCTATAGAAACACTGGTATTCCAAGTTTGTTAAATAATATGCTATCTGCTTCAGCCACTTGGAGTAAGTTCCATACACTGAAAGAACACTGTGCACCTGAGTTTCTTCATGTAGTTTGTGAAAAACACGTACATTTACTGTTTGGGATTAAAAAACCCTCCTATTCTTTCAGATGGGCTTTCACTGAGATTCATCTTGAAAGTGCAGAACTTAATAAGATTTTAAGGTTAACCTTAGAAAGTGCACGTATGCAGGTCCCTAAAACATTTCAGAAAGTATTCAATATATTGAGTATAAGTTTCATAAATTAAAAGAACACTTGGGATACTTTTTTAATCTATCCTGTAAAAAAAAAAACATATTTACGCTACAGGAAAAAAGTCTTTTCATACATACTGAAAGGGCCTCAATCTTAACAGCTTTTAAAACCTAGAACTAAGCACAACTAAAATTACATCTAGAAAGAGCAGTATTACAGGTCACCTAAGCTATACACTAAATTCAACACATTTATAATATATAATCTACTCAATGAAAGAACACAGTGCATAATAGTTCCATGATATAGCAAGAAGCAATTCTCTACATTCCTTATATGAGAAACCTGTTTAAACTTGCCTTTTGAAACTCTTTCCCTCCACTCACCTTAAACAACACATAGGAATACTGAAATGCTGGACCTATAAATTTTAGAAAGAAATAGCTAATGCTATAAAACCCAGGTATAATTTCCTTTCACTAAAAGAACACTTTCTGGAAATATTTATGGTAACTTTTAACTGTTAAAAGTGTCTTGTGAATACTGTGGAAAATTCTTTGTTATATGTGGGTTGAATATGCAATAACTTTAAGGAATATTCTATAATTTTTCTCATATAGCTTGTCCAAACACATACATTTACACTATGGTAAAAAAAAAAATAAAAACCTTTTCAGACAGTCTGAAAGACTCTCATGACTATCTGCTTTAGAAAAAAGAGTTAAGTGCAGGTTAAGGTACCTCTACAGAGAGCAGTACTACAGGTGTATCAAACTATACACTATATACATCATGCTTCTAGCATATCTTTCACTCAATGAAAAACCCAGTGTATATTGTTTCATTTGTGGAAAAAGAAGCATTCCTCTAGATCTTCTAAGGAAGAAGCCTGTTTAACCATAAATTCTGAAAGTCTTCCCTTATATTCACGTTAAGCACACTTAGCCTCAACATCTTGTAGGAATTTAGAAAAGCTACACTTACATGTTTAGGAAAGAAATCAAATCTGGATATAATTTATTTTCACTGACAGTTTGGTGCCAGAAAAACTTCTTGAGGATTACCTGTGTAAAACATTACTATGAGAAAATATTCTGGTTACTATGGAAAAAACTTACTTTCATTTAGACACAAAAAGATTCATTTGTGTCATGTATTAGATTCTAGATATAAGTGATATCATATGGTATATGTCTATCTCTTTCTGACTTCATTCAGTATGAGAGTGTCTAGTTCCATCCATGTTTCTGCAAATGGCATTATTTCATTCTTTTCTATGGCTGAGTAGTATTTCATTGTGTGTACATACCGCATCTTCCTAATCCAATCATCTGTTGAAGGACATGTCATGGCTACTGACAATAGTGCTGAAATGAACATGTGGGTGTATGTGTCTTTTTGAAGGAAAGATTTGTCTGGATATATGCCCGAGACTGGGATTGCTGGGTCAAATGGCAGTTCTATGAATAGTTTTCTGGGGAACCTCCACACTGGTCTCCATAGAAGTTGTACCAGCTTACATTCCCACCAACAGTACAGGAGGGTTCCATTTTCTCCACACCCCCTCTAGCATATGTTATTTGTGCAATTATTAATGATGGCCATTCTGACTGGTAGGAGGTGGTATTACATGATAGTTTTGATTTGCATTACTCTACTCATCAGGGATGTTGAGCATTTTTTCATGTGCTTGTTAGCCATCTGTATATCTTCCTTGGAGAACAGTCTATTCAGGTCCTTTGCCCATTTTTTTATGGGGTTGTTGGCTCTTTTGCTGTTGAGTTCTATATGTTGCTTGTATATTCTAGAGATTAAGCCCTTGTCAGTTGCATCGTATGAAACAATTTTCTCCCATTCTGCAAGCTGTCTTTTTGTTTTCTTTTGGGTTTCCTTTGCTGTGCAAAAGCTTTTCAGTTTGATTAGGTCCCATTTGTTTATTTTTGCTTTGATTTCTGTTGCTTTGGGAGACTGACCTGTGAAAATATTCATAAGGTTGATGTCATAGAACATTTTTCATATGTTCTCTTCCAGGAGTTTGATGGTATCTTGTCTTATATTTGAATCTTTAGGCCATTTTAAGTTTATTTTTTTGCATGGTGTGAGTGTGTGTTCTAGTTTCATTGATCTGCATGCAGCAGTCCAGGTTTCCCAGCAATACTTGCTAAACAGACTGCCTTTTTCCAATGTTATGCTCTTGCCTCCTTTGTCGAAGATTAATTGACCAAAGGTGTCTGGGTTTACTTCTGGGTTCTCTTTTCTGTTCCATTGGTCTGTTTGTCTGTTTTGGTACCAGTACCACACTGTCTTTTTGACTGTGGCTTTGTAATATTGCCTGAAATCTGGGAGAGTGATACCTCCTGCTTGGATTTTGTCCTTCAGCATTGTTTTGGCAATTCCGGGTCTTTTGTGGTCCCATATAAATGTTTGGATTGTTTGTTCTAGTTCTGTGAACAGTGTCATAGGTAGTTTGATAGGGATTGCATTGACTCTGTAGATTGCTTTGGGTAGCATGACCATTTTGACCAAATTAATTGCTCCAACTCAGGAGCATGGAATAGCTTTCCATTGATTTACATCTTCTCTAAAATCCTTGGTTAATGTTTTATAGTTCTTGGCCTATACGTCCTTTACCTCCTTGGTCAGGTGTATTCCCAGGTATTTGATTTTGGGGGTGCAATTTTAAAAGGTATTGTATTTTTGGATTTCTTTTCTAATATTTCATTGTTAGCATACAGAAATTTGACTGATTTCTGAATGTTAATCTATCCTGCTTCTTTGCTGAATTTGCTGATCAGTTCAAGTGGTTATTGGGTTGATTCTTTAGGGTTTTCTATATATCATATCATGTCATCTGCATACAGTGAGAGTTTTACCTCTTCTCTTCCTATCTGGATGCTTTTTATTTCTTTTGTTTGTCTGATTGCTGTGGCTAGGACTTCCAGTCCTATGCTGAATAACAATGGTGAGAGTGTGCATTGTTCCGGAGTTTAGTGGGAAGGCTTTCAGCTTTTCTCCATTGAGTATTATATTTGCTGTGAGTTTGTCATAAATGGTTTTAATTATGTTAAGGAATGTTCACTCTATACCCACTTTGGTAAGAGTTTTGATCATGAATGGATGTTGGACTTTGTCAAATGCTTTCTTTGCATCTATTGAGATGATCATATGATTTTTTACTTTTCTTTTGTTAATGTGTTGTATGATGTTGATTGATTTGCATATGTTGAACCATCCTGTGATGAATTCCTGCTGATTGTGGTATATGGTCTTTTTTATATGTTGTTGGATTGGGTTGGCTAAAGTTTGTTGAGAATTTTTGCATCTATATGCATCAAAGATATTGGCCTATAGTTTTCTTTTTTGGTTGTATCTTTGTCTGGTTTTGGAATTAGGGTGATGTTGGCCTCATAGAATATCTTTGGGAGTTTTCCTTCTTATTCAATATTTTACAAAAGATTAAGGAGGATGGGTATAATTTCCTCTTGGTATGTTTTGTAGAATTTGCCTGCAAAGCCATCTTTTATTTGTAAGGAGTGTTTTTATGGCATATTCAATTTCATTGCTAAGTGATTGGTCTTTTCAGTTGATCTATTTCTTCTTGATTCAGTTTTGGCAGGCTGTAAGTCTCTAGAAAGTTTTCCTTTTCTCTCTAGGTTATCAAATTTGTTAGCATACAATTTTTCATAGTATTCTCATGTTTTTTTGTATTTCTGTAGTATCCATTGTGACTGTCCTTAAATTTCATGTGAGTCTCTTGTAGACAACATAAAGTGGATAATTTTTATTTATTTAATTTTATTCATTCAGCCATACTAAGACTCAATTGGGAAGTTGAAGCAAACCTGATAGGTAAGGACTTACCAATGTCCTTTATTTAATTGTTTTCCATATGTTTCATAGTTCTGTTTATTTTCATTTTTTTATATTGTTTTTCACTGTGGTTGATGATTTATTTTATATCAGTATGTTTTGTTTCTTTTGTGTTGTGTTCCTATGTATGTCTACTACACATTATTTTATTTATTTTTATTACTCAAATGAATGTATCACAGCTGTACTTGTATAATGATCATCACAATCCAATTTCACAGGATTTCCATCCCACAACCCAAGCACATCCTCCACCCCCCAAACTGTCTCCTCCAGAGACCATAAGTTTTTCAATGTCTGTGAGTCAACATCTGTTCTGCAAAGAAGTTCAGTCTGTCCTTTTTTCAGATTCCACATGTCAGTGAAAGCATTTGATCACTGTTACTATCATCCTCAATCATCAGGCAAGATCAACAAAAGTAATTTAAAAAACTGTACTAGTAGTCCCCATCGTAGCACAGTGGAAACAAATCTGACTAGGAATCATGAGGTTGTGGGTTTGATCCCTGGCCTTGCTCAGTGGGTAAAGGTTGCATATGCAGCTCATATCTGACATTGCTGTGGCTCTGGCATAGGCCAATAGTTATAGTTCCAATTAAAACCTTAGCCTGGGACCCTCCATGCCTCCACAGGTGCAGCCCTAAATAAAAAAAGACAAAAAGTCAAAAAAAAATTTAAAAAAAAAATTAAAAATTAAAAACTGGACATATACCAAACAACATTAATAACACAGGATAGAAACTGCTAAGTATGATTATAATTTGGTAACTTTTATCTGACATATTACTGGCTTTGGATCTTTCTTTTTCAGGTATAAAGATATTTCCCTTCAGATTACCTATTAAAATACAACAATTTGGTGGTATACATCTGTGGGTAAAATTAAATTTTTTTTCTTTTTTTCTGCCTGGTCCCTCCACAAACTGGAGACATCTGGGTTCTGCAGTCTTATTATGTAAATAAAACCATTTCCTGAAATGTAAATAGTGCCTGCTCTGACTCTGAGCGTAAATATGGATTTTCTACTTTTTTTTTTGTACTCAATGACTTTATTACACTTATTATTGTACAATGATCATCACAATCCAATTTTATAGGATTTCAATCTCACCACCCCAGAGCATTTCCCATCCCCAAACTCTCTCCTTTGGAAGCCATATATTTTTCAAAGTCTGTGAGTATCTGTTCTGCAAAGAAGTACATTATGTCCCTTTTTCAGATTCCACATATCAGTGATAGCATTTGATGTTGGTGTCTCATTGTATGGCTAAATTCACTTAGCATGATAATTTCTAGGTCCATCCATGTGGCTAAAAATGCTGGTATTTCTTTCCTTTTAATGGCTGAGTTATATTCCATTGTGTATATGTACCACTTCTTGTTCCACTCCTCTGTCGATGGACACTTAGGTTGTTTCCATGTCTTGGCTATTGCAAAGAGTGCTGCAATGAACACTGGAGTACATGTGTCATGGTTTTCTCTGGATAGATGCCCAGGAGTGGGACTGCAGAGTCAAATGGGAATTCTAGTTTTCATTTTCTGAGGCATCTCCATACCATTTTCCACAGTGGTTGCACCAATTTACAATCCCACCAACAGTATCATAGGGTTCCTTTCTCTCCACACCCTCTCCAGCACTTATTATTTGTAGACTTTTGGATGATGGCCATTCTGGCTGGTGTAAGGTGATAACTCATAGTTTTTTTGATTTGCATTTCTCTAATCATGAGTGATGTTGAACATCTTTTGATGTGTTTCTTGGCCATCTGTATGTCTTCTTTGGAGAACTGTCTGTTTAGATCTTCTGCCCATTTTGTGAGGGGGTTGTTTGTTTTTTTGGTCTTCAGCTGCACAAGGTGTGTATAATTTTGGAGACTAATCCCTTGTCAGTTGATTCATTTGCAAAGATGTTCTCCCACTCTGTGGGTTGTCTTTTTGTTTTGTTTAGGGTTTCCTTTGCTGTGCAGAAACTTTTAAGTTTCATTTGGGCCCATGTGTTTATTCTTGTTTTTACTGTCCTTACTTTAAGAGGTGGATCTGAGAAGATGTTGCTGTTGTTTATGTCAGAGAGTGTTTGGCCTACGTTTTCCTCTAAGAGTTTGATAGTATCTGGTCTTATATCTAGGTCTTTAATCCATTTGGAGTTTGTTTTTGTGTATGGTATTAGAGAGTGTTCTAATTTCATTCTTTTCCATGTGGCTGTCCAGTTTTCCCAGCACCTCTTAATGAAGGGGCTGTCTTTTCTCCATTGTATGTTTTCCCCCGCTTTGTCAGAGATTCTTTGGCCATAGGTGTGTGGGTTTAACTCTGGGCTTTCTATCCTGTTCCACTGATCTATATGTCTGTCTTTGTGCTGGTACCATCTGATTTTGATGACTGTTGCTTTGTAGTATTGTCTGAAGTCTGGGAGCCTGATTCCTCCAGCTCCATTTTTCTTTTTCAGGATGTCTTTGTCAATTCTGGGTCTTTTGTGCTTCCAAACAAACTTTAAAATATTTTGTTTAAGTTCTGTTAAAAATGTCCTTGGTAAATTGAATCTGTAGAATCTGTACTACCTTGGGTAGTATAGTCATTTTGTTAATATTGACTTTTCCAATCCAAGAGCTTGTTATATCTTCCTATCTATTTGTGTCATGTTTGATTTCTTTCATCAGTGTCAAGTAGTTTTCAGAGTACAGGTCTGTATTGTCCACATCATAATTGCTCAGTAAATTATACATTAATATGGTTTTACATGTATGGATATCGAGGCATAGTTAAGTTATCATTGCCTCCAAGTAACAGTGCATTATGTAACTATATTTTAAAACTTAACTTTGGTACGCAAGTCTTATTCTCTTTTGTATTATAGTAGTATATTTTTTTCCTTAAGTGACTATTTAGTTATCCTAAATCTCAAAGCCCTGTAAAAATCTTTTAAAATAGTTGTAATTTTCATATATTTCTATTAAAATTTTCATAAAAGAACTTGTGACTTCCTTTAATTATTAGTCGAATTTTAAATTCTAGTTTGAATATATTTCTTCAGGAATATCTGGAAATGTTTACTTTTCTTCACTCACAATATTATTCAATTTAAGACTATCTAAAATACTGCTACTACTACTAATAATAATAGAAAAAAAATCACTCCTATTTAGAACTAGGATATCAGTGAATGTTTGACATTTTTATAGTATCTCCCTGAATGTGTCAGTCAATTGGACAAATTCAAGTGCTGTCTTCCAAGTATAAGAAATGATGGATTTAGCATAAATCAACTGCTGAATTTTTCTCTCAGGTTGGTCCTGTAGCATCAAATGATAAAAATAAACTAAGTAATCTTTATGTGCTCCTTCAGTCATTGAAAGAATAAATATTGTAGTACACAATTTCATTTTCTCATTATATTTCACCAAATAAATGCATATTGAGAAAAAAATCCAGGAGTTCCCATTGTGGCACAGCAGAAATGAATCCAACTAGGAATCATTAGGTTGCAGGTTCCAACCCTGGCCTCACTCAGTTATTTAAGAATCTGGCATTACCATGAGCTGTGGTGTAGGCCAGTTGCTGTAGCTCCAATTGGATGGCTAACCTGGAAAACTCCATATGCTGTGGGTGTGGCCCTAAAAGGCCAAAAAAAAAAAAGGAAAGAAAGATAGAAAGAAATCTACAATTTTTTGCTACATAGCAGCCCGGGGCTCACAGTGTTGTTAATATTTTTCAAGATGTGTAATATTTGAAAGACCAGGTAATTATGAATAAAAATTAGTTTATAACACACATAAGAACATGAAAAAAGAATAAAATTATCATTTACTTGATATTTGCGTTTTTTTATTCTCTCTGGTGAGAAAATTATTTTGTACTAAATAATATTTGTCTTTCATATGTACATCTACTGATTAAAATTGGAAAACATATAAGGCTAACTGCTTTAGTTCTGCATTTTCCATAAATGAAATGTTAAGCTTTACAAAACTTACAGATTTCTACCACTGAAAAGTTCATGATAGGATTTCATTTCCTAATTTAACACATTATTTATTTCCAAATATAAATCATAAGTGCTACATTCTTCCTCTTTGGGTCTGGAATACTAAATCAATCTTTTCTCTGTTTCTATAAGGAAAAAGAAAATTAGTACATTTGGTAAAAAATATTATGATATTATTTTAGCAAAATACTATCCATTTTGAACATTTCATTCCATGTGCTTATATACATTTTCGTCAATTAAGACATTTTTAGAGTAAAATTTACAGAAAAATTGAGGACAAAGTAGAGAACTTTCCCATATACACCCTGCTGGCACATTATCCATATCCCCTGCATGATCAATACATCTGTAACAATTGATAAACTTTCACTAACAGATCATTATCACCCAAAGGCCATACTTTACAGTATGATTCACTCAACGTTTTATATGGGTTTGGAAAAGTGTATAAGTATAGTATCATATAGAAAAGTTTCATTGGCCTAAATATCTGTCCTATGTCTGTTCATTCCACCCCCCTCTATTCTTGGAAATCACTGATTATTTTATTGGTTCCATTGTTTGTCTTTTTGAAAATCTTGTATAGTTGAAATCATAAGACATGTAGCTTTTCAGGTTGTTGTCCTTCTCTGAATAATTTGCATTTAAGTATCCAGCATCTTTTTTAATGGCTTGATTTAGAGCTAAGTAATATTCTGTTGTTTGTATGTACCATTGTTTTTTTTTAATAGTATAGTTAATTTACAATGTTCTGTGGATTTCTGCTGTATAGCAAAGTGACCCAGTCATACATATATACACATTTTTCTGCTCACATTATCTTCCACCATGTTCTAGCACAAGTGATTTTAATAGTTATCTATGCTACAAAGCAGGACCTCATTGATTATCCATTTTAATGCATCAATTAACTCCAAGAGCCAGTCCATCCTATCCCCCTTGGTAAGCACAAATTTTCTCTCCATGTTTGTGAGACTGTTTCTCTTCTGTAGATAGGTTCATTTGTGCCATATTTTATGTTGTACAAATAAGTGATATCATATGGTAATTGTCTTTCCCCTTCTGACTAACTACACTCAGTATGAGAATTGTTGGTTCCATCCATGTTGATGTGAATGACATGATTTTGCTCTTTTTCGTGGCTGATTAGCATTCCATTATGTATATGAACCATATCTTCTTAATTTGTTCATCTGTCAATGGACATTTAAGTTGCTTCCATGTCTTGGATATTGTGAAAAGTGCTGCAGTGTATATAGGGGGGCATGTATGTTTTTGATAGAGATTTTCTGGCTATATGCCCAGGACGAGTATTTCTGGGTCATATGGTAGCCCTATATTTAATTTTCTAACGAACCTCCATATAATTTTCCATAGTGGTTTTACAAATTTATGATCCCACAAATAGTGTAGGAGGGATCACTTTATTCCACATCCTCTCCATTCTCCATCCTCTTGTTATTTGTAGGCTTAATAATAAAAACAATAGTAATAATTAATAATAATGATTAGAAATATTGAGTATGTTTTCATGTGCCTGTTGGTCATCGGTATGTCTTCCTTGGAGATATGTCTATTTAAGTCTTCTGCCAATTTTTCTTTTTAATTAAATTAATTAATTAATTAATTTTTGCTTTTTATGGCCATACAGGGGACATGCAGAATTATCTGGCTAGAAGTAGAACTGGAGCTGCAGCTGCCAGACTACACCACAGCCACAGCAAGCCAGATCCAAGCCATGACTGCAATCTACACCACAGCTCACTGCCCATTTTTCAAGTGGGTTGTTTGTTTATTTGCTAATGACTCGTATGTGTTGTTTGTATATTTTGGAGATTAATCCTTTGTCAGTAGCATTGTTTCAAACTATTTTCTCCCATTCCATTTCTTGTTTTTTTTTTTATTTTGTTATGATTTGCTGTGCAAAAGATTCTAAGTTTGACTATATCCCATTGTTTTGTATATATTTTGGTTTCTCATAGCCTTGGGAAACTGACTTAAAGAAACATTTGTGTGATATCGGATAACGTTTTGCCTATGTTCTCTTCTAGGGGTTTTATGGTGTCTTATGTTTAATTCTTTAAGACATTTTAAGTTAAATTTTGTGCATGGCATGAGGGTTTGTTCATTGATTTACATGAATCTGTACATCTTTCCCAGAAACACTTACTGAAGGGAATGTCTTTTTCCCATTTTATATTCTTGTCTCCTTTGTCAAAGTTTAATTGACCATAGGTGTCTAGTTTTCTTCTGGACTCTCTTTTCTGTTGCCTTGGTCTGTATGTCTGTATTTGTACAGACAGTTGTTGGTAATCATACTTTCTTGATCACTGCAGCTTTGTAATATTGTCCGATGTCTGGGAGAGTTATGGCTCCTGCTTTTTCCCCCCTCAGGATTGCTTTGGCAATTCTGGACCTTTAAGTTTCCATATGAATATTGGGATTTATTCTGTTCTATTTCTGTGAAAAAATGCAATGGATAATTTGATAGCGATCACATAAAATTTGTAGATTGCTTTGGGTAGTATGGGCATTTTAATGATATTAATTCTCCCAATCCAGAGCATGGGATATATTTCCATTTCTTTGAATGCTCTTTAATGTCCTTGATTAATGTTTTATAGTTCAAAATGTAAGTCTTTCACCTCTTTCATCAGTTTTATTCCTAGGCATTTAATTTTTTGGAGTGCAATTTTAAAAATATAATATTTTATATTCATTTTCTAATGTTACATTTTTAGTGTACAGAAATGCAGCTGATTTCTGAATGTTAATCTTGTCTCTTGCTACTTCTCTTCTCTTCTAATTTGGATACTTAATTTTGTTTCTTTGGTTTTTTTTGGTATGATTGCTGTGGCCAAGGGTTGCAATACTACATTGAATAAAAGCGGTGAGAGTGGGCATTCTTAACTTGTTCCAGACTTTAGAGGGCAAGCTTTTCTCCATTGAGTATTATAATAGTCCTGGGATTGTCGTAAATGGATTTTATTATGTTAAAGCATGTTCCCTGTGACCACTATGGTAAGACTTTTAATGATGAATTGAAGTTGGATTTTGTCAAATGCTTTTTCTACATCTATTGAGATGATCTTTTTTCTTTTATTAATGTGCATGATGATTGATTTGCATATGTTGAACAATTCTTGTGAACTTGGGATGAATTCCACTTGGTCTTAGCATATGATCTTTTATATGTGCTGTTGGATTCAGTTAGCTAAAATTATGTTGAGAATTAAGTCTCTATATTCATCAAAGACATTGGACTCCAATTTTCATTTTGGGGAATAACTTTGCCTTTCTTTGGTATTAGCTTCATATAATGTCTTTGAGAGTATTCCTTATTCTTCAATATTTTAGAAAACTTTAAGAATGATGGGTACAAGTTTTTCTTTGTATGTTTTGTAGAATTCAGCTGTTAAGTCATCTGGTCCTGGACTCTCGATTGTAGAAAGTGTTTTTATTACATATCAAATTTGATTTCTAGTAATGCGTCTGTTCAAATGATCTATTTCATTTAAATCTGTTTTTGGGGGCTTATGTCTTTAGAAAGTTGTCCAATTCTTCTAGGTTGTCAAATGTGTTGGAATATAATTGTTTGTAGTATTCTCTTTATATATATAAATATATATATATATACATATATATATATCTTTCTGCTGTATCTCTTGTGATTTCTCCTTTTTCATTTTTTATTTTGCTTATTTGTGTTCTCTCTCTCTTCTCATTGGTGAGTGTTGCCAGGGATTTATCATTTAGTTTACCCTTTCATATATTTCTTAGATCCATCTCTACGTTTTATTGATTTTTATCCATTGTTTTTGAATCACTATTTTATCGATTTCCTCTCTGATCTTTAAGGATTCATTCCTTCTGCTGACTTGAGCTATGATTTTTCTTCTTTACTAATCTTTTTTAGTTCATTAAGTTGTTGATTTGAGATTTTTCTTCCTTTTTGATTAAGGCCTGTATCACTATGAAATTCCCTCTAAGAACAGGCATCCCAAAGATTTTGAATGGTTATGTATTCACTGTTATTTGCCTCAATGTATCTTTTAATTTCCCTTTTGCTTTCCTCTTTGGTTTTTAATTAATATATTGTTTAGTATCTATGTAGTTAGTTTTTTCATATTTTTCTCCCTTTGGTTGTTTATAGTTTCATGCCATTTGGTGACAGAAAATGCCTGAAATAATTTCTATATGCTTAAAATTGTTGAGGTTAGTTTTTTGCCCCAGTATATGGTCAATTATTCAAAATGTTCTATGTGCACTTGAAAAGTTTATATTCTTGGAGTTTCTATGTTGTTGTTGTTTTCTTGTTCTGGCATGTAGTCCTTAAAATATCAATGGAATCTTAACTGTTCTATTGTTCAGTTAGGACCTCTGTTGCCTTACTGATTTCTGTCTAGAGGAATTGTCCATTAAAGTGAGTGGGGTGCTAAGAAACCAAATAAAAAAATAAGAAATTAAAAAGGTACATCACAACAGATACTTCAGAAATACAAAAAAAGAGAGAGAAAACTCTATGAACAAGTATATGCCAAAAAATTTGACAAACTAGAAGAAATGGACACATTTCCAGAGTCTTACAGCCTGCCAACACTGAATTAAGAAGAAATAGAATGCCTGAACAGACCAATCACTAGAAATGAAATTGAATATGTCATAAAAACACTCCCTACAAATAAAGTCCAGGACCAGATGGCTTCACAGGAGAATTCTACAAAACATACAAAGAGGAAGTGGTGACCTTCTTTCTTAATTTTTTTCAAAATGTTAAAGAATAAGGACCACTCTCAAATACATTCTATGATGCCATCATCACCCCAATTCCAAAACCAGATAAAGAAACCACCAAAAAAGAAAACTATAAGCCAATACCTTTGATTAGTATAGACACAATAATTCTCAATAAAATTTTATCCAACGAAATCCAACAACATATCAAAAAGATCATACACCATGACCAGGTGGGATTCATCCCAGGTTTACAAGAATGGTTCAACATATGCAAATCAATCAATGTCATACACCACATTAACAAAAGAAAAGTAAAAAAAAAAATGCTCATCTCAATAGGTGCAGAGAAAGCATTTGACAAAGTCCAACATACATTTATGATAAAATCTCTCACCAAGGATATAGAGGGAACATTCCTTAACATAATCAAAGCCATTTACCACAAACCCACAGCAAATATAATACTCAGTGGAGAAAAGCTGAAAGACTTTCCACTAAAATCTGGAAGAAGAGAGGGATGCCCACTCTCACCACTGCTATTCAACAAATTATTGGAATTCCTTGCCATAGCAATCAGAAAAGCAAAAGACATAAAAGGCATCCAAATAGGAAGAGAAGAGATAAAACTGTCACTGTAAGCAGATGACGTGATACTATATATAGAAAACCCTAAAGACTCAAACCAAAAACCACTTCAACTGATGAACAAATTCAGCAAAGTAGCAGGATATGAGATTAACATTCAGAAATCAGTTGCATTCCTATATACTAACAATGAAATTTTAGAAAAGGAATACAAAACATTTTTAAATTGCACCCCCAAAACAATACCTTGGAATAAACCTGACCAAAGAGGAAAAGGACCTGCATGCTGAGAACTATAAAACATCAATCAAGGAAATTAATGAAAGTGTAAAGAATGGAAAGATATTCCATGTTCCTGGATTGGAAAAATTAACATTGTAAAAATGGCCATACTACCCAAAGCAATTTTCAAATTCAAATCAATCCCTATCAAATTACCCATGACATTTTTCACAATAATAGAGCAAACAATGCAAAAATTTATATGGAACCACAAAAGATCCAGAATTGCCAAAGCAATCCTGAGAAACAAAAACCAAGCAGGAGGCATAAGTCTCCCAGACTTCAAGCAATACTACAGAGCCCCAGCCATCAAGACAGTGTACCAAAACAGCCAGAAAAACCAATGGAACAGCATAGAGAATGCAGAAATGGACCCCAACACCTATGGTCAATTAATTGTTGACAAAGGAGGCAAGAACATAAAATGGGAAAAAGCAAGTATGGCTGGGAAACCTGGACAGCTGCGTGGAAATCAATGAAACTAGAACACACCCTCACACCATGCACCAAAATAAACTCAAAATGGCTGAAAGACCTAAATATAAGACAAGACACTGTCAAACTCTTAGAAGAGAACATAGGCAAAACATTCTTTGACATCAACCTTACAAATGTTTTCTCAGGTCCCTCTCCCAAAACAGGAGAAATAAAAGCAAAAACAAACCAATGGAACCTAATCAAACTGACAAGCTTTTGCAGAGCAAAGGAAAACAAAAAGAAAACAAAAAGACAGCTTACAGAATGGGAGAAAGTAGTTTAAAATGATTCAACTGACAAGGGCCTAATCTCTAAAATATACAAGCAAATTAATGAAACTCATGCAATTCAACAGCAAAAAAGCCATAAAGTCAATTGAAAAATGGGCAAAAGACCTGAATAGACTATTCTCCAAGAAAGATATGCAGATGGCCAACAAACACATGAAAAAATGCTAAACATCACTGATTTTTAGAGAAATACAAATCAAAACTACCATGAGATACCACCTCACACCAGTCAGGATGGCCATCACTAATAAGTCCACAAATAACATATGCTGGAGGGGGTGTGGAGAAAAAGGGACCCTCCTGCACTTATGGTGGGAATGTAAGCTGGTACAATCACTGTGGAGGACAGTATGGAGGACCTTAGAAAGCTATACATAGATCTACCATATGACCCAGCATACCACTCTTGGGCATACATCCAGACAAAGCTTTCCTTAAAAAAAAAAAAAAAAAAACACATGCACCTGCATGTTCATTGCAGCTCTATTCTCAATAGCCAAGACATAGAATCAACCCAAATGTCCATCAATAGAGGATTGGATTAGGGAGATGTGGTATATATACACAATGGAATACTACTCAGTCCTAAAAAAGAAAAATACCTTTTGCAGCAACATGGATGGAACTAGAGACTCTCATACTGAGTGAAGTCAGTCAGAAAGAGGAAGATAAATACCATATGATATCACTTCTATCTGGAGTCTAATATACAGCAAAAAGAACCTTTCCACAGAAAAGAAAATCATGGACTTGGAGAATAGACTTGTGTTTGCCTGGGGTGAGGGGGAGGGAATGGGATAGATTGGGAGCTTGGGGTTTATGGATGCAAACTATTGCATTTGGAATTGATTAACACTGAGATCCTTCTTTGTAACACTGAGAACTATGTCAAGTTACTTATGATGGAGCATGATAACGGGAGAAAAAAATATGCATACATGTGTAACTGGGTCCCTATTCTGTACAGTGGAAAAAAGGATTGTGTTGGGGAAATAACAATAATAAATAAATAAATAAATAAAATGTTAATAAAAATAAAATCTCCCAATATTATTGTTTCTAATCAATTTCTCCTTTAATGTCTGGGCAGATCCTGAGGCCAGTGGACCCTGGTTTCTGGACCCTTGACTGTTGCTTGTCCCTTGACAGTGGTTAGGATCTGCAGGGATGTGTCTGAAGCTGCTCCTGGTTTCAGAGGCTTGGGAAGGTACAGTGATCCTCAAGGAGGAGTAGGCAGTGACCAGTGCCTTTGGCAGTGGCATCAGCAGGGTTGGGTATTTCCAGGACAGTAATGGCAATGTGTGTGTCATAGTTTTAGTATGCTCCTCAGCAGCACATCCTGAAGTGACTTGGGCTGTAGTCACTGTAGATATACAATTTTTCTAGTACCAGTTGTTGTAAAGACTATTCCATTGTTCGTTTATCAAAGACCAGTTGACTATATTTATGCAGATTTATTCCTGGGCTCTGTATTCTGATACATTGATATACTTGCCTATTCTTTCATTGATACCACAGTCTTGATAACTACAGCTTTAATACTAGGTCTTGTCATCTGGTACCACAGTTGAGCAGTGAGTGTCAGTTTTCCAGCTTTGTTCTTTTCCTTAAATATAGTGATAATTTTTATGAATTGTTTGCCTGCTGCTTCTTTTTTGATTATTTTTGGAAGTTAGTGAGATAAGCTAGAACCAGATGTTAGTGTGTTGTTTATGTGAATCTAGTGTATTTGTTAAAAAATTTTTCATTTTTCCTATACCACCAGTTTATTTAAAATATTGGAAAATTTGCCATGTCAAGGGAAATTGAAAATGTAAGTTATGATTGATGTGAATAAAAATAAGCTCAATTTTCCAGAAAAATATAGGGTCATCAAGATTAATTTTGATATTGTAAAATAATTTAATATAAGCAAATTAAGAAAATACATGTAAAAACAGTTGAATACACAAATATATTTAGTTTAGGTATAAAACTTCTAGAACTCTTTTGTAAATCATTAAGAAATTTTAATGTCCTATGTCACTGTGCTTATGATTATGTCAATATCTAAATTTGATACTAAAATGTAATTGAAACTGCATTAAAATACTTAAAATTTTAATAAATATTTCTCTGTAATCTTTAGAGTTTAAGAAACTTTTTTAGGTCAAATATAAAATACATCACTGTAAGAAACATTTCCAGAGAAGGATCAAGATGGTGGAGGAGTAAGACTTCATGCTCACCTTCTCAGAAAAACACAACAAAAAACTACATGTAGAATGATTCACACAGAACATCAAATGAATGCTGGCAGAAAATTAAAACTCCAAAAAGGGCAAGAAATCCTCCATATAACTGCATAGAACCAAAGAAAAATAAATGTGAAAGAGAAATTGAAGGAATCAAGATGGGACTAGCACTCCTGAGAGGGAGTTGTGAAAGAAAAAAGGAAACCATACCATGGGAAGCCACCTAACTGATGGGGAGATTAGCCAAGATGCACCTCAAAGTTGCCAAGAAAATTTCAGCAGCTGGACTGAGGAAGGCAAAGCAGAGTGAGACCTGCAGAGATTATCCATTTGTACCACTGCCCCAGACAGCAGAGCCTGAGATGCTTGGGTGGGGGCTGGGCATTAAGACTGAGGCTCTAGATATCAGTTATGGGGAGAAAACTAGGGTTGGCTGCCTGGAGAGAACCTGAGGGACTAAGTGGCAATGTGCCATGGCTGGGGAGCATAATGCCACACCCAAGGGAACATGGGAGGGGGTCTGGGCACAAAAATGAAGAAGGGTGCCATTACTGTGGGTGAGAGGGTGAGGGGTGGCCCACCACAGGAATGAATCTCTTTCACTCCTCACATGTGGGCTCTCAGAGGGTGGGGCACCTCTGGCCCAGGCTACAGGTCATGAGCGGTCTCTTGCTCAGGCTACAGGAGACTGAACACCTCTTGTGTAGGCCACAGGTGGCCAAGCAACACTTGTATTGGCTAGGGACAGTGGGGGGCTAAGCATGATGCAGCACCTCTTGTGTGATGTACAGGCAGTGGGGACAAACCACAGCAGTCTTCTCAGAAACCACAGGGGGCATGGCCTGCTACCACTAAGGGGCTGTGAACAGGATCCCCCTGAAGCCAAAGTCACCTCAGAGGTCAGCAAAAAAGAAGGTACTGCAACTGACTATGACTAGTTTTTGTGTTCTCACTCCCCAGGGAACACTCACCCTGTTGATGCCTCTGCCAAATGTTCAGGGCAACACCCACACATGCCTGATCACTTTCACTTCCCAGAACCCTGCAACTAGGAGCAGCTTGTGCATCTCCTCCTGGATGGGCTAAACAGAATGGGGTGCTTCTTCCATGGCACAAGTTGTAGGAGTGAACCAAAAGAGTTATATTTGATTCTATAGGTGAATGACCTGCCACCTCTAGGAATCCATGAACAGGCAGCACTTGCAGCCACAATCACACCTAGAATGTACCACAGAGGAGGGCATTGTGGCCAATCACCACCCACTGTTACTGACACTACCCTGGGATCTCACAAACACTGCTGCTGCCATTGCCAAATGGTCTGGGAACCACTTACCAGGGCCCTGCAACTAGAAGTACCCTTTACCACCTTCCTGCAGGTCCTTGCTGCTGTTAAAAGCCCAGCAAAAAGGCACTGACTACTACCCCTGCTCATTGCCTCCTTCTCCTGGGAAACACACTCAGGAGAATAATAGCCTGCGCACACAACAGAAAGAGATAGCAAATATCCAAACTAGCACACCAAAAATAAATAGGATGCCCCACAAATACAAAGGGGCACTCTTGCATAGAAATAGCCCCCCAAGACTATGGTAGTTGGTTTCCCTAAACTCACAGAAAAAGAAAATTATAAGTGAAGTGAATACACTCAGAAACCATTCCCAGTTAAAAGAACAGGATTAATTCACCTGAAGAGCAAACAATTAAATAGATATATGCAGTCTAATAGACATTGAGTTCAAAAGGGATACCATGGAAATACTGAAGAAATTAAGGGTGAATATGAAGGAATTTAAAGAGTAATAAAGATTACTTTAGAAACAAACTAGAAAGTATAAGGTAGAACATAGAAAAATTAGAAAATTCATTAGCAGAGACAAAAATATAGTTAAAGGCACTAAAGAACAGAATGAATAATGCAGACGAGCAAATAGTGACTT
Source organism: Phacochoerus africanus (assembly GCF_016906955.1). Taxonomy (NCBI): domain Eukaryota; kingdom Metazoa; phylum Chordata; class Mammalia; order Artiodactyla; family Suidae; genus Phacochoerus; species Phacochoerus africanus. The sequence goes on along the minus strand of NC_062556.1, from coordinate 36,370,665 downwards.
GGAAGATAGCATAATGAAAATCACCCAATAAGGACAGAAGACACAAAACCAAATAAAAAAAAAAGAAAGTTATATAATAAACCTATGAGATAATAGGTATCCTTTAAAGAAGCAGGAGTTCCCGTCGTGGCGCAGTGGTTAAAGAATCCAACTAGGAACCATGAGGTTGCGGGTTCAATCCCTGCCCTTGCTCAGTGGGTTAAGGATCCTGCGTTGCTGTGGCTCTGGAGTAGGCCAGCAGCTACAGCTCTGATTGGACCCCTAACCTGGGATCCTCCATGTGCCGTGGAAGCAGCTCAAGAAAAGGCAAAAAGACAAAAAAAAAAGGGGGGGGGGTCAACAAGGAAATAAAAAAGAAATTTAAAAAATATTTCAGGACAAATAATAATGAGCACAAAACTATTCAAAATCTATGGGATGCTGGAAAAATAGTGCTTAGAGGGAAATATTTTGTTCTTTTTTTTAAGGCTCAGTAGCAATCCAGTGTGTATATATACCACATTTCCTTAATCCATTCATCTGCTGATGGACATTAAGTTGTTTCCATGTCTTGGCTATTGTGAATAGTGCTACAGTGAACATATTGGGCACATGTGTATTTTTCAAGGGAAGTTTTATCTGGATATATATCCAGGAGTGGGATTGCTGGGTCATATGGTAGTTCTATATTTAGTTTTCTGAGGTACCTCCATATTGTTTTCCATAGTGATTTTACCTATTGTACCAATTTAGTTTTAAAATGGGTTTAGTATGGCTGTACTCTATTAGCTTTTTTGTTGTTGGAGAATTTCTTTATTTCTGTTTCTATTTTAAGTGATATTCTTGCTGGGTAGAGTAATCTAGGCTGCAATTTTTTCCCCTTTAGAACTTTGACTATACCTTTCCACTCTCTTCCGACCTGTAGTGTTTCTGTTGAGAAACCATGTTTTAGCCTTAAGCGTTTCCCTTATAATTGTTACTTTGTGTTTCTCTTGAAAGACCTGTCATAATCATCTCTCCTTTACTTGGTTAAGTCTGAAAAACTGTATTTTATATGTCCATCTATGTTGCTGTAAGTTAATTTGAAGTATTTATGGTAGGTCTTAATCCAGTCTAAATAATGTCCTTATAAAAATGGGAAATTTGTGCACAGACACGCAAATGGAAGACGATGTGAAACAACACAAGGAGGATGCCATGTGAAGATGGAAAATTGGTGTTCAGTACCTACGTGCCAAGAAACACCAAGGATTGCCAGAAAACACCAGAAGCTAGAAAAGGGAAAATAAATACCCCTACAGTTTCCAGAGAGAACATTACCCTGTCAATACCTTTATTTTAGAATTCTAAGCTCTGTGAGTCAATAATTTTTTTAAGCCCCTCAATGCATTGTACTCTGTTATGTCACCCTAGCATATAATGAATGTGTGCATTCAGATCTAATAGCAAAACAAGGCTATACAAATTGTTGCTATGAATTTTAATTAATGATAGTTTTTGAGGTAACACTGTGATATAATATTAACTGTGTAGGATAGGTGTGGTAATAATCACATATTTTGTCCTAAGCATGCACCTAATTATGTAGTAAATTAAGGTTAAAATATTAATTATAAGATCTCAGTGGTTAATTCTACCAGAATGTAAGGATAGCCAATGTTTAAATTGTGACTGGTAATGGAGAAATGCCTTATATTACTTTATTGATGAATAAGAATCTCAGTTCCATTCAAGATATCCTAAGAGAGAATCTAATTTTATATATGTATATAATATTATGTATTATATAAATACAACTAAAAGGGAAATGGTGAAGTTAAAGTGCGGAAAATTCAAGGAAAGCTGGATTAAAAAATTAGTTCAGATTTAGGGAGAGATTGAGATTAAAAGCAAATAATGATAATTAAGAACTATGCTAATAAATTGTACCCTAAATTATGCCCTATTTGTGACCTTTCTATGTTAATTGCAAGGAAAAGTAAATCAATTTTATACATTGTCCAAATTTACTAAGCAAAGTGCTGAACTGTATATGCACTTTGTTCACAAAGAAGAGTGTAATTAGTAGACCATGTGTCTAGAATAAGTTCATTAGAACATAATTGATTGACAAATTATTGAGTAAAAAACAGCTATTTAGGTCAGCAATGTCTATTTTCCTTTGGGAAGAAATTATTAGACAGCTAATCATATTTAAGTAGAATAGCAAGAATATTGCAAATAGTAGTATTAATTTTCAAAAATGAGATGATGAACATATTCATCATCAGCAAGTTTCCTCATGGCATGTTCTATATTTCCTTCTGTATTCTCACATCATCCCAAGGAAGCTACTGATATGCTTTCTGTCTCTATAGATTAGTTTGTTTTTCTAGAATTTTATGTAAAGTTTACCACAGAATGCAGGCTCTTTAATTCTGATTTCTTTTTCTAAAAATAAATTTTTTTAGTTACATTCATGTTGTTTCATGTATCTACAGTTCATTCTCCACACCCCATTTTTTTAGTAGTATTACATTGTATTGATATATCATAATTTACCCATTTACATACTAATGGGTATTTACCAGGTTTCCCATTATTTATATTACAAAAGAAATTGCTGGAATCATTTATTCAATTTTCCCAATTTTTATTAAATTGCCATCCTCATGATACTTGTTGGTGTTTTTTATATATCCTAGATATAAGTTCTTTGTCATATATATATATATATATATATATATATATATATATATATATTGCAAATACTGTCTTCTAGTAACTCACTTCTTCATTTTTAAAAATGTCTTCTGAAAAAAATAATGTTTTAATTTTATGTAATTTAAATTTGCTATTTGTTCATATATAGTTTGTGTTGAATTTTTCCCCAATGTCATTAAACTTTTATCTTTTGTGCTCTTTTAGAAGCCTGTACTTTATTTCTTGTATACACATATGTGAAAAATATCAAGTTAATTTTTGTACATGCTATCAGATCTAGGATAGAATTTAGTTTCTTTTTAGATTAGACACTCATGTGTTCCTATTCTTTATTGTAAGAATAAATTTCTGCTTCAAATTTCCTTGGGAAATGTGTACAAATTCTATCATACATGTTGTAATGACATTCTATTCCATTTTTTGGATAGATAGATGATATCTATCTATAGATGATATATAAAGCTGATAGATATAGATAGAAAATTAAGGCCATTCTGTCCTTACTGCTATAGTTTTATAAATAATACTTTAAAACAGGTACTGTGATTACTGCAATTTTGTTCATCCTTTAAAAGTTTGTTTGTCTGTATTAGGTTCAGTCATGTTTCCATATATATTATTGAAACAGTTTATCAATTTCTACAAAAAAAATATAATGGTATTTTGACTGTTATTTTATTACACCTGTAGAGCAATTTTAGGAAAATGGACATCTCAGAAATACTGAGTTTTCCCATCCTACACACACCATCTTTGCATTTAATTATGTTTATTTATGTTAGAGTTTCATAATTTTGGAGTTCAGGTTTTACTAATATTTTGTTAATGTGTACTTAAATATTTCTTATATTTGCTATTATTATAATTTTTAATTTAATGTCTAATTGTTTGTGGCTAGAATATCAAAATATATTTGAATATTTTAATATTGACCTAATATCTTATGATCTTTCTAAACTAACTGATGAGTTATCATGATTACTTATGCTTATTCATTGAAATTTTCTACACAATTATTTCATCTGTAATTAAAACTTTTATTTTTTCACATATATCCTTTTTCTTTTTAATGTTTTATTTCATTGCCAAAAATATAGATATAGATTGTTTTACCACACTTCTTTTTATTGCATTTCATAAATGCTTTGTATTTTATTAATTGAAGGATTTGGTAAACATCTATCAGTGTCATTTTCTCCAATTGCATTTGCTCCCTGTATGCCTCTAGGCCACATTTTGGTAATTCATAGTATCTCAAACCTTCTGCTAATAAAAATGATTACTAATTGCCAAAGCCTCAGATTACAGTATTCTTTAGCAATACAGTATTTAAAAATTAAGGTATGTACATTGCTTTTTAGATTTAATGCTATTGATACTTAAAATTTAATGTTATTGGAAGACTACAGTATAGTGTAATCACAACTTTTATATGTGTGAGGAAACCAAAAAATTCCTGGAACTCATTAATTGTGCCATGTGCTTTATTTCAATAGCCTAAATTGAACATGGCATAGGTCTATATCTAGTAAAATATTGAATAGAGTGGTAGGCAAAAGCATTATTTCCTTGTTTCAATTGTAGATAAAAAGAATTTTCAGAGTTAAGAACGTGTTAGTTGTATACTTTTCATCAGTGACTTTTATCTGTTTGAAACATTTGCTAATTTTTTGTCAAAATGTTAAATGTTTTTCTGTATCTCTTGAGATTATCATATTGTTTTCTCTTCATAGTCTGTTAAAATGTTGAATTACATGGATTGATTTTGCATGTTAAAATAATCTTGTGGGAGTTCCCATTGTGGTGCAGTGGAAATGAATGTGACTAGTATCCATGAGGATGCAGGTTGCATCTCTGGCCTTGGTCAGTGGTTAAGGATCCAGCGTTACCATGAGCTATGGTCTAGTTCACAGAGCTTGTATCTGGTATTGCTGTGGCTGTGGCATAGGCCAGCAGCTCTAGCTCTGATTAGAGCCCTAGCCTGGAAACTTCCACATGACAGGGATGTGACCATAAAAAGCAAAATCATCACCATCATCATCTTGTGCTCTTGGGATAGAATCTGCTTGCTCATATATCATCATTTTTACATGTTGTTATATTCAAATTGTTAGTGTTATTAAGATTATTCTATTATTTCTCATTATGAGAGATATGCATGTTATTTTCTTGTAATATCTTTCTCACTTTTCAATTTTAATTGGGGTAATATGGGACTTATAGAATAAGTTGACTTGTATGCCTGCCAATGCATTATCCTTCTTCAGTTATTTGAAAGGGTAGATATCTGGGAGGATATGAAGAGGATTAAATCTGGCACTGGGGTTTTATTTGTTCTATTTATTAGAGTTTTATTTATTTGTTTTATTTATTAGAGTTTCTAAGCATACATTCAATTTCATATATATATATATGTGGTTTTACATATTATACATTCCTTCAGATATATGTTTGATAGTTTATGTCTTTCAAAAATGTGTTCATTTACATTTTTTGAATCTTTTGACTAAAAGTTATTCATAGCAATATCTTTTTATATTTTTATATCTCTGGTGTCTATAGATTCCAAATTTCATTTTATAGGTAATTTTTCTTTTTGTCTTTTTAGGGACAGACCCATGGTTTATGGAAGTTCCCAAGCTAGGTATCAAAACAGAGCTGCAGCTGCTGACCTACACCACAGCCACAGCAATGCCAGATCTAAGCCACAGCTGTAACCTAAAGTGCAGCTCATGGCAACACTGGATCCTTAACCCACTGAGAAGACCCAGGGATCAAACCCAAATCCTCATGAATACTAGTTATGTTCATTACCACAGGGTCATGACAGGAATTCCTAATATATATAATTTGTGAATTTACCTTTTTGTATCTTAATCAATGTGGCAGGACATTTACTAAGCTTATTGATTTCTCAAGGAAAGAAGTGTTTCATTATATTTCTTTGTAGTTTTTCTTTCCAGAAACCAAATGTATTCATTCCTGAAATTATCTTTAATAATCTATTAAATTTTTCTTTTTTTATTTGTACATTATTGTCATAGCTATTGAAGTTTGAAACTGAATTCACTGATATAATGCATTTCTTCTTTCTTCTTTTATTGAGGTAATAATGGTTTATTACATTATACAAGTTTAACGTGTATAACCATATTTCTACTTTTGCTCATGATACAGTGTGCTTACCACCAAAAGTTTAGTTTTCATACATCAATTGAGTTCCTTCACCAGTTTTGCCTTTGTGCTAGCCCCTTCCCTTCTGGTAGCCACTAATTCCTTCTCTATATCTATGTGTTTGTTTTTGTTTGCTTTGTTCATATATATATATATATATATATGTATATATTTTTTCACATGTGTATGAAATTATGCATTTGTCTTTTATACATTTCCCTGGGCATAATACCCTCCGGGCCCAACCAATTTTCATAAATGGCAAGATGTCATCTTTTCTAAGAGCTGGGTAGTATTCCACCATATATGCCATATTTTATTTATTCATTTACCTGTCAGTGGGCACTTAGATTGTTTCTATGTATTTATTGTAAATAATTCTGCAAAAAAATGTAGGGGTGCATACATTTATTCAAATTACTGTCTTCCTACTATTTGGATACATATCTAGAAGTAAAGTAGTTGAAATATGTCATTTTCCTATTCTTATTTTTTTTCAGGATTCTCCATACTCTTTTCCATAGTGTTTGCACAAATTTATATTCCCATCAACATGACATGAGGGTTACCTTTTTCTCACATCTTCTTAAACACAAGTTATTTGTTGCCTTTTTACAATAACCATTCTAATGCACATGAGATGATATTTAATTGAGGTTTGTTTTTGCATTTCCTTAATAATTTGTGACACTGAACATATTTTCATTTTCATGTTGGCCATCGGTAGGTCTTCTTTTAAAAATGTCTATTCAGCTGCTCTGATCATTTTTAATTGGGTTGTTTGATTTTTGGTTGCTGAGTTAAATAGTTTTTTAAAACATATTTTCATATTAACCCCTAATCAGATTTATGATTTTCAAATAATTTCTCCCATTTTGTCTTTTTGTTTTGTTGATGGCTTTCTTTTCTCTGCACAAGCTTTTTAGTTTAATGTAGTCTTACATGTTTATTTTTGCTTTTGTTTCCCTTGCCAGAAGAGACATAACCAAAATTAAGAACAATTATCAAATAACTGCCTGTGATTTCTTCTCAGAGTTTTATGGCTTCAGGTTTTACATTCAAGTCTTTAAATTGATTTTGGAGTAATTTTCATGTATAGTGTAAGAAAAATTATATAATTGCATTCTTTTTCTTGTGGCCATCCGGTTTTCCCTTATGACTTATTTAATAGATTACTTTCCCCATTGCATATTCTTGCTTCTTTGTTGTAAATTAATTGACCATATATACGTGGACTTATTTCTTGGCTCTCAAGTCTGCTTCATTGACCTGTGAGTCTTTCTTTATGCCATTACCATAATTTTTGATTATTATAGCTTTGTAATATAGCTGTAAATATGGGACTGTGATACCTTTAGCTTTGTTCTTTTTTCAAGATTCCTCTTTATTAAAATAGGAGGGTAAATTCTTCAAAGAATAGGAAACAGCATGTACAAATATCCTACAGTAAGGAATAACATGGAGTATATACAAGACTGAGAGAAGTACATAATATTGGAGAGAATGTGAAGCAGAATGGCTTGACATGAAAGTATATATACAATATAAAATATAAAGAACCCTTGTCTTAAGAAATATACCTTTATTATTGACCAATAAAAGGATATTAGTTTCCTGTTAATGATGAATAGCAGAATCAGTTTTACAGTTCTGCATGAGAACCTTGTATCAGGTGTATAGAACTGATAATAGAGGTTATTAAAAGAATAAATAATTCAGATGTTACTTCAATAATCCAGCTGGGATATGATGACAGCTCAGACTACATAATAACACTGAGGACATGGATAACTGAAGATGTTTGAAAAATAATTAGGAGGTAAAATATACATGATATTACCTATGATAGGAGAAAATTCAGCAAAGTTTAAAGCAACACTGAATTATACACTCAAGTATTTGAAGTTGATAAATTAAGCAAGAGAAAATCAACCAAGGTTCAAAACTGGAATAAACTTTAGGGAGGAAATTGAGGGGATATCCAGGTTTATTCTGTGATGGTAATATTGCATTCCAAATTATGAGATAGTATTGGGAAGTCTAAAATAATTGGTTTATTTGAACAGAAATGAATATGTGGTATTAGAAGCATATGCACTAAAATATAACGCCAAGCTTTGAGCAAGAGCTCAAGGGTCATAATTAGAGCCATAATTTACAGTAAATGTTCAATTATTTTTAGAGAACGAATAGGTAAACAGATAAAATGTATGAGAGGAGGAAAAGATCAGTAGTTTATTCATCATAATAGTCAAGGGTTTTTGGATGAGAAAATGTTCTGGGAAAACATTAATGTAGCTATTAGAAAGTTATGACAGCCTTTGAAGGAACAGTTTCAGGGATATTATACTACCAGAACAGGAAATAAAACAGTAATAAAATAAAACATAGTATGACTATTACCATGTAAAATAAAGTAAAACAATAGCAAAGATAGCAATTGTCTGGTAAAATTCATTAAATTTAGTAAAAAATCACTCTCTACTAAGAGCTGGCAATCTAAATGCTCACATTAATAGAAATGCTCCTATGTTGTGATTCTTGAATAATGTTTCATCAAATAGTATCAGTGCTTCTCTATCTTTTTTATTTTATACTGTCAAATAATTTTACATTATAATTTAGTACAATGACAAACTTTCCTTTTATTAATTTATTGAGCACTATGTCATTTCAAGAAAATGAGTGATTTTTCTAAAGTGGCACAACATATCTGTGGCTCAATCTAAGCATTTGTTTTAATCCTGTTTCCATATATATTTTTAATTATTCAAATATGCCTATGCTATTATCTTTATATTTGACCATTTATTAGGTTAGGTTAAATCCTTGGCTATTAGGTAAGAAAAAAATATTAGCTGAATTATATGTCCAAAATATCTTACCTGATATTATGCTATTGTAGCACTGTTTTTTTTTCCTGTAGGTAAAATAAGGTGCAATCAGTCTTATACATTTTCTGATAAGTTTATATATTCATGTGTATGTTTGTGTATTTGTGTGTGTGTGTGTGTATGTATGTTCCAACATTCATCAATAATTTTCTACATATTTCTTTGTAATAGGGCTTGTCAGAAAACAAAATAACAATGCATTAGCTTTTTTTTTTGCTATTTTTGGGGGGGGTAGGGGCACATGTGTGGCATATGGAAGTTTCCAGGCCAGAAGATGAACTGGAGCTGCAACTTCTAGCCTCCACCACAGCCAAGCAACACAAGATTCAAGTTGCATCTGTGATCTACACCACAGCCCATGGCAATGTCAGATACTTAACCCATTGAGCACGGCCAGGGACTGAATCTGCATCCTCATGGTTGCAAGCAAGTCAGTTTCATTATTACTGAGCCACAAAGGTAACTCCAATACATTAGCTTTTAAGGCAATCATTTCATTTCAAATATTCATCTCATTTTGTCACTTTTCTTTATTGCACTAGGACACAACACTATGTATGCACTATCTGATAAGTGTATTTTAAAGCAATTCCAGCAAGCTAAATATAACTGATTTGATGGGGAAACACGTTGTTCCAATAAAATCTAAAAAGCACATACTGAAAGTTGAAGAGGTAGGAAGAACATGGAAGCTGCCTTATGTTTTCTTTGCTTCTACCTCTCATGCTTGCTATTTTGAAATGTTTATGTCCCTTTTTTGGTCTATCAGGTATAAACATCCTTGTTAACCTTTAGATATAATAACTTAGGGCATGTTTCATAAGCAAACTTAAATATTTACGCACAGTGCTAATTCCTTACAAAGCACTTCACATATGCGTATGTTTCAAATATTAATGAAAAACTTGGACAGACCTTGTTTATACCATTCCATTATTCTGGAGACTGACTTTTTCATATCCTTCTATATTAATACCCTGAGTTGTTTATTGCTTGGTTTAAAGAAGTTTTTTCTTTTGATATTAAATTTGTTTTGTGTATAAGATTCTAAAAAGAAAATTTTAAGAAGTACATGAAAATGATAAAATAGAGTCCTTTACATAAGTACATACAAATCCATGTACAACACTGTTGATTGTCTAAATTTAACAAAATTATTTATTTATTTTGAAGAAGAAATGTAATTATTAAACAAGGACATTTATTATATTGTTTTTTAATTTTTAGTATGATTGTTTAAAATTTTCTAATTTCTGTTATACAGCAATGTGACCCAGTGATACATATACATATTTTTTTCTCACATTATTCTCCATCATATTTCATTACAAGTGATTAAGATATATAGTTCCCTGTGCTATATAGCAGGATCTCATTTCCCATCTACTCCAAATGCAAGAGTTTTCAACTACTAACCCAGATTCCCAATCTATCCCACTTTCTTCCCTTCCCCCTTGGCAAACATGAGGCTGTCCTACTTGCCCATGATCTTTTCTGATTTGTAGATAGATCATGTGCATATTTTATACTCCACATATATGTGATATAATATGGTGTCTGTCTTTATTTTCCTGACTTACTTCATTCAGTATGAGAGTCTCTAGCTCCATCCATGTTGATGCAAATGGCACTATGTTGTCCTTTTTATGGCCAACTAGTATTCCAGTGAATATATGTACAATATCTTCCTAATCCATTCATCCATTGATGGGAATTTAGGTTATTTCCATGTCTTGGCTATAGTAAATAGTGCTGTGATGAACATATGGGTGTATGTATCTTTTTCAATAAAACTTTTTCTGAATATATGCCCAGGAGTGGGATTTCTGGGTCATATGGTTTTAATTTTCTGAGGTATCCCCATACTGTTTTCCATAGTGGTTGTACTAGTTTACATTCCCACCAACAGTGTAGGAGGGTTCCCTTTTCTCCACATCCTCTCCAGCATTTGCTATTTGTTGACTTGTTAAAGATATCCACTCTAACTGGCATGAGATGGTACCTCGTTGTTTTGATTTGCATTTCTCTAATAATTAGTGATGTTGTGTGTTTGTGTGTGTGTGTGTTTTTAATGTGCTTGATGGCCATCTGAATATCTTCCTTGGTTCAATGTCTGTTTATGTGTTCTGCACATTTTTCAATTGGTTGTTTGTTTTTTTGTTGTTGAGTTGTATGAGTTGTTTTTATATTTTGGAGATTAAACCTTTGTCAGTTGAGTCATTTGCAAAATTTTCTCCCAATCTGTGGGTTGTCTTTTAATATTTTTAAATACTTTCCTTTTCTCTGCAGAAGCTTTTGAGTTTAATTAGTTTCCATTGGTTTATTTGATTCTTTATTGTCTTTATTCTAACAGATGGATCAAATAATATGTTGCTGTGATTTATGTCAAAGAGTGTCCTGCCTAAGTTTCTCTCCAGGAGCTTTAAAGTGTCTGGCATCATATTTAGGTCTTTAATTCATTTTGAGTTTATTTTTGTGTATGCTGTTAGACAATGTTATAACTTTATTCTTTACATGCAGTTGCCTAAGTTTCCCAGCACGATTTATTGAAGAGACAATCTTTCTTCCATTGTATGTTATTGCCTCCTTTGCCATAAATTAATTGACTATAGGTGTTTGGGTTTATTTCTGGGCTTTCTATCCTGTTCCACTAATTTATATTTCTGTCTTTGTGCCAGTACCATACCATCTTGATGACTGTAGCTTTGTAGTAGATTCTGAAGCCAGGAAGCCTGATTACTCAGTTCCATTTTTTTCTTTCCCATATTGCTTTGTCTATTTGAGGTCTTTTGTGTATCCACACAAATTTTAAAACAATTTGTTTTAGTTCTGTGAAAAATATCCTTGGCAATTTGATAGAGATTGCATTGAATCTGCAGATTGCCATAGGCTGTAAGGACATTTTGATAATACTGATTCTTCCAATCAAAGAGCATGGCATATTTTCCCATCTGTTTGTGTCTTCTTTGATTTCTTTCTTTCATCAGTGTCTTATAGTCTTCAGAATACAGGTCATTTTTCTCTTTAGGTAAGTTTATTCCTAGGTATTTTATTATTTTTGATGCAATGGTAAATGGGATTTTTATCCTAATTTCTCTTTCTGATCACTCATTGTTAGTATATATAAAAGTAGTAAATTTCTGTGTATTTTTTGGCTTTTTGTCTTTTTGGGGCCACACCTGCAGCATATGGAGGTTCCCAGGCTAGGGGTGGAATTAGAGCTATAGTTGTCAGGCTATGCCACACCACAGCAAGCCATATCTGTGACCTACACCACAGCTCATGGGAAGGCTGGATCCTTAACCCAATGAGTGAGGCCAGTGATCAAAACCACAACCTCATGGTATCTAATCGGGTACATTAACCACTGAGCCAAAACAGGCACTCCAATTTCTGTGTATTAATTTTGTATTCTGTGACATTACCAAATTCATTGATGAGTTCTAATAGATTTTTTGTAGTGTCTTTAGAATTTCTTAGGTATAAAATCATGTCATCTGCAAACAGTGGTAGTTTTACTTCCTTTCCAATTTGAATTCCTTTTATTTCTTTTCTTTCTCTGATTGTCATGGCTAGGACTTCCAAGACTATGTTGAATAACACTGGTGAAAGGGCTCATCCTTGTGTTATTTCTGATCTTAGTGGAAAGGCTTTCAGTTTTTCACAAATTAGAATGTGTTTGTCATAAATGGCTTTTATTATAATGAGGTAGTTCCCCTCTTTGCCCACTCTCTAGAGAGTTTTAATCAGAAATGGGAGTTGAATTTTGTCAAAAACTTTTTGTACATCTATTGAGATGATCATATGGTTTTTATTTTTCAGTTTGTTGATGTGGTGTATCATATTGATAGATTTGCAGATAATGAAGAATCCTTGGATCCCTGAGATAAATCCTATTTGATCATGGTGTATGATCTTTTAAATATATATTTGTATGCAGGTTGCTAATATTTTGTTGAAGATATTTGCATCTATTTTCATCAGTGGTATTGGCATGTAATTCTCTTTTTTGTGGTATCTTTGTCTGATATTGGTATCAGGGTAATTGTGGTTTCATAGAATGAGCTTGGGAGTGTTCCTTTCTCTGCAAATTTCTGAAAACATTTCAGAACTGTTAACTATTCTCTGGATATTTGGTAGAATTCAGCTCTGAAGCCATCAGGTCCTGGACTTTTGCTTTTTGGAAGTTTTTTTCATCACATTTTCAATTTCACTGCTAGTGATTTATCACTTCATATTTTCTCTTTCTTCCTGGTTCAGTCCTGGTAGGTTGTTTCTTTGTAAGAATCTGTCCATTTCTTCTATGTTGTCCATTTTATTGGCATACATTTGCTCATAGAAGTTTCTCATCATCCTTTGTATTTCTGCATTGTCAGTTGTAATTTTTCCTTTTTCATTTCTAATTTTATTGATTAGAACCCTCTCCCTTTTTTTATTGATGAGTCTGGTTAACGGTTTAAAAATTTTTTTGGTCTTTTCAAAGAGCAAACTTTTGGTTTTGTTGATCTTCTCAATTTTTCTCTTTGTCTCTGTTATTTTTTCTTCAAATAAATTGCAAAATCATTTATTAAAAATAATTTAAAGTTTTATATAATACCTAATTATTAATCATAATGCATGATGGAGTCACTATAATTTGGGTTTTTAGAGTTTTTAATGACGTGGGGTCAAAGACTATATTCAAATGCCAAGTGAATAAAATGTATAATTTTAATCCTGTAAATTCTTTGTGTTCCCTATATTCTAAATATATTTTTGATATTTTAATTCTTCTCACTAAGATGAATTATCCGTTTAATATAATTCCTTTCTCAACAAAAAAGCTGTTTTTATTTTATTAATTAATTAATTTTTTCTTGCTTTCTTTTATTTATGTAACTCTAAGAATTTGAGTACATTTATAATTGAACAACCATCATCACAACCCAATTTTATAGTATTTCAAACCCAAACCCCCAGCCCATCTCCCTACCCACAACCTGTCTTCCTTTGGGAACCATAAGTTGTTTTGTTTGTTTGTTTTTTGTTTTTTTGTCTTTTTGCTATTTTTTGGGCCACTCCTGCGACACATGGAGATTCCCAGGCCAGGGGTCCAATCGGAGCCGCAGCCACCAGCCTACACCAGAGCCACAGCAACACGTGATCCGAGCTGCATCTGCAACCTGCAGGAACCATAAGTTTTTAAAGACTGTGAATCAATATCTTTCTACAAAGAGTTTCATTTTGTTCTTTTTTAGATTCCACATGTAAATGATAGCATATGATGTTGGCGTCACACTGTATGACTAACTTCACTTAGCATGATAATTCCTTAGTCCATCCATGTTGCTGCGAATGTCATTATTTATTTTCTTTAGTAGTCATATTCCATTGAGTATATGTACCACATCTTCTTTATCCACTACTCTGTCAATGGTCATTTAGGATGCATCCATTTCTTGACTATTTTATATAGTGCTGCTGTGAACATTGGAGTACATGTATCTTTTTGAGTCATGGTTTTCTCTGGATAGATTCCCAGGAGTGGGATTGCTGTATCAAATGGTAATTTAATTTTTAATTTTCTGAGGAATCTCCATGTTGTTTTCCACAGGGTTGCACCAATTTACATTCCCACCAACAGGTTAATAGAGTTCCCTTTTCTCCACACCCTCTCAAGCACTTTTTGTTTGTAGACATTTTCATGGTGGCCATTCTGGCTGGTGGAATGTGGTACCTCATAGTGGTTTTGATTTTCATTTATCTAATAATAAGTGATGTTGAACAACTTTTCATGTGTTTCTTGGCCATCTGTATGTCTTGGACAATTGTCTGTTTAGATTTTCTGCCTATTTTTTGATGTGGTTGTTTGTTTTTTGGTCTTGAGACACAGAAGGTGTTCATAAATTTTGGAGATTAATCCCCTGTCACTCATTTCATTTGTAAATATTTTCTCCCATTCTATGGGTTGTCTTTTTGTTTTGTTTAGGATTTCCTTTGCTGCGTGGAAACTTTTAAGTTTAATTAAGTTCCATTTGATTATTTTTGTTTTTATCAACATTACTCTAGGAGGTGGATCTGAGAAGATATTGCTGTGGTTTATGTTGGAGAGTGTTTGGCCTATATATTCCTCTAAGTATTTTATAGTATCTGGTCTTATATTTAGGTCTATAATCCACTTTGAGTTTATTTTTGTGTATGGTGTTAGGAAGTGTTCTAATTTCATTCTTTTCCATGTGGCTGTCCAGTTTTCCCAGCACCATTTATTGAACAGGCTGTCTTTTCTCCATTGTATATTCTTGCCTCCTTTTTCATAGATTAGTTGGCTATAGGTGCGTGGGTTTAATTTTGGGTTCTCTATGCTTTTCCACTGATCTATATTTCTGTTTTGGTGCCAGCACCATATGGATTTGATGACTGTAGCTTTCTAGCATAGTCTGAAGTCCAGGAGCCTGATTCCTCCAGCTCCATTTTTTTTTTTCAGGATGTCTTTGTTTATTCTGGGTCTTTTGTGCTTCCAAACAAACTTTAAAATTTTTTGTTCTAGTTCTGTGAAAAGTGTTTTGGTATTTTGATGGGTATTGAATTTAATCTGTGGATTAGCCTCTGTAGTAGAGTCATTTTGATAATACTGATTCTTCCAATCCAAGAGCATGGTATGTCTTCCCATCTGTTTGTGTCATCTTTGTTGTCTTTCATCAGCATATTATAGTTTTCTGAGTACAAGTATTTTGCCTCTTTAAATAACTTTATTCTGAGATATTTTGTTATTTTTGATGAGATGGTAAATGGAATTGTTTTCCTAATTTCTGTTTCTGATGTTTCATTGTTAGTATATAGAAATGCCATTGATTTCTGTGTATTAATTTTGTATCCTGAAACTTTACCAAATTGACTGATGAGCTCTAGCATTTTTTTGATAGTGTCTTTAGGATTTTCTAGTTATCACATCATGTCATCTGGAAACAGTGATAGTTTTACTTCCTTTCCAATTTGGATTCCTTTTATTTATTTTTCTTCTTTAGTTGCCATGTCAAGGACTTCCAAAACTATGTTGAATAGAAGTGGTGAGATCAGACATCCATGTCTTGTTCCTGATATCAGAAGGAATTGTTTTAGCTTTTAACCATTGAGAATGGTGGTAGCTGTGTGTTTGTCATACATGGCCTTTATCATGTTGAGGTAGGTTCCCTCTATGCTTACTTTCTTGAGGCTTTTTTTTTTTTTTTTAGAAATCTGTATTGGATTTTGTCAAAATATTTCTCTGCATCTATTAAGAGGATCATAAGGTTTTATTCCTCCATTTGTTAATATGGTGTATCACACTGATTGATTTGTGGGTATTGAAGAATCCCACTTGATCATGAGGTAAAATCCTTTTAATGCATTGTTGGATTCGGTTTGCTAGTATTTTGTTGAGGATTTTTGCATGTTTGCTCATCAGTGATATTGTCCTCTAATTTTCTTTTTTTTGTGGTATATTTGTCTGATTTTGGTATCACAATGACGGTGTCCTCATATAATGAGTTTGGGGTGTTCCTTCCTCTGCAATTTTTTTTGGAATAATTTCAGAAGGATAGATGTTAGCTCTTATCTAAATGTTTGATTGTATTCAATTGTGAAGACATCCTGTCCTGGATTTTTGGAAGTTTGTTTTTTTGTTGTTTGTTTTGTTTTGTCTTTTTTTTTTTTTGTCTTTTATGCCTGCTCCTGTTGCAAATGGAGGTCCCAGGATAGGGGTTAAATCAGATCTGTAACTGCTGGCCTACACCATAACCACAGCAATTCAGGATCCAAGCCACATCTGGAATCTACACCCACCATTCATGGCAATGCCAGATCCTTATCCCACTGAGAGGCCAGGGATCCAACTGCATCTTCATGGATGCTAGTCAGATTTTTTTCCCACTGAGCCACAATGGGAACTCCTGTTTGAAGTTTTTAAATCACATTTTCAATTTCAGTACTTGTGATTGGACCATTCATCTTTCCTATTTTACCATGATTTCATCTTAGAAGATTGTACTTTTTTAAGAATTTGTCCATTTCTTCTAAGTTGTCCACTTCTTCTAAGTTGTCCATTTTATTGGCATATAGTTGCTTATAGTAGTCTCTTATGATCCTTTGTATTTCTGTGATATCCATTGCAACTTATCCTTTTCCATTTCTAATTTTATGGATTTGAGTCTTTTCTCTTTTTATCTCAATGAGTCTGGCTAAGGGTTTATGAATTTTTGTTGATGTTTTCAAAGAACCAGCTTTCAGTTCCATTGATCTTTTCTATGTTCTTTTTTGTTTGTTTCTATTTCATTTATTTCTTTTCTGATCTTTATTATTCCTCTTCTAAATTTGGTCTGTTCTTCTCTCTCTAGTTCCTTTAGATGTAAAGTTAGGTTGTTTATTTCAGCTTGTTGTTTCCTGAGTTGGGCTTGTATTGATATAAACTTCCCTCAGAACTGCTTTCACTGCATCCCATAGGATTTGCCTTGTTGTTAGTTTGTTGTCATTTGCTTCTAAGTATTTTTTAATTTCCTCTTTGATTTCTTCAGTGATTCATTGGTTGTTTAGTAGCATGTTGTTTTGTCTCTACATGTTTGTGGTTTTTTGTTATTTTTTTCAGTTTTTTTTCTTTTTGTTGATTTCCAGTCATATAGCATTGTGTTCAGAAAAGATGCTTGTTATAATTTCAATTTTCTTAAAGTCACTGAGGCTTGATTTGTGGTCCAGAATGTGATCAATCCTAGAGAATGTTCCATGTGCACTAGATAAGAGTGCATATTCCACTGCTTTTGTTGGAATATTCTATAAATATATATTAAATACTCTGGGGTAATGGGTCATGTATGACCTGTGTCTCCTTGTTGATTTTTTTTCTGGATTAGCTCTCCATTGCTCTAAATGGGGTGTTAAGTCCTCCAATATTATTGGGTTATTGTCACTTTCTCCTTTTAATGTTGTTAGCAGTTGCCTTATATATTGATGTGATCCTATGTTGTGTGCATATGTATACAATTGTTATAACTTCTTCTTGAATTTATCCTTTGATCATTATGTAATGTCCTTTATTGTCTCTTACAATATTTTTTACTTTAGGTCTATTTTGTCTGATATGTATAATGCTACTCCAGCTTTCTTTTGATTTCTGTTTACATGGAATATGTTCTTCCATCATCTTATTTTCAATTTGTATGTGTCCCTATAACTGAAAGTGGGTATCTTAAAGATAGCATATATATGGGTCTTGTTTTTCATCCATTCATTCAGTCTATGTCTTTTGGTTGAAACCTTTAGGCCACTTACATTTAAGGTAATTTTTTTTTGTCTTTTTGCCTTTTCTAGGGCTTCACCTGTGGCATATGGAGGTTCCCAGGCTAGGGATCCAATCAGAGCTGTAGCTGCTTGCCTACACCACAGCCACAGCAACACAGGATCCGAGCCATGTCTGCAAACCACAGCTCACAGCAATGTCAGATCCTTAACCCACTGAGCAAGGCAGGGATCGAACCCACAGCCTCATGGTTCCTAATCAGATTCATTAACCACTGTGCCATGATGAGAACTCCATTTAAGGTAATTATTGATGTGTATGTTCTCATTGCCATTTTATTAAATTTTGGATTTGTTTTGTTGCTCTTTTTTCTTCCCTTCTCTTGTAGTTTGATGACTATCTTTAGTGTTGTAGCTGAGTTGCTTTTTCTTATTTTTGTGTGTATCTATTGCAGATTTTTGGTTTGCATTTACCCTGAAGTTTTGATATAGGAATCTATGTATATATACAAGATTTTTTTAAGTTGTTGGTCTCTGAATTACAAGTGCATCTCCTTTGTCCTGAATTTTTATCCTCCTATCACTATTTCTGATTTTGGTAGCAGATTCATGTGTCAATGATTTCCTACATTTACTATATGTATGCCTTTACTGGTGAGACTTGTCATTTGTAATATTTTTGTGCTTTGCTATTTGATTTTTCTGCCTTCCATATTTTGCTGTTGGTTGCTTTTAATTTTTTTCTTCTTTCAATTATTGTATTTTGCATCTTTAATTGCTTAATCCTTAAATCTTTTATTGCTTTGCACAATCTTTCTTGTAAGTTATCAATATTACCTCCAGTTTGTTTCAATTTTTTTTCCTCTTCTTGTCTTTTTAGGGCCACTGCCATGGCATATGGAGGTTCCCAGGCTAGGGGTTGAATTTCAGCTGTAGCCTCCAGCATACACCACAGCCACCACAACTTAGGATCCAGGCCACATCTGCAACCTACACCAAAGCTTATGGCAAAGCCGGATCCTTAACCCACTGAGCAAGGCCATGCATTGAACCCATGTCTTCATGGATGCTAGTTGGGTTTGTTAACTGCTGAGCCATATGGGAACTCCTTTTTCCAATGTCTTGAATCATCTTCAATATCATCAATCTAAAATCTTTTTCGTGGAGGTTGATAAACTCCAGATTACCTAGCTGTTTTTCTGTTTTTTTTTTCTTGCTCCCTTATCTGAGTCATCTGAGTCATAATTCTCTGTCTTTTCATTTTGTATATATTTTTGGTGTGATATCCTTTTTGCAGACAAAATAGCCTCTCTTGTTTCTGATGTCTCCCCCATTTGTGGCTGAAGTTAGTACAGCGGCTTTCTGTAGGCTTCCTTTTAGGAGGGACTGGTGCCTGCCCAGTGGTAGATTGAGCTGATTCTTATCCCTCTCATGGGTGGGGCTTTGTCTCTTGGTGAGATTAGAGGTGATCCCAGTTGGATTGTTGTTTAGCCTGGGGCTTCTCAGCGCTAAAGGGTGGGGTAAGATTTTTCAAAAATGATCATCTCTAGAGGAACACACATTGATGATTATTCCAGAGACCTTTGGCTCCAATGTCCTTTCCCCCACAAAGAGACATAGTCACTCCTCTATTTTCCCAGGATATCCTCTAAGAACTGCAGTCAGTTCTGACCCAAATTCCTATGGATTCTCTTCTTTTCTCTGGGACCCAGTGTACATGAAAGCCTTTGTGCGCCTTTCAAGAATGGGATCTTTGTTTCCCCCAGTCCTGTGGAGTCCTTGTGCATAAGCCCCTTTGGCCTTCAAAGCCAAATGCTCTGGGCACTCCCTCTCTCATTGCCAGATCCCCAGGAGTGGGAATCTGACATGGGGCTCAGAACTCTCACTCCATAGGTGAGTCTCCATGATATAGCTGCTTTCCAATATGTTGGCTGCCCACCCCGTGGGTATAGAGTTGCTTATATCACATAATTATCTCTCCTACCATCTTGATGCGGTCTTTTTTGTCTTCAGGAGTAGAATATCTTTTTTGATAGTTTGCAGCCTATTTGCTTGAACGTTGTTTAGCAGTTTGTTGCAATTTTTTGCTTTTACAAGAGAAAGTGAACTCGAATCATTCTACTCTGTCATCTTAATCCCATCTCCATCTATATGTTATTAATTTCTGATCTAATCTTTATGATTTATTTTCTTCTATTAAATTTTGGCTTTGTCTCTTTTTCCTTCTCTAGATGTTTAAGGTGTAAGTTTATGTTGTTTATTTGCATTTTTTTCTTCTTTCCAAAATAAGTTTGTATTGCTGTAAACTTCCTTCTCTGAACTGCTTTTGCTGTGTCCCATAAGTTTTTGATTGTTGTATCTTCATTGTCCTTTTTCTCTCTGTATCTTGTAATTTCCTCTTTGATTTCTTCAATGATAACAGTGGTTGTTTAGTCGTATATTGTTTAGCTTCGAGGAGTTTGTGAATTTTGCTTTTTTTCTGTCTCATAACATTATGATTAGAGAAAATGCTTGAAATAATTTCAACTTTTTCAAATTTACAAAATCTGTGGCCCAAGATGTGTTCTCTCCTGGAGAATATTCCTTTCCTTGTGCACTTGAGAAGAAAGTATATTCTGCTGCTTTCGGTGAAAAGTTCTATAGCTATCAATCAAGCCTACTTAGTCTAGTATATTATTTAAGGCTTGTGTTTCCTTGTTGATTTTCTGTCTGGAAGATCTGTCCATTGCTATAAGTGGGGAGTTATGGTCCCCCACTATTATCATGTTTCTGTCAATTTCCTCTTTTATAGCTGTTAATAGTTGCCTTATATATTGTGATGCTCCTATATGTATTATATATATATTTAAAATTGTTTTTATTTTTCTCATATTGATCCCTTTATCATTATTAAATATCCTCATATGTCTCTTGTGACCTTCTTTATTTTAAAATCTATTTTGTCTAATATGAGTATTGCTACTTCTGCTTGTCTAGATTTCCATTTGCATTTAAATATTTTCTTTCATCCCCACACTTTAAGTTTGTATGTGTCCTTAGATCTGAAATGGGTCCCTTGTAAACAACATATATATGGGTCTTGTATTTGAATCCAGTCAGTCACTTGGTGTCTTTTAGTTGGAGTGTTTAATCTGTTTACATTAAATGTAAATATGTAAGTTAATTTTTTTGATTTGCTATTTTGTGTCTTTTTTCTTCTTTTCATTTTTGTTGTCTTCTCTTGTGACTTGCTGATGTCCTTTAGTTTTAGGCTTGGCTTTTTTATGTGTGTGACAATTATAGTTATTTTATTTGTGGTTCCCATTGTATTTTGATATATCCATCTATGTGTGTGCAGAATTTTTTTGCTTGGTGGTCTCTCAATTTCAAATGTATTTTCAATGTTCTGCCTTTATCCTCTCCTCTTCTCACGCTTGCTAGTTTTGATACCATATTTGTCAATGAGTGATTTCCCAGTTTTAAATTATCTTTCCATTGCCAGTGAGCTTCTTCATTTTTAATATTCTTGTTTCTTATTGTGGCTTTTCCTTTTTTGCTTAAAGAAGTAACTTTTATAGTTTATGTAAAGCTGGGTTGGAGGTTCTGAATTCCCTTAGCTTTTGCTAGTCTGTGAAGCTTTTGTTTGTTTGTTTGTTTGTTTGTTTATTTGTTTGTTTGTTTTGGGCTACACCCATGGCATATGGATGTCCCCAGGCTAAGGTTCTAATAGGAGCTACAGCTGTTGGCCTACTCCAGAGCCACAGAAACACCAAATCTGAGCCATATCTGTGACCTACACCACAGCTCACAGAAATAACAGATCCTTAACCCACTGAGCAAAGCCAGGAATTGAACCCACAACCTCATGGTTCCTAGTCAGATTTGTTTCCACTGCTCCACTATGGGAAATCCTGTGAAGATTTTGATGTCTCCATCAAATCTGAATGAGAGATTTGCTGGGTAGAGTATTCTTGGTTCTAGTTTCCTCCTCTTTCTCTTCAACTCAAATATTTTTTGCCACTCCCTTCTGGCTTGTAGAGTTTCTGCTGAGACATCAGCTTTTATCCTTATAGGAATTCCATTATATGTTTTTTGTTGCTTCTCCTTGTGGCTCATATTTTTTTCACTGAACTTAAATTTTGTGAGTTTGATTAGTGTATGTCTTGCTGCATTTCTTGTGGGGTTTATGTTGTATGGGATTCTCTGTGCTTCTTCCACTTGAGTGAGTGTTTCCTTTCCCATATTTGGGAAATTTTCAGTTATAATCTCTTCAAATATTTTCTCTGGCTCTTTTTTTCCCTCTTCTCCTTCTGGAACCCCGATGATGTGATGATGTGAACATTGGTATATTTAATATTGTCCCAGATGTCACTTAGGCACTCTTCAGTCTTTTTCATTCTTTTTTCTTTATTATTTTCCATAGCAGTGATTTACACCACTCTGTCTTCCACCTCACTTATTCATTTTTCTGCCTCCATTAATCTTTTATTTGTTCCTTCTAGATTATTTTTCCTTTTAGCCACTATTGCACAATTCATTTTGGTCTTCAAGTCTTCTAGCTCTTTGTTAAACATTTTTTTTTAAAGATGATCTGAGTCCCCATTCTTTTTCCAAGATCTTGGATAATCTTTACTATCTTTACTGTGGATTATTTTTCAGGTAAATTCCTATCTCATCATTTAGTAGTTTTTGTGTGTTTTCGTCTTGTTCCTTTGTCTGAAAGCTGCTTCTTTGACATTTCATAATGTCTACCTTTCTGTTTATCTCCATCTCCTTGACAGAGCAAGCAACATCTTCTTGGTAGATGTTGAAGCAGGTGCCAAGTCCTGGAGTTCTCGGGGTTGAAGTGTTTCACATGTACCTCTTTGCTAGGAACATTCTAGGGACTGTTCTCTGTCAATATAGGAGCAGGTTCCATTGTTTTTCGGTCACTCACCTTGCTCTGCCACTCTAGGGATCTCTCTAAAGCCTCAGGGGCTGGTGTTTCCCCTGTTGCTCACAGGTTCTCTATGTAGCTGTGGAATGTGTGCTTTTGGAAGCTCCTCCCCCTACCTTGCTGCTGGTATGAGTGCTCACTGTAACCCTGCAGATTGGAATGTGGGTTAAATGGCCTACTCTGTCTCCCTTGGTGTGGAAAGAGTGCTGCTGACATGGACCTTTACAGGGCCACTGTCAGGCATCCTGTATCTTGTGCTTTTAATAGATTGGGAAGCCCACAGCTCCATTAGAGAGCAGACAACAACAGCCTTCTCATGAATATGGGTGCTGCTGCAAAAGTTTTTCTGATGATGCTTTGCTGATGCAAGCCTCTGTAGATTCTCAGGGCAGAGCCAGCTTGTGTTTTCTCTTATTAGCAGTGAGTGGGCACCAATTACCCTCTTGGTGAAGTGGGCACAGCCTCTTTGGGCATAGCTGAGATTCCTGTATTTTCCCTGCTCAAGTAGGTCTTTGCTTTTGCAGGAAGTGAGTGCTGCTTTCAGCAGGTCTTCTGGCACTGTGACCATTCAGATTCTTTGGGCAGAACCAAAGTTTCTGTGTTTTTCCTGACCTCTTGGGGGATGAACAATGCAACTGCTGGCAGCTCTTCTGGTGCAGGTTGGGCTCCACTAGTGAGGGGCCCCAGCTGGTGGTAACTAGGAACATGTGTTATTCCCAAAGTGGTTACTCCACCTGCTCCAAGAATTCTGTAGCCCTAAGGATGAGGCTGATTTTCAGCCATTTCTGGGCAGCCATTATGGATAAATTGTTCCCAACCTGAGGACTACATTGTCCTGCAGCTTGAGAAAGTAGGCATACAAGGCTGTAGTGGTGGATCCTAACCCTCCCAGCACCCTCAAACAATGCTTTCTAGTCTCTAAGTCAACTGGGTTGCCCTTGCTTACATGCTTTCCATTGTAATCTTGTTATACTATAGTCCCTCCAGGCTGTATCCACCAGTTTTTCCTGACATAGCAAACCCTAGCTCCATCTTTGGGCCTGATCTCTAAGGCCAGTTTTAGTTCACAATACCTTCGATGGTTGCCTGTAGCCTGTAGCACTAACAGTTTGTGAAAGACTGCCTCCTTCTTAACTGCTTCAGACCATTTGTCATGTTCCTCCTCCATTTTTGGCTGGTCTTTTTGCTTGTTGGGGAAGTTCCCAGGGTGCAGGAGCTATTCTTATTTCCAGCTCCCTCCTGGGAGATCATGTCCCATCTCATTTCCTTTTGTTTCTTTTTATTTTGTTTTTATTCTTTCTTATGTCCTATAAGTTTTGTAATATTTTTCTTGTTCTATTATTATCTTGAAGTCAAAAGACTTCAAAATACTGACAAAAGCCAATTTTTCACAATTTTTCTGTGCAACAGTTCTACACAATATGTATTTTCAATGTATTTGTGAGAGTAGATGAGTCTTATATCTTGTTACTCTGCTATCTTATACTTTGCCCTATGATATTGTTTAGCCTTTTAAATCACATATAGATAACAACAGTACCATTATAGGTATAAACAGAAACTACTATTTACTTGTCTGGTTAATACCATATAGACATCTCTTGCACGCAATTTCATAAGTGGAGCCATCTCCGTGTATTTTGTTACTGGGTTTAGGAATAATTTAAAATTTGAAGTTTCTTACAACTGCAGAAATTACTGCACTTATGATAATTTAATGTCACTTACATCATTTATATTTTAAAACACATAAGGTCCTTAGAATTAACCTGCATTTTGCAGCCTCCAACTTAATTGAGGAAATTTGGCATTGCATTTAATTTTATTCTGGTGCATCTGTAATTTATCTTATCTCATGTTAAATTCCTTAAATAAATATAGCTTAATAGAAAAAAGATGAAGAGTGTTAAGCTGGACTTTCTTCAAACATATTTTACAGTTCCTAATTTTGGAATATCTCTTTTAAAAAACAAAGAGAAATTTTCTTAAAAGCCATATATCTGAAGTAAATTTGTTTTAGGTTAAAATTTTAAAAGAATTCACCTATTTTCTAAAAATTAACAGCTACTGAGAAGACATAGTGGCACTGTGTTAAGAAGACAAGAAATTGTGCTATGAAAATACTGAGGAGTAACAAATGCCCAATAAATACAGACAAGAGGATGTTAAATGAGCAACATATGCATATGCCACTACCCTATATATGTTGAGGACTGATCATTGAGATATAAGCTTTATTTTAAAATTCTGAGAAATATCTACATTTTATCACCTTTAAGACTCTATGTAGAATTGACAGAACACCATAAATCAGCTATAATGGAAAAAATAAAAATCATTATTAAAAATTAAAAAAGACTCTATGTAGGCTAATTTTGATTGTTTTACAAAACCTATAGTTTTGTGAGAAGATTTAAGTAATATTTTTAAATCTATCTTACATAAAACTCAATGACTATTTTTTAATGAATTATAGTCAAGATAATTGAATTTTTTCTCATGTTAATTACCCTTTCCTTCCTAAATACATATTTTAGATCAAATATATGCAGAGGATAGATATTAGCATTATGACATGATAGAAAAAGAAAAAATAGTAGAGATACTTTGAATACTTAGAAAGTGAAAAGGTATTGAGATAATTTCAACATGCATTTTTGGAGCTTCAATTAGCAGAGGAAATTAGACAAATATATTTGGGGTAGTAACCACTGCTATGAATAAGGAAATAAAAAAATATATATATATGAGGGTTAGAATGCTGTGCTATAAAGAATGTTTGAAGAAGATTTCTCCACAAAGGGAAAATTAGCACCAGCATGAGGAAAATGATGGATCAAGCAATGTGAATATTTCAAGGAAGAGTTTCCTAGTCAGAGACAGAAGCATTTGCAAAAGTCCTGAGGTACCATTTAATTGCATTTTAGGAATGTCAAGAGAACTGCTGTGACTTTAAACAAGTGAACACACACACACACACACATATACACACATATATGCTATATACATAATATAGATATTTCCCATATAAAAACAAATCAAAGCATAGGCTGATATGAGTAATTGTCTTATTAGAGTGGATTAATGTGAAAAAGTAGGAATATGTAATAGCTTTACTGTGTAGACATAAGGGTAACTCTGATTCTAGTGATTCTGAATTTAGAATTAAATGTAGGCAATTAGAAATTTATGCAGCAGCTCTAGGAATATAACTATTGAGAAGATGGAAGTGGGGTTACCTGGATAAATGATATAACATTATTAAGGAAGAATCAGTGGATTGGAGTTCTTGGTGAGTTAAAACAGTTATAATCAGGATTTTAGTAGGTCATGCCTGCAAACATCAAATCTGGTATTCAAAGTGTTTGGTATTTGATCATGGGTATGAAGTGATGATATTATGAGGTAAAGTCAGTTATGGGTAATGATAACTCCTAGGATATGATCAAGAAATTTTGTGCCTCAGGTGAAGGGTAGAACAAAATTATGAAAGGAGAGATAAGATTAAATTATTAAATACTAAAATCAGTGAAAATTTGCCTAGAAGGAATGAGGGAAAGAGAGATTTAGACATTTACTAGCACTTCAAAGAATGAGTGCCTAAAGTCTACCAAGAATTGTTACAGATGCATAAACTAATGTCATGATCTTCAGCAGAGCTGCTGAGATTTTTTTTTTTTCCTCTGGCTTCTTTCTAGATTTATCTTTGCTTTTCTGCAAGTTGAGTATTATATTCCTGGGTCTATGTTGTATGGTATTATCTTGCTTGGTTTTCTCTGAAGTTCATAGCTCTGTCCTTTTTAAAGTTTCCATTTCTCTATTTAAAATATTCACCTCTTCTTGACTGTTATCCACTTTTCTATTAGTCCTTAGCACTTTCGTCATTATTTTTTTTAAATGCACAGTCTGATAAGCCCAACATGTCTCCCATATCTGAATTTGTTTCTGACATCTGATCTATAAAGCAGTGCTCTTGTCTTTCAGTATGATTTATAACTTTTTTTAAAAAAAGATGGATATGAGGCACTAAAAGGAAATGAGGTAAATGAGCCCTTAGTGTGAAGTTTCATATTTATCTGGTTAGGAATTATGCTGCTTTTACTGTTTATTGTAGCTGTATATGTTAAAGGTGGAAATTTTCTCTACTGTGTCCTTGTTTTGGTCTCTCTCTTATTGTCTTTGAGCTTCTGTAGAGACTTCTTCTTAACATCTAAGATGCACAGTTTATTGTTTATAGTTTATTGCTATATTCCTGAGTAATTACACCAGAGCTTACTGACATGGTGGGTAAGTGTTTTATTGGAGGGTCAGTGGGTAAGTGTTTTAATTGGAGGGTCAGTGGGTAAGTGTTTTAATTGGAGGGTCAGTGTTTTATAGTATTATGCTTAGGTCTCAGACTTTTAGTGAGCTTTTGCTCCTGTACTGTAAACTACACAAGTGCTGTTCACTTTTCTTTTTTCTTTTTCTTTATTTTGTTCCCCCTTAGGTGAAACAAGATGGCTTGTGAAGGCTGGAATTTGGTATTTAACTTTCCCCAGGTCAATTATAGGGGTACTTCAGTTGATTAGGCTCACTTAAATAGTTACTCTTGAGGTCAGGTTAAGTTCAGACCAGAGTACTTTGGATAAATTACAGAATATCTATTTTACACTCTCCCTGCTGGAGCAGTTTTTTTTTTTTCTTTCTGATCTTTACAATTAGAAAGCTGTAGGGCTCTTAGAGGTAAAATTCATGAAACTGTATGGGCCCTTTTATGACTGGCCCCCCATGGATATTTTATTTTTCAAATTTGTCCACACAGTGTCTTGAGAAATTTAACAGTTTGTATTTTCCTACCCTGGTACTTTTTCCAATGAAATCTTAAGCAGTAATTTGCACCATGACCTTAGTTCACTGATAGAGCAAGAAAAGTTGTTTATTTTCAGTTTATTCAGTCTTTTTTGGGGGGAGGAGGGAGATTTTAGGGCCCACCTGCAGCATATGTAAGTTTCCAGACTAGGGATCCAATCAGAGCTAGAGCTTCTGACCTATGCCACAGCCATAACAACATAGCATCCAAGCTGTGTCTGCAACCCACACCACACTCAGAGCAATGCTGGATCCTTAACCCATGGAATAAGGTGAAGGATCAAATCCACATCCTCATAGATCCTAGTCTGATTCATTTCCTCTGCATCACAATGGTAGCTCCCTACTCGGTCTTCTTTTTCCCCTTGTATGGAGAGAAGGGGACAACTTCCAAGTTCTTTACAGGCCAAACTGGAAATTAGAATTTCTATGCATGTTTTCAGAAAGAATCAAATAATCATGTGTAGAATCTGCAATTAAAATTAAGCATTACTCCAATTTAATGCTATACAAGGTGTGAGAGAGAACTTTATATTTCAAGTCAGCCAATATGATACTTCCTTCAAGTGCACTATACAATATTAAGAAAAAATATATAAAAATAATTTAAAAATACAGTAGGGTTCAGGATGTTTTATTTAATTAAAGGAATATTGAGTAAAATGAATGTATATTACAAATAACAAATTTGATTATACATTTATGGCTTGGACATATAATTTGCTATCAACAACATGATTGAACTCTAAACTCAGCATGCCTAGAAAGTTTTCTTTACAGATCACTAATACTATCCAATGAGTCCAACACAGCTGTAATATAAATAACGGAGGAGGTCAGCATCCATCATGGGCATATTTACATTGAGAAGGCTCCTGTTTAATGATATGGAATCCATATCAATATCTATAGAGAAGAATGCCAAGCACACATTTTTGAAATATCATGAAGAGCATTGGAAAAATAAAGAGAAGCTGTAAAGGTGATAGAATCTTGACAAGAACTATAATAGAAAAAAAACTACAAATCTAGCAAAAACAAATTATGTTTTAGCAAAGCACAAATATGGTATTTAGCTCAACTGGAATCTTCAGTTACTGCCTTAGCCAACTACAGTCAAAAAGGAACAAATATTTTTGTTGAGCCTCTTGAGATGTGGAAATAGGCAGAGAATAGGGCAGTAATTAAAAAATGAAGGTAGACTTATTAATGATGGCTGT
Source organism: Phacochoerus africanus (assembly GCF_016906955.1). Taxonomy (NCBI): domain Eukaryota; kingdom Metazoa; phylum Chordata; class Mammalia; order Artiodactyla; family Suidae; genus Phacochoerus; species Phacochoerus africanus. The sequence continues at coordinate 36,341,686 of NC_062556.1, read as the reverse complement.
TCTGACTGGTGTGAGGTGGTATCTCATGGTAGTTTTGATTTGCATTTCTCTTATAATCAGCGATGTTGAGCATTTTCTCATGTGTTTGCTGGCCATCTGTATATCTTCTTTGGAGAACAGTCTATTCAGGTCTTTGCCCATTTTTCCATTGATTGATTGGCTTTTTTGCTGTTGGGTTGTATAAGTTGTTTATATAGTCTAGAGATTAAGCCCTTATCCATTGCATCATTTGACACTATTTTCTCCCATTCTGAAAGTTGTCTTTTTGTTTGCTTTTGGGTTTCCCTTGCTGTGCAAAAGCTTTTCAGTTTGATGAGGTCCCATGGGTTTATTTTTGCTCTTATTTCGATTGCTTTGGGAGACTGACCTGAGAAAATTTTCATGATGTGGATGTCAGAGAGTGTTTTGCCTATGTTTTCTTCTAGGAGATTGATGGTGTCCTGTCTTCTATTTAAGTCTCTCAGCCATTTTGAGTTTATTTTTGTGACTGGTGTGAGTGTGTGTTCTAATTTCATTGCTTTGCATGCAGCTGAGAAAAGGGAACCCTCCTGCACTGTTGGTGGGAATGTAAACTGGTACAGCCACTACGGAGAACAGTTTGGAGATACCTTAGAAATGTATACATAGAACTTCCATATGAGCCCGCAATCCCACTCTTGGGCATCTATCCGGACAAAACTCTCCTTAAAAGAGACACATGCACCTGCATGTTCATTGCAGCACTATTCACAATAGCCAGAACATGGCAACAACCCAAATGTCCATCAACAGATGATTGGATTCGGAAGATGTGGTATATATACACAATGGAATACTATTCAGCCATAACAAAGAATGTCATAATGCCATTTGCAGCAACATGGATGGAACTAGAGAATCTCATACTGAGTGAACTGAGCCAGAAAGACAAAGACAAATACCATATGATATCACTTATAACTGGAATCTAATATCCAGCACAAATGAACATCTCCACAGAAAAGAAAATCATGGACTTGGAATATAGACTTGTGGCTGCCTGATGGGAGAGGGAGGGAGTGGGAGGGATCGGGAGCTTGGGCTTATCAGACACAACTTAGAATAGCTTTACAAGGAGATCCTGCTGAATAGCATTGAGAACTATGTGCATATACTCATGTTGCAACAGAACGAAGGGTGGGGAAAAAAAAATGTAATGTATACATGTAAGGATAAATTGATCCCCTTGCTGTATAGTGGGAAAATAAAATAACAAAAAACGTGAAGGTAGAGAAAGGTGATCATAAAAGATAAACCAAATGATTCATAGTTTTAGCAAAGTAGACAACATAGAGTTATGCAAGGAATTATTTATACCATCTAGCTAAGATTTTTAAGATATTAGACAATCACTATGCTATATGAGAAAATTCTCATTCTATTCATTATGATCACAATTTTTATTGGCATACCTTTGGTAATACATCATTTGTAATTATTTTTCTGAAGTATACAGATCAGTAGATTTTTTAATACACTTTTTTTTTGTCTTTTTGCTATTTCTTTGGGCCGCTCCCACAGCATATGGAGGTTCCCAGGCTAGGGGTCGAATCGGAGCTGTAGCCGCTGGTCTATGCCAGAGCCACAGCAACACGGGATCCGAGCCACGTCTGCAACCTACACCACAGCTCACGGCAACGCAGGATCCTTAACCCACTGAGCAAGGGCAGGGACCGAACCCACAACCTCATGGTTCCTAGTCGGATTCGTTAACCACTGAGCCACGATGGGAACTCCCTAATACACTTTTTAATCTATTTAATATACAATATATTGTACCTTGCATTTTTTTATAGCTGTGTGAATATCTTTAATTTATGCATAGGGGAGTTCTCATCATGACTCAGGGGAAAGGAATCTGACTAGCGTCCATGAGGACACAGGTTCAATCACTGGCTTCACTCAGTGGGTTAAGGATCTGGTGTTGCCCATAAGCTGTGGTGCAGATCACAGATGCAGCTTGGATCTGGCATGCTGTGGCTCTGGTGTAGGCCAGCGGCTATAGCTCTGATTTGACCCCTAGCCTGGGAACCTCCATATGTCACAGATGCAGACCTAAAAAAATTACAGGTAGATACACAAGATGCCATAATATTGTACACTCTGGTCATTTTTTATTTTGTTATTCTCATTATGCATGAGCATATCAGTTCCAATAGTCAGGGATTTGCTTTAAAAACTAAGTCATTATTCAGTCACAGAGCTAAGGTAAGCCAAATTTTAAACTGAAAGACAAGCTTAAATTTAGAAATTAAATATCTTCTAGACTAGTTCTTAAATTCCATGTCTTGGCTAGAACAACTGGAAGCAATAAAGGGAAAAAAAAAGTTGTTGTAAGACAGAGACATTTGGGAGCACATAGATTATACAAATGAAAGAAAATAATGTCAAGGAAATGGTAGTATGTTGGAAGCGATAATTTTGTTTTAGTGTATGAACACTGAATTGAGATTTCAGTTCACAAAATTATAAGCAAAATATTTGTAAGCAGAGTTCATAGCTATGATTAAAAGAAACATTAAATCACCTTTTATTGGAAACAGTATATATAGTAGGACTTCACACTTTTCAAAAATCTAATCAAATTTAGGAAACAAATTTGAAGATAAAGTTGAAAAAATATAGACTTCAAGAGAAGAAAGGAGTAACTTTATGGAATATGCATCAAAATTCAATGCTGGGTAAATATTATAGGCAAAAGGAAACTAGGTCCTTTAAATCTTTTTGGTATTTAATCAGCAGAAAGTACTTGAGCAATATGGATGTTATCTATTCAATTGAAATCATAATTGGATTTTCTTTTTAAAACTTAAAAAAGGAAAGATCAATAGTCCATTTATCAGGCAATATTATAAATCCATATTGAATATTATTCAAGTATAAGAAAAAAATCTCATTAAAACATAAGGTAACTACATTATAACAGTATATTTGTCGAATTTGCCATCACATTCCAAGAGTAAATTCACTGATGGAATAATTTTTATTCATAATCCAGATGTAGAAATATATTTTTTATTATTTAGTTTATAAATAAAACCTATAACCTACAAATTTATTATTCTCTGACTCATTCTATGTTTGTACACGTGATTTTTTCAAGCAAAATCATATAAAGAATATAGTTATCTTTCTATTAAATAAAATTCACATGAATTTTCCTTTAGCAGTTGTTCATATTTCAATAGATAGGAAAAACAATTAAAACAGCTAAGTGGTTCTCAGTGGAGTGGTGTCTTAGGAAATGTTATTAAAGTAAATAGAATCAATGTAAAATCTATGCCTATGTTCCCAATACCTAGCAATCTTTGATAGGCATCTATAGTTATGTGTATATATTACCAAAAAGATGAGTGCAAACATTAAGTGAGAGCTTATTTTTTTTAAATTACTAAAATGGAGGTGGTTTTTACTAATTTGATTTTTGGAGGTGAAAATTTAAATTCAAACATAAAGAAAAGACTTACCCTTTTCATAGACTCTCACAATAAATTTTCAATGAAGGTATGCACCATCAGAGTGCTAGAAAAATATGCTCAGAAAGATTAAATTATTTGTCATGTTCATACTGGACTTGATCCAGATTTATCAGATGTCAAATACACATTATTACATTAAGCCCCTATAACTAATACACCTTAGCAATTCATGTACATTGTTGTCTCTGTTTAGATTAGATAGATTATATAAATGTTAGATGAATAGATATAGATAGAGAGAGAGATAGCTGTCTTGCTAGAAATAGTTCTTATAAAAGATCTATGTAACCTTAAAATGCTTAAAAATTAGTAATAATAATTGAAATTTATGCTCATCCAATCATGGGGAAAATCCAGCTGAACCACACTTAAACACAGAATAAAAACAAATAAAAAAATTTGGCTTCATCAAAGGCATGCAGAAGTTCCCAGGCCAGGAATTGAACATGAGCTATACTATACAAGTAGTGATGATGCTGAATCCTTAATGGCTAGGCCACCAAGGAGCTCAAAAAATAAATTTAAAAAACCCACAATTGATTACATTTAAATTACCAACACAAACACTCATAATTCCATTGGTCCTCCTTTGTGTGAAAAATTCCTGAAGCAAAGTTTGATCAGTTATGCATATCTGTAACTTCATTGTATAAAATCTTTTGAAAACAAAAGTAATAGAAAGGACTTTTCTGCTTCTTCTTTTTATTGACTCTTTAAGACATTATTGAATCAAATGTGATTTCTCTGAAAATAGGTGGAACCTGATTTTATAAATTGTGTATATTATTATCAGTCTGACATTCCAAAATAGCCTACCTCTAGATTCAATTTAGGAAGCATAAAATTGAATTCCTAGAGGACAGTTAATGATCTTGTGCCTCTGTGAATGTCAATTTGATAAAATGATCACTGGGTTAATAAGATATATATATTCTCTCAAATATTTGTAATCTTGAAACAAATTCTGGTTGGGCTATTTCATATCAGTTAGTATTGATACTAGTAAAACAAGGAATCTAGAAATAATGACATTGATTTTCATTCATATTCACATGTTTTATTTTTTAGAAAATTAATATTTCAAACAAATTAATAGCTCAAGTGGTATGTTTGAAATAAAGCGTAATCGGATTTTCTTTCACAAATATAAAATTGGTCATAATTTGCAATGGCAGAAACAATGCTAATAGTTTTAGACTTAAGGGTTTTTTAAATAATATTAAGCAAGGTTACTGTGTATTTGTTTTACTCTTATGGGGAAATTAATTCTTTCCTGGGATTATTGAGGAAATAATTGATGAATTCAATCAGTTTAACTATGTTGTACAGAATTCTTAATGTTAGCTGTATAGCAAAAGTAGCTATTGTGGCTATAATACTACATGCATTTTTCATAAATCTTCAATTGACTAAAATATTGAGACATTTACAAGAATTACAAATAATTTAAAAACACCAGTTCATCAGAGGAACATATAAATATATGTCTTAAGATTATCTACATTTAGGAAGTTCCCATCATGGTGCAATGGAAATGTATCTGACTAGTATCCATGAAGATGTGGGTTCAATACCTGGCCTTGCCCAGGAGGTTGAGGATTTGGCATTGCCATGAGCTATGGTATAGGTCACAGATACAGCTTGGATCCTGTGTTCTGTGGTTGTAGTGTAGGCCAGTGGCTGTAGCTCCAATTAAATCCCTAGACTGGGAACCTCCATATGCAGTAGATATGGCCCTAAAAAGCAAAAAAAAATTATCTCCATATTAATAGCCCTCATGACCCTTGTCCTTATTTCATAAGCCCTTTCTATTTATTAAGGGTGTCCTCTGGTATTAGCTACTAATTGTTTTTCTTTGTAATTGTGTGATTGAAGGCTTATCCAAAAGTTTAATTTCATGATTTGATTTTTTTATTCTTATTTTCTTTTTATCTCCTGTTTCTGTATTTAAAAATAATTCCATTACATTTCTCTGTACCCTCTTCTTTTCCTCCTTCATTTTCTCTTTATATCCCACTGTCCCTGTCTCTGCCTTTAGTCATATTTTGCATTTTGTTTATTAGTATGTCCCCAAAGATCTATACTTAAGGCTCCCATATTTTTATCTCAAGAAGTACCATGGTATGTCAATTGTTGAGAAACTGTCTTCTAACCAGACCTCTTCTATTCTAATCCTAGTAATATCACTTATGAGTTCTATGGCCTGGATATTTTGAGTAAACTAACACTGTTTAAGCTTTATTATAATGAAAAATGACACAATAACAAGGCCCATTTTAGAGTGGTGCTGAAAATTATTCATTATCATACATAAAGCACTTAGAAAAAAGCCACACACAGGCCACAAGAGACATGGTTCTGCCCACCAGTAGGCTGGGACATGCTGGGGACCCAAGGTCCTCCTGCCAGTTGCAACAGAACCTGGGCCCATCCACCAACAGATCATCAGCCTCCACACAAAATATAGTCTGGCAGCCAACCATTCCTGGTGGTCAGTACTGCCTACATGCACACCCACTATACTCAGTAGTGACAAAACAGAAAGGCACATACAGCCCTTTTGGGGACCCCTAGAGCACACAGCTCTGCTGGCCAGAAGGGAGTGTTTTTCCAGACCCCATAGGAAATTTATATAACACTACTTTTCAAAGATCAGGAATTGTATCCAACCTATATAATACATAGAGCTAAACCCAAAGAATTAGGCACAATGAAGTAAGAAAAGAATATATTTCAAACAAATGGGTATATTCCAAAAGAAGGAACAAGTTAAAACTACAGAAGATCATAAAGTTCATAGAAATACCACAACAAAGTTGGGATAAAAATGGACAAACCCAGTGATAATGTTAAGAAAGATATAGAACATATAAGAAAGAAATAAACAGAGCTTAAGGATAAAAGAATTGAAATAAAACATACACTAGAAGGAATGAAGAGTAGGTAAGATGATACAGAGGAATGGCTGAACAAACTGGAAGGTAGAGTAATGGAAGTGACTCAACTGAGCAGAAAAAAAGAAAAACTTTTTTTAAAATGAGAACTGTTTAAGAGACCTCTAAGACAGCATCAAGCATACTAACATTCCAACTACAGAAGTTCAAGGAGAAAAGAGAGAAAGGACAGAGAAATTATTTAAAAAATAGCTGAAAACTTCACTAAACTGGCGAAAACAAACAGACAAAAAACCAGATACACAGGTCCGGAAATCAGAGTCCCAAGTAAGATGAATCCTAAGAGAACTATACAGGAACTATTATAATTAAAATGGCAACAATTAAATATAAAGATAGAATCTTAAAAATAGCAAGAGAAAGCAGCTAGTTAAAATAAAAGAATTCTCATTAAACGTTCAACTGCCTTTACAGGAGAAAGTATGTGGGCCTGAAGGGGTAGCATGATATATTCAAAGTGATTAAAGAATAAAACCTACAAATACAGCAAAGCTATAACTCAGATTTGAAGGAGAGTCCAAAAGGTTAAGCTAAAAGAGTTCAGCACTGCTAAACCAGCTGTACAAGTACTGTTAAAGGAGATTTCTAAGCAAAATGCCACAATTAGAAACATGAAAAGTATAAAAGAAAATCTCACTAGTATGGGCAAAATATGGTAAAGTAGTAGATCATCCACTTATAAGGCTGGTAGAGAGTTTAAAAGATAAAGTAGTAAAATTATCTATACTAATAAATAAGCAATACACAAAACAAAAATATTCAAAATGTAGTGGCAAAAATATAATTGTCATGAAGGTAGTAGAAATTCAGGGTTATTATAATATGTTCAAACTTAAGAGGTCAACTTGAAATAATCATATATATACAAATATGAATAATAAAATATGTTTTTTATAAATAAGAATGATAAAATAATCATATATATGTATAGTTACATTTGAAATTTATGATAACAGCAAACCAAAAATATATAATAAATGCACACACACAAAAATAAAAATTTGTCCAAATATAACACTAAAGATCAAACACATGGGAAGAGAGAAAAACAGATGGAAAGAAAAAAAAAAAAGAACTCAGCACAACCAGAAGAGAATTAACAAAAGAGCAATACATATATACCTAGCAATCACTACTTTAAATGTAAATGGACTAAATGCTCCAATAAAATAATGCAGTAATGAAAAAAAGACTCATATATGCTGCCAAAAAGAGACGTTTTTAAGAGCTGGACACACACAGTCTCAAAGTGAGAAGGTAGAAAAAATATTGTGAGTAAATCAAAATGAAAATAAAGCAGGGGTAGAACTACTCATATCAAAAGAGAAACCCTTTAAAACAAAAACTATAACAAAAGACAAAGAAAAATATTACACAATGATAAAGGTGTCAATCCAAGAAGAGGATATAAAATTTATAAACCTACACAAACCTAACATAGAAAGACCTAAATAAGTAAACAAAATTCACAGACATAAAGGGAGAAATTGAAAGTAATACAATAATATTGAGGACTTTTACACCCAGACAGAAAATCAATAAAGAAACACTGGCCTTAAATAACACACTAGATGAAAGGAAGCTAACAGTTATAAAAATATAACTTTTTATCACAAAATAGGAGACTATACATTCTTTTCAAGTTCACACAGAACATTCTCTAAGATAAATCACATGCTAGACTGCAAAATAATTCTTGGTAAATTTAAGACTATAGAAATCATATCAAGAATCTTTTCAAACCACAATGGTATGAGACAAGAAATCAACTATAAGAAAAATAATTGCAAAATATTCAAATGCATGGAGTATAATTAATATCATTACTAAGCAACCAATGTATCACTGAAGAAATCAAAGATGAAATTAAAAGAAAAAATCTACTGAGAACCAAAAATCAAGTTACAGTGGTCCAAATCCTATGAGACATACCAAAAAGAGGGAAGTTTATAGCAATAAAAGCCTACTTCAGGAAATAAGAAAAATCACAAATAACCTAATTTTGACATTTACCTGAATGAGAAAAAGAACAAATGAAACCAAAAATTAGTAGAAGGGGAAACAAACAAACAAACAAAGACATGAACAGAAATAAATGAAGCAGAAAATAAAAATAAAATACCAAATATCACTGGAACTAAAAAATGCTTCTTTGAAGGATAAACATAATTGATTAAACTTTAAACAAATCAGTCAAGGAAAGAGGACTCAAATTAATATAATCAAAAATTAAAGAGAAGATAAACTGACACCATGGTAGTCCAATGATAAAAATAGATTATTAAGTACAATTATATGCCAATAAAGTGGACAAATTAGAAAAAAAGGATAAACTCCTAGAAATACACAATCTACTAAGACTAATCAGGTAGAAACAGAAAACATGAACAGATAAATTAAGAATAATGACTTGCAGAATAGACTTGTGGTTGACAAGGGGTAGGAAGAGGGAGTGGGGTGGTTGGAGAGCTTGAGGTTAATAGATACAAGCTATTGCCTTTGGAATAGATTAAAATGAGATCCTGCTGTGTAGCACTTGGAACTATGTCTAGTCATTTATGATGGAGGATGATAATGTGCAAAAATGTGTACATGTATGTGTAACTGGGTCACTATGCTGTACAGTAGAAAAAAAATTGTATTGGGGAAATAACTATTTTTAAAAAAGAATAATGAAATTTAATGTGTAAAAAAGCAAAAAAAAACAGCAGAAACAAACAAAAACAGTGCAGGACCAAGCAGCTTCACAGGTGAATTTTGCCAAACTGTTAAAGAAGCGGTAACATTTACATTTCTTAAATGATTCCAAAAAAGACAGGAGAAAGACATACTTCCAAATTTATTCTACAAGGCCAGCATCATTCTGTTGCTAAAACCAAGGGCACCACACACAAAAAAATATGTATAGGTCAATATCACACATGAACATAGGTGCAAAAATCTGGAAAAAATATTAGCAAAGCAAATTCAACAATATATTACAAGGATTCTATACCCTCATAAAGTGGGATTTATCTTAGAGATTCAAAAATGGTTTAATATCCAGAAAACACTATGATAACACTATATCAAAAACTGAAGAATACAAATCATATGAGTATATCAACAGATGAAGGAATTTTTTTTTTTTAAATACTGAATGTCCATTTTTGGTAAGAGCTTTCAACAAAGTAGGTATAGAGGGAATATTTCTTAATATAATAATAGCCATAAATGAAAAGCCCATGGCTAACATAATATACACTGGTGAAGAACTAAAAGTAATTGTTTTAAGATCAGGAACAAGAGATATATACCCACTCTTGTCACTTTTATTCAATATAGTATTGGAAGTCTCAAATATTGCAATCATACAAGTAAAGGAAATAAGAGGAATTCCACTTGGAAGATTAGAAGTAAGATTGTCCCTGTTTGCAAATTACACATACTGTTTAAAGAAAATTATAAAAAGTCACAAAAATATTAGAACTAATAAGTAAAATTCAATAAAATTGTAAGGTCTAGAATTAATACACAGGATTCTGTTGCATTTCCATACACTAAAAATTAACTATCAGAAAGACAAATTAGGAGACAAGATGGCAGAAGAGTAGGGGGACACGCTCACCCTCTCCCACAAACACACACACAAAAAAACACATCTACAGGATAAATGACTCACACAGAACAGCAACCAATTGCTGGCAGAAGAACCTAAACTCCAATAATGGCAAGAAGTTTGTGACATTACTAGGTAAAACAAGAAAAAAAAGGAGAGTGAGAGAAGGTGAATCCAAGCTGGACGGGCGCTCCCGAAAGGGAACTGCAGAGGATAAAGGGATCCTGAACCCTGGAAAGTCACATACTTGGGGGAAAGATCAAATGAACCAGAGGAATCTCCAGATGCAGAGAAGAGTGTAGCAGTAAGTTGGAGTTCTGAAAAGCCGATCAAGAACCGAACGGACCATCTGAACTACGGGCACAGTCACCAAAAATTGAGGTGCCTGGGTGGGGGCTGGGCACTGAGAATTCGGCTCCAGAGGTTATTCCCTGGGAAAGGTCTGGTGGGGGGCGGGGTGGAGTGGAGACTGCTTGGGAGGTCTAGAAACTGGTCTGTCAAGTGTGATGGGGCAGAGACTGCCTGGGAGACTAGAAAACAAAGCTGTCGTAGAGGAAGGGAGCAATACTCTAGGGGCAGGGAAGTGGAAAGCCACATCAGAGGGAACCTGGGAGAAGAGCCTGGTCTGTGCCTGTGCTGGGGAGGGGAAAGAAGAAGGAGTGGGTCCCCATAGAATACTCCCCATGCCACAGCAATTCTTACTGGCACACTAGCTAGCAGAAAGATGTGCTTCCCAGTGCATCCCCTCCCCCCACCCCCAACAACCCCTACACACTTGACGGACCTGAGGCTGCCTGCCATCCGGGAGGGCTGGCCTCAACAATTGCCTGAAGCCTACCACTGCAGGGGCTGTCCCTGCACAGACCTGCTTGTCCTTTGGAGGGGCTACACCCCTGCAGAGCAGCACCAAACACTACCAGACCCTGAGAAAAGGTCTGCAGCCCAGAAAAGCTAGAGCAAGCCTAGCCAGGCTGTGAAAAGATCTGCCTAATTCTCAGACAGTCAAAGGCCTGAAGCCCAGAAAAGCTAGAACAAGCCTAGCCAGGCCGTGAAAAGATCTGCCTAATTCTCGGACAGTCTTTTCAAGTCTGCCTGCACTGGAGAAGAGCCTCTTGGGTTGGCAGTGGCCCAGCTAGCCGCCCAAGCCCTCAGGGGGGTGCTGAGCTCTAATGGATCAGCTGTATAGGACTGCTAGCTCCAGGCAGGACCCCCTGCAGCCCAGAAAAGCTACAACAAGCTTGGCCAGATTGTGAAAAGATCTGCCTACATTCTCAGGCTGTCCTTCTGAGTTGGGCTGCCCTAGGGAAGGGCCTCCTGGGTTCTTAGTGACCCAGATAGCTGCTCCAGCCCTCAGGGGGCTGCACTCCTTAGGAACAGCTGACCAACACCGCCAACACCCTGCAAGAACCCCACAGCCTAAAAACACCAGAGCAAGCTCTGCATGACCAAGTGAAATCTACTACCATCGTGGTGTGGACCTCCCAGTCCTGTCTGCCCTCAAGAAGTCCTTTGCTTCAAAGAGACCCTGTTAGCCCTATCAACACTCCAGAAAAGCCACACTGCCTCAAAAAAGACTGACCAACAACACCAGCCCTCAGGAGACATTCCATGGCAGTGACAAGGCAAACAGTGCCTGATAACGGAGAGTACAACTCCCTCAGAAGAAAGAAAACAACAAGCAAGATGAAGAAGCTGAGAAACCACCCCCAGTCAAACCAAAAGGAGAACTCACCCAAAACAGTCAACAATGAAACAGATCTCTGCAGTCTGACAGACCTGGAGTTCAAAAGAGAAATAGTGAAAATACTGAAGGAATTAAGAGAAGATATGAACAGTAATGCAGACACCCTCAGAAAGGAACTAGAAAACATAAGGAGGAGCCAAGAAAAATTAGAACATTCATTTGCAGAGATACAAACTGAACTAAGGGCAGTAAAAACCAGAATGAATAATGCAGAAAAACGAATCAGTGATGTGGAAGATAGAATAATGGAAATCACCCAATCAGGTCAGCAGGCAGAAAACCAAATCACAAAACTGGAAAGCAATATAAGAGACTTATGGGATAATATAAAGTTGGCCAATCTATGCATAATAGGAATTCCAGAAGGAGTATAAAAAGATAAGGAAATGGAAAATATATTTGAAGAAATTATCACTGGAAACCTCCCAAATCTAAAGGATACTGGGTTCAAGATACAGGAAGCACAGAGGGCCCCAAACAAATTGAACCCAAATAGACCCACAGCAAGACACATCATAATAAAAATGGCAAAATTTAGTGATAAAGAGAGGATCCTAAAGGCAGCAGGATAAAAGCAGAATGTTACCTACAAGGGAACCCCCATTAGATTATCAGCTGATTTCTCTACAGAAACACTACAGGCCAGGAGGGAATGGCAAGAGATATTTAAAGTGCTAAAATGAAAAAAAAATGCAACCTAGAATACTCTATCCAGCAAGAATATCATTTAAAATAGAAGGGGAAGTAAAAATTTTTCCAACAAACAAAAACTTAAAGAATACAGCAACACAAAACCCAGGCTAAAGGAAATATTGAAAGGGCTTCTCTAAACCAAAAAGAAAGGAAGGAAAGGGATGAAAAAAGAAAAAAAAAAAAAAAGAAGAGGAAGAACTAGGACTGAGGAAACTGCAATCAGAGATCAGTCACTCAAATAAGCCAGCATACAGATTTAATCATGAACATGCTTCAAACAAAATACAATTAAAAAGAAAAAATTAAAAAAGAGTCATCAAAATCATAAAATGTGGGCAAGGGATGTTAGGAAACAAATGACACTTTTTGTTTGTTTGTTTGTATTTTCTCTTCTTAATTTTAGTATAGTAATGAAGTGTTTGAACCCACAGGACCATCAGGCTAAAATACACAGTTATAGGAAGGGATTAGAATACTTCAAAAACAGGGCAACCACAAGACAAAACCAAATATTGCATTCACAAAAAGATGAAAAAAAAAACACTCAAGCATATAATAACAGGAGACCATCCAACCAAAAAAAAAAAAAAAAAAGGGAGAATGGAGAACCATAGAATCAACTGGAACATGAGGTTCAAAATGGCAATAAATAATCATCTGTCAATTATCACCTTAAATGTCAATGGACTGAATGCCCCAATCAAAAGACACAGAGTGGCTGAGTGGAGAAAAAGGCAAAAACCTTCAATATGCTGCCTACAAGAAACTCACCTTAGGACAAAGGACACATATAGATTGAAAGTGAAAGGGTGGGGAAAAATATTTCATGCCAAGAGAAATGACAGAAAAGCGGGAGTCGCAACACTCATATCAGACAAAATAGACTTTAAAACAAAGGACATAAAGAAAGACAAAGAAGGACACTACTTAATGATTAAGGGATCCATCCAAGGAGAGGATGTTACTATCATCAACATATATGCCCCAAATACAGAAGCACCCAGATACATACAACAAATATTAACAGACATAAAGGGAGATATTGGTGAGAATACAATCATAGTAGGAGACCTTAATATGCCCCTCACATCAATGGACAGATCCTCTAGACAGAAAACCAATAAAGCAACAGAGATCCTAAAAGAAAAAATAGAAAGGTAGACTTCATTGACATCTTCAGGACCATACATCCAAAAAAATCAGAATACACATTCTTCTCAAATGCTCATGGAACATTCTCAAGAATCGACCACATATTGGGACACAAAGCTAACCTCAACAAATTTAGGAGCATAGAAATTATCTCAAGTATCTTCTCTGACCACAATGCCATGAAATTAGAAATCAACCATGGGAAAAGCAGAGAGAAAAATCATACTACATAGAGACTAAACAACACGCTACTAAAAAACCAATGGGTCAAGAAAGAAATTTAAAAAGACCTTGAAACAAATGATAATGAAGACACAACTGCTCAAAATCTATGGGATGCTGTGAAAGCAGTGCTCAGAAGGAAATTTATAGCAATACAGGCCTTTCTCAAAAAAGAAGAAAGATCCCAAAGTGACAACTTAACCCTCCACCTAAACGAATTAGAAAAAGAAGAACAAAAAAAGACCTAAAGTCAGCAGAAGGAAGGAAATTATAAAGATCAAAGAGGAAATCAATAAAATAGAGACTCAAAAAACAATAGAGAAAATTAATAAAACCAAGAGCTGGTTCTTTGAAAAGGTAAACAAAATTGGCAACCCCCTGGCCAGACTCACTAAAAAGAGGAGAGAAAGAACTCAAATAACCAAAATTAGAAATGAAAAAGGGGAAATCACAACGGATACTGCAGAAATACAAAGAACCATGAGAGAATACTATGATCAACTGTATGGCAACAAGTTTGACAATCTGGAAGAAATGGAGAATTTTCTAGAATCTTACAGCCTGCCAAAACTGAATCAAGAAGAAACAGACCAACTAAACAGACCCATCACTAGAAATGAAATTGAAGAGGTCATAAAAACACTCCCTACAAATGAAAGTCCAGGACCAGATGGCTTCACAGTCGAATTCTATCAAACATATAAAGAGGAATTGGTGCCCATCCTCCTTAAACTCTTTCAAAAGGTTGAAGAAGAAGGAATACTCCCAAAGACATTCTATGATGCCACCATCACCTTCATTCCAAAACCAGACAGAGATACCACCAAAAAAGGAAACTATTGCCCAATATCATTGATGAATACAGATGCAAAATTCTCAACAAAATATTAGCCAACCAAATCCAACAACATATCAAAAAGATCATACACCATGACCAGGTAGGGTTCATCCCAGGTTCACAAGGATGGTTCAACATACACAAATCAATCAGCATCATACACCACATTAACAAAAAAAAAGTCAAAAATCATATGATCCTCTCAATAGACGCAGAAAAAGCATTTGACAAAGTCCAACATCCATTCATGATCAAGACCCTTGCCAAAGTGGGTATAGAGGGAACATTCCTGAGTATAATCAAAGCTATTTATGATAAACCCACAGCAAACATAATACTCCATGGGGAAAAACTGAAAGCCTTCTCACTCCAATCTGGAACAAGACAGGGATGCCCACTCTCACCACTGCTCTTCAACATAGTTTTGGAAGTCCTAGCCACAGCAATTAGACAAACAAAAGAAACAAAAGGCATCCATATAGGAAGAGAAGAGATAAAACTGTCACTGTATGCAGATGACATGATACTATACATAGAAAACCCTATGGACTCAACCCAAAAACTACTTGAACTGATTCATAAATTCAGCAAAGTAGCAGGATATAAGTTTAACATTCAGAAGTCAGTTGCATTTCTGTATACCAGCAAGGAAGTATTAGAAAAGGAATACAAAAATTCGATACCTTTTAAAATTGCACCTCACAAAATCAAATACCTCGGAATACACCTGACCAAGGAGGTAAAGGACCTATATGCCGAGAACTATAAAACTTTAATCAAAGAAGATGTAAAGAAATGGAAAGATATTCCATGTTCATGGATTGGGAAAGTCAATATTGTAAAAATGGCCATACTACCCAAAGCAATCTACAGATTCAATGCAATCCCTATCAAATTACCCAGGACATTTTTCACAGAAGTAGAACAAACAATCCAAATGTTCCAAACATTTATATGGAACCACAAAAGACCCAGAATCGCCAAAGCAATCCTGAGAAACAAAAAACCAAGCAGGAGGCATAACTCTCCCAGACCTCAAGAAATACTACAAAGCCACAGTCATCAAAACAGTGTGGTACTGGTATCAAAACAGACAGACAGACCAATGGAACAGAATAGAGAATCCGGAAATAAACCCTGACACCTATGGTCAATTCATCTTTGACAAGGGAGGCAAGAACATGAAATGAGAAAAAGAAAGTCTATTCAGCAAACATTGCTGGGAAACCTGGACAGCTGCATGCAAAGCAATGAAGTTAGAACATACCCTCACACCATTCACAAAATTAAACTCAAAATGGCTGAGAGACTTAAATAGAAGACAGGACACCATCAATCTCCTAGAAGAAATCATAGGCAAAACACTCTCTGACATCCACATCATGAATATTTTCTCAGGTCAGTCTCCCAAAGCAATCGAAATAAGAGCAAAAATAAACCCATGGGACCTCATCAAACTGACAAGCTGTTGCACAGCAAAGGAAACCCAAAAGCAAACAAAAAGACAACTTTCAGAATGGGAGAAAATAGTTTCAAATGATGCAACCGACAAGGGCTTAATCTCTAGACTAT
Organism: Phacochoerus africanus; assembly: GCF_016906955.1. Taxonomy (NCBI): domain Eukaryota; kingdom Metazoa; phylum Chordata; class Mammalia; order Artiodactyla; family Suidae; genus Phacochoerus; species Phacochoerus africanus. Next base: position 36,325,416 of record NC_062556.1, on the reverse strand, counting down.
ATAAACAACTTATACAACCCAACTGCTAAAAAAGCCAATCAACCAATGGAAAAATGGGCAAAAGACCTGAATAGACTGTTCTTCAAGGAAGATATACAGATGGCCAGCAAACACATGAGAAAATGCTCAACATCGCTGATCATAAGAGAAATGCAAATCAAAACTACCATGAGATACCACCTCACACCAGTCAGAATGGCCATCATTAATAAATCCACAAATAACAAGTGCTGGAGGGGCTGTGGAGAAAAGGGAACCCTCCTGCACTGTTGCTGGGAATGTAAACTGGTACAGCCACTACAGAGAACAGTTTGGAGATACCTTAGAAATCTCTACATAGATCTTCCGTATGACCCCACAATCCCACTCTTGGACATATGTCTGGACAAAACTCTACTCAAAAGAGACACATGCACCTGCATGTTCATTGCAGCACTATTCACAATAGCCAGGACATGGAAACAACCCAAATGTCCATCAACAGATGATTGGATTCGGACAATGTGATATATATATACACAATGGAATACTATTCAGCCATAAAAAAGAATGACATAATGCCATTTGCAGCAACATGGATGGAATAGAGAATCTCATACTGAGTGAAATGAGCCGGAAAGACAAACACAAATACCATATGATATCACTTATAACTGGAATCTAATATCCAGCACAAATGAACATCTCCACAGAAAAGAAAATCATGGACTTGGAAAATAGACTTGTGGCTGCCTGATGGGAGAGGGAGGGAGTGGGAGGGATCAGGAGCTTGGGCTTATCAGACACAACTTAGAATAGATCTACAAGGAAATCCTGCTGAGTAGCATTGAGAACTTTGTCTAGATACTCATGTTGCAACAGAACAAAGGGTGGGGAAAAAATGTAATTGTAATGTATACATGTAAGGATAACTTTATCCCCTTGCTGTACAATGGGAAAATAAAAAAAAAGAAAGAGAAATTAAAAAAACAATACTATTCAGAATTGCAATACTATTCAAAAATGAATAAAATATCTTGTAATAAATATAATCAAGGAGAGAAAAGGCCTGTACTCAGAACAATATAGAGCATTGATGGAAAAAATTGAAAAGGAATATGGAAAGATTTGCTGTGCTCATGGATTGGAGAATAAATACAGTTAAAATGATCATACTACCCATGTTAACCTACAGATTCAAACAAAACCCCTATCAAAACACCAATAGCATTTTCCACAGAGTTAGAGCACATAATTCTAAAATCTGTATGGAAACACAAAAGCCCCCTAGTAACCAAAATGATCCTGAGAAAGAATAGACCTGGGGGAATCCTGCTGTTTGATTTCAAGTTATACTACAAAGCTATAGTAATAAAAACAGTATATTACATGCATACAAACAGACATATACATCAACAAAACAGAATAGAGAGCCCAGAAATTAATACACAATTATATGCTCAATTAATCTATGACAAAAGAGGCAAGAACATGTAACAGGGAAAAGACAGCCTCTAATATATGGTATTGGGATACTAAACAGCCACATGCAAAAGAATCAAACTGGACTACTTGCTGACATCATATACAAAAACAAATTCAAGATGGATAAAATAATTAAATGTAAGACCCGAGTCCATAGAACTCATAGAAGAAATCATAGGCAATACACTCTTTGACATCTATTTTAGTGATATTTTTTGATATATGTCTCATGAGGCAAAGGAAACAAAAGCAAAAATAAATTGGGCCTAATTAATCTTAAAAGTTCTTGCAAAGCACATGAAACTATCATCAAAACAAAAGACTGCCTACAGCATTGGACAAGGTATTTTCAAATAATATATCTGATAAGGGGTTAATGTTCAAAGTATATAAAGAACACAAAATTAAAAAATAACCCATATAACCACATTTAAAAGAATGGGAAGAGGAATTGAATGGATGTTTTTCCATAGAAGATGTACAGATGGCCAACATACACATGAAAAGATCCTCAATAGCACTAATCATCAGGGAAATGCAAACAAAACACAATGGGGTGTCACCTTAAACTTTTCTGGATAGCTATTACTGAAAAGATCACAAATAACAACTATTGTCAAGGTTGTTTTTAAAAAGGAATCATCATGCACACATGGTGGGAATCTGAACTGGTACACCCACTATGGAAATCAGTATAGAAAAGGTGGTCTATATATACACAATGGGATATTAATAATAAAATAATGAAATCTTTCCATTGTGACCTAGAGGTTTATGCTAAGTGAAATAAGTCAGACAGAAAAAAACATTACCCTATGATTTCATTTATATCTGGAATCTAAATAACTAAACAAACAAAACATAACAAAACAGAAAAAAAAAAAACTAATAGATCCAGATAACAAACAAGTGGTTGCTAGAGATGAGAGGAGTAGGGGTTGAGTGAAATAGGTGAGGGAGACTTTGAGGTACAAGCTTTCAGTTACAGAATAGATAAGTCACAGGAATAAAATATAAAACATGGGGGATATAGTCAATTATACTGTAAGAATTTGTATGGTGACAGATGCTGCCCAGATTTAGCATAGTGATCATTCTTTTAATGTATAGAAATATCATATCATGTCTGTATTGCAGTTCCCTGGTTCCTAAGTAGATTAAGGATCCAGTGTTGCCACTGCTGTGGCTCAGGTTACTACTGCAGCATGGGTTCAATCTGTGGCCCTGGAATGTCACATCATTACAGTTGTATGGGTTCAATCCCTGGCCACAAGTGCAGCCAAAACTAAAAATGATTGATAACTAATTAATATTGTTAATCTGAGGTTCATCTTCTTGAAAACTTCCAATTTTGGCAACCCTTAAAACGGCATCCTTTCTTGATTATGCAAAAACCAGCATATGTTGGTCTCACACAAATCAACTCATATAATGATGTAAGGGGATTACCAGAACATTAATACTTTGACTCAAAAAGTTTTGACAAAAGTTGAGAGAGTTTTGTCTAGGATACATCACTAAACTACTTTTCAGCAGTTCACATGTCTTCTGTTTGAGGTAAAATTGTGACACAGATGTCAAGCAAAATCTTATTCAAATTCTTACACTGTAACTATTAATTCAATAACTTGAGAAAAATGTATTTGACATCACCAATCTTCATTCACTGTCCTCATGCACAAGTTATGTAATAACAGTTAACTTTAACTATAGTGTTGATTAAATTCAATGACACTCTAAACCAGTTAGCACTGTATTTCCACATTAAAATTAATATTTTATTTATTTTCACATTAAAATTACCTCCATTCTTGTTAGGACCAGAGAGTCTGTCATTGGTGTTTTTTTTTTTTCTCCTCATAGTTGCTTATTGAATGTTACTTCTATCCTTCAAATCATAGCTTATTTGTATATTTCAATGTCTTAACTAAATGCTCAAGACATGCTACTGCTATTTGCTATTATCATCTCCAAACTCTTCAATACTATGTTAATTTATTAAAATTAGCTTCTGGTTAACATTATATCCCATCCCAATGCCTTATTATCATTATCCTTTGAGCATTCATATGGGTAATCAATAAAACCTTGACATTTCACTTTCTTGTCTTCCTCATTTATTACTTCCTTTTCCTTTACTTCTTCACATCCATCCGTTTCTATGACCATTCCTCTGAAACTTGTCTTCACCAAAATCTTATTTCCTCTGGAATCTAACATTTTCCTTTCTTACTGCAACGTACTGCTCTGAAAGTGCACCTGTTCAAGTACTTGTTTGCAACCATTATCTAAATTTTTCAGAGAGTTCCAGAGATTCTACAAATTTCTAACCATGTTCAGCCCCTTCACAGTTGTAATCTGCATAGGATATAGACTATCTTTAAATAAGAAATGCGTTTTTCCTTCCTTCTTTCTAGCCTTGTCAGTCTAATAATCCTTTATTCATTACTGCAATCATTTTGTTAGAGTATATAAATAACTATATTCACCTAACATAGTCACCTGGCTACCCCTGGCTTAAATTAAACTGTTTTCTGGACACAAACAGTTGAACGTTGCTGAAAAGTGCACTGACTGTTATAGACTGGGTATAGTTTAAATAAATAGATTCAAATTTCAAATATCCCTTCAGTCCTGCTCAGGAAATATAACCCCCTATTTTTCATAATGCTTCTTTTCCTACTCATCAAAATGACAATTTCCACCTTTTCCTCTCTTTTCAAAATTTCCATTTCCTCCTTTTATAATATTTAGTAGATTAATCTTTTCTCATGCATTCATAATATAATGGAAACTATCACATAGTTACTCTCTTAAGCTGTGACTTCCAAATCTTCAGACATATCTGCTACCCTACCTATATTATTTTATAACCCCTGTAATAATGTGTGAAATACCTGTCTTCTTACTAAAGAACAGTTCCCTAGATAAAAATCTGGAATTGTTCTCTTCTCTCATATCCTGAAGGAATTTATTCCTTCAGACATCACCCCTCTTCAATACTGTATATACCTACTTTATTAATCCTGTAATATCATTAATTGATAAAAATAACCCCACTGACTTTTCATTCTCTTCCATATTTTAACTAAATTATCTGATAAAAGTCATAGTCATAGTTCTTAAAGAGATGTCTACAAACATATCCAGATTTTCACTAAATTATCATTTATGTAATGACAGGTACTTTTCTATTCCACACTGCCAAAGTATTTCTTATTTATATTAACACCAATAATTCCCATATTGTCAAATTCAATAGAACCTTAATGCACTTACCTTATTTAATCTCTGATATGACTGCTGAAGAGGAGTCATTCATTTTTCTAAAGATACCCTCTATTCTTGACTTTAGTTACAATACCCTTTGGCTTTTTTCCCTACATTTCTGAGCTCTCCTACATATATTCCTCCTCCCCCATCATAGCTTGCCCTCCCTCTTCTCTCTCAATTCTTCAATTGTCTCATTTCCATATCATTCAAATGTTTTAAATTGCATGCAGTGTGCTGATGACTCACAAGCTTCCCCTCTAAGTACCTAACTTCTTAATGACATCTTTATCTGAGACAACCCAAACCCAGAAAATTTCAAATAGAGTGCTCTTTCTAAAAAAATTTTTTTTGAAAATGCTTAATGGATCTCCATGCTGCCTCTTGTTTAGGTAGTAACCCACATTATTATCTGTGATATCTCCCTTATCTTCCATTTCTAAGTTCATTGTTTCTTAAAAGAGTACGACTATTTCTTCATTTTCATTTTCCTTTGTCATCACATGAGTTATTTTACTTCTGTTACCTTGCATCTTCAGCTTACTATATTAGTTCTGCTTAGTTTTCACAAAATAGAAGGCATGGTTGTATTAAATAAAGTAGACAACATTACTTCTGTGTATCTGATTCTTCAAAAATGTTCAATATATATCAAATGCTAGGCCCCAATGCCATGTCTAGGCAGCTAGGCAATGTCAGAAGAATAGTTTCTGCCCAGAAGAATCAAGAGTGATATGCACCTTTTGGATCTAACAGGTGACCCAATGGTTATTATCACTCTCAGCACATCTAGACATTTTAAAAGCTCTTCAGGTGGTTCCAAAGTGAAGGCAGGCTGTGGCAATGCACTGCTATTGTCTGACCACTAACACCTCCCCCACCACTTACCATTACACATATTTTTGATGCCCAGAATCATCAAACTGTGCACGGAGCAGTCATGTCATCTCTGCCTTCTGAGTTAATGGTTTTTCACAGGGTGTTATTACCCAGAGTTCTCCAGCACCCCTCGCTCAAGAGCCTAAGCCCCTCCCCTCAGAACCACACCCATAAACAGTGATTTACTACCATCCACAAAGCCAGGCTGCTTCTGGGTGGACCTCAACTAGTGGGCCTGTGCCACCTGCTCCTTGGACTCCTTTCGGCTCGGAAAGCCACGTATGTGGCTTTGGAGTCTGGAAGCGAAGCGCCAGTGCTCAATTGCCTTCATCTCCCACCCGCCCCAAAGCCTGATTTTTGCAATCTGCTTCTTCTGAGCAAGAATATGCGCCAAGGGTGCCAACTTTAGTCCGAGATAAGTTTCTCGACCTTTGCCCAAGTCCCACCTTTGTCAGTTTGGTGACTCAAAAGGTTGGTCCTTCTTGTGATGCCTGGAGCACTAGGTGGTCCTGCTTGGGCACAGGATTCAGGGTATTGATCTCTGAGATCCCAGAGGCCCCCTGCCAGGAAGCCACAGTCACAAACGCTCAGGCCTCTGGGGTAGAAGAAAAGGACCAAATGCAATGCAAATTGTTATACTGTATCCAAAAATTCCTACACACTTAAGCCTATTTCGTTTTCCCAATTGCTTTCTATTCTCCTACTTACTAAGATATGATCCATTAAACTGCACTCAATTTTCCTATGTAACATGTTATTTCCTACATCTAGTCTTTTATATATATTGTTCTCTCTACTTGAAATAACTTTTTACTTACATCTCATATCAGTTTTTGTCTTCTATTCATTGGTTTCAATTTCTTCTCTACAGAAAGCCTTTTCTGACCACCATATTCAAATGACACCCTCTTGGCTGTATTTTCAAATCTCTGCAATGTTTCCTTCTCAGCATGGTGGTGTCATGTGTGCATTTACATATTTCCTCTTGTGCTTACTACTTTACTTTTCTATATATTTCTTGAATTTAGTTATAAATTGCATAATCAGGCCCCTTTATTATTCTCTGTGTATATGAATCCTAGCTACATATGTTAAAAATAAAAATTTATATTTTAATATAAAAATTAACTGTATTCCAGTGCTTTAGAGATTAAATATATCAACTTTTCTTCTGAAATATCATATAATGAAATATTAGATAAATTTAATAGGTGCTCAAAAACTCAACAAGAAACAACAAGACAAATTGGGATCCTTGCACTTTAGAACCTTATTACCTTGCTACCTTGGAGGATAATACTTTGAAAACTTATTACCTTGTCACTCTCATTATTACTCTCTCCTGTCAGGCAAATAGAGATACTTTTCCATCGCCCTTTTGCTTTTTTGTTATTACCTTTTTGAATCATGTCTTTCTGGATATTTATGCATATTAATACATACTCCTGGTTCTTCAGAAATACAAACAAATCTAGTTAGCTCTCATATGATAATTTTCAAGTATGTCAGTATATAACAATCTCACAACTATTAATATTACATTTTATAGGTTTAATAACTAACAAGAGATTGGGTAATTTTTATTTTATTTTATTTTTTGTCTTTTGTCTTTTGTTGTTGTTGTTGTTGTTGTTGCTATTTCTTGGGCCGCACCCACGGCATATGGAGGTTGCCAGGCTAGGGGTTGAATCGGAGCTGTAGCCACTGGCCTACGCCAGAGCCACAGCAACACTGGATCCGAGCCGCGTCTGCAACCTACACCACAGCTCACGGCAACGCCGGATCGTTAACCCACTGACCAAGGGCAGGGACTGAACCCGCAACCTCATGGTTCCCAGTCGGATTCGTTAACCACTGTGCCACAATGGGAACACCCGAGATTGGGTAATTTAATCTGGATAATAATATTAGTAAATGTTAAAGTAGCATACATGTGTCTGGATTATTTTAGCTCTGTTTTTAAAAGATTATGTGATAGTTTTGTTACAGGATTTAGAAGCCATCATTTCAGATTGTGACATGCATCAATTTGAACACATATATAATCAGAATATAAACAAGTCAGATAGTCATTGAAAAATCACATTATCATATTAAAGAATTCAAAGTGGAGCCGCTCACTTTTATACTTGTAAACTCTCTGCTTATGGGATATGATAAAGAATCAGTGGCATGCTAACTAGTGGCATTTCACTGGTTTGCAGATTTTATTGAGTTCTGCATAAAGGTATTGATGAGTGGAAATTCAGATTTCAATGAACAACTACCATTGATGAATAGTTACTTCAATAGCCTTTCAGTAGATTAAATTTCTTTCTTTGATTAAAATCTGTATGTGCTATAAAAGAGTAAAAGTAGGAGTTCCTATTGTGGCTCAGCAGTTTAAAGACACAACATTAACTCAATGAGGATGTGGGTTTTATCCCTGGCATTGCTCAGGGGGTTAAGGATTGGAACTACTACAAGCTGTTTTATGGGTCCCAGATGTGGCTTGGATCCAGTGTTCCTGAGACTGTGGTATAGGCCTCAGTTGAAGCTCCAATTTGACCCCTAGCCCAGTAACTTCCATACGCCACAGGTACAGGGATAAAAAGAGGGATAAAAAGAGGGATAAAAGTAAAATTCAGACATATAGTCAATTATCAAGACTTGTTATTTCTACACTTCATTTGCATTTCTACACTTCTGGCATAGCATGAGATACCATCCTTTCTCAGAATGCTCAAAGTAGTACGTAGAAATAAGTAGGGGCTCTGCTTAATGGATTTGCAAGCAACTTCATTCCCTATGCTTATGTGTGACTTTTAGTGTTACCATTTGGTCATCTATAAAGTAGAGATAATATTGCTAATTAATTATTTCAAAATTTACAGGGTTAAATGTAAAATACTTTGAAGAATCTCTGGATCAAAGCAGATACTCCATTATTATTGTTAGTAATAATTTTCTAACTGGTCTTTCAGTTTCCATTCTTGTTCCTTTCCAATGCATTCTTCTCTTGAATACTCTTTTCAATTCCAATCAGATGTTCCCATATATGTTTAAACATCTTGCTTTCAGGATGAATTCTCCCTCTTGGAATGCAGTATGATTAAATTTCGAGGAGTAAAATTAAGTTAAAGATACAGAAGTATCCTTTTCTCTCAGGTTATAAGCTAGCATCATGGCCTGGTAAATGAATATTGAGACTGTGCACCATGGCATAGCTGTGTTGGGTTAAGCAGTGTGGTTTTGGTCTCTATTTTGAAAGCTGCTAAAGATGATAGGTAGCTTTTTTTCTCAAAATGTTCCATTTTTTTGCTTTATTCAATAACCACAAGCAAATTACAAAAGACACGAAATTTCCCTGTCTGCCATGGAATAAATATTTAAGGTCAGCAATAGAAGCATGTTTCTGTAAGATAACACATTTTGCCCAAGCATCATGCATGCCCTTGTGACAGGCCTTCAACACACACATGAACATGGGAACACATCAGTAATTTCTAAGACTAAAGGATCCTTTCTTAGACTCAGGCTGCTAACCTGTGATATGGAAAGACAATGGATTTTATATGGAAAAAAAAAAAGAAAGATGTGTGAACTGTAAGGATGTTAAATGTTCTTTTTATGGAATAAAAATGGACATAGAATGGAATGAAAATATTAAAGACTAAATTTTCACCAATTTTCTTTATCCTCACATAACCACTGACATCCATAGAAAATACGTGTACTTATATTCGAGCTGTTTTACTGTTTTTAATTAAGAATTAGAACTCAGAAAACATGGTAACTGTGACTCTCTGGATAGTAGCTAGCCTCATATGAATTAGTACAACTGAATATTAAAGTAATGTTTAAATAAAAATCAACTTATTTAATGGTCATAAACTCTTCTGACATTTTTACTGAGGAACTCCTTTCATGTATGTAATTTGTTTATTACATTAATTTATTATTGTGCTTTTAATAAAATTGTGTATGTAATATGATATTATATTTACTGTGATTATTTTTATGAATACCTCCTTGGTTCTTACATTAGTATCTATATACAATCAGTATGTGATATGATTTTTTTATTTTAAGTAACTACTTAAATCAAAATTAAGGAACAGTTTAAAATAATTAAATATATAAATGGATGTAGCAATAATTATGAAATTGTCCTGGAATGACTGGTGCTTGGGAATCTACCTACTTGCTAGTCACTGTGCTTGATTGTGTAGGAGGATCATTGCACAAGTAGCATGCTGAAAAGTCATGGTAAGGAACTACAGTGGTGGATGAGCACATAGCAGTTAGGTAGTCCTGGCCTTTGATAGCATAATGGAGGCATTTTGGTAAGTTGTCATACATTTTCCAGGAAAAATTAGACCAAAATTTCACCAGGAATTATCAGTAGTAGATGATAGGTAAAAGGTGGAAAAGAGGCAGGTGTAGAGAGAATACTGACAGTTTGCTTTCACTTCCTAAAATTAGAGGTGCACCCTTTCAATGCAGGCTCTTTGTACAAGCTATTCCTGAGGCTTGGGATATATTTCCTTTAAAATTATTGAAACTAATATAATATTATAAATCATATATGTACAGCTTTTTTTCTATAGTTAATGTCTCTGAAAGTTTATAATTTAAGCTCAGGTGTCCCTTCATCAGAAAAAAAAAAACAAAACTTAACTGACTCACTAGAATAGAAAAAAAAATTTCCTGTAATATTTTCCTTAGCCCCTACGCTTTTCTTCAGAGAATTTACTATATCATAGTTTGCAATTATATATTGCTTTGATTTGTTTAATATGTGTCTTGGGCTACGTATGATAAACTGCATGACAGCAGAAACATAAATTTCACTTCTTTTTTTCTTATTTTGGCTGACAATTTATCCCTAGAAGTCCTGCGGATGTGTGTGTGTGTGTGTGTGTGTGTGTGTGTGTGTGTGTTAGCAAACATATTGTATTACAATTCCCTATTTGTCTTCTCCTTTATTGTGAACATGTGTGTAGGAACTTTGCCTCATCCAGTACATCTTCAATACTTAGTACAATGTCTATATCAGTTGGAGTCAGACAAGAAGCAAAAATCATATTATTTCAACAGAGAGAAGTTCATATAAAAATCTTTAACCAGGTATTCAAGAATTTTAAAGGCCTCTAAGATGAGAGGGAGGTTTTCTGGATTTAATAATTGTAGGAAGTTATAACATCTATGCCTGAGGAAACAAAGGGACATCTATGGTCCTCTTAAAATTGAGAAGCCCCATAGAGTTAAGACTCAGACCTCAGAGAATGGGGAGCCATCAAACTATCCTGGGGAAATACATTAAGTCTGGTTCTGACAGTATGTGAAACCTGAAAACTGAAATTAACTTCTATTACTTGATTCAACTATTATTCCCAAGATTAGAGTAAATTGTAGGAATGACTAATAGGAATAGAAAATCTTAAGAAAGTGAAACAAATCCGTTCTTCCTCATCCATACTTCCTTTCTTACACTAAAATTCCATATACAAAGTCTAACAGAGATCTAGCTGTTAAAATAGAAAAGTGGTTTGCAGAATCCATCACCAGCAAAGCTGGAACATAAAAGCGTTGATAGGTTGATAGGTTATATATGAACAGGTAATTATCTAGCATAGCACCAATACTTATTTTGACAACAACATAAAGAAACCTGTTTTTTCTTAACAAGAGATAATTTTCACTTTGTACAAAAAATATTCTTCCAAATTTATACAAGTCCCCAGTAAATTCAGTAGGTCCCTATTTGGGAGAGAGTCACTATATGCATATGTAGCTTGTGTTAATTATTTATCATATTCATTCATAGTCTCATCTGAATACTTTGCACCTAGTAAAAATGTAAAGTAACCACTAAGAAAGACTCTTGTATAAAATAATTAAGGAAAAACAAAAAGGAAAAAGCAAAAATATATGAAGATGTCAAAATGGATACAGACATAGATAAAGCAATCAAAGGAAAATATGCTGCACATGTCTGATAGAGATCTCTTTTCTGTAACTGATCATGAATCCATTTTTGATCTGCCACTACCCTTTCCATGTTTCCTTTTGTCTTTAATAAAAGCTCAGTAGGGTGTAGTTCTTTACCTGCCGAATGACTAAAACCTTCTTTCCTGAAGAGACTGAATCCTTAATTCTTCTTCCTTTGCTGTAATTTTGTATTTATTTTCACTATTGGGGCATTAAAGTACTAGAAGTCACCCTGTATAGATTCCAGATATAATACTCTCAAACCTCCTTGGAGGAATACAAATGCTATTTCCCCTGAAATCTTTATCACTCAGCAGATAGAATTGCACACCTTTTTGTTATTCGAGATCATTAAAAAAATGCTAAAATCTGAGTTACAGATTCAAATTCAAACTTAGTGAAACAATATTGTGTTCTCTCTAAAAATATTCCTCTTAGGAATTAACATCTTCATAACAGCAGAGCTTAAACCTGTGGGAATTAAATGGAGGGGGAAAATCAAGTTAGAGAACAAGTGTAATTATGAGAGTAATCATTCTGATTTTTACTACTTTATTCCCAGGCAAGTATATTTGCACCATATCTTGGATTCTGATGCATAAAATATACTTCATTCTATAGAATAGAACCCCATGCTTCTTTGGGTGTTAACAACCAACTGGCATATAGTTTTTGAGTGTTCCATAAGCACATACTTACTATATCAGGCCAATTATTTATAGCTAATGAGACATGTGGTAAGACCAATTCTATGGACATGAACCCACTGCTCTACTAATTATGCTATGAAATCTGTTCCCTTATAAAAGGCAATTGTATATACAATACAAGTTGATAAGTTCACAGATGGAAATCCTAGAAGTGTTATGGACAGAAAACACAATTCTATATCCACAGTATATTTATATTCTTTTGAGAAAAATAACTCCCCCTATGATATACAGTATAATCAGTATATTGGAAATGATTCCACAGAGAGAACAGTGTTTTTCTTTTATGTTAATAGGTTAGATACTTGATATAAACTGATAAAGGGAAATTCTGTACTTACATTACTAACATTATGATATTACTTACCTGAGTCAATTGTATAAGCACAGGGGACTGAAAAAAAAATTGAATTGTATGCATAGTATATGGCACTTTGTCAACATGTTCAATGAAAGCCCCTCCATGGAAGATGACCTTTGTGGAGTATACACATGAAACACAAATATCTTCACAATCTCTTGTTGATCTTGAATCCCATCCTGATATTTCTTCCTTAGACCTCCTAGGTAGCAATTAAAAATCTTGTTTTTGAGTCCTTGATCATCCATCCAGACTGAACAACTGCTCATAAATCTGTGTCACTATTAAAGCAATCTCTCAATCTGGATTGAGGAGAAAACCAAATATATTGTTTGAATTTCTACCCACTTAAAAGATGTATCTCTCTTATTGTCCTTCTGGACCAATTCTGTATTGGGATGCATCTCTGCATCTATCAAATAAAAGTTGGAATCTTGAAAGTATATAGACTATCTTTTAAATCATAAACATGTTTTTACTCCCTCAATTAGCCACTAGACACTATCCATGGGATCATAAGTCTCTATTAAGTTAGATAGATGATGTCACCAAAATATATGTTGATGTAGCGTGAGCCCTTGCAATATATATGAATCTTTCTAAACTTTATTGATCTTAATTTATTATCTAGTAATTTCACTGTAGATTTTAGGAAGCATCAAGGAAGACCTTAGAAATGCAGGGGTGGAGCTAAATACAGACAGATAATATGTGACACGAAGATTTCTGTTTTGATGTAATATATAAATCTGATTGTAACAGATAAATTACAGGAATTTCATCATAAGTAAAGGGGTTCCATTTTGCCCTGACATCATGCCATCAGTCACCAAGGCTATATATAATTTTAATCCAGGAGGTAGTCACCAGGCTACTTAGTTGGCTATAAAGCAAATGACAAAAAAGCAAAACACATGATAGGAAAACCCTACTCATATAGAACCAAGAGAAACAAAGGACTATATTGTTGAACATTTAAGAATACTTTGGTAAAGAGTAACACACTTTCAGAGGCAGGATCAAGAGGGCAGAGGATTAAGATGCAAAAATCACCTTCTCCTATGTCTCAAGACATGTTTCCTTGAAAACTCCATCTTGTCCTTCTTTACTTTATCCCATCTTCTTGTCTTACTTTATCCCATCTTCCTGCTTGGAAGAACAGTCGCAGTACTGGTAAATGACTTAAGCTTAAGAACAAAGACCTAAAGGCATAAGTGACTTAAGCTTAAGAACTGCTATGTGCCTAGAGGTCAGAGTAAGAGCTTAACCCTTTACCACCTAAGTGGCTTTCTAAATAGTAAAAGAACTTATATAATAGTAAACAAACCCTGTATCCTCCACCCATAGCCACTCCTCACTTGATCTCATCTAAAAAGCACAATAAAGGCAGTGTGGTTTTCTTGAGGCAGGGCGCTCTTGGTCCCTGAGACCTTGAGTCCCCCGGTTCCCACCTTTACTTAAGATAAATGTCTCTGTGTCTTGTTTTATGTTAACTATTTTTCCTTAAGTTCCACAGCACCCGTTCTTCAGCCTCATCCTGCTGAGATGGCCCCAGCACTCCTATAAACATATAAAAAAATTATATGTACAACAATTCAAATGGACCATTTACTGAACACTGGTAGAAGAATTTCGACTTCCAAAAAGGGAAGAAACCTTCCACATAACTTGCAAAAACAAAATAAAAAGAGATAGAGAAAGAGAGAAGAGAAACAAAGGAATAAGGATGAGGGAGCTGTGAAAGAGGAAAGGAATCACACCATGGGAGGCCACCTGACTAATGAAAGGTCACCTGGGATGGCGGGACAGCCTCAAGACTCAGGGGAAAACACAGAAGCCTTCTGAGGAGAGCAATGCAGAGAGAGTCACATAGAGAATATATACCACTGTCCAGCACATCAGTGCATGAGACACTTGGTCAGGGTTTGGGTGCTGAGGCTCAGGTTTCAGAGATCAGTTTCTGTAAGTGGACTAGTGCTGGCTATGAGGAAACAACAGCCTGAGAGGGGCAGGTAGTGGTGCTCTTCAGCAGAAGGATTGTTGGAGGAGGTCTGGGCCTATAGTGAAGTAAGATTGCATTGTTGGGGAATGTGAGAGGAGGGGGCATAGGGCCCCACCCATAAGAACTTCTTTCCTTGTGCACAAGCAGGCTTTTTGGTGGTAGGATGCCTCCTGCAAGGGCTACAGGGATGGCTGCACAACTACACAGCCATCTTGGACTCCAAGGTAGGCATAGCCTGTCAAAACAAAGGGTCTTGTGACCAGGCAATGATGCAACTCCAGTCCCCTCAACATTTTCCAGAGCAGAAGACCCTGAAATCAAGCACTTCCTATTTTCCCTACCTCCCTGGAAGCACTTGTAGGGCACACACCTGCATACACTCTTTCAAGGGGATAATCACTGACATACACTTCAGAAAGAGATAGCAACCATCCAAACCAAAAAAGTTCTCAAGAAAAAAAAAATAAGTAGTAAACCCACACAACTCCAAGTATAAATAGCCCTCCAAGATTACAGTAGATTATTTTTTTCCCTAAACTGGCAGAGTAAGAAACATATAAGCAAAATGAATAAGCATAGGAAACATTGCCAATCAAAATAACAGGGAAATTCCCCTGAAGAAGCAAATAATGAAACAGACTGGGTACACCATAGTGACCCAGTTATACATACATGTATACATTCTTTTTTTTCAAAATATAAGGCTCCATCATGAGTGACTAGACATAGTTCCCAGTGCTACACAGCAGGATCTCATTGTTATCCATTCCAAAGGCAAATGATAGTCATTATGACTGGTGTGAGGTGGTGTCTCATGATAATATTTTCAGAAACAAAAGCTGAACTAAAGGATTTGACCAACAGAAAGAACAATACAGAGGAATGAATAAGTGACTTGTAAGAGAGAATAATGAAAATCAACCCATTAGGAGATCAGACAGAAAGCAAAATGAAAAAAAAAGAAATAATTATAAGATAAATATGGGATAATGCCATCCAAGTGTAATAATAATATCAAAAGGAGAAGAAAAGGGGAATGAAAATGTATTTGCAGAAATTATGTCTGAAAAATTTCCAAATCTAAACAGGGAAACATATATCCAGGTATAGGAAGTACAAAGAGGCCCAAACAAGTTCAGCTCAAAAGTAACTATACCAAGACATTAAAATAAAAAATGGCAAATGATAAAGATAAGAAGAAGATTCTAAAGGCAGGAAGAAAAAACAAAGTTAATTAAAAGGAAACACCTATAAATTTATCAGCTGATTTTGCTACATAAATTCTGCAGGCCAGAAGGGAGTGGTGAGCTACCTTCAAAGTTATGAAAGGTAAAACTTTGCAACCCAGAATACAATACTCAGCAAGATTATCATTTAAAATATGAGAAATAAAACAATTTCTCTATAAGAACAAACTAAAAGAATGAAGTAATACTAAACCTAACCTAAGAGAAATATAGCAAAGTCTCCCCTTGAAAAGATGTATGATGGAGGAAATCACAATTGGAAAGTAATCACTTAAATAAGCCAGTAGACATATATATATATATGTGTGTGTGTGTGTGAGTGTGTGTGTGCATGTGTGTGTATTTTTGAAAGTGATGATAAACACAAGGAACAAAGAACAGCAAAAGCACAACATGAAGATACAAGAAAAGGACAACAGAATCATAAAATGTGGAAAAAGAGAGTATGAAAATCTAGACTTTTTTATGTGTTTGAGCCTATATGACTATCAGTCTAAAGCAAGCAGGCATATGAAAAGGTTAACATACTAGAAAAGCAGGGCAACCACAAGTCTAAGCACCAACAATACATTCTTAAAAACACAAAAGAAGGAGTTCCCATCTTGACTCAGTGGTTAACGAATCTGACTAGGAACCATGAGGTTGTGGGTTTGATCCCTGGCCTTGCTCAGTGGGTTAAGGATCCAGCATTGCCATGAGCTATGGTGTAGGTGGAAGATGCTGCTCGGATCCTGCATTGCTGTGGCTCTGGCATAGGCTGGTGGCTACAGTTCCAATTCAACCCCTAGCCTGGGAACTTCCATATGACATGGGAGTGGCCCAAGAAATGGCAAAAAGACCAAAAAAAAAAAAAAGAAAAGAAAACACAAAAGAAGATGTCATAAACATAAAATAAAAGGAAACCATCCAAGCTCAAAATGAAAAGAGACTAAAACAACAGAGAAACATAGAATTAATTGAAAACAAAGTTAAAAGTGCAATAAATACTTAGGTATCAGTAATTACCTTAAAAGTCACTGGACTGTTTGCTCCAAACAAAAACACAGAGAATGGCAGAATTAACAAAAACCCAAGGGCCTACAATATGCTGCCTACAAGAGATCCACCTTAGGGCAAAGAACACATATAAATTGAAAGTGAGAGGATGGAAAAGGATATTTCATGCAAATGGAAATGGCAAGATAGTGGAAGTTGCAATGTTCACATGAGACAAATTAGACTTTAAAACAAAAGCCATAAAGATAGATAAAAAATATATTATTTGAAGAAGAGGATATTGTACTCATCAACATATATGGTCTTAACATAAGGATCATCCAAATATATTTAAAAAAACTAACAGATAGGAGTTTCCTTGGTGGTGCAGTGGTTAACAAATTCAACTAGAAACCATGAGGATGCGGGTTCAATCCCTGGCCTTGCTCAGTGGGTTAAGGATCCAGAATTGCCATGAGCTGTGGTCTAATTTGCAGATGCAGCTCAGATCCTGTGTTGCTCTGGCTCTGGCATAGGTTGGTGGCTACAGCTCTGATTAGACCCCTGACCTGGGAACCTCCACATGCCATGGGAACAGTCTAGAAAAGGCATAAGACAAAAAAAAATACTAACAGATATAAAAGAAGTAAGTAATGGGAATCCAATAATAGTAGGAGACCAACAATTCAAACACATCCATGGATAGATCTAGAGAGAAAGTCAATAAGGCAACATAAATCCTAAGTGACACATGGTTAGACCTAACTGATATTTTCAGGACATTACATGGAAAAATAAAAAAAAAAATCCAGAATATACATTATTTTCAAGTGCAAATGGAACATTGGCTAGTATTGACCACATACTGGTGAACAAAACTATTCTCAAAAAATTTAAGAGTATAGAAATTATTTCAAGCATCTTATGTGACCACAATGGCATGAAACTAGAAATCAACATCAGGAAAATAAATGGAAAACAAAAACTGGCTATATGGTGATGAAACAACATTATACTAAACAAATGAGCCAATAAAAAAATCAAAAAGCGAATTAGAATATACCTTGAGAAAAATGACAATGAAAACACAACCATACAAAATCTATAGGATGCCACAAAAGCAGTTCTTGGAAGATCACAGTGATACAGGCCTTCCTCAAAAAAAAAAAAGAAGAAAAATCTCAAAATTGATCTAACACCTAAAATAATTATAAAAAGAACAAACAAAACCTTAAGTCAGCAGAAGGGAGGGAATGATAAAGATCAGAGAGGAAATCAAAGAGAGATTTAAAAACAGTAGATAATATCAATAAAATAAATATCTGGTACTTTGAAAGGGTAAACAAACTTCTGAGCATACTCACCAAGAAGAAAAGAGAGAGAATCCAAAGAAAATAAAAAATGAATAGGGAGACATCTCAACTGATACTGCAGAACTGCAGAAAAAAAAATGAAATTATACTATGAGCAATTATATGCCAACAAATTTGACAACTTAGAGAAATGGGCAAATTTCTAGAAACATACAGTTCACCAAGACTGATTCTAGAAGCAAAAGACCATTTGAACAGACTGATCATTAGAAATGAAATTGAATATGTAATAATGATAAAATAACTCACTTCAAACAAAAGTCGAGTGCAGATGTTTTCACAGGCAAATTCTGCCAAACATACAATGAAGAACTTATACTGATACTTCTGAAATTCTTCCAATAGTTTGAAGGAGGAACACTCTCAAAGACTTTCTATGAAGCTACAATCACCCTAATACCAAAACTAGACAAAGATATTACCAATAAAGAAAAGCTTTGATGAATAGAGATGCAAAAATTCTCAACAAAATTTTAGCAAACCCCAGTCTAACAACACATAAAAGATCATATGCCATTACCATATGGGATTCATCCCAAGTTCACAGGAATGGTTCAACATAGGCAAAGCTATCAATGCCATACATCACAACCTACAGAATGGGAAAAAATAGTTGCAAAAAATGCAACTGACAGGGCTGAATCTCCAAAATATACAAATAACTCATATAAATCAACAACAAAAAAAAGTGATAAGTGGCCAGAAAACCTGACATCAAACTTACAAATATTTTCTCAGTTCAGTCTCCTTAGGCGACAGAAATAAAAGCAAAAATAAACCAGTGGGACATAATCAAACTGACAAGCTTTTGCATAGGAAAGGAAATCATTAAAAAAAACTAAAAAGACAACCTAAAGGATGGGTGAAAATAGTTTCAAATGATGGACCAGACAAGGGCTTAATCTCTAAAATATGCAAACAACTTATACAACTCAACAGCGAAAAAGCCAACAAACCAATTAAAAAATGGGCAAAAGACCTGAATAGACATTTCTCCAAAGACGATATACAGATGGCCAACACACACATGAAAAAGTGCTTGTTGGAATGCATAAGCAATGAGGTTCTCAGTGGGTAAATGATCAAGCGTGGCTGAAGCTGTGGCCTAGGTCACAGCTTAGTGTTGGATTTAGGCTCAATTCCTGACACAGGAAGTTCCAAATACCATAGATTTAGCCCCAAAATAATTGTTATAATAATTATAAATTATGCTTCATATAAATTTGAAAGGGTATTGAACCCATTAATTCAAAACTTGATTATGTAAATTAAAATAAGAAAACTACAAGGATATATTGTGCAGCATGGAAAACAGAGCCAATATTTTATAACAACTTTTTTGTTTTTCGGCTGAGTCTATGGCATGTGGAAGTTCCAAGGCCAGTGACTGGACTCCACTACATCAGTGACAATTCTAGATCCTTAACTTGCTAAGCCACCAGGAAACTCCTATAACTTTAAATATAGTATAATCTATAAAAATTTTGAATCACTGTTACATACCTGAAACTAATAATATAATAATAATATATAAATAACAAAATAATAATTGTAGGAAGAACAAATAAGAAAATTTAAAACATAGAACATGCAGTAACAGAAATAGACTTGTGGTTGCCAAAGGGGAGGGGGAGGGATTGGGGTGGATGGGGAGCTTGGAGTTAATAGATGCAAACTATTGCCTTTGGAATGGATTAGCAATGAGATCCTACTGTGTAGCTCTGGAACTCTGTCTAGTTACTTATGATGTAGCATGATAATGTGAGAAAATAGTATGTGTACATGTATGTGCAACTGGGTCACCATGATGTACAGTAGAAAAAAAATTGTATTGGGGAAATAACAATTAAAAATAAATAAAATAAAATAAAATTATCAAAAAAACAATGAGAACCAGATTGAAATGAGACTTCCTTACTTTAACGTTGGATGCTATAAGACAAAAAATAATAATTTCACAGTACTTAGCATAATTTATTTTGAATGTCAAGCCACCTAATCAGTAAGTCAGCATTTTTTTTGTCTTTTTGCACTTTCTTGAGCTGCTCCTGAGGCACATGGAGGTTCCCAGGCTAGGGGTCTAATTGGAGCTGTAGCCACCAGTCTACACCAGAGCCATAGCAACATGGGATCCAAGCCACATCTGCAACCTACACCACAGCTCAGAGCAATGCCAGATCCTCAACCCACTGAGCAAAGCCAGGGATCAAACATGCAACCTCATTGTTCCTAGTCAGATTTGTTAACCACTGCTCCATGATGGGGACTCCTAAACTCAGCATTATATGAAGATATTTTAAGATATATATGGATTAAAAAATATAATAAATTAACTTTCAGAAAAAAATTTTCAAAGGGCATATTGTGGCAAGAAAAATAAATCATTCTAAGAAGGGAAGATAAGAAAAATAATATCAATTAAATGAAAAAGAAATCAGAAATGATTATATATTGTGCAAATAATTGCTATCATATGCTTTTTAAAAATCTGAATGCAAAATCCAAATGGCCTCTTCGTTGAAACTTTCTATTTTTGGTATGTAATGAAGTATTTGTAATGAAAATATAATTGAAGTAATAAACTAATAAAAGGATAAATATATTCAAATATTTTTATAGTTTGTACCATATTATGTTCTTTATTTCTATTCTCTATAAGGAAATAAAATATGTATTTAATATTAGTAATTTAAGGTAATATATATCCTAGAAAATGTCTGAATATATTCCATATCACAGCAGAACAGTGAAAGGAAACAAGAACAAAATAATTGGTCCAAAAAAAGCAAAACGATAAAAGAGAGAAGATGAATAAACTTGAAAAATAAATTCTATTTACAATCCAAATCTACTTAATTAGTGATAGTTATAATTAGGAAGAGAACAATATATGTCCTATATTCCATACATGCAACTTGATGAAAATTCCCATTTAAAGGGCAGAGAATCCCCATATTAAAATAAAGTTGAACTAAATATATCCTATAAAATGGAGACATAAGTAAAATGAAATACTGAAGTAGTTTTAACAGAAGGATAAATCCTTTACTATTTTATTAGTAAATCAAAAAAGTGGATCTATTAATATTGATATACCATAAAAGGAGACACAATGCAAAAGTATGAAAAGAAATAAGAATATTTTGTTTTGATAATTCAAATTATAATAGGCTGTAAAATTCTGATCACATATATTTTAAAAATATATATAAAAAAGTAAATAGATAAAAGATGGTAAAAATGTAGCCAGAGTAAGTGACTTTGAAACATCTTTTATGGAAATTTTACATATTATGTAGAATCAGTAATGTTATTATAGAAATCTTAGACACAATCTACATCTTTGATCTAATAGTATATAGACTTATTTTTGTATTCATAAAGAATTTTTTTTCAGTCAAATCATATTACCAATTTGACCAGGTAAAAGTCACTCTCATGTACGTACATGACATGCTCACACACCATCTCCACACACACACATGTAAGTAAAGCCTGCAAAAAAACATGAAAAATAAATTAATAAAGTTATCTGTTACCACAGTTTAATAAAATTAAATGACAAAATTTTTCATTTTTATGTATATAGAGAGAAATACATATAGAAAGGGAACATTATATAATGCAAAATTTATAGAATTGATCTTCCTTTGACACACAGTTATTCTAGTAATATGCTCAAAGTAAAAATAATATAAATAGGGCCAGCTTAATTTATATTTTCAAAATGGAAAGGATCAGGAAAGTTAGATGGAGGAAGAGGAGGTTTTAAATGTATGATTTTGGAAATTTTCCAGTTATTTTCTATTTTGTTTTGGCAAAGACAAAAGCTGAGAAGAAGCCATAGGATTCTTTTTTGTTTTGTTGTTTTTATTCATTGTTATTTCCCCAATACGATTTTTTTTCTACTGTACCACATAGTGACCCAGACACTCATACGTGTATACATTCTTTTTTCTCACATTATGTGTTCCATCATAATTGACTAGACAGAGTTCCCAGTGCTACACAACAGGATCGCATTGCTAATCCATTCCAAAAGCAATACATTGCATCAATTAACCCCACGCTACCAATCCATTCCCTTCTCTCCCCCTCCTGCTCCCTCTTGGTAACCACAAGTCTATTCTCCAAGTCCATGATTTTGTTTTCTGTGGAAAGTTTCCTTTGTGCCATATGTTAGATTCCAGATATGTGATATCATATGGTATTTGTCTTTCTCTTTCTGACTTATTTCACTCAGTATGAGAGTCTCTAGTTCTATCCATGCTGCTGCGATTGGCATTATTTTGTTTGTTTTAATGGCTGAGTAGTTTTCCTTTGTGTATACGTACAACTTCTTCCTAATCCAATCATCTATCAGTGGACATTTGGGTTGATTCCATGTCTTGGCTACTGTGAATAGTGCTGCAATGAACATGCAGGTGCATGTGTTTTTTAAAGGAAAGTTTTGTCCACATATATGTCCAAGAGTGGGATTCCTGGGTCATATGGTATTTCTATGTATAATTTTCTAAGGTATCTCCATGCTGTTCTCCATAGTGGTTGTACCAGCTTATATTCCCACCAACAGTGCAGTAGAGTTCCCTTTTCTCCACAACCCTTCCAGGACTTGTTATTTGTGGACTTATTAATGATGGCCAATCTGAGCAGTATGAAGTGGTATCTCATGGCAGTTTTTAATTTCATATCTCTAATGATCAGGGATGTTGAGCATTGTTTCAAGTGCTTGTTGGCCATCTGTATCTCTTCCTTGGAGAAATATCTATTCAGGTTTTTTGCCCATTTTTCAATTGGGTTGTTGGCATTTTTGCTGTTGAGTTGTATAATTTGCTTGTCTATTTTAGGGATTAAGCCCTTGTCAGTTGCATCATTTGAAACTATTTTCACCATTCTGTACATTGTCTCTTTGCTTTCTTTTTAGTTTCCTTGGCTGTGCAAAAGCTTGTCAGTTTGATTAGGTCCCATTTTTGCTTTTATTTCCATTGCTTTGGGAGACCAACCTGAGAAAATATTCACAAGGTTGATGTCAGAGAATGTTTTGTGTATGTTCTCTTCCAGGAGTTTGATGGTGTCTTGTCTTATATATAAGTCTTTCAGCCATTTTGAATTTATGTTTGTGCATGGTATAAGGGCATGATCTGGTTTCACTGATTTGCATGCAGCTGTCCAGTTTTCCCAGCAAAACTTGCTGAATAGACATTTCTCCAAGGAAGATATACAGATGGCCAACGAGCACATGAAACAATGCTCAACATCCCTGATTATTAGAGAAATGCAAATCAAAACTACCATGAGATACCACCTCACACCAGTCAGAATGGCCATCATTAATAAGGCCACAAATAACATATGCTGGAGGGAGTGTGGAGAAAAGGGAACCCTCCCGCACTGTTGGTAGGAATGTAAGCTGTTACAACCACTATGGAGAACAGCATGGAGGTACCTTAGAAACCTGTACATAGAACTACCATTTGACCCAGCAATCCCACTCTTGCGCATATATCTGGAAAAACTTTCCTTAAAAAAGACACATGAACCTGCATGTTCATTGCAGCACTATTCACAGTAGCCAAGACATGGAATCAACCCAAATGTTGACTGATAGATGATTGGATCAGGAAGATGTGATATACATACACAATGGAATACTACTCGGCCATAAAAAATAACACTATTTGCAGTAACATGGATGGATCTAGAGACTCTCATACTGAGTGAAATAAGTCACAAAGAGAAAGACAAATACCATATGATATCACATATCTGGAATCTAACATATGGCACAAAGGAAACTTTCCACAGAAAACAAAATCATGGACTTGGAGAATAGACTTGTGGTTACCAAGGGGGAAAGGGAGATTGGGAGGGACTGGCAGCTTGGGGTAAATAGATGCAGAATGTTGCCTTTGTGATGGATTAGCAATGCGATCCTGCTGTGTAGCACTGGGAACTCTGTCTAGTCAATTATGATGGAACATATAATGTGAGGAAAAAGAATGTATCCGTATATGTGTAAGTGGGTCACCATGCTGTGCAGTAGAAAAATACATATATAATGAAATTTTTAAAATGGAGAAAATATGTTAAAAATTATTGTCTGTGTAAATATTGCACAAAATTTTCAAGATTACAATAAGGAATGAAAGAGTGGTTCAATAAGACCACCTGAGTTCTGGGGCAACATGAGTTTTCAAATGATTGAAGGTGAGGAAAAGTCTAGAAAAAAAGTATTGAGGAGCAAGGAAGTCAATTATTATTGACCTTTAAGTATGAGGATTATGAGATTTCCAGGGATAATAAGATATTCTCGAGGTGTACTAAAAATTTGATTAAGAAATAATTTGATGGAAGAAACTTGTGAGAAGACATTGGGTTATGGAGAGGAATTTCCACGTTATGGATTATGGGATTTGAAGAACATTGGGAATAAAAATGGATAAAGAGAAATACGGAGGCTTAATATGCATACGATAAAAGCTCTACCTCCTTCCTCATTGAATTTAGCCATAAATTTTTTCTAGAGGGAAGTAAAAAGAAAACCTTATCAGTTTTTGCAGTGATGTGAGATGATGAATGTTTGGCAGGATGTGAGGCTGTTGAATGAAAAGATTTCAGGAAGTGTTTACCTATTGACAAAAACAGATATATATTACAACTTGGCACGATCTTAAAAGTTGAACAACTATTTTAAAAAATTCATTTTCTTTAAGATTAAAAGCAAATAAATGAATGGACTCATAATTATAGCATGTAATAATGATAATGCATTAGAAAATGGTATATGACAGCAGCCTTTATTTGAATTTATGTTAACTGTTTATATCAAAGTGTAGTGAATAGATTAGATTACAAATTACATTTAAGTTACTGAATAAATAACAATCATTTTTAATATTTTAATATAAATCTTTTAATAATCTTTTTTCATTCTAGAAGTTTACTATTTTCTCTTTTCTTTATTTCTATGACACTAATGTATGTAATATTACTAAGGGTACAGTCATAACTAACAAAAGTATACTACTTGTAAGATGAGTGCAATGTTATCATGCATTATAAGATATCTTTCAGTTGAATAGTGTATGTTTGCAGTACATTTTTAAAATACAGATCTACTTTTCAGAGCAAGTAAAAACTTTTACAAGAAATCAGCAAACCTTACCATTTAGATATTTGGAATGTTATCATAAATAGCAGAAAAAACAATGAGAAATAGTGCTCTTCATTTGATCTTATAGTTTTATATTATTAATTTTTCAAAACCTTGCTTTTTTATTCTAATTTTACCCTCAATCAGCATGTTTACATTGATTGCATCTTGGATTACAAAATCTCTTTGCTTTCAACTTGTATCAAATATAAAGTGCTTTTTTATATTCAATAAGCTACATTAAAATACAGGCAAATAGAGGTGGCCTGAATTAAACAGTAAGGGCTTTAATCAACCATAGAGATAATTTAATATATAAACATATAGAAAATTATAAAATTAAAATGAAGATTTTAAATATTATTTCTGAATCATGCACTCATGACTTTCTTCATGTTTATCCATTTTTCACATGTGCTTTATATTCCTGAAGAAGTCTATAAATTTTGTAACATAATTATTTCCTTTTAATCATTTCTTTATTGATTAAGAAGAATTAAGAAATAAACCATTCATTGCTCTTTGCAATGTGACTATTCTAAGTGATAAAAATCCAACCTGAACTAACCTAAACAAAAATAGAAGATGTATTTATATGACTAAGATCTGAGAATGAAAGAATTGATGCTGGTCTCAATTGATGATGAAACTGGAGACAAAAGTCTTTCAGTTCTCTCTTCTCTGCTTTTCTCTGTCCTATTATAGACAGTCTGTTCCCTTCTTGCAGAGGATATGGCCTCTGGTTAAGTTGACTCCTTCTTTCAGCATCCTATAGAAGATAGCCTCTCCCCTCATTTCCTGATATAAGAATCCCAGGAAGGAATCTTCTTGTCCTGGCCAAATGGTAAAAATTAACAGAGGTTAGAAAGAGTAGGTATTATGACAACCTATTCTTAGACCAATCACTTTGCCTAAGGGGTAAGGTTATATTAACTAAATTAACTCAAATTCAGACCACAATGTAGAGGAGACAGTGGGGAAAAGGTGGGGAGGTGAATGAACATCCAAAAGAATAAGAATAATGGAGAAACCTAGCCTTGTCTTTAGGTGAAATAAATTGTAGTAAAACAAAATGAACCCCAAGATATATGCTGCATCTCTCTGATAAAACTGGATTGTTGACAATAGTAGCATAAAAGGTATGGGAAATTTAACTTATGAGTATTCTTAGGAGGTAATTATTTATGGTAAATAGGTTTTAAAATATGTTTTCCAGGGTCTTTTGTATATGTGATTTGTTCCTATACTCCGTCCTTTCTCTTTTTCTCATCTGTATAAATAGGAATACTTAGAACTGAGGAGAAGTAATGAGAGTAAGCTGATTCTCCAAATGGACGGGAAGCCTTAAAAAAGATATCCTACTCCAGAAGAAAAAGAGGAGGCCACATCAAGAGGTAGAAGGGGCGATTTCATGATATAAACAACCCCATGCCTTCTGGGTGGGAAGTCCCACAGACTGGAAACTAACTGGTTCACAGAGACTCACCTACAGGACTGAGAGTTCTGAGCCCCACATCAAACCATCACGTGTGGGGATCTGGCACTGGGAGAAAGAGCCCCCGGAGTATCTGGCATTGAAGGCCAGTGGGGCTTGTGTGCAGGAACTCCATGGGACTGGGGGAAACAGAGACCCCATTCTTAAAAGGTGCACACAGACTTTCACATGCACTGAATCTCAGGGCAAAGCAAAGTCTCCATAGGAATCTGGGTCAAACCTGACTGCAGTTCTTGGAAGACATCCTGGGCAAACAGGGGTGAATGTGGCTCATTGTGAGGGAAGGATATTGAAAGCAAAGTTCTTGGGAATATTCAGCAGTGTGCCTTTCTCTGGAGGGGGCCATTTTGGGAAAATCTGACCCCATCCATCAGTCAGTACTGAGAAGCCCCAGGGGAAACATCAATCCAGGTGGGATCACAGCCCCACCCCTCAGTAAACAGGTTACCTAAAGACCCCTCAGGCCACAGCTGCCTTTAATCCCATTCAGAGAGTAAGCCCCACCCACCAGAGGGATTAGAATCGGCTCCACCTACCAGTAGGCAGGCATCAGTCCCTCCCATCAGGAAGCCTACAGCATGCGCCCCATACCGAATTCATCCACAAGGAGGGCAGACACCAGAAGTAAGAGAGGCTACCACTCTAGAACCTATAAAAAGGTCACCACACCAAAAACCTATAAAAATAAAAAGACAGAAAACTGTATCTCAGATGAGGGAGAAAAGAAAAACCCCAGAAAAACATCTAACTGAGGAGGAGATTCTTAGCCTCCAGGAAAAAGACTGTAGAATGTTCATGCTGAAGATGATGCAAGACATTGGAAATAAACTGGAGACAAAGATGGATAACTTACAAGAAATACTGACCAAAGAGATACAAGATATAAAACTTAAGCAAGAAGAGATGCAGAATACAATAACTGAAATAAAAAATTCGCTAGAAGCAACCAACAGCAGAATACAGGAGGCAGGAGAATGAATGAGCCAGATGGATGACAGATTAGTGGAAATTATGGATCCAGAACAGAAAAGAGAAAAAAGATTGAAAACAAATGAAGACATTCTCAGAGAAGTCTGGGACAATGTTAAATGCACCAACATCCGTATTATAGGGGTGCCAGAAGGAGAAGAGAGAGAGATGGAGACAGAAAAAATATTCCAAGAGATAATAGCCAAAAATGTCCCTAACATGGGAAAGGAACCACTCACTCAAATCCAGGAAGCACAATGAGTAACATACAAAATAAACCCAAGGAGGAACAACCTGAGAAACATAATTAAACTGAAGAAATTGAAGATAAACAGAAAATTTTGAAAGCAGCTAGGGAAAAGAAACAAGTAACACGCAAGGGAACCCCAATAAGGTTATCAGCAGATTTTTCAGCAGAAACAGTGCAGGCCAGAAGGGGGTGGCATGATATACTTAATGTGATGAAAGGAAAAAACCTCCAACCAAGATTACTCTACCCAGCAAGGCTCTCATTCAGATTTGAAGGAGAAATCAAAATCTTCAGATAAGCAAAAGCTGAGATAATTCAGCAACACTAAACCAGCCTCACAACAAATACTAAAGGAACTTCTATAGGCAGAAAAGAGCAAGAGGAGAAGGAAAGAAAAAAGAACAGAAAAACAAATCCAAAGCAATTAATAAAATGGCAATAAGAACATACATATCAATAATTACCTTAAATGTGAATGGACTAAATGCCCCAACCAAAAGACACAGACTGGCTGAATGGATACAAAAACAAGACCCATATATATGCTATCTTCAAGAGACCCACTTCACTTCTAGGGACACATACAAATTGAAACTGAGAGGATGGAAGAAAATATTTCATGCAAACAGGGATCAAAAGAAAGCTGGAGTAGCAATACTCATATCAGGCAAAAGAGGCTTTAAAATGAAGAATATCTTAAGGGACAAAGAAGGATATTACATAATGATCAAAGGATCAATCCAAGAAGATGATATAAAAATTTTAAATATCTACGCACCCAACACAGGTTCACCACAATATATAAGGCCACTGCTAACAACCTTAAAATGAGAAATCAAGAATAACACAATAATAGTGGGGGACTCTAACACCCCACTTTCAGCAGTGGACAGATCAACCAGACAGAAAATCAATAAGGAAACACTGGCCCCGAATGATACATTAAACCAGATGGACTTTATAGATATTTATAGGACATTCCATCCAAAAGCAACAGAATACACATCCTTCTCAAATGCACATGGAACATTCTCTGAGATGGATCACATCCTGGGCTACAAGTCCAACCTCGGTAACTAAGAAAATTGAAATCATATCAAGCATCTTTTCTGACCACAACGCTATATGACTGGAAATCCACAACAAGAAGAAAAATGCAAAAAACACAAACACGTGGAGACTAAACAACATGCTACTAAACAACCAATGGATCACTGAAGAAATCAAGAGGAAATTAAAAAATACCTAGCAGCAAATGGCAATGAAGATAACGACTCTCCAAAACCTGTGGGATACAGCAAAAGCCGTTCTAAGAGGAAAGTTTATAGCAATACAAGCCCACCTCAGGAAACAAGAAAAACATCAAATAAATAAGCAAACTTTACATCTAAAGCAGCTCGAGAGAGAAGAACAGACAAGACCTAAAGGTAGTAGAAGGAAAGAAACCATAAAGATCAGAGCAGAAATCAATGAAATAGAAACAAAGAAAACCATAGGAAAGATCAATGAAATGAAAAGCTGGTTCTTTGAAAGATCAACAAAATTGATAAACCTTTAGCCAGACTTATCAAGCAAAAAAGAGAGAGGACTCAAATCAATAAAATTAGAAATGAAAAAGGAGAAGTAACAACGGACACCACAGAAATACAAAGGATCATAAGAGACTACTATCTGCAACTATATGCCAATAAAACAGAAAACCTAGAAGAAATGGCCAAATTCTTAGAAAAGTACAGTTTCCCAAGACTAAACCAAAATGAAAGACAAAAGATGAATGGACCCATCACAAGAACTGAAATTGAAACTGTGATTAAAAAACTTCCAACAAACAAAACTCCAGGGCCAGATGGTTTCACAGCCAAATTCCATCAAACATTTAGAGAAGAGCTAACACCTCTCCTTCTGAAACTATTCCAAAAATTGCAGAGGAAGGGATACTCCCAAACTCATTCTATGAGGCCACCATCACCCTGATACCAAAACCAGACAATGACTCCACAAAAAAAGAAAACTACAGGCCAATAACACTGATGAACATCGATGCAACAGTCCTCAACAAAATCGTAGCAAACCGCATCCAACAATACATTAAAAGGATTATACATCATGATCAAGTGGGATTTATCCCAGGGATACAAGGGTTCTTCAATATCCACAAATCCATCAGTGTGATACACCTCATTAACAAACTGAAGAATAAAAACCATATGATCCTCTCAATAGATGTGGAAAAAGGCTTTGACAAAATCCAACACCCATTCCTGATAAAAGCCCTTCAGAAAGTGGGCAGAATGGGAATCTACCTCAACATGATAAAGGCCATATACGACAAACCCACAGCGAACATCATTCTCAATGGTGAAAAGCTGAAAGAATTCCCTCTGAGATCAGGATCAAGACAAGGATGCCCCCTCTCACCACTACTCTTCAACATATTTTTGGAAGCCCTAGCCATGGCCATCAGAGAATTAAAAGAAATAAAAGGAATCCAAATTGGAAAGGAAGAAGTAAAACTATCACTATTTGCAGATGACATGATGCTATGCCTAGAGAACCCTAAAGACTACCAGAAAACTGTTAAGAGATCATCCACGAATTTGGCAAAGTCACAGGATACAAAATTAATACACAGAAATCAATGGCATTTCTATACACTAATGATGAAAGAGCTGAGAAAAAAATTAGGGAAGCAATCCCATTTACCATCACATCCAAAAGAATAAAATACCTAGGAGTAAACCTACCTAAAGAGACAAAAGACCTGTACTCTGAAAACTATAAGCCACTGATGAAAGAAATCAAAGATGACACAATAGATGGAAAGATAATGCCACACTTGTGGATTGGAAGAGTTAATATTATCAAAATGACTATACTACCTAAAGCAATCTACAGATTCAATGCAATCCCTATCAAATTAACAAGGTCATTTTTCACCGAACTTGAACAAAATATTTTAAAGTTTTTTTGGAGCACAAAAGACCCGGAACAGCCAAAGACATCCTGAAAACAAAAAATGGAGCCAGAGGAATCTGGCTCCTGGACTTCAGACTATACTACAAAGCAACAATCATCAAAACTGCATGGTACCGGCACAAAGACAGAAATATAGAATTCAACCCACACACCTACAGCCAACTCATCTATGACAAAGGAGGCAAGAATATACAATGCAGAAAGGACAGCTTGTTCAAGAAGTGGTGCTGGGAAAACTGGACAGCTGCACGGAAAAGAATTAAATTAGAACACTCGCTAACACCATACACAAAAATAAATGGATTAAAAACGTCCATATAAGACCAGATACTATCAAAGTCTTAGAGGAAAACATAGGCCAAACACTCTTGGATGTAAATGACAACAACATCTCCTCAGATCCACCTCTTAGAATATTGACAATAAAAAGAAAAATAAACAAATGGGACCTAATCGAACTTAAAAGTTTCTGCACAGCCAAGAAAATCCTAAACAAAACAAAAAGACAACCCACAGAGTGGGAGAACATCTTTGCAAATGAATCAACTGACAAGGGATTAGTCTCCAAAATTTATAAACACCTTCTGCAGCTCCATACCAAAAAAAGCAAACAACCCCCTCAAGAAATGGGCAGAAGAACTAAACAGACAGTTCTCCAAAGAAGACATACAGAGGGCCAAAAAATACTTGAAAATATGTTCAACATCAAACATGATTAGAGAAATGAAAATCAAAACCACAATGAGGTACCACTTTACACCAGCCAGAATGGCCATCATCCAAAAGTCTACAGACAATCAGTGCTGGAGAGAGTGTGGAGGAAAAGGAACCCTATTACATTCTTGGTCGGATTGTAAATTGGTAAAGCCACTGTGGAAAGTGGTATGGAGATGGCTCAGAAAACAAAAATAGAACTCCCATTTGATCCAGCAATCCCACTCCTCAGCATCTATCCAGAGAAAACCATGACTCACAAAGACACATGTACTCCAATGTTCATTGCAGCACTCTTTGCAATAGCCAAGACATGGAAACAACCTAAGTGTCCATTGACAGAGGAGTGGATCCAGAAGATGTGGTACATACACACAATGGAATATGGCTCAGCCATTAAAAGGAACGAAATACCGGCATTTTTAGCCACATGGATGGACCTAGAAACTATCATGCTAAGTGAAGTCAGCCATAAAATGAGACACCAACATCAAATGTTTTCAGTGACATGTGGAATCTGAAAAAAGGACAGACTGTACTTCTGTGCATAACAGATTCTGACTCTCAGACATTGAAAAACTTATGGTCTCTGGAGTAGACAGTTTGGGGCTTGGGGGATGTGCTTGGGTTGTGGGATGGAAATCCTGTGAAATTGAATTGTGATGATCATTATACAAGTATAGATGTGATAAATTCATTTGAGTAATTTAAAAAATAAATAAATAAATAAATAAAAATCCTCTCATGCTTGAATAACACTGTTTTATGGCATACATTTTGCAAAATAAGAGAAATGCATACTGAATCTAAACAGCTATTTTATTTTTCTCATTCCATCTTACTGATATACACATTATTCTCACTGTTACTGCTATAAAAATAGTACCTAAAGAATCAAATCCAATGTCTGCTTCATGAATACCATCTATGGCATAATAGCAGGAGTACAGATCTCCTTCAAATTCTCAATTATTTTTCCCCAAAGTGGTGTTTTCACATGTTTAAGAATTTTTTTCAGTTGAATTCACCAGGGCAATTACTTCCTCATTTTTCTCTGTTCATAACAGAGTGACGTTGTAAAGTGTTGTTTTCATTATTACCTTTCATGATAATGCTGATGTTCAAGCAAATATTTCTTGTCAGATATTTCCTAAAGTGCTAAATCACCATATATATGAGCGGTACTTAGGTTTCCTTGATACTTGAAGAGAGAACTTCTTCTCCAGGGCTGTTCACACTTTGTCATATTTTCTCTCTAGGCTCAGCATATACCACATATCTCTTGAGAATTTGGACGATGTTTTGCCTACATCACTGTAACTATGTAGGAATTTAAATTCATTATTGAAGCTGGATGGTGGATGTAAACCATGCCATTATTTTAATTCTGTCTTCTCTTACAGCTACACCCTATATTGGAAAGAAATCTCAGTAATAATGTAAATCTTTTACACTAATTATTCCTGTACTCAAAGAGAACCTGGGGATAATAGGAGATGACAACTTTATAAGCAAAATATGTGCCCCAAACACCCTGTAACAGGAAAATAATTCTCATTTAATTGTACCACAGGATGCCTAAGTATAATTTGTTGATCCCCTACATTTGTATATGATTGATTATTTAATTGGTAATACAATTTTACTGAAGGTTTTAAGTAAAAATATTTTCACATTACAGTAACAAAAATCCCTAA
This sequence comes from Phacochoerus africanus, assembly GCF_016906955.1. Lineage (NCBI taxonomy): Eukaryota > Metazoa > Chordata > Mammalia > Artiodactyla > Suidae > Phacochoerus > Phacochoerus africanus. Next base: position 36,291,908 of record NC_062556.1, on the reverse strand, counting down.
ATATATAATACTTGATACCCATATTTCTAAAGGTCTTTTTAACCCCTTGCCTCTCAGAACTTATCACATGGGCTAAATGTTTGGATCTCTGATAATCCTTCTATGTGCCTCTATTTTTTAAATCAACCACTCTCAGATTGTTTTGGGGAAACCGTAACATTGTGTTCTTTCTTCTTTCTCTTTCTTCCTTTCTTTCTTTCTTGTCTTTTAGGGCCACACCCTCAGCATATGCAAGTTCCCAGGCCAGGGGTTGAATTGGAGCTGTAGCTTCCAGCTCCCCTACACCACAGCTACAGCAATGGGGGCTCTGACCTGCATCTGTGACTTACACCACAGCTCACAGCAATGCCAGATCCCATGAGCTAGACCAAGGATTTAACCCACATCCTAATGGATACTAGTTGGGTTTGTTACCACTGAGCCACAAAGGTAACCTCCTCATTCCATTATTTAAGGCAATTTTATTCTTCATTCTGTACTAGTCTTATGGTCTACTTTTGCAAACCAAATTACTCATTACTGTGTTAAGTAAACAAAACCTTCCCTTCTGATTCATTTCCAACTCAGAATTTTAATATGCTTTGATGATTTTTTTGTGTTGCTGTTGCATCCTTAGCAATATTTGTAAGTGGAAGTGAAAGATATAGAAATTTAGCTGCTATTGATAATGTTACACTGATACTATTTGACCCTTCATCCTAAAAGTCTATGTCATCTAAAATCATTTTTAAATGTTTAATTAAGAATGTTTGTTTCCTGCATTACATTTATAATAATTGTAAAATAATTGTTTCCAAAAATTGCATATTGTGTTGAGTTGCTTTTACTACTCCAATCACCATTTACAATTAATACTTATTTATAAGAAAACTCATATAAAATCACTTATTTGGCAAAATTAAAAACTGCTTTGAATATTTCCCATCATGGTGCAGCAGAAACAAATCTGACCAGGAACCATGAGGTTGTGGGTTCAATCCCTGGCCTTGTTTAGTGGAATAAGGTTCTGGTGTGGCCGTGAGCTGTGGTGTAGGTCACAGATGTGGCTTAGATCTGGCATTGCTGTGGCTCAGATCTGGCATTGCTGGCATTGGTCTAATAGCTCCAATTAGACCCCTAGCCTGGGAACCTCCATATGCCACGGGTGTGGCTCTAAAAAGACAAAAGACAAAAAATAAAAAATAAAAAACTGCTTTGAATTTTGTAATGTGAATTAAATAAGGTTATATTTTGCTAATTTAATAAGAATTTTGTGAGAAACATAAATTTATATTTAAATTCAAATATTCGGTTTAAAAGTTATTTGTATAAAAGAGAAAATAGTATGAAATGAATATGCTACAGCATGAAGATCGAGGGTAGTGTGAATCAAAACATGTTGGTAATTTTCAAATGAGATAACTGGTCTTTGACTTGATAAATTTTCAATGTTGATTTCATTATAAATCTATGAAGTAATATTCCATGAAAATAAAAAAGCTTTACTGTATTGTATCTTATATAGTGAATATACCCCAAAGTTCCTTTGTTTATAAACTAGAACATATTTGAAGTAAACCTAAATTGCAGGAATATTCTGTTTTGATTTTAATGAAAAAAGTCACTGAAGTTCTTTTATTAGGAAAATAATAATCTGGAGTATGTCGCTATATAATATGTGAAAAGTATTAATGAGCTATATTCTCCTTATGGTTGTATGTTACAAAATGAAAATGACAAATTAGTGCTATAGCAGAAATAGAATAATATAGTATATGGTTCCCTGGTGTTCTGCATTTATCAACTTCAATGATCAGGTGTAAGTGAGTTCATATGGGGAAGTATAAGATTTACAAATTTAAATATCATTTCAATTTATGAAAATAACTTGTTTGGGAATTTTAGGTTTCACTTTGCTATATGAGAGAATTAGAATAAAACATTATTGAAATAAAACAGCAAAGGTAATACGTATTCTAATATTTGCAATTCTTTTCAAATAAAAAAGGAAATAAAGGACTTACTATTCTAAAATTTAGTTCATTGGTAAGACTTATACTATTCTATATTTTATATTTTAAAATAGTTCTTATCTTTGCTTATTTCTTCAGGTCTTGAGCACTAAAAAAATATTCAAATTGAGCTGTTGTCATGTTTTCAAATGCCTTTGATTTGACCATTTTTTAATTCTAAAATAATAATGCTGATAATTATGGCTAATACTAATGCAATATTTACCATAAGCAAGGTAAGAATGCTATATGTATTAATTTATGAAATCTTCAGAGCAACTTAAGAGATAGAACTACTTAGCCCCATTTAATTTAAATCGAAACTGAAGCACCAAGAATTACCGTAATTTCCTCAAGTTTACACAGCTAGTGGTAGAATCAAGCTTGAACCCAGGTAGCTTAGTATTCAGAATCTGAGTAATTAACTACACTATATATTACTTCCTATTAAATTATGTTTTAATGCACAATTTTGGACCTGATGTTATGTATAATTACCTCAAAATAGAAATTTTCAAATACTTGGATATATAAAATATGCCATGTATATTTATAATTTATTTGAAATTAAAAATGAGTAACATATAAACTCTTGAGAAAATATGTTTGATACTTCCATGTTTTATTCAATAAACTAAAATAATTTTCAAAATAGATTCTACATTTTAAAAATGAAATAAAATTAAATCTCTACCCACTCTTCTCTGAAATAAATGTCTTTAATTTGGTCTTTCTGACTTTCGTATTAAAATAATAATAAAGCTTAATGTTGAGAATTAAATACTGTTTTAAAGGGGATATTCCCATTGACAACAGGGTAAGATTTACACCTGCAAAGAAGAATTTTCTATCTGTGATATATCATCACCTAAGTACTAAATACCCATTAGAAAATCTCTATGTCATATTGGTTGTATCTGCCTTTCATATCTGAAAACTGTAACAGTTTGACATTTATAAATATATTTCATAATCCATTAGAAAAAGGAATATAATTATTTACAGGTTTCTTTCTTTTTGATTTATTATATTTAATTAATTTTAAAATGTATGTTTCTCAAAGTAAATCCAAAGACAAAAAGAAAATAAAAACATTAAAAATGTCAATTGATGTAAAATAAAATAGCTTATAATTAAAGAGAAATAATAGTTTAGTAATAAATCAATCACAATAAAATTAAATATATAGCATTTTTAAATTTATGCAATTGGTCTTATCCCACAAAGTTAAAACTCAGTATCCTTATAATATACACATTTACCCTACAAATTCCTCATATCAAAATGCCTTGTTATAAAAGTAGCACAAATACATGAAAAGGAGGGTTCAAATGGATCTTTTTAGCTGAACAGAATATCAGTTTCTTTTCCATCTGATCTTGTAAAAAACTGCAGATTAATGGGTTCTTAATTGATAATGTGAACTTGATTTTCTGTCTCTTCTAATCCCATGTCTAGGTAGAAGTGCCTATGAGGATGAAGTGACTGGAAGGAGAGCAATAAGGAAGAGAAAAAGTATGGTCTATGGTTAACACAAAATAAAACTGTGCCTCTTTATTCTTCTTTCCACTGATGTTGTAAGGTGAAAGTGATTTTAAGCTTAATCCCTCTCTTCTATAAATATCTTAAACATTTACATTAGTGGAGATCATTACAGATTCTTCATTGGATTTAGTTACTGTGCAAAATTTCTCAATGAAATTCATTTTAATTAAAAGTCTTTACTTATATTTTGTTCCCCAAATTTTGCAGCCTTTGAAGTCATGATGTGTTTCACAGTTTTTATACAAAATCAAGTGCTGTTTTTGAGGGAATTATTAAATGCAACTATGTTAATGTATTAATCAAAAGTGAGTTTATTAGACTTCAAGGAAAAGAAAGACTATTATAAAAATAGCTTTGTAAAATTATATTTTATCTCAAAATTATAAAAGGAAATAGAACAAATTTTATAATACAGATTATTAATAATTTAAAATTAAAGGTACCATTGTAAAACATATGTCTTCATGGTGTGTGTGCACACATGTCCACACATGTCTTCAATAATTAGTCCGTTTACCCTGCTTTTTCCCTCTGTTTCCACAATGCCATATCTAGTTCTCAAGGGTAAAGACCAAGGAGTTATTTTAACTCTCCATTTTATACATGGAAAAAAAATAACATCCTGGCACTAATAAAAGGTTACAACACAATGATAATCAATGTGTAAACTTCTTCTATTAGATTTCAAAATGAGTTTTCAAAGTCCAAAATACCTGAAAATAGTATTAAATATCATAGATTTTAACATTGCATTGGTGAAGGGATTGTGCTATCAATGTTCCTTAGGTAGTGGTATTTTGTTTCATTGATTTGTCAAACTTTATCCAAGGAAATCAGTTTGTATATTTCCACAAATCTTAAAATAATTTATTTGATTCTGGAGCAGTCTATATATATATATGTATGTATGTGTATATATATATATATATATATATATATATAAGTCTATATATACATGTGTATATATATATGTCTATATATACATGTGTGTGTATATATATATATATATATATATATATAACTAAGTCTATATATATAACACTAAGAATTTGCACTTTCACTTATAAAAGAGTTTATCTTTAAAAAGCTACTACCAGAGATGCCATTGTGGCACAGTGCAAATGAATTTGACTAGGAAACATGAGGTTGCGGGTTTGATTCCTGGCCTTGTTTAGTGGGTTAAGGATCAGGCATTGTCATGAGCTGTGGTGTAGGTTGCAGACATGGCTCAGATCTGGCATTGCTGTGGCTGTGGCATAGGCTGGCAGCAACAGCTCCTTTTAGATCCCTAGCCTGGGAACCTCCATCTGCTATGGGTGCAGTCCTAAAAAGACAAAAGACAATAAATAAATAAAGAAATAAATAAATAGCTACTATAATATTAAGCACATTGTATATTAGAACAATTGCTATGATGAAGAGAAAAGGAGGGTTTTTCTACTTATTTAAAAAAGTATTTAAATAATTAATAATAAAATTCACACAACAATTTCACTATCAACATTTCCTTTACTATGAATCTCATTTTATTGCAGTCAGCCCATAAGTATACTTTCCAATCTACTAATATAAAACAATTTTGGAATGCTTAAGAGAAGAGGACTATGCCCACTTGTATTACCAGAAAACTTTTCCTTCCTAAGCTATCAATCTATATCTATCTGTATCTGTATCTATATCTATATCATCTCATCTCTCTCTCTCTCTTTCTCTCTCTCTCTATATATATATACACACATAGGTATATATATATATATATATATATATACACACACACACACACACACACACACACGTACGACATATGTACATACGGCTTTTTATGGCTGCACCCATGGCATATGAAGTTCCCAGGCAGGAGTCAAATTGGAGTTACAGCTGCCACCTATGCCACAGCCACATAGGAGCCTAGCCACATCTGTGACCTACACCACAGCTCACAGCAATGCCAGATCCCTGACTCACAGAGCAAGGCCAATGATCAAACCCACATCTTCATGGATACTGGTTGTATTCATTTCCACTGTGCAACATTGGGAACTCCCAATAGGCAATATATATTTTAAATATGATATTCCTATGAAGTCAAAAAAGTTAATCTCTATGCAAATGGCACAATTTGTGACTTAAAATTTTATTTTATATAAATCAATTTTAAAAAATGTTATTTATCAAAAATATTATAAATGCATAAGAATATGCCTTATTTTCTGTTCATTGCTATTTGCCATAATGAATTATGTGGATAGAAGTACTTTAGCCATAATTACTAAAACTTTTAAGATAGGCCTAAAACAGAATTTCAACATGAATCACCTTACATTGCATAAGATTTTTAAAAAAATTACCTTCATAATTCTAAATAAATAATCACAAGAAGCATTCACTTTCGCACATGTGAACATAAAAATGTAAATAGCAAAGCAGCAATGAAATAAAAATGTCCAACTTAATTTGTTTCTTCTGCTCTCTTTTTCCTCAACCACATTACAGAATGTATGTTTGCCATTCATAAGCCAACAATTCAAGAGGCAAGTGTCAGTAGAAAGGAAGGTGCTTTTGCGGGTTCCTGTAGTGGCTCAGTGGTTAACAAATCTGGCTAGGAACCATGAGGTGACAGATTCGATCCCTGGCCTCACTCAGTGGTTTAAGGATCCGGAGTTGCCATGAGCTGTGCTGTAGGTCACAGATGCGGCGCAGATCCCACATTGCTGTGGCTGTGGTGTAGACCAGCAGCTGTAGCTATGATTATACCCCTAGCCTGGGAACCTCCATATGCCATGGGTGTGGACCTAGAAAAAAGGCAAAAAGACCAAAAAAAAAAAAAAAAAAGAAAGGAAGGAGCTTTAATCAGAAATCTGGCAGTCTCAGGAGATGGTGGACTCATGTTCAGGGAGAAAATGTAAATATTCTTCTCATCCATGATAGTTGTTAAGGAGAAAAATAGGGGAGAAGAATCTCAGTGAATCATCCAGGCAAGAGGCAAGAGGTATGGTACTACATTGTGCTCCACTGAGTGCAGACTGGCTATTTCTTAAAATGTTATTGTGCCTGTGTGATCTGCCTAAAGGATAGCTTAAGGCAGCTGTTGGGGGTAGAGAGATAGTCATTTTTTAACTGCTTAATTTTTCATTCTTGCTTTATTTTGTCTAGGAAAATAATCAACAAGTTAGACAAGAAATGATGTGCATTCAAGAGAGCATTTGTCAGAAGTTAGTTTCAATTGCTTAGTGATCTTTTTCCTATAATTAGGTTCTTTAAAGGATGGAGGGGAACAGAAATGGACAAACATGAAAGGGGCAAAAAACTGCTTTAATGCAGAGGCATTGATGTATCCTCTCCTTTGTTTGCTTCCTGATCAGGAATCTTAAATAGCACACGTTCTTCTTGAATACAACTTGAAATCTTTGGTATTTCCAAAGGTTCTTCATGCCCTAATCCTAGCTTGTATACTACTAATAATTTTAAGCAATTCAGTACCTACTGCATGCTAGGGTTTTCAATATGTATGTATTCATTTGATTATGCCCATGCTTCAAACTCAACTGAGTTGTCACATAATAGAAATATCAGTGGAAGATTAATTAGAAAATGTTCTTCACAAATATTGTTTCATTTAATAATTCACAGTGAAGAATGCACTCAGAGAATTGGTACCAAAATTTTATTTAATCCTCAAAGTATCAATGAGGTTGCCACAATTCTATCCTCTGCTTTTTTTTTTTTTTTTTTGCTTTTTTGGGCTGCACCTACATGCATATGGAAGTTCCCATGTTGAATCCACATAGCCACAGCCACAGCCACAGCCACATGGTATCCACATGCTACACCACAGCTCATGGCAACCCAGGATCCTTAACCCACTGAACAGGGCCAGGGATCAAACCTGCATAAGCCACAGTGGGAATTCTATCCTCTATTTATAAATGAGGAAAATGAGCTTAATTGATGTACAGAATTACAACTCAAATAGTGGCTGAATGGGAACTTGAAGTCACTTTATTGTTAGAGCCAACACTGAACCACTATGCGATAGCATCTCTCTAAACTCTCAGAGCCATTTTAGAAGAATTACTTATAATCAAGCTCTTTTTTTATGCATTTACAGGAGGAGGGACTTTCAAATTGGTCCTTCAGATTCTCACTGTATTCTTTTTATGACATATTCATTTTGAGTAGTACTCCACTATAATGTTTTCTATGTCTTTGTAGAAACTTATTGACATAGAACATTTGTTCATTGTCTTTATTCGTTCTGAGAGAGGAGACAGCTGGGTGCTAGGCTGAGCTGTTGGAGCGTGTCTCCTGCTGACACTTAAAGATAAAAGCAAGAGCAGGGAGGAGATGAGCTCTGCTTGAGTAACAATATAAGATGACCACATTTATCATTCTTCAGGTTGAGACATCCTACACATGAAAAAAATATCCCTTAGGGTAAAATAAGTGCTAGTGTCCTGCCAACCTCCCAGAGACCCTCAAGTTGGACTCCATCTTAGCTAAAAGATGTGCATGCACATAAGGAGGTACTTGAGTCAGTCTAAATATGGGCAGAAGCAAGACAAGCAATATGATTGGCCAGAGGGAACACAGAAGACTGCTCCCATAAAAGTGATTTAAGCTACCCCAAAAGCATAGGACCTCTTCCCAGCCCACTCATCTGCCTTTGAGTATGTATATTGCTCCTAATAAACACTCTACCTGTTTCACTATTATCTGTCTGTTTATCAAATTCTTTCTTTAAAAAGATGAAGATTGAGGTCCTACATCAAGCCTGCTGAGACTTGCAATCTAGTGGTTAATATTCAGTGCTCTCACTATTGCAGGCCAGGTTTGGTTTCTGGTCAGGGAACTAAGATCTCCCTTCAAGCTGCCGCACCCCATGGCTCCTTGAGATAAATTCTAAGCGTAATATCTCATGTGTTTATTTTAAAAGTTGTAGGCATATACTACATAGTTTGATCCTTTCCAATCCAAGGCTAGAACTCACACTTTTTCAACAGGCTACCTTACCTTTACCTTAGGAAAACAATGTAAATGTGGTCATTTGTGGCATATCTGTGGGTGTAATCTCATTTTCCTTAGTGTTTAACTAGTCATATTTCCATGTTATGCTCATACTATTGCAAAATGACTTAAAAGTTGCCATTATTTATTTAAGTCTGAGTAGTGTCCTATAAACCTGAACACATTTCAATCAATTTCTAGCTGGCATTTCTGTTATAGTGCTCTCTTTAGTCCCAGTTTACTAACACTTAAAGGAATGGCTTATCATCACTACATAGTTTAGTGGCTAGTATGAAGTGAATGTGGAGAAAATTTTCTGAAAACACTATTAAATATTATTTTTTAATGAAGAAAAAAGGAAAATTCTCTCTATATGGCCTTCTATTTTCCATGTGATAGCTTTACATTTTATTATTGCTATCCAGAATATATCAAATAAATAATTAGGTTGTCTACCTCTGGAGTAGAACTCCAAGATAATTTGAAATTTATTTAAATCCACTTATATATCTTATTCTATAATTGATTAAGTTTTTTCTATATAAATATTGTTTCTGTAGTTCCCGTCATGGCGCAGTGGTTAACAAATCCGACTAGGAACCATGAGGTTGCAGGTTCGGTCCCTGCCCTTGCTCAGTGGGTTAAGGATCCTGCATTGCTGTGAGCTGTGGTGTAGGTTGCAGACGTGGCTCGGATGCTGCGTTGCTGGGGCTCTTGCGTAGGCCGGTGGCTACAGCTCCGATTCGACCCCTAGCCTGGGAACCTCCATATGCCATGGGAGCAGCCCAAAGAAATAGCAAAAAGACAAAAAAAAAACATTGTTTCTTTAATTTTCTATTTATCTATTGCTTTCAAAATTGTTTTGGTATTGTACTTGACTCATATATATTTTAGTCTTCCCTAGTCTAGAAGTCTCTATCTACCTCTCTCTTATTTACAATTTTAATACATTGATTATTTTGGGATAAATGTCCTAAAACATCACTTGCTTTATGCTTCTGTTCTGTTTCCTCATGATTAAATTTACGTCAGACTATTCTAACCAACAATTTGAGAGTATAGTGAATCATTTCAAGAGACACACATTGTCTCAATTGGATTGTTGGCAGTACCATGCTTGGACATTGTAAATTGATGACTTCTAGATATCTCCTTAGTAAAGGAAATATTTTCTTGTATAATTAATAAGCAAACTATGAGATTACAATTTGTTATTATCTGATTCAATCATAAAAATTTCAACCTACAGTTTTAGCATTAGTTTTGGATCTTTGCCTAAGTAATTATATGGGAGTTACAAGATGGCAATTTTCTAATTTTACATTTTTTACACATATAAGCTTTACAGCTGACATTTTTCTAAAAGATATTTTTTTATCCTTAGACTTTTCTCTATCTCACTTTTTAAACTATCACCGAGGACTAACAGACTTTTATTTATTTGTTTTAAAATCCATTATCCTCATTATCTCATTACACTTTGTGATACTCAAATTATTGTGGGATCTGGCATATAGGAACCCATTTATTCCATTTTATATATATCTTCAACAAAATTCAATTTCCTTTAAAGAAATTCTTAAATATGAAGAGTCAAGAGAAAAGTAAGGGAAAATGCTAACAAAGGGTGACAAATAATTATTGATGTTTCTGAATTTCCATTCTGTCAAAGTTTCCAAAACATCCCTGTGGACTTGAAATTGGCACAAGATTAAGGTGGAGACTTAGAGTGAGGATGGATACTGCAGAATTTTGTAAATCAGTGCAAGACATTTGAACATTATTGCTGGTGCTTATGGAAGATTTTATAAGAGCAGGGTTGTGATAGCATTTATTTCTTTGAAAAAGACTCAGTTTTTCCAGGAAGAGGCAGAACTGATGGGAGGTGCCAGCAGCCATGTATATGGAGATAAATATCTTCAAGGTATATTTTTAAGTGGAACTGAAAGACTAGCTGATGGGTTGAGTATGGGGTAATGAGGAAAAGAGGGAATCAGGAATGATATCTAGTTTTTTTATGAGCAATGAAATTTGCTGAGATCAAACAGGCTAAAAAGGAAACAGATTGTGGGGAAATGGGAACGAGGAAATAAAGAATCTAATGCATGCATTTTAAATTACCATATGCTTATAGAATAACCACTGTAGAGCTGTAAGATTCTGACTTCCACTGTAGAAATGTAAAATTTGAGGTTTATCAGAATAAGAAATACATTTAAGCCATGTGACTAATTGAGATAAACTAGAGTGAGGCATACATTGAGAGAAATGTCCAAGGATACTATATCATTTAGAATCATAATTTAAAAAACATGGAATCTAATTTTAAAATGATACAAAATCATTTATTTAAAAAACAGATATAGACTCACAGATTTTGAAACTAAACTTATAATTACCAAAGGGGAAGCATGGGAGGGAGGAATAAATTTGCAGGTTGGTATTAGGATATACATACGACTATGTATAAAACAGAAAACTGAAAAGGACATAATATATAGTGCAGGGAAACCTACCTAATAATCTGTATAACCAATATCAGAAAATAATCTGATGAAGAATGGATATATGTATATGCATAACTGATTTGCTTTGCTGTACACTTGAAATTAACAGTATTTTAAGTCAATTTTTTTACAGAAAGGTAGCAAAAAAGAAGGAATATCCAGGAAAACTAGAGATGAACATAAAATCTCAGGTTCCTTAAAATAATTTGCTAGATATTAAACAGATTTTTTAATTTTATATTTTTAAAACTTCAGATGTGATATTTTAAGATTAAAACTGTTTCCCATTTCACCTTAATAATTTAAGCATCATCTAAAAGTTGGCTTTTGAAGACATATTTATTTTATATTAAAATGTAAACTATTCTTATTTATCAACATTTTTGTTTTTGACACCTTAAAACTGTATGTAATTTTGAGGTACAAAACTCTATTACATCCCCTGTGACTAATGTTAAAAATTTCCCACTCTTTTTAGCTCTTATGAGCTAAATGACTTTCATGGAGAGTAGAAGAAATCTGAAAAGAGCAATTCTAAAGGGGATTAGAATCTTCCAAGAATGGTAAGCTTTTGTTTTAACCACACTATTGCAAATATCCTAAGAGATGTTTTAAAGCTTAAAATGAGAATTGCTCTTGGGCTGAAAGCTTATATGCCAAGTGAAATTTCACTAAAGTAGAAGTTTATAAGTGCTGACAAGTCCTTAACTATAGTGATGCTAAAAACACTACTATTATAAGAACACTGTAAAAGCTATTAGAGCTCTCAAATTCCCCCTTCAGTATTCACTTACTAAGAAAAAGCACAGCTATGTAACGTAATAATGGAAGAGGGGCTATTTTTCAAAGGGAAAGACTACTGAAAATTTTAAAGTCACTTTAGGATATTACAGAAACACATTATACAGTAGGAGAGAGTCTTCTGTACCCATGAGGGTAGGGGCAGGGTAAAAGAGAAAAACTATGATGACATAGCTTTCTAGAACTCTGTTGGATTTCATAAAGATTTTATTGTATTATTAAAATGGACTGCTGGCAACTTAATGCCCCTCCATATTGGGATATAGTACAAACTTAAGGGCTCTTTTGATTTTCTATTATGAGGCTAATGTAGTCATTGCAAGCACAAGCATATATAAGAAATGCTAATAAAAGTAAATTAGTGATTGTCACAGTGCTTTCCTCATTTGAAAAGAGTCCTTTCAAGTCTTGACTCATGGTGAGTCTAAAAACAAGTGTGTTATCCTCAAGTTATGAAAGATGTCCCCCCACCCTACCATTTTTTCAGGAATTCTATGTTAGACCCCAACAATTTTTTTTATGAATTAGGTTGAATGTATTGTCTATCTCTAAAACCAGCAGACACTTGTCTCATCTATTAGTTCTGTAATTCAGGGAAAAAAATATTTTTTTGCTTATTATGTGCCTTTGGCTCATTGTACCTTTATTCTCATCAGAAAACTGATACACCTATTGAAAATATTCCAACATATACATTATGTTTTCTCTTACAACAAACATGTAACACAAACAAGTAAACAGCAAAAAAAACAAAATTTCCTTGTCTCAAGTTTATGAATTTACTCCCTGTGAATTGTAGTTAGATAATTTGAACCCTTGAATCCTTTGCATGAATCTTCAGACTTCCTCAGGTGACATATGAAACACAGGTTTTATTTTAGCAAAACTGTGATGGAAACAATTTCTGGGCCTAAGATTCCCCCAAAGTGATGAGACTTTCAGACAGGATAATAAGTCAGTAGGGGAAAGACTTTTGAGGACGGTAAAGATTTCTGCAGCTCTTCCATTTGCCATAGAGGAAGTTCTGTATATTTTAGCATCACACTTTCCATCAGCTCTTCCATTTATATCTATCCCCCACCAGTTCTTCCCACGTTAACAAGTAACAACAACCAAAATAGTTCCCACACACTTTCCTTTTTATTTATTTATTTGTTTGTTTGTTTGTTTGTTTGTTTTACTCATCTTCTAGCCTCTATTCTTTTTTATTTACTCATTGAATTTATTACGTTTGTAGTTGTACAATGATTATCACAATCCAATTTTATAGGATTTCCATCCCACAACATCAGCATATCCCCCCAACTCCAAAAATGTCTCCTTTGGACATAAGAAGTTTTTCAATGTCAGTGAGTCAGAATCTGTTCTGCAAAGAAGTACAGTCTGTCCTTTTTTCAGATTCCACATGTCACTGAAAACATTTGATGTTGGTGTCTCATTGTATGGCTGACTTCACTTAGCAAGATAATATCTAAGTCCATCCAAGTGGCTAAAATTGCTGGTATTTTGATCCTTTTAATGACTTAGTAATACTCCATTGTGTATATATACCACATCATCTATCAATGGACATTTAGGTTGTTTCCATGTCTTGGCTATTGCAAAGAGTGCTGCAATGAACATTGGAGTACATGTGTCTTTGCAAGTTATGGTTTCCTCTGGATAGATGGCCAGGAGTGGGATTGCTGGATCAAATGGGAGTTTTATTTTTGTTTTGTGAGGCATCTTCATACTGGTTTCTGCAGAGGTTGCACCAATTTACAATCCGACCAAGAGTGTAATAGGGTTCCTTTTCCTTCACACCCTCTCCAGCACTTATTGTTTGTAGACTTTTGGATGATGACCATTCTGGCTGGTAAGGTGGTACCTCAATGTGGTTTTGATTTGCATTTCTCTAATCATGAGTGATGTTGAACATCTTTTAAAGTGTTTCTCGGTCATCTGTATGTCTTCTTTGGAGAATTGTGTTTAGATCTTCTGCCCATTTCTTGATGTGGTTGTTTTTTTCGTATGGAGCTGCAGAAGGTGTTTATAAATTTTGGAGATTAATCCCTTGTCAGTCGGTTCACTTGCAAAGATGTTCTCCCATTCTGTGGGTTGCCTTTTAATGTTGTTTAGGGTTTCCTTTGCTGTACAGAAACTTTTAAGTTTGATTAGGTCCCATTTGATTATTTTTCTTTCTATTGTCAATACTCTAAGAGGTGGATCTGAGGAGATGTTGCTGTCATTTAGGTCCGAGAGTGTTTGGCCTATGTTTTCCTCTAAGAGTTTGATAGTGTCTGGTCTTACATATAGTTAAAGAGAAAATCTTGAGCAGCTAGGGAAAAGAAACAAGTAACACGCAAGGGAACCCCAATAAGGTTATCAGCAGATTTTTCAGCAGAAACAGTGCAGGCCAGAAGGGGGTGGCATGATATACTTAATGTGATGAAAGGAAAAAACCTCCAACCAAGATTACTCTACCCAGCAAGGCTCTCATTCAGATTTGAAGGAGAAATCAAAATCTTCAGATAAACAAAAGCTGAGAGAATTCAGCAACACTAAACCAGCCTTACAACAAATACTAAAGGAACTTCTATAGGCAGAAAAGAGCAAGAGGAGAAGGAAAGAAAAAAGAACAGAAAAACAAATCCAAAGCAATTAATAAAATGGCAATAAGAACATACATATCAATAATTACCTTAAATGTGAATGGACTAAATGCCCCAACCAAAAGACACAGACTGGCTGAATGGATACAAAACCAGGACCCATATATATGCTATCTTCAAGAGACCCACTTCACTTCTAGGGACACATACAAATTGAAACTGAGAGGATGGAAGAAAATATTTCATGCAAACAGGGATCAAAAGAAAGCTGGAGTAGCAATACTCATATCAGGCAAAAGAGGCTTTAAAATGAAGAATATCTTAAGGGACAAAGAAGGATATTACATAATGATCAAAGGATCAATCCAAGAAGATGATATAAAAATTTTAAATATCTACGCACCCAACACAGGTTCACCACAATATATAAGGCCACTGCTAACAACCTTAAAATGAGAAATCAAGAATAACACAATAATAGTGGGGGACTCTAACACCCCACTTTCAGCAGTGGACAGATCAACCAGACAGAAAATCAATAAGGAAACACTGGCCCCGAATGATACATTAAACCAGATGGACTTTATAGATATTTATAGGACATTCCATCCAAAAGCAACAGAATACACATCCTTCTCAAATGCACATGGAACATTCTCTGAGATGGATCACATCCTGGGCTACAAGTCCAACCTCGGTAACTAAGAAAATTGAAATCATATCAAGCATCTTTTCTGACCACAACGCTATATGACTGGAAATCCACAACAAGAAGAAAAATGCAAAAAACACAAACACGTGGAGACTAAACAACATGCTACTAAACAACCAATGGATCACTGAAGAAATCAAAGAGGAAATTAAAAAATACCTAGCAGCAAATGGCAATGAAGATAACGACTCTCCAAAACCTGTGGGATACAGCAAAAGCCGTTCTAAGAGGAAAGTTTATAGCAATACAAGCCCACCTCAGGAAACAAGAAAAACATCAAATAAATAAGCAAACTTTACATCTAAAGCAGCTCGAGAGAGAAGAACAGACAAGACCTAAAGGTAGTAGAAGGAAAGAAACCATAAAGATCAGAGCAGAAATCAATGAAATAGAAACAAAGAAAACCATAGGAAAGATCAATGAAATGAAAAGCTGGTTCTTTGAAAGATCAACAAAATTGATAAACCTTTAGCCAGACTTATCAAGCAAAAAAGAGAGAGGACTCAAATCAATAAAATTAGAAATGAAAAAGGAGAAGTAACAACGGACACCACAGAAATACAAAGGATCATAAGAGACTACTATCTGCAACTATATGCCAATAAAACAGAAAACCTAGAAGAAATGGCCAAATTCTTAGAAAAGTACAGTTTCCCAAGACTAAACCAAAATGAAAGACAAAAGATGAATGGACCCATCACAAGAACTGAAATTGAAACTGTGATTAAAAAACTTCCAACAAACAAAACTCCAGGACCAGATGGTTTCACAGCCGAATTCCATCAAACATTTAGAGAAGAGCTAACACCTCTCCTTCTGAAACTATTCCAAAAATTGCAGAGGAAGGGATACTCCCAAACTCATTCTATGAGGCCACCATCACCCTGATACCAAAACCAGACAATGACTCCACAAAAAAAGAAAACTACAGGCCAATAACACTGATGAACATCGATGCAACAGTCCTCAACAAAATCGTAGCAAACCGCATCCAACAATACATTAAAAGGATTATACATCATGATCAAGTGGGATTTATCCCAGGGATGCAAGGGTTCTTCAATATCCACAAATCCATCAGTGTGATACACCACATTAACAAATACATAACAAATACACAACAATATAGATGTTGTTACAAATCTGAAGTTCCTTTTCCTGTGTTAAAAATTGTTTATTACTAATGCCCCATCTATGCTTTTACACAATTCTCTCCTATAACTAAAAATATTTAATTAGTGTAAAGTAATCCTTACTTGTTCCTTGAGTCAACCACTCATTTTTTTGATCAGCTTTACAGAAACTTGATAGTTTGATATGTGAAGATATCTTGCTTTTGAAGTGAAGTTCATGTTTTAATGTTGTTTTAAATTATTTTTGAGATACCACATATCACATGTATAATCATGGGTTTAAAAAGATGAATAATTATATATGTCCACTCCTCCCCCAAAATTACCCTTAACAGTGGAGCAATCTCTTCCAACTCAGACATAAATTACCTTTTAAGCACATCTAAAGTGAGAGGATACTCTTCCCCCTACTGCTGCAGATCTAAAAAACCAAAATGGGCCCACTGTATTTTAAACACTCTCCAAAGAAGAGACTGTTGAGCTTGGGAAATAAAGCAGAAACACTCAGAACAGCTACTATTTTGATATTCAGGGGAAACTAATATCTCCTTAGTAATAAGATTTTTAAAGACAGAATCTAAAGAGACTCTCCAAGGTATGCAAATAAGATTTTAATTCAGTATACCAATTATACCAAGAAAATTGATTCAAGAACATTTCATCTCAGTTCAAAGGAGAATTAGAAAATATAAGTGTGGCCATAATAATCCCTTAATATTCAGCACAGGTTGAATAAGTGTGAAATAGAATAACATTTCATTTCAGTATTATATGTGCTAAGATATAAAATAATTTTTAGATAGTTTGAATATTATATCAGAATCCCTTGGTATAATTTTCTTGTTTTGTATATTTTTGCATAAAATTAAATTTATGATATCAAAATATGGAAATTTAATTTTTCTTAATTTCTAGTCATAATATGTTCTTAATTTAAATGACTATATTGTACTAGCTGGTTCCCACTCAGAAATAAACATTTAGACACATTACTAAAATTAACTATATAGTTAGATAAGAACATGTAAAATGATAGAAGGGCTATTACATGGTAGGTTGACAGAGTGTTTTAGTGAAAAAAGGGCATTGGCATTAGGGCTTAAAGGATGCATTTCTTTATACCTGTGGCTTATGGAAGTTCCAGGCCTAGGGATCAAATCAGAGTTGAAACTGCTGACCTATGCCACAGCCACAGCAATGCTGGATATGAGCCCCATCTGGGACCTACACTGGAGCTTGCAGCAATACCATTTCCTTAACCCACTGAGCAAGGCCAGGGATTGAACCTACACCCTCACAGACACTATGTCAGGTTCTTAAGTCACTAAGCCACAATGGGAGCTCTGAAAAGAATGCAAATTTAATAAGCCAATATCAAGAGTTGAGAATAAGAAATGTTTTTCATACTCAGTGAGCCTTTCTTAAATTCTGCCTAAATAGATGAAAGTGGGACAAGACAATCCAGGTTTCTGGATCCTTACTTCTATTAATATTTAAATTTTTGAGATATAATGACATACAATTCCTTATAATGAGTATATACAATATTATCAAATAAAGTATTTTGGTTACTTATCGGCAGTTCTTCTCTCTTTAGTATTAAAGACTCCACTTATTTCCAAAGATATTTGGTCATCCCTGCTAACCTTCTTCAGTAAGGTAGTTTAATCCATTTGTATTAAAGTTAGATTGTTTTGTCCACATTCTGTATTCTATGCTGAGATACTGGCTACATATTTTTAAAAAAATGTATATAAAAATGTACTCATTGTGGTATAAAATTCTTTGATTTGACGAATACATGGGATCATGTACCCACCATTAAAATATCTACTAGATATGTTGTGAGCCACATGGGAGTCAGCAAGAGAAAGACAAATTCCATATGATATCACTTATATCTGGAATCTAATATATGGCACAAATGAACCTTTCTACAGAAAATAAAGTTATGCACATA
The DNA here is from genome assembly GCF_016906955.1 of Phacochoerus africanus. Classification (NCBI taxonomy): domain Eukaryota; kingdom Metazoa; phylum Chordata; class Mammalia; order Artiodactyla; family Suidae; genus Phacochoerus; species Phacochoerus africanus. The sequence goes on along the minus strand of NC_062556.1, from coordinate 36,273,664 downwards.
GAGACAGGCTTTTGGTTGTCAAGGGGGAGGGGGAGAGGGATGGAGTTGAAATTTGGTGTTTTGACAGAACACTGTAAACCAACTATAATGGAAAAATAAAAATCGTTTAAGAAGAAAATTTTAAAATATCAAAATAGTAGAAAAATTGTGGTGGAAAAATGTTGAAAGGTATTACCAGCATGTAAGTTGATTTCATAAGCATTGAGATTTCTAGGTTACTGAGAATAAGAATGTGTTATTTGCATCTTGTTTTGGGAAGGAAAATGTGATACACATAAAATTGATACAGTGGGGCCAAAAATGTAAGGATTTCAAGGAAGCTTTTTCTGTAGAAGTTTGAGGGTCTGAACCATTATGTGTGATTGTTAAGAAATTATAAAGTCAAGGCACTATTAAGGTTGAATTGTCATAACCACCCCATGTACTAGAGAAAATGAAAAATTTGTTACAATTACTTTTTTTTTTTACCATACTTTCCAGGAATTAAACCCTCATCATAACAGCAACCCAGTTGCTGCAGTGACAATGTCAGATTCTTTACCTGCTACTCCACAAGGGAATTCTGAAAATGTTATAAATTTCTAACAACATAGATACCTCAGCTCAATAAATATCGCTATATTATTATTGCAGTGTTAAGGAGAATTTCCTGATTATCCTTTAATAAATCATTACCAATTAGTAAAATGTGGTAGATCATAGGCCATAATACAATAATGGTATGACTGTAACTAACATATATTCTTCTCTCAATTATGAGTTCTCTGATGTGTTTTACTAGACCACCACCTCTTCTCTTTCTTCTTACTTATCAGAATGTTGTGACAAAGATTACTTCACTGAATCATTTTATAAATATCAAAGTGAAGACAATATTGTGAGTAAGTGGCACATTCATTTAGATGCACAATAAATTTTCAGATTTTAGAGTTTAGGGCATAGTTTATGCATTTACTCAGACCATTTCTTAAGCAATATGGAAAAGCTAACAATATTAAATACAGAAGTTGACCTTCCATCACTAGAGAAACATGACTTGTGTTTAAAAATGAATCCAGAAATTTGATTCATGTAATATTTCATACAATGATTTTTGAGACTAAAATGACCAGAAATTATTTTAATAATTAAAAGTAAATAAACCTAACTATATTTTGTACTGTACCAATAATTAAATCTATCAACATATTTTCATCATAAGAAACTATAAATCCCTCCATCTAGCAAGGTTTCTGATACTCTCTTTTTAACTAACAATTTATAAATATTATGTTAATTGTCAATCATGATTTCTATTCATTGACATTTTATTGACTTTAAAATTAAAATAGGAATTCTCGTCGTGGTGCAGTGGTTAGCGAATCCCACTAGGAACCATGAGGTTGCGGGTTCAATCCCTGCCCTTCCTCAGTGGGTTAACGATCTGGCGTTGCCATGAGCTGTGGTGTAGGTCGCAGACGCGGCTCGGATCCCGCGTTGCTGTGGCTCTGGCGTAGGCTGGCAGCTACAGCTCCAATTAGACCCCTAGCCTGGGAACCTCCATATGCCACGGGAGCAGCCCAAGAAATGGCAAAAAGACAAAAAAAAAATTAAAATATATTAAGTGTCTACTCTGTCCAAATATATTTTAGAAATCATAGGATATACAAAATTTAACAAAACAAATTTATACTAGGTATTCTGTTAAAATACTTTTTTGGAGGGCACATATGCAGTATACAGAAATTCATAGACTAAAGGTATAATCAGGGCTGCAGCTGCTGTCTCATGCCACAGCCACAGCTGTGCAGGACCTGAGCAACATCTGTGACCCACACCACAGCTCAAGGATGAAAGAACAGAATGTTATGAAAACATGGAAGTATAAATTAGCACATGTTCAGAGACTGGCAGAAACACAGACTACAGAGAGTGTAGAGGAAGTATGGAATATGGTAAGGATAAAAATAGGCTGGTTTTATTGTGAAGAAATTTTCAGGATATGTTGAATGGTCTAAAGTTTAATTCCATGTGCAATGGAGTCCCATGTGAGAGTTACTACTTAACATGGAAGTATTATTTGTCTCTATTTAAAAGGATTTTTTTCAGCTTTTATGTTTGTAAGAGTCCACAAGAATGAAGCAATCAGATATGTATATAAGTTTTCCAAACTAAAGTGCCTAAAGTATGACTATATTAACACATAGTTTTAAGAAGAGTGTTTATAAATAAATCTTGATCCAAATTTGTCCCCTATCCTCAAAGTGAGACCAAGTGAGGTAATTAAATATATATCTAAAAGGTTAACTTTTAACATCTTATTAAAGATAGATATAAAGTTGGCGATGTATTAATGATATGTAAATATATTAAATCTATATTATTCAAAAAGTTATGTGAAACTATAATTTTTATTCTTAATTATCTATTAAGAATGTAGAAACCTATCCTATTATGGGTAGTATAGGGAAAGTTAAAAGCCAACTTTGAAAGGTCATAGTCTTATAACTTGCCAAATCATGTTGTCTCCTGTGTAAATATTCTTTACCCTGTTCTTCCCAAAATAGATTTATTTATAATTTTAATAACTTGATTTGGCATAGTAGTTAAGGGCAGAAGCTTTAGAATCAAATACATGGGGTATACTTCTCAGTCCAATTCATCCCTTGCTGTAAAATGTAGATGAAATCCTCTGTATCTACATTTCACATTCTATTTCATGTATAATACAATATAGTTAGAATGAATATTATAACATTAGAGAGTATTCAAATAAAGTTATGCATGTGAAATACTTATTTTGGTGTTTGCATATGATAGCAGTTTAAGAAATATGGAACTTAATCTTCATTTGAGAGATAGAAACATCGGCAAATGACTCTTGGCCCAAATAAACAGTGTCTTTAAGTAGAAATAATTTTGAAATTAGATATGTTTTAATTCAAAAGTTAGCTTTTAAAGTTACTATTTCAGTGTCCTTTTATGTAAAAATAAATAACAAATATATACCACAAAATGTTGACATTTCTGAGATATTCATAGAAATAAATTGGTAATTATCAGAAGTTTAATATATGTTACTTTAGACTATTTAAGATTTATGATCTGATTTTTCACTCCTAAGTGCAAATTTATTAGTCATCTATTGTGTTATACAAAAAATTCTATTCTTAGGAATTCAGATTTAAAGTATTACCTGGTGTTTCATTCCAGAGAATTAAGGTTCAGGAGATAAATATTTACAAAAAACCACAGTGTAATATAGGGTTTTAAAATTGTGAATTTCCATGGAAGTTTGGCAATGTGATATAAAATTAAGATACATCTTGGAAATTAACCACACACTGTTTCTAAATGTACTGAAAATTAGATGTGGATTATTAAAGTATAATTAAGCAGAGCATTTATTTTTGAAATAAGTTAAAGTCAACATACAAAAATAATTTGCATTTCTTTACACCAGCAATGATCTCTCAGAAAATAGCCCAATTTACAATAGCATCTAAAAATAAATTTTTATAAACAAAATTAATTCAATGATCTAAGCACCAAAAACTATAAAACAATATTAAAGAAATTGAAGAAGACACAAGCAAATTGAAAGATGTCTCCTGTTCAATGATTGGAATAATTCATATTGTTAAAATGTCCATACCACACAAGCCATGTATAAATGCAAGGCAATTCCTATAAAAATTCCAAAGGCTTTTTTCACTGAAAGAAAAAAAAAAATCCTAAAAATGTAGAAGGAACCACAAAAAAACCCTGAATAGGCAAATAGCTCTTTGGAAAGAAGAACAAACCTGGATGCATAAAATTTCCTGATTCAAAACCATATTACAAAGCTATAGTAGTCAAAACAGTATGACACTATCATAAAAATGAACATATTGACCATTGGAACCAAAATGAAGAGGCCAGAATTAAACCTATCCATATACACTTAACAAATCATTGACAAGAGTGCCAAGAACACACAATAGGGAAAGGATAGTCTCTTTAGTAAATAGTGTTATAAAAACTGGATAGCCATAAATAAAAGAAAGAAATTGGACCTCTATCTTATATTCATACAGAAAGATCAACTCAAAATAAATTAAAGACTTAAATGTAAGACACAAAACCATAGAACACCTAGACAAAGGGGAAAAGATCCTTGACATTGGCCTTGATGATTTTTTGAGTATAATAAAGCATTAGCAATAACAACCACCAAAATAAACAAGTTAGACTATATAAAACTGAACATCTGCACAGAAAAGATAAAAAATAATCAATGAAATGAAAAGTCAATGTATTTAATGGGAGAAAATCTTTGTAGACTATAGCTCTGATAAGGGGTTAATTTCCAAAATATATAAGGAATTCATACAACTCAATAGAAAGAAAAGAAAAAAAAAGAAAGAAAAAGAAAAAGTGATTAAAAAATGGGCAAAGAGCTGAATAGACCTTTTTTCAAAGAAGACACAAATGACTAACAGGTATATAAAAATGTGCTCAAAATCACTAATCATCAGGGAAAATCAAAATCACAGTTAAATATCTCTATATTCCTGTTAGATGGCTATTATCAAATTTACTTTAAAAGTTGGTGAGGATTTAGAGTATTTATCTATGCTGTTGATAAAACTATAAACTATTTTATACATTTTGGAGAAGAGTATGGAGTTTCACACTCACACCAAAAAAAACTAAAAATAGGACTACGGTATGATCCAATAATTCTTCTTCTGGGTATAAACCCAAAGGAACATAAATGAATATCTCTAAGAAATATTTGTTCTTCCCTGTTTATTGCAGCATTACTCACAGTAGCTAAGATATGGAAACAACCTAAATGTCAATTGACTGATGAATGAATAGAGAAAATGAGGTATGCACACACACACACACACACACACACACACACACACATTTTCAGTCATAAAAAAGAAGAAAAATCTAGTTGATCCTGCAGGACAATTATGCTTATTGAAATAAGCCACTTGCAGAAACACACATGTTATAATATTTTGCTTATTCATGGAATCTCAAAATTTGAAAAAAAAAGAAAATTAAATAGTTGAGTAAAATGGTAACTCTCAAAGGCAGAAATGTAGACAGAATTGATTGATAAATGTGGATCAAAGTTACAAACTTTCATTTCTACAGGATAAAAGAGTCGCCTATTCTTTTTACTTCATTTTTCAGATTCTACACGTCAGTCATTGTGAAATCTTTGTATTTCCCTGCAAATATTTATGCTCTGGTAGATTTTAATGTTTTACTTTTGTTCCAAACATATGCATTTTTTAGTTTAGCTTTACTAAGTAATCTTTGTTTCTCATTTTATTCAGTTTAATGAACAGCAATTACCAAGTTTTTTGTACAAGTTATAAATTATTAATAGTGAATTTTATGGCCTACCTTTCTGAGTAAAAATATTTTACCCAAGCTAGTCCAAAATTTTCATTATTTAAGTGAAAGGTTTAGAGAAAAAGTAAACATAAACATATAACAGAATTATATAAAAATATGATTTTGTCTGAGAATATTTTTCAAATTTTTTATCCCAGTTGAGTATAACATAGGTTCAGATCACAGATATCCTTGCTATTATAGACAAAATATTTTTTCAGTTATAAAACTTTGGCATAATATATGGCAATAGAAGATGTTATAGGGAAAATAGGCCTTGTTTCCAAGCCCATAGGAAATTTGATATAAAAATAAATGTATGGCAAACAGCATAAAATTACACAGGAAATAATTCTTAATCTATTAGGGACTGGACCTCTGAAAATCACTGAGGTACCTGAGGATAGCTTGATTTCAGGTTAAAACAAGCCATCTAGATGGTTCTATTTGTCCAAGAGTAAGCCATCAAGACTAAATATAATGGCATTCGTTGTCAGAATTAACTAGAAGCTCTGGAATGGTAAGAATTGCCTTATTATAAAGTAAGTTTCCCTCAAAAACTTGTGACAAAGGACATTGAATCTTCAAATTCTATCATGAAGTTAGTCTATTCAAGCTCCCTCTTTCCACATGGATACATAAGCATGGACCTCACCTTAAATATATACATACATACATACATACATACATACATACATATGTAACCTTATTTTATAGAAAGGAATAAGGGAAAGAATGCATAGCTAAATATTTTGTTGTTGTTGCTGCTGTTGCTGTGAAATTGAAGAAGCTCACAGCTCCCCACCTCAGTCCAAAACTGTGCAGTTAATAATTTGACCACAGAGTCATGGACTCAATATTTGATTCACACTTCTGTTTTTTTATAGATATTATAACTGCCACCAGAGGAAAAAGCTAACTGCATACTTACCAGGCTGTAGCCATAACATAATTTATTCCAACAGTATTGCATCTATGGCTAGCACAATTTCAAAAACTGACCTCAAAAGAATGGGATTAATATTATTGCTAATAATAATCTTTATCTTTGTGGACATCAAAATAACTGTAGCTTTCTCTGCACATATGTATTTGAACAAATAAAATTGTCAACAAAGAGATGTTACAGACCCACTCTGAAAATATAGTACTCTATGTCAATGTGAAGAATTTACAGAATATAGACCTTCAACTCCAATTCCATAGGAAAAAAAATAATGTGCTAATCAGTGGGGATTTGTAAGTAGCTCTTTATGGAAAACACCCTCAGCAGGAAGCCACTTTTCTTGTTAGTTTACCAAAGCTATATATTATAATTAACATTAAAAAAAATTATTGGAGTATAGTTCACGCTCAACAATGTGTTAGTTTCTTTGCATGTGTGTGTATATACAGCAAGTTGAGTCAGTTATACATGTACATATATCAACTATTTCTCATATTATTTTCCCATGTAGATTAAGACACATTATTGAGTAGATTTCCCTGTGTTTTACAGTTGGACATTGTTAGTTTCCTATTTTATGTATAGTAATGTGTATATGTTAGTCAGAAACTCTTAATTTATCCATCCCCATAACATGTCCCTTTGATAACCATAAGTTTGCTTTCAAAATCCAGTCTTTTTCTGTTTTGTAAATAAGTTTTTTATCATTTTATTGTTCCACATATTACTGATATCATATGACAGTTGTCTTTCTCTGACTTACTTTATTTAGTATGATAATCTCTAAGTCCAAACATGTTGCTGCAAATGACATTAATTAATTATTTCTCTATGTATGTGTAATATTCCATTGTACATATGCACCACACCTTCTTTACTAATTACTTTGACAATGAACAGTTAAGTTGATTATATATCTTGGTTATTGTAAATAGTGCCAAAATGAATATTGGGTTGTATGCACTTTTTGAATATTGCTTTTCTCCAGATATATACCCAAAAGTTGGAATGCTGGATCATATGTTAGCTATAAATTTAATTTTTAAAGAGAACTCCATGTTGTTTCTTCTCCATACTGATTGCACCAATTTATATTCCCACCAACAGTGTAGGAGGGTACTCTTTTATCCACACCAGTGTTTGTTATTTGTAGACTGTTTCACTACGGCCACATGACTGGTATGACGTGATACCTCACTTTAGTGCTGATTTACATGTCTCTGATAATAGAAAATTCAGATCATATTTTTATGTGTTTTTTCAGCCATCTGCACAAAACTAACTTTTAAAAGCAGCACCCTGGGTAGTTGTGTGGCAAGCCACATGGGAAGTCAAACAAAACATTCTCTGATATCAACCATACAAATGTTTTCTTAGGTCAGTCTCCCAAAGCAACAGAAATAAAAGCAAAAAGAAACCAGTGGGACCTAATCAAACTGACAAGCTTTTGCACAGCAAAGGAAACCCAAAAGAAAACAAAAAGAGAATTTACAGAATGGGAGAAAATGGTTTCAAATGATGCAACTGACAAGGGCTTAATCTCTAAAATATACAAAAAACTTATACAACTCAACAGCAAAAAGCCAAAAACACAATTGAAAAATGGGCAAAGGACCTGAATAGACATTTCTCCAAGGAACATATACAGATGGCCAACAAGCACTTGAAACAATGCTCAACATCCCTGATTATTAGAGAAATGCAAATCAAAAATACCATGAGACACCACCTCACACCACTCAGAATGGCCATCATTAATAAGGCAACAAATAACATATGCTGGTAGAGGTGTGGAGAAAAGGCAACCCTCCTGCACTGTTGATAGGAAAGTAAGCTGGTACAACCACTATGGAGAACAGTATGGAGGTACCTTATAAAACTATACATAGAACGACCATATGATTTATCAATTCCACTATTGGGCATATATCCAGATAAAACTATCCTTGAAAAAGATTCACACACCCACATGTTCATTGCAGCACTATTCACAATAGCCAAGACATGGAAATGATACAAATGTACATTGACAGATGATTGGTTAGGAATATGTGATATATATGCACAATGGAATACTACTCAGCCATGAAAAAGAACAAAATCATGCTATTTGCAGCAGCATGGATGGATCTAGAGACTCTCATACTGAGTGAAGTAAGTCAGAAATAGAAAGACAAATACAATATGATAATCACTTATTTCTGTAATCTAATATATGTCACAAAGGAAACTTTCCACAGAAAAGAAAATCATGGACTTGGAGAATAGTCATGTGTTTGCCAAGGTAGAAAGGGAGGGATTGGGAGGGACTGGGAGCTTGGGGTATACAGATGCAGAATGTTGCCCTTGGGATGGATTAGCAATGGGATCCGGCTGTGTATCACTGGGAACTCTGTCGAATCACTTATGATGGAACAAGTAATGTAAGAAAAAAGAATGTATACATGTATCTGTAACTGGGTCATCATGCTGTACAGTATAAAAAATATATATATATATAAATAAATGATTAAAAAAAGAAAAGGAATGTTTCATGGCTGAACATAAATTCAGAGGTGGTTTTTGCAGGACTCTTGAGTCTACCATCTCTCCAGATTGCTTGCAGTTATTCTGACTAAAAGTAATTTTTCTTCTATTAACATTTGTAAGGTAGTCATTGATTTTGTAAGTGGTGAGAAACATAACCCCACATTTGATTACTGTTGTTTTAAATGAAAGTGATATCCCCAGGGACCATGTACATTATCTTATATTTTTAATCTGGTGCAATATTTAGTTAGTTGTCTTTATTTCCTTAGTATTTTTTTATAATGAATTGGGGAGAAATTTGTATTATAAAACTAAAATCAAAGATCTTCATTTGTGAAATTGAGTTATTGTTTGAATTAATTTGTGAAATCTTCATATAATTATCTACTTTCTTGTCAGTTTTTATCCAAAATATAAAATCCTTAATTCATGAGCCATGTGTTTTCCATCTATATATTGTCTATCTCAGGACCAGCCCTAACTGAGTATTTGACCCTTGAGAGTCACTCATCATTAAATGTTTGAATAAAAAATACTAAAATAAAGGGAGACAGTGTTGATAAGATTAAAAAGAATATATTATAGTTTAGGAATTGTTTCTAAATCTACATTAATGGAAATCCTTTGGAGGAAACAATTTTAAAATGAAGTTGTGAACTGAATTTTGGCACTTGCCATCAGACTCTAGATGAATTAAATCATGAGCCACTGTAGCTGCTGTCCCACAACACACCCTGAGCAGATCTCAGGTTGGAGATCAGGATTAAGGCACTGTGTGCTCTGGGAAAACTGAAAGGATAGGTCTACAGATAAATATTTTTAGGAGAGTTTCTGAGCCAAATTCTTACATCTCCTTATATTTACAGAAACACTAAAATCCTTCATGATGATGTCTGCTCCTTGTGAAAAGCAGTAACCTTCACAAGACAAGAAGCAAAATTTTGTAAAATGTGCACATGGCTGCATGCACCTCCTCCCTCACATTTTTCACATATATCCTGATATTTCCCCTTTCCTCTTTGGTGTGGTAATTAGGAACTGTCTGGTGATATTGGCACCAATGCTGTAGTTAAGCTGACAAACTAAGGATGTACAGTAACTTGGAATACAGCCACCTCCATGGGTGACCCAGCGAGTCCCGATGTAACTCAGGAAATAACCAGCCACTCCTAACAGTGAATCCTAAAGAAACTCAGGCTGTGAAAACACAAGATGATAGTTCCAGATGGCTGAGGTTTATATCAAAGAAATGATTTCTGTGAGCTCAGGCCTTTGCATCTTCCCATAGAAAAACGCTGAATTCCTTAACTTGGGATATCTGCTTTTCTGTTATCAGAAGTAAACCTTTTGTTCCTACCACCTTCCCTTTGTTGCAAAAACTCCTGCATATCCTAATTAATTCCTTGCCTCTTTGGAGTAGTTTTCTCAGGGCTACCTGAGGTGATTATTCCCAGGCATAAGTCTTAATATTGCTTGAAATAAATTTTAACTTTCAATTTTCATGTTGTGAATTTTTTTAAGTCAACAAAGTCATATGACAATATTTTCATTTTAGTAAGTTTTCTCAGACAGCAATCTGGGAAATTTACTCAAAAGGAAGAGTCCTGAAAAAAGAACAAAGTTGAAAGACTATTATAGTTGCCATGGAGAAGCAAATTTTAAAGATTACTATTGTTTTCCAAATCAGATTTTATTCAAAATATGTAATGTTAACTTCACATCTCTTGTTTTATGGATTAAGATATTTATTTACAGTTAGAAAAATTTTCATTTTTTTCTCTGAAATTTATTTCATGTAGTTTTCTCATCTGAAGATACTGCTTATATATTATTACAGAAAAGTTTATCAAGTAGGAGGTAAAATATTACTAAAAACTAGTTTCATATCTTTCATAATTTCAAGTTGTATTCTAGTTTCCCAAAAGATGTCAAAGAGAAAAAAATGTTATTTTTAGGAATTATGTGAATGTGGAATAAATGATTGAGACATTCATTTGCTTCCTTCTTTCCTTCCTTCCTCCTTCCATCCTTTCTTCAATACTGTCTTCATTTTTTTATTCCTTGCTTTTCTTTTTATATTCCTTCATTCTCCACTCTTCTCTCCTTTTCTCTACTTTTTTTTCCTTTCTTGCCTCATCAGAGGAAAAACACTTTTGAAATGGGATTTCATCACTAGTGTCTTGTAAATGATTAATAACAAGCTGAAGATGAGCATCAAGGAAGACCTGATTTGTGGATTTATTGATTATCATAGTATAAACATTATGCCATACTTCATTTCAGGCTAACAATCTGTTAACAGTGCTAGAAAAATTATTGGAAACTTAGAAATCAGTGCCAAGAGACATTACAAAATCACTGCAGCATACTATTATTTACTTTAGATAGCCTAGAATATACAAGTTTGTACTCCGTAAGTTTTACAGTAGGCAGATAGTTATGTATGAGCAGATAAGGGGAGCATGGGGCCATATGGCTGGAAACCACACCTCACACAAACAGCAGGGTCCATAGGCAGTCAAAGAAATGCAGAACCTCCAGACTGACAAGAAACCACATATTTTGGTGGTGATAAGTGCCCTGGAGGCAGACAAAGAAAGGTAGAAAAGGGCATGAATCTACAGATTCCAAATGTAATCTGTTGCCCATTATGCCCTCATTATAATAAAATTATAATAACATTAGCTATGAAGATAAGAAGTACCTATGAGTCGCCCATGCCATGACACTTCCAATCAAAGTTAATAAGGACAAAAATCCCTCCTCCCTTCAAGAAGATGGAGCTGGGATGAAAATCAAGGAATATGACCCCCAAAGCCAACTTCCCAGTGAATATTCTGCTATAGAAGTCTATGCACCTTATCACCAGCATGCCAGAGGAGCACAGGGCAGCTGCTGAACTCTCTGCCTGCCTTTCTGTAAGAGGTGTATTTCTCAGTTAAACAAATCCTCACTTTTCTCTCCATTTCTCCCTCATTTCTGAATTCCTTCTGTGATGATATAAGAACCTAACATTCAGGAGCATAAGAACCTTCAGAGTTGAATGTCAGATACAAAGTAGATGCGTGAACTAGCACACATGATAGTTGTAGTTCCACAGGAGGAAAAAAAAATCCTTAAAAAATAAAACTGGAGTATTTGTCCTGGATCAGCAATGATTTGATTTATGTACTTAATGTGACAAATCTTCTCTTTTAATAGCCTATTTACAGACTTTAAAGTTCTACATGAGCTATATTACTAATAGCTCTAAAACACCAAGAAAATATAAATTGTTATTTGAAGGAATGTACTAACCTAGAATAGTGCATCAGTATTTTTGTTAATTTTTAACATGAATAAAGAATTTCAGGTTTTCTGCACCAAGTCATCTAATTATTCAGACTCTTCAGAACAGCCAAGATATTTTCCCTTTGTTAATAGAGGGAACAATTTCATTCAGTTCCAATGATATCTAACAGATGAACAATTGATATATTCTACAACTCAATAAACAAAGACTAAATTGTTATCACTTTATACTTTTCAAAGGACTCAAAGGATTTTTACAAGACATTAGAAAATATGTACACAGACTGTACTCTTTCTGGGCACAAAAATGAATTAGTTACATGAGTAAATTTTCTTCTAAAATATATTCCTCTATTCTTTCTCTGTTCTGGTTTTAAAATTTTTGTATATGATTAATAAGTAAGGAATAATTTGTCTAAAATTCTGTATAGGCTAGGGCATTTTTGAGTGTGTTATGATGGAAGATAACATTTATTTTTGCACTGTCTTGGAAGGAAGGTGTGAAGGAAGAGAGAAAAAATAATCAAATCTTACATACAGAAGTATGATAAAAATAAATGAATATTTTTGCTTTTTCTATGTTTAGTTGCTAATTTCATATTTTGCAAGGAACTGAAGTTTCTTTCTAATTCTGTTCTTTGATTGTGCCACCTATTTGTTATTAAAAATCCATGATTGTGTAGATATTTAGCAGGTCAGTCCTCAATGTTTTCCCTGGGGCTCTGAAATACAGAATAAAACCCAAAAGAATGGCAAATACACCCTGATCAATAGTGTGCATTTTCCTTCTTCCCATATCCACTAGAAAATATTCTAGTGAAGTAAAATGTTGTACAAACACTAATCTTTATTTTTTAAATTACTCATATGTATTTACTTATATGATCCAGGTTTTAGAGTATTCCAAAGGCCTATAACATTAAAATATTTATCTTAGTTTAAAAATTCCTATTTGACTCAAATTAGTAGCTTAAGTTAATTGATTATTTTAATCAAAAGTAAATGTAGTGAGTTCCCATTGTGGCTCAGCAATAATGAGGCCAACTAGTATCCATGACGCTATGGGTTCAATCCCTGGGCCCACTCATTGGGTTAAGGACCTGGCATTGACATGAGCTGTAGTGTAGGTTACAGATGTGTCTCAGATCTGATGTTGCTGTGGCTGTGATGTAGGCTGGTAGCTGCAGCTCCAATTCAAACTCTAACCTGGAATCTTCCACTTGCCACAGGTGTGGCACTAAAAAATATAAAGTATATGTATATATTAACAAACATGTAAAGAACATATTAAAAACTAACGAACATATAAAGAACATATTGAAAACTGTTCCTACAATTAGGCATTTACATATTTTCTCTCAGTTAACTTTATAGAGGTGTATTTTATTCACAATAAAATTCACCCACTTTAAACATACATTTTTAATGACTTTCTAAAACTGTGTATGTCCAGTTAATCACCACCTCAATGAAGATATACAACAATTATATTCAACCAAAAAGTTGATCATGTTCTTTTATATAAAATTCCCCTATTCACACCCAAGCCCAGGCTACCATTAATTTGTTTTCAGTCAATTTAGTTTTGACTATTATGGACATTAATATCAGCACAATACCAGCTTCACCTTAAAAACACTGTCCTCTTGGTAATAAGCAAATATAAATTTTATAAACATAATTACAAGAGTGTATGAATACTTCTCTAAATGCATTACAGAAAAATTATTACATCTACTTCCTGAAATAAAACTCTTTTCAAAAATAAATAAATAAATAAACATAATGACAGCAATGTATGAGAAAATATTTTTTTCTATATTCTTGCCAATACATGATAATCACACTCCACCAATGACAGGTGCTTTTCAGTAATTTTTGTACTAATTTTTCATTTGCCTATCTTCCTTTTGAAGTCTACACATTACTAACCCTTTCTTATTTGGTTATTATCTTTGTGAACTGTTTGATATTTTTACATATCCTGATATAAATTGTCAGATATGTATTATTTATATGCGAATGTATTCTATATATATAGTATTTGCATATATAATATTTACATTTACATTGAGCTTTTCTATTGAAAATGTACAGAAATTTAATTTTAATAAAGTCCAGTTAAACATTTATTTAAAATTTGGTGTTATCTATATTTTATAATAGAAGTCTTTGCCTATCTCAATGTCATAAAATTTTCCTAAATTTTCTTCCTGAAAAACATATTTTAATCTTTATAGTTGGCTACATCATATGTTTTAACACAATATTGTGTATTTAGTGTGATATAAGCTCTAGGTTGTCTTTCTTGTGAATGTCCAGTTGTTTCAACACAGCGTATTGCAAAGACTCTCCTTTCTATACTGTTACACAAGTGCTTTTGTTAAAACAAGATTGTCCAAATAGACATAGGTTTATTTTTGAATTCTTTCTGTTCCATTAATCTATGTATGTTAGCAAATAAAATATTTTTTTTTCTTGAAGAAAAATGTAGTTTTTATTCTCGCTCAAATTTAGGAAGATACTTCCTTGAATATTTTTTCTTCCTTTTAAAAGGATTTAGCTTATTTTAGTTTTTTTACATTCCTATAGTCATTTTAGATTCAGCCTGTCAACTCATAAAAAAAAGTGTGAGATTTTAATATAATACAAATTTGAACCCAAATAAAAACATGTGTGGCTTTCCTGGGTAAAAAAGCCTTTCCAAGTCCCCTATTTCTCATTTGTAGAACAAAAAAAGGCTTCAGCTACATACATCTTCCTTGAATTCCAATGGGTGGATTCAAATAGTTACTAATTAGGGAAGAGTGGGAATGGTGAAACAAAGGAAATATAGTCAAGAAACAATAGTGCAAGGATAGGCCAGAATTCTGGTTCCTCCTTGGAGATGTGCCTAATAATCTGATACATATTTCTAAGTTCTCCTACATAAGATGGAGCCCCTACACTGGCTGAGAAGGGTAACCTCAGGTAGAGCACAAGAACATGGATTCCATATCTGTTTGGAAAAAGAAGGCTGATGATTGAGATTATTGGAACACCACCGTATTACCTCATCACTAACCAATCAGAAAAAACTGACATACCCTGCAGGCTTTCCACCAAATTCTATACATTAAAAACTCACCACCCTCCAACCAGACCATCAGGGATTTAGTTCTTTTCAGCATGAGTTGCCCATTCTCCTTGCTTGAAATTTTCAATAAAGTCTCTGTTTCAAACTCTGATGTTTTAGCTTGTTTTGCCCCATTGTGTCATGGGCACATGAGCTTGACAGTGAAAAAATTAAATTTGATCAAACTTTATAATAATATGGATAAAAATGCTGAGATATTAACAGTCTGTGAGCTGTGAATTATTTAGTTTACTGTAGGTCTTTGTACCTTTTTCTTTTCCAGGGTAAGCTATGATGATCTCCTTCTGTGGTATACTGTACCAAGAATTAGTTTCTTAGCTTACCCAAATTCAGTTGCTGTATCCAAATCTCAGTGAATCCTCTTTGTTTTGCTTGGTGTTCCTCTCTGTAGTATTATCAGAAAACTACATTCAGGCAAATTGCATTGGTAATTGTGGTTCTCAGTATTATTTTGCTTCTCACATTTGTCATTTTCTTGCACTATTACCTAATATGCAAAAATTTTTATTTCATATATTTTACTCAATGTTCTGGTTATTTATGAATAATGGGCATATGTGTTAATCAAATATTATAGTCAGAAAAAGAAGTCACACTGTCATATGTTTTCATTTTGAACTTTTTGATATTATCATTCAATCAGCTTATTTATTTATACACACATATTTTTAATATTATATTATTAAATACTTAAAACAATCCTATTAAATAGGTATCATTTTGCCCAATTTCCAGATGAAAAAATTGGGAATGTTGATTCATGGTACAGTTATATAACCTGCCCAAGATCAAATATAGAGTAAATGATGGAGACAGCATTTAAAACAAGCAGTCTGCCCTCAGGGGCATGGTAACCAATAGATTTATTCTAATAATTCTGTACATTAATAGCTCTCAAATATCTTAAAATTTTGCACAGCACACAATACATATTTGGTATATATATTTTTAAATTTGATTGGTATTGCAATGGGTCAAATTGTGTTCCCCACAAAATATATGCCTAAAATTTAACCACCATAATTTTCAAATATAACCCTGGTTGGACAAAAGGTCTTTTCAGATAATATTATGTTAAGGGCTTCCAGATGAAATCATTCTGGACTTAAGATGGGCCCTAAATCCAATGACAGGTAAGGAGTCCTTATAAGATAAAATCAGAGAGAGATTTTAGACACAGAGAAACACATTGAAGATAATGTCAAAATTGAGGTAAATTTGGAGTTATGAAGCTATAAGCCAAGGAACACCACTGATTTCTGACAGACACCAGAAGCTGAGAGTCTCATAGAAGGTATTCTCCATCATAACATTGAAAGGGAATTGACCTTCCCAAATTGACTCACTCAGGCTTCTGGCCTCCAGACTCTGAAAGAATAACTTAGTTAACTTAAGCCACTCTATGGTAATTTTTTATGATAACCATTGGAAATTAATATGGACATTATCCTATTTATATTATTTTACATGTAATTTACTGCATTTTGATTTAATATATAATTAGCTTCAAAAAATTCCAGTCTCTTGCATATCATATAATGTAAGCCATTCAATCCATTTTTTAAAATTTTATCATTAAAACTAATATGCCAGTTAATCTCTTCCCACATAAATATCTTTAATGGATTTATATTTCTTTAGAAAGTATTTATAGTTATTTACTAATGGCTAATAAATACAAACAAATAAAAGACAAATAAATTGCTTATGAGATATCAGAGTGCTGTGTATCAATTAAAATTCATCCTCTTAGTTGTATCTTCATTATAAATTTTCTATAACAGAGTGATAGAGTCCAACTAAAATTTGAATTAAAGTAATAAATGTACATATATGTAAAAAATTTAGGTGCTTTTTTGTTTTTCTGCTTATGTTTTTAAAATCTCTTGAATATTATTATTTAAAACATTTTAGATATCCCCAGAGAAAATATGACAGAGTAGAACTTGAGCTCACCTCCTCTCAAGAAATCATCAAAGTTACAACTAATTGATGAATAGTCATCAACAAAAGAGACAGAAACCACTAAAAAATCCTACAACCAAATGCTAAGAAGAAGTATTATTGAGATCATAGAAAAGGCACTTTCATGATATAAGCAATACCATATCTGTTGGTGGGTGACCCACAGACTGGAAAGTAACTATATCACAGAGAGTGTCCCACAGGAGTGGGAATTCTAAATCCCACATCATGTTCCCCAGCCTCAGGGTCGGGAATTGACAGGAAGGGTCCCTGGAGAATTTGGCATTAAAGGCCAGTGGGGCTTGAGCACAGGAGCTCCATAGGACAGGGGGAAACAGAGACTCAACTCTTGGAGGGCACACATAGGTTTTCATGTGTACTGGGTCACAGGACACAGTAGAACTCCATAAGAATGTGAGTCATAACAGCCTGTGGGTCTTAGAGGGTCCCCTGGGAGAGCAGGAGTTGGCTGTGGCTCACTATCTGGGTAGGACATTGGAGACAGAGGAAACAAGGAATAATCATCAGCAAAGCTCCTCTGTAGGGGACCATTTTGGAAAAATATGGCCCCATTCGTCAAGGCTGGGAAGTCCCAAACCAAACAACAAACATGGTGGGAACTCAGACCTACTTATATGCAAGTGTCTACCTAAAGTCCTCCCAGGCACACAACTGTCTCTAATCACACCCAGAGATGTAGCAGACATTCACCAGAGGGACAAGATTCAGCTTCATTTACAAGTGGGCAAGCACCAATTCTTCCCATCAGGAAGCCTGCTACAAGTTCTGTATCAACTTCACTCACAAGGGGGAAGATACCAGAAACAAGACTACAATCCTGTAGCCTGATAAAAGGAGACCACACAGAAAGCTAAACAAAAAGAAAATGCAGAGCCAGATGAAGGAACAAGACAAAACTCCAGAAGAATAGCTATATAGAGATAAGCAACCTTTAGAGTAATGATAGTAAGGATAATCCCAGATTACAAAAAGGAGAAAAAAATCAATTAATTTACAAGCAACATTTTAAAAAGACATAGAAAATACAAAGAATAAACAAGCAGAAATGAAAAACAATATCAAAAATGAAAAATTCACTAGAAGGCACCAATTGCAAACATAGAAAGCACAAGAATGAATAAGCAAGGTTGAATACAGACTGTTGGAAATCTGTTGGAACAGAATAAAGAAAAAAGAATGAAAAGAAATGAGGAGAGACTAAGAGACTGTGGGACAATGTTAAATTAATGAACATTCACATTTTTTGGGTGCCAAAAGAAAAGGAGATAGATAAAGGGCCAGAGAAAATATTGGAAGAGATAATAGATGAAAACATTCATAACATAGGAAAGAAATCACTCACTCAAATCCAGGAAGTGAAATGAATACCACATAGAATAACCCCAAGGAGGAACACCCTGGGACACATAATAATCAAATTGACCAATACTTTTTTTGTTTGTTTTTGTTTTTTGGGTTTTTTTTGTCTTTTTGCTATTTCTTGGGCCACTCCCATGGCATATGGAGATTCCCAGGCTAGGGGTCCAGTCGGAGCTGTAGCCATCGGCCTACACCAGAGCCACAGCAACGCGGGATCCGAGCCGCGTCTGCAACCTACACCACAGCTCACAGCAACACCGGATCCTTAACCCACTGAGCAAGGGCAGGGACCGAACCCTCAACCTCATGGTTCCTAGTCAGATTCATTAACCACTGCACCACGACGGTAACTCCCTCAGTATATTTTTTTGATGCAACCATAAATGGAATGGTTTCTCTGATTTCTCTTTCTGATTTTTCATTTTTGGTATATAGAAATGCAATTGATTTTTGTGTATTAGTTTCGTAGCCTGCAACTTTGCCAAATTCGTTGATGAGTTCTCAAAGTTTTCTGGTGCTATCTTTAGGGTTTTCTAAGTATAGTATCATGTCATCTGCAGAATGATAGTTTTACTTCTTTTCCAATCAGGATTCCTCATATTTCTTTTTCTTCTGTGATTGCTGTGCCTAGGGCTTCCAAAACTATGTTGAATAATAGAAGTGAAAATGTACATCCTTCTCTTATTCCTGATCTTAGTGGAAATATTTTCAATTTTTTCCAACTGAGAATGATGTTTGTTGTGAGTTTTTGATATATGCATTTTATTATGTTGAGCTAGTTTCCCTCTCGCCCCAGTCTCTGGAGAGTTTTTAACAGAAATATGTGTTGAAGTTTGTCATAAGCCTTTTCTGCATCTATTGAGATGATAACATTTTTTTTTCTTCAGTTTGTTGATGTGGTATATCAAATTGGTAGATTTTCAGATATTGAAGAGTTCTTGCATCCCTGGGATAAATCCTACTTGATCATGGTGTATGATCCATTTAATATTATTTGAATTCAGTTTGCTAGTATTTTATTGAGGATTTTTTAATCTATGTTCATTGGTCTATACTTTTCTTTTTTTGTGGTATCCTTGTCTGGTTTTGGTATCAGGGTGATGGTGGCCTCATAGAATTAGCTTGAAAGTGTTCCTTGCTCCACTTTTTTTTGAAAGAGTTTCAGAAGAATAGGTGTTAACTCTTCTCCGTATTTGATAGAATTCACCTGTGTAGCCATCAGATCATGAACTTCTGTTTTTTGGAAGTTTTTTAATCACATTTTCAATTTTGGCACTTGTGACTGGTCTGTTCATATTTTAAATTTCTTCCTGGTTCTGTCTTGCTAGGTTGTACCTCTGTAAAAAAATGTCTATTTCTTCCAGGTTGTCTATTTATTGGTATATAGTTGCATATAGTCAAGCTTCTTGACTTTAGACAATACTGCAAAGCTACAGTCATCACTCATATTTCAGGGAGAAATCAAAAGCTTTACAGACAAGCAAAAGATAAGAGAAATCAGTACCACCAAACCAACTTTACAGCAAACACTAAATGAACTTCTCTAGGCAGAAAAGGCCTTAACTAGAAACAAGAAAATATCACATGATAAAGCTAATCAGTAAAGACAAACATAGAGTAAAGGTAGGGAATCATCCACATACAAATATAACAAAATCATCAATAATGAAAACAGGAGGATACAAATACTGGATACTAGAAATGCATTGGCAATTAAGAGACCAGCAACTTAAAAACAATTTCACGTTTGTGTGTGTATATGTATATATATATATGTGTGTATGTGCGTGTGTGTGTGTGTGTGTGTGTGTGTGTGTGTGTGTATATATATTCTATATCAAAACCTCATGGTAACCCCAAACCAAAAATGTACAAGAGATACACACACAAACAAGAAAAACAATGCAAACACAATGCTAAAGATAATCATCAAACCACAAAAGAAAAGAGAAGCAGAAGAGAAGAAAAAAGACCGATAAAACCAAATAAAGACAATTTAAAAAATGGTAATAAGAACATATATATCAATAATTACCTTAAATCTAAACACTAAATATTTCAACCAAAAAATTCACTAGCTGAATGGATTAAAAAAATATGTATCTATACATGTGCTGTCTACAAGAGACCCACTTCCCTTCTAGGTATACATACAAAGTGAAAGCATGGAAGAAGTTATTTCATACAAATGAAAAATTAAAAAAATGTGGAGTTGTAACATTCATATTAGACAAAATAGTTTTAAAATAAATATGTTTATAAGAGACAAAAAAGAACATTATTAATAATCAAATGATCAGTCCAGGAAGAGTATATAATGATTGCGAATACATCATATGCACCAAATATACATGCACCTCAATATATAAGGCAACTAATAACAGCCATAAGGGGGAAATCAACAGTAACACAATACTAGTGGGTTGCTTTACAACCCAACATACAGAAATGGACACATCATCTAGACAAAAAAAAATCAATAAAGAAACAAAGGTCTTAAGTAATGTATTAGACCAGAGGAAGCTAATAGATATTTATAGATCATTCCATCTGAAAGCTGCAAAATAAACATTCTTCTCAAGTGCACACTGAACATTCTCTGGAATATATCATTTCTGCCCCACACATTTAATAATATTAAAGTCAAATCAAGCAACTTTTCCAACCAAAACACCATAAAACTAGAAACCAACAAGAAAAAAGAAACAATCAAACAAAAAAACAAAAACACTGCAAAAAATACAAACACAGGGAGACTAAAAAAATATGCTGCTAAGAAACCAGTGGATCATTGAAGAAATCAAAGGGTAAATCAAACACTATCTAGAGAAAAATGAAAAGAAATCACAATATCCCAAACCTACGGGGTGTAGCAAAAGCAGTTCCAAGAGGGAAGTTTATAGAAATAAAAGCCTACCTCAGGAAACAAGAACATTTCCAAATAAACAACCTAACCTTAGGACTAGAGCAACTAGAAAAGACAACAAATTCTAAATTTAAGACAGAGAGACATCATAAAGATCAGAGAAGAAATAAATTAAATAGAAACATATTTAATAGAAAAATCAATGAAACTAATAACAGTTTCTTTGAAAAAAAAACAAAAAAGTTGATAAACCTTTAGCCAGACTCATCAAGGAAAAAAAAAAGGGGAAAGGGTTAAAATCAATAAAATTAGAAATGAAAAAGGAAAATACACAATTGAAGCCATAGAAATACAAATGATCATAAGAGACAACTACAAGAAACTATAGGCCAATAAAATGGACAAACCAGAAGAAATTGGCAAATTCTTAGAAAGATATATAAGAATAAGCCAGGGAATAATAGAAAATATAAATGACCAACCACAAATACAGAAATTATAACTGTGATTAAAAACTACCAGCAAGAAAAAGACCAGGACCAGATGACTTCACAGGCAAATACTATTAAATATTCAGAAAAGAGTAAATGCCAATCCTGTAACTATTCCCAAAAAAAATTACAAAGGAAGGAAATCTGTTAAAATAATTCTATGAGGACACCATCACCCAGATACCTAAACCAGAGGTCAATACCATTAAAAAAAGCAACTTTCAGGCCAATAACATTGATATTGATGCAAAAAATGCCCAATTAAAGACTAGTAAAACCAATCCAACAATATATTATAAAGATCCTACACCATGAATAATTGGGATTTATTGCAAGGATTCAGGGAATTTTTACTACCTGCAAGTGACTAAGAAGTTTAACAAAGTGAAGAATAAAAGCCATTTGATCATCTCAATAGATACAGAAAAACTTTGGACAAAATTCAATACCCATGTATAATAAAACTTCTCCAGAAATTGGCCATAGCAGGAATCTATCTCAACATATTAAAAGCACTATATGAAGAACCCATAACTAAAATCATTCTCAATAATTAAAAATTGAAAGAATTTCCAAGATTAGGACTATGTTAATGATATTCACTCTTCCCACTTTATTCAACATGATTTTGGAAGTCCTAGCCACATAATCAGGAAAGAAAAATAAATAAAAGGGATCCAAATTGGAAAAGAAGAAGGAAAGCTGTTCACTCTATATAGAGTGACATGTTGCTTCACACAGAAAATCTTAAAGACACTACCAACAAAGTGTTAGAGCCAATCAATGAATTTGGTAAAGCTAGAGGATACAAAATTAGTGTGCATAAATCTATTGCATTCTATGTACTAACAATGAAATATCAGAAAGAGAAATTAGAGAAACAATCCCATTAAACATCACATCAAAAAAGAATAAAATACCTAGGAATAAACCTACCTATGAAGTCAAAAGAGCTGTACTTTAAAACTATAAAATGCTCATGAAACAAATAAAAGATGACATAACAGATGGAAAGGTATACCATGTTTCAGATTGTAATAATCAATTTTGTCAAAATGACTATACTGCCCAAGGCAATCTATAGAGTCAACTCTATCCCTATCAAATTACAAATGGCGTTTTTCACAAATCTAGAACAAAATATTTTAAAATTTGTTTGGAAACATAAAAGACACTTAATAACTAGAGCATCCCTAAGAAATTAAATTAGAGCTAGAGAAATCAGACCTCTGCTTTAAGAGTATACTACAAAGCTACAGTCATCAAAACCTTATGATACTGGCAAAAATACAGAAATAAAGATCAATGGAACAGGACAGAAAGTACAGAAATAAACCCACACAGATATGGTCAATTAATCTATGACAAATATACAATGGAAAATGAACCTTCTCTTCAATGAGTATTCTGGGAAAACTGTACAGCTTCAGTAAATGAATGAAATTTGAATACTCTATAACACCATATACAATATAAATTCCAAATGGACTAAAGACATAAATATAATACTGTATACAATTTCCTATTAGAGAAAAAGTTAGGCAAAGCTTTCTCTGACATAAACTGCAGCAATAATTTTCAGGCCCACCTCTGAGAGTAACAATAATAAAAACAAAAATAAACAAGTGTGACCTAAATAAATGTAAGGATTTTGCACAGCAAAGTAAACCATAAACAACCAAAGGAAAGGGATAAAATCTTTGCAAATGAATCAACTAACAAGGGTCAATCTCTAAATTATATAAACACTTCAGGCAGCTCAATATGGGTTTAAAAAATTCCAAAAAAGTGGACAGAATATCTAAATAGACATTTCTCTAAAGAAGGCAATGACCAAAAACAACATAAAGGATGCTCAACATTACTCATTATTAGGGAAATGAAAATCAAAACAACTACGAAGTACCATCTTACATGATCCAGAATGGCCATCATCAAAATATCTAAAAACATTAAATAACTGGAGACAGCACCAAGAAATGGGAACCCTCTTACATTTTTTACTGTATTTTATGTTGGTACAACTGCTATGGAAAATAGTATGGAGATTCCTTGGACTTCCCATTGTGTTTCAAGTGGTAATGAACTTGACTAGTAACCATGAGTACATGTGTTTGATCCCTGGTCTCATTCAATAGTACAGATGTGGCTCGGATTCTGTGTTGCTGTGGCTGTGTAGGCTGGGAACATCCATATGCCATGGGTGTGACACAAGAAAGCACAGGGATTGAAAGAACATTTTAGAAAAGGGAGCCACACAGCAAAGGTCATGAGGGGTAGACCAACATAAAAGGTTAACATCACTATCACAACCTTTCTAGCACTGGATATTTTTATTTTGCTAACTTAATATAACATCCATTTTGTAAGATATGCATTTCTGCTATTACAAGCAAGGATGAATTATGCCCCTAAAAAAAAAGAAAAGAAAATAGTACGGAGATGCCTCAAAAAAATAAAAAAAAAAATAGAACTGTTAGATGATCCAGCAATCCTGTGGACATCTACTCAGAGGAAAACATAATTTTAAAAGATGTATGCATCCCAATATTCACTTAAGCACTATTTACAATAGTCAAGACATAAATATAGCATAAATGTGCACCAACAGAGGAGTGGATATAGGTGACATCATATCTATAGACATGGAATATTACTCATCCATGAAAAAAATGATGGAATAATGCCATTTGCAGCAACATGTATGGACTTAGATATTATTATACTAAGTGAAGTTAGATGTTGAAAGATAAACATCATATTAAATCACTTATAGGTGGAATATAAAAAAATAAATGAACTTATTTGCAGAACAGATGCTGACTCTGACTTTGAAAAAAAACTTATGGGTACCAAAGGGAACAGTTTGGTGGGAGGGAGGGATGGGCTGGGTATTTTAGGTTAACATAACCACACTGTGGTATATGGAATGACTGGTCAATGTGAACCTGCTGTATAGCATGAGGAAGTCTACAAAATATTCTGTGATAATCTAAATGGGAAAATAATCTGAAAGAGAATGGATTTGTATATGTATATCTGAATCACTTTGTTGTGCAGCAGAAATTACGACATAAAAAATCAGCTATACTTCAATAAAACTTTTTAAAAAGAAAAAAAATTAGTCACTATGGGGGATAACAAAATGTAGAAACCTACTCATAACATTTAAGATAATGAGTTGAATTTAATTAAATTTTAAATGCTATTGGTTGTAAAAATAATGTTTGAAATATCATTATTTTAGTGATTGGAGAAGTATAAATACATGTTAGCAGTCAAAAACTAAGTCTTAGCATATTAGTTATTTTTCTACATATTCATGAAATAAAAATCCAAATCTTGAAGGAAAAAAAAAAGATTCTTCATGCAAATGAATATCTTTTTCATTATATTGATTTGATATAATGATTTATATTCTCTCATCCCTGCTCATCACTAAAGGCTTTCAAAACATCAAATATAACTTAAAATACATACAGATATTATTGATATTATCCATCAATGCAATTGTTATTCTATCTGATCTACCTGAATGAGCAAATCACAACTGTTTATTTTCCATTGTACTGCCCATATTTTGGTTATTTTCAATAACACTTATATCCTGGTATTTTATTAAGTTCTGTCTTCAAAGCTTTGCATTTTTTCCTATTCTTTTTAATGTATTCATATATCTTCTTTTCACATGGCTCCACAATCCATGATCTCAAATAGTACTTTCCATGTGATGTAGTACAAAATCTTGCAAGGTAATAATTCTGTTAGAATATAATGATAATCCTTCAAATTCAATATATTTCTGACTAATGTAATTATTTAATAATACCACATAATTTTTTAAAATTATTCTTATGGTTTTATTAAAGTCTCCAAGATTAAAACCTTCAAATCTTATATGACAATATTCCTTCACCATACTACCTCTATTGGAGAATCATAGCTTCTACAAAAAATTCCTAACTCTCTTTTATTTCTATATCCCCTTCCAATTTGTGAAGTGTCTTTTACTTATTGAAGAATATTTGGAACAATTCGCCCTTATATCTTTTTTATTTTCTCCCCTAATACACTCCATTTATTATCATTATCAATTTTTATAGCACTATGTCACTATGTTACTCTCTACCTAAAAATCCCCATGTCTACATTTTTTGGTGAATATTATAGAAAAGTGATTTGAATAATATAAAAATATTCCAGTGTTTAAAGTGCTTCTCTTCCAGTAAATGTGTAAAATAGTTAATGGTAAAAGAATAAATTACATGCAATGTCTCCTTAAAATCCAAAACAGTACATTTTCTTATAGTTTATATAGAATGAAAATAATTTTAGGTCTTCAAAAAGGCAAGACAATGTATTTGCATATATTTTAAAGATTTATTTGAGGAACCTAAGACTTTCAAAATAATTTTACTTAGTTTCCAAGCATCACTCAGATTTTGAATTGTGTATTGACATGTGTAAACTAAAATATAGGAATTTAAAATGTCTTAAATATTTCATTTAAAAATATAAATATTGTAGAACATAAAATTTACTTTTATCAAACATTTAGTGTGTTTCTAGTTTAAATAGATAAGTTGTATCACAGCTTAAAGAGAAAACAAATTCTAAAATTTCCATAGTGGGATTAGGATCTTCTTAAATAGGTATACTTAGTAAATATCTGAACAATTTTTATGAGACAATAAATATTTAAATGATGTTATTTGATGAAAAAAGTTCCATTAATACATATTATTAAGTATTTGAAAGTTATTTTGATCTTTTCAGAAAAAAAAGTTACACAAATCTTGACTAATTTTAAAATATTTCGCTAATATTACCAATCCACTGTAAACACCCATATGAAATAGTGACAATGAAATTATCCACATTACACTCATTTGTTATCATTAACCCATCTTTCCTGAAGATCTTTGAGTATAACAATAAAAGAATCTCTAGCTGATTACATTATTTCAATATAATTAATAATTTGTGTTACTTTAGTTACTAGAGTTATTTTTTCCACAAGTTATCTGTGTGATCTTTGTAAACTATGCTAACTTTATTTTATGTATCTGTAAAAAAAAGTTGACATTATATATTTATAAACTTTTTCTAACTCTAAAATTCTGTTTTAATAGTAATAGATAGATGATATAGAAATAGCTAGCTAGGTGATAGATAGATAGATGATAGATTGATTTCCATTAGGGGAGGTATAGAGGTGCAATAATACATAAATCATGCTCTTTATGCTATGTTAAATGACACAACAATATAACTAATATATGTTTATTGTGTACAATAAAATCAATATCCTTTTCTTACAAAATCATTAAAGATAAATTTTCTTTTATACAAAAAAAACACACAAAGAAAACATGCAAAGAAGTAAAGGAACCATAAGTGCAAAGATAATATATACATAATTTGTCCTTTCCAGTTAATTGGACTTTTGTTTAAGTGTAACATAAGCTAAAGTTCAATTTTCCTTTGAGATTTTATTCACACTTATTGAGCAGTAAAAATTACACAGCATCTAAAAAGGGATTTGAATGTAGTAGAAGTGTAGCAAAGCAGTTAGTTCTGCCAATTAGATAAATGTTGTGGAAAGTGAATCTCCTACCACCCTGTGGTAGTTTAAAATCATTGCATTCAGGATAGTTGATTTAACTGACTCTACTTAATTGATGCTTTCTTAATGAATTGTGAAGCAAATGATATTTGTGAAGTATAAAGAAAGCAAAAAAAATTTTTGGCCTATTATTTTTTTGGTAAAAAAAAACCAAATATGCAAATTTTTAGATTCAGTACTAGCCATAACACTCTCTGGATTATCATTAATAATTTAACCAGTAGATCACAGATGGATTAAATTATACTTTATCGTTTTTTTGAGATCTCTCAGATTATCACTTTAAGCCCAATTCATTTCTGCACTGAATAATTTAAGAGAGAATGATCTCTTTTGGAATTCTCCTGAAATCCACCTATCCTGCATTATTGCTTCATTGATAAATCAAGATAAAATAATTTTTCAAAGAAAATATGAAAAATACTGAACAATATCAAATATTATTGATTGATTTAGGAGAAGTATATTATTTTTGATGTTTAACTAATATTCCTATTACTTTTACCCAAAAGCTTAACTGATGGCATAGTCAAAATAAGCTAGTACGTACTCAATGTATATTTATAAATTTGTTAAATATCAGCCATCATCAAGTTATCATACTTTCTTGTTTTAATATAAATAATATTCAGTCAATATTTTGCTAGTTCATCTGAGAGCTCAGAAACTCAAATGATATCAGGATTTAGACAAGTAAATTGGTGAAAGAGGAAAGGTGAAAATTGAAGGACTCAAAGTTTTTGAAATAGTCATATTTTGCTTAGAATAGCTATAACATTTTCATTTCATATTTTGATATATATATATATATATATGGATCTGAAAGCTATTTGTTTTTTTTATTTTTCTGCATTTTTCTCTATCTTGCTCATATGCTCTTACTTCTCTTGCCACTCTCCTGATAAATTCCCAACTACAGCTATAAAGTAATATTTTATATTTTCAGGGCATTACATTTAAAAACAGAATTGCATTCATATAACAAGATTATAAGTACATAGAATTATATTTTTCTTAAATTATGCATAAAGCTTAAAGGTGTAATTATAAAAATACGCCAGAATATGTGGTCTGCAATATATTTGTTTGTTAAATTGGTAGCCTACCTCTGACATTGACAATAGATTTCTGTGTCAAGGCACAACTATATTTTTCATTACTGCTATACTTCTTGTCAGAAGTGGATGAAATTAGAAATAGTCTTTTTCTAGTTACATGTTAAACATGCCAATTTGTTTTAATTGGTGTTTATATATCAACTATTATTTCCCAGAAGGAACTGATGAGCTAATACCATACCAACATAATCCAGAAGTTATAAATTTTTCTTTTTTAAATCTTTTTGTGTTATTTTTATAATATTTTCTCTTTATAGCAACCCCCACAGAATATGGAAGTTTCCAATCTAGGGGTGAAATCAGAGCTGCAACTGCAGGCCCACACAACAGTCATGGCAACACTGGATCCAAGCCACATCTGTGATATATGCTGCAGATCACATCAATGCCAGATCCTTAACCCACTGAATGAGGCCAGAGGCCAAATTCACATTCTCATGGACACTAAGTTGGGTCTTTAACCCATTGAGACTAATGGGAACTCCTGAATTATTTTAGAAATGAGCAAAATGAAAAAAAAACATGTATGCAATTTCACAAATTTAGCTTTATTACTGATACCAAAAGAATGCTTGGAAATCCACATTTTTCTCACTTTTCTGAATTTCCTGTTGTCATTTGGGTTCAAGCATACCACAAAGAATTTTAAAATAGCAGTTTTATGTTCATCTGGAGTATTTGGTGTAATCTCAGCCTAATAATGATGCTAGTTTCTCAGATACCATTGTGTTTTCAAATAGAATCTTATATAGGGAGTTCACATCATGGCTCAGTGGTTAACGAATCTGACTAGGGACCATGAGGTGGCAGGTTCAACCCCTGGCCTTGATCAGCGGGTTAAGGATCCAGCATTGCCGTGAGCTGTGGTTTAGGTCACAGACAAGGCTCAGATCCTGTGTTGCTGTGGCTCTGGTGTAGGCTGGCATCTACAGCTCCAATTAGACCCCTAGCATGTTAACCTCCATATGCCATGGGAGTGGCCCCAGAAAAGACAAAAAAAAAAAAATCATATATAAAGAGGGTTTCCATAATGAAATAATTTTCCTCCCCTTACCCTGAGTATAGATTTAAAAATCAGTGAAATAAACTAAGGAAAAAAATACTAATTGAAAATCACCAATGAATAGTAGGAGACTTAAACTCCCCATTCATGCCAAATGACAGATCTTCTAGACAGAAAATAAATAAGGTAACAGAGATCTTAAATGAAGCAACAGAACAGTTATATTTCATTGGTATTTTCAGGGCATTACATTTAAAAACAGAATATGCATTCTTTTCAAGTTCACATGGAATATTCTTTAGTATGGACCACGTATTAGGGAACAAAACAAACCTCAACAAATTTAAGAGTGTATAAATTATCTCAATTATTTTTTCTGACCACAATGACATGAAACTAGAAATCAACCTTAGAAGAAGAAAAGAGAATGAGTTCCCATTGTGGCTCAGTGGTTAATGTATCTGACTAGGAACCATGAGGTTGTGGGTTTGATCCCTGGCCTTGCTCAGTGGGTTAATGATCCAGTATTGCCATGAGCTGTGGTGTATGTCACAGACATGGCTCAGATCCCATGTTGCTGTGGCTCTGGCATAAGCTGGCAGCTACAGCCCTGATTAGACCCCTAGCCTGGGAATCTCCATATGCCATGAGTGTGGCCCTAGGAAAGACAAAAAGACAAAAAAAAAAATTAAAAAAAGCAAAAGAAAAGAGAAAAAACTATCAAATGGAGATGAAGAAACATGCTACTAAAAAAACCAATGGATTAACCATGAAATAAAAAGAGGAAATTAAAAAATACATTGAGACAAATAACAATGAAAAGAAACCCACAAAAAATTATGGATGCAACAAATGCAGGTTGCATAGGAAAGTTCATATCAGTACATGTTTTCCTTCTAAAAAAGATGAAAAACTCTCAAATAAACAACCTAACCTACAATTTTAAAATTCTAAAAAAGGTGGGGGGAGAAACAAAACCTAAAGACAGTAGAAGGAAGTATATATTAAAGATTAGAGAGGAAATAAAAATATATTTAAACAATAGAAAAAAAATGATAAAATCAATATGATTCTTTGCAAGGGTTTAAAATCAATTGACAAAATTCTGGCCAGGCTCACCAAGAAAAAAAGAGAAAGAATCCAAATAAACAAAATAACAAATGAAAAAGGAGACATAGCAAATAGCACAAGGAGGAAATAAAATATGAGGGAATAACCTGATAAATCACATGCCAATAAATTTGACAGCCAAGAAGAAAATGAATAAGTTTATAGAAACATACATTAAAGTTTAATCAAGTGGAAATCATAGTTTGAACAGTTCAATAACTAGAAATGCAATTATGTCTGTGATTTACAAACTCCCTACAAATAAATATCCAGGCTCAGATGGTTTCAGAGATGAATTCTACTGAACACACAAAGAATAATTATGCTGATACTTCACAAAAACTTCCAAAAATGTGAAAAGGAAGGAGTACTCCAAATGATATTTTTTTGAAACTTCATCACCCTGGTACTAAAATCAGACAATGATATCACCAACAAAGAAAGTTACAGACCAATATCATTGAGGAATTTTGATGCAATAATTCTCAACAAAATTCTAGGAAACTGCATCCAATAACACTTAAAAAAAGATTATATACCACAACCAAATTCACCAGGCTGGTTCAACATTTGCAAATTAATCAATGTGATACACAACCACAATAGGAGTGCACCTAAATAGGTTCAGAAAAAGCACTTGACAAAATTCAACACCCATTCATGAAAAAAAAATCTTACCAAAGTGGTTGTAGAGGGAACATATCTCAACATAATATAGATGTATATGAAAATCCTACACCCAAAATAGTACTCCATGGTGATAAACTGAAAGCCTTCCCACTAAAATCTGGAACATATCAAGGATGTCTACTCTTACTCCTTCTACTCAATGTAGCATTGGAATTCCTGGCCACAGTAATCAGTCAAGAAAAAGAAAGAAAATATATCAAAATTAAAGGGAAGAGGTAAAATTGTCACTTTATGCAGAAGATACTATATACAGAAAACCCTATACACTCCACACAAAGACTACTAGAACTCATTAACAAATTCAGCAAGGTAGCAGAATACAAGGTTTACATTCAGAAATTGGTTACATTTCTTTACACTAACAATGGCATATCAGAAAGGGAATACATCAAAAATATTTTAAAATCACATCTCCAAATATTAAATTCTTAGGAATAAATGTGACAAAGAAGGTGAAAATGTTGAGAACAATAAAATATTAATAAACTTAAGATGATTTAAATAAATGGAAAACTATCCCATGCCCTTGGGTTGGAAGAATTAATGTTGTTAAAATACCCATACTACCCAAAGCAACCTCAGATTTAATGTGATCCCTAAGAAATTACCCATTACATTTTTCATATAACTAGAAAAACTAATCCTAAAATTTATATGGAATCAAAAATATCCAGGACAGCCAAAGCAATCCCAAAGAAAAAACAAAATAGGAGTCGTAACCCTCCAAGACAATACTTCAAAGCTGCAGTAATCAAAAATCGTAACCCTCCAAGACAATACTTCAAAGCTGCAGTAATTGGGGCAAAAAAGGACATGTGGATCAATGGAACAGAATGGAGATCTCAGAAATAAATCCACTCCTCTTTGGTCATTTAATCTTCAACAAAAGGGACAAGAACATACAACTGGAGAAAGAAAGTCTCTGCACCAAGTGGTGTTGAGAAAGTTGGAAAGCCACACATAAATCAATAAAGTAAGAACATGCCGTCTTACCATATAAAAAAGTGAACTCAAAACAGCTTAAAAACTTAAACATAAGACATGACACCATAAAACTCCTGGAAGAGATCATAGGCAAAACTTTCTCTGACATAAATCATACCAATGTTTTCTGAGGTTTGTTTCCCAAGGCAATAGAAATAAAAAAAAAATTTAAATGGGATCTGAGTAAAATTAAATGATTTTGTATAGAAAAGTTAGCCATAAACAAAATGAACAGACAACACATAAAATGGGAGAAAATATTGGCAAGTCATGCAACCAACAAAGCCTTAATTTTCCAAAATACATAAACAGATCTATAACTTACAACAAAAAAACAAACCCAATGAAAAATGGGCAGAAGGTATAAATGGACACTTCTCCAAACAAACATGCAGTTGGTCAACAGGCATATGAAAAAAAAAAAAGCTCAACATCACTAAATATTAGAGAAATATAAATTGAAACAAGTTATCACCTCACAACAGTTAGAATGGCCATCATTAAAAAGTCTACAAATAAAAAGAAGATGGAGAGGGTGTGGAGAAAGGAGAACATTCCTTCACAGTTGGTGGGAATGTAAATCGGTACAGCCATTATGGAGAACACTATGTATGTACTTCAGAAATCAAAATATAGAATTCCTATATGATCCAGTGATTCTTCTCTGGGGCATATATCCCAAAAAAACTTTCATTGAAAAAGATACAGGTACCCCTATGTTCATCACAGCAATACTCACAACAGCCAAGACATGGAAACAACCTAAATATCCATCAACAGATGAATTGATTAAGAAGATGTGTTATATCTATGCAATGGAATACTACTCAGCCATAAAAAGATAAACTAATGCCATGTGTAGCAACACAGATGGAACTAGTGATTCTCATACTAAGTGAAGTAAGCCAAAAAGACAAAGACAATTACCATATGATATCACTTATTTGTGGAATCTAAAATATGGCACAGATGATTCTATCTACAAAACAGAAACAGATCAAGGCCAAGGAGAGCAGAGTTGTGGTATCCAGGGTGAAGGTGGGAGGGGGAAGATGTCTGGGCAGTTCAGGGTTTTGGAAAGCAAACTGTTATTTTTGAAATGGATGGGCAATGGGGCTCTAATGTACAGCACAGGTAACTGTGTGATTGGGTCACTTTGCTGTACAATAGAAATTGAAGAAATATTGTAAATCAACTATTCTTAATAAAAAATAAAATAAAATATGATATATTTTATAGAATACTACACAGCCATAAATAAAATGAGATAAAGACATTTGAAGCAACATGAGTGGACATAGATATTATAATACTAAGCGAAGCAAGTCAGAAAGAGGAAGACATATCATATTATGTCACTTATAGGTGAAATCTAAAATATGACACTAATGAAATGATCTACAAAACATAAATGAATTCATGGACAAGGAGAAAACTCTTGTGGTTGGAAGAGAGATGGAGTCAGAGGTTGAAATTAATAGATGTAAGCTATTTACTACTTTATAGCAGAGAGAACTTCAATTACAATTTTAGGAAAAAATAAATAATTAACACAACATTGTAAATCAACTATAGTTCAATTAAAAAATGCAGCAACAGCACATTTAATATTTACAGCCAAAATATTTTAATTTTATGGATTTGTTTTGTTAAAATAATTATACCTTGCTTTTGAAGAAACAAACTGCCTAGACTCCTTGTTTTTATTAAAGAAGCTTAAATATAAAAAATCACCAGTGGTAGGATGTCCTTGTCAATTTGAATTTAATTAAAACATTCATTGCCAGACTCAGTTCAGACCACATTGTTTCCTTGGTAGAAAAATCCAAAAAAATAATAGAACACTTTGTAAGAAAATTTCCAGTTTATTTTTTATGTTTTATTTATTTATTTTTGTTTTTTAGGGCTGCACCCATGGCACATAGAAGTTCCCAGGTTAGGGGTCAAATTGGAGCTACAGCTGCCAGTCTATTTTACAGCCACAGTAACATGGGATCCTAGCTGCATCGGTGACCTTCACCACAGCTCATGGCAATGGCATCCTTAATCCACTGAATGGGGGCAGGGATCTAACCCTCATCCTCATAGGTAGTAGTTAGATTTGTTTCTGCTGCACCATATTTACTCTTTTAATTATTATTTTATTAAGAAGGATATTTTTATATTTTTACAGATTAAATATATGATTAAAAACTTTAAACTGAAAAGTTTACCAATTAAGCAATAGTTTTCTATGTTGCTATTAACTATATATATTCTGGTTCTCTAGACTAATTCATTCCACATAACTTCAATTTTGTACCATTATGCTAAATAAAATAGCCTTATATAGAAGTAAATAAAAATAAAACTATAAGATCTCAATTATATTTGAAGTCTAAAAAAGTTGAATACATAGAAACAGATTTAGATCAGGATTACAAGGGGTAGGGAGCAGGGAAAAATGGGGGGATGTAAGTGAAATGTATAAAATAGACTTTTAAAATTTTCTTTCTAGTCTTTTATGTCTGGTATATTGATGGGAGGTTGACTTTTGTTTTAACTTATATACAACCACTTTCTAAACTCATCTAGTAGTCCTGAAACATCACAAATAAATTCTTTGGAAAATTAATTTCTTTGGCAAAAAATGATTTATATATTTTAATCATTCTGAATTTATCTTTTCTTATTTCAGAGGTCATAATTTTAAAGAAATATTTGCTGAAAATGGTGACCTCCTTGAGTTAAAAAAATATTTCTGTCAAATTTCCATTTCTGATGATTTTTCTATATGTAAGCTTTTTTTCTTCTTCAGGTTAGGAAAGCTCCTCTAGCAATAATATATTTTAAAATAAGTGCCTGTTAAATATTATGAAGTGCTTTTTCTACCTAATGAAATGGTTAAATGATTCTTTTACCAAGATGAGATGCATTTATAGATTTTATAACATTAATGTCTTTTTTAATAAATATACTACTCTTCCAGCATTCTTTTTTTTATTTCAGATTTTAAATTTATCTCTATCACTGTTATCATGTAATATGCATTATTACTTTGGGAAACAGTATGATATACAGATTCTCAATATAATTATATATTTAAAAAATACTTTGTGAAATAATCATCTGATACTGTGTTTGATTCAAAAATTATGCAAAACTTTCTTCTAGTTACTTTTAATGCTTTTTATAGTGTTTATTCTGCATAAATTTGTAGAATCTCATTTTTATTTCTGACAGTTTTTATCTGAGCATATTTTCTAAATGTTTTGCTATTAGCTTATTTCTATTTTTTAAATTTTTTCTTCATGTGTACTATAAACCCTGCCAATTCATTTTACATGAAATCTTGTGTCCTTCTTAGAGTTTCTTTGAATAGTTTTTGTTTTATATTTCCTTGGAAAATTTCACAGTGTATATTTATTTCACTTGTTTATTACTTTGTCATATTTTTATGATCAAATATTTTAGCATTATTTTAATGGGGTTTATGATTAATAGTAATTTTGATGAAGTCAATTAAAGAACTTTTTAGGACTGAAAGTTTTTTTATTTGTATATTAGTATGAGAACCTTGAAGAGGCAACACTGAAAATCAATACTTTATATATTTTAAATGAGAATATTTAAACAGCACCATATATATTTATATGTAAATATTTTTATTCTGAACTAGCAATTACATCTGGTTGACCTAGGAGGTCTACCAGTTATATTTCTATAGAGACTTACATTTATTTTCCTTCAAAACCCAAACTCAATAAAGTGGACTAGGTTAAAACTAACATTTTCCCCTACTTTTACTCATCAATCTCTTTAAAAACATAATGCATCAATTACAACCTTTTTCAGTGGCTGAGAGGAATTAGTTCTAGGAATTCTGTGGATACAAAAATCCCAGGGATGCTCAAGTCCTTTATATAAAATGGCATAATATTTTCATTTAATACACATTTGTTCTCTTATGTACTTTAAATCACATCTAGATTACTTATGTTGCCTAATACATGTAAATACGGTGTAAATAGTGGCCAGGGTGCAGGAAACTTCAAGTTTTGCTTTTGGGAACTTTTTGGAATTTATTTTTCCAAATATTTTAATCTAGTTGATTGAATCCATGTATGTGGAACCTGTGGATATTGAGGGCTGATTGTGTTATTTTTGGCCCCCATTCTCCCTGGTAAGCTTGGAAAGCTACATTTAGAAAGCTCTAAAAACATGGAAAGAAAGAGGATTGGTTTTGTGTTTCAGAAAGGGTAAAGACAGAATTTCTTCCTTTGTAATAAATATATAATAATTCTCTGTGATGTTAAAT
This sequence comes from Phacochoerus africanus, assembly GCF_016906955.1. NCBI lineage: Eukaryota > Metazoa > Chordata > Mammalia > Artiodactyla > Suidae > Phacochoerus > Phacochoerus africanus. The sequence continues at coordinate 36,236,856 of NC_062556.1, read as the reverse complement.
GCTTCTTGTATAATAAGCAAAAAAAATCCTCTGACATTGATGTATGATAGAAAATGTTTTTCTCAATTTATGTGCAAATTTTAAAAGATAAAGGAGATATATAAAATGCAGATATTTTATTTATTATGTTTTAGAAGATGTGAAATGTAACTTAAATTTTTGACTGCTTCTGCAAATAATATATACCACCTGACAACTTTGATATGATGATGGTTAATAGTTATACTGTGTTTCACTTTTTTACAAACTTAATGACTCATTTCCTACCACAAAACTTGTGACAATGTTATTGAATCAAATCCAACATGATTATAATCTATAATCTAAAACAGATACTAATATCAGTCAAATGTTATAATATATATTAACACATCAATAGTTTCCAATTATTTTTAGTAAAATAGGTTTATATTTCCTAAAGAAAAATTATGAGAAATATTAAAACAAAAAGTTTAGTACTTCTGCCTTTTCCTGCTCTCAGTTTGCTGAACACAATGGGGTGTTGCCAAGGACATTGTTCAACATATTTTAATGATCATCTGCTTATGTTTTTGGGATAAGTAAGGATATCCAGAGCAAGAATTTGAAACAAGCATTGATTTTACTTGAAGAATGAGAGTTCTAGAATATTGTACAGAACCCTGAGCTTTGGGGACTGGAGATATAATGATAGAAGAGGACTTAAGCACACCTCCTCTCATGAAAACACAAAAATCACAACCAACTGAGAAATAACCCTTGATTAAAAAAGACTAGATCCTACCAAAAAAGATAGTCTGCATGCAAAGACAAAGAAGTCACAACAAGATGATAAAAGGTGCACATTTGTGAAATAGTATAAAGCCATACACATAGTGTGGTTGACCCACATCTGGAAAGTAATTATTTTGCAGAGGGTCTCACATAGGAGTGAGAATTCTGAGCCACACATCAGGATCTCGAGCCTGGGAGTATAGTATTGGGAAATGGAGCCACCAGTGCATTTGTCTTTGAAGGCCAGTGGGGCTTGACTGCAGGAACTCCAAGGACTGGAAGAAACAGAGACAAAAACTCTTGGGGACTCATAGAAGATTTGACATTCACTGGAACCCAGGGCAAAGAATTTACTCCATCGGAACCCAGAAAATCACTTTGATGTCTCCTAAAGGCTGTCATTTTGACACCGAGTCCTGGCCCCACCCATGAAACTGCAAACTCCAGCACTGGGATGACTCAAGTCAAACAATGAACATGTTTGAAGCCATCTCACCCTTCAGTACACAGGCTGCCTAAAACCATACTGAGTTTACAGCCACCACTAAACACACCCTTTGCCAGAGCCCTGCCCACTAAAAAGATAAGATATCGCTTCACCAGGGCATATACCAGTGCCTCTCACCAGGAATTCTCTATTCCAGCCTCACCAACCATGGGGCAGAGATCAGAAAAAAGAGGAATTATAATCTAATCTGCATCCTAGAAGGAGCACAAACACAGAGAGTTGGACAAAATGAGACATCAGAGGAATATCTCCTAAAGTATCAAGATACAATCCCATAAAAACAATTAACTAAAGTGAAGATAGAAACCTACCTGAAAAATAATTCATAGTAATGAAAATAAAATGATTCAACTTCTTGGAAAAGAGTGAGTAGACTAGGAAGATACAAGAAATGTTTAATAAAGACATAGAATATACAAAGAACAAAAAAAGTAGTTGAATAATCCCATAACTAAAATGAAAATATACATGCAAAGTAATCAATAGCAGAATAAATGAGGCAGAAGAACAGGTAAGTGAGCTGGAAAACAGATTTGTGGGGGTCACAGACACAACATAATAAGGAAAAAAGAATAAAAATAAATGAAGACAGTCTAAGAGATTTCTGGGACAACCTTAAATGTAGGAACATTTGCATTATTGGGGTCACAGAAGGAAAAGAAGGAGAGAAAGGACCTTAGAAAATATTTTTAGTGATAAGACACACAATTTTTCCTAATGTGGGAAAGGAAACACCCCAGTTCAGAAAGTGCAGAGTCCTATATCAAATAAACTCAATGAAGAACAAACCATGACACATATTGATTAAATGGACATCAATATAAAAAACAAGCAAATAATAGAAGCAACAAGAGAAAGCAACAAATAATATACAAGGGAACCCTGATAAAGTAATCAGCAGATTTTTTATAGTAGAAACATTGCAGGCTAGAAAGAAAGTGATATGATATATTTAAATACATGAAAGGTAAAAACATACAAACATGTATGCTCTACCCAGTAATGTTCTTATTCAGATTTGATGGAGAAATCAAAAGATTTATAGACAAGGAAAAACTAAGATAATTGAACACCATAAAACAGCTTTATAACAAATGCTAAAGGAATTTCTCTAGGTGTAAAATAAAAGGTTACAACTAGAAAAAAAGAAAAATGCAAATGGGAAAGCTCAACTAGGAAGGCAAACAGAGGGTAAAGGTAGGGATTCTTCCACACACAAATGTGATATTAAAATGAGTGAAGAGAGTACAAATGCAGGATATTGTAAATGCACTTGAAATTAAGAGAACAGCAATTTAAAAAAATCTCATGTTTATTTATTCATTTGTTTATTTTGTTTTTTTTTTTATTAAGGGCTACACCCACAGCATAAGGATGTTCCCAGGCTAGGTGTCAAATTGGAGCTACAGCTGCTGGCCTACACCACAGCAACAGCAAAATGAGCTCTGAGCACCTCTATGACCTACACCACATCTTGTGTCAACACTGGATCCCCAACCCACTGATTAAGGCCAAAGGATCAAACCTGTTATCCCCATGGATACTAGTTGGATTCATTTCCTCTCTGCCACAATGGAACTCCCTAAACCAATATTATATATGCATTGAGTGCTACATCAAAACTTCATGTTACCTGCAAAAAAACCCAAAAACAACAAAAAATTATCTACAATAGATGTACAAACAAAAAAAGAAAAAGCAATCCAAACACAACACTAAAGATTGTCATCGAATCACAAGAGAACAAAAGAGGAAAGAAAAAGTCCTACAAAAATGAATCCAAAAAAATAACAAAATGACAGTAAGAATATATATATTGATAATTTTGTTATATATGAAGGGATTAAATGTTCCAACTAAAAGACTGCTTAATCAATAAAAAAAAAAACAGGACTCACATATGTTGTATCCAAGAGGCCCACTACAGATCTAGGGATACATACAGAATGAATGTGAAGTGATGAAAAAGATTATGCATACACTCAGAATAAAGTTGGAAAAGCAATAGTCATACCAGACAAAATAGAGATTACATAAAGACAGTTAAAAGAGAAAAAAAAATAAAGGACACCACATGATGATTAAGGAACACATCGAAAAAAGATACAATAACTGAAAATATATATACATCAAACATAGGAGAACCTCGATATATAAGGCAAATGAAACAGCTATAAAAGTAAAGTAAAACAATAATGGTGGGCAACTTTAATACCAACTTCCACTAGATCATGGAGATAGAAAATTTAATAAGGAAACATAGGCCTTAAATAACACATTCGACCAGATGGAATTAATTGCTATTTATCAAGCATTGCAGTTGAAAGCAGTAGAATACATAATTTTCACAAGTATGCCTGAAACATTCTCCAGGATAGATCACACACTGAGCCACAAATAAACCTCAGTAAATTTAACAAAATTGAAATCATATCAATCACCTTTTCTGACAACAATGCTATGAAATTACAAATCAACTACAAGAAAAAAAAACTGTAAAAATCACAAGTGTGTGGAAGCTAATAAATGGATCACCTAGGTAATCAAACATAAAATCAAAAATACACAGAAAAAATTAAAACAAAACCATGATGATCCATGATGATCCAAAACCTCTGGGAAACAGCAAGAGTGATTTTAAGAGGGAAGGTTTTTTGTTTGTTTGTTTGTTTGTTTGTTTGTTTTTTTGTATTTTTGCAATTTCTTGAGCCGCTCCTGCAGCATATGGAGGTTCCCAGGCTAGGGTTCAAGTCAGAGCTATAGCCACTGGCCTATGCCAGAGCCACAGCAACGCTGGATCCAAGCCACGCTTGTGACCTACACCACAGCTCACATCAACGCCGGATCCTTAACCCACTGAGCAAGGCCAGGGATCGAACCCCCAACCTCATGTTTCCTAGTCGGATTCATTAACCACTGCACCATGACGGGAACTCCAGGAAAGCTTTTAACAATGCATACTGTATCAGAAAACCAGAAAAATATCAAATAAGCAAGCTAAACTTACACCTAAAGCAAATAGAGGAAGAAGAACCAAAAAACCCTCAAAGTTAATAGCAGGAAAGAAATCATTAACATAAGTGTGATACAGATAAAAACAATAAAAAAGTTCTATGAATCTAAAAATTGCTCATTTTAATAGACAAACAAAATTGTTAAAACTTTATCCCAGATTCATTAAGGAAAAAAGGGGGGAGGGCTCAATTCAATAAAATTAGAAGAGAAAAAGCAGTTAAAATCAACACCACAGAAATTCAAAGGAACATAAGAGTCTACTAAAAGCAACTATATATCCTAAAGTGGGCAATCTAGAAGAAATAGACAAATACAATATCCCATGACTGTACCAAGAAGAAAAGAAAATATTAAAATATTAATCACAAGTACTGATATTTAAACTGTTATTAAAAATCTTCCAACAAACAAACTCCTGTACCAGGTGGCTTCACAGGTGAATTCTCTCAAACATCTTTAGGAAGGTTAACACCTATCCTTCTGAATCTATTCTTAATAATTGCAAAGGAAGAAACACTCTGAAATTTTTTCTATGAAGCTATCATTACCCTGATATCACAACCAGCCAAAGATACCACACACAAAAAAAGAGAAAATTACAGGCTAATATCACTAATGGATATTGACTATAGATGCAAAAATATTCAAATCTATACCAACCATACATTAAAAGGATCATACCCCATGACAAAGTGGAATTTATCCCAGTTATGCAAGTATGTTTCAGTACCTGCAAATCAATCGGTGTGATACACCACATTAACAAATTGAAGAGTAAAAACATATGATGATCTAAATAAATTCAGAAAAAATCTTTTAGAAAAATTCAACACCCATTTCTGGAGTTCCCATCATGGTGCAGCAGAAATGAATCTGACTAGGAACTGTGAGGTTGTGGGTTTGATGCCCAAACTTTCTCAGTGGGTTAAAAATCAGATGTTGCCATGAGCTGTGGTGTAGGTAGTGGACGTGGCTCAGATCTTTCATTGCTGTGGCTGTGGCATAGACTGGCAGCAACAGCTCTGACTAGACCCCTAACCTGGGAACCTCCATATACCATTGGTGTGGCCCTCAAAAGACAAAAGACAAAAAAGAAAATTCAACACCCATTTCTGATAAAAACTCTCTAGAAGTGGGCATAGAGGGAAACTACCTCTACATAATAAAGGTCATATATGGCAATCTCATAACTAACATCTTACTCAATGGTGAAAAGCTGAAAGCTTGTTCACTAAGATCAGAAACAAGGCAAGAATATTCACTCGTCACTCTTAGTCATCATAGTTTCGGAAGTCAAAATCATGGCACTCACAGAAGTTAAAATAAATAAAAGAAATCAAAAATAAAAAAAATAAGTAAAACTGTTACTATACACATTGCATGATACTATACACACAAAAAAAAAAATTCTAAAAATGCTACCAGAAAGCTCCTAGAACTTAACAATTGATTTGGCAAAGTTATAGGATACAAAATTAAATTAATGTACAGAAATCTCTTTCTATTCTATGCACTAACAATGAAAGATCATAAAGAAAGAGTTTCCTGTACCATCGTATTAAAAATAATAAAATATCTGTAAAAAAAGCCTACTTAAGGCAAAATACCTGTACTTTGAACAACATAAGAAAGTACAGTTGGTTGATGAAAAAAAATTAAAATGACAAATACGGATGGCAAGGTAAACCATTTGCTTCTATTGGAAGCATCAATATTGTCAAAATGATTATATAATTCAAAGTGATCTACAGATTCAATGGGTTTTCTATCAAAATAATAATGACATTCTTCAGAGAAGTGGAATAAAATATTTTTAAATTTTTATGGAAAGATAATAGAACACAAATAGCTAAAGCAATCCTGAGAAAGAAAAACAGACCTGGATGAATCAAACTCTCTTGTTTCAGATTATATTATAAAGCTACAGTAATCAAAGCAGTATGTTACTGAAACAACGAGAGATTTATAGATCAATGGAACAGGATAAAAAAAACAGAAGTGAGCTCAATTAATCTAGCACAGAGGAGGCGAGAATATGCCATGGAGAAAATAGAGTCTCTTCAAAAAGTAGTGCTGGGAAAACTGAAGAGCTACATATAAAGGAATAAATTTAGAATATTCCCTAGCACCATACAGAAAAATAAACTCAAAGTATATTAATGATATGGAGTTCCCCTTGTGGTGCAGTGGAAATTACTCCAGCTAGGAACCATGAGGTTGCAGGTTCAATCCCTAGCCTTGGTCAGTGGGTTAAGAATCTGGAGTTTCCATGAGCTGTGGTGTAGGTGACAGACATGGTTCATATCTGGCATTTCTGTGGTTGTGGTGTAGGCCCCTCCAATTAGACCCCTAACCTGGGAACCTCCATATGCTGTGGAGATGCCCTAAAAAGAAATATATATATATATATATATATATATATATATATATATATCCTAAATGTAAGACCAGATATTATAAAACTCTTAGAGGAAAACACACCCAGAACACACTTTAACATAAATTGCAGCAATATCTTTTTGGGTCCACCTCATACACTTATGAAAATAAAAGTAAAAACTCTGACCTAATTAAACTTAAAATCATTTTCAAGCAAAGGAAATCAAAAACAAAATTAAAAGGCAAACTGAGGAATGGGAGAAAACATTTGCAAATGATGCAAATTACAAGGGATTTATCTCTAGAATATGAAAAGAATTCATACACCTCAATTAAAAAAAAAGGAAAAAAAAGAAGGTCTAAACAGATATTTCTCCAAAGAAGAAATGCAGATGGCCAAAAACATGAAAAATTCTCAGTATAGTTAAGCATTAGAGAAATTCACATCTAAACAATGAGGTATATCACCTCACACGTCAGAAAGGGCTATCATCAAAAAGTCTACAAATAAGTAATGTTGGAGAGGAGTTGGACAAAGGGAAACCCTCCTACACTACTGGTGAGAATGCCCACTGGTGCAACCAGTATGGATATCAGTATGGAAGTTGCTTAAATACTCAAAATAGAGCTACCATCCAGAAACCACACTCCTTGCCGTATATCCAGACTATCATAATTAAATATATATATATCACTCCAATATCCAGCCTTATGCCCTACCAAGGTGGTGGCTCTCAGTGCACTCTGAGACAAGATGTGGCCAGTGATCACTTCAGAGTCAACTGTCTCATCAAATAACTGAGCACACACAGATTGCATAGGAATTCTTCCACCTAAAGACACAATTTCAAGTCTAGGACAGGTAAATATTTTGCCTAATATCATAGAGACAAAAAGTGAAAATCAAAATGATAACACAGAGGAATATGTTGGAAATGAAAGAACAACATAATGCTACAGGGGAAAAAATGAAATGGAGATAATAATTTACCTGATAAAGGGTCCAAAGAAATAGTAATAAAAATTCTGCCTGGACTCAAGGAAAAAAGAGAGAACAGTAAAAATTTCAATTAAAAATTAGAAAATATGAAAGGAAATACTATGAGCTGAAGAGTAAAATAAATGAAATAAAAATTCACTAGGAGGAAAGAGATGAAATAGATTGATTCATAAGTGACATGGAAGACAAAACAGTCAAAATAAACAGTTAACCACAGCACAAAGAAAAATAAATTAATGAGAATATATTAAGGAGCCTTGGGGACAATATCAAACATACTAAGATTCATATCATAAGGGTACCAGAAGGAGAAGAGAAATAAAGAGGAAGAAAACACACTTGAAAAAAATAATGGCTGAAAATTTTCCTAACCTGAAAAATATATCAGATATCCAAGTCTGGGAAACACAGAAATTCCTAAACAAGATTAACCCAAAGAAACACAGAAGACATATCATAATGAAAATAGCAAAAACTTAAGATATGGAGAGAATTTTAGAGTCAGCAAGAGAAAAAGAGCCACATACAAAGGAATCCCCACAGATTATCGACATTTTTTTCAGCATATACTTAACAAACCAGAGGGGACTGGTGTGATATTTTTAAAAATATGATTTGAAAAACCTACAAACTACCCAACAAGGTTATCATTCAGAATTAAAGGAGAAATGAGATTTACTCACACTAAACCAGCCTTGCAAGAAATGTTGAATGGTCTTAAATGAAAAAGTAAAGGCTATGACAAGAAAAAAATTTTAACGTATAAGAAAAAAATCTCACTGGTAAAGGTAAATGCATAGTAATGTCAGAAAATAGTAAATCAATAAATAGTAAATCAGTCACTTAAGCTAGTACAAATGTTAAAAGACAAAAATATAATCTATAACTACAATAAAATTAGGAGATAAATATAAAGACATAAAATGACATTAGAACATAAAATGGAGGAGGAGGAGTACAAAGGTAGAACTTTTAAAAAGCATGAACTTTATCAGTCTAAAGTAAGTAGGTGTATTTATAGGTTGATATATATATATACCTCCTACTAAACACACATCATAACCTTACAACAGACACAAACACAAAAAGAGAGAGGAACACAAATATAACATTAAAAATCATTAAGGAGAAAAGAACAGAAAATAATTAAGAAACAACCAGAAAATAATTAAAAATGCCAATATTTTCATACACATCAATAAGCAATAAAAATGGAGAAAATGTTCCAATAAAAATACATAGGATAGCTGATTAGATAAAAAAAGAGAGATAGACACTTCTATATGCTGCCAATAAGATAATCACTTCATATCTAAAGACACACACATAGTAAGTGTGAAGGCATGGGAAAAATATTCTATGTAAATGAAAGAAAAATAAAGCTGGGCTATCAATTCTCATATCAGACAAAATAGGCAATAAAACAAAAATAGAAAAAAAAATTATGTAATAATAAAGAGGACAATCTAAGACAACAGTTGTAATCATGCATGCATCTAACAGAGGATCTCCTAAATATATGCAGCAAATATTATTAGACATAAAGGGAGTAATTGACTCTAATATACTAATAGTAGGGGAATTTAATACCCTACTACATCAATGGGTTGATGACCCAGAGAGGAAATCAATAAAGAAACAGAATCCTGAAATGACATTTTAGATAGATATCTACAGAAAATTCCATTCAGGGAGTTCCTATTGCAGAGCAGAGGAAATGAATCCCACTAATATCCATGAAGACGTGGGTCTGATCCCTGGCCTCATTCAATGGGTTAAAGATCTGGCATTTCTATGAATTGTGGTATAGGCTTAGATCTGGAATTCCTGTGGCTGTGGCATAAGCCAGCAGCTACAGCTCCTATTCAACCACTAGTCTTGGACCTTCCATATGTCACATGTGTGGCATTGTAAAAAAAAAAAGCAAAAATAAAAGGGGGATTCCATTTTTAAAAAAGCAGAATACATTCTTTCACATGTACATGGAAAATTTTCCAGAATATATCACAATCTTGTCCATAAAATCAAGCTCAATAAATTTAAGAAGACAAAATATGTCAAGCATATTTTCCAATCAAAAAATATGAAACTAGAAATAAATTACAAAATTAAAACTGGTAAAAACACAAATATATGGAGACTACAAAACATGATACTAAAAATACAAATAAGTCAATGAAGTAGTAAAGGTAAAATTTTAAAAATACACAGATACAAATGAAAATAGGACTATATCTGTCAAAGTATTTGGAACACAGGAAAAGCAATCATAAAAGGGACATTAAAAATAATACAAGTTTACCTCAGGAAATAAGACAAAATTTAAGCAAACAATCTATCTATTTTAATAAATTAAATAAAGAACAAACAGCCCAAATTCATCAGAAGGAAATGAGTAATAAAATCAGAGTGAAAAAAATAAAATAGATTAAAAAATTCAAGCTTGTTATTTAAAGTTAAACAAAACTTAAAAATCTTTAGCCATATTCATCAAGACAAAAACTAGAGGGCCTAAATATACAAAATTTGAAATGAAAAAAGGGAATGTACAGCCTATGTCACAGAAATATAGAGAATACTACAAACATATATATGCCAACAAATTGGACAACCTAAAATAAATAAATTCCTATGAACACCATTCCAAGACTGAATAAGGAAGAAATAGAAAATCTGAACAGATTACTAGTATTGAAATCTGATCATTAGTATCAGTAATCAAAAAAATCTCTCCAAATCCATGAACAGGTAGCATCATAGTGGAATTCTATCAAGTATTTACATAAGAGTTCACACATATCCTTTTCAAAATGTTCCAAAAATTGAGGCAGGGACACTTCCAAACTCATTCAACAAAGCAAACATTATCCTGATACCCAAAACATACACATATACGACATAAAAAGAAATTTATAGGCTGCATTTCTGAAAAACATAGATATAAAAATCTCAACAAAAATTAAAAAGATAAATTCAGGAACATATTTAAAAAAATCGTATATCAAGATCAAGAGGATTTATTACAAGGATGCAAGGATGGTTCAATATCCATGAATCAATCAATAGGATACACCACATTAATAAAATGAAGGATTAAAATCCCATGATAACTCAATAGATGCAAAAGAAAATCATTTCACAAAATTCAGCATTCATTATGATAGAAAGTCTCAACACATTTTGTATAGAGAAACATACCTTAACATAGCAAAGCCTGTTTGTTACAAACCCACAGCAAACATCAAACTTAATGGCGAAAAGATGAAAGCTTTTTACCTGAAACCAGGAACAAGACAAGGATGCCCACTCTCACCACTTTTATTTAGCATATATTATAAACTCCTATTCACAGCAATCAGAAAAGGAAAGCAAATAAAATACAGTCAAATTAGAAAGAAATAAGTTAAATCTCAATGTCTACATAAACGATCATAATATATATAAATTTGTAGATTACTTTTGGTACTATGAATATTTTAACAGTATTAATTCTTCTAACCTCTAATCACAAGATATCTTTCAATTTCTTTTGTCATTTTTAATTTCCTTCATCAATGTCATATTTCTCAAAGTACAGATCTTTTCACCTCTTTGGTTAAATTTATTCCTAGCTTTTTATTCATTTTCATTTGATTGCAAATAAGACAGATTCTTGATTTTTTTCTTCTGAGTTCATTGTTGGTGTATAGAAATCCAACATATTTATGTATAGTAATTTTGCATACTATGAATTTCCTGAATGCATTTATTTGTTGTAATATTTTTAGTGGTGATTTTAGCATTTTCTAATGCAACCTCTTTCAAAATACTCATACTGTTTTTTGTAGAACTAGAACAAATAATCCTAAAATTTGTATTGAACTACAAAAGACCACCCGAAGCCAAAGCAATCTTCAAAACAACAACAAAAACAAACCTGTAGCTATCTCGATTCTACAAAACTGTAGCAGTTGAAATACTATATAATGACAAAAAAAAAGAAACATAGATCAATGGGACAGAATAGAGTGCTCAAAATTTCACCCAAGCACATATGGTCAATTTATTTATGACAAAGAAGGCAAGAGTATTCATGAGGGAAAAGACAAGTCTCTTCAATGAGTGGTGTAAGGACAACTGAACAGTTACATGTAAAAAATGAAAATAGAACATTTCTTCAACACCATAATCAACAAAAACTAAAATGAACTAAAGAACTTAAAGTAAAACATGAAAACTCCTAGAAGAAAGCATAGGACTACACTCTTTGACAATGATATTGGCAATATCTCTGTATCTATCTATTGATTGATTGATCAGTTGATCAATCTATTTACCTATATATACATAGGTAAGTGGATAGATATCTGCCTCCTCAGATGAGGGACTCAAAAGCAAAAATATATAAATTTGGCAAATCAAACTTAAAAAGTTTTTCACATCAAAATATACTATCTACAATACTGAAAGACTACCTACTTAATGGGAGAAGACATTTCCAAATGATATATCCAGCAAAGGGTTAATATCCAAAATATTTAGAGAACTCATACCCTTCAACATCATTAAAAACAAACAACTATTAAAAATAGGCAGAGGAGCTGAATAGGCATTTTTCTAAAAAGGACATACATATAGCCAGGAGATACATGAAAAGATGCTCAACCATCTGGGAAATGCCAGTTGAAAGCATAATATCACCTTACAACTATTATAAGTCTGTCTTCAAAAGGACAATATATAAGAAGTGTTGGTGAGGATATGGATTAAATGAACCTTGGTGCAGTGATGGTGGGACTGGAAAACAGCATGGACATTCCTCAAAAAATAAAACTAGAACTATGGCGTTATCCAGGAACTCCACTCTAGATATTTATCCAAAGAAAGTGAAAATATGAATTTTAAAATACATGTGCACTACATTATTCATAAAACAATATCCAAGATATGGAAACAAGAGTTTTTGAATATATGAATGGATCAGAAGATGTATTATATACACGATGGGCTACTATTCAGACCTAAAATTGATGGTTTGACATTTGCAACAAAATGGATGCAACTGAGTGTTATTATGCTCCCTGGCTGGAAAGTATTATGCTAAGTGAAATAAGTCAGACAAAGACAAATACTGCGTTTTTAACATATATATGAACTAAAAAATTAAAACAAATGAATAAATATAATGACACAGGACAAAACTAAGAGAACAAACTTTTGGTTACCAGAGGAAAGAGGGGTGGTGGATGCACAAAATGTGTGAAATGTTTTAATAGATGTAAATTACACGTAAAAAGTAAGTAATTTGCAAGTTGGTAATGTCTAGTCCATAACTCCTTTGTATTCTCCAATTTGTTTAGAGATTAGATGCATTGAAAAAAAAATTAACCCTTTCCTGGTCATGCTTAGCAGTTATTGTGCTTTTATTATTTCAGACACTTAATAAATATTTCAGAAATATGTGAAATAATGGAATAAATCATTTAATAAATGAAAAAACTTACAGACATGGAGATCATGTTATACATGCATGGTGCAAAGCCTCTCACTGTGCAATTGCCAAATCATTTCCCTCTAAAAATCATGTTTCTCTCAGCTCAAAAATACTATTATTTGGTGTTTTGTTCTAATATGACTAAATTAATAAGTGAATATTTAAGTGTTTTTGTTTATTGACCTCTTTTCTATTCATGTATTAATTAACCAAATATTTACTAAATCATTTACTGTATTTTTATGAGTTGAAATAGCTATCTTTTTCTTAATTTATATAAATGCATAATCATATACAATTAGAATCTAATATATTCTTATAAAATAAAGAAAAGTTTTTTTTGTTTGTTTTTTTAAAGCAAACAACATATTATCTTTTAAACTTAATTTCTATCTTAAGAATTGGATCTGTAAAATTTATTGAGAAACAAATTAATTAAATTTCAATTCCATTGCACTGACTCAATAAATACTAAAATTTCATCAAAAATTATTATGAATGTCTTCCTTAATAAACCATGCATTAAAATATTTTAATATTTTCATTTTCTAGTGGATAAATTGAAATAGAAATAGTTTAATAAATCATTACTTTTTTAAGAAGACATTTTTAACTTAATATTTTCTTAAAAGAAAGAATACAAAGATGCACATCCCTAACCAAATTGTATTCTATATAAGATGTAAATATTCTAGCATTTCTGAAGGAATCTAAGTAAAATAGCAATGTCAATATTTACAGATATTTATTCTATTTTAGTTAGAATTAGGAAAAATAAGAATAGATATCACAGAGCTTCTTTCTAGAGAGATAATTTGTAGGAAAGACAGTTGCCTCTATTAATAAAACAAATAGTGATTGGAGAGCTTAGTTGTTATTTCAATAAAAATTGAGTGCTCTTCACAGGAGAACCCTTCCTAGAAGAACTTTGTTGAAGATGGTGTAAGAGATTATGATATCTTACTATTGTTTCAAAAGTGTGTTCTTTACTACCTTGAGGTTGCAAAGTAGAACTCATCAAAACATTGTAGGACTAGGCAAAATATTTTTTAATCCACTCTCTCCATAAACTCTAATTGTATGTGCTCAAAAAAAGCCCTGCACAATTAGTTTTCCATAGCTCAGTTTATTGAGCTAATGATGTGGTATACTTTGAATTCTAACACTTTGTCTTTATTTCCATGAAAACATTACCTTAAGATATTTTATGATACCCTATATTTATTATGAAAGTCAACATCTGTATTAAATTTTATTCTCTTTAAATATATTTGCTCCCAAATATCCAGAGCTATTTACCAGACAGGACATTAGCAATGAATCTTACTACTTGCCTTTCATCCAAACCCTACACAGAGGTTATGATACCATCTTTCCCATCGTCATTTTGTATGAAGACTTGGAAAATCCTAACTAAATAAGCTAGTTCATCATTATAAAATTCTAACTTAAAAAAAAATCAGTTTAACCCTAAGAATTATTTTTTTCCTGAGGTCCAGTATCTGGGGTGACTGACATACTAGAAACTAAAATCAGCCATTTCTATCATAAATTGTCTTTCAAAAGAGATGAAAATCACTAAATACATCTTTTATAAAGATTAAGAATATTGAAATTTGACACAGGCTGGCAATTAAGAGAATGTAATTATAGCCACAGAAATTTAGCTAGAATTTTTTCTATATATTTTTTCCTAAGATAACAGGTCAATAAGGCTACAGTTTTACCATTTTGAAAAATTAAAATAAAAATAAAAATACTGATAAAATATATTACTCCATTTAAATTTTTTAATTAAAATATTGTTGATTTACATATTCATATATATATATATGAATTCTTTTTCTAATATTATATTCCATCATGTTAATGGATATAGTTAATAGATATAGTTAATGGATATGTGTGTATCCAAGTGAATGGATATAATTCCCTGTGCTATACAGTAGGACCTCATTGCTAACCCATTCTAAACAAAATAGTTTGCATCTATGAACCCCAAACTTCCAGTCTATCCCATTTCCCCCCAACTTGACAATCACAAGTCTGTTCTCCATGTCTGTCAGTTTCTGTTCTGTGATCATTTGTGTCATATTTAGATTCAAAAAATAAGTAACATAACATGGTATTTTCTTTCTCTTCCTGACTTAATTCACTTAGGATGAGAATCTCTGGTTTCATATTGCTACAAATGGCAGCATTTTTTCATTGCTGTGGGTGATTAATATTGCATTGTATATATATGCCACGATTTGTTAATCCATTAATCTGTCAATGGGCATTTAGATTGTTTCCACATATGGCTATTGTGAATAGTGCTGCAATGACCATAAATGTGCATGTATTTTTAAATGAAAGTCTGGACATATGCCTCATAGTAGTATTGCTGGATCAAATGGAAGTTTCATATTCAGTTTTCTGAGGAACTTCCAAAATGTTTTCCAAAGTGGTTATACAAATTTACATTCCCACCATCAGTATGAGAGTGTTTTCTTCACAACTTTCCAGAATTTGTTATCTATAGACTTCTTAAAGATTGCCATTCTGAACAGTGGGTGGTGGTATCTCATTGTAGTTTTGATTTGCATTTCTCTGATAATTAGTGATGTTAAGCATTTTTTCATGTGCCTACTGACCACCCATATGTATTCTTTGGAGAAATGTCTGTTTAGTTCTGCCAATTTTTTTCAATTTGTATATTTTGTTTATTTCTGTCAAGTTGTTTGTGTTACTTGTATATTTTGGAGATTAAGTCCTTGTCAGTTGCATTGTTTGCAACTACTTTCTCTCAATCTCTACATTGTCTTTTCATTTCTATTATGGTTTCCTTTGCTGTGCAAAGCTTGTACATTTGATTAGGTTCATTTGTTTATTCTTGTTTTTATTTCTAATGCCTTGGTAGACTGACCTAGGAAAACACCTTTACAGATGCCAGAGAATGTTTAGACTATGTCTCTTCTAGGAGTTTTATGGTTTCTTGGCTAATGTTTAAGTTTTAAGGGGAGCAAGGTGTTGGAGGAGTAAGAGGTCACATTCTCCTTCTCCCACAAACACATCAAAACACACACACACACACACACACACACACACACCTACATGAAAAATACTCACACGGAACATCAACTGAATGCTGGCAGAAGAACTTAAACCTCCAAAAATGGCAAGAAACTCTTTACATAACTGGTTAGAACAAAAGAGAAAAAGAGAGAGAGAGAAAAGGAATCAGGATGGGACTAGCATTCCTGAAAGGGAGCAGTGAAGGAGAAATGGAACCCACATCCTGGGAAGCTACCTATCTGAGGGAAAGATCAGCCAAGTCAGCAAGACCTCAAAATCTCTGAGAAAAGTGCAGAAGCTTTACTGAGAACAGAAAAGCAGAGTGAGAGCCACACAGATCATCTGAACCACCAGCCTGGACACCACAGCCTGAGATGCTCCATTGAGGGCTGGGCACTGAGACTCAGGCTCCAGAGGTCAGTCCCGGGGAAAGGAATGGGGCTGCCTGTGTGGCAACAGACTGAAGGGCTAAGGAGCAGTTCACCATGGGTGGGGAGCAGTATTCCGTGGACTGAGGAGGGAAACGCTACTTCAGAGGGAACCCAGGAGAAGGTCCATACCCATAGGAGAGGCAAGGCACCGTTGTTGGGGATGGCAAGAGGAGGAGGTACAAACACCATAGGAAACTCCCTGAACTGGAGCTGCACATTCCCGTGGGCTCTCAGAAGGTGGTGTAGCTCTGGTGCAAGCTAAATGTGGTGAGAAGCCTTCTGCTCATTTAGGGGAGATTGGGTGCTCCTAGTGCAGGCTACAGGTGACCAGGAATCTATTGTGTGAGCTATAGGCTAATTATGCCTCCTCCATGATCTAGAGGTGGCAGGGACAGACCACAGAGGTTGTCTTAGAGGCCAGAGCGAGGCATGGCTTGCCACCACTAGGGCCTGTTAGTGGGCTCTACCTGTGACCCCTGTCACTTCAGCAGTTGGCAAAAAAGAAGAAAGAGGGCACTGCAACCAATCACAATATGCTGTTGCTTTCACTCCCTGGGAACACACTCACCCTGCAGCTTCCACTGCCAGACTCTCTGGGTAATGTGCAGACTTGGTCACAGTCGCTTCCCAATTACCTACAACTAGGAGATGCTGGTGCAGCACCTCCTGCATGGGCTAAGTGGGACAGGGAGTTTCTTGCATGGTCTGCAGGCAGTGGGGGCAAACCACTGCAGTTATCCCTGATTCCAGAGGTGGGAGTGGCCCACCGCCACTGGGGATACCTGAACAAAAATCACTTGCAGCCCCAACCACCTCAGAGGGCACTACAGAGAAGGACATTGCAGTGTAATACCATCTGTTGTTGCTCTCATTCCCCTGGGAGCACAACTGCCCTGCTGCTACAGCTACTAAACACTGTGGGCAGTGCCCAAATGCTTGATCACTGTCCCTTCCCAGGAACTTTCACCAAGGTGCAGCTTGTGCAGCACTTCCTGTGGGGGATAAGCAGGATAAGGTGCTTCTGACATGGTCTAGAGGAGGTGGGGGCAGACCACCGCAGTTATCTCTGGCTCCAGAGGTGGGAGTGGCTCACCACCAGTAGGGGTCTGTGAAGAGACAACACTTGCAGCTCCATTCACCTCAAGGGCACCACAGAGGAGGGCATTGTGACCAAACACCACCTGTTGGTGCTCTTGCACCCCTGAGAACACACCCACCCTGCTGCTACCACTGCCAAAAATTCCAGGCAGTACCCACATGACCGATCTCTGTCACTTCCCAGGATCCTGCAACTCGGAGCAGCCTGTACAGAATCTCCTATGTGGGCTAAGTGAGATGGGTTGCTTCATGCATGGTCTACAGTTGGTGGGGGCCAAAGCAACAGAAATAAAAGCAAAAAGAAACCAGTGGGACCTAATCAAACTGACAAGCTTTTGCACAGCAAAGGAAACCCAAAAGAAAACAAAAAGAGAATTTACAGAATGGGAGAAAATGGTTTCAAATGATGCAACTGACAAAGGCTTAATCTCTAAAATATACAAAAAACTTATACAACTCAACAGCAAAAAGCCAAAAACACAATTGAAAAATGGGCAAAGGACCTGAATAGACATTTCTCCAAGGAACATATACAGATGGCCAACAAGCACTTGAAACAATGCTCAACATCCCTGATTATTAGAGAAATGCAAATCCAAACTACCATGAGATACCACCTCACACCACTCAGAATGGCCATCATTAATAAGTCTACAAATAGCAAATGCTGGAGTGGGTGTGGAGAAAAGGGAACCCTCCTGCACTGTTGGTGGGAATGTAAACTGGTATAACCACTATGGAGAACAGTGTGGAGGTACCTTAGAAAACTACACCTAGAATGATCATATGACCCAGCAATCCCACTTTTGGGCATATATCCAGACAAAGCTCTACTTAAAAAAGACATATGCACCCGCATGTTCATTTCAGAACTATTCACAATAGCCAAGACATGGAAACAACACAACTGTCCATCAACAGATGATTGGATTATGAATATGTGATTTATATACACAATGGAATACCACTCAGCCATCAAAAAGAATGACGTAATGCCATTTATAGAAACATGGATGGAACTAGAGACTCTCATACTGAGTGAAGTAAGTCAGAAAGAGAAAGACAAATACCATATGATATCACTTATAACTGGAATCTAATATATGACACAAAGGAATTTTCCACAGAAAGGAAAATCATGGACTTGGAGAATAGTCTTATGGTTGCCAAAGGGGAAGGGAAGGGAAGGAATGGGAGCTTGGGATTAATAAATGCAAACTATTGCCTTTGGAATGGATTATCAATGAGATCCTGCTGTGTAGCACTGGGAACTATGTCTAGTCACTTATGATGGAGAATGATAATGTGAGAAAAAAAGAATTCATACATGTATGTGTAACTGGGTCACCATGCTGTACAGTATAAAAAAAAACTGTATTGGGGAAATAACAATGAAATTTTTTTTTTGGTCTTTTTGCCTTTTCTAGGGCTGCTCCTGCGGCATATGGAGTTTCCCAGGCTAGGGGTCCAATCGGAGCTATAGTCACCGGCCTACACCAGAGCCATAGCAACACGGGATCTGAGCCACGTCTGTGACCTACACCAGAGCTCACAGCAATGCCGGATCCTTAACCCACTGAGCAAGGGCAGGGACTGAACCCACAACCTCATGGTTCCTAGTCGTATTCATCAACCACTGTGCCACAACGGGAACTCCAACAATGAAAAAATTTTTAAAAATTAACCATTTTGAGTCTATTTTTGTGCATCATATGAGTGCATTCTAGCATCATATATTTACATGTAACTGTACAGTTTTCCCAGCATCACTTTCTGAAAAGACTGTTTTTTCCCCATTTTATATTCTTTTTTCCATTTTGTATTCTTGTCTCTTTGGTTGAAGATAAAGTGACCATCAGTGTCTGGGTTTATTTCTGGGCCTCATTTTCTGTTCCATTAGTCTGTACTTCTTTTTTTTTTTTTTTTTTTACCAGTACCACACTATCTTGATTACCTTAGCACTATAATATTATCTGAAATCTCAAAGAGTTATGCATATTGCTTGTTTTAATTATTTTTCCCACAGGATTGCTTTGGCAACTCTTGGTCTTTATGGTTCCATATAAATTTCTGAATTATTTTTCTGGTGCTTTAATTTTTTTTTCTTGCTGTCTTTAGAATCTTCTCCTTATATTTAAGTTTTTCCATTTTTATTATAATACATCTTGCTGTTATTCTGTTTAGATTCAACTTATTTAAGCCTCTCTCTCCTTCCTATACATTCATGTTTTTCTTTAGATTTGAGAAGGTTTTGACCATAATTTCTTCAAATATATTTTCAATTCCCTTTTCTTTTTCCTCCCCTTCAGGAATCCCTATTGTGAATAGATAGCCTCAGGTTGTATTATCCCATAGATCTTTTATATTGCTTTCACATTTTTTTCATTTGGTTTTGTCTTCTGTCTTTATTAGGTGTTTTCCATTATTCTATCTTCCAAGTCATTTATTCATTCCTCTGCATTATTCATTCTGCTCTTCATTGTCTTTAATTCAGCTTGAATCTCTGCAAATGAATTTTCTATTTTATCTTGGTTTCACCTTATAATTTCTAGCTCCTTTCTAAAGTAAACTGCCTTGCTATTCATATCTACTGTTATTTCCTTCTGTATTTTCAATACATCCCTTTTGAACTTGGTGTCTGTTAGACTCCAGAGATCAGTTTCATTATTCATTCCTTTCATTATTCATTCATTCATTTGTTGTTTTAACTGGGAATTGTTCCTGTACTTCTTCATTTTTCTTATATTTTTCTAATTCTGTAAATTTAGGGAAAACAACAAACTACTAGAGTCTTGGATGGCTATTGTTATACAGGAGCAATCGTGGGTAGCTTGTGAGGGCTTACTATTAATTAATTAATTAATTTATTTATTTATTTGGCTTGAGTGCTACTTTTGGTTTGGATGCTTGCTTTCTCTTTCATCAGTGTGTGCTGGTTGTTATCCCCTTGACAGCTAATGTGCTGGTTTTATCCCCTTGATAGTGCTTGTGCTGGTTTATGGCCCACAGGTACTTTTAGGGAAATGGAGACAATGGGCAGTGCCTGAAGCCAGTACTGGGACCCTAACAGTGCTGAGTATGTGGTGGGCACAGGCTTCTCCTGATTGAAAGGCCCTGGGAAGTGGCAGTGACCCTCAGGGAGATGAGGTGACACCCAGAGACATTGGTAGAGGCAGTGGCCGGGCATATGTGTTCCAAGTGGAGTGAGGGCAATGAGTGGCACTCAGTTGCAGTGCCCTCCTCCATGGTGACCCTGGGGTGACTGGGCTGCAAGTGGTACTTGTTCATGGGACCCATAGTGGTGGCATGTTATGCCCACGGCCACAGTCCAAGATGGCTGCAGCACTTTGAACCCACCACTTGTGGCCTGTGTATGAATCACTCTGCCTCCTGAGAGCTTGCACATGCACAGACAAAGATGTTCCTATGGTGGCCCCACTCCTCTTCCTCTTGCTTTCCCAAACAATAGCACCTTGTTTTCCCTGTGAGCCCAGATTTCCATTTGTGGTGTATTGCTGTTGTGCTCCATTCCCCAGCCGTGATGCACCACTCCCCAGCCCCCTCAACCTGTTTCCACACTGCCAACTATAGTCTTCACCACAGAACTGACTCCTGAATCTTGAGTCTAAGCACCCAGCCCTGGCCCAAGTTTCTCAGTGTGTGGAGATCAGGCAGTGGTACTGATTTTTGAGGCTCTCCCTCTCTGCTTTACCCTCCTCTGTCTGATTGCTGCACTTTCCTCCAAGACTTTGAGTTTCTCCTTTCATCCAGAGTGATCTCACATTCAGATAGGTGACCTCCCAGGCTATGGATTCCTTTCTTCTTTCAAAGCTTACTCATGAATCCTGGTCCCATTTTGCATCTTCTTTTCTATCTTCTCAGTCTCTTTTTAAAATTCTCCTTTTGTGCTACCCAGTTATATGGAGGGTTTTGCCATTTTTGGCAGTCTAAATTATTCTTTCAGTGTTCAGTAGATGTTCTGTGTGAATCATTCTGCATGTAGATTTTTTTTATGTGTTTGTAAGACAAAGTGAATACGACGTCTTAATCCTCTGCCATCGTGATCCTGCTTCCTCCCCATTTCCATTTTATGAAAATAAATAAATTTAAATGTAAAACATATCCCCATAAAATAATTGATTTTTTCTATTAGGTTTCTTTTAGCAATACCTTTTCAAATATGTAGTATTGCTTTACAGAAAATAGTTTGGTTCCACAGATTTTGTAAAATTTTATAAATTAGCTATAAAATATATAGTTCATTTTCAAATTCTGTATTTAAACCCATTGTTTAGGTAACAAATTATAATCAATATTACTTCAAAATTTTCCTATTAACAATCCTTCAACATAGTTTTACCTGAGAAATAAAGAATATATCTGCAATTAGTGAGATGTACTTAAAGTATCAAATTTATCTCATTAATAGCATTTTTAAAGATTAATCAGAAAATAATCAGAATTAAAAATTGCTCCTAATTTGGTGATTTAATTGAAACTTGGAGAGTATGTTTCCCCTTGAAATTTAAATCCTTGTTAAATTTATGATTGTTAGTATTAATGGTTCTAATATTTTAAAATGATAATATTGGAATTTTTATTCTTCCATTCTTCCCTTTTTAAAAGTTATATATCATAAACCTGGATCTTTGCTCCAACTTCTTATGAAATCATAAATTAATTCCTGAGGATCTGTTAGTGTGTTGTGGATCCCATTTACATCTACATGAATTTATTCATTTTCTTTCACACCAGAATGCCTACAGGAATAATCTTTCTGATTCCTATTTTTAATAACTGAGAAAATAACTTTCATTTGTATATGCTTTAAATATTACATAAACATTATGCTTTCATAAACATTATGTTTTTATTGTCACAAAATTTTTAGAAATACTTATTACTAAATCTTTTTTTTTTTGTCTTTTCTAGGGCTGCACCCACAGCATATGGAGGTTCCCAGGCTAGGCGTCTAGTTGTAGCTTCAGATGCTGGGTAAATCTGTTTTTATCTCTAAGAAAATAGAAACCACAAGATTATAAAATAGTATAATAAAGCTTTGAGTTAAACTTGTTCATCTGATTTTGAATCTTAATTTTGGATCTACTCATGTTTATTTTTAAGTACTCTAGAACTTCAGAAGGTCTCGCTTTATTTTTTTCTGCTACTTTGTTAGCACCCTACAATTTCAAAAACATATAATCACTAGTTATACTTGGTAATAGAAAGAATTCAAAAGATCTTTTTAAATTCATTAATTAAATCATGAGAGTTACTTGATTCCTGAGCTGCTGCCACATTGAGGAATGAACTGATTTATGTGGGCAAATTAGTAAATTCATCATCTACAAGTCTGTAAGTGAAGTTTATATACATTACTGTTAATATACTATTTCTTTTATTATTATTATTATTATTAGTTTGATCCTAAAATTTGAGTTTTATTTATAGGAAATTGTTTGAAATGATGTTTTCCTTTTTGTTTGATATTTCACAGGTGATACAACTTTTGACTTGTAGAATAGAATTGTGGTTGCCCAGGGGAGGGAGTGAGAAGGATTAGGAGCTTGGGGTTAACTGATTCAAACTATTGCATTTGGAATGGATTAACAATGAAATCCTGCTGTGTAGTACTGAAAACTATGTCTCAGATACTTAAAAACAGCATGACAATGGGAGAAAAAATTATGTATACATGTATGTATAACTGGGTCTCCATGCTGTACAGTGGAAAAAAAAATGTGTGTTGGGGGAAATAATAATAAAAAATAAATTTAAAAAAGCTTGTAATGTTACATTGCAATATTCATGCTCTATATATGTCATGTAATACATGAGTTTATCATAGTTCTTTTCAAAAAATAATTGCTAAATAAACAAAATAGGATTTTATTTTTGCTTGTTTTCACATTTAAAATCTATTCTGTGTCATGCACTTTTCCAAGCACTCTTGGAAGTGAAAGAATAAAGCAAAGAATCTGAGCACTTCTGTCTTTCTTTTAGTATGAAAAAATACGTAAGCAAATAAATATGAGAAAATTCAGAATGTGCAGTCTTTTTTATTGAAGACATATCGGTTTGTTTTAGTAATCTGAAATTACATCCCAATTGTCATGTGAATTTTTTGAAGATGTTACCTTACATCACTTTTCATCTTTCTCTTTTGGTTCAACAAACTTACAACTTCATTATTTTCCTCATTATATCCAGGAGCATGGGCCTCAGCAACATTTTATGATTTGTCATTTTATACTAGGATGTAAATATTGATGACACATGATAATAGAGAATATAATACACACTTCCATACTGTAGGATTCTAGGTGAAGTCATTCTACTAATCAAACTCTATTTTGGATATTTTATGTAAATTCCGTTTTTATTGATATTTTGGTACCTTTGATTGTCATATACATCATAGGCTACATACCAATAAGAAAAAATCTATCAATTAAATGAAGACACAAAGCCATAGTCTCAATGCACAGTCCACAAAGTGGGAGGATCATTTTTGTGTTGCTTTGAAAGTTTTTGCTTCTACTAAGAATAAAAATTTCTCATCTTCATCTATGATGAAATTTTTTCTTAGGTTCTCTAGAGCACTTCATTATGGTTATATAAGAAAATATAAAATTGAAATCATTCCTCCAAATATGAAAACATCTCTCCTTTCATTCTGGATTTTTATAATCCTTATACACAGTGTTTGCTGAATTGTAATGTTTTTGAAGACAGAATTAACTGTGGTGAATACATGAATAAGGCTACTTGAGCTTGCATCTGCAAAATGATAACTGTCATAAGGACTATTATGTACTTTCAATTTTAGGAAAAACTAGTCACAGAAATATTGTATTATTAAATCATATGTTAAAGTGTGAAATAAAACAATATATGTCATAGAATTGATAAAATGTTATTTTTTATAAGTTTATCATATGATTCTGCCAATTTGATGACCTGGTCTCTTCTCTAGGACCTGAAATCCTGATTTTAAGGGTAAAATATGAATCATCAAAAGTCTTCAAAGACTCAGTTTCAGGGTTATGGCTGGTATATGGTCAGATTTATAAGGGTATCCTTTATCAGTTAACAAATATTTTGAGTATCACACAGGTTTTTATACCTATTAATTATAATTTTATTTTATTTTTTAATTGTTATTTCCCCAATAAATTGTTTTCTACTGTACAGCGTGGTTACCCAGTTACGCATACATGAACACATTATAGTTTCTCACATTATCATGCTCCATCATAAGTGACTAGACATAATTCTCAGGGCTACACAGCAGGATCTCACTGCTAATCCATTCCAAAGGCAATAGTCTGCATCTATTAACCATATGCTCCCCAACCCACTCCCCCTTAGCAACCACAAGTCTATTCTCCAAGTCCATGATTTTCTTTTCTGAGGAAAGGTTCCTTTGTGCCATGTATTAGATTCTAGATATAAGTGATATAATATGGCATTAGTCGTTCTCTTTCTGACTTATTTCACTCAGTATGAGAGTCTCCAGTTCCATCCATGTCATGGAAAATGGCATTATTTCATCCTTTTTTATGGCTGAGTACTATTCCTTTGTATATATTTACCACATCTTCCTAATTCAATCATTGTTGATGGACATTTGGGTTGTTTCCATGTCTTGGCTATTGTGAATGTTGCTGCAATGAACATGCAGTTGCATGTGTCTTTTTTAAGGAAAGTCTGGATATATGCCCAAGAGTGGGATTGCTGTGTCATAACTCTCCAGACTTTGAGCAGAATTATAAAGCCACAGTCACCAAGACAGTGTGGTACTGGTACCAAAACAGACAGACAGACCAATGGAACAGAAGATAGAACCCAGAAGTAAACCCAGACACCTATGGTCAATTAATCTTTGACAAAGGTGGCAAGAACATAAAATGGGAAAATGCAGTCTTTTCAGCAAACATCGCTGGAAAGCCTGTACGGCTACCTTCAAATCAATGAAACTAGAACACACCCTCACACCATGCATAAAAATAAACTCAAAATGACTTTAAGACTTAAATACAAGATAAGACACCATCAAACTCCTGGAAGAGAACATAGGCTAAACATTCTCTGCCATCAACCTTACAAATATTTTCTCAGGTCAGTCTCCCAAAGCAACAGAAATAATAGCGAAAATAAACCATTGCGACCTAATCAAACTGACAAGCTTTTGCATAGCAAAAGAAACCAAAAAGAAAGCTTACAGAATGGGAGAAAATGGTTTCAAATGATGCAACTGACAAGGGCTTAATCCCTAAAATATACAAAAAAACTTATACAACTCAACTGCAAAAAAAACCAACAGTCCAATTGAAAAATTGGCAAAAGAACTGAATAGTCATTTTTCTAAGGAAGATGTACAGATGGCCAACGAACACTTGAAACAATGCTCAACATCTCTGATTATTAGAGAAATGCAAATCAAAACTACCATGAAATACCACCTCACACCAGTCAGAATAAGGCCACAAATAACAAATGCTAGAGGGGGTGTGGAGAAAGGGGAACCTTCCTGCACTGTTGGTGGGAATGTAAGCTGGTACAACCACTATGGAGAAAAGTATGGAAGTACTTTAGAAACCTATACATAGTACTATAACTTAATTTTTAATTTAACTTCTAAAGTAATAGTAAACCTTTAATCTATTTTGAGTTTATTTTTGTGTATGGTGTAAGATATTTTTCCAGTTTAATTCTTTTACTTGTAGCTATCCAGTTGTCCAGCATCATTTATTGAATAAACTCTCTTTTCTCCACTGTATGTTCTTGCCTCCTTTGTCGTAGATCAGTTGACTATTAGTACTTAAGTTTATGCCTGAGATTTCATAGATAACAGACTTCTAGTTGTAAAAGTGGAGAGGAGAGGGGGTGGGATAGATGGAGAGTTTGTGGTTGGTAGATGTGAACTATTACATTTAGAGTGGATATGCAATGAAATCCTATTGTACAGAAGAGAGAACACTATCCTATCTCTTTGGATATAACATATGAAAAATAGTAAGAGAAAAATAATGTGGTCGCCTTGCTATACAGCAAAAACTGGCACAGTGCCATAAATCAACTATACTTTGACAAAATAATGAATTTTTAATTTTTGTCATCTATGCATAGGTATAACAGATAATTTCAAACTGGTATGCATCTTTGTATTGTTTGTATTAGTTGTTTTGTTTATAACAAAACATTAAAATTTAATGTAAATAAACATGTGATCTCAATGCATTAGCAATTACATTAGACAAACCTACCAAATAAAGTGCTGAAAAGAAGCATAGACATTTGCATTAGTTACACAGGCTATGGAACACAATTCTACAGATTACAGCATTAAAAAAATTAAATTCAAAATTAATGCAGCCTCATCTATAAGAGTATAATAACATATATGTAATAGTATGACAATTTCAATCTACTTAAACATCATATATTTTTTATCTTTTTTCTATGTTTTGATTATATTAGATTCATAATATTTAAACTGTCTGAATAGTAGATTCTTCATGGAGAATTAAAGTAATTGCAATATTTTGTAGATAGCATATATTTAAAATTATCTTGAATTTGTAGGAAATTTTGAGTTTGTTGGCTTTTTCTTTTTAAATAATAAAAAATATTCATGGAAATAAAATAAAAGGGAAAGTTAAAATGTGTAGATTTGATAATGAATATATGTTACAAATTTTAGCAGTTAACACTGTGGCTCAGTGGTAATTAGTCCGACTAGTATCAGTGAAGATGTGAATTTGATCCCAGTCCTTGCTAAGCAGGTTAAGGATCCCTCATTGCCATGATCTGTGGTGTAGGTCATAGATGTGGCTCAGATCATGCATTGCCATGATTGTGGCATATACTGGCAGCTGCAGCTCTTATTTGACCCCTCACCTAACTTCCATATGCAGCAGGTTTGGCCCTAAAAAGAAAGACAAAAAAAAAGCTATTAGGTTTCAGATAATAATTTTAAACAATGTATCTATTGTATTTGTTTATTAAAAATATAAATAGAAATGACATCAAAATTGTTGAATGAGGAAAGTAATTTCTCTCAAGACATGACTGTGGCAAACCTGGATTGGATAAACATGGGGAGAATAATATATAATTTTTAGTCTCTACCTTAAACAATATAAAAATTAACATTAGATAGATAATATATTTAAACATTGAATCTTCATTATAAATCTTCAAACATAATTTTATTTTTGTGAAATAAAAAATGTATTTCTCAGAAAGAATACAGAAACCTCTAAAGATAAGAAAAAAGTACTATGGGCTGTTTAAAATTTATAAAACTTTTCAGTAAAAAAGTTAAGAAAATAAATTGGTAAGACATACACTAGAAGGAAATGTCTCTAAAATGTAAAAATGACAAAGATCTTACATTCACAGTATACACAGAATACCTAAACCAAAAATAAAATTACAAATAACCCAATAAAATATTAGGAAAATCTTAGATAATTCATGAAAGAAGATACACAAATAGCAAATAAGTACATAAAAGTAGCAAATTAATCACTTGGAACATGTACCTTAAAATTATAGTGAATTATTACTACACAAACACACTAGAAATTCTAAAACTGAAAATATCAAAACATTAAATACAGATAAATATTCAGAACCTTGATATAATCACTTTGTCAACTTTGATAAGCCCATTAAAATATACATACATTCATCATGTAATATAGCAATTCAATTGTAAGGCATTTATGCAGAAGAAATGAAAATACATGTCTACAAATTTACTTATATCCAAATGTTTCCTGTGTCTTTGTTCATAACAGACAATACTGGAAACAATTCAAATTTTCATCAACCAGTTGAATAAATACTTAAAAAATATGTTTATAATAGATTACTCAGCATTAAATGAGGCAAATGTCTGATAAGCAAAAAGCATAAGTATATCTCAAAAATTTCTGGAGAGAAAAGAGCCATACACAAGAGAAACCATGTATTTCTACTTATATGATTTTGGAACAGGAAAATCCAATTTTATGATTCTAAGATTTTAATTTAGTCTATGCTAATATATAATCTATGTTGAGTTGGGAAAAGGGTAGGAATTGACTTGGGGATAAAGGAACTTTAGTACATAATTATAAATCTATATCTTGAGAGGTGTATGGATTCCACAGTTTATGCATTTGTCAGCACATATTCAACTGAAATATTTAAGATGTGTATTGCATATAAATTGTGCCTCTATAAAAACCTTGTGTGATCTGATTGCAAATACTAAAGAATGGAGTTCCCATTGTGATGCAACAGAAACAAATAATACTAGGAACCATGAGGTATGGATTCAATCCCTGGCCTTGCTCAGTGGGTTAAGGATCTGGCATTGCCATTGAGCTGTAGTGTAGGTTGCAGATATGGCTTGAATCTGGCATTGCTGTGGCTGTGGTGTAGGCCAGTGGCTACAGCTCCAATTAGACCCCTAGCCTGGGACATCCATGTGCCTTGGGTGTGGCCCTAAAAAGACAAAAGGCAACAAAAAACCCCAAATACTAAAGAACTTGTTATCAGGATCCAAGTGGTCATTTTTTATTGTTATTATTTTTTTTTGGTCTTTTTCTATTTCTTGGCCCGCTCCCATGGCACATGGAGGTTCCCAGGCTAGGGGTCGAATCGGAGCTGTAGCCACCGGTCTACACCAGAGCCACAGCAACGCAGGATCTGAGCCTCATCTGCAACCTACACCACAGCTCACGGCAACGCCGGATCGTAAACCCACTGAGCAAGGGCAGGGATCGAACCTGCAACCTCATGGTTCCTAGTCGGATTTGCCAACCATTGCGCCATGATGGAAACTCCTTTTTTTCATCATTACAATCTCATGGTACCTACATATAGAACATTTTTCATACATATGTATGACTAATACATATAACTTTTTATTAATTTGTTATTAATGTCATAAATATGGAACACTTACAGTGTTATAAGGAATGGTATTTTTGAAAGCTTGCCGTTAATATTAATAACCACAAGATTTAAAATACCATAGATAATACTGTAGTGTATTTATGTTACTTCATTTGTTTTTATCAGCTTATTAATTTCTGAAAATAAACAGTAATAAGGTAATAGCATAAATAATATGTTAGAAATTTGGTTAAAATTTTTCTCTATCAAAAAGTAATATTATTAGAAAAGACAAAAAGATTGTTACTTCTATTAACTTTTTACAATTTCTGCTTTTACACACTTTTTTGAGTTAGTTTATAAACATTTTAAAAAGTAATAAATTTTACTTTTAGATGGAAATATTTTGTATGCTAAACCATGAAGGTGAAATTTTAAAAACTAGAACTGAAAAAGTATTTAAATGGCCTTAGACTCTGAAACAGTCCATGAGCAGTCAATTGCATAATCTCTATTTTATGGACAATAAAGTAACAAGAAGACAATTGTGATGATAGATATAATTAATCACAATTAATAACTTCATAGTATCTTAATACTTTTGGAATAACCTTCCAGGTCTTTTTTTTTTTTTTGAAGAACATTTTCTGATAAATTCAACTTGAGCTTGAGTAACATTATTTTTTTTATTGGTGTAGTGATGAACATACTAAAAAAATGCCAAAATTTCATTGTCACTACAAAAAAAAAATAACACTGGAAACTTGGGCTTTGAAACGGAGAAATAATTCCCCAGTTTGACTATTTTATATCTTGTGTTTATGCAAAACTTAATTTGTGTAACATGTTTTATTCGTTGGATTATATTGTCTTATTTGAAACTGGCCTGTTTAGCAGTTTCTTAGTTGTTGGTAATACCTTAATCTTAAATTTTGTAAGTCTACTTGAATGACTATATAAAATTCACCTTTTGTAAATGTATATCTAGTTCAGTATAATTAAATTTTTCAAAGATTTTTGATACTTCTTGAAATAATTTGAAACAGTAGTATTTTGATAGATTTTGATCAGGAAAGTTGAAAAAATACAGGATGGCAAACAAAGATTTTAAAACCTGATATTTCAGGAGTTCCCGTCGTGGTGCAGTGGTTAACAAATCAGACTAGGAGCCATGAGGTTGCAGGTTCGGTCCTTGACCTTGCTCAGTGGGTTAACAATCCGGCATTGCCGTGAGCTCTGGTGTAGGTTGCAGACGCGGCTCAGATCCCGAGTTGCTGTGGCTCTGGCGTAGGCCGGTGGCTACAGCTCCGATTCAACCCCTAGCCTGGGAACCTCCATATGCTGCGGGAGCAGCCCAAGAAATAGCAACAACAACAACAACAACAATTACAACAACAACAAAAGACAAAAAATAAATAAATAAATAAATAAAATAAAACCTGATATTTCTTCATTATAATTTTTTCCAGAGAAGGGTCAAGATGATGGAGGAGTAAGACATCACACTCACCTTCAACAAATACATCAAAAAACACATCTATATGTAGAATGATTCACATGGAATTTCTAGTGAATGCTGGCAGAAGAACTTAAACCACCAAAAAGAGCAAGAAAACCTCCACATAACTGGCTAGAAGAAAAGAAAAAAAAATAGAAAGAGAGAGAAAAAAGGAATCAGGACAGGACTAGCATTCTTGAGAGGGATCCATGAAAGAAAAAAGGAACCCACATCTTGAGAAGCCACCTGACCATCAGGAAGATAAGCCAAGATGGAGGGAACTCAAGGTTGCCAAGAAAAGTGCAGCAGCTGGACTGAGGACAGCAGGGAGGAGTGAGAGATGCACAGAGCATCTGTACCACTGCCCCAGATACTGCAACCTGAGATTCTAGGGTGGGGCTGGGCACAGAGACTCAGACTCCAAAGGTCAGTTTTGGGATTGGATATTGGACAAAAAATGAGGAGCTAGGGAGCCTTGTACCACAGGCTGGGGAAAAGAACACCACAGCCAAGGGAAGCCAGGATAAAGTCTGGGCCTCCAGAAGAAGCAAGGTGCCAAGACCAGCTCAGCAGGATGGGGCTGAAGAATGGGTGCTCTGAAACTTAAGAAAAAAGTTAACATAAAACAAGACACAGAGACATTTATCTTAAGTAAAAGTGGGAACTGGGGGACTCAAGGTCTCAGGGACCAGGAGCACCTCCTTATGAAACCACACTGCTTTTATTTTGTTTTTTAGGAATATGTCAAGTGAGAAGGGGGTTTTAGGTGAAGGATACAGGGCTTTTTAAGTTATTTTAAAAGTCATGTAACTGGTTGCGGATTAAGCTTTTACTCTGACCTTTAGGCATTTAACAATCATTAACATTTGAGGAAGCTTAGTGTCAGCTATCTATGTACAGCATCTAGAGAATCACCATTGTGCTTCTGCAGATGGCATGCCTATCTTCAGCAACCTGGCCTGCCTAGGTTTGCACCTCGGTTCTCCTTGCTAATGCATATCCTGCTAATGACCCCTCATAAACCCCTTGGGGCCATGAGGCTCCTCTTTTATTCTTAATAGGACATATCATGCTGTCCAAATGGTGTGCCAATCTGCACAGGTCCAGTGTGCCTAGACCAATGCATTAAGTCCTCATCCAGCTGACCCTATGAAAAACTTATGCCTTTAGGTCTTTGTTCTTAAGCTTAAGTCATTCACCAGCACTGCGACTGTTTTTCAAGCAGAAAGATGGGGTAAAGTAAAGCAGGACAAGATAGAGTTTTCAGCAAAGAGGCTAAGAAAATATTGTAGAAACATGTCTTGTGACAGGAAGGTGCCATTGTTGTTGAGGCCAAGAGGAGGTGGGTGTGCCACCATAGGAATCTACCTGTCCATATGTGGATTCTCAGAGGGCATGGGGCCTCTGGTAGGCTACAGGTGGTGAGAGGCCCCTTGCTGGGCTACAGGAGACCAGGAACTTCTTGTGTGGGCTATAGGTGACCATACACTTCTTGTGTGGGCTTAAGGACAGTGGGGAGCTAAGTGTAATGATGTGCCTCTTGAGTGATCTACTGGCTGTGGGGACAAAACATAGCAGTCATCTCAGAAACCAGAGGGAGATATGGCCTGCAACCACTAGGGGTATATGAACGGGTTCCAGTTGCAGGCCCAACCGCCTCAGAGTTCTGCAAAGATGGGACACTGCAACCGAGCACCACCCATTGTTGTTTTCACTCCCTTGGGAACACACCCACACTAGGGTTACCACTGCCAAACACTCTGGGCATTTCCCACACATGCTTTATCACCTTCACTTAATAGGACCCTGCAACAAGGAACAGTGTGTGCAGCACATCCTGCATGGGCTAAGCAGAATGGGATGCTTCCTGTATGGTCTATATAGGGTGGGGGCAAATCAGCACAGTTATTTCTAACTTCAGAGGTGGGCATGGCTTTCCACCACTATGGTGAAAGAACAGGCACCACTTATGGCCCCAATAACCTCAGAGGGCACTGCATAGGAGGGCATTGTGACCGAATGTTGTTGCTCCTACCTCCCTGGGAACACACACTACCTCCCACTGCCACTGCCAAATGCTCTGGGCACCATATAATCTGCCTGAGGCTCATTATAACTTCCTAGGACCCAAGAACTAGGAGTAGACTGTGCTGCCATCCTGCAGGTGCTTTCTACTGGCAATAGTCCAGGAAACAGGGACTGAAAATAGCCCAATCCATTGCCTCCTTCTGCCTGGAAACACACTCAGCACCCTGGGGATAACACCCAACACACACCAAAGAAACAAAGAGAGAAAAAAACAAACTCTCATATTAAAAAATATGACCCCCCCACAAAATACAAAAGGGCACCCTTGCATAAAAATATCCCTCCAAGACTACAGAAGTTGGTTTCTCTAAACTCACAGAAAAATAAAAATATAAGTGAAACGAAGAAGCTCAGGAATGGTCCCAGTTAAAAGAACAGAAGAATTCAACTGAAGCAAGAAACAATGAAACAGACCTCTGCAGTCTAACAGACACTGAGTTCAAATGGGAGATAGTGAAAATACTGAATGAATAAAGGTTAAATATGAAGGAATTAAGAGCAGATATAAACAGTAAGGTAGATTACTTTAGAAACAAACTAGAAAATAAAAGGAGAACAGAAATACTAGAAAATTCATTAGAAAAGTGAGAAACTGAGATAAAGGTCTTAAAGAATAAAATGAATAATGCAGAGGAACAAATTAGTGACTTGGAATAGAACAATGAAAATCACCCAGTCAGGATAGCAAACAGAAATCCAAATGGCTAAGCATGAAAACAATATAAGAGATCTATGGGATAATATGAAGTGGGAAATCTACACATAATAGGAATTCCAGAAGGAGAAGGAAAATAAAAGGGGATTGAAAATACATTGAAGAAATTATGTCTGAAAACTTTCCAAATCTAAAGGAAACAGATATCAAGATACAGGAAGCACAGAGAGCCCCAAACATGTTGGACCCAAACAGGCATACAACAGGACATATTATAATAAAAATAGCATAAGTTAAATATTAAGAGAGGGTTCTAAAGGCAGCATGAGATAAACAAAGTGTTAATTATAAATGGAACTCCCGTAAGGCTATCAGCTGATATCTCTACAGAAACAATACAGGCCAGGAGAGAGTGGCCAGATACATTCAAAGTTCCAAAAGGAAAAAAATTTGCAGCCTAGAATACTCTATCCAGCAAGAATATCATTTAAAATAGAAGGGGAAATAAAGCCAAAGCTAAACAGTACACCAATACTAAACCCATTATAAAAGAAATGCTGAAAGGGCTTCTCTAAAAAAAAAGAAGTAAGAAGAAATAGGATGAATGAAAACACAAAGAAAAGAAAGAAAGAAATCACTTAAATAAGCTAGTATACAGATCCAATAGAAAGAAAAAATACTGTAAAAGTGATGATAAACTCAAGGAATAGCAAAAGGACAAACATGAGGTTGTTAAAAAATGAGTTCTAAAATCATAGAATATGGGGAAGGAAACTAAGAAAATCTAAGAAACTAAGAAAATCTAGACTCATTTTTTTAATATGATTTGAGCCTATTGACAATCACTAAATCAAGCAGATATTGGAAATGGTTAACATACATAAAAAGCAGGGTAAACAAAAATCAAAACCAAAAATTACACTCACAAACCTAAAACAGAAAAGTACACAAGCATAAAATAAATGGAAATCTTCTAACAACAAAAAATAAAGGAACAAAGGATACACACAGAATCAACTGTAAAACAAGGTTTAAAATCCCAATAAATACATATATATCAATGATTATCATAAATTTTAATGGACTGAATGTTCCAATCAAAAGACAAAGAGTGGCAGATTGGATAAAAAAGCAAAAATTGTCAATCTGCCGTTTACAAGAGACTCAACTTAGGGCCAGGAAACATATAGAATGAAAGTGAAGGGATGGGAAAATGTATTTCATGCAAATGGCAAGACATAAAAGAAGGTGTTGCAATTCTCATATCAGACAAAATAAACTTTAAAATGCTGGCCATAAATAAAGACAAAGAATGACACTATTTAATGGTAAAAGGATACATTCAAGAAGAGGATATTTCAATCGTTATATATGCCTCTAATAGAGAAGCATCCAGATACCTACAACAAATACGAACATACATAAAAGGAGAAATTGATGGGAAGACAATAATAGCAGGAATTTCTAACACCCCACAAACATTAATGGACAGATCCTCTAGTCATAAAATCAATAAGGCAACAGACATCCTAAATGACACAATAGAAAATTTAGAATTCATTGATATTTTCAGGACATTAATTCCAAAAAATCAGAATATAAAATCTTTTCAAGTGCACAGGAAACAGTCTCAAATATTGATCAAATACTGCAGCTCAAAACAAATTTAAGAATGTAGAAATTATTTCTAGTAACTACTCTGATCACAGTGGCATGAAACTAGAAATCAACTATAGGAAAAGAAATGTGAAAAAATGGACTACATGGAAACTCAACAACATGCTACTAGAAAACCAATGGGTCAATGAAGAAATCAAAAAGGAAATTAAAAAAATTTGTGACAAATGACAATGAGGACATAAACATTCAAAATCTACTGGGTGTAGCAAAAGCAGTTCTTAGTGTGAAATTCATAGTGATACAGGCCTTCCTCAAAACAGAAAAATCTCAAATTGAAAACTTAACACACCATTTACAGGAATTAGAAAAAGAAGAACAAACAAAACCTAAGGTTAGCAGAAGGAAGGAAATCATAACAATCGAGAGGAAATCAATAAATTAGAGGAAAAAAAAACAAAGGAAAAATCAATAAAACTAAGAGTTCGTTCTTTGAAAAGGTAAACAAAATTGAAAAGCACCCAGCCAGACTCACTGAGAAAGGAGATAAAAAATCCAAGTAAACAATACAAGAAATAAAAAATGCAATGCTGGGTAGTTATGCTGCAAGTCACACAGGAGGTTACCATGCTCTACAGTAGAAAATTGGCAGAACACTGTAAACCAGCTATAATGGAAAAAAATTAAAATCATTATATATATAAAAAGCCATCAATCAATCAAAAAAAAGAAATGAAAAAGGATAAATCTCAACATATACTGAAGGATACAAACAATCCTAAGAGAATACCATGAATAATTATATGCCAATGAATTTGACAACCTAGAACAATAGAAAACTTTATAGAGACAGCCTGCCAAAATTGAATCCAGGAGAAATAGATCAACTGAACAGACATATCACTAAAAGTGAAATTGAACATGTAATAAAACCTCTCCCTACAAACAAAAGCCCAGAAAGAATAAAGGCCAGGATCAGATGGCTTCACATGGGAATTCTACCAAATATACAAACAGGATTTATACCCATCCTCCTTAAACTTTTCCAAAAAGTTGAAAAAGGAACACTCCAAAAGATATTCTATGAAGCTACCATCACCCTAACACCAGACAGATAGTACCAAAAAACAAAATAATAGGCAAATATTTTGATGAATATAGACACAAAAAAAATCAACAAAATTTTAGCCAGCTGAATCCAACAACATGTAAAAAAGATCATACAACACCACAAAGTGGGATTCATCTCAGGTTCACAAGGATGGTTCATCATATGCAAATTGATCAACGTCATTTACCATATTAACAAAAGAAAAGTAAAAATCCATATGAACATCTTAATAGATGCAGAAAAAAACATTTGACAAAAGCCAACACCTATTCATGATAAAAAAATATTACCAAAGTGGGTATAGAGGGAATATACCTTAACATAATAAAAGCCATTTATGACAAACCCACAGCAAATATAATACTTAATGGAGAAAAGGTAAAGACTTATTAAAATGTGGAACAAGGAAAGGATGCCCACTCTCACCACTTTTATTCAACATAGGATTGGAAGTCCTAGCCCCAGCATCAGAAAAATAAAAGATTAAAAACTATCTTAGTACTTTTGAAAGAGAAAACATTATTACTGTATGCAGATGACATGATACTATATAGAGAAAACCCTAAGGACTCAACACAAAAACTACTCAAACTGATTAATGAATTCAGCAAAGTAGCAGGACACAAGATTAAAAGTCAGAAATCAGGGGTATTTCTGTATACTGACAGTGAAATATTAGAAAAAGAATATAAAAACACAATAAATTTTAAAATCACATCCAAAAAAATTAAGCACCTAAGAATAAACCTGACCAAGGAAGTGAAAGACTTATATGTTGAAGAACTATAAAATGTTAATAAATGAAATTTAAGAGGGTTCAAAGTAATGGAAATATGTTCCATGCTCCTGAGTTGGAAAAATTAATATTGTAAAAATGGCCATAATACCTAAAGCAATCTACAGATTAAATGCAATCCCTATCAAATTACTCATGATATTCTTCACAGAACTAGAACATACAATCCAAAAATGTGTATGGAACTATAAAAGGCCCAGAATTACCAAAGCAATCCTGAGGAATAAAAAAGAAGCAGAAGGCATAACTCCCCCAGACTTCAGATAATATTAAAAAACTACAGTGATCAAGACAGTGTGGTATTGGTATGAAAAACAGACATACCAGACAAATGGAACAGAATAGAGTACACACAAATAAACTCAGACACTTTAAGTTAAATAATCTTTGACAAAGGAGGCAAGAATATAAAATAGGCAAAAGACAATCTTTTAAGCAAGAGGTGCTGGGAAAACTGGACAGTCAGATGCCAATCAATGGAACTGGACCACAGCCTCATGCCTTTCACAAAAATAAACTGAAAACGACTTACAGACTTAAACATAAGACAAGACACATTCAAACTCCTAGAAGAAACATGGAACATTCTTTGACATCAGCCATACAAATGGTGTCTTAGGTTAGTCTCCCAAGCCAACAGAAATAAAAGCAAAAATAAACCAATGGGACATAATCAGACTGACAAGGTTTTGTA
This sequence comes from Phacochoerus africanus, assembly GCF_016906955.1. Classification (NCBI taxonomy): domain Eukaryota; kingdom Metazoa; phylum Chordata; class Mammalia; order Artiodactyla; family Suidae; genus Phacochoerus; species Phacochoerus africanus. The sequence continues at coordinate 36,198,791 of NC_062556.1, read as the reverse complement.
CAGCAAAGGAAACCATAAATAAAATAAAAAAAGACATCCTACGGAATGGGAGAAAATTGTTTCAAATGATGCAACCTACAAGGGCTTAATCTCTAAAATATGCAAACAACATATACAGCTCAACAGCAAAAAAGCCAACAACCCAATGGAAACATGGGCAAAAGAACTGAACAGACATTTCTCCATAGAAGATTTACAGATGCCAACAAACACATGGAAAAATGCTCAATGATGATTAGAGAAATGCAAATCAAAACTACTAGGAGGTAGCACCTCACACCATTCAGAATGGCCATCATTAATAAGTCCACAAACAAATGCTGGAGAAGGTGTGGAGAAAAGGAACCCTCCTACACTGTTAGTGGGAATGTAAATAAGTATAATCATTATGGAAATCTGTGTGGAGGTACCTCAGAAAACTAAATATAGAACTATCATATTACCCAGCATTCCCACTCTTGGACATATATGTGAAACAAACTTTCCTTGAAAAAGTAAGGCACATGTGCTTGTATGTTCATTATAGCACTATTCACAATATCCAAGGTATAGAAGCAACCTAAATGTCCATCAACAGATGAATGGATTAAGAATAGGTGTGTATATAAACAATGGAGTAGTACTCAGCCATAAAAAGAACAAAATAGTGCTATTTTAAGCAACCTGTATTGAACTAGTGTCTCTCATACTATGTGAAGTAAGAAAGAGAAAGATCTATGACATATAATATCACATATCTGTAATCTAATATTTGTGACAAACCAACATTTCCACAGAAAAGAAACTCATGGACTTGGAGAACAGACTTGTGGTTAACAAGGGGAAGGGGAGAAAGAAGGAGGGGGAAAAAGCGGGAGGGTGAGAAAGGGGGAGGGACTGGGAATCTGGGGTTAATAGTTGCAAACTATTGCATTTGGAATGGATAAGCAATGAAATCCTGCTGTATAGCACTGGGAACTCTATCTAGTCACCCGTGAAGGATCATGTTGGAGGATAATGTGAGAGAAAGAATATATATGTGTGTGTGTGTGTGTGTGTTACTGGGTCAATTTGTGTACAGTAGAAAACTGAGAAAACACTGTAAACCAACTATAATAGAAAAATAAAAATCATTATAGAAAATAAAAAATTTAAAAAATTAATGAAAATAATAATTTTCCCATTGATTAAGAATAGTGCAGCTGACTACTATGTTTCTGTACAAATTGTCCTAACCACCTCAAGTCATTAAAACAATAACAATAGCAACTAGGACAGAAATAGTATTTATTCATCAATAAAAACTGAAAAAGAACTAAGAAATTTAAACATTTCTGTAACATAAAACTTTTAATGGACAAACACAGGACATTCCTTCCTGGACAGTGAATGGTGGCACTTTTTTAAACAAGCCACTCATTCACTCCTATCCAGAGTATAAGTTTCCCATTCTCTATTAGCAAAATGAGCATGGACGCTCCTGACATTCTAGATCATAATTACTTTCCACCCTCTATTTTCTCCCTTGATGATTCAATGAACTATTTTTTGTTGTTTTTTGTTGTACTTGTTTGTATTTGCTTTCTTGACACGTTAATTAATTTAGTCTGACCACATGCCTACCACCACCTCCAGTATTCTTTATTTTATTCTTCCACAAAACTTGTATACATTTTCTTTACTTTTAGGTATTGCCATTGTTTCCATTTCCAATTGTTGACATCTTATAGCCAATTTTTTAGAAATTAAGATCTGATTTAAATAAATAATTTTTTTGGGTGTTTTTAGGACTGAAGACAGGAAGACAAAAATTATAAAAACACCGGAATTGTGGTTTGCCAGACTCAAAAAGGAGGAGTTTAATGAAGGCAATAACTGCAAGGCCACAGATAGTTATATAATTGTAATAATTATAATTGGAGCTGCTAAGAAGAACCCACAGTCTTTAAGCAAGAACTTGTTGAGGTTACAAGTTGTAATGAATTGGTTACACAGTTACTGGGAGGGGGGAATTTGAGATCCTAGGTTGCAGCTGGCAGAAATTTCTCTGAATAAGCTGATGGTATTCTTGGGTTTTGGACGGCCCAAAGAAAGTTCAAGTTCTCTCTGGTGCAGGGATGTGTCTGAGACCAGATTTTCAAGGGCTGCCTGATTCTGTTTGTTTGCCTGATGTGTGATTACTCCATTTTAATTTTGAGGTCATCATTTCCCCCTTTTGATCAAAATCTTCAATCATTGTTCTAGAAAGCATTTATGTTCAACCTCATGTATGTATTAGTTGCTTTTGTCCCATGGTTCAGAGATGGATCTCACCCAGGATGTTTGTGTTGTAGGGGAAAGGAGTGTTATATTTTCAGAACTTCAGAATTTAAGACTTGGGACATATTTAAGTAACACGGGGATTTAGGGATATGGTCTCAGGCAAGTCATAACTTTTTTATTTTATTTTTAATTTATTTTTTAAATATTTTTTACAGAATTAAATACTTATATTTAAATGCAATTACATTCACACAGATTATTATATCATGGATCTTAAGAAAGAGATTAAGGAGTTCCTGTTGTGGCTCAGTGGTTAAGGAACCTGACTAGCATCCATGAGGATGCAGGTTCAATCCCTGGCCTCATTCAGTGGGTTAAGGTTCCAGCATTGCTGTGAGCTGTGGTGTACCTCAAAGACAAAAATAAATAAATAAATAAGTGTGTTTAAAAAAAAAAAGAGATTAAGTGACTCTCTCTGAAGTGGAATGGAAAATATGCTGAGACAAATAGAAAATTTATTCTATACTTTACCCCATTTTGTATGGCTTTCATCTTTACTATTCAGTATTACCTATTACATTTCAATTTTTCTTTAAAAATTAGCATTATATTAAAATTGTATATTATGCAACTAAAATTTATAAAGAAGAAAGCCTTATATACCATTAAATATTTTATATAGCATAATAAAAAGAAGAACTTAACTGGTAAGAATAACAAAAATAATACACCCTCTGAAAAGAAGTAAAATATAAAATGCATAAATTGGTTAAAAAACAGTGTAACTATATAAATATGTCCTCACAGTTTGTTACATCTTATTGATTCTTCAATATAGGCATTACACCATTCTAGATGATGTGATAAAAAGACCTTACATCACACCATGGAGAGAAATGGTTATTAATAATACAATTGTAGAACTGTATTATTTAATTATACAGTTGCATTATTTAATTATAATTATCATAAATTCTTTGATGGAGAGGAAATCAGAATCAGATTAAAGAAGACTTCAGCATTCCAAGAATGATGTTGAATGTTCCCCTTAATGATGGATTATGCACTTATTTACTATGAGATATATTTATTCCCAGAGATTCCTTGTTTGTGTATCAATTGTATATTTCTGGTTTGCAGTTATTCTGAAGTTTTGATATAAGTCTGTATGTATATGAATTTGTTTTAAGTTATTGTTCTCTTAATTGCAAGTTCATCTCCAGTGTCCTGACTTGTACCCACCTCTTCTCATGATTTCTGATTTTGGTGGTATAATTGTGCATGGAGGATTTCTTGTCTTTACTGTATATATACCTTTACTGGTGAGCCTTGTCATTTGTGGAATTTTTGTTTCTGGTTAAGGCCTTTTCTTTTCTGCCTAGAGAAGTTCCTTAAGTATTTGTTGTGAGGCTGGTTTAGTGTTGCTGAATTCTCTCAGCTTTTGCTTATCTGTGAAGCTTTTTATTTCTCCTTCCAATCTGAATGAGAACCTTGCTGGGTAAAGTAATCTTGGTTGGAGGTTTCTTCCTTTCATCACGTTAAGTATATCATGCCACTCCCTTCTGGCCTGCAAAGTTTCTGCTGAAAAATCTGCTGATGACCTTATTGAGGTTCCCTTGTATGTTACTTGTTTCTTTTCCCTAGCTGCTTTCAAGATTTTCTCTTTGTCTTTAATTTTGGTCAGTTTTATTAATATGTGTCTTGGTGTATTCCTCCCTGGGTTTATTTTATGTGGTACTCGTTGTGCTTCCTGGATTTGAGAGAGTGGTTCCTTTCCCATGTTAGGGACATTTTCAGGTATTATCTCTTGGAATATTTTTTCTGTCCCCTTTTTCCCTCTTCTCCTTCTGGCACCCCTATAATACGGATGTTGGTGCATTTAACTTTGTCTCAGAATTCTATGAGTATCTCTTCATTTGTTTTCAAACTTTTTTTCTCTTTTCTGTTCTGCATTCATAATTTTCACCAATCTGTCCTCCACCTCGCTTATTCATTCTTCTGTCTCCTCTATTCTGCTGTTGGCTGCTTCTAGTGAATTTTTAATTTCAGTTATTATATTTTGCAACTCTTCTTAAGTTTTATATGTTGTATCTCTTTGGTCAGTGTTTCATGTAAGTTGTCCATCTTTGCCTCCAGTTTATTTCCAATATCTTCCATCATGTTTATCATCAACAATCTAAAGTCTTTTTCCTGGATGCTAAGAATCTCTTCATCACTTAGCTGATTTTCTGGGGTTTTTCATTTCTCTCTCACCTGAGTTATAGTTCTTTTTATTTTCATGTTTATAGGTTTTTGGTGTGGTGACCTTTTTACAGATACTAGAGTTGTAGCCTCTCTTATTTCTGGCATCTGCCCCCATTGTGGCTGAAGTCAGCATGGGGGTTTACTGTAGGCTTCCTGATGGGGGGACTGATGCCAGGCAAGTCATATCTTGATTCAGATTTTTGCTAGTTGATCTCTTAGAGGATCATCTTGGGGGACAAGATGAAGGATTGATAAATAAATTTCAATCTCTGATTCACCATTATCCTCAGATCCACTGTTTAAATATTCTCAAAATAAAAGCACAATTAGTTTAACATTAGTAAGAAAAAAGATAATAATATCTAATGCAAAGATTATTTGTAGTTCTGAACACAGAATTTTCTCCAATGATCAAAAGGAGGCAGCTGAAAATATCAAAGAATTTGGAGTTTAGCCATTTGGGTGCAAAGTCCCTTTTAAAGGTTTTGGCAAGTTTGAAAAGTGTACTGATTCCAAGCTCTACTTGAAAGGAGATATTGACCCAAGTGCAATAAGTATTAACAACATATGTTACCTCCTTGGGCAGTAAAGAGATAATATGAAGAAATGTGGTTGTAAAGCACTATGAAAGCCAGGGTCTAAAGCTCTTTATTGATCCCTAAAAGCTCTTATAGAGTTTCTAGAAACTTTTGGTAAGATTTCTTTTTATCACTTCTAAATCAGTAGTACCAGCTCCTAGCAAAGAGCACCAAATCCTGAAGAAATAGTTTAATTGTTCCTCTGACTCTCCTACAGGTAGGTCACACCATTAAGAATGACCACAACTATTGATATTTGAAGGAGTCTTCAGCAAGGTAGTCTTCAATAATTGAGAGTGTTTTTTTTTTTTTTTAGCTACATTCATTAGGCTTAGAATTTGGGGAAGTGGGAATTTTGAAAAAGTGAGTGGAATGCTCAAATATCCCAGCAGACAAGTTTATCCTATTCTCCAAATATCTAAATATTTGTATGCCTAAGACTGGTTACTGTACCTGCAAAAATATAAATCCTTGGGGGTACATAATACTCTGAACATTGAGTTATTTTTTGAAAGGTAGGTAACCACATTTTCTAAACATGGGCAAGCACACAGGAGTTTTGAAACAGCAAATTGAGCTTGCAATTAGAGAGAGAAGTGGGCCCAAACCAGCTCAAGTAGGTCATGTTCTAAACATCATATATAAAGGATAATTATATTTGCTACTAGCCTTATTATAACAGGTGATCAGTAAGTATGGTGTAGAAGATAGGAAAGAGAAGTGGCATTGATTATGCAAATAGTAATAGGTCCTTTTGTAAAGACATTGTGACTAACATTATGGTTAGAAGCACTGGATTGGTTACACCTAGGTAAATTAGTATCCCTTGGGATGGTTTCCAGTGACAGGAAGAAAAAGGAAGAGGTGAGGACTGAGTAAAGATATGAAGATGGTAAGTAATCTTGGAAAGTTTTCTTTAATTATCAATAGTAAAGCATATTGGTAAAATTGGTTATGGACACAACTATGAGGACAATATTTTTACAAAGAACCCAGTAGTGAAAAGGGTGACATATCCAGAATTTGGATAGATTTTCAGAGGGGGCAAGACACTGATACAAATATCTCAAGGCAATAACAGTATCTTTCCTAGAACAAAAGTGAACTATAAAGATGGAAAGCAGAAAAAAAAATTGGGGGAAGTTTTAAGATTAAAAACAATAGAGAAGGAATGAAAGGTTTTATCAACTGTTGCTATGGTGTTGTAAAGAGTTTAGATATATTGGTAAACAGGGAGAAAAACAATGACAAAATTAGGGTTTTAGGTCTGGACCTCACATTTCAACATGCTCTCTACACAGACGCTGCCTATTTCTGATTCACGAAAGTTTATCTAGTTTTACCCAAGAAGTTGAAATTCCCCAAGGAGTTGGGAAATCCATTCAGGACTGAGTGCCTTTTTAAAATGAGAAACATAAATCCACTAGTCAATACCAGAAAGATTTGCTGTATCTGAGTTAATCAACAGTAACTGGTATGGCCACTTTCTTCCAGGTTGTAAAGCAATTTTGAGGAGATGCATTTTCAGTAAATATACTTACCTTGTTATATATTGCATTATTTAAAGTTCTCTCCCGGGAGCTTGCTGTTAAAAGATTCTTGTATTAGTGAAACAATAACTTTTAATGTTTTGAGTATTTATTGGCAATATATTAGAATGTCTCCTAGAGTAAAATTGAGTTCATGTAGTCCATTGTATACTTGTATTTACCATTCTGTAATTATTTCAAAAGAAGAAAGTACTTCCCCCCAAAAAATTATACCTTAGGTTGAGCAGTGCCAGGAATGGGCTTTTGGCCATGGGAAATTAAAAAAATTAACTAATTTAGCCAATAGAGTCTTTTTCTTTTTTACATTTTTTATTACTCAAATGAATTTATCCCATCTGTAGTTATACAATGATCATAACAATCCAATTTCACAGGATTTCCATCCCACAGCCCAAGCACATTCCCCCCACCCTCCCAAACTGTCTCCTCCAGAGACCATAAAAATTTCAATGTCTGTGAGTCAGCATCTGTTCTGCAAAGAAGTTCAGTCTGTCCTTTTTTCAGATTCCACATGTCAGTGAAAGCATTTGATGTTGGTGTCTCATTGTATGGCTGACTTCACTTACCATGATCATTTCTAGGTCCATTCATGTTGCAAAAAAATGCTGGTATTTCATTCCTTTTAATTGCTGAATGATATTCCATTGTGTATATGTACCACACCTTCTTGATCCACTCCTCTGTCGATGGACACTTAGGTTGTTTCCATGTCTTGGCTATTGCAGAGTGCTGCAATGAACATTGGAGTACATGTGTCTTTGCGAGTCATGGTTTTCTCTGGATAGATGCTGAGGAATGGGATTGCTGGATCAAATGGGAGTTCTATTTTTGTTTTCTGAGGCATCTCCATACTGTTTTCCACAGTGGTTGCACCAATTTACAATCCCACCAACAGTGTCATAGGGTTCCTTTTCCTCCACACCCTCTCCAGCACTTACTGTTTGTAGATTTTTGGATGATGGCCATTCTGGCTGGTGTAAAGTGGTACCTCATCGTGGTTTTGATTTGCATTTCTCTAATCATGAGTGATGTTGAACACCTTTTCATGTGTTCTTTGGCCATCCATTTATCTCCTTTGGAGAACTGTCTGCTTAGATCTTCTGCCCATTTTTGATGGGGTTGTTTGTTTTTTTGGTATGGAGCTGCAGGTGTTTATAAATTTTGGAGACTAACCCCTCGTCCGTTGATTCACTTGCAAAGATTTTCTCCCATTCTGTGGATTGTCTAGAGATTTATCCCTCCCCTGCTAGGTGCTACTGAGGAAATGACTGTATATTTATTACCAATTAAATGAAGTCTAGCCATGTTCAAATAAGACACCTAAGTAGCACTTTATAACTGTAAAGAAGTTCCATTTATTTTAGTTCTTTTCAAATAAACCATATTGAAGTTCTATTTGCTATGCTTTCTCTTATCCAGATACATCTTCAAGGATTTGTCTGTTCCCTAAAAGATCATTTATCCAAAACAGTGAACACAGGGATGGATCTCATTTCAGTGTCTGTTCTTGCATGTGCATTTTATCATATAAAATGGTAACAATATTATGGTCACAATTATAAAGGATATTAATGTGTAAGGATATTAGTAGCTTCTAAAATATTAAAAAAGTAAGAAGATATGTTTAATTATAACTACTAGAAAGAAATAGGATGTACATGGGAAATACATAAAATAAAATATATTTTTTCTTCTGAGAAGTGAATTTTTTGTAAATGGTATGATTCAAAGATGTAAGATAAGTTTATAGCTTCTAACAGGTGATGATTTCTACTAGAGTTTTTTATTTTATTAACATCCGTAACATTTGGAAAATCATAGACCATATTAAATGATGTGATTCAAAATTTCTTAAATGATAGATTGATTATATTACAACAAGTTGCAGGTAGGGATCAGTCATTAAATTTTATCCTTTCCTCTAACATTTTAGTGCACTCATTTTATTTCAAGGTGAACTTGTCTTTCACTACCATCACCTCCATTATTTCAAGAGTAAGGAAGTGTTGCCTAGGTCTATGCTATAACAGCTGACTTCATATAAGCATAGTCAAAACTAATCACTAAAGTAATCATTGATGATAAGAAGGCAACCACATAATTGGCTTAGGGAATTTTCCTTGACATGGCAACTGAGTAATTCCCTTTGCTTTTGAATACTGAGTAGGCACAAATGGTGACCAGATACAACTGAGTTTCTTTTAGCCAAATTGAAAGATAAAGTGAATATTGAATAGAAAAGGACAAATTTGTTAAAACGTTTATTTGTTAGCAGAAAAAAAATGGTATCACATAATAAAAACAACCTAAGAAATACTATAACTTAAGATAAATTCAGAAAGAAAGAATGCTTTCTAATTCATCAGGAATATTTCTAGAAGATATGATATCAAATAACTTTAAGTCATGCCTTCACATTTCTAGAAATATTAATCAACTGATGAATTCCGAGAGTCTAAAAGTGTGACATAGAATTGAAACCCTGATGATTTCAAATGCTAGTATACACATTTCCTGATATTAGCAAAAATCACATGAAATTTTGAGGTAAACAATTATACTACCATATTATACTACCATATATACCACAATATTTCTTCACAGTTGTTTGAGTTATGCATGACCCTGAAGAACTTTTGACTGGATTTCTTAATATAAACAGCATATATAATGGATAATCCAAAGCCTCTGGCTTGATCACTTAGGTTTTGAAATTGAATACATTTTGTCTTGTGAACCTATCTTCATTTCCTACAGGCTATTTTTCAATGATTATAGCAATTGTTACTGCTTTTTCTGAATGGTTTTGAGGATCATTTCTGTACAATCTCTTGTCAGAAGCTAATTTCATTGAGATCTTTTCACACAGTAGTATAATATTATCCTTTTTTTACAATATAAACAACCTAGATTTCTCCTATATTAAATTTTAATAACACACTTTGCTGAATATAATGTATTTGCTTGTTCCTATCTTATTTAATCTTCAAAAAGTACATATCACCTAAAATTTAATATAATTATATTTGTGTATCTAACATATGTCAGCATTACTGTAAGAAAGTGGATAATTATTTATTTTAAAACTTGCATGGTCTGTAACAACTTTGTAGGTTGTTTTTCTCTTAAGGTTTTTATTGTGCATTTCGTAACAATGCCTAGATGAATATAATTTTATCATATAAATTTTACTGTCACTGTGTGTCTGTTTTTTCATTTATACATGCAAACTTAATTTGAAAAAACTTTAGAGGAGGCCTATGAATATTACATGTGTATATTAGAAGTTAAAAAATGTAGATTCTGTATATATTATTGAAGATCATTTTGTAAGAGGTTGCATGTTGAATAAATTTTTCTCTTCAAAATCTCCTCATTTTCATGTTAATGTCTTTGGGAATGTCACTTTGGTACTTCTGTGATTACAAATTTTTCAACAACTATTCATAAATAATGCATCAGTAACAATATTGTTCTAATAACTTATTTAGGCCATAATTAATTCACTGCACTAGACATAATTAAATAAGGATCATCCTTTAAGTTTGTAGCCTTCAGTGCTGCTTGTGCAGGCAATCTGAAATAATAAAATTCAAAAAACTTAGTGCACTTCTTGTGATTATAGTTTGGAAACTGCAATCTACAACAAACATATGCTACTAAATAAATTACCTGAATTATCTGAAATACTGTAGGTTATTTCTCCACATTCCCTTTAATTATCTCGGAATTTAGTTGGCATCTATTGATTCTCCTGTCCAACTTCCCAATTCTCACTTTTTATTCAAAGGACTTAAAGGTGTTATAATACCATAATTAAAGAAGATAATTTTATTTCTCTGATGACACTTTACTATAATAATATTGTTAAGATTATGCTGTTTCATTTGTCACTGCATGTGAACTGTTAGCTTTGGAGAAGTAGATTTCTTACTGCATCACTAAATAATTAAAAATCACAATACTCTATCTGGTAAAGGTTTTACTGCTAATGTAAGAGCATTTTTAGATTTAACTCTCCAAAAATCTATTAAATAAACCAGATTAGACATATTACATATTTAACGTTATCAAATATAATATAAAGCTTTTATTTCATACATAATAAAGGATCGTCCTTTTTAGATTGGATATATTTATATTATTTAGCACAGCATATAAAAGACCACACATTAACTAATTTATCAAACACAACAATGACTTTGGAAATCTCAAAAGCTATCTCAAGTCATAAGAATAATTCATCCATATAATGCACTACAACTTTTTATTTACGTTATTTTTTAGGAGGTGGTGCTTGTCAAAGAATCAGTTTCTTTGTACTGGAGCACACACTAGTCTTTTAACATGGCTAGACATACATTGGATGATAAAGGTCAAAGGCAATGACGCAACATTTTGTATATGTATAATTTCCTGAAGAATATGTCATAAGTGAACTTACATATTCTGAAGTCATTCTAAAACTATCTTGTCAGTTTAACATCTTTTTACTTTTTTAAAAAAATTCTAGGTGATTTTTACAGAAACACCTTTATGTTTATGGAGGAGCAAATTATAGAAAATCCAAGCTTATAAGTCCCAGCTTATCAGTCTTCACCATGTAAGAATATTTTGAATTGATCATTAAATATTAGAAAGGAAATTACATTTATTCTCTTCCTATTTTGACAAATAGAACTCTGGATGCACTACAGGTAGGTTGGTTATTTTTTTAGAAGAAAATCAAATAATATGGGGTTCTTTGGGACCATTCTAGAATTTCATATGTGTAACTACAAACCAGAGTTCACCTGAAAATGGATTTACATACTCAGTAAATATCCACATTGGACTCTCCTGTCTTACAAACTTTTCCAATGTCTGCTTTTCTTCACTGGCCTAATTGGAGACTTCATCAGTATACAAATACAAGTCCATCAAGAATTTGGTGGAAAATAAAAATTATTCCATGTTCACTAAAGTCTTTTCTGCAAAATGTGTCTTTACAGAATGTGCTGAATTTTGGCTAATTCTGACTTTTCATTTGAAAGTACTGTAGCAAAAATTATGGAAAATCTATAAATGCACACTGAAATTGCTTGTAGCCAGCACAAATATACCATTTACCTTCTCACATAATATCAACTTTCATATTTCATGCAAGTAAATAAAATATTGACAAATTTAACCATTGAATTTTTAAGTATATATTTAAAACTTTGTTATAAGCTATATCATTATAAAAAATGGTTCAGAAATACATAATTATTAAAAATGTATTGGGCATAATACTTTGGAGGATATAACAAAATATAACATATATTCCAACATTCAAAAAAAGATGTCTAAACTCACAACAGATATTGAATAAACTGCTTTAACATATAGAAATCGTGCAATGCTCAAGAACTATTTATTATTTCTTCATTAATAATCATCAATATACTAATCTAAATATACCACGATAAACTTCTAAACATCTATCACCATTTTCAGTAACACTTTGTTCACTAACTAATCATTTACTAAGAAAATGAAGAAAAAAGATAGTTCATGTCAAATGATTACTACTTTTTTTCTCTTTTTCTTCTCCACAAGTGAATCCCAAATTTCTGAAGCCTTAGTAACCTAGCTCTGAAAGGAAAAAAAAAGGACGATATGGACAAAGAAGACTAAAATACAATCCTCTTCTATGTGTTGGATTCCCACTTAAAAGCGGTTAAATGACCAACCTTTAGCTAGACTCACAGCAAAAAAGAATTATTTAAATAAAATAAAATTATTAATAAAAGAGGGGCTATTACCACTGATGCCACATAAATGTGAAGAATCAAAACACTGCTATAAATAATTATGTGGCTACAGGTTGGAGAACCTCAAATAAATAAATTCTTAGAAAAGTCAAACCTATCAAGATTGAATCATGAAAATAGTAAAACTAAACATATTGTTCACAAGTAAGGAGAAAAATTCAAAAACATCCCATCAAACAAAAGTTCAGAACCAAAGAGTAGACATTCAAAGGAGAATTAATAACAATACTTCTCAAATTCTTCCAAAAATAGTGTATGAGGAAAATCTACCAAAATCATTTACAAGTATATTTAAGCCAGACAAGGATGCCACTGAAAAGAGAATTACAGGCCAATACCGCTGATTAAGTTATATGCAAATATCCTACATAAAATATTACCAAACCAAATTCAAAAATACATTTTAAAAGATCATATACCATGATCAAGTGGGATTTATTGAGGCATGAAGTGTTTGTTCAACATCTGCAAACCATGCAATGTAATACACCATATTAACAAAATAAAAGATAAAAATCACATGACCATCTCGATATATTCAGAGAAATATTTGACTCATTCAACATGAATTCATGACAGAAACTCTCTGTCATGTAAATATACAAGGAAGGTAACTCCACATGATAAAGGTCATATATGACAAGCCCACAGATGATTTCACACTAAGCAGTGAAAGTTTTAATATTTTTCTTTAAGAGCAAGAGCAAACAAGAATGCTCACTCTTACTTTTATTCAACATAATATTGGAAGTCCTAATTACAGTAATCAATCAAGAAAACTGAATATCAAAAAATGACATACTGATTAGAAAATGGGTAGAGGAACTGAATTAGTACTTTTATAAAGAAGACAAACAAAATAAGAACAGGCACTTAAAAAATGCTTGCATAGCTAATAATCATAGAAATTGAATAAAAACCACAATGAAATATTATTTCACACCTGTTAGGATGGGATCATCAAAAGAAGATAACTGCTGTTGGTAAAATTATGGATAAAAGTGAATCCCTCCTGCACTGTTAGTAGGAATGTAAATTGGTATAGCCACTATGGAAAACAGTATACAGTTTCCTCAAAGATTAAAAAAATAAATGCCCTATAATCCAGAAATTCTACTCCTTGCATTTTTCTGAAGAAAACAAAAACGCTAATTTGAAAAGATATATGTACCTCAATAATAATTAGCAACATTCATTACAATAGCCAAGATATGGGAGATAACCCAAGTGTCTATCAATGGATAGATGAATGGATAAATAAGTGAGATAAATAATACAAATACACATATATCAGAGTATTACATATAGAACTTAAGTTCTAATATACAAAAAATATTTTCACAACATGAACATTACACAGAAAATGAAAAACCAACAACTAAGGAAAAAAGTAATATACTATATTTGGATAAGCTGATTTCTGTAATATTAGGTATTTTGATCCTTATATGTTGCCCCCTTTTGATATAAATCAAGAATAAATAGAAGATAAAATATAGAATAGAATGTTTAAAATCTCAGTTTTGTTAAACCACAAGTGCAGAACTAGAAAGTTTCCAACATAATTTTTGAGACTAAACATTGAATAAATTTCACATTATTTTGACTTTTTTTGGTAAGTTGTCATGATGCTGCAGAGTTATTAATCCCAATGACCTTACAGTAATTCCTCAAATCCCTTAATCTAAATAATTTTATCCTTCTCAGAATTCTGCTAACTGGTAGGATTTCATTGTATTCATCATGTGTATATCATTGTTTCTTTTATGTATTATGTCATTTTAATATTTGGGAAATCTGATGGTCAAATCCCAAAGACAATTTTAGTTCTTTAAAAATACTTAAAAATTATTTAAGGCTTAAGCTATTACTTTTACCTATTTTTTTATTTTTAAAATAAATTTTATTGGAGTATAGTTGACCCATGATTCTGTGCTAGTCTCACTTGTAAGGCAATGTGAATCAGTCATGCACATACACATATATTCATTCTTCTTCAGATTCTTTCCCCATATAGACTATCTCAGAGTATTGAATAGATTTCCCTGTGCTCTACAGCACCTCCTTGTTACTCATTGATTTTGTGTACAGTAGTGTGTAAATGTCAATTTCCACCTCAGTATCCATCCTTCCTCTCAATGTTTCCCATTTAGTAACAATAAGTTTGGTTTTGAAATCACTCAGTCTGTTTCTGTTTAAGAATATTTTATTTTGTATCATTTTGATTAATTCCACATATTAATGATCTCATATCATATTTGTCTCTGACTTACCTTACTTAGTATGATAATCTTTAGGTCCATCCATCTGTGTTGCCTAATAAGGCATTATTTCCTTGTTTTTATGGCTGAGTGATACTCCACTGTTTATATACATCATGTCTTTTTATCCAACCTCCTACTGATGGACATTTAGGTTACTTCCATAACTTTGTTATTGCAGACATTGCTGCAGTGAACATTAGGGTGTATGTATCCTTTCAAATTATGTTTTTCTCCAGGTACATGTCCAGGAAGAAGTAAAAATTTAAAACTGTCATTGTTTTCAGACAATATACTATACATAGAAAATCCTAAAGATATTATCAAAAACTACTAGAGCTTATCAATGAATTTGATAAAGGTGCAGGAAACAGTTAATACACAGACACCTCTTGTATTAATATGCACTAACAATGAAAGATGAGAAAGAAAAATTTTTTAAAATTCCATTTACCATCACTTCAAATAGAATAAAATACCAAGGAATAGGAGTTCCCACTGTTGCTCAGTGGAAATGTATCTGACAAGCATCCATGAGGATGCAGGTATGATCTCCAACCTTGATCAGTGCGTTAAGGATCTGGCATTGCTGTGAGCTGTGGTGTAGGTCATAGATGTGGCTCAGTTCCCATGTTGCTGTGGCATAGGCCAGTGCCTCCCACTCTGATTTGACCTCTAGCCTAAAAACCACCATATGCCACAGGTGCAGCCCTAAAAGGCCAAAAAAAAAAAAACTAGGAATAAACCTACTAAAGAAGAAGACCTGTACTCTGAAAACATCAAAGATGACACAAACAGACGGAAAGATTTATCATGCTCTTGGATTGAAGAATCAATATTGTCAAAATGACTACACTATCCAGGGCAAACTATAGATTCAGTGCAATCCCTCCTAAGCTACCAATGGGATTTTTCAAAAAAAAAAAAAAAACTAGAAGAAGAAAATTATTAAAAATCTGTGTGGAAAGGCAAAAGACCCCAAATAGCCAAAGTAATCTTGACCAAAAAAGAAAAAAAAAAAAGAAGAAGCTTGAGGAGTCAGGTTCCCCAACTTGAGACTACACTACAAAGCCTCAGTCATCAGGCCATGTGTTACTGGCACAAAACAGAAGTACAGTTTTGTGGAACAGGATAGATAGTCCAGAAGTAAACCCACAGATCTACGGTCAATTAACCTAAGATAGAGGAGGCAAGAATACAAAATGGAAAAAGGTAACATTTTCAATGGGTGGTTCTGGGAAAACTGGAGAGTTATACATAAAAGAATGAAATCATGACATTCTCCTACAACAGGCACAAAAGTAAACTTAGCTATTTATTTTAAGAAAATTAGTATAGTGATTCCTCAAGTTCCCCATTAAGAGTTTTAACCCACGGATAATAAAGTTAAGGAAGAAGTGGTGATTCAATTAAAATGGTTGTTAAATAGTGCACACATAATAAAAAGAAACATTTTTAAAATCATTTTTATTAACCTAGCTACCACTTGGAAATAATTATATTCTTTTGTTTTATGTACATGAAAATAAAAAATAATTATTAAATATCTAATATAAATAGATTATAAATATTGTGCTAAAATTTTAAGATTTTAGTCTTTACTTAGGGTACTTGAATACAGAGTTTTTATCTCTTAGGGTTATATTACTTATTCATTTTTTGGCTATTCCCATGGCATGCAGAAGTTCCCAAGCCAGGGATCAAACCTGACACCACAGCAACTGCTCAAACTGCTGCAGTGAAAATTGCAGAGACTTAACCTGCTCTCCCATAGAAAAACTCCTCTTCTATGGGGTTATTTTTCCATAGCATAATGAGTAGTAAATTTTTGAAATTTTAATTAATATTCACAGTATGTCTTTGTTGTACTTACTCTTCAAGCCCATTACTATTTATTCAATCTTTAATGTAGTATTTTAAGTAATTTATAATATTTTGGAAAAGTAAGACATGTTGACTCTTTCAAAGAGGATTATATGTGCTTTTCTTCTCAGGCACTTACAATATTTATAAAGGGAAACTATAGCAGTAATTTTCTTTTGTGTTTCTAATTTGTATATTTTGCCAATTCCATGTGCTTTTGACCAATGCAGAGGAAATTGGCATAACATGATTTTAAATTCTAAAGGTAATTTAAGATTTTAGTTTACCCTTTTTTCACAAATTAGGAAATTGAGGCACAAAGACAGAATGTGATGACAAATTTACATAGAAAGTTAGAATAAATTAAAACATAGAAAGAAATTTAAAAACTTAATGTGAGGGAGCAGAGGTAATATGGTATTAAATCCCAGGCCTTCTGAATGGGTTAAAGGTAGGAATTGCCATGAGTTGCAGTGTAAGTCACAGATGTAACCAGGATCTGGCCTTACTGTGGCTCTAGCATAGTCGTGCAGCTACACCTCTGATTGGACCCCTGGCCTGGAAACTTCCATATGATGTGGCTATGGCCCTAAAAAGATAATTTTTTAAATTTAATTTTTCTGTTGATTTGAGAATTAAATATTTAAATAAATACATTCTATTATTTGGAATACATATCATGCATTTCATGTCATCATCTTCATTTAGGAATGAGATAACAACAGCAGGGAGATTTAAATACATTTCCAAATACACATGGCAGATTGAGGCTTGAAATTAGCTTTGTATGATTTCACAGCCTAAACTTTTATACATGACTATAAAATATTTCTGTATATAGAATTTCTACAACTGCAATAAAAAGTGGCTTTCTATAGTTTTGTTTTCTCTTTATAGTTTCTGCCACATCTCCTATTTCAACATGTATTTTCTTCAACCTGTGATCTTTATTTCCTTCTTCTTTCCATTATTCCCACATCTTCCCTTTCTATTTTAGTTTTGACTATTTCTAGATTATTAAATCTCGGAATTGGATAGGACCTTGGAGGTCTTTGCTTTCATGTTACATATGAGGAAATTGAAACTCAGATACTAAAATTACTTGCATTAGGCCCTCCAGCTGGTAGATGGTAGAACTACAAATAAAAATATATCATATAATTCTATTCTTCTGACAATATACTACTTTCTCTTCATATAATATTCAGCCTACAGTGTTGTAGGCATGAGAATATAAAAATCTTAAGAAGAGTGTGTTAAAACTTGAAGGAACATTAAAAATTTCTTTCAAAAATATGTCACTAACAAACATGAAATTACAAGCAGTAAGTGTTTAAGTAGTGACATTTTAAAAAATTACAGAATGGTAAATATAGTTGTTTTCTTATAGTACAGATAATAATATATAAATATACTGTCACAGGAGTCAGAGTCATGAGTAATAAATAAACATTAAAATCTTAGAGTCAATGCAATAAATCTTTATTTCTTCATTATGTCACAATGGATGACAATAGGATAACTGTCAATGGACAGTGAAAACTGAAAGAGCTTCCTTAACAACTTGCTGCTCCACTCAGGGATTCCTCTGAGTCTTCCTTTAGATGATTTTCATTCTTCTAGAAGCTACTGTACAAAAACAGAGATGTGGAGAACCCTACAAATTGTTTAACGATAAGACTTGTATTTATGCACATCATTTTGACCACATTATATTGGACTAGAATACTGTTACATATTCCATAAATAATTATAAGGAAAACTGTAGAAGATAATCTTGGTGTGTGTATAGGAAAAAGAAACTAAATTGGCCAGTATCTTGTCAGTATCTACCTCAAATTAAGTTCTATTATAGTTTATCCCAAAATGAAATGATAGTCCAGAAAATAAGACTATTATTATTAATATGTTACTAGTATTAAGACTATGACTTTATGTATCAAAAGGAATCAAGCAAAATGGATGGAATCATGTAATCTGAAAAAAGGAATTTTATACAGTGTGAAAGTATAGCTTATCCAGACATGTATTAGTTATTTGTACACACAAGGACACATAGTTTTTTTTAGGTATAAGTATCCAAATAATTTCACGCAGGCAAATCAGTCAGAATCGGTCATTCATATTTGATACCCATATCTAATATCTGCTTTACCTCAGATATATTTTACTAAATATGGCTCTGACTAGAATTTGGGAAGAGAAGGAGAATGTATCTCCTTTACATATTCCTGAATGCATACGCAACCCCCCTGCGTATTTCAGCATTCATAATACTTAAATATGGCCTGGCTATGTGTTTGCCTCCAGAAGAGCTCACCAAATAAAAGCAGAATATTTTCCTATCTCTAAATCTTCTCTTAATTAAAACAAACACAGCAAATATCAGATTTTTATCAGTAAACCTTTGCTATATACTACTACTAAGTACATTTTGTATTTAATTTGTATAGTTCATTTGATAATTATTGTGATGTATTACTTACAATTGTAAAATATCAAAATCATGGAAAGCAATACAATATTACAAATCTACTAGAATAATTAAACTAGCATATAATGTATATTTTTCCATAGAAAATCACTGTTACTTATGTGACTGTACCCAGGATGTGCACATTTCATTATACAACAATATCCTATGACTATCGTTGATTTGGTAATGGTAGAAATTTGACACGATTTAAGCCAATTGGAATTTACCTTCTGATAATGAAAGGAAATTCACAGACTTCAATTCAGTTTTATATTTTTATTTTGTTTTGTATACTTGGAACTTTATAACTTTAATATATAAACTATGAAAATTTGAGCTATTGTTATTCTGTTAGAAAATTTGTCAACATTAAGCTTATGTACAGAGAGAACTACAAAATTCACAAAGATCTCTGGTTGTTGCTTTATCCAATGACACAATCTAGCTGCTGTCTAAAATTAAGAACTATAGGAGTTCCCATCGTGGCTCAGTGGTTAACAAATCCAACTAGGAACCATGAGGTTGCAGGTTTGATCCCTGGCCTTGCTCAGTGGGTTAAGGATCTGGCGTTGCCGTGAGCTGTGTTGTAGGGCTGCAGACGCAGCTTGGATCCTGCATTGCTGTGGCTCTGGTGTAGGCTGGTGGATACAGCTCCAACTGGACCCCTAGCCTGGGAACCTCCATATGCCGCAGGACTGGCCCTAGAAACGGCAAAAAGACAATAAATAATAAATAAATAAATAAATAAATAAATAAATAAATAAATAAAAATTAAAGTAAATTAAATTAAAAACTATAATATTTTCATGCGGATTTTTACCATAAGTGTGTATGTCTGTTTGTGTGTATCATCAAGCAGGTTTCTTTACTTAAAATAAAAAGAGGTTCAACTAAAACATACTTTGCTTCAAAAATCTCTCAGATATAGGCAAATTTAGTGCAAAAATAACAAGTCCATTTTGAGGTAACATGTATTTTATATTTTGCTTTTATCAACAAGTATAAAAAAGAGAGTTAGACCTTATAAGTTGCAGAACATAAACAGGAACAATCTTAGTCTAACTTGCTATGGAAATATCAACTGATACCATTAAAAGTGAAATATTTTAAATTTATAATCAATAACAGTCTAAACATTGAAGCGATCTACTTTTAAAAAAATAGCAATATATTTTCTGAATGATTTCTACATATTTACTGCACTGCATTACTACTGAGAATTGAGGTTCTATATATGAATGAATATTGTACCCAGAAGCCTTTAAGAAGAATTGGCCTGTAGAATTCATTAGGGGAAAACATATTCAGCTCATCCTGAATGAATATAATAAAAAAAGTCTGATCTTGAGTGCAGGAGTGTAATTTTTTTCTTTGTCATGAACTATAAATTAATAATTGTAACTCTCAAAAAACGGTACTATCACTTGTTATTAACTCTTCAAGTAGTATGTAGCAATGATGAACTCTTCACTTACTGGCAGATTATGACACTTGAGTGTCATGATTTGTAGGAAAGAAATGGAGTATTGTTCCTAGAAATGCAAATGTTAATATAGCATTAGATTAACAATGTTAATCTAAACATTGATTTTCCAATGTTTTGGAAAAACATTTCATTCTTGAGATTAATAAATACCAGGGAAGAAAAGTTATCATTCCTGAATGAAATAAAAGATTTTTAATAAATAAAAAATCATTAACAAAAATGAATACATTTAAAGAATATAAAACAATTATTTTGTTAAATTAATAGTGCTTTAGACATTCACAGACAGCCATATTTTGAAAATCTTATGCTTTCCAAAGGAGACAGGTTGGGGTTGGGGGGATGGGCTGGGTGTTTGGGATGGAAATGCTATAAAATTGGGTTGTAATTTGTTGTACAACTATAAATGCAATAAAATTCATTGAGTAAAAAAAAGAAAGCCATATTTCTGTTATATTTATTTGATTTAAACATTTCACAAGCTATCACTAATAACTTGCTCTTATTGGCAATAAAAATATGCAGGTTGAACAATAACTTAAATGGCCTAGATTATTTATGATAAATTCTTTTAATAAAGTCTTAGTAATTTTAGCCTTGTCCATTTCTCCTTACCCCCCCCCACCCCAGTTATTTCCTTTGTAAATCATTGATACATGCTTTGGATTTTTCAGAAACTATCAAGGAAATTATGGGAAGCATCATTTTTTAAATATTTCTTTCTTCCTGAACTGGAGCCACTCACTTTTGATAACAAAACAAATTTAAACAAAACTGTATAACAAATATTGTCTGGATACTGTTAAATTGGATTACATCAGTTTTATTCATTACTTTGAAGTTTATGCTATTCAAGGTAAGCATGTTTAAATGAAACAATATTTAATTCTGGAGTTTGTCCTTTGTAAATCCAGACATATCCACAGGCCACTGGTTTCACAGTCCTAAACTGAGAAAGTCCTAAATTGAGAAATGGTCATGTTAGAAAAATAAGCTTAAACCGTATTCCTTGAAGGAAGGATTTATTTATCTAGGAAAGCAGAGATTATGTTTTACTACCTTGGGAACACCAAGCCTTAGAAAGATGAGAATAAAATTCTGAATACAGAAAGATGAGAATAAAACTCTGAATACAGAATGTAATAGAAGGTTTTGTGTGCGCACATATATGCCTCTTTCCACAACTGATTCCTTGCTAATGTGACTTAACTAATCAGAAATTAGAAAGCTTATGAAAGTCTACGCTAAAAATTCAACTTGAGTGTTCATCCTCATGAATTCTACAGATGCAGTTCTCTGGATGAGATGAATTTATTCTTGTTTTATTTACCATGTTATTATGCAGTAAAAAAGGGTGACTCACTTCATGTTGATAATGAAATGAAATTTTCTAGTAATTGCATATATCTAGAAACCTACTGCTGAGTGTTTTTACTAGGAAATAAATCACTTCCCTTATGGAAGCAAACCAAAAAACAAAAAACAAAACAAAACAAAACAAAACAAAAAAACAAAAACCCCACCTCCTTTGTAGTTAAAGGCTTCTGTTACTATCTTGTTTAAGCCATTGTACATTGTTCTAAAACATGAGTTATTTTGGGGGCACAAACTACCTTCCCTGATAAATGAAGTTGATCCGTGATTTTCCATGAGTTCTAATATACTTGACTGAGAAGATACATAATTCCTGATATTCCTAAGTAGTAGTATTATTTTAAAATTTTATTAAATGTATGCATATTCATAGATTAAGAATAAAAAGAAAATCTCTAAAACTTGTTACCAGAAAATAGAAGTCTCCTTATACCTTCTAAGCCGTAATCATTTCCATTTCCTTTAAATTATTTCTGCATTCGTCCTATATATCTAAATAACTAACTTAAATTGCATCTTTTGATTTATCAAGAAAAATAGACAATGAACATTTCAAAAAAATAATTGATACAGCAGTTATGTTTCTCTTCTCTCAAATGATTGATAAGTGGACATGTGATACATTATGACTATCTGAATCATATTTTTGTCTGTATACTATAATCATCATTTATTCCATTTGTTTTATTTTATATGCATTTATCATTAATTTAATATAAAACCCTCCCAAACATGTGTGTTTGTGTATGTAAGCACATGCATTTGGTGTGTCTGAGTTTGAGTTTTTTGTGTGACAATTAAAAACAAATTCCTCCAAAGAGCCTTCTAACATCATCAAACTCCCTTGGTTTGTCACAAGGCTAGCTACACATTTATGTTCCAGAGACCCACAAGGGCCATTATTTCAATGATTCTATTCATATGTCTTTTGTATTATCTTCTTTTCCTGAATCTTATACCTCCTACTTCCTTAATTGATTACCCAAAATGTTGAAACATATACTCCAATAATTTTCTGACAAATGGTACATGGATTTAACATATTTGAGACATTGAAATTTAGAATAATTTTTATTTTACACTTAAGTGACAATTTGGTGGTATGTGCAATTCATGGTGGATAGTAATTTGTCTTGATTTTTGAGACATTTCTACCTGGTCTGCTAACATCCAGGATCACTTGATATTTTTATATTTTACAAGAAAAATTTCTCTCTCTCTCTTTATCCCTCCCTCTATTATATCCATGATCCTAAAATTGTTGACGATGTTCTTTCTACTCCCTAGTGTCATATATTTCCATATTCTTCTATTTTATTTACCCGTAGTAGATCATTTCTATCCTAAAATCAATGTCTTTTAATTGTGTAAAATTATTTTGCATTATTTCCTAATTGACTTTACCTTCTTTCTTTTGATTGCACTTTTTTATATATTTCTTTTGTTACTTAGTTAATGGAGGTCCAGACTTATAAAACAATTTTAGTATCTTTTCTTCCATAATTTTCATCTATTTGTATTTTGCTTGCTTTCTGTGGAAAGGTCTTTACCTTGATCTTCAAAGTTCATACAGAGTTTTCATTAATAGTTGCATGTTTGTGTTATCTGAGTGATTCTTAGTTTGTAGGATAATGTTTTCTGTTGTCTGAAGAGAGAAGCTTTACCTGTCTTTCTGAGTATACTAATAATATGTGTTTTAGAGATTTTTCTTACAAGGCTTCTGTTTCAAAGGTGTTTATTTTTTCTGCTTTTCATTTGTTTTGTTTTATCAAATCAGAAAATTTTATTTCAAATATTTTGAGCTCCTTGTTAATTTTTTATGTAATGATTTTTAGTTTTTTCCATTATAGCTGGTTTACAGTGTTCTGTCAATTTTCTACTGTACAGCATGGTGACCCAGTTACACATACATGTATACATTATTTTCTCTCACATTATCAGGCTCCATCATAAGTGACTAGACCAAGTTCCCAGTGTTACACTGCAGGATCTATTTCTAATCCATTTCAAAGGCAATAGTCTGCATCTATTAATCCCAAGCTCCAAAACATTCCCACTCCTTCCCCCTCCCCCTTGGAAACCACAAGTCGATTCTCCAAGTCCATCATTTTCTTTTCAGTGGAAAGGTTCATTTGTGCCATATATTAGATTCCAGATATAAGTGATAGCATATAGTATTTGTCTTTCTCTTTCTGACTGACTTCACTCAGTATGAGAGTCTCAAGTTCTATCCATGTTCCTTCAAATGGTTTGTTCTTTTTTATGGCTGAGTAGTATTCCATTGTGTATTTATACTGCTTTTCCTAGTCCAATCATTTGTCAATAGACATTTGGGTTTTTTCCATGTCTTGGCTATTTTGAATAGTTCTGCAATGAACATGCAGGTGCATGTGTCTTTTTTTAAGGAAAGTTTTGTCTGGATATATTCCCAAGAGTGGGATTCCTGGGTCATATGGTAGTTCTAGATGTAGTTTTCTAAAGTACCTCCATACTGTTTTCTCTAGTGGTTGTATCATCTCACATTTCCACCAACAGTGCAGGAGGTTTCCCCTTTCTCCACACCCCATCCAGCATTTATTATTTGTGGACTTATTAGTGATGGCCATTCTGACTGGTGTGAGGCAGTATCTCATGGTAGTTTTGATTTGCATTTCTCTAATAATCAGTGATGTTGAGAGTTATTTATGTACTTGTTGGCCATCTGTATATATTCCTTGGAGAAATGTCTATTCAGGTCATTGTTTGTTTAAACATATTAAAGATGGTGAAGATAAAAGCTATTGGATCTTCCAAATGTATAGCAAGTTGACTGGGTTTCATGGAAATGTGGCCTGGTTGGCTCCTCCTAGAAAACTTCCAGGTCAGTATTATTAGAGAAATGTACAAGAACTTGAATGTATACAGTTTATTGAACCCCCAAGAAATAGAATATTAGCAGCATCTAACACACCCTATGCCATCACCACACCCCCTCCCAGTTACCATTTCTTATTTGTCCACAAGGATTTCTAACACTAAAAAAAAGCTTCAATTGTAATTGTAAAAATATTTTATACCATAATTTATATAATTATATGCATAAAATTGCATTTTTAATAGCATTACTAATCATGTCAAGTCATAGCATATATAATTTGTTAGAAAATTAATATTAATGGAATTAACTAACATGCATGAACATTTTCAAACTGCAGTATTATGTACATTATAAAAATTTCATATTAGATACAAAGAAAATACTGATAATCATATATGCTAGTCTTCCTAAATACATTTATAGAATTTTGGAAGTAGCTATGTGTGCCTTCTATTTTAGAAATTTTCTGCAAAATTCTCTAGACTTATAGAACATATTCTTTATTTCAGGATACAGTTTATATCAACTCTAAACATTATATGAAGCTACATTATCAGGATTGCATTTATTTTTATGTAATCTTGAAAACTTCATATTCATTATTGTTTAAAGCAAGTCAAAATAATCTTAGTTAAAATTTAACCCTGTTGAATTTAAACTCAAACCTCGATAAGTCAGAAAAATGGGGCATACAACTGGCAGTTAGTGTGTATTTTATATAAGGTAGGCATAGTTAAACTTACTTGCAATGCATTAAATTATTTGAGTCAATACAAAACCCTCATTTTGATCAAATTTGAAAGGCTTTTTTTAATTTTTATAGTGTAAAGAAATATTCTAATTGGGATGTATATTTTGGAAATTACAAGAATGCATATATATTATATATGCATATATTTCAAGGAGTCATTTGAAGTATTATGTTGTTTGAAGTATTAGTTAGTTGTTTGAAGTATTAGTTACAGTCACATTAAATGACAATTTTATCATATGCTTGATTTCTTATATTTTATCTTCTTGCAAAGCTCTATAGCAAAAAACAAAACAAAACAGAATAAACCCCTAAATTTCTGCTATTAATTTAAACTATTCCTTCTCACTAATATGGCAACCATGGTTATGGAGTGAACTCATTTAACACATTTATTTAAAGACTTTTTTCATGTCAAGTATAATCATCAATGAGACAGCTCCTTCGATGAGTTTATGTTGATCACAGTCTATCAATATCCTTAAGGATTGCAAATATTAATGTGGATTGTAAAATACGAAGTTTATAGTATTTTTGTTGTTATCCTTTCCTAATTTATATAGATTCCTATTCATGAAATTTACTTTTTGAAATGCATTCCACCACTTATTTGCCTATTTAGAAGCAACAAGCAGATGGTATTATGTTCTCTTTTCTTGATAGAATAGTGCAATATAGACCAAATATAGGGTTTAGACATAGATATTAAGCCTCTCTAAACTGAGTTCATATTATCTGATAGATTATCTAAATTCTTCAAGATAATTTTCAAAATTTTATAAATATTTTCCTCCACATGATAGAAGAGAAGGATGGGGATGTTGGTAGTAGTTGTAATATTTGGATTTCAAAGAAAAACTAACCATTTTTTCCCCCATTTAGCAACCTATTCTGTAAATGCCCTTACCTTAATATATACTATCTTAATATCTCCTCTACTTAAAATTCTACCTTAAAATTCCATGCTCTTTACCCTTTTTACCCCAATTTAATATTCTGTGTTTTTCTTGGTTGATCATATTGCTTTAAATTCTATCAACAAGTCTCATTACTACTTTATTTTAAAACATATTGGTTAGTATAGAGCACTGTAAAATTAACATTTACTGACCACTCAATGTACTGTATAAAAAGATCTCCCACAAATTTATTTCATTTTATTTTTAAGGAAATACCAATAAATTAAAAACAAATAGTAAAAAACTCCAAACATCCCTACATACTTGTGCATTTATTAGAGAAAGTTAAAGCATTCCTAAAAATACATTAGGGGTTAAATAAAACTGTGTAGAAAATTAAATAGCCTGAAGGAAACTAGGATGAGGATGTTGGTTAATTTAATCTTGTGTCTTGTTTTGGGAGAAGGAAAAAACCTCCAATGAAAAGCTGCATGCACATTCATAAGTATTGAATTTGCCATTTACATCATCTCATCCCATGACTTCCATGCACTGCAATCTCCAAGAAATTAATCTTATTTGAACTGTAATTTTTTCCTTTATAAAATGACTCATTTGCTGCTGTAGGATTTTATGTTTTAAAATATAAGAATATCCCAGTGATAAAATGATGCTCAGGTGTTGTCATAATGGGAAAAGCGCTAAGTATAAATATTAAGATTTTTTTAACAGAAATATACCAAAAATCCCCCATAAGAATCATTGTCACTCCTAAGTAATAAATTATTTATTTTTCAATAGTTAATAATATAGTCGCTGTTTTCAATATACAGGGAATTGCCAAAGAAAACAATGTTAAGAATGGTTATTTTAAGATGGTAAAATTTTAAAAATGTTAAATGTACATGTGGATCCTAATTTTGCCATAGTTTATTAATAATTGGTAATATATATTTTTGAAATTGTCAAAAAAACAAAAAAATCTATTTTCTTATCAATGTATTTCCATTGCTTGATGAAAGTGTTTAGAAGGAGGAAGAGGTAGTTGCTGTTGTTGCTAAGCAGTAACAAACCTGACTAGTTACTAGTTACTAGCTTTATCCCTGGCCTCCTTCAGTGGGATAAGGATCCAGCATTGCCTTGAGCTGTGATATGTGTTACTTTGGCTGTTATGCAGGCCAACCACTGCAGCTCTGATTCAACCCCTAGCCAGCGTGCTGTAGGTGCAGCCCTAAAAAACTTTAAAAAAAAAGGAGGATTAATGAGAAATAAATGAGGTTATTTAAGAAATTGTGAAGAATATTTGGTATCCTTTCAGATACATTGTAGACACTGATATTATCAAATATAATGTCAGATTACTTTTGCTCAAAATTACTTTCCATTCCTTCTCTCAGATATTGATAGTTTTTAACCATTATCAAACTGGCTCACATTAAGAAATAAAAGAAAACATTGTCCCAAATTTAGGGATGTTAAAATTAGTCAGTGGGTTTAGTTGTTGTCAAACTAATTTAACATTACTATATAAACAAAATTATTTTCCCCATGAATAAACTATTTTGAATTTGGTTAAAATTACTTTATATAGATTAAGTAAATATTAATAGCATGCTCTCATGCTCTACCTTAAATCATTTATTTCTATAACTGTTCAGTTTTTTTTTTTATTTTTTTTGGTCCCACCTGCAATATATGGGCTAGGGGTAGAATTAGAGCTGCAGCTGCAGGCCTATACCACAGCCACAGCAACCCAGATCTGTGTTAATGTCTGCAAACCTACACCATAGCTCATAGCAATGATAGATCTTCAACACACTAAGTGGGTCGAGGGATCAAATCTGCACCCTCATGGATACTAGTCAGCTTCATTCCTACTGAGCCACAATGGGAATTCCAATTTGTGCTCTTTTAAACCACCAAGTTTGTGTTATTTTGTTGTAGACAGTGATCAAAAACTAATACACTGCTCCTTACTGAGGAGGGACTCTACTGAATATAGCAAGATGTTTGAAAGTTTACAAAGTATTTAAATTAAAATATGTTTTCCATGAAATCATTCTAATGAACTGTTATATATTTCATGTTTTTCATCTTTCTGATTACATCATGAATACAAAATGATGTTAGTTATGGTTATCAGCTGCAAACAACAGATATGGACTTGGAGATACTTAGCAGAAGAAAGTTTTGGAAACATATCAGGTAACTCATGCATAAATAAGATATTTTGTCAGTCACAGAAAATATATAGGTATTAATTATGGATAGCCATCCCAGGAAAAATCTAGGTTTAGTTACCACCTACTGCACTGCCACAGCTGAATGATCAAGGGTACTCTTCAACTCTTCCTTCTTCATACTTGCACCAACCTTGATACTATAAAAAGATTCTCATTTGTCTTTTGTCTTTGAGAATTTTTTTAATATGCAAAGTCCTAGATGTATAATATTCTACAGAGTCAAAATGAATCCATTTACAAGTACTCTAGATTACAGGAGTGTGGAGAAAATAACAGGGTACTTTGAATTTTTGGGGAGAGGGTCAGTCTATGTCTTCCTTCAAGATACATAGAATTAAAATTCCCCAAATTGAAGAGTTTGTATGCTGAATACAGAATACCTCATGTGTTCCATTAAATTTAAAATTTGTTGTAACTACTAAAATTATTACAATTTTTATCTTACAATAGTGATGAGGAAACTGAACTTCACATTAATGTTAGGTAATTTACTCAAAGTCATTTAAACTGTAGTCAGAAACAGTAGTTCCCATCATGGCGCAGTGGTTAACGAATCCGACTAGGAACCATAAGGTTGCGGGTTCGGTCCCTGGCCTTGCTCAGTGGGTTAACGATCTGGTGTTGCCATGAGCTGTGATGTAGGTTGCAGACGCGGCTCGGATCCCGTGTTGCTGTGGCTCTGGCATAGGCCGGTGGCTACAGCTCCGATTAGACCCCTAGCCTGGGAACCTCCATATGCCGCGGGAGCGGCCCAAGAAATGGCAAAAAGACAAAAATAAATAAATAAATAAATAAATAAATAAATAAAAATAAATAAAATAAAAAAATAAACTGTAGTCAGAAACAAGGAAGGACTATTCAGATACCTGATTCTGTCTCATTTTCTATAAACATAATGACTAAAATTCAGAGAGGTAGAGAAGAAAAATTATTTTAAAACTCTAGGAGTTCCCATCATGGTACAGTGGAAATGAATCCAACTAGGAACCATGATGTTGCAGGTTCAATCCCTGGCCTTGCTCGGAGGGTTAAGGATCTGGCATTGCCATGAGCTGTGGTGTATGTCACAGATGCAGCTCGGATCTGGCATTGCTGTGGCTGTAGCCTAGCCTGGCAGCTAAAGCTCAGATTTGACCCTAAGAAGACAAAAGACAAAAATAAAGTAAAATAGAATAAAACTCTAATGATAATTCTGGGTAAATATTAGCTTTGTGATAACACATGTGGATAGCTTCAATCAAACCAATTTTTTGTAATCAAAATAATTTTCAGGAGTTCCTATCGTGGCGCAGTGGTTAACGGGTTAACAAACCCGACTAGGAACCATGAGGTTGAGGGTTCAATCCCTGGCCTTGCTCAGTGGGTTAAGGATCCAGCGTTGCCGTGAGCTGTGGTGTAGGTCGCAGACACGGCTTGGATCCCAAGTTGCTGCGGCTCTGGTGTACCCCGGTGGCTACAGCTCCGATTGGACCCCTAGCCTGGGAACCTCCATATGCCACAGGAGCGGCCCAAGAAATGACAAAAAGACAAAAAATAATAATAATAATAATAATTTTCATCTTACATGGTAAGTCTACTACTTCTTTAGGTAGGGAAGTTATCACCTATAGTATTATTAAAGCAATCAAAACACTAGAACTCCTTAATTACAATAAAGCATTGAGATTTCAGAAATCCCAGGTCCTGATAATAATGAAGAAAGCTTAAGCTTGCCAGTGGGAGGTAATATTTTCTGTTTACTTAGTTTCATTCTCTGCCAAGATTATTTCTTCTCTCTCTGCACATTTATTTCTGAGTTCTTTACAAAGGCCAAGGGCCATTTTTCACATGAGGCCTGAAGTTAAAGGAGTATGTGTTTACCCTGAAACTTTATATCTTTGGACTCATTTTATTCTGGTCCCCTGCTGACTTCCAAAGATTCAACTATCCCATTTAGTCACTGGTGCTATCTAAAACTGCTGCCCAGTCCAGTGCTGGTGGTATTCAAATATTTTCTCTGCTGATTCCAGCTTCCAGTGATGCTCTTTCCCCTCTTTGGTGAAGCTGTTTCTTGTTTCACAACCCCTTTTTGTGAGTTGCTGTTTGACTCCACTACTCTTAAGACAAAAATAGTTAAATGTCTGCAGTGAAGAAAGCAAACTTTGTCAAAGGAGCATTATTAAGAGGTTTTTTTACTCTCAAAATTTGTTTTCATGGGATTTTTTCTCAAAACATATTTTTTAAAAAGAATTATTTCTACTAATTGCTTGCTCTAATGTCCACCACATTTACTTCTCCTAGTATTGTTACTTTAAATCATAGCAGTGACATAAGTGTAAATGTAGTTGTAAATATGTCTATATATGCTTTGTTCATGCATTTATGTATTTTCATTCTATGATTTCTCATTGCTAAATTAACTTTTTTTTAAACAAGATTAATACTTTCTATTCATTTGTTAATTTCAATTGTAGTTTTCTCTATTTTTGGTCTTTATTGTTCAATTTCTCCTTTTAATTAAATCTAGGAAGGATCTGTATGTTAATTATTGATTCATTATTTTTTCTGAAAGTCTCTTTTGAGTTTTTGTTAGCAAGTTTTTGTTACATTCTTTGTATGGAAGGTATATTGATTTTCTCTGCAAACTTGGCCAGAAGTAAAAGACCTAAAAAGTAGGATTCCTTATTCATTTTGATCATTTTCACTTTCTCTTCTCTTTCTGGAATATAGTGTGAAAATTTTAAATACTTCATGTTTTCCTAGAGAGCTCTTAAATTGCTTTCTTTTAAAAAAAATTTCTTTCTGCTATTCTGATTGGGTGATTTCCATTATTCTTTTGTTGGGGGGGGTTCTCACCTACAGCATATGGAAGTTCCCAAGCTAGGGGTCAGATCGGATCTGCAGCTGCCAGTCTACACCACTGACATAGAAACGCAGGATCTGAGCTGTGTCTTTGACCTATACCACAGCTCCTGGCAACATCTGATTCTTAATCTAGTGAGGGAGACCAGGGATCAAACCTGCATCCTCACAGATACTAGTCAGGATCATTAACCACTGAACCAAAATGGGAACTCACAATGTCCATTATTTTATCTTCTAGACCATGTATACATTCTTCTGTATCACAGTCTTCTATTCACTCTTTCTAATGTGTTTTTTAAATTTTAGCTATTGAATTATTCATTTCTAATTTAGTCTTTTAAAATATTTTCTAGATCCTTATTAAAATGTACACTGTTTAGATCAATTATTTTCTCTATTTGGTTAACATTTTTACTTATTCTTTGAATTCTTTATCTGTAAATACTTTATTTCTGTTTTATTGTTTATTTTTTAGAATTTTTCTCTTGTCCATTCACTTGAGAGTAATTTCTCTACTTTTTAATTTTGCTTCACTTTCTCTGCCTCTATGAATTTAGGTGAACCATTGTCTATTGTTGGATAATTACCTATTGTGATCATGAAAGTGTGTTCTTTTGTGGGAGCATCTCTTTATAGGCTACGTGTGTGACCAATGCCTTTGGTGGGAGGACTGGATTTGACATGAACATCAGCCATGTATTTTCTCAGGATTTGTTGGCAGCTATCACCTTGGTAATGAGTGTGG
Source organism: Phacochoerus africanus (assembly GCF_016906955.1). NCBI lineage: Eukaryota > Metazoa > Chordata > Mammalia > Artiodactyla > Suidae > Phacochoerus > Phacochoerus africanus. Next base: position 36,166,584 of record NC_062556.1, on the reverse strand, counting down.
CTGGGGATGGAGTGGCTAGAGCTGGTTCTGGGTGTGAGATGGGACTTCCTCTACGCTTAGTATCTGCGACAGCCCTGTCAGGGTTATGGTCTTATCCCTAGCTGCTGGAGCACAAACCCTGAAGGTCAGGATTGTGCTGGCTCTGTTCCTTTCAGTGTTTGTTTTTTCCTCTCCTCGGACCAGGACATTTACCCCGGAGGAAGAGGGTGCTAAAGCAAGAGGAGCCAGTATTCAGATAGAGGTCTCAATTCACTGCCTCAGTAGGTATCTTCATCCTTTAGTACAAGGCCCCTTTCCTTCTTACATCCAGTTGCTGATCCTGCCTCCATCTCCCATCCTGTTGTGAAACCACTCTCCTAGGCTGGTGAGGGGCACATGTGAACTCACAGCATGTATCAGGAGGTTAGCTGTTGTAATGAGTGGCCAACTTCAGAACTCTGTGCAGCTCCTGAGGTGTTGCTCAAGAACCACCAAAGACTGGCATCACCTCACCTAGGCTCCATCCCAGAACTGGATTGCACCTCTGTGTCCCATAGTTAAGACATATCTCTGTTTGTGCTGCTCCAGATCTAGTGTCATGCTGTGGTGTAGAGTGAGGGGTGCCAGAGCAATTTCTTGGCTTGAGTGGAGCACATGGTGAGATGTTCTAACAGTTGATAGAATAAATGGCTCCCTGCCCAGACTTGAGGACTGGCCAGTGCACATACTTGCCTCATGAGTGAAGTCTAGATTTCTCCTAGCCTTTTGATTTGTCACAGTAGTCCTTCAACAAGCCAAAGGGGGTTTGTCTTCTTTATGTTAGACTTCTGGACTAGGACACCTAAGTGTGTGGCTCAACCTGCTCACTCCTCAGAATGGGGATCTGCCTGTGTAATCTCCATTTTCCTCTGAGTCCCCTCCCAGGGGCACAAGCCTGATGTGATTTCTTCTGTTACATTCCTACCTGATTCCATGTGGGTCTTTCCTACAGTCTTATTGTACAGGAGTCTTTCTGTCAGTCTCCAGTTAGTTTTTTGTAAGAATTGTTCTACATGTAGAAGAATTTTTATATCTTCTTGGGAAGAGCTGAGCTCAGTGTCCTCTTATGCACCATTTTTGTTTTCTTGAGAAAATGACCTTTTTAAAGTAAACAAAATATAAAAAAACAAATGTTCTAAGTAATCCTCAAACTCTTTATTTTGAATTTTTAATATTAAAAATATTTGTGCAATATAACATTTAAACTTTTAAAAAATTAAAAATTTAAAATAAAAAACATCTGAAATTTGACAATAGTATTTTCCAAAAACTGCTGTATTCAAAAGCATAACTATATGGGTAGACAATTAAATAAGATAATGGTATTGAGTAAATATTCATTTCCTGAGTAGGGGAGTTTTTGTTAGCTATGATATGAATTTATAATATCAGTGATCTTAAGGGTGCAATTTGTTGAAACATGAAAAGCTTCCATTTCCATATGTTCTTCTATATCCATTCATTGTCAGTGGAAACTTAGAATACTTCCATGTCTTGTCCATTCTAAATAGTGCTTCAATGAGCGTTTGGATACATGCACTTTTTCAGATCATGGTTTTTCTCTGGATATGTACCCAGGAGTGGGATTGCTGTATCACATTTTAGTCTTATAAAAATGTCCTTCTTTCTCCAAAGTGGGGGTTCCAATTAACATTCCTACCAATAATGTCAGAGGATTCACTTTTCTCCAAACTACACCCAGCATTTATTGTTTGTAGACATTTTGATGATGGCCATCCTGACTTGTGTGAGGTGATACCTTATTTAAGATTAGATTTGCGTTTCTCTAATAAAATGTGATGTTGAGCATTTTTCATGTGCTTATTGGCGTTCTGTGTGTGTTCTTTGGAGAAATGTCCATTTAGATATTCTGGCCATTTATTGGTTGTTTGTTAACATTGAGCTGCACGATTGTTGCATATGTTGGACATTAACCCCTTGTCAGTCACATCGTTTGCAAGTATTTTATCTCTTTCTATGAGTTGTATTTCCATTTAGTTTATGGTTTCCTATGCTGTGCCAATGCTTTTAAGATAAATCAGGTCCCATTTATTTATTTTTCTGTTCACTACACTAGGAGGTGAATTAAAAAAAAAAATCACAGTGATTTATGCCAAAGAGTGTCCAGTCTATGTTTTCCTATAAGAGTTTTACAATATATAGTCTTATATTTAGATCTTTAGTCAATTTTGAGTTTATTTTTGTGAATGGTGTTAAAGGAGTGTTCTAAGTTTCAAAAGTCTAGGTATTAACTTCTCTAAATATTTGATAGAATTCACCCGTGAAGCCATCTGGTCCTGGACTTTAGTTTGTTAGTAATTTTTTTAATCAGTTTCAATCTCAGTACTTGTGATTGCTCTGTTCACATTTTCTATTTCTCCCTTGTTCAGGCTTGGAAGATTGCACATTTCTAACAATGTGTCCATTTCTTCTACATTGTCCATTATATTGGCATATAGTTGCTTGTAGTAGTCTTTTATGATAATTTGTATTTCTATAATATCAGTTGTGGTTTCTTTTTCATTTCTTATTTTAATGATTTGAACACTCTCTCACTTTTTTCCTTGATGAGTCTGCCTAAAGGTTAATTTTGTTTACCTTTACAAAGTATCAAATTTTAGTTTCATTCATCTTCTCTATTGTTTTCTTTACCTTTATTTCATTAATTTATGCATTAATCTTTATGATTTTCTTCCTCTTACTAAATTATGTGGGTTTTTAATTTTTTTTATTTTTGATTGTTCTTTTCATCCAGTTGCTTTAGGTATAAAGCTAGGTTGTTTGAGACTTTTATTATTTCCTAAGGTAACATTTTATTGCTATAAATTTCCCCCAAAAAAAACTGCTTTTGCTTTATCAGATAGGTTTTGAATTGTTGTATTTTCATTTTCATTTTCTTCTAAGTATTTTTTATTTCCTCTTTTATTTCTTCAGTGATCCTTTGGTTGTATAGTAACAGACTGTTCAGCCTCCAAGTGTTTATAGCTTTTTATATTTTTTTCTTGTGGTTGTTTTCTAATTATATATAGTGTTGTGATTGGAAAATATGACTGATAGTATGATTTCAATTTTCTTTTTTCTTTTTTCTTTTTTTTTTTTTTTTTTTTTTGCTTTTTATAACTGCACCTGCAGCTTATGGAGGTTTCCAGGGTAGGAGTCTAATTGGATCTAGAGCTGCTGGCCTGTGCTACAGCCATAGCAATGCCAGATCCTAGCCATGACTGCAACCTACACCATAGCTCATGGCAATGCCGGATCCTTAACCCACTGATTGAGGCCAGGGATCAAACCTTCAGCCTCATGGTTCCCAGTCAGATTCATTTCCACTGGGCCTCATTGTTAACTCCCTGATTTCAATTTTCTTAAATTTACTGAGGCTCGAACGTGACCTATCATGTGACCTGTCCTATATGATTTTCCACATGCACTTGGAAAGAATGTGTATTCTGCTGCTTTGGATGTAGTGTTCTATAAATATCAGTTAAGCCCATCTGATCTACACTTGATCTTAGCCAAAAGGCCAAGAAGCGATAGCCCATCTGATCTAATGTATAATTTAAGGCCTGTGTTTTCTTTTTGGATGATCAGTCCATTGATGTCAATAGAATATAAAAATTTCCTACATTATTGCTTTACTTTCTATTTTTATGGCTGTTAGTATTTCCCTTACATATGAGGCATTCCTTTGTTGGTTGAATATATATTTAAAATTATCACATCTTCTTCTTGGATTGATACTTTCATCATTATGTAATGTCCATCTTTTTCTCTTGGAACAATCTTTATTTTAAAATCTATTTTGTCTCATAGAATATTGCTCCCCCAGCTTTCTTTTTGTTTCCATTTGCATGAAATACCTTTTTCTATCCCTTTGCTTTCAGTTTGTATGTATCCCTAGATCTAAAATAGGTATCTTATAGATAGTATATAAACAGGATTTTTTTTGTATCCATTCTTTCAGTATATGTCTTTTGAATGGCACATTTTATCTTTTAATATTTAAGGTAGTTATCAACATGCATGTTCCTATTGCAATTTTCTTAATTGTTTTGATTTGATGTGGAATTTTTTCTTCCTTTCCTCTTTTGTCCTCTTCTCTTATGATATGACGATTACTTCTAGTGTTGCGTTTAGATTCCCCTTTCTATTTTATATGTAGATCTATTGTGAATTTTTGGTTTACCATTACCCTAAGTTTTTTATTTAGCCATCTGTATATATCCACAATTGTTTTAAATTGCTGATCTCTTATTTTCAAATGGACTTATGGCATCCTGAATTTTTACTCTCCTCTTCTCACAATTGCTCTTTTGATATCATATCATATACCCTACATTTACTGTATCTTTTCATTTACCAAGGAGCTTTCTCTTTGTAATTTTTTGTTTCAATTTGTGGTCTTTCCTTTTCTGCCCAGAGAAGTTTCTTTGGCATTTGTTGTAAAGCTGGTTTGGTGGCACTGACTTCTTTTAGTTGTGCTTTACTGTAAAGCTTTTGTTTTTTCCATCAAATCTAATGGAAAGCCTTGCTGAGTAAAGTGTTCCTTCTCTCTCTCTCTCTCTCACTTCTCTCTCTCTCTTTGTCACTACACCCAAGGCCTCTGGAACTTCTGAGTCCAGGAATCGAACCTCTGCCACAGAAGCAACCTGAGCCACTATAGTCACAATATCAGATCCTTAACCCAGTGATCCACATAGAATATTCTTGGATTTAGACTTTTTTCATTTCATCAATTTCAGTATATCATTTCTATCCTTTCTGGTCTGTAGAGTTTCTGATGACATATCCCTTATGGGGATTATCTGTTTTTTTCCTTTGTTGCTGTTAATATCTTCTTTTTCTTTTTAATTTTTGTCAGCTTAATTACTGTGTGTCAGCTTTTTCTTCCTTTGCTTCATCTTGTGCAGGGCTCTCTGCACCTTCTGGACTTGAGGTAACGTTTCCTTTACCATATTAGAAAATTTTTCATATATTACTTCTTCAAAATTTTCTCAGGCCTTTTTCTCTCTCTTCTGATTCTGGAACCCCTATAATGTGAGTGTTGGTCTGTTTAATGTTGTCCCAGAAGTCTCTTAGACTGTCCTCATTCTTGTCATTCTTTTTTCTTCATCTGTTCTGTGGCAGTGATTTCTACCAATTTGTCTTCCAACTAGCTTATTTGTTCTTCTGCTTCATTTGTTCTGTTATTAATCCCTTCAAGCCACATCTGTGACCTATACCACAGCTCACAGCAATGCCAGATCCCCAACTCACTGATCAGAGCCATGGATCAGATCCACATCCTCATGGATACTAGTTAGAATCACTTCTTCTGAGACACAATGGGAACACCTCAAGTCCTTCTACTTTGTCATCTTGTCTCAGACCTAAAGAGAAAATTATATCCCTGGTACAGTAGTAGATGCTTAAGATTCAAAAGTGAACATGAGATATGATATACTGTGTCTTCCTGATGTTTGTATCCAGTTGTATTATACTGAGCTCTGCTTTTAGTTTCCATGTCTCAATTCTTTCATCCGTAGAGGGAGAAGAGGCAGAAACTGTGTCAAACTTACTTCAGGGAAAGCACTAGTTTCATTGGCCTTGTTAGTGCCTCATGCTGGCACATTTGTGGTCAGGGTGAGGGTATGTAATGCCAAGAGGACTACATCTTTCTGGCCTTTGGGAGGTAATTGAGAGGGAACAAGGAGAAGAAGGGGACTGGGCAGCAGGAAACTCAGGGCCCTTACCTCTACTTTAGGAACCAGGAAATTTAAAGGCCATGGCCACATGGAGGGCAGAATGTCATAACTCCATGCAGGATGCTGGTGGGGGAAGACTGAGCATGCTAATTTCTAAAGGTTTGACTTCATTTGAATTACTTCATGAATGTGAAACCTTATTGTCTCACTCTAAAAATAGTGATTAAAAACTGAAGCTTGCCAGGGAAATACAAGATTTTCTATTCAGTTGCAGTTTAGTTAACTTCTAAGGCTCTACCTTCTCTCTGTCATTTTCAAGATCTGAATACAAAGACCACACTTCATGCGAGTCTTCAGACTTTATTTTAGGTCCTCACTTGTCTCCAAATACCACATCTTTTTTTCTTTTTTTCTTCTTTTTTTTCTTTATCGCTAAATACATGTTATGGACTAAACATTTCTGTCCTCTTAAAATTCATTTGTTGATACCTTAATTCTCAATGTGATATAATGGTATTGAAGGGGGGTCTTTGGGAAGATATTTCTTATTTCTAATTTTATTTCTAATTTTATAGGAAATATGTTAAGACTTTCAAGTTAAAATTTATATTTTACTCTTGTCAGTTAGAAAATATAAATCTCTATAATGTATATTTTCAGTGCAAAAATTAATTTATTTTGATTTGCTTCTTCTGCCATCTATTTTATAAAATCAAGCAGTAGCTAAATTTAAGAATCCTGAATAGGTATATGTAAAAAAATAAAAACAGGCATACTGATCATGATTTCATGATTTAGCCTCCAGGGACAAAGTTCCATTGGAAATATTGTTCACATAATCAACTGCTTCCAAAAATGACTGAAGATTACAATTTTTCAATGCTAAACACTTGGGTACCTATTCTTCTTATCACAAGAGACACAGGATGATTGTGACATAATCTCTATGCTCACCATCTACTGGGTAAAGAGGTTGGGTAAACAAATAATTTCAAAGTAATATAAAAATGTGCTAACCATACTATAGAAAGAATGATTTACTCTGCAAAGGAAAGATGAGGGGGAATTCAGAAAGGAAGTGGAATCTAATACATGCTCCGAAGCATTCCTATTTGCTTGACAGGAAGTAAGGAGTATAGCACAAGGCCTTCTAGGCAGAAAAGGGCCAGCACAGAGGTAGGAAAATTCCTGTGCTATTCAAAAGATTTATGAGTAGTTTAGATTTCTTATGCATAGAGTACTTAAACTGGAAAAAATGTTGAAATTTTGGATATAGTTTGAATGTTAAAATTAGAATTTAATTAAAGCTAATTTAGGATTAGAAATATTAGCTGGGATTTGACTATTCTAAGGGGTTTATATTTTATTCTTGACATAAAGAAAAGGCATAGAAAGAGTAAGTTTCATGACCAAAATATGTTTCAATCCTAAAATATCAAGAAAAGAAATGCCTTTATCAGGGTATTGCTTTAAAGCTCTTCCATTTATTTAAAGAAACTATTCCAAATAGTTTTACTTGATCATGCTCCCAACTACATATCAATCTCTGATTCTCATCTCTCCCCAAAATTCTGTTTCTCATGCTCTTTCATTCTCCTCTTTCACCTTAAATTAAGAGAATAAAATTGATAGTTAATATATAAATAGTCAGCAAGTAACATTAAGTTGAATGCTTTTTGTTTTAAACTAACTACATTAATATTTTGTCTATATGTAAGTGAATTCACTGCAAAGTAGATAATTTTTGAAACTTAGATTTTGACAGAGTTGATTGACTTGTCAAGCGTCCAATGGGGAAGAGAAGTCTATAAAGTTTTGGAGCTGTATGAATATTGAGAACACTTTTGAATAATGTCTAACTAAAAGTTATGTTTTTTAGGAACATCTACTTATTTGCTCATTACCCTTCTCATGGAAGTTTATCATCACCATACTATATGGTTTCCACTTGAAGGACTGCTTTAAAGATGTGGTGCAGTCTCTGAAACAGAACATAATGTGGGTACCAGAGAGAACTGTGAATGCCTGCATGTGTATGAGGGAAAACTCACTTTTTATGGAAGTATAGTTGATGTACAATATTATATAATGTATATATAAACAGTAGTGATTCAAAATTTTTAAAGGTTATATACCATTTATAGTTATAAAATGTTACCTATGTTCATTGTGTTGTATGACATAGCCTCATAATCTATTTATTTTAATAACAATGCTTTGCACCCATTGTTCTCCTACCCCCATCCTTCACTTCTCTGCACTGGTAACCACTAGTTTCTTTTCCATATCCATAAATAGGTTTCTTTATTGTTGCATACATTAGTTTGTTTTATTTTTTAGAATCCACTTATAAGTTATTTCATACAGTATTTCTCTTTCTCTATCTGACCTCTTTCATTTATCATACCTTCCATCTATATTGTTGTATATGGTGAAATTTCATTCTTTTTATGACAAAGAAATACTATATGTGTGTATAAATATATATGTATTTAATATAAAATATATACTTTATATGTATATATAAATACAATATATAATTTCTATGTATGTATAAATAGAATGGCATATTACTAATACATAATACATTATACAATACAATATATACTTTACATGTATATATAAATACAATGGCATACTACTCAGTCATTATATGTATATGTTATATATATGTAGACTTGGTAATTTCATAAATATCTATATAAATATATAGATATGTGTACCATAAATATATAAACCACATCTTCTTTATCTGTATATCTGTTGATGGACACTTAGGTTGCTCCTTATATCTTGGCAATTATAAATAATGCTGCTATGAACATGCTGCAATTTGGGTACATATATCTCTTTGAATTTGTGCTTTCGTTTTTTTCAGATATTATCCAGGAGTGGAATTTCTGGATCATATGGTAGTACTACTTTTAGTTCTTTGAAAAACTTCCAAAGTGTTTTCCTCAGTGGGTGCACCAATTATATTGCCACCAAAAGTGTACAAGCATTCTCTTTTCTTCCCATCTTCACCAGCATTTGTTACTTTTGTTTCCTTACCAGAATTTTTTATTTGTTTCTTTGTAATGCTAGCCATTCTGACATGTTTGGCATTATCTCATGGCAAGTTTAATTTGCATTTCTCTGTTGATTAATTATGTCGAGCATCTTTTTATGTGACCATTGGCCAACTCAGTGTCCATATGAGGGGAATTTATAATGGTTGCAATGAAAGACCTGTTTAAAAAAATTTATTTCCTACTCCTGGAGTGCAGGACACTGCTGAGTTTCTGGACAAATGTTTATGACATAAAGGATTGCTTCATCGGGGTCAAAAAAATTGTTTTACAGTAAGACAACACATAATCTTGAAGGTAATTGCCAATTTTGAAATTGCTCTGAGTGAATTTCAGTATGAATAGTCAAAAAATCAGTTCAGATTACTGACTTGGGTTGTTGATCCTGGTTATCATTAAGAAATAGAGATTTGGATAGATAATGGATACCAGATGAATGGAGACAGGAACTGATTTTCTTTTTCATATTTCCATTCAATCCCATCTATCTGAGATTTTTCTCAAAGACAACAATGTGTAATCTTGGAGGACTTAATAAATTCTGATGTATACACTTTAATAGTTACTGCAGGAAAACTGTATGAGTTATCTATATTTTTACCTAAGTAAATTTCTTATTTTTCCTCCAATATAATTATTATTTATTTTTCAAATGATTTTTATTATTTATACAGTGTGTTTACCATGGACAATTTTACCATTGACTCTAATTTGCATGTTAGAACTCTATGATGATAAGTGAAAGAAAAAAAGAAATTGGGAATTCTCACTGTGGCTCAGTGGTAATGGATCTGATTAGTAACCATGAGGATGTGGGTTCAATCCTGGCCTCACTCAGTTAAGGATCTGGTGTTGCCTTGAACTGTGGTGTAGGTCACAGATGCAGCTTGGATACTGCATTGCTGTGGCTGTGGCATAGGCCCAGCAGGTGCAGCTCCAATTCAACCTCTAGTCTGGGAAAATCTAAATGCTGCAGATGTGGCCCTAAAAAACAAACAAAAAGTATTTCCAAATTAACATATAAAAAGATGCTCAATAGTGTATTATCATTAGTGATTTGCAAGTTAAAACAATAGGATACAAATATCCATCTATTAGAATTGGTCATAGTCAAAACATTGATAATACTAAATGAAGTTACAGATGAGGAGCAAACTAAGCATGGTCTTATTATATAATCATGGCCCTTGATATTTATTCAAATTTGTTCAAAGCTTATGTCCATACACAAATCTGTACATATGTGTTTGTAGCAGGAAAATTTACTCTTGCTAAAACTTAAAAGCAACTAAAATGTCTTTGAGTGGGTGAGTGGTTAAGCTGGGATATATCCAGTTAATGGAATATTATTCAACAATAAAAATAAATAAATTATTGTCACAAAAATGCATATAGTAAGCTTAAATGGATATTTCTAAGTAAAAGAAATCCCATTTTCATATGAGTACCTATTACATATATTATGTATTATGATAGAACAAAACATAATAATATTAATCATTAATAAAAATCAATATTATTTTAATAATTATCATAAACATATCATTATGTTTTTAAATCTTTTTAGGGCTTCACCCACAGCATGTGGAGTTTCCCAGGCTAGGGGCTGAATCAGAACTGCTGGCCACATCAATGCAAGATCTGAGCTGTTTCTGTGACTTATACCACAGTTCATGGCAATTCCAGATTGTTAACCCACTGAGTAAGGCCAGGGATTGAACCCAAGTCCTCATGGATATTAGTCAGGTTTGTTAATCAATGACCCATGATGGGAATATAAATATACCATTCTAATGTAAGATGTTAATAATGGGGGAGACTGGGTGCAGAGGGAATATTTGGGAACTCTCTGTTTTTCCAATAAACTTAAAACTGTTATGAAAATAGTTTTTTTTTAAAAAAGTAAAATTTTGGATGTTATCCAAAGACCCATATGTAGAATTAAATCAGGAAATAACAGTATTTGGGATTCTTTCCTTGATGTGAGATAGGTGAGGATCTCCTAAATGAGAGATGTCATTATTTCACCTAGAAAAATGCATATTAAAAGAAGATTAGAATTTTGGAGTTGGAATAGCCAAAATGATGATATATAGTAACAACATGCTGGCTGTTCAGCTTCCAATAACCCCCTTCTCTTCCTCAATGGGGCCAGTCCCATACTGTGAGAGGCAATAACTTTGCTTCTGAATAAGAGCCCAACCATGGCAATGCTCATTCCATCACAATCTTAGATATGGAAGTGTAAATATAAATATTTTCATGTCAAATGGAATGTTTAATTATTTTATGCTGGCAGAGAAACAATATTAAATATTGGTAGAGGGCCTAGCATTTTCTGGCCAGATGTTCCTACTGCCATGTGCTTCCTGAGTCTTTTTTTGGCATATTTTCCTAGCATAGGCTTTCCAATATGCAAACAATTGATAGTCTACCCTCCATATCTGTGGGTTCTGCATTCAGGGATTCAACCAATCATATACTAAAAAAAAAATTTTAAAAAACATTTAAAAAATTTCCATAATATGATATTTGAATGTGTCATGTTCTGGCAGGTTATTACATATCATTTACATCATATTAAGTATAAGTAATCTAGAGACAATTAAAGTATACTGGAGGAAGTGCCTAGGTTACATACAAATACTACACCATTTTATATATGTGTTTGAGCATTGATGGATTTTGGTATCTGTAGGGTTCCTGGAAAAAAATTGCCTGTAAATGTCAGTGGATGATTATGGTGCTTTCCCCTATACAAACCCATTTCATGAAATTAAAATATTATTGTTATTATTTTCTTATAATTATTTTAATTATTTTTGTAGTCTTTATATTAGGGGAAGCAATAAACATAATGTAATAGAAAAAACTCTTCTACACTATTTGTATTTCTAAAAAAACATTAACTTAGCCACTCAGAATTATAAATATTTTGGAGTTACAGTCTATATTCCCACAGCTTAAAAATCATTTCAATTAATAAAAGAAATAAATGTACACATTCATTTGGGAAGCAAATACATATAACCAGTCAACATATTATTTAGAAAAGAAAATCAGTAAAGTTTTCTCATCAATAAAATTTCAAAGTAATCTAAACAGTGCTCTGTGGGTAAAAGTACTCATTAAACTTTTTGTAAAATATAGATCCTTGAAAATCTTGCCATTTTATTAATAATATGTTTGTTTTTGAAGTATAATTGACCTATAACAACATGTTAGTTCTTTGTACACAAGATACTGATTCAGTATTTCCAGAGTTAAAAATTATCTTCATAATAAATCTAGATATCTAATAAAATATTTATAAAATATTATTGACCATATAATCCACACTGTACATTCCATACCTCTGATTTACTTACTTTGTAACCAAGAAATTGTACCTCTTAATCCTCTTTCTTATTCCTACTACCCCCACTCCTCACCCTTTGGTGAACACTTGTTGATTCTCTGTATCTATGCCCTTATTTGTTTCATCATTTTTGTTTTTCTTTTTAAATTCCTCATATAAATACCATCAAGTAGTGTTTGTCTTTCTCTGTATGATTTATTTCACTTAGCCAATACCACTTAGGTCCACATGTTATTGCAAGTGGCAAGATTTCATTCTTTTCAATGCTAGGATTCCATTTTGTGGGTATATATATACATGTACATATATAATTATAAATGTTATAATATGTAATAATATATATTATATGTAAATATAATATGTATTACATATTATATATATAAGTACATATATATATATATATTTATGTATATTTATACATGATTTCCCTATCAATTTATCTACTGATAGGCAATTTGGTTGCTTCCATGTCTTGGCTATTGTAAATGGGTGCATATATCCTTTCAACTTAGTGATTTTGTTTTCTTCTGATAAATATCTGTAAGTACAGTTGCTGGATAGTATGGCAGTATATCTTCAATTTTTTGGGGAATCTCCATTCTGTTCCATAGTGACTGCATCAACTTATATTCCCACAAATAATTTGCTGTTGTTCAATTTTCTCCACAACCTCCTAAATATATGTTGTTTATTTTCTTTTGATGATAACCATTATTAAATGTGTAAGATGATAATATCCCATTGCAGTTTGGATTTGTATTTCCTTGATTAGAGACATCGTTTCATGTGTCTATTGACAATTTACATTCCTTTAGAAAAAAGTCTATTTATGACTTCTGTAAAATTTTAATTAAATATATTTTTTCTGATGTGGAGTTGTATTAGTTTTGATATTAATCACATATCTGATTTACTTTTTGGAAATATTTTCTCCTACAAATTAGGTGGCCTTTACATTTAGATTTTTAATATGTTCAACTATTTTTGGAATTTTCTTTTCTTAATTGCTTCTTATTCATTTATTTATTTTTTAATTGTTATTTTCCCAATACAATTTTTTTTCTACTGTACATCATGGTGACTCAATTACACACACATATGCACATTCTATTTTCCCACATCATCATGCTCCATCATAAGTGACTAGAGATACCTTCCAGTGCTACACAGCATGATCTCATTACCAGTCCATTCCAAAGGCAATGGTCTGCATCTATTAACCCCAAGCTCCCACTCCACCCCACTCCTTCCCCCTCCTCTTTGGAAACCACAGGTCTGTTCTCCAAGCCCATGATTTTCTTTCCTGTGGAAAGGTTCATTTGTGCCATATATTAGATTCCAGATGTAAGTGATATTATATGGTATTTGTCTTTCTCTTTCTGGCTTACTTCACTCAGTATGAGAGTCTCTAGTTCCATCCATGTTGCTGCAAATGGCATTATTTTGTTCTTTTTTATGGCTCAATAGTATTCCATTGTGTATATATACCACATCTTCCTAATCCAATCATCTGTCAATGGACATTTGGGTGGTTTACATGTCTTGGCTATTGTGAATAGAGCTGCAATGAACATGCAGATGCATGTGTCTTTTTCAAGAAAAATATTGTCCAGAGATATGCCCAAAAGTGGGATTGCTGGGTCATATGGTAGTTCAAGTTGTAGTTTTCTAAGGGACCTCCATACTGTTCTCCACTGTGGTTATACAAGCTTAAATTCCCACCAACAGTGCAGGAGGGTTCCCTTTTCTCCATACCCACTCCAGCATTTGTTATTTGTAGACTTATTAATGATGGCCATTCTGAGTGGTGTGAGGTGGTATCTCATGGTAGTTTTGATTTGCATTTGTCTAATAATCAGTGATGTTGAACATTTTTTCATGTGCTTGTTGCCCATCTGTGCATCTTCTATGGAGAAATGCCTATTCAGGTCTTTTGCCCATTTTTCAATTAGGGTGTTGATGCAACTTACAAGGGCTTAATCTCTAAAATATACAAGCAACTTATACAACTCAACAGCAAAAAAGCCATCAACTTATTTTTCTCTTGTTTCCCTAGCCTGAAAGAGATGTAACCAAAAACCCTAAGACCAGTATCTAAGAGCATAGAGCCTATGTTTCTTATCGAGTTTTTTTGTTTTTTTTTGTTTGTTTGTTTTGTTTTTAGGGTTTCAGGCCTTACTTTTAAGTCATTACTCTATTTTGAGTATATTTTTGCATGTAGTGTAAGAAAAGATTCTTTTGCATGTGTCTTTTCTCAACACTGTTTATTAAAAAAATTGTCTTTCCCCATTGTATATTGATCATATTTTTCTAATAGATTAATTGCCCATATATATGTGGATCTATTTCTAGATATTTTTCTGTTCCATTGCTCTGTGTGTCTGGTTTTGTGATACTCATTTGATTAGTACAAATTTGTAGTATACTTTGAATTCAAGGAGGTTAATAGTTCAAATTTTTCTTCAAAGTATTTTTATGTTCATGCAAATTTTCATTCTATAAAATTTGTTATTTGTACCAATAAGGATTTCATTGAGTTTATAGATTGTCTTGGATAATAATTGATCATTTGAAATGATCAATTCTTCTAATTCAGGAGCACCATATAGCCCTCCATGCAATTGTCCGTTCATCTGAATCTTATAATTTTCTCATACAAATCTTTAGTTAGATTTATTACCAGGTATTTTATTCTTTTTATGTGATTGTAGATGAGTTTTTTTCTAAATTTCTCTTTTAGATGGTTCATTTTTAGTATATAGAAATGCAACAGATTTCTCTATATCATTTTTTTTCCCACTACACTACCAAATTCATTGATTAATTCTAGGGCATTTTCAATTGTGTGTTTTGGATTTTCTGTATATAATGTCATCTACAAGTGGTGACAGTTTTCTTTCTTCCTCTCTAATTTTTGGTCTGATCCTATACCTGTGATTTCCATTATGATGCTGAATAAAAATGGTGAGGGTGGACACAATTTTCTTTTTTCCAAGCTTAGAGATTTAAAATTTTCACCATTGAATATGGTATTAGCTGTGGGTTTCTCATATAGGTCTTTATTTTTTTATGTATATTCCCTGAATACCAACTTAATTGAGGCTTTTTATTATAAATGGATGTCAAATTTTGTCAGAAGCATTTTCTGCATCTAATGAGGTGATTATATTACTTTTATACTTTAATATGTTAAAGTGATGTGTCATATTGATTGATTAAATCATCTCAGAATACCTGGGATAAAACTGACTTGATTTGTACTTTTTTACTTTTATACTTTAATATGTTAAGTTATGTGTCATATTGATTGATTTGTAGAGATTAAACCATCTCAGAATACCTGGGATAAAACTGACTTGATTTTGTCAAATATGGTTTGCTAATATTTTGTTGAGGATTTTTTCACTTAATATTCATCATGTATATTGGCCTGTAATTCATTTTTGTGGTATCTTTATCTGATTTTTTTATTTAAGGGTGATATCTTATAGATAGAATTTGGAAGCATTTCATCCTCTGTCATTTTGTGGAATACTTTAAGGATAGGTGAAAACTCTTCACTAAAAATTTGGTGAAAAATCCTTATGAAAATGCCTGGTTCTGTACTTTTCTTTGTTGAGAGTTTTTAAGTTACCAATTAAGTTTCATACTCTGAATAGTTTGCTCTATTTTCCATTTCTTTTAGATTCAGTTTTAGGTCTAAAAGGTAAAAACCTTTCTAGGAATTTGTTCATTTGTTCAAGGCGGTCCATTTATAGGCAAATAATTGTCTGCAGTGGTCTCATGATCTTTTTGTATTTCTATGATATTGGCCGTTAACTTATTAATTTCTGATTTTATTGATTTGAGCACTTTTTTGTCTTGATGAGTGTGGCTAAAGGTTTATAAATTTTATAATTTCATAGAAACAGTACTTATTTTCATTATTTTTATTTTGTTTTCTAGTATTTATTTTATCTCTGACCTTTATAATTTTTTGCCTTGTACTAAATTTTGGTTTGTTTCTTCTTTTTCCTGTTTCTTTAAGTATAAGTTGAAGTTTTTTACTTGAGTTTTGTTTTGTTTTGTTTTCTGAGTAGGCTTGTATCACTGTAAACTTTCCTCTTAGAACTATTTTTGCTATGTTATTTTAGATTTTGCATCATTGTGTCTTCATTTTCATTTTCCTCTAGATACTTTTTGATTTCTATTTGATTTCTTCAGTGACACCTTTGTTGTTTAGCAGCATATTGCTTATCATTCAAGTGTTTGTATTACAGTGTATTATAGTGTGTATTACAAATTAGTTCTTTTATTTTATTCCACCCTAATGATTTTCATTATCAACTTAATTGATAGACTCTATTTCCAAAACCAGTAATTTCTTGAAATCCACTGAGACACAAATTACTCATTAGAGAAAAGTTTCAAAGATCAGGAGTTCCCATTGTGGTGCAGCAGAAATGAATCCAATGAGGAACCATGAGGTTGTGGGTTCAATCCCTGGCCTCACTCAGTGGTTAAGAATACAGCATTGCCGTGAGCTGTGGTGCAGGTCAAAGATGCAGCTTGGATGTGGCATTGTTGTTGCTCTGGCGTAGGCTGGTGGCAACAGCTCTGATTAGACCCCTAGCCTGGGAACCTCCATATGCCACGCGTGTCTAAAAAGCAAAACACAAAAATAAATAAACAAAGATCATTAATTTGACCATAGGTTTTCACTTTCCATCGCTTGCATACTTGCTTATAATGTTCCTTCATAATAAGGAAAGGGAAGAGTATAAAGTTACAAATTAAATTTTATATACATATAATTTACATAAATGTATAGGCTAATGCCTTATTTAACCTTACAATTACTCCATTTTATGACACTTTTGCATCATGTTTAGCCATATTTTTATATTTTCATATCTAATACATTATCATTAAAATATAAATAAGCTCTTAATTACACTTTTCTGATATTTTCCAGGGAATTTTATAATTTTGTTTTAATTCTATGAGGGGTAAATATATATTGAATATTTGATGAACTTCCTTTTGGAGATGAACAGTAATTAGTTATTTAGCCTATTTAAATTTCTACATTTGTAATAGAGGTATATGGTTTTTCAAGTATAAAGTTGTATTTGCAGTAAAATGGATATTTCATTTCTTACAAAATCATGTCAATGAGACTCATTAAAAGAAAAACAAAAATTCCCTTTCAATATGAATTTAGTCACCTTGAATTAAAAGGATGACGCCCTCAAAATCTCTGTATACTTCAAGTACAATAAAACCTGAATAATTTTGTCAAATAATAAGTATATCTATTAAGAAAAAAAATGTATGCTACTTAATGATATCTTTGTTTTTTTGAGAACATAGCTACAGAGAAATTTTACAAGCCATGCTCTAGGATTCTAGGTTTGAATATTGGTGGTGTTATTTATTATTTATTGTGCAAATTATTTAGCTTTCCTCATTCTCTGTATTCTCACATACAGAACAGAAAATGAGAGGTTTCTTACTATGAATATCTATGCACAGCTCCTGGCACAAGGAAATTTTAATGAATTTTGTCTTTTTACTAATCGACCAGCCAGGCCTACATTTTATGTTTTGGGTGTTTTTCTATGTTATGGTTGTTAACAGTCAGCAAAAGCTGCCTCTGCTATGGGGGTTGATATTCATTGTTGATTGTTGGCTTCTCAAGCCTCTATTTCCAATAGGACACAATCATATGACCTAGGCTCTGGCTATCATTTGCATCATGCCAGTGAGGGCTCAGATGATGCTGACAGATAAAGGCGTTTCAAGAGTTGGTAGAAAGAGCTGGAACAAAGGACCAAGTCCCTTATCAAAAAAGGTTTGGTATATTATTATAGATAAGGATGGTATTATGTTTGCACTCGTCATCAAAATAAGATTTTTTTTAACTGCTTAGTATTTGCAGTAATACCCAGTCTTCCTAATAATTCTGTGAAATTGGTTTCTAGTCAGATTTGTTTCCACTGTGCCACGAAAGGAACTCTCTGAAAGATATTAAGAGAGTAAATTCTGGAGATCCCATCATGAAGCAGCAGAATTTGACTAGGAACCATGAGCTTGTGAGTTCAATCCCTGGCCTTGATCAATGGGTTAAGGATCTGGCATTGCCATGAGCTGTGGTGTAGGCCAGCGGCTACAGCTCCATTAAGATCCCTAGGCTGAGAACCTCCATATGCCAGAGGTGTGGCCCTAAAAAAAAAAAGCAAAATAAATAAATAAATAAAAACAACAAAAAAAAGAGCAAATTCTGAGGAAAATTTTTTTTTACTAATTATTTTTTTAGTTAAGTGATAGTGTTTACCAAAATTATTGCAGTAATCATTTCATGATGTATGAAAATCAAGTCAATATATTCTACACCTTAAACTTATACAATAATTCATGTCAATTATAGCTCAATAAAACTGGATTAAAAGGAATACCCTCTAATACATAAAGTGGTCACTGAATGATTATTGTTTTCTTATAAAGTGGAAAAAATAGCTTATAGGATTTATTCAATGGACTGAGGAAATCTTTCATTTTTAAAGAAGTGAGCTGTATTAGATAGTGATAAATTCACATCTGGTTGAATTATTGTGATATTTTTATAATCATATATGTATTTATATTTATACATTAAGTTTCTGGTTTCTAATTATACCAAGATGTAGGAGATTTATTATGGCTAAGCTTTACTTTTCATAGATAAAGGAAGAAAAGAAAGCATTCCTTTAGAGACACAAATCAGAAAGAAGCAGAAGGACAACAAAAGAAAGCTTAATTCTGAGCTTTGAGAAATAAATGAGACAAAGGTTCAGTAATGTATATTAATGATATGCTATACTTTGCAGCTGTAGTTTCATTCAAGAGATAAAATAAAATCTCAAATTAGTCAATTAATGACTGCATTTTAATTATTTGATGTTATGCTTACTCACATTAGATAAAACATCCTATTTTGTGTCATTTTCATACATAGTTCTTGTGCTAATTAATCCAGCCATACAGAGCCATAAAATGAACACTAAAAAGACATTAAAAATAATTGACCTCCCTAAGGCAACTTTCTTGGCCTTTTTCTGGTAGAATATGGAGTCATTAAAAGTACTTGTCATTACTTGTATTCATTAAGGGAAGAAACAATCTACTTTGTCATCAACAAACCAAACTTTCTAAACTCTTGCTAGTTTCATGATAACATTTTCTTAATTGGCCTGACCCTGACTATCCTTAAGACTTTTAAAGAAAAAAGTAGGCAGATCCATGTGGAGTGAAATTAAGTGGGCCTGGAACAAGCTCCTAAGGTGGACTTTAGAATGTACAGAGTTCAAGTGAATATGACTGCCAGACTGCTAAATGTCACAACAAATTATAGCAGTTCTGAAGTCTGTTAATGAATTTTTTACAAATATTTTGACTAATCAGAAAAATGTTTACATTAGTGACAATATTTAAAAGTGTCACAGTATGGAATATTTGTGAAAAAATACACACGAGATGAATATGACAGTATATTTTTATCCTTGTATGAGACATAATGAATAAAAAGGGAAAAATACTACCATAGCAATAGAAAAATTATAAAAGAATTTAAAGGAAAAGTACAAATTGCTAATAATGAAAATATGGTTCAAATGTCCAAGAAGTAAAATATTCACATATTTAAATTTTGGCATAGAATTTTTTTCTGTGTACATAAAATAAGCAAGCATTAGGAGAAAACACAGATGGTGCTTGAATGCTGCAGTGGAAGAATGAATGTCATACAGCTGAGTAGGATAGAAAAGTTTCTGGAAAGCAAGCACCAGGAGCCCTTTGAAATATATTCCTTTTGACCAAGGATAGTTCAAGAATCTATCCTAAGTAAACAGCAAAATTTTGCCTCCCTATTTTAACTGTCATCTTTTAAGAAAATAATTATTATAGTTATAAATATAATTATACATAGTTAGTTTAAAAAGATTAGGCAGATTATATATTATATATTAGGTTGTGTGATACCTTTATACATAAATATTTATATATGAATAAAATATTTGAAATGAGTACTTTCTCAAGGGGTAAAATTTTGGCTAATTTATATATTTATCTTTATGATAGTCCTATTTTCCAAAAATTTCAAATTGAGCAGATTCTTCAATATATTGTTAAATATTTTAATATGACAATAAATGAGAACATCAATTCTAATATTTTTGAAAAAACAGATAAAATAAAAAATTGTTAATTTTCCAAAACTGATATGAAATTCAAATGTTATTTTTTCCCCATGTGGTAGCTGAGATAAAATCTTTTCAGTAACATTAGCACACTTTGGTAGAACTAAGAAATCTGTGGTTTTAAATTTCCCCTTAACCCACAAGACTTTATATATCTCCTACAGCTCTGAGTTGTTAAATTACAGGTTTTTTTTTGTTTTTGTTTTTGTTTGTAAGGAATAGGCTTTTATTTTATTTTTGTCATTTCTTGGGCCGCTCCCCCAGCATATGGAGATTCCCAGGCTAGGTGTCGAATCAGAGCTGTAGCCACCGGCCTATGCCAGAGCCACAGAAACGTGGGATCCGAGCCACGTCTGCAACCTACACTACAGCTCAGGCAACGCCAGATCCTTAACCCACTGCCAGGGATCGAACCCGCAACCTCATGGTTCTTAGATTCATTAACCACTGCGCCACGACGGGAACTCCTTGTTTTTTACTTTAAAATTAATACAAACAGTTCATTTTCTATTTACTTGGTTCAAAGAAACCAATAAATTTGAAATTCGATGTGTGTGTATGTGCACATATGTGTGTGTACATGCATGTGTAGGATGAAAGGGGTTTGGAGAGGGTGCTGAGTAACAAAGGGGTCTACAGGGATAGGTTTATAATAAAAAAACAGCCTAAGAAGCACTGTTTCCTTTTTTCCTTCTTTTCAAAAATCCAAACAATATGACTCTGTTCAGTTCAGATAATAAATAATATCACATATCTCATTAATATCTAAGCACATTACACAATCAAAGTTTTTTAGGTAATATATATTTATAATCAACAAATGTTTAAATATCTCCATCTACAGTTTGTTCACTTAGGAAATTTAATTACTAATTTTATGAGCATTTCTATCCAAATAAGGTATTAGGTGCCAACGACAAACCCTGGGCTTTAATTTATGCTCTAGAGCTCCCTATAGAATCTGGCTGAGGCTGAGACCTCTGCAGAAAATGCAGCCTGGCTTGGTTTAATCCCTTAATGTGACCGTATTACCTTATTTTCTTCCCCCTTTTTTTTTCTGTGGGTATACAGACTTAGTAAATCTCTTGTCCACAGATTGTCATCTCAGATTGGCTTCTGGAGACCCAATAAAAAGCACTTTCAAAGTGTAAAAAGTGACACTGGATACTACTTTTTAATAGGGGTACTACCATTTTGAATGCAATCATCAGTTGGATCTGACGGGATGTTTAACATGGGAATTTACCAATTAAACAAATAGAGAAAATGTAAGAAAAGGAATAAGTAAGCACATACAATGAAATAAACTTTTTAAGACAGACTTAACAATTAACCTAGGGAGTTCTTGTTGCGGCTCAGCAGAATTGAATCTGACTAGTATCCATGAGGACGCAAGTTTGATTCCTGGCCTTGCTCAATGGGTTAATGATTTGGTGTTGCCATGAGCTGTAGTGTAAGTCTCAGATGCAGCTCAGATCCTGTGTGTCTGTGGCTGTGGCTGTGGCTGGCAGCTACAGCTCCAATTCAACCACTAGCCTGGAAAAAAAAATTAACCTAAATATGGCTTCTTGTTCTGACTGTATTTTCTACATCCTTCTATTTTCCCTCACCATATATCTCTACCTTTCTCTTTGGCCAAGGAAGTTGACCTGTATTTGTTCATCAGCAGTGCTCTGTACCTCTGAGTTGCAGCTGTGTTCAGACAATGGGAAGCCTCATTAAAATATTGTAGAAGGGAGAAAATGAAATTAGAATATAGCTTTGGTTACCTTCCTACAAAGTTGCTTTTAGGCTTCTGACTTCACTTCTCGAGTCAAATCACATTTCTCTCAATACTGCCAACCCTATCCAAAGTTCTGTCCTTCAGACTTTGGTAGGCTATGATATCTGGTTTTTGATATGATTGCCTTCCTTTCTGTCTCTTCTGGGCCTAGGTATAGTAACAGCTCTCTACCAGAGTAACCCCTGAGTTACTGAAATATCCCTGTGGTTTCCTTTAAAAAGTATAGCTTTGTAAATATTAAAATTTTAATTAAACCTTATATTATCCTATGGAGTGTATTGTCCATTTCCTCTGATAACCTAGACTGAGGTATGTATCTTAATTTACAAATAACATATAAATTGTTATCATTTTGAGTTACTTTCTCTTCATTCTATTTAATGAATCAAAATCCTATGTAAACATGTCTTCCTTATTCAATCTTAAATTACTTTGATATGTCTATGCATTCTCTAATACAATTTTAAGCAAACTCATAGAAGTATGAACAATATGTAAAATATAATTTCTTGTGTCAAATATTTTAAATTTAATTATGATTATTCCATTTAAAACAAATTCATATATTTAGGGTAGAGTTTTGCTAACTATATTTTGTAGCTATAACTAGTGCAATTCCTTCCTGTTCCTGCTTGGTTTGAACAACATTGATTTTCAAGGATATGTACTCCATTTTGGTGTGCTTGGTAAAGTTGCTACGGTTGCCTTTCTTTTCTCAGAATTACTTCTATGTATATTGTGTCTCTAGGATTATAGAAGCATCATTTAAAAAACTTTCTCATATCTGCCCTAGAAATGGAGGTTTCATAGTTTTGTCTGTCATAAGAAATATAGAATAAAAGAGTCCAATTTGTATAAAATTTGGAAAAAAATCTTCTAACAGGAACAAAATCCCTGAAGTAAGAACTAGAAATTGTTGCTCAAACATCTCAAGCCCTCCTCATGTGAGGGTTAAATATATGTGTTCTTTGATCCATGGGGTCTTTTCAGGCAATCGCAAATATAGTGTAGAATTTTGTTTTTTACTTTGGAGTTCTGTTATGCCTAATAAAAGTGCCATGTTGCATTAAGTCATCTTTAATTACAAATCTAAACTATGAATTAATTTAACTAGTATATTCAATATCTGATTTTCTAGGAAATTTTTGACATAGTTAACCAGCATATAAATATATTGCACACCTAATATATTTTAAACACTGGGTTTAATGTAGTAAAATAGAAAGACATTTTTTCAGCCTTGGAGGGAATTTTACAAAGTCCTAAATTTATTCATTCAATTTTTATACATGTATTTTATACAGATACTAGAAGACAAAAAAGCAAATATTTATAACTACTATATCCATTATTACTTAAATGTAACATTGTTAGTATTGTTTTAATGAATCTACTTTATTTATTTTATCTATATCCCCCATTATGTAACATTTCTTGGATAAGGTTGTACATTATTTTCCATTGCATCAGGAATCAGTATCAGTGTTCCTATCTTACACACAGTACTTGGCTTATTTTCTTCTTTCTCAGTGCTCTAGCAATTCTAATCTATACCAAGGTAAGAGGTGTGCTGCAAGTATTCTTTCTTAAGCCAGAAGTACTGATACATATCTTAAAATAACAGCAAAAAAAAGATAGTTCCTAAACATAACTTGACTATTTAGATTTTTAAAGGCCTTATGGATAAGAAACACTTAAAAAGTAATCATGCTTTTACTTTTCCTTCTCCTGTTTTTTGGGAAAAAAAATATATGTACATAGAGAGATAGATGGATAGATAGATAAGAGACATATATATATAATTAAACATATATACATTTTTAAATTTTATTACTTTTTCATAAGCTTTGCTTTGCTATTTGAAACTAAGGTAAATCTTTTCTTCAATTTATGCCACATTATCACCATGCCCCATGAAAAAGCAGTCAAATTATTTATTTAAACACTTATCAGTTCATTTAATATTTATTTCTCTTTATTTACATTCCTTAGGCTCATTTTTCTTCTTCCTCTACAGAATAGTTACATGTAACACCAACATAACATTGTGATGAAAAAATATTTTTATAGCATTTGTTTTTAAAAATTAAAAAATAATTCAAGATGATTCATAATATACTTTATGAGTAATTATTAAAAAATAGTTTGGATATTGGGACCTTGAGGAGTATTTATGGAGGAAATTATTACAAAATGAACAGTGTGAGGAAACAATATTTTCAAAAAATAATATATAAGCTTACTATTGAATGTAAACAAACACATTTTAGTAAGGCCTAAAATATAAGGAGGTAGATCTGGAAAATGTAAAATAAAAAATATTTGCATAACAAATATGAAGATACTGAAATTTTGAACCTATGCAATAAAGATAAATTAAAAGGCTAGAATACCTAATAACTTCTGACATTATCAAAATTAGTGGGATTAAATACACACACTAAAATATTTCTCTTGATAGGATCAAGATGATGAGGTGGGAAGAAACTGAGCTCACCTCCCCTGATAAATACATCAAAACTACAACTGCATATAGAGCAACTCTCATACAGAGAACAACCTGAGGACTAGCATAAGGGCTCTTGTACAACCAACAAAGCAAGAATCACACAGAGTCTGGAAGATGGGGAAGAGAAATGATCTAGCCGGGACCTGGTTGGTGACTCTGAAGAGGAGGGGTTATCACCAGCTAGATGATTCTCCCTAAGGAATAAAGGGTTCAAGCTCCATATTGACTATCCTATCCAGGAATATGATCCCCCTTAGCCATTTGAAAATCAGTGGGGCTTACTAGAGGGCTGCAGGGAAACCAAGATTGTCCTTGGAGAGCACAAGATTTGTTTGCTCCAAGTCCCTGTGTAGGGGAAAAATATTGAAAACTGCCTGAGGCTCTTGAAGGCCCACCAGGACCACCACAGCACAACCCAATGTCCATACCAGGCTCATATTACAGACCCATCTTCTGCACTTCTCCCTGCTGAGTCAGACATTGCTTTTGCACAGGCACCAGCGCAAAACTGGAGTCAGCTCAGCAGTCTAGTGCCAAAACGTCAGGCCCAATTCTGCTTCTAACCAAGACAGACTTCCATAGAATTTGGACACTGAGGAGATTCTGAGACAGCTCAGAGGAATGGCTTTTCTGAATATATCCCAATAGATATTTCAACCTTCAGAAATGTGTGTGCAAAATTGAGTGGTTTATACACAAGATTATTATTTATGGCACAATTATCTGTTTGGTATTTATGTAGTATAAAGTACAGTTGACTTACAATATTTTTTTTTAGTTTTAGATGTACAAAATATGAATTCAATGTTTTTATAGAATATACTCCATATGAAGTTACTGTAGTATATAAACTATATTCCCATTTCTGTACATTACATCCTGTAAAATTTATTTTATAACTAGTAGTTTGTACTACTTAATACTATTTATGTATTTTACTACTCCCAGCACCCTTCTCCCTCTGGTAATCACTAGTTTGTTCTCTGTATCTGAGTCTGCTTCTGTTTTGTTATATTTGTTCATTTGTTTTATTTTCTTAGATTGTACGTTTATCTGTAGCAATTTCAATAGGCATAATACCCTCTAGGTACATCATTTTGTCACAAATGTCAAAATTTCATTCTTTTCTGTGGCTGAGTTTTATCACATTTTGTGTGTATATCACATTGTGTGTGTGTATGTACTTATTCTTATCCAGTTATCTGCTGATGAACAGTTAGGTTGTTTCCATATATTGACAATTGTTCACTGTACTGCCATGAACATTGTGGTATAGATTTTTTTTTGAATGAGTGTTTTAGTTTTCTTTGAATAAATATCTAGGAGTGAAATTGCTGAATTATAAGTAGTTCTATTTTTAATTATGGACATCCATACTCTTTTCCAAGCAGTTGTACCCCTTTATATTCCTACAGCAGTGCATAAGGGTTCATTTTTCCATATCTTCTCTTGCATTTGTTGTTACTTGTTCAGTGCAGCAATGCTGAATCCTTAATCCACTGCACCAAAGGGGAACTTCCAATTTCTTGTGTTTTTGATGATAGACATTCTGACATGTGTGAGTTGATACTTCACTGTGGTTTTTGTTTTCATTTCCTTGATGATTATTGATTTTGAACATCTTTTCATGTGCCTGTTGGCATCTGTATTTTTTTTTGAAAAATAGCAATTCAGGTCCTCTGACCAATTTTTAATTAGGTTTAATTAATTTTAACTAGGTTTAATTTGATGTTTAGTTGTAGGAGTTATTTGTATATTTTGAATATTGTCTTTATCAGACATATCATTTACAAAAATATTCTTCCTTTCAGAGGGTGGTCTTTTCATTTTGTTGATACTTTGCTTGGCTCTGTAAAATCTTTTTGGATTGAAATATTCCCCTTTTTAAATTGCTTTGCTTTTATTTTACTTCCCTGGGGAGGTGTATCCATGAATACTTCAAAGACCAGTGCCAAGAATGTATCACATATGCTTTATCCTAGAAGATTTAGAGTTTCAGGTCTTACATTTTGAGCTTTTTTGTGTGTGTATTTAGTGTAATAAAATGTTCTAATTTCATCCTTTACATGCACCTATCCTGTTTTCCAAATACCACTTATTGAAGAGCATCTATGAGATGATCAAATATATATATATACATATTCTTAAAATTGTTAATGTGGTGTATCACACTGAAGGGTTTGGACATAGTGAAAAATCCTTGCAACTCTGAGATAAATCCCACTTGATCAAGGTGTAGGATCCTGTTAATATATTGTTGGAATTTGGTTTGAAAGTATTTTCTTGAGGAATTTTGCATCTATATCCATAATTGACATTGACATATAATTTTCTTTTTCGTGGCATTTTGTCTGGTTTTGATATCAGGCTGATGGTAGAATTATAGAATGAACTTGGGATATTCCTTCCACTGCAATTTATTGGAAGAGTTTCAGAAGGATAGTTACCTCTTTTCTAAAAGTTTGGCTGAATTTGCCTGTGAAGCCATCTGGTCCTGGACTTTTGTTTGTTGGAAGTTTTTCAATGACAGTAATTGTAATTGATCTCTTTGTATTTTGTTTTTTCTTGGTTCAGTCTTGGAAGATAAAAGACTGATTAGAAGATCATAGATGCTCCTATGTTGGGTGCATATATATTTATGGTTGTTATATATTCTTTTCAGATTGATACTTTGATACTTTGATCATACCTTTCTAAGAATTTGTTCATTTTTTCTAGGTTGTGCATTTGTTTGGCATATGGCTGCTTGAAGTATTCTCTTATGATCCTTTGCATTTCTCTGATGTCCTTTGTAACTTCTTTTCACTTTTAGTTTTGTTGATTTGAGTCATCTCCCTTTTTTCTTAGTGAATCTGGACAAGGGTTTATCAGTTTTGTTTATATTTTCAAAGTACTAGCATTTAGTTTCATTTCATGAGCCTTTCTATTGTTTTTTTTTTTCATTTCTTTTTTCACGCACTTCTCCTCTGATATTTATGATTTATTTCCTTCTGCTAACTTTTGGATTTGTTTGTTCTTTCTCTTGAGTTGCTTTAGGTATAAAGTTAGGTTGTTTGAGATTTATCTTTATTCCAGAGGTAGACTTGTATTGCTCCAAAGACTCTCTTAGAACTGCTTTTTCTGCCTTCCTCAGGTTTTGGATTGTTTTGAGTTTTTTGCCATCTGCTTCTAGGTATTTTTAAATTTCCCCTTTGATTTCTTCAGTGAGCCATTGGTTATTTAGTAATATGTTGTTTGTTCTCCAGGTGTTTGTGTTTTTTTCAGTTTTTCTTCTTGTTGATTTCTAGTCTTAGAGTGTTGTTGTCAGAAAAGATGCTTGATATGATTTCAAATTTCTTAAATTTACTGAGGCTTGATCTGTGGCCAAGAATTTAAACTATCGTAGATAATGTTCTAAGTGCACTTGAGAAGAATGTATATCCTGCCGCTTTTTGGATGGAATATTCTATTAATATCTATTAAGTTCATCTGTTCTCATGCATCATTTATGGCCTGTGTTCCTTGTTGATTTTATGTCTGGATAATCTCTTCATTGCTGTATGTGGGGTGTTAAAGTCCCCACTATGACTCTGTTATTGTCAATTTCTTCCTTTATGGCTGTTAGCATTTGCCCTATATACTGAGATGCTCCTGTGTTGGGCGCATATATATTTACAGTTGTGTTATATTCTTCTCAGATTGATACTTTGATCATAATGTAAGTTGCATCTTTGTCTCTTGGAACTGTTTAAAGTCTATTTGTTTCATATGAATATTGCTACTCCAGCTTTCTTTTGATTTCTATTTGCACAGAATAACTTTTTCTATCTCACTTTCAGTCTGTAGGTATCCCTAAAACTGTAGTGTGTCTCTCATAGACAGCATATATATGGGACTTGTTTATGTACGCATTTAGCCAGTCTGTGTCTTTTGTCTGGAGCAACTTGTTTGTTTCATTTAAGGTAATTATTGATATGTATGTTCTTATTACCATCTTGTTAATTGTTTTGGTTATGTTTTTGTTGGTCTTTTTCTTCCTTTTTTTCTCTTCTCTTGTGGTTCAATGACTATCTTTAGTGATGTATTTGGACTGCATTTTGTTTTCTTATTTGTGTGCATATCATAGAATTTTGGGTTGTGGTTATCATGAGGTTTTGATATAGGAATATCTCTATATATTCTTATATATATGTGTATACTCCTATATACACACACACACACACTCACACGCAAGATTTTTTAATTTGCTGGTTTCTTAATTTAATATGAATTTCCAATATCATGTATTTGTACTCTCATTTGATGATTGCAGATTTTGATATATTTGTGTGTGGATGTTTTCCTTCTTTATATTTTTACCTTTTCCAGTGAACTGCCTCATTTGTAATTTTTTTGTTTCTAGTTGTGACTTTTTCTCTTCTGCCTAGAGAAGTTCAATTAGCATTTCTTGAAGACCTGGTTTTGTGATACTTAATTATCTTAGCTTTTGCTTGTTTGTAAGTTTTCTGATTTCTCAATCAAATCTGAGTGAGAGCTTTGCTGTGCAGTCTTCTTGATTGTAGGTTTTGTTCTTTCATCACTTTAATTATATTGTGCCACTCCCTTCTAGATTGAAGTTTTTTCTGTTGAAAAATCACCAGATAACCTTATTGGGGTTTCCTTTTATGTTATTTTTTGCTTTTCCCTAGATACTTTAGTAACTTTCTATTTATTTTTAATTTTGGTCAGTTTGCTTACCATGTATAATAAATCAAAAGAGGTGTACATCTTTGGGTTTATTTTATATGGTACTTGTGCTTCCTGGACTTGAATGAGTGATTCCTTTCCCATGTTAGGGAAGTTTTTGGCTATTATCTCTTCAATTTTTTTTCTGGCCCTTTCTCTACCTCTTCTCCTTCTGACCCCTCGAAAATGTGAATGTCCATTCATTTAATGTTGTCCCAGAGTCTCTTAGATTCTCCTCATGTCTTTTCATTCTTTCTTTATTATGTTCCACATCAGTGATTTCCACCAATCTGCCTTCCATCTCACTTATTTGTTCTTCTGCCACATGGATTCTGCTTCTGATTCCTGAAGTGTGTTTTTCATTTCAGTCATTCTATTTTTCATCTGTTAGTTCTTAGATACTCTATTTCTTTGTTAAACATTTCTTGTGATTTCTTGATCTTTGTCTCCTGTCCCACCCACCTCCCCAAGATCTTGGATATCCTTGCTATCTCTACTCTAAAATATTTTTCATGTATTTTTCTTATGTCCATTTCACTAAGTTGTTCTTCTGGGGTTTTGTTTTGTTCCTTCATCTGGAGCATATTACTCTGCCATTTCATTTTGTCTAGATTTCTGTGTTTATGGTGTGCTTTCTGCAAACTGTAGGGGTGTAGCCTCTCTTGCTTCTGATGTCTGCCCCCTGGTGGGTGGCATTGATACAAGGGCTTGTGATGGGTTTCCTAATGGGAGGGACTGGTGCCTGCCCACTGGTAGATGGAGCTGAATCTTGTACCTCTGCTAGGTGGGGCTGTGTTGCTGGGTGTGATTAGAGGACATCGTGATCATGGGAGACTTTAGGCTCATGGGTGGGTCTATGTTCCCATCCTGTTTGTTGTTTGTTATGGGGCTTCTCAGTATTGATGTTGGCATGTCATTGGATGAGGACAAAATTTTTCAAAAATGGCAGGGGATCTCATGCTAATTAATATTCCCTGGGTCCTCTGCCTCCAGTGTTCTGTCCCAGAGTGAGACACAGCCAACCCCTGCATCCCCAGGCAATCCTCCGAGACCCACAGGGAGGTCTGGCCTAGATTCTTCTGGAGTCTCTGCTTTGCTCTGAGATTTGGTGCACCTGAAAGCTTGTGTGCACCCTCCAAGATTGGAGTTTCTCCCTATCTTATGGAGTTCCTGTGCTCATACTCTACTAGCCTTCAACACAAAATGCTCTAGTGGTTCTTTCCAATACCAGACATTGTGCTAGGGAACTGATGTGGGGTTCAGAAATCTTACTCCCATAAGTGAGTCTCTGTGATATAGTTATTTTCCAGCATTTGGGTCACTTACCTCTTGGGTATGTGATTGCTTATATTTTGAAATTTCCTCTCCTATATTTTGTTATGGCTTATTCTTTGTCTTTGGTGTAGGATATCTTTTTTGGTAGCTTCCAGTCTATTTTGTCAATGATTATTCTGTAGTTAGTTGTGATTTTTTTTTGTTTTTGTGAGGAAGTGAACTCAAGTCCTTCAACTCCAACATCTTGACTCTCCCTCTCCCCTCTCATCCCTTTCCTTTGTTTTGTTAATGTGATGTATCACAGATTGATTTGTATATATTAAACCACCCTTGTGTCCCTAGTATGATTTCCTCCCTAGTATGATTTCCTCTTGTCTGTGATGTATGATACTTTTTATGCATTGCTGAATTTAAATCACTATCATTTTGTCAAAGATTTTTTCCTTTATTTATCAGATTTTTTTTTGGTAGTATCTAGGTCCATGTTTTTGAATAGTTTGAGAACTATGCATACTAACTTTTTAAAAGCTTGGGAGAAATCTCATATAAAGCCATCCAGTCTTGGACATTTTTATTGTTGTTGGAATGTTTTTGTTTGCTTATTAATTGAAATTTCATATTAGTGATCAATCTTTTAATGTATTTTGCTTCTTCATTAGTCAGTCTTTTAAGATTACATGTTTCTAGGAATTTAATTATTTCTTCTAGGTTATCCATTTGGTGTATTAACTGTTTAGAATATTCTCTTATAATTGTTTGTATTTCTGTATTATTTTTTGTAATTTATTCTTTTTCATTTTTTTGAGACTGCTCATTTTTCTTAATTATCCTTGTTAAAAATTCATCTTATTTTTCAATGATTCTTAGTTTCATTGATCTTTCCTATTTTTTTCTTTATTTCATTTATTTCTGCTCTGAGCTTGTTTAATTCTTTATGATGAATTTGGGATTTGTTCTTCTTTTTTAAATTCCATTAGATGGGAAAGTATGTTGAGATTCCACTTGTTTCTTAAGGTAGGTTTATATTGCTCTAAACATCCCTATCAGAAATATTTTCTCTGCATGTTATAGATTTTAGAAAGTGGTGTTTGTATTTTCATTTACCTCAAGGTAATTTTTTAAAAACCTCCTCTTTGATTTTTCTTTGACCATTGATTTTTTTTAGTAGCATGATGTTTAGTATCCATTTGTTTGTGTCTGTATCCACTTTTATTCCTGTAATTGATTTTAAGTTTTGTAATGCTGTGGTCAGAAAAAAAGTTTGATATTTCAAATTTCTTAAATATGTGGAGACATTTTGTGACTTGATATGTAATCTATCCTGGAATATCTTTAATGTACAATTGAAAAAAATGTGTATTTGGCTTTAACAGATGGAATATAAAGTAAATATTTATTAATCTCACCTTGTCTAAAGTGTCATTGAATACCATTTTTTAAATTAGTTTTATAGCTGATTATATATCCATCCATGTTTTGGGGACATGAAATTCTCCACTCATTGTATTACTGTGAATATATTCCTTTATGGTTATTAATATTTGTTTTATAAACTTAATGCTCTTATGTTTGGTGCATATATGTTTACAACTGTTATATCTTCTTCTTGGAGGGGCTCTATAATTATATAATTCCTTAATTTCTTCTTTTCCTGCTGTTCAAGATTTTCTTTTAAAGTCTATTTTTCTGATGAGAACATTGTTACTCGTTTTTTTTTTTTTGCTTATTTTGATTGGCATAAAATATCATTTCCCATTGTTCTACTTTCAAGTGTTTAGCTCTAAACCGAATATCATGTATGCAGTGTATGGATGGAACTTTTTTTTAAAATACAATCAGCCACAATATAACTTTGTACTTGAGCATTCATTTCATTTATCTTAAGGTGATTATTGATAGATATGTCATTGTTGCCATTTTGTTACTTGTTCAGTGTACTGAATTAGGATTTTATGGCTCTTAGAGAAAGTAAAGGCAAGAGGCTCACCTTGAGGTATCAGAAGAAATTGAGAGAGAATGAGTAAAAGAGAGTAAGAGAAAGTTTGAATGAGCTCATGAGAATGAGGGAGAGTGAAAGAATTTCATCAAACTTTCCTCAGGGGCTGCTTTAAGGGCAATGGCCAGTTTCATAAGGCCCCAAGTTTAGGAGGGATGTACAGTTGGGGTGTAATGCTCTGTGGTCAACACATTTAAACTCTTATTTTTCTTCTTTAAATATGCGTTTTCAAGTGAAATCCATAGCACAATGCAGCACACTTCAGGGATTTTTATCCTCACTTGTGGTACTGTCTCTTGACAACTCCCTGAGTTGTGTTCTTGGCAGTTTGCTTCCTTACTCTTAGGGTTAATCACCCTTGCCAACACCATAATTTCCAATCCTGCTCAGCTTCTACTGCTAGTGGGCAATGAGACCTCTTGATTATATTGGTATGAGGAACCCAATGTTCTGCCTTGGTTGTCTGCCTGAAATATGGATATAGACATAGTCATAATGTTTATGAAGTATTGATGCATACATCCTGTGACATTTTGGTGTGGAGTATACTGTTTATATCCTGCTCTTGATGTCAATGCTACAGCACATTCAGCTAATTACTTGAAAAAGTGAGCTTCTCATGCACCCCTGATCCAAGGGCTCATTACAGCTTGGTGTTGAATTTACAGCACCTAGGAGGTTGCTTGTCTGCCATGGGTAGGTGTGGTGGACTCAGATCTAGTCAGGGTAGTGATATCTGTATAGCAGCTTGTAGGAGAGGGACCCAATGGCCAGGTTTCTGCCCAACGATTTGGGAGGACAGGTCCCCAGTTACTTGTAAGGATCTATATGCAGCCCCTTGGAATTCCAGTGTTTGAAGGACATTGATATTAAATATCAAATAAATATAACATGATGTTTTGGCAGAAAATTGCGGAAAAATTATATATATATTTATAGTTAGTATCTTTAGGAGCACACTTTCCTTCTTTTGGAACAAAGGTTTGACATTTAAGTTATGCATTATTGCATTATTTTCTTCCTGGCTTATATATCCACTTACTGCAGAGGAAATTATGCAGAAGGTTTTTTTTGTTTGTTTGTTTTTCTAATATTGCTATTTTGTTTGCTTGACTGTTTTGGTTTGCTGTTGTTAGCAAATATAAGTCACATAGCAGGAAATAAAAAAAAGAAACTAAAGGCATTTTAAATCAGTTCCTTAAGCTTGTTTAAAGAAGGGATTCCCTGTTAACCCTTAAAAAATAAGGTAGCCAAAATGCCAAAATTCTCAGTACTAAGAGAAGAAATGCAGGTGATCAACAGGAAGAAAATAAATTGCACATGTCAAGGGAAGTCTTGTCAAATATCCCTAGTGGACATCTCTACAGAACTCACAAATAAGTGAGTACAAAATACTTTCTAGCTTTTATTATTTTCCAAGACAAACATGTGTCAGCTTGGTCACTGCCAAGGCCAGAGGATATGAAGCCTAATTATATTGATGCTGGGAAAGAAGGACCCAAAAATTCATTTACTTCTCCCAACTTACTAGTTCCTTTCAACTCTGGAGTCACCAAAAGTATCATGAGGGGAGATAAATAGGAGAACTTGACAAGTAAAGATGGAGGAGCCTTGCCCAGACTTGAGCTATACAAGGTAAAAAGATTTACCTCAAAGATTAGATTGGTCATTACATTGGACTGAATATATTGATTACATGGCAATATTCTTGAGACTAGAAATGACAAGAAGAATTTTTAATACTGAGAAGAATTGGAAGATTTGTTAGATTAGTCCTAGAATTTATCACAATATCAAATATGAACAGATTTGTAATGGTAATTGTAGAAAGATTAATGTGATACACTATGATTCTTATTAGACTAGCACACTGTGACACAAGTATATGGACTTATCAATAGCTACTGTATGACATCAAAAGCTTTATTGCAATAATGTAAATTTGGATAGTGATTAGTAATTTAATATATAATATTTGGTTATTTCTAAGACTGATAATATCATTTATAAGTAACCTTAAAAACAGATACACAGTAAATAAAGGTCTGTGTATTCATCAACACAATGAAATTTTAATAATTTATCTGTAATATATAGTAAACATAAAATTATTTTAAAAAGTGCTGATACATTTGTTAGCAACAAATACTATACATAATTAATAATTTCCATTTATCTGTGTAAAATGATCCATTTACCATTTGTCCAGAGTGATTTTTAAATCCTTTTGGTTTTCTCTCAACTAATATTTTCCCCATGAGAACTATTTCTATGTGATATAAGTGGGAAAACATTAATTCCCCCGTACTCAGGAAATTTATTCCCATTTAAACAATTTTCAATTTCCATTTTTGACATTAACATTTTTCTCCATGTTTTACAGAGTCTGAAAATATATGTCTGAATGGGATTTTAGGAATAATTTTTCCAACTGTGTAAATATTCCCTTTGCCTGTATAATATCTAAATATTTTGGGCAAAAACAAATCCAAGAAAACTATTTCATATCCGTGTGCTGACCTACAATGGATTCCATTATAATTCTACCCTTGTAACAAATTCTCATAACAGGGAATCATTACCAATTTAAAAGAATCTTTCTTTGCTATGGATAAAATTTTGCTTACACTACTTAATTCAAAAATTAAAAAATAATAAATATAATGTTTTTATATATTTCATAAAATAGAAATATAATATTAACTGGGAAATAAAATATTCAAATGATCACATTTATTAAGGTAGCAGATATTGGAGTGATATGATAAATATATTAATATTTTAAGTAAAATTTACTTGGATAAGTGTTATATGAAAAATATGTGAAAAGTATTTGGGAAATGTAAGGGATAAATATTGGGAATGTAAAAAATAAAGGGAGAATTATATTTAATAGAAGATAAGATATTTGATTAAGACCTTAAAGGGTAGATATTCCTTAATAATTATAGCAGTATATTGTCAAATATAAATAAGTAAATTCAGTTCAATAAATAAGCATGTAGATTGGCAGAGCAAGATTGCTGAGGAGTATGAGGTTGTAATCACCTTCTCCCACAAATATATCAAAAAAACACAACTACATATAAAGTGACTAACACAGAACATTAACTGAATAATGGCAGAAGTACTTAAACCTCCAAAAGGGCAAGAAACTTTTGACATAACTGAGTAGAACAAAAGAAAAGAGAGAGAGAGAGAGAAAGGGAATCAGGAAGGGACTAACATTCCTGAGAGGGAGCAGTGATGGAGAAAAGGCACCCATATCCTGGGAATCCACCTAACTTATGAAATGTCACCCAAGTCAGAGGAACCTCAAAATCACCAAGAAAAGTACAGCAGCTGGGCTGAGAAGAGCAAAATAGAGTGAGAGTTGCACAGAACATCTGAAACATCAGTCTGGACATCAAAGGCTGAGATGCTTGGGTGGGGCTGGGAAAGGTGACTTAGGCTCCAGAGGTCAGTCTCCAGGAGAGGACTGGGTTTGGAGGTGTGGAGACAGCCTAAGGGGCTAAGGAGCAGTGTGCCGTGGGTGGGGAGTGGTATATTATGGGCTGTGGAGGGGAATGCCAGGACAAAGGGAACCCAGGAGGAAGTCCAGACACTCAGGAGAGGCAAGGCACCATTGTTCGGGAGGGCAAAGGAGAAGCGGGGAGAGCCATAGGAAACTCCTGGTACCTGAGCAGGCATGCAGCTCATGGGATCTCAAAGGGTGGGGCAGCTCTGGCACAGATTGCCCATGGCAAGAAGCCACTTGCTAGTCTAACAGGAGATTTGGTGCTTCTTGTGCAGGCTACTGGTGGCTAGCACCTCTTGTGTGGGCTAAGGGAATCAGGGGTTAAGTGTGAAAACTTAGATGTAATAAACATTTTCAGGACATTACATGCAAAAAAATCAGAATATACATTCTTCTGAGGTGCACATGGAACATTCTCAAAGACTGATCACATCCTGGGGCACAAAGATAACCTCAACAAATTTAAGATTATAGAAATTATGTCAAGTGTCTTCTTTGACCACAATGGCATGAAAGTAGAAATCAACCACAGGAAAAGAAATGAGGAAAAACTTACAACATGGAGACTAAACAATGTGCTACTAAAAAACCAATGGGTCGGAGTTCCCATTGTGGCACAGGGGAAATAAATCCGACTAGGAACCACGAGGTTGTGGGTTCAATCCCTGGCCTCACTCTGGGTTAAGGATCTCGCATTGCTGTGGCTGTGGGCATAGGCTGGCAGCTGTAGCTCCAATTTGACCCCTAGACTGGGAACTTCCATATGCTGGGGATGTGGCCCTAAAGATTAAAAAAAAAAATGGGTCAATGAGAAAATCAAGAAGGAAATTAAAAAATACCTTGAGACAAATGATAATGAAGACAAAACCACTCAAAATCCATGGGATGCCCCAAAAGCAGTGTTCAGAGGGAAATTCATAGCAATACAGGAATTCCTCACAAAAGAAGAAAAATCTCAAATCAACATCTTAACCCATCACCTACATGAATTAGAAAAAGAAGAACAAACAAAAGCTAAAGTCAGCAGAAGGAAGGAAATCATAAAGATCAGAGAGGAAATCAATTATATATATATATATAATCAATTATATATATATATATATATATAATCAATTATATATATATATATATATATATATATATATATATATATATATATATATATAAAATCAATAAAACCAAGAGCTGGTTCTTTGAAAAGGTAAACAAAGTTGACCAAACTCTGGCTAGACTCACCAAGAAGAGGAGAGAAATAACCCAAATAAACAAAATAAGAAATGAAAAGGGAGAAGTCACAATGGATACTACAGAAATACAAAAAAAAATGAGAGAATACTATCAACAATTGTATGCCAACAAATCTGACAACATAGAAGAAAGGGACAATTTTATAGAGACTTACAGCCTGCCAAAACTTAATCAAGAAGAAAAAGATCAACTGAACACACAGATCACTAGCAATGAAATTGAACATGTCATAAAAACACTCCCTACAAATTAAAGTCCACTACCAGGTGGCTTCACAAGTGAATTCTACCAAACATAAAAAGAGAAGCTTAACAAAAAAAAAAAAAAAAAAAAAGAGGAGCTTATATCCAACATACAAAGAGGAAATTATATCCATCCTTAAACTTTTTCAAAAGGCTGGAGAAGAAGGAAAACTCACAAAGACATTCTATGATGCCACCATCACCCTAATTCCAAAATTAGACAAAGATACCACCAAAAAGAACTATAGGCAAATATCTTGGATAAATATAGAAACAAAATTTCTCCGCAGAATTTTATCCAACCAAATCCAACAGCATATAAAAAAGGTCATACATATGACCAGGTGGGATCCATCCCAGGTGGACAGGAATGGTTCAACATATACAAATCAATCAATGTCATACACCACATTAACAAAAGAAAAGTCAAAAAACACGTGATCTTCTCAATAGATGCAGAAGAAGTATTTGACAAAGTCCAACATCCATTCATGTTAAAAAAAAAAAAAAACTCTTACCAAAGTGGGTATAGAGGGAACATACCAACATAATAACAGCCATTTATGACAAACCCAAAGCAAGTATAGTACTCAGTGGAGAAAAGCTAAAAGCCTTCCCATTAAAATTTGGAACAAGACAAGCATGCCCACTCTCACCACTGTTGTTCAACATATTATTGGAAGTCCTAGGCACAGTAATCAGACAAACAAAAAAATAAAAGTCATCCAAATAACAAGAGGTAAAATTGTCACTGTATGCAGATGACATGATATATTATATATAGAAAACCTTAAAGACTCATCCCAAAAACTACTTGAAAAGATCAACCGATGCAGCAAAGGATTTGGATATAAGATTACCATTCAGGAATCAGTTTCATTTCTGTATACTAACAATGAAATATTAGAAAAGGAATACAAAAATGCAATACATTTTAAAATTGCACCCCCCAAAATCAAATACCTGGGAATACACCTGACAGAGGAGATGAAATACTTATTTTCTGAGAACTATAAAACTTTAAGCAAGGAAATTCAAGAGGATTCAAAGAAATGGAAGTTTATTCCATGTTCCTGGGTTGGAAAAATTAATATTGTAAAAATGGCCATACTACCCAAAGCAATCTACAGATACAATGCAATCCCTATCAAATTACCCACGACATTTTTCACAGAACTAGAACAGATAATATAAAAATTTACATGGAACCACAAAAGACCCAGAATTGCCAAAGCAATGCTGAGGAACAAAAAACAAGCAGAAGGCATAACCATCCCAGACTTCAGGCAATATTACAAACCCATAGTCATCAAGACAGTGCAGTACTGGCACCAAAACTGGCATACAGACTAATGCAACAGAATAGACACCCCAGAAGTAAACCAAGACACCTATGGTCAATTAATTTTCCATGGAGGAGGCAAAATAAAAATTGAGAAAAATACAATCTTTTCTGTAAGTGGTGCTTGGTAAAACCGGACAACCTCATGTAAATCAATGAAACTAGAACACACCCTCACATCATTCATGAAAAATAACCTCAAAGTAGCTTAAGGACTTAAACATAAGACAAGAAACCATCAAACTCCTGGAA
Source organism: Phacochoerus africanus (assembly GCF_016906955.1). Taxonomy (NCBI): domain Eukaryota; kingdom Metazoa; phylum Chordata; class Mammalia; order Artiodactyla; family Suidae; genus Phacochoerus; species Phacochoerus africanus. The sequence goes on along the minus strand of NC_062556.1, from coordinate 36,127,375 downwards.
GAGAATATAGGAAAAACATTCTCTGATATCAAACTTACAAACTTTCCTCAGGTCAGTCTCCCAAAACATCAGAAATAAAAGCAAAAGTAAACCAATGGGACCTAATCAAACTGACAAGATTTTGCACAGCAAGGGAAACAATAAAAAAACAAAAAGTCAACTTACAGAATGGAAGAAAAGAGTTTCAAAAGATGCAACTGAAAAGGGCTTAATCTCTGGGATATACCAATAATTTATACAACTCAACGGCAAAAAAGCCAACAACCCAATTGAAAAATGGGCAAAGTCCCTGAATAGAAATTTCTCCAAAGAACATATACAGATAGACAAAAAGCACATGAAAAAATACTCAATATCACTGATGGTTAGAGAAATGCAAATCAAAACTACTATGAGCTATCACCTCACACCCATCAGAATGGCCATCATGAATAAGTCCACAAATAATAAATTCTGGAAGGGATGTGGAGAAAAGGTAACCCTCTTGCACTGTTGGTAGGAATGCAAACTGGTATAACCACTAAGGAAAACAGTATTGGAGGTACCTTAGGAAACTACACATAGACCCACAATATGTCCGAGCAGTCCCACTCTTGGGCATATATCCAGACAAAATATTCTTTGAAAAAGACACATGCACCCACATGTTCACTGCAGTGCTATTCACAATATCCAAGACATGGATTCAACATAAATGTCCATCAAAGATGTTTGGATTAGGAAGATGTGGTATATATATACAGAATGGAATACTCCCTAGCCATAAAAAAGAATGACATATTGCCATTTCCACAACATGGATGGAACTAGAGACTCTCATCCTGAATGAAGTAAGTTAGAAAGAGAAAGACAAATATCATATTATATATGGAATCTAATATATGGCACAAATGAACCTTTCCACAGAAAAGAAAATCATGAACTTGGAGGACAGACTTTTGGTTTCCAAGAGGGAGGAGGAAGGAGTGGGAGGAACTGGGAATTTGGGGTTAATAGATGCAAACTATAGCCTTTGGAATGGTTAAGCAATGAGATCCTTCCATATAGCACTGGGAACTATGTCTGGTCCCTTGTGATGGAGCATGATAATGTGAGAATAAAGAATGTATACATGTATTTGTGACTGGGTCACCTTGCTGTGCAGCAGAAAATTGACAGAACACTGTAAATCAGCTATAATCAAAAAAATAAAAATCATTATTAAAAAAGAAATACATATTCAGCCACAATGCTTTGTGTATATTAATTTGATGTTGTTGAATCAAAAAAATGAGTTTTGCTTCATTTCCTCTAAACTTAATTCCGTGCTAGTCAAAAAAAAAAAAAAATATATATATACCCTCTTGTTAATAAATGATGAATATTTTGAAATTATGTTAATATATTGGTATTTAACAATTTACAAAACTGATAGTTTTTTAAATAAATAAGCATGAAATTTTCACTATCTTGGTAGGAAAATCATGCATGCGTAAACATACTTGAACGCAAAGATTGGCTGTTTTTCTAAATTCAATATAATAAAATTTTCTTCCATGTTTATTATGGATAAAAATTTGTATGCAGCTGGAGTTCCTTCCCATCATGCTGCAGTGGAAATTGATCCAACTAGGAACATTGAGGTTGTAGTTTCAATCCCTGGCCTCACTTGGTGGGTTAAGGATCTGGCATTGCCATGAGCTGTGGTGTTGCTTGGCTCAGATTGGGCATGGCTATCACCAGGTGTAGGCTGGCAGCTGTAGCTCTGATTAGACCCCTATCCTGGGAACCTCTATATTCTGTGGGTGTATCCCTAAAAAAAAAAAATTATATGCAGCTACTTTTCCTGGTAACTTGTAAGACAACATATTTTAGGTAGGGAATGGGCTCAGTGCAGAAAGAAAAAATAAATATATGGAAATTCCCACAAGCAGAAAAGATTTCTTAGAATTATTTCAATTTATTGTCTATAGTTTAGCTCATTTTGTCTTTGTCTTCTAAAGGTAGGTCCTACATTACAAAATTGAGATTTAAATTAAGGTTCTATTATACATTGCAGAGTTTGAATCATGACTGATGAAATACTTTTTAGATTATTTATTGAATTCAGTGGTAACAACTTTGACCCCTGTTTTAAATATAAAAATGGAGGAAAGATGTTGAAAGCATTTTGTCAGCAGAAATAAAGTGACTACATGATATGCATATTTTCTATAAACTGACATTTAATAAAGAAGTCTTATGAATGTCAAAATATGACAAAACCCTCCCTGTCAACTACATCTTTAAATAATAAATCTCTGACACAGTTTTCCAAAAGGGTCTATTTAGTATTTACTATGGAAATATATCAACAAAGAAAATTCCTGGAAATTACCATATATATGATATAAAGTTCATGTCTCATTAGGCTCATAGAAGTGATCATTTTCACATTTTATAATTATATAAATTGTAATATTTACCTGTTTATATATAATACTTTTTAATAAATCAAGGAGTTGTTTTCCTGTACATCAAACCACAAAAATCTCTGGCTTTTATACTATGCTACATTGTCTTTCTGTATCCTATATGTTAAAAAATAGTGAATGAAGAGGGAAATTTTTGTGAAAGCAAATCATAATGCTGCATGGTACGGTGGTAAATATCACAAATTCTGGAGCCATACTTCCTGGGTGTATTATTGTTATTCATAGAAACAGCACTAATAAACATGATGTTGTATGTTCACACAGTGTAATATTATTCAGTCAAAAGAGGAAATAATGCTGAAATAGAAAATTATAAGCCAATATCTTTGATGAATATAGATTCAAAAATTCTCAACAAAATCTTAGGCAACCGAATCCAACAACATATCAAAAAGATCTTACACCATGACCAGGTAGGGTTCATCCCAGGTTCACAAGGATGGTTCAACATACGCAAATCAATCAACGTCATACACCAAATTAACAAAAGAAAAGTCAAAAATCATATGATCATCACAATAGATGCAGAAAAAGCATTTGACAAAGTCCAACATCCATTCATGATCAAGACCCTCGCCAAAGTGGGTAGAGAGGGAACATTCCTGAACATAATCAAAGTCATTTATGACAAACCCACAGCAAATATAATACTAAAAGGGGAAAAACTGAAAGCCTTCTCACTTAAATCTGGAACAAGACAGGGATGCCCACTCTCACCACTGCTCTTCAACATAGTTCCGGAAGTCCTAGCCACAGCAATTAGACAAACAGAAGAAACAAAAGGCATCCATATAGGAAGAGAAGAGATAAAAATGTCACTGTACACAGATGACATGATACTATACATAGAAAACCCTAGGGACTGAACCCAAAAACTACCTGAACTGATTAATAAATTCAGCAAAGTAGCAGGATATAAGATTAACATTCAGAAGTCAGTTGCATTTCTGTATACCAGCAAGGAAGTATTAGAATAGGAATACAAAAATATAATACCTTTTAAAATTGCACCTAAAAAAATCAAATACCTCAGAATATACCTGACCAAAGAGGTAAAGGAACTATATGCTGAGAACTGTAAAACATTAATCAAAGAAATCAAAGACGACGTAAAGAAATGGAAAGATATTCCATGCTCCTGGATTGGGAAAATCAATATTGTAAAAATGGCCATACTACCCAAAGCAATCTACAGATTCAATGCAATCCCTATCAAATTACCCATGACATTTTTCACAGAACTAGAACAAACAATCCAAACATTTATATGGAACAACAAAAGACCCAGAATCACCAAAGCAATCCTGAGAAACAAAAACCAAGCAGGAGGCATAACTCTCCCAGACCTCAAGAAATACTACAAAGCCACAGTCATCAAAACAGTGTGGTACTGGTATCAAAACAGACAGACAGACCAATGGAACAGAATAGAGAACCCAGAAATAAACCCTGACACCTATGGTCAATGAATCTTTGACAAGGGAGGCAAGACCATAAAATGGGAAAAAGAAAGTCTATTCAGCAAGCATTGCTGGGAAACCTGGACAGCTGCATGCAAAGCAATGAAATGAGAACACACCCTCACACCATGCCCAAAAATAAACTCCAAATGGCTGAGAGACTTAAATAGAAGACAGGACACCATCAAACTCATAGAAGAGAACATAGGCAAAACATTCTCTGACATCCACATCATGAATATTTTCTCAGGTCAGTCTCCCAAAGCAATCGAAATAAGAGCAAAAATAAACCCATGAGACCTCATCAAACTGACAAGCTGTTGCACAGCAAAGGAAACCAGAAAGAAAACACAAACAACTTATGGAATGGGAGAAAATAGTTTCAAATGATGCAACCTACAAGGGCTTAATCTCTAGAATATATAAACAACTTATACAACCCAACTGCTAAAAAAGCCAATCAACCAATGGAAAAATGGGCAAAAGACCTGAATAGACTGTTCTTCAAAGAAGATATATAGATGGCCAAAAAACACATGAAAAAATGTTCCACATCGTTGATTATAAGAATAATGCAAATCAAAACTACCATGAGATACCACCTCACACCAGTCAGAATGGCCCTCATTAATAAGTCCACAAATAACAAGTGCTGGAGGGACTGTGGAGAAAAGGGAACCTTCCTGCACTGTTGGTGGGAATGTCAACTGGTACAGCCACTATGGAGAACAGTTTGGAGATACCTTAGAAATCTATCCATAGAACTTCCATATGACCCCACAATCCCACTCTTGGGCATCTATCCAGACAAAACTCTACTTCAAAGAGACACATGCACCCGCATGTTCATTGCAGCACTATTCACAATAGCCAGGACGTGGAAACAACATGTCCATCAACAGATGATTGGATTTGGAAGTTGTGGTATATATCCACAATGGAATACTACTCAGCCATAAAAAAGAATGACATAATGCCATTTGCAGCAACATGGATGGAACTAGAGACTCTCATACTGAGTGAAATGAGCCAGAAAGACAAACACAAATACCATATGATATCACTTATAACTGGAATCTAATATCCAGCACAAATGAACATCTCCTCAGAAAAGAAAATCATGGACTTGGAGAAAAGACTTGTGGCTGCCTGATGGGAGGGGGAGGGAGTGGGAGGGATCAGGAGCTTGGGGTTATCAGACACAACTTAGAATAGATTTACAAGGAGATCCTGCTGAGTAGCATTGAGAACTATGTGTATATACTCATGTTGCAAAGGAACGAAGGGTGGGGAAAAAAATGTAATGTATACATGTAGGGATAACTTGGTCCCCTTGCTGTATAGTGGGAAAATAAAATTTAAAAAAAAGAAAAAAATACTTCACAGACAAAAATAAAATGTTTAGTAAATAAATTAATTAAAATCCCTATAGCTGGAACTCTTCTGAATGGGTATGTGCATATGCATGTGTTTATATAACTGTGTGCATAAAGTAAGATAATATGTTATATAAAATTCAGGAGAGTAGTTTCTTCTGTGTGTTCATAGAGTAACAGAATGTATAAGCTTTATTTAAGTGATGCATATGTAAATGCTTCACTATGGTAAGCAGTGTGTACATATGTAGGTAGGTCTTTCTATGGAAAAATAAAACATAAACAAAAATTAAAAGTAACAAAACAATGATTAAGAACACTTAGATTGGTACTTTAAATTTATTGTCTTATTTAATACTCAAACATGACTGGAATCAAAGAGAACACCAGCACTTAAATTAGACTTTGTCTTTATGATTTTTAGTAAATATTTAGCTGACTTTAGTAAACCAAACTTGTTTTTACTTGAATAGTAGATTGTAAATAATATCATCCTCTTAAATCTCTTCATAGGGAAACAAAATGATTTAATGCAAGAATAGATGAAGTCTCTAGTTAACAAATGCAAATAATACATTTTATACAATGGCCTTAGAAGAAACTAAATTTTACTTTGGCAGAACAATGAGGATGATAATAAATACTTCATTCTTTTAAAATTATTTTCTAATTTCACTCACTACTTTTCTCAGTTATTATAATGTATTACATTTTAAAAATCACATTTAATGATGATAATATCTAATAGCCTCATGGGATGTTTGTGAAGAATCAAATTTTTGATTTCATATTAAAAAGAGAAAATAAATTTAGACATAAAATATTAATATAACAATTCATAGATAAATATGCACATAGTACCAAATTACATATTAAGATTATGGAAATCATAAAACTTGTCTTTTACAATTAATTATATAGTTTTTCATATCCCATTTTTTATTTGGTCTAATATATTGTTTTCTTCTATATCACTTGTAAAACTAGTCAAGATTGTGAGAAAATCAGGGAGAAGGAAACTACCATAATGTTTGGGATGGAAACAGTAGTTTCCTCAAAAGATGAGCTCACATATTAGATTCTTAATACCCAGAAATTATATGAATATTCTTCATTGTTTTGTCTTTTATTACCTAAAATTAAATGCTGTTAGAATAGCTTATTTATCCTCTTAAGAAATAATTATTACGCTGGCACATAGTTTTTTTTCTTTCATGAGAATATGCTTCTATTAAGCCAAATAATGTAAGTTCTTAGCACAATCAGTATTTTTACATTTACCTCTGTTATTTTTTATTGTGATGATATTTAAACATGACATGCAATTTTAGTAGATATGATTTTATGGTCACATGTTTACAAATATTTTAATGATGTTTAAGTGAAGTGCAAAAGTATATTTTTTTCATTAATAAAATAGTGTATTAAGTATTTTTACAAGCCAAATAAAAGTCACTTTGGGAATTTATGATAAAGAATCTAGATATTATCTCTATTCTCTGATAAAAGTTTGCACACTTATACACATGAAATTATTTTTTAAATTATAAACATTTCATTTTTTGGTGTCCAATGTAACAACCTCCCAGCTCTATGACAAAAGACAGAGCCAATAATAGTCTGAGTGCTATACCTAAACTCAAGGAAAAGAAACATATTTATGATTCTCTTAGTTGTCCACAGTGACTTACCAAATTAAACCAATGGCCGAGAGTCATATGTGTCTTTCTGTAATTGTTGATATTGTGCAATTCCTATGTGAAATAGTCAACAGAAAAATTTAGGCACCAAGGGCTAATTTTAAAATTTATACTAAATTTTAAATACAATTTAAAAAGTACAAATTTTTAAATAAAATTTAAAAAACTATACAATTTTAAAAACTTGTGTTAAGAAAATAAATATAAGAAGCCAATGCCTAGCATATTATCTGAACTTCAAATAAATGAGCTTTTGCTATAATGTTAATTAAAATAACATTAAAATAGTAAAACAAAAAATGCAGTCACTTGAGGTAAATTTTCTCTACATATATATTTTCTTTTATAAGAAAATTGGTACTTGACACTCCTGACTTGTTTAAGTCTCTTTCACAAATATTCTCAAAAAAATCGGAAATATATATTTAGCGAATTTGTTGTTGATCAGAAGCTGTATAGTCAACTCTGATTTTTCAAGACTTGAACACTCTGGAGAGTAGAAGATAGAGAAGATTTTATCATGCAAAGTGCTTTCAGGATGGATTAGGATCAGAAACATTCCAATAAAAAGCAATGTTGTAGTGGTGAAAGGAGTTCCTGCCAGAGTGCCATGGGTTAAAAATCTGACTGCAGTGGCTCAGGTCACTGCAGAGGCATGTGTTCAATCCCCAGCCCAGCACAGTAGGTTAAAGGATAATTGTGTTGCCTCAGCAGTAGCTCAGGTCAAGGCTGTTGCTCAGATTCAATACCTGGCCTGGGAACTTCCATAGACAATGGGTGTGGCCATTAAAAAGAAAAGAAGTGATGAAGCAAAAGAGACAAGATATAAAAAGAAGTTGTTAGAGTGGACATCATTGTCTTGTTCCTGATCTTAATGGAAATTATTTTGGCTTTCAACACAGAAAATTATGTTAGCTGTGGATTGGTGTTGTGTTTGTAGCCTTTGTTATGTCTATACCCAATTACTGGAGGGTTTTTTTCATAGATGACCATATGTTTTTTATTATTCAGTTTGTTGATGTGGTATATAACATCGATTTATTTGCATATATTGTAAAATCTTTGGATCCCTGTGATAAATCCTTCTTGATCATGGTGTATGATCCTTTTAATATATTGTTGTATTTGGTTTGATAATATTTTCTTGAGGATTTAAACATATGTTTATCAATGATGTCAGCCTATATTTTTCATTTTTGTTGTGTCTTTGGTTATGATGTTGGGATTGTGGCCTCATAGAATAAGCTTATAAATATACCTTCCTCTCCAATTTTTTGGAAGTTTCTGAAGGATGGGTGTTAACTCCTCTATAAATATTTGATAGAATTCCCATGTGAAGCCATCTGGTCCTGGACTCTTCTTTTTTGGAAATTTTTAAATCAAATTTTCAATTTCAGTATTTGTGATGGGCCTAAATGTATTTTCAATTTCTACTTGGTTAAGTCTTGGAGGTTTGTACCTTTCTCAGAATTTATCCATTTCTTCTACCTTGTACATTTTATTGACATATAGTTGCATATATTGAAGTCTTAGCTATGGGAATCAGAGAAGACAAACAAATAAAATTAATCCAAATTAGAAAGGAAGTAAAACTGTCAGTGTTTGCGTATAACATGATACTATACATAGAAAACCCTAAAGATGTTACCAGAAAACTACTAGAATTCATCAGTGAGCTCAGTAAAGTTGCAGGAAACAAAATTAATACCACAAATTCAGGCAGCAACCTTCAAATATTTGGGTTTTAATCAATGTACTATACTAAATTTTATCAGAGACATTTTATCAGAGATATTTCTGGAGCAAGTTATCAAGATTTTTAATCTTTTTGAAATACTGAATACAAGTTTGAGTACTCAGCAATGAATATAAACCACACTGTAGCATTTGCAATATTTTATCAGAAAGTAAAACAACTCTATGTTCTAGAACCTGGATTGTTATACTTATAGAAGATGAGAACATCATTATGTTTTAATCCACCTATAAACTATTCATTATATAATCTTACACACTACAATGACTGTATTTCTTTATAAACAGAATGTATTTATTTAAAATACTACATAATAAATTAGTACTGAAGCACAATGATTAGTGAAAACAATGACTCATATCCTAAATAGTCCTTTTTCCAGTAGAAGTCCAGACACCAGTGGCCTCAAGAAAAATTGAGGGCAAAAATAAGAGGTTTTGGTATATGTTAATAAGAGGTTCTTATTTAAGGAGTTAAATCTATTAGTGATTAGAATCCAGATCAATGACATTTCAGCTGATGGAAAATATTTTATTTGATTTTTTTCACTGTTTTTCTCTCAAGACAAAGTGGTAAAGCATTAAACTGAGGTAGAAGGCAGTCTACATCTAGTCCAAATACATTTGCTAATTTTAGGTGGAATGCTTTTATTTAAATTCAGCTTTAGACTTTTGACATTTCATTACCTTGATTTTTCTTTCCAAAACCCAACAACAGAGATATACCAAAATATATCTGTGTGAATTTCCCGTGCTTTTTCTACTCTAAATGTGCTGAACAATCGTGTTTTTTTTAACTACATGTATTAATATAATCTAATTTTCAATTTGTTTTTCCTAGTAAACCCATTAACAAATTTCTACTCTGTTTATTTATCTGCTGTTTTATCATAATCAAAGGGTTTTTTAATTAGGAAAAATGGCGCAAAATTAGCTTTGGTCTGTATTATATTCAGTGAAATACTTTGTGAATGTGACATTTTATAGATATGTAATCATTATTATCTTTTTATTTTATTATCATCAAGCAGCTGAATTAATAAAAAATTTAGAAGTTTCCATTGTGGCTCAGTGGTAACAAACCTGATTAGTATCCATGAGGACTCAGGTTCAATCTCTGACTTTGCTCAGTGGGTTAAGGCTCTGGCATTGCCATGAGCTGCAGTGTAGGTTGCAGATGCAGCTTGGATCTGGCATTGCTGTGGTTGTGGCATATGCCAGAAGCTACTATTCTTATATGCCATTGCTGTGGCCCTAAAGAGACAAAAAAATAGAATATCTATGTGAAATAAATGAGTCATGACCTTAGTTATGCGAAAGTAAAGACAACTTCAAAAGAAATGTATAGTTAGAAATTACATAAAGTTTCTTCTTAATTGGCATAAAAATGTAATATAAGTAATATCCTGATTATGAGACATTATTATCTCTTTCTGAACATCATATTTTTATATTTTTCTTTAAGTACTTAGTAATTAAAACCATTCATCAGTTCAGATTCCCCTTTATCACAGGTCATTTTATTTCTCAGCTCCTTAAACTACAGTTTTGTGATATATTTTAACACAATAAGAGGAAGTTACAATTTGAGGTTCCAAACATGATTATGAAGTCATATGGTGTGAAGAAGAATTATTCAATATTTAACTGGGGATAGAACATAAAAGGTATTTAATATTTTTAAAAAATTGAAATGGACAGCATACTGTGATCTAGGAATAAACTGGTAAATCTGACAAATAAGTTCTTACTAATCTAGCTGATAATTCATAACTAATATGCCAGGCTAATGAGAATAGACATACCTATTTTCATGGTGGCTGACTTTTTAAAAAAATTGTTTGGTGAACCAGTCAAACTTTAAATAGATTAAAAGTAGAAGGCTGTGTTTTTGATTGTGGGATGATCTAAGCATGTTGATCTGCCAGATGTAGAGAAATAGACCAATAATTCAAGTTATTGTACTAAAGAGAATAACCTGTTACATGTACATGTATCCATGTAAGTAAATATATAGAGCAGGAGTCAGGCCAAAGAGGGGCCTTGTCTAAGAAGGACCTTAAGTTCAAAGAAGGCAGATTTCTGTTTTAATGCTACCTAATGGGATTACAGATTTTTTACATCCTATTTGAAGAAATCTGAATTTATCAGGGTGCAGGGTGTTAACATTCTCCTAGATTGTTTGTGAAGACTCTTCTAATTGTTATATGTACCATACAATATTCATCCTCTAAATTTTATTGATCAATTTTTTCCAATAACAGACTTCTTTTTTTCCTCAATTCTACTATCCAGTGTGTGTGCACCTAAATGCATATGCACACACATATACATGGATAAAAATTCATGGAAAACATTTTATAAATGTACTACACTGGCTTTAGAGGAGATGTGCCTAGAATAGTCTAGTGGTTTAAGTGAGAATGGGGGAAGACTGATATAAATATGAGCTGCATCTTCTCATTATTGTTGTTTCAAGGCAAAAAGGAACCAAAAGGAACTAAGTGTCCTTTAGGAAAGGGCCTCTGGCAGAAAGCCAGTCCCTCTTCTTGAGTAAAACTTTCAATTCAAATGTTTAGAAGAGCAAGTTTTAATCTCTAACCCAAGTGAAAATTTGAGGGTTGGATTTTTGAGGTGACCTAGACTCTATTGGTTATTTCCCCAGGTGAGATCATTCCTGACTTTTGCATGCACTTTTGCATCAAGGTCCTTTGTAGTGTCTGGACTCAGATGCTTTGTTACAGATATCTTAGAACTGGTGTGAGTTAGTAGACTAAGGCTCTTAATCTGTACTATAATTAGGGACAGATTGGGGACACCCAAGTGGGAGCCCTCTTGCTTAGATGCCTCTACCTGAGTCTTATATGCCTGTCATTTATCAACTGCTTTATAATTTTATTATTTACTTTAGTAATGAGCAGAACACTAGATTCAGAAAATAAGGTATCAGGAGTTCCCATCATAGTGTGGCGGAAATGAATGAGTTTGTGGGTTCAGTCCCTGGCCTCACTCAGGGGTTAAGGATCCAGCATTACTGTGGCTGTGGCATAGGTTGGCAGCTGTAGCTCCAATTCAACCCCTAGCCTAGGAACCTCCACATGCCATGGGTACAGCCCTAAAAAAGGACAAAAAAAAAAAGGTTTCAACTTGCTCAAATGCAGTAGGACAATATGTAGTCATAGGAAAAGAAAAATCATTTTTTAGGGTGTATGGATTACTTTTTGAATGGCACACTTGGGCCCGGGTACTTAGAAAATCCTTTACCAAAGCTTACCTGGCTGGCAGTAGCTCAACATGAAAGTCATACCACCACTCGCCATCTGCTATAAAGTAATTTTACATTTTGTAGAACATGTAATTGTGCTGATGTTAGTGTCAGTCACTATGAGATGTGGATACTGCCTATGGCATGGAAATTATTAAGAATAATAGATATATTAGTGGAGTCATGGCAAGTGAGGCAAACATTATTCTATTAAAACTATAATGTTAGAAGCAAGAAATATTAAGAGACAAATAAATGAGATTTCAGAAGGTAGTGATATTTTATCCATTTGGAAGAAAGCCAAGGTACAGAATAATGGAAAATGTACAACAGAAGTCCCATAGTTTAAACAACATTTTTCAGTTGTTAACATGTTTAAATGCTTCTTTCTATGTTAAGTGGCTACAAAAGATAAAAAATAAAACATGTATTTAATGTACTTTACATAATATTATTACTATTAAACAATTCCCTCTTTTTAGGTGGGTCATGTGCTGAGATTGGCTCAGCAGGTGAGGGCTGAAGAACTGGTGCTGTGGAACTCAAGAAAAAAGTTAACATAAAACAAAGCACATAGACATTTATCTTGATTAAAGGTTGGAACTGGGGGACTCAAGGTCTCAGGACTAAGAGCCCCACCTCAAGAAACCACACTGCTTTCATTGCGCTCTTTAGGACTATGTCAAGTGAGGAGAGGGTTGTAGGTGCATGATATAGGTTTTTTTTTTCAATTATTTTAAAAGTCACATAGCTGGTAGCTGCTTAAGCTTTTATTCTGACCTTTAGGCATTTAACAATCATTGGCATTGAGAAAACTTGGCATCAGCTATTTATGCATAGCATTCTAGATAATCACCATTGTGCTTCTGCAGACTGCATGCCTATCTACAACAACCCAGAGTGCCTAGGTTTGTACCTCGTTTCTCCCTGCTAATGCATATCCTGCTGTTGATCCCTCATAAACCCCTTGGGGCCATGAGGCTCATCTTCCTCTTATTATTTAGAGGACATATCATGCTGTGCAAATGACATGCCTATCTGCACAGGTCAGGCATGCCTAGACCAAAGCATTATGTCCTCATTCAGCTGACCGTATGAATAACTTATGCCTTTAGGTCTTTGTTCTTAAGTCATTTACCAGCACTGTGACTGTTTTTCAAGCAGGAATATGGGGTAAAGTAAAACAGGACAAGATGGAGTTTTTAGCATAGAAAATAAAAGAAAAGAGGCTAAGAAAATATTGTGGAAACATGTCTCCCAACAGTCATGATACTGTACAGTGGAACTAAAATGGGTTAAATAAAACTGTGTCACTCTTGTGATAATCAGTACTATCTTTGACAATGATAGTTTGTTGCACTATCAACAGTATAATATTAAGTTTATTTTTCTTATTGCACTGGTGTAAGTTAACTGGTTCTAAAACATCCACATGAGAATAACTTTGTTACAGGTTCTCAGAGTTGCAATGAAGCTGTGCAAAAATTGGATAGAGGTTATAAGTCCTTATGGAATGTGGATGGTCCACATGGTCAATTCCCTCTGGTATTTGTACAGAGCAATCTGGCAGGTAAAACAACATTTTTTCTATTTCAAAAAGTACCCAAGGACATCTGCAATCTATAATGAATAGCTACTTATACGTCAACAAATAAAAGATCTCTGGTTCAATAATGACACCCAGTAAAGTGTTCTATAAGGAATTATAAGAGACATGAATAAATATACTGTATTTTGTTCATAGGAAGCACTGTCATGGAATTCACTTAGTTTTTTCTACTGGTGCATCTGAGGGACTAGAATGCTTGCAGTACAATATATATATTCCACAAAATACTAAAATTTCCCATACTCTATTGTGGTTCAGGTATATCTTCTCATACTCAAACTTCCCCAATAAATGTGATAGCAGAAATTATGCATAGTCTATTTGTATGTATGTGTGTGTGGTAGTTAGATTCATGGTAATATCAAGGTGAATAATATTTTAGAATGCAAAAAGTAATAAATATTTATTCAGATTTTTGGTTATAACTTAATAAAAAGTTAAGGGATAAGAATTCTAGATACCTTGGATAGAGGTCAGCTTGATATGCCAAGACAGTGTAGATCAGACAAATAAAGTAATTACAAAGGGTCCAGGAAATATGACCTAGTGGTGGAGAAGAAGAAATTATTATGCTCACGGCAATTTTTTTATGCTCACGGCAAATTTTCAGCAAAAATAGAGTAATTTTAGAGTTCCTGTTGTGGCTCCGTGGTTAGAGAATCTGACTAGGAACCATGAGGTTGCAGGTTCGATCCCTGGCCTCGCTCAGTGGGTTAAGGATCTAGCATTGCCATGAGCTGTGGTGTAGGTTGCAGATGTGGCTTGGATCTGACGTTGCTGTGGCTGTGGCATAGGCTGGCAGCTACAGCTCTGATTAAACCCCTAGCCTGGGAACCTACATATGCCGCAGGTGCAGCCCTAGAAAAGCCAAAAAAAAAAAAAAAGATTAATTATTTTGCAAAATCCAAAAGTTGTCCCTAAAGGACCAGATATTTTCCATTTAAATGAAGTTAACTGGTCATACAGATCCAGAGCCTGAGTTGTAACTGATAGGTCATATGCTCTATTGTCCTGATAACATGACACATTCCACCATCGGCTGAGGACAAATGTTTTGATCAGTTTATTGGTGATTAACAAGAAAAGGCTTATTGAACTCTTGCATAGGGTTAGGCATGTAATTGGAATTTCATAAACAATATGGGGTAGTGAAACACATCCTTTCACCAACAGGCTCAAGAGTTCAATTGCATGGAGTGTTTATTCTTTTTAACATTTCTGTTAAGGTTTTTGATACAGTGAATTTTACTGTTTAATTAAATTGGTACTTTGGTGTATTAATGATGAATTAAAATATTTCTCACAGATTTATGAGAAAGTGTACCTACAGGTCATTAAAACTGTTTAAATATTGGTTAAAGATGAGTTGATATGTAGGGCATAGCCATACCTACCATATAACAAACAAAATTGACCCATATAATACAATGAGAAATGTAATTTGAAAAGGTAAAATGGCTCCTTTTCTAAAAAAACCTTATTTATTTGTTTAAAAATATATTAAAGGACCGTTGACTTACAATGTTGTATTAGTTTCAGTTGTACAGCAAACTTAATCAGTTATGAATACACATATATCCATTCGTTTTCAGATTCTTTTACCATAGAGGTCACTACAGAGTATGAATAGATTTTCCTCTGCCATGTATGGAATGGATGAGTAACAAGGAAAATTGCTGATTTTGTATTTATATTCCTTCCCAACCTCTGTCTCCTATTACCACTTAGTAAAAGGATGATTGATGTGTATTGCTTTATCTCTGAAATTGTTCTCTGTTTTGCTCCTTCTATTTGAAGGAAGGAAAATGTTTCTGTCACCTTAAAATGGATTTTAATTTAACTGCTTCTTGATAATTCTATAAGAAATTAAGGTGATACTAATCTTGATTGAATGCAAATCATGTTCTTACCATCTTCAAATCTGAACCAGGCCTTGTAATTGATCTTGCTTATTACTCTGACTATGTTTCAAAACCAACTTCCTTCATCCTATTTTGGATTTTAGAATTTTGACTTGAGTCATCTGTCTTTTAAAACTGTTTATTGAAAGGTAATATAAAGACTGAAGAGTACACATAAGAATGTAGCTCACATATTTTTAACAAACTGACTGCTTTGTGAAACTAGCATCCTAGATCAAAAATCATAACCTCTTAAAACCCCTCCTTTTTTCCCTTTCAGCTTCTATCCTCTTTCAAAGCAGCATTTTATGTAGTATTATTCAGTATTTTTTCCAAATAGTGGTATATATCCTTCCATGTCTTTCTTATTTTACTTATTGACTTATTTTACTTGTCATAATGCTTGTGAGAGCTATTCCTATTGCAAGTAGTCCAGAGCATTCCTTCTTATTTTTAAAAGGATTATATCAGATAGATATATTGTAATTTAATTTACATACTTTATTTCTCTTTAAGATTTAATTTATTGTTGGTCATCTAATAGTTTCAAATTCTGGGTCAGCTAAAGTAATACTGTCATGAACATTCTACTACATATCTTAAGCATGTAAATGTTAGGTCAAAAGATATGCAAGTCTTCCACTTTAAAAGATAGCACCAAGATGTAAAATTTTCCAAAGTGGTACCCATTTATTTTGCCATCAACAATATATGAATATGGATTCATTCACATTCTCACTGATACTTGTTATTGACAGTCTTTTTAACTTTTGCCATTCTAGAGGCTTTGTAGCATACACATCTAACTTTTGAACTCTATTTTTAGCTACACATTTTCTCGTTTAGCTTTGTCTTACATATTTTGATATATAATAATTCCATAGGAAGTAAGTACTAAGTATTTTACAAATGTACTTATTTTATTTTTAACCAAGCATTCACTGTATAGTGTGCTATTTGCCAGATATAGGTGCTTTGCATCCTCTCACTGATTTCTAATTTTATTGTGTTATGGTTAGACACCATGGTCTTGTGATGTTTCTTTTGAACATGAGATTTCTTTCCCTCTAGTCTATAGTTTATGTCCAACATATCCATTGTGTTTTCTATTTGCAATGCATACAATTCTAAGGAAAAAAAAAACTATTAGTTAAAATTATTTTGAAGGCCTAGACAATTTCATTCACATCAGATCAGAGAATACCAATTATCAGACTCTGAAACTCAGAGAATTAGTAGATGTTGGCAGTAAAAGGGACAATACAGACCAATATGACTTTGTTTTTTTTTTCTAAAATTCTTCTTTACCCCTTCAAATTTATGGGCAATACTGAATCTAGTACTAGTGTGAATTCCAAAATTAAAAATATCTGCTGCTGTAGGCCTGAGCCACAATCCAGTTCCATTTGATGCACGTAAGAGAAGATAAACAGTAAGAGGAAGCCCCAACTCTAAGGTTTACAATACAGTTATCACTACTTCATAAGCATCATCAACAGTATATAACCTTAGAGTTGGGCTTCCTCTTGTCTTCTCTTATACTAATCATTCACCTTTATCTCTGGGTAAGATCACCATTTCAGTTCTTGAATTTCCTTTTTTCTTTTGGTTTTATTTTGGGAATTAATTGTGATCCTCATGGAAAAGATTATAGGAAAGCAATAGAAATGTGAAATTCTCCCCACTTTTCAATGAATTATTCTCTGAGATTTTATTCTCAAACTGATTGGAAGTTAAGGGTGTTATTCCCTGAAATTCTTGCAACCATACCTAACACAAATATTCTCCAACAGCAGCATAAACACATACATAATCAAATGTATGTGAAAAGGAGAAATTAGAGCCCAGAACAGTAACTTCTATGGTAAAAATTTATTATTCAGAAAACATGATTGACACATCACATGTCTAACTTTGTTCATTTTCCAATGAGTTATAATTAAATTAAACTTTGGAAGTTATTGTACTCTCATAAAATAAATGCAAACAAGCAAAACCTAAAACAGTAACACAACAATTTAAAAATTATATCCAAATATGCCTATATTTTATAATTTTGATTTTGTTGTATAGTTCCTAAAAAATTCTACAAATTTATTTATTATATCTCACAAAATAAATATGAATTTGAACTCATGTGGTGAACTGATAAAAAACTGAAAACTATGACCATGGAACTCTGCACCTAATTTTGAACTAAATACTTTACCACCATTATGGAATTTACAATATGGTGATAAACACCAGGCACTTAAGCATTCATTTGTGAAAAATGAAAATTACATATTGATATTTCCTAGTCTGGGATTTTGAACTTTATAAATATGTTTTCTGATAAACTTTTCCCAATTCATAAGCATGAAGTGAAACAAAAATATTATACTGAGAATAACAATATAACAACAGTGGAAATGAAAGTAGCACATGACCAGAATAAGAGACAATGGAAAAGAGGTTAGAATTAGAGAAATGCTCATTTGCTTATACATTATTAAAATTATATAACCAAATATTTATACCTACCATTTATTAAAATATATTAAAAAATTACCAATTATACAAAACATATTGTATCAGTTTTTTCTCCATTATTGACTCAGGCTATTTAATTTACCTTCTTTAATTTCTGAAAGGAAAATAAACTTAAAATATTTTGTACTGTAACAATTTTAGTAATATATTTTTCATAATTTCTCTATGGTACAGCATTAAAAATACAGATAATACAAAATACACAGAATGGCATATTCTATCATGTCTTTTGTAGAATCTATTTATTTGTTTGTTTTTCAAATTACCCAAGAATTTATGAGAAATAGCCTCACATTATAAAAGCCAAATATAATTTAGAGAGGTTCCAATGACAAGGGACCAAAACTGGACCAGTGGGGGGCATGTGTCAACAATGATTCACAAATGTGTCTCAGATATTTATAGAATTATTTTACGTATCTTCCTGTATTTTGAATCAATGCTCAATTTTCTTAAATCTTGGAAATATTTTATAGGCTCTAAGAGTAAATAATGAAATAAAACTGAAAGGGTAAATACACTGATTGAAAAAGCACAGGTGATGATATGTAGATGTGCTGCATTGAAAGTGAATTAAACAACAAAGATTTTTTTCAATATTTCTTGAAATATAACATGATCAAAATAGAAGTCTTCATACCACTAAGGGATAACAAAATGAATTAAATAAAAGCAGAATAGAATGCAAATGCAGACAATAAGCCTTTTTTTTCTGAAGTTAACATACAGAAGTTTGCAGATAGACTGTCAGAATTGAAAATAAGGCTTCATAGAAGCCACGTGAATATTTTATTTAAAATAAACACATGCAGGTTAAGACCAACACTGATGAACACAGTGTGAGCTTCTTGGTTACAAAATAGGTGAATGAATATCACACATACTTCCAAGAAAACTTATGAACACAAAATGGTTATGAGTTCATAAAGTAAAAAAAAAAATTCCTTAATATTTCTTTTCACTGAAGTAATTACACATAGAGCTGATGCATAGAAGAATGCACATAGTAATGACTAATATATGTCACATTTTTTCCTCATATAAGCTCACATCTCTTAATTTTCTTTAAAATTTATGAATATTTTCCTATATTTATACAATGAGAAAACTTATTGTCCTTTAATGTGTACCCCAGGTACTTTATAACTAAACAATTTTGGCAGGTTATAAGACTTGAGAAGGGTGGTTTCAAAGTGTGTGGCCTATGCAGTTGCCTAGGGCTTGCACATGGAAGGGTCCCAACTTGATTTAATGTCTGCTTCAGTGGACTTGAAAATTGTAATAAATTTTGAACAAGAGCCCCACTCCCAATTTTTCACTGGGCACTGCTAGTCCCATATGCCTCCTTATTCAACTTTAAAGTTGAAAATCTATTTTGCTCTTTTTTTTCTACATTTCTGTAGAGGCACATCTCAGAGAAATTCCATTGCCAGGAGAAATATCTTTAAGATTGATTGCTATTATTCTCTTTTATCTCTCTATGTGGAAAATTTCTGAAATATATTCTAAATTATCTAAAGATGTGACATCCTATGATTATTATTATTGCCTAGGGATTCCTACTTATCGTTTCTCTCAAGCATTTTATTGCTATAGATTAAGTTACAGAATTCAAGGCAACATAGACTTGTGAGGAAATGAAGGACATTATGGGGCATTCATTGAGAGATATATAGGAGACATTTGATGAAATGGTCTGTAGATTAGTATACTGGTTTAGGATAGGTGTCAATATATTTCTGTTTTTCAAGGAGCAGTGGCTGTGAATGTCAGATCCTAGGATAAGTGTACAAAGTAAGATGTTTAAAACCAGAAACATAGGAAATGCCAACTTACAGGATTGAAAAAAGAAGCCCATACTAAACAAATATGTACAAATGTTATCTGTAGGTGAAAGAAAAAACTTGAGAGAGGATATATTAACAGAATTTAGAAGATTGCAACTCCTTTACACGCTTTATGTTATTGTCCAATTAGATTTTCTCCATTTTTTGAAAGAAATTTATCCAGGTTTCCATGAATTTCCTACTTTGCTTGTCAAAATTATTTGTATGGTAAATTTCACTCCTTCTGTGCTCTATTCTCTGATTTTGAGACAGGGTTTTTATTCTGCTAATATCTCTTTCTTTTTGTCTCTTTTCTTTTGTCTTGTCATAGCAGTTTTCTGTGCTGTTTTCATTTTTTCCACTGTATTATAGATGATCTTATGATTAATTCTTGCCTAAATATCCATGAATATCCATCAGAAAGCAATGTATTTCAGTGTGCACATGTATATGTACACAAGTATATGTTAAATAAAAAATATATATATTGTAAGAATTGAGCTTACCTGAGCAAAAGAGCTTTTGGCTTTGGCCCAGAATTTGTGAGTGCCTCCAAGAACTTCAATCCAAGGTCTGGAGAGGCCATTTTATTGCAGGGATGTGACTGGTGGAACAGGCATATTGGGGTTCTTGACCCTTGCAGAATGCTAGTGCCAGGTGGAGATGCATCCCATTCTTTCTCACAGTATGTCCATCATTTCAAGTCCCAGAGAAATCTTGTCTGCCTCCAAATCCCCTATACTCTAGAGTGCACCTCACAGTCCTCTGGATCTCTAGAGAAAATTAATCTTTGAATAGGATTTTAACTTGTTTGTACCATGGAACAAAAAGCCAAAAACAGCAATATTTCCACAGAGCAGATCATTGGATATATTCAACCACGGATCAAGGAGCATCTATTAGATGTACAAGTCAGTGATAATCCGTGGGCAAACTATCATTACTCAAACTTTCCCTGGCAGACAGGATCAAATCATAATGCAAGTACCTGTATTTGGGACACAGAATATTTGTAGCAAATATGGTTGTTTCCATTGAGATGGGTAAAGATATGTGGGGAAAAGAGAGGACAGACTTTGCAGAACTGTAGTACCAGACTCACCACATCATTATCCAGCAGCCACAGCCAGCCTGACACAATCACAGCAGCCAATCATTGTCTAGGGGCAGCAAGTGGCATTTCAGCATGTGTTGAAGGAAAGACCATCTTCTATCAGTCATTTAATACAGATGGCATCACTTTCTGGAAAGACATGACCACCATCCTAGCAGCCACTTTGATAGGGGTACAGACCATTCAGACAGGAGCCAAAATCAACACAACCAACAAGGTTCTATCATAACTCTACCAAAGGCAGTTAGTGTGATCAGTTCATGAGAGATGGTCATGATGTTGCCTGGAGCTGCTCTATGTTTGCTAGATAAGGAATCCCTTTACCTAGGTCAGAGATATTTGAAGATCCACTTTATGTGAGTGCCAAGAAGTTATCATCTTTGTAAGATGAGGATAGTCTGGGATAAACTAGAGGCAGAAAGGAAATTTCAAAGGAAAGTAGGAAATATGTCCATAAGTTATGCCAAAAAACAGAAATGTGGTGAAAATAGGGAGTTTTTCTCTCCAAATGAAAAGGACAGTCCACCATATATGCAAGAGCCACATTAAAGTAAATAATTAATTAATTAAAAATAAAATAAACAATGGCAAAAATTAATCACTTGAGTGTTTTTCTACCAGGCTATATAATGGAGATGAATCAAGGTCATATTCTTTGCCACACTTTCTCATTGTTATTGGAAAAAAACTAAATATTTTAAAGGATGGATAATCACAAATTCTGCCTTTTTGTAAAGGTCAGAGACCACATATATTTTAATGAGGTTCACTATTATCATTGCAGCAACATCCCACAAATTGAATTGCAAGACTTGATCTCATTCTTTCAGTCCAGACCTATGGCTGACAGTGGAAAACATTGAAATTTCATAGATTAGGATAAATCAAGGGACACATGACAGCCCAGCAGCACAATAGAAACATTTATGTTGACTGGTGAAACTGGCCTTTCAACTCAGCAGGGGAGAGAAAACATCTCAACCTAAACTGCAAATAATGAAGCCGGAGCCCATTCCTTCCTCCAAAAATTTGTTTACATAACATCCATCCCTCTGGTTGAGTAGCTCAACTGTGGCTTCTAACTGTATGGACATTTTATAGTTCTTTGTTTCAAGCATCTAATGGAACCCACTATTCTGTGAAATGTATATTAATGAATATTCAGTTAAGATTTAATATCTTATTTATGAAATAATATATATCAAACTACCATGCCTATATAAACAATAAAAAATGAAATGTTTATTAATAGTGAAGTGTTTAAGTAAATAAAATTATATTTGATATGATTTTTATATTAGTATTTTTGATATGTAACTAATATATATTTTCCATATTGCAGCTACATTATTTATATTTCTGAAATAAAAACTTTCAATATTCTGAGAATGCACACATTCTTTTTATGCTGTCTTCCTGATTCTTATTTTTCATGTTCTAGAATCTCATTAAGAGTTTTTATTATTTTTGATCCAACTCCCTCTCTCACTCTAACAGGTGATTCTTTCTCTTATCCATGCTAACCCAAGAAAACAAGAATACACCAATAACAAAAATTTTCATTGTTGCTATTTCCAATGAAACATCATTCCAGTGAATATGTAAATAAATCCCCTACCACCTGCAAATTTTATTCTGTATTCTTCTTACTTTCTTCAACAAGGCCTTTCCTGGGCTACCTTAATCCAATTACCACCATCCTTTTACTAGCCTTTCCCTGTCTCCTAGGATGTACACTTGGGTTAGGCAAGGCTATGACAGTGTTCCTAAATAATTTAACTAGGAACATTCATGGACCTAAGGAATATTTTCATAAAGGATGTGTCTTTAAGGCTGATGGAAGTAAGTTCCAAGTAATGATATAAACAAACCAAAACAAAAAATTCATTGTAGTCTACTGGTCTATTTTTTTGTTTTTGTTTTTCCACATGTTTTTGGTGTATATAAAAGAAATCATTGCCAAGACCAATGTCAGGAAAGTTGTCCTTATATTTCCTCTAGGAGTTTTACAGTCTCAGACCTTACATTCAGGCTTTTAATCCTATGAATTTGCATATTCTTGTGTATAATTTGAGATAAGAATACAATTGTATTTGTGTATTTTTGTGTATGATTTGAGATATGGATACAATTGTATTTGTGATATATGGATACAATTGTATTTGTGTATTCTTGTGTATGATTTGAGATATGGAAACAATTGCATTCTTTTGCAGGTGGGTATGCAGTTTTCTCAATGACATTTGTTGAAGTGACTATCTTTTCCTCATTGTGTATTTTTGGCACCTTTATCAAACTTGATCTTATATGTGCGATTTTATTTCTGATCTCTCTATTCTGTTCCATCAGTTTACATGTCTGTCTTTATGACAGTTCCATACTGTTTTAATTAATTTATAATATTTTGCTTTTTTTCATTTTGGCTGCCCCCTGCATGTAGATTTCCTGGGCCAATGATCAGATCTGAACTGCAATTGTGACATACAGCTCAGCTGTGGCAATGCTGGATCCTTAACACATTTTGCTGGGCCAAGGATTTAACTTCATCCTGATGCTGAGAAAAGCCATCAATCCAATTGTGCCACAGCAGGAACTCCATAATTTGAAATTAGTAAGTAGGATGTCTTCTGTTTTATTCTTTTTTTTTTTCCTCAAGATTGTTTTAGGTCTTCAGGGTCCTTTTTAGATTTATAGAATCAAAACTCTGTTTTCTAGTTCTATTAAAAATTCCATTGGAGTTCTCATTGTGGTGCAACAGAGACAAGTGCGACTAGGTTCAATCCCTGGCCTCACTCAGTGGGTTAAGGATCCGACATTGCTGTGAGCTGTGGTGTAGATCATAGATGCAGCTTGGATCTGGCATTGCTGTGGCTCTGGCATAGGCCAGCAGCAACAGCTACAATAGGACACCAGGCCTGAGAACCTTCACATGCCATGGGTGGGGCCTTGAAAAAGACAAAAAGACAAAAACAATGCCATTGAATGGGAGTACATATCTGCAAACCATATATCTGATTAGAGGCTAATATCTAAAATATATAATAATTAGTTAGGATGAATATTCCTAAAATTTAAAGGAAAAAACTATTAAAAATGGGCAAATGATTAGAATAGACTTTCTCCACAGAAGACATACAAAGTTATATGAAATTTCAATAGGTATATGAAAATACTCTCAACATTTCTTGTAATCAGCAAAATTAAAAGAAAAAATATATCATCTCACACATGTTAGGATGGCTAGTATCAAAAAGACAAAAGATAACTAGTATTGGCAAGTGCCTAGAGAAAAGGGAAGCCTATATACTTTTGGTGGGAATGTAAATTCTCAGCCACTACAGAAATAGAATGGGGATTGCTCAAAAACTTAAAATGTACCTGCCATAAGATCCAGTATTCCCACTTTGATATATATTTATCCAAAAGAAATGAAATCTTGAGAAATTATCTATATATCCTTTAGTTCATTACAGTATTATTTACAATAGCCACAGTGTATAAATGATATAAATGTCTACAGACAGCTGAACAAATAAAGAAAACATTGTTTATGTTTGGAATATTATTTGGCTTTAAAAATGAACTCTTGTCATATGTGATATAATGAAAAATATTGAGTTAACTATGTTACGTGAAAAAAGCTAGACAAAGAAAGATAAATGTTATATAATTCCCCTTACATATATGGTTTAGAAAATAGTTATACACATAGAAACAGAGAATATAGCGGTAGTTACCAAGTGCTGGGGAGAGGGGAATGGAAAGTTGTTATTCAAGTTTCAGTTATGAACATAATTAAAGTCTAGAGAGATGTCCTATTAAATAAATATATAAATTAATTAATTATTACCAAACAATAATAATAATAAATAACAATAATAAATAAATGCTTGTTGCCTCATCTGTGAACTAGCATATGAAGAGAAAGGGAAATATCCATTTCTTACTTTTTTTTAATTTCCCCAATACATTATTTTTTTGACTGTGCAGCATATTAACCCAGTTACATACACATGTATTCATTATTTTCTCACATTATCATGCTCCATCATAAGTGGCTAGACATAATTTGCAGTGCTACACATCAGGATTTCATTGCTAATCCATTTCCAAAGGCAACTGTCTGCATCTATTAAACTCAAGTTCCCAATCCATCCCAATCCTTCCCCCTCCCCCTCGGCAAGCACAAGTCTATTCTCCAAGTCCATGATTTCCTTTTCTGTGGAAAGGTTCATTTGTGTGTATATTATATTCCAGATATAAGTGATATCATGTGGTATTTGTCTTTCTCTTTCTGACTTACTCTACTCAGTAAGAGAGTCTTTAGTTCCATCCATGTTGCTACAAAGCCACAGTTATCAAGACAGTGTGGCACTGGTACCAAAACAGACATACAGACAAATGTAACAGAAGAGAGAACCCAGAAATAAACTCAGACACCTATGGTCAATTATTATTTGACAAAGGAGGCAAGAACATAAAATAGGAAAAATTCTTTTCAGCAAGTATTTCTGGGAAACTGGATAGCTGCATGCAGATCAATGAAACTAGAACACACCCTCACACAATGCATGAAAATAAACTTAAAATGGTTTAAAGACGTAAATGTAAGATAAGACACCATCATATTTCTGGAAGAGACATGGGCAAAACTTTGTCTGACATCAACTTTACAAATGTTTTCTCAGGTCAGTCTCCCATTTCTTACTTTTAAGGCCAATGAAATGTTGAGAATTTTGGATGTGGTCCAAGCAGCCCAAAAGTCATATAAACCTTACTGAGGCAGTGAATAACTTATTTTCCCAGTAAATAACCACAAAGGGGAAGTAGAGTAAAGGATATTTTCAATGTACCTTATCTCTTTTCAGTACAATGGGGAGAAAGCCTTAGCCCATAGTTTTATAAGGCATTCCATTCAACAAGAAGAGTTAATATAGGATGGCAGAATAGAAGGACTGGAGCTCAACTTCTCTCCTAAAAACAACAAAATTCACAACTAAAGACTGAGTACTCTTCCCCCAAATGGACAGGAAACCTTAAAAAAGATACCCTACTCCAGAAGAAAAAGAGGAGGCCACATCAAGGGGTAGGAGGGGCAATTTTGCGATATAAACAACCCCATACCTCCTGGGTGGGAAGCTCCACAGACTGGAAACTAACTGGTTCACAGAGACCTACAGGAGTGTGAGTTCTGAGCCACACATGAAACTCTCACCTGTGGGGATCTGGCACAGGGAGAAAGAGCCCCTGGAGCATCTGGCATTGAAGGCCAGTGGGGCTTGTGTGCAGGAGCTCCATGAGACTGGGGGAAACAGAGACCCCACTCTTAAAAGGTGCACACAGACTTTCATGTGCATTGAGTCCTACAGCAAAGCAAAGTCTCCAAGGGAATCTGGGTCAAACCTGACTGCAGTTCTTGGAGGACATCCTGGGAAAACAGGAGTGAATGTGGCTTGTTGTGAGGGAAGGACATTGGAAGCAAAGCTCTTGGGAATATTCAGCAGCAGTGCCGTTCTCTAGAGGTGGCCATTTTGGGAATACCTGGCCCTACCCATCAGCCAGCTGCTGAGAAGCCCCAGGAAAACAACAATATAAGTGGGATCATAGCCCCACCCCTCAGTAAACAGGATACCTAAGGACCCCTCAGACACACAGCTGCCTCTAATCCCATCCAGAGACTAAGCCACACCCACCAGAGGGATTAGAATCGGCTCCTCCTACCAGGGGCAGGCATCAGCACCTCCCATCAGGAAGCCTACACCAAGCCCCCATACTGACTTTAGCCACAAGGGGGGCAGACACCAGAAGTAAGAGAGGCTACAACTATATTATCTTAAAAAGGTCACCACACCAAAAACCTATACAAATGAAAAGACAGAGAACTGTAACTCAGAAGAGGGAGAAAGGAAAAACCCCAGAAAATCAGCTAAGTGATCAGGAGATTCTCATCCTCCAGGAAAAAGACTTTAGACTGTTGATGCCAAAGATGATGCAAGACATTGGAAATAAACTGGAGGCAAAGATGGATAACTTACAGGAAACACTGACCAAAGAGATACAAGATATAAAACTTAAACAAGCAGAGATGCAGAGTACAATAACTGAAATAAAAAATTCACTAGAAGCAGCTAACAGCAGAATACAGGAGGCGGAAGAACAAATAAGCGAGGTGGAGGACAGATTAGTGGAAATTACGGATGCAGAACAGAAAAGAGAAAGAGATTGAAAACAAATGAAGAGAGTCTCAGAGAACTCTGAGACAAAGTGAAATGCACCAACATCCATTTTATAGGGGTGCCAGAAGGAGAAGAGAGAGAGAAGTATACAGAAAAAATATTCCAAGAGATAATAGCTGAAAACTTCCCTAACATGGGGAAGGAATAATTCACTCAAATCCAGGAACCACAACAAGTACCATACAAAATAAACCCAAGGAGGAACACCCCAAGACACATACTAATCAAACTGACCAAAATTAAAGACAAAGAGAAAACCTTGAAAACAGCTAGGGAAAAGAAACAAATAACATACAAGGGAACCCAGATAAGGCTATTGGCAGGTTTTTCAACAGAAACTCTGCAGGCCAGAAGAGAGTGGCATGATATACTCAACGTGATGAAAGGAAAAAAACCTCCAAACCAAGATTACTCTACCCAGCAAGGCTCTTATTCAGATTTGAAGGAGACATCAAAACCTTCTCAGATAAGCAAAAGCTGAGAGAATTTAGCAACACTAAACAGCCTCACAACAAATACTAAAGGAACTTCTATAGGCAGAAAAGAACAAGAGAAGGAGGAAAGGAAAAAGAGCAGCAAAAACAAATCCAAAGTAATTAATAAAATGGCAATAAGAACATACATATCAGTAATTACCTTAAATGAGAATGGACTAAATGCCCCAACCAAAAGACATACACTGGCTGAATGGATACAAAAACAAGACCCATGTATATGCTGTCTTCAAGAGATCCACTTCACTTCTAGGGACACATACAAATTGAAAGTGAGAGAATGGAAGAAAATATTTCATGCAAATGGGGATCAAAAGAAAGTGGGAATAGCAATACTCATATCAGACAAAATAGACTTTAAAATGAAGAATATTTTCAGGGACAAAGAAGGACATTACATAATGATCAAAGGATCAATCCAAGAAGATGACATAACAATTTTAATTATCTATGCACCCAACACAGGTTCACCACCGTATATAAGGCAACTGCTAACAACCTTAAAAGGAGAAATTGACAATAACACAACAATAGTAGGGGACTTTAACACCCCAATTACAGCAATGGACAGATCAACCAGACAGAAAATCAATAAGGAAACACAGGCCCTGAATGAAGCATTAGACCAGATGGACTTAATAGATACTTATAGGACATTCCATCCAAAAGCAACAGAATACACATTCTTTTCAAGTGCACATGGAACATTCTCTAAGACTGACCATATCCTGGGCTACAAATCCAACCTCAGTGACTTTAAGAAAATTGAAATCATATCAAGCATCTTTTCTGACCACAACGCTATATGACTGGAAATAAACAACAAGAAAAAAAACTCCAAAAAGAAAAAAAAAAAACACGTGGAGACTAAACAACATGCTACTAAACAACCAATGGATCACTGAAGAAATCAAAGAGGAAATTAAAAAATACCTAGCAGCAAATGTCAACAAAGATACCACACTCCAAAACCTATGGGATGCAGCAAAAGCCGTTCTAAGAGGAAAGTGTATAGCAATACAAGCCCACCTCAGGAAACAAGAAAAAGCCCAAACAAACAAGTGAACTTTGCATCTAAAGCAGCTTGAGAGAGGAGAACAGACAAGACCTAAAGTTAGTAGAAGGAAAGAAATCATGAAGATCAGAGCAGAAATCAATGAAATAGAAACAAAGAAAACCATAGAAAAGATCAATGAAACGAAAAGCTGGTTCTTTGAAAGATCAACAAAATTGATAAACCTTTAGCCAGACATATCAAGCAAAAAAGAGAGAGGACTCAAATCAATAAAATTAGAAATGAAAAAGGAGAATTATCAACGGACACCACAGAAATACAAAGGATCATAAGAGACTACTATATGCAACTATATGACAATAAAATGGAAAACCTAGAAGAAATGGACAAATTCTTAAAAAAGTACAGTCTTCCAAGACTAAACCAAGATGAAATAGAAAAGATGAATGGACCCATCACAAGAACTGAAATTGAAACTGTGATTAAAAAACTTCCAACAAACAAAACTCCAGGACCAGACGACTTCACAGGTGAATTCTATCAAACATTTAGAGAAGAACTAACACCTCTCTTTCTGAAACTTTTTCAAAAAATTGCAGAAGGGATACTCCCAAACTCATTCTATGAGGCCACCATCACCCTGGTACCAAAACCAGACAAAGACTCCACAAAAAAAGAAAATTACAGGCCAATAACACTGATGAACATCGATGCAACAGTCCTCAACAAAATACTAGGAAACTGCATCCAACAATACATTAAAAGGATTGTGCATCATGATCAAGTGGGATTTATCCCAGGGATGCAAGTGTTCTTCAATATCCACAAATCCATCAGTGTGATACACCACATTAACAAACTGAAGAATAAAAACCATATGATCCTCTCAATAGACGCGGAAAAAGCCTCTGAAAATCCAACACCCATTTCTGATAAAAACCCTTCAGAAAGTGGGCATAGTGAGAACCCACCTCAACATGATAAAGGCCATATACAACAAACCCACAGCGAACATCTTTCTCAATGGTGAAAAGCTGAAAGAATTCCCACCGAGATCAGGAACAAGACAAGGATGTCCACTCTTGCCACTACTCTTCAACATAGTTTTGGAAGTCATAGCCATGGCCATCAGAGAAGTAAAAGAAATAAAAGGAATCAAAATTGGAAAGGAAGAAGTAAAAGTATCGCTATTTGCAAATGACATGATACTATACCTAGAGAATCCTAAAGACTCTATCAGAAAACTGTTAGAGCTCATCCATGAATTTGGCAAAGTTGCAGGTTACAAAATCAATACACAGAAATCAATAGCATTTCTATATACTAACAATGAAAAAGCAGAAATGGAAATTAGGGAAGCAATCCCATTTACCATCACATCCAAAAGAATAAAATACCTAGGAGTAATCCTACCTAAAGAGACAAAAGACCTGTACTCTGAAAACTACAAGGCACTGATGAAAGAAATCAAAGATGACACAAATAGATGGAAAGATATACCATGCTCGTGGATTGGAAGAGTTAATATTCTCAAAATGACTATACTACCCAAAGCAATATATAGATTCACTGCAATCCCTATCAAAATACCAAGGACATTTTTCAGAGAACTTGAAGAAAATATTTTAAAGTTTGTTTGGAAGCACAAAAGACCCAGAATAACCAAAGACATCCTGAACACAAAAAATGGAGCTGGAGGAATCAGGCTCCCAGACTTCAGACTACACTACAAAGCAACAGTCGTCAAAACTGCATGGTACTGGCACAAAGACAGACATAGAGATCAGTGGAACAAGATAAAAAGCCCAGAATGCAACCCACACACCTACAGCCAAAGAATCTATGATCAAGGAAGCAGGACTATACAATGGAGAAAGGACAGCTTGTTCAATAACTGGTGCTGGGAAAACTGGACAGCCACATGAAAAAGAATGAAATTAGAACACTCCCTAACGCCATACACAAAAATAAACTCCAAATGGATTAAACACCTAGATATAAGACCGGACACTATCAAACTCCTAGAGGATAACATAGGCCAAACTCTCTCTGACATAAACAACAGCAACATCTTCTTAGATCCACCTATCAGAGTATTGACAATAAAAAGAAAATAAACAAATGGGACCTACCCAAACTTCAAACTTTCTGCACAGCAAAGGAAACCCTAAATAACACAAAAAGACAACCCAGAGAATGGGAGAAAATCTTTGCAAATGAATCGATGGACAAGGGATTAATCTCCAAAATTTATAAACACCTTCTGCAGCTCCATACCAAAAAAAAAAAACAACCCCATCACAAAATGGGCAGACGATCTAAACAGACAGTTTTCCAAAGAAGACATACAGATGGCCAAGAAACATGTGAAAAGATGTCCAGCGTCACTCATTATTAGAGAAATGAAAATCAAAACCACGATGAGGTACCACCTTACCAGGCAGAATGGCCATCATCCAAAAGTCTACAAACAGTAAGTGCTGGAGATGGTGTGGAGGAAAAGGAACCCTATAACACTGTTGGTGGGATTGTAAATTGGTGCAACCACTGTGGAAAACAGTATGGAGATGCCTCAGAAAACAAAAATAGAACTCCCATTTGATCCAGCAATCCCACTCCTCAGCATCTATCCAGAGAAAACCATGACTCGCAAAGACACATCTACTCCAATGTTCATTGCAGCACCATTTACAATAGCCAAGACATGGAAACAACCTAAGTGTCCATCGACAGAGGAGTGGATCCAGAAGATGTGGTACATATACACAATGGAATATGACTCAGCCATCAAAAAGAACGAAATCCCAGCATTTTGAGCAACAAGGATGGACCTAGAAATGGTCATGCTAAGTGAAGTCAGCCATACAATGAGACACCAACATCAAATGCTTTCACTGACATGTGGAATCTGAAAAAAGGACAGACCGAACCTCTTTGCAGAAGAGATACTGACTCACAGACATTGAAAAACTTATGGTCTCCAGAGAAGACAATTTGGTGGGTGGGGGGAATGTGCTTGGGCTGTGGGATGGAAATCCTGTGAAATCAGATTGTTATGATCATTATACAACTACAAATGTGATAAATTCATTTTAGTAATTAACAAAAAAAGAAAAAAAAGAAGAAAATATCGATAAATTTACTTACCAATATGCCTAGAAGATAGAAAATGCTCATGATAGCCAGTATATTTAGTCAGCCAATTAAACAACTACTTTTTTTTAAACACAACTTCAGGTTTGTGCTAATAAGGAAATCATGTTGGTGGATTCAGTTTTTCAGATGTGTGGTTGTGTTTAATAGACAATATTACTTTCACATATTTTCAAAGTATGAAAAATCCTTCTACAGGACATTGAATTATTTGAGAGCAAACCCTGAAGAAGAAGGAAAAAAATTATCTGCCACTACTCTCTAAAAAGCCATAATCTGCTTTGGAGAGCAAAGTTAAAACTTAGTTGCCACAGTTCGCATATACTTGTATTTGCAGTGGAAGAATAATTGTCTATGATTTGTTTGTAAATTTTTTGAGTCAAGTTCAGTGGAATGAGAAATATACTTCAAAACATGCAGTAATTGAGAAATTCATATCATCTTTATTTGTGTGATATATTAGGTAATTTGTTTTTTTGGGTTTTTTTTTTGGTTGTTTTTTTTTTTTTTTTTTTTTTTGCTTTTTAGGGCCGCACCTATGGCATGAGGAGATTCCCAGGTTTGGAGTCTAATTTGAGCTTTAGCTGCTGGCCTATGCCACAGTCACAGCAATGCCAGATCCAAGCCCTGTCTGTGACCTACACCACAGCTTATGGCAACATCAGATCCTTAACCCACTGAGCGAAGCCAGGGATCGAACCTGCAACCCCATGGTTCCTAGCCATATTCTTTTCCACTGTGCCATAATGGGAACTCCAATAATTTGTTCTCTATACTGTAGAAATGTTTATTCAAATTCCTAAGATGCAAAATAAAGTGAATTTCATGATCAGGACTCATGTATTTCACTTTATTTCTCTTACATACAACCCTTCAGCCATTTCCTCTCCATAAGCCGTCTTAGCACATTTTTTAGAGATTTTTTTCCATTTCTCTCAAATATATCTGTTAAGCTAAAAAGAAAACAGGGTGATTAATGTCATTATCATTACTATTATTTGATGTTTTTATGGGCTGCACATACTGCATATGGAAAATCCTAGGCGAGGGGTTGAATTGGAGCTGCAACTGCCACCTACACCACAGACACAGCAATGTTTCTGTGACCTACACCACAGCTCATGTCAATGCCAGATCCTTAATCCACTGAGCAGGGCCAGGGATGGAACCCATGTCATCATGGATACTACTCAGTTTTGTTAACCTCTGAGCCATAATAGAAACTCCAATGTTATTATTATTATTATTATTATCATTATTATTATTATTTTTAGTCTTTTTGCCATTTCTTGGGCCACTCCCATGGCATATGGAGGTTCCCAGCCTAGGGCCTAATTGGAGCTGTAGTTGCCAGCCTATGGCAGAGCCACAGCAATGCAGGATCCAAGCCTCATCTGCAACCTACACCACAGCTCACGGCAACGCCGGATAGTTAACCCACTGAACAAGAGCAGAGATCGAACCCGCAACCTCATAGTTCCTAGTTGGATTCATTAACCACTGAGCCATGACAGGAACTCCTATGTTATTATTTTTTAATGAATTATTTTTAGTGGTGTTTTACATTTAAGTAGATGTTTTAAGCTAACAGTTACCATACATTCACATAATCATTTTGTTAATTGTTTATTAATAAGCCATTGTTTTTTCTTATAAAAAGATAAATCTCAAACTATTTCATTACTTATCTTAGGTGTCATCTAAATATGATCCCTTTTACATATGTATAATATGTATATTATTAGTTTTATTTTAAAACTATTAATTTTCTAAGGCTTTTGGACAATTAATTTTCAATGGGAATATAATTCTGAATGAAGGGAACAGGTACATTTTGTGTTATTACTCTCCTCAATATAGTATTATTAATATTCTCCAATAGTCTTAATTATTCAATGACATTAGTTTGAAAAATTCAAGTTTTTTCACTTGTAATTTGGTCACAATAATTGGATAACTAGGCAGTATGTTCCCAAATTAGAATTTTAATGAAATTTATTATTCACAATACATTATACAATTTTTTTATTAATTTCAATCATACCATAGAATATGTTTTAACATAAAACACCAAAATTTGTCCTTTTGATATAAAATGAAATATAGTCAATTCCAAATTAATGATAAAACATTTATATTGTATTAGACAGTAGCATTTCAAATTTTCTGAGTTTGAAAGAAAATAACATGTCATTGAATAGAACAAAGAAGTGGAACAAATGGAAATTGAAATATTTTTAGAATCTTCTTTTTTTTTTTAATTTTTTATGGCCACACCTGCAGCATATGGAAGTTCCTGGAACAGGAATTGAATTTAAGCCACAGCCCTGGCAATAATGGATCCTTTAACCCACAGGGCTGGGCTGAGAATAAAATATTCACCTCCACAGCAACCCAAGGTGCTGTAATAGGATTCGTAACCCACTGCACCATGGCAGGCACTCCTACTATCTTCTTTTTTTTTTACATATGAACTGTATGAATTTTACTGACTGTGAGAAGTTTGTCCAAATTGGTTCATGTCTGTTGATTGAGATGAACCTAATTTCCTCAGCTTGACTAAAGTGTAGTCTTCTGCACTTTAAACCTCCAACCTCCCTTTTCATATAATTTATTTTATAAAATTAAGTTCTTTCTCCACCACTTTGAAGTGTATATTATTATTATTATTATTATTATTATTATTATTATTATTTTGTCTTTTTTAGGGCCACACATGTGGCATATGGAGGTTCCCAGGCTAAGGGTTCTTTTGTGTAGTTTAGAATCTGTTACCTCACTGATTTTCTCTCTAGAAGATCTGTGCATTTATGTGAATAGGGTATTAAAGTCTCCTACTCTTATTGTATTCCCATCAATTTCTCCTTTTATGTCTCTTAGTATTTGTTATATGGATTTGGGTGCTCCTATATTAAGGGCATGTATATTGATACCTGTATTATCCTCTTCTTTAACTGAACATTTTATTATTAAATTGTGTCTTTTTATGGCCTTTGTTTAAAAGTCTATTTTGTCTGATATGAGTACTGTGAAACCTGCTTTCCCATAATTTCATTTTGCATGAAATATTTTCTTCCATCTCCTCACTTTCAATTTATATATATTTTTATTTACCCTAAGATGAGTCTCTTGTAGGCAGCTTATGGTAGGCTCTTATACTTATTACTCCAATCTGCAATTCTATGTCTTTTTATTGGAGCATTAAGTACATTAGAATTTAAGGTAATTATTGATAAAAATATTATTTCTGCCATTTTTAAATGTTATTTTCTTATTGATTCTATTTAGCTCCTTTATTTCTTTTTTTAAATTTGTTGAGTCCCTTCTATTTTATATGTGTGTTCTCTTATTTATAGCTTTTGTGAAAGTATTTTTTTTTTGGTTTTTATTTGTGATTGTCCTGTTTTTCAAGTATGTTTATCCATTCCTATATCTGCTTGCTTTAGACTGAGAGTCATATATGCTCAATCACATTCTTAAAAAAAAAATCTAGATTTTCTTAATGTCCCTCCTATGTTGTATGATTTGGGTGTCCTTTTTTATAAATTCATGTTTATCCTTTTGCTGTTCCATGTGTTTATTGTTGCTTTTCCTTTTTTTTTTTTTTTGATGTGTATACTGGCTTATTTAAGTGATTACTTTGCAATTGTAATTTCCTCCATCCTAAAACTTCTTCTTTCCTATTTAGAGGAGTTCTTTCAATATTTCTTTTAAAATGGGTTTAGTGTTGCAATATTCCATGATATTTTTGTCAGAGGAATTTTAATTTATCCTTCTAATTTA
The DNA here is from genome assembly GCF_016906955.1 of Phacochoerus africanus. Taxonomy (NCBI): domain Eukaryota; kingdom Metazoa; phylum Chordata; class Mammalia; order Artiodactyla; family Suidae; genus Phacochoerus; species Phacochoerus africanus. The sequence continues at coordinate 36,091,703 of NC_062556.1, read as the reverse complement.
CATAATAATCTTGCTGGGTAGAGCACTCTAGGCTGCAAATTTTTCCCTTTTTGAAATTTGAATATACCTTACCATTCTTTTCCATTGTGTAGTTTTTCCCTAGAGAAATGAGCTGATAGCCTTTTGTTTTTCTCTTGTTGCCTTTACAATCCTTTATTTTTCTTTACCTTTTCCCTTTTTTATTATATCTTGGTGTAGATCTGTTTGTGTTCACCTTATTACTAGTTTGGACCCTTTGTGCTTACTGTATTTTGATATCTGTTTCCTTTAGATTTGAAAAAATGTGAGCTATAAATACTTCAAATATATTTTCAAACTCTTCCTTTGCCTTCTGGAAACTCTGTTATGTGTAGATTGGCCTACTCTGTATTTCCTCATAGATCTCATAATGTGTTCCTGTTTTGTTTTGTTTTGCTTTCCGCATTCTCCTCACCTTGTTTATTTTATTTTATTTTTTAATGGCCTGTATTTTTCTATTATAGTTGGTTTACAGTGTTCTGTCAATTTTCTACTGTACAGCAAAATGACCCATTCATACAAACATATATACATTCTTTCTCTCACATTATCCTCCATCATGCTCCATCATAACTGACTAGATATAGTTCTCAGTGCTATACAGCAGGATCTCATTGCTTATTCATTGCAAAGGCATAGTTTGATCTATTAACTCCAGATTCCCAGTCTATCCCATGCCTCCCCCAGCCCATCCCATGCCTCCCTCAGCCCCTTGGCAACCACAAGTCTGTTCACCAAGTCTATGAGTTTCTTTTCTGTGGAAGGGTTTATCTGTGCCATATATTAGATTCCAGATATGAGATATTATATCATATTTTTCTTTCTCTTTCTGACTTAACTTCACTTAGGATGAGAGTCTTTAGTTCCATCCATATTGAGGCAAATGACATTATTTTTGTTCTTTACTATGGTTGAGAAGTATTCCATCATGTATATATACCACCTCTTGTTAATCAATTCATCTGTTGTTAGAAATTTAGGTTATTTCCATGTCTTGGCTATTGTGAATAGTGCTGCAATGAATATACAGGTGCATGCATTTTTTCAAGGAAAGTTTTCTCCATATATATGCCCAAGAGTGGGATTGCTGAGTTATATGGTAGTTCTATATTTAGTTTCTGAGGTACCTCCATACTGTTTTCCATAGCGGTTGTACCAATTTTCATTCCCCTCAACAGTGTAGGAGGGTTATGTTTCTCCATACCTTCTCTAGCATTTGCTATTTGTGGGCTTGTTAATGATGGCCATTCAGACTGGTGTGAGGTGGTATTTCATTGTAGTTTTGTTTTGAATTTCTCTAATAATAAGTGATATTGGGCAATTTTTCATCTGTTTATTGGCCATCTGTATTACCTATTTCGAGAAATGTCTATCCAGGTCTTCTTCCCATTTTTCAAATGGGTTCTTGGGTTTTTTTTTGCTCTTGAGTTGTATAAGTTGTTTGTATATTTTACAGATTAAGCCCTTGTCAGTTGCATCATTTGAAACTATTTTCTCCCATTCTGTAGTTTGTCTTTTTTTTTAATCTTTTCCTTTGCTGTGCAAAACTCGTCAATTTGATGAAGAGCCATTGGTTTATTTTTACTTTTATTTCTGTTGCCTTGGGTGACTGACCTAAGAAAACAATTGTATTGTTGCTGCCATAGAATGTTTTGCCTATCTTCTATTCTAGGAGTTTGATGGTGTCTTGTCTTATATTTAAGTCTTTCAGCCATTTTGAGTTTATTTTTGTGCATGGTGTGAGGGTGTGTTCCAATTTCATTGATTTACATGAGGCTGCCCTGTTTTACAACACCACTTGTTGAAAAGACAGTCTGTTTCCCATTTTATATTCTGGCCTCCTTTGTAAAAACTTAATTGACCATAGGTGTCTGAGTTCATTTCTGGTTCATCTATTCTGTCAAATTGGTCTGTATCTCTGTTTTTGTACCACTACTGCACTGTCTTGATCACTATAGTTTTGTAATATTGTCTGAAGTCTGGGAGAGTTATGCCTCCTGCTTGGTTTTCCTTCCTCAGTATTGCTTCGGAAATTCTGAGTTATTTATGTATCTATATAAATTTTGAATTCTTCCTTCCAGTTTTGTGAAAAACATCATTGATAATTTTATAGAGATTGCATTGAATCTGTAGATTGCTTTGGATAACATGGCTGTTTTTTATGATGTTAACTTTTTTCAATGTGGGAGCATGTAATATCTTTCCAATTCTTTGAATCGTTTTTAATTTCCTTTACTAACAAATTTTATAGTTCTCAGCATATAAGTCTTTCACCTCCTTGGTAAAGTTATTTCCAGGTATTTAATTTTGTTGCCTGTGATTTTAAAGGTATTGTATTTTTGTATTCCTTTTCTAATATTCCACTATTATTATACAGAAATGCAACTGATTTTTTTAATTTTAATCTTGTATCTTGCTACTTTCCTTTATTCACTGATCAGTTCAAACATTTTTGTGGGAGTCCTTAGGGTTTTCTATATATAGTATCATGTTATCTGCATACAGTGACAATTTTACCTCTACTCTTCCAATTTGGATACATTTTATTTCTTTTGTTTGATTGCTGTGGCTAGGACTTCCAATACAATGTTGAAGGAAAGTGGTGAGAGTGGTCATCCTTGACTTATTCCAGGTTTTAATGAAGAAAGGATTCAGGTTTTCTCCATTGAGTATTATATTGGCTATGGGTTTGTCATAAATGGCTTTAAGGTATGTTCCCTCTGTACCTACTTTGGTAAGAGTTTTTATCAGGAGTGGATGTTGGGATTTGTCAAATGCTTGTTCTGCATCTATTGAGATGATCATGTAGTTTTTTTACTTTTCTATTGTTAATGTGGTGTATGATGATTCCTTTTCATATATTGAACCATCTTTGTGAACCTTGCTTGGACCCCAACTGGTCATGGTGCATGATCTTTTTTATATTTTGTTGGATTTAATTGGCTAAAATTTGTTGAGAATTTTTTCTTCTATATCTATCAAATACATTGCTCTAAAATTTTCTTTTTTGGTAGTATCTTTGTCCTGTTTCGGTATTAGGGCAATGGTGGCTTCATAGAATGTCTTTGGGAGTGCTCCTTCTTCTTCACCCCTTTGGAGAAATTTAAGGAGGTTGGATATGAATTCCTATTTGCATGTTTGGTAGAATTAACCTATGAAACTATCTGGTCCTGGACTTTTGTTTGTAGGGACAGTTTTTATTACATGCTCAATTTCATTCCTAGTGATCAGTCTGTTTAGTTGATATATTTCTTCTTGATTCAGCTTTAGTGGGCTCTAAGTCTCTAGAAAGTTGTGCATTTATTCTAGGATGTTAAATTTGTTAACATATAATTGCTCAGAGTGTTCTCCTACTTTTTTTTCTTTGTTTGTTTGTTTTTTGTATTTCTGTAGTATCTGTTTTGATTTCTCCTTTTTTTTTCTTATTTTGTTTATTTGGGGTTTTTCTGTCCTCTCTTGGTGAGTCTTGCTAGAGGTTTGTCAGTTTTGTTTACCTTTTCAAAGAACAAGCTCTTTGTTTTATTGATTTTTTTATATTGATTTTGAATCTCTATTTTATTGATTTCCTCTCTGATCTTTATGACTTCCCTCCTTCTGCTTTAGAATTTGTTTTTCTTTTTCTAATTCATTTAGGTGGTGGGATGAGTTGCTGATTTTTTTTTTCTTTTTGGAGGAAGGCCTGCATCACTATGAACTTCCCTCTGAGTATTCCTTTTGTGGCATCCCATAATTTTTTTTTAATGTTCATGTCTTCCTTATCATTTTTCCCAAGGTATTTTTTAATTTCCTCTTTGATTTCCCCATTGTCACATTGGTTTTTCTAGTAGCATGTTCTTTATTCACTATGTAGTCAGTTTTTTGTTTCTTTTCCTGTGGTTGTTTTCTAGTTTCATGCCATTGTGATCAGAGAAGATACTTGAAATAATTTTTATATGCTTATATTTGTTGAGGGATTTTTTTGTGACACTCTATGTGGTCAATCCTTGAGAATGCTCCATGAGAACTTGAGAAGTATGTATATTCTGATTTTTTTGGATGTAATGCCCCGAAAAGTCAATTAATTCTAAATTTTCTACTGTGAGATTTAAAATCTCTTTTGTCTTATTGATTCTGTCCATTGTTCTGAGCAGGGTGTTAAAATCCCCTATTATTGTTGTATTCCCATCAATTTCTCCTTTTATGTCTGTTAGTATTATTGTATGTATCTGGTTGCTCCTATATGAAGGGCATATATATTGACAATTATAATATCCTCTTCTTTAATGGATTCTTTTATCATTAGTGTCCTTCTTTGCTTTTCTTTATGGTCTTTATTTTAAAGTCTATTTTGTCTGATATGAGTATTACAACTCATGCTTTCCTGTCTTGTCCTGGCATGAAATACCTTTTCTCATCCCCTCACTTCCAATCTGGATGTGTCCTTTGTCCAAAGGTGAGTCTCTAGTAGACAGCATATTGTAGGCTTTTGCTTTTTAATCCAATCTGCCACTCTGTTTCTTTTGATTGCAGCATTTGGTCCATTTACATTTAATGTAACTTTTGATAAATATGTATTTATTTCATTTTAAACCTTGTTTTCCAGTCGATTCTGATTCTCATTTGTTCCTTTCTTTTTTTTTGGTTGGATGATTTTTATTTATTTTATGCTCATGTACTTTTATTTTTAGTTTTTGTGAATGTAATATTTGGTTTTTATTTGTGGTTTCCCTGTTTTTTAAGTATGTTAACTCCTTCCTAAATCTTCTTATATTAGCCTGATAGTTATATAGGCTCAAAAACATTAAAAAAAAATTCTAGATTTTCTTACTTTACTTCCCCACATTCTATGATTTTGAAATCCTTTTTTAAGGTCTTTCTCTTTGTCCTTTTGCTGCTCCCTGTGTTTATTGTCACTTTTATTTTTTTTTTCCTTTTAGATCTTTATACTGGCTTATGTAACTGATTGCTTTCCAGTTTTGATTTCCTCCATCCTATTTCTCCTTACTTGTTTTTTATTTAGAGAAAAACTTTCAATATGTCTTTTAGAATGGGTTTAGTTTTGCTATACTCTTTTAGCTTTTGTTTGTTGGAGAAATTCTTTCTTTCTCCTTCTATTTTAAATGATATTCTTGCTGGGTAGAGTATTCCAGGCAGCAAATTTTTTCCTTTTAGAACTTTGAATATATCTCACCACTCTCTTCTGGTCTGTAGTGTTTCTGTAGAGAAGTCAGCTGTTAGTCTTATGGGGGTTCCATTTTAATTAATACTTTGTATTACTCTTGCTGCTTTTAGAATTCTCTCTTTAACTTTGCTGCTGTTATTGTGATATGTCTTTTTTGTGGGCCTATATGGTTTCAACTAGTTTGGGTCCCTCTGTGCTTCCTGTATCTTAATATCTGTTTTCTTTAGATTTGGAAGACATAATTTCTTCAAATATATTTTAAATCACATTGTATTTTTCTTCTCCTCCTGGAATTCCTGCTACATGTAGATTGGCCTGATTTATATTATCCCATAGATCTATTATATTGCTTTCATTTTTTTTTTATTTGGTTTTCTGTCTGCTGTCCTGATTGGCTGATTTCCATTTTTCTACCTCCCAAGGCACTAATTCATTCCTCTGCATTATTTCTCTGCTCTTTAGTGCCTTTAGCTCAGTTTGCATCTCTGAAAATGAATTTTCTAATTTTTCTTTTTTTCTCCTTATCTTTTCTAGATCCTTGCTAAAGTAATCTGCATTACTGTTTAACTCTGCTCTTAGTTTCTTCATATCCACACTTAATTCCTTAAGCATGTTCACTATCTCATTTTGAACTCAGTGTCTATTTTACTGCAAAGGTCAGTTTCGTTGTTTGCTGCTTCATATGAATTCTCCTATTCTTTTAACTTAGAATGTTTCCTGGGCTTCTCCATCTTGCTTATATTTTTCTTTGTGAGTTTAGGGAAACAAAATTGTAGTCTTGGAGGGCTATTTCTATGCATGAGCACCCTTTGTATTTTGTGGGGGGTTACTATTTTTGGCATGGGAGTTTGGATATTTGATGTGTCTTTCTTTGGTGTGAACAGACTATTAACTGTGTTTCCAGGGAGAAGGAGGTGATGTGTAGGGCTAGTAGTCAGTGCTTATTTGCTGGGCTGTTGACAGTAGAAAGAACCTACAAGAAGGTGGCATGGGGTACTTCTAAATGCAGGGCCCTGGGAAATAGTAATGAGCCTTAGGCAGTTTTTAGGCTATGCCCAGTGCATTTGGCAGTGGCAGTGGCAGGGTGTGTAAGTTGCTAGGTGAGTGAGATCAACAACAGATGTATTTGGTCATGATGCCCTCCTCTCTGGCACCCTCTGAAGTGATTGCAGCCACAAGTTTTGCCTATTCATGAACCCCTAGTGGTGTCAGCCTATGCCAAACTCTGGAGTCAGAGATAACTGGTGGTTTGAATCCTGCCACCTGTAGACCATGCAAGAAATACCCCATCCCACTTAGGAGGTGCTGCACAGGCTGCTCCTAGTTGCAGTATCCTGGTAAGGGACAGTGATCAAGCATGTGTAGGCAATGCCCAGAACATTTGGCAGTGGCAGCCCCAGTGCAGGTGTGTTCCCAGGGGAGTGAGAACAACAATGGGTATTGCTAGGTTGCAGTGTTCTCTTTTTTGCTGAACTCTGAGGTGACCAGTGCCATAGGTGGATCCTGTTCTCAGATCGGTGGTGATCAAAAGCCATGGCGTCTTCTGGATTCTGAGATGAATGCTGTTGTTAGTCCCTTCTGTCTGTAGATCATGCAAGAGGTACCACATCATGCTTAGCCTCCCACTGCCCTTTGCCCACATAAAAGGTGGCTGGCCACCCATTGGCTGCACAAGAAGTGCCTGGTCTCCCATAGTCTAAACAAGTGGGCTCTTGGCACACATAGCCTGCACCAGAGGTGCCACACCCTCTGAGAGCCCACATGTGTGTGCAGAGAGATTCCTATGTTGGTCTTCCCCTCCTCCTCTTGCTCTCCCCAACAATGGTGTCTCGCTTCTCCTGTGGGCCCAGACCTCCTCCAGGGTTCCCTCAAGTGTGGTATTATGCTCCCTAACCCATGGTACTTGGCTCTTTAACTCCTATGTCTGTCTCCACACAGCACTTTCTAGTGCTCTCCCCAGAACTGACCTCTGGAGCTTGTGTCTCAGCACCCCACCCCACCAGAGTGGTTCAGGCTATGGTGTTTGTGGCTGTAGTACAGATGATCTGTGTGGCTCTCACTCTGCTTTGCCTTCTTCAGACCAGCTGCTGTGCTTTTCTTGGCAACTTCAATGTCCCTCCATCTTGGCTGTCCCCATCCATTAGGTGGCTTCCCACAGTGTGGGTTCCTTTCCTCTTTAACATCTCCCTCTCATGAATGCTAGACACATCCTTACTCTTTCTCTATATATATCTCTTTTTTCTTTTGTTCTACCCAGTTATGTCAAGGGTTTTGCTTACTCTTTTTGTAGGTTTAAGTTATTCCAGTGTTCAGTCTGTGTTCTATGCAAATTTATCTACATGTAGATGTGTTTTTTTGATGTGTATTTGGGAGAAGGTGAGTGTGACATCTTACTTCTTCACCACCTTGATCCTTCTCCTCCATTTTCCTGTTTTCTAATTTGGTTTTCTGTTCCTTCCTAATTGGGTGGTTTCCATCATTCTATCTTCCAAGTCACTTATTTGTTCCTCTTACTTATTCATTTTGCTTATCAATGCCTTTAACTCATCTTGCATCTCTGCAAATGAATTTTCTAACTTCTTGGTTCCTCCTCCTACTCCCTAGTTACTTTCTAAAATAATCTGCATTACTGTTCATATCTGTTCTTTATCCCTTCAGAATTTTCCCTATCTCCTTTTTGAACTCAGTGTCATTAAACTGCAGAGGTCTCTTTCATTGTCTGTTCCTTCAAGGGAATTATCCTGTTCTTTTAACTGGGAATATTTCTTGTGCTTCTTCATTTTGTTTATATTTTTCTTACTCTGTGAGTTTAGGGAAAACAATGATCTGCTGTAGTCTTGGAGAGCTATTTATTCACAGGAATGCTCCTGGATATATATTGGAGTTAGGGCCATTTTTTGTTTGGATGCTTCTTGTCTCTTTCCACAGCATGGGCAGGCTATTATTACCCTTGATAGGGAGTGTGCCAGTTTAGTGCTGTGTATCCTTCCAGGGAGATACGGGCAATGAACAGGTTTTGTAGCCAGTGCCTGGTTTCAGGGCCTTTGACAATAGTGTGGACCTTTGTGGAGGTAGGGGCAGGCTGCTCCTGGTTGCATTCCCCTCAGCAGTGGTAGTGACACTTAGGAAATTTGAGGCCCAGAGCCTTTGGCAGTGGTAACAGCATGTCATGTGCATTCCAAGGGGAGTAGGGGCAACAAGTCATCCTTGATTATCCTGACCTCCTTGGTGGCAACCCATGATATGACTGGGACCACAGGTGATACCTTTTCACAGGACCTGCAGTGGTGGCAGGTGCCCCCACCTCTGGGGTCCAAGATGGCTGTGGTGGTTTTTCCTGCTCTCTACAGCCTGTGCAAGCAGTTCCCCACCACCCAAGATCCCATGAGTGCACGGAGAAAGATTTTCCTATAGCAGTCCTGACCCTCCTCCCCTTGCCCTCCCCAGCAATTGTGTCTTTCTTCTCCCATGGGCCCAGGCCTCCTCTTGCACTCTCTAAGCTGTTGTGTTTCACTCCCCAGCTAGTAGTGAACAACTCTCTATCCCCTCAGAGTGTCTCCACATGGACAACCCTATCTTCTTCCCAGAAATGACCTCTGAAACCTGAGTCACTGTGCTCAACCATACCCTAGTGTCTCAGGCTGTGGTGTCCTAGGCAGTGGTACTGATGGTCTGTGTAGCTCTCTCTCTTATTTTCTGTACTCAGTCCAGCTCCAGTACTTTTCTCCAGGGCTTTGAGATTCCTGCTCCATCCTTATTGATCTCCCCATTAGTTAGGTGGCATTCTAGGTGCAGATTTATTTCCTCTTTCCTAGTTCCCTCTCATAAGTGATTGCTCCATTATGATTTCTTTGTATCCTCTTCTTTCTCTCTATCTCTTTTTTTCATTTTGTCCTACCAAGTTCTGTTGAGGGTTTCTTTCCATTTTTGGAGGCATATGATCTTCTGAAAGAATCCATTAGATGTTCTGTTTAAATTTTTCTATGTGTATGTTTTATAAAATGTGTTTGTGGGAGATGAATATCACATCTTACTCCTCTGCTGTCTTGATCCCACTCTTTGTGTTATATACTTTTTTAAATAGCAACTTTACAACCCAGGAACATCTTTCTCAAGGACATGGGAGGCAACCCCTTGAAATGTGACCATATAACTTTTTTTTATTGAGAAGGTATCCTAAAATTGGAAATTAGAGTGTTTCCTTTCCACATCAAATTGAAACTTTTCATAGGCTCATGATTTTAAGTTGGGAAAAAGTAGATATATATTCCTCAAATATGATTATTTGGAAATTCTCTCTGATGCTTCCCTTACAAAATTCTATTTGAGCCCCAAAAGAGTCACGTGTAAGTCCTGAATTGGCATAGAATTTCCTTATGCAATTAGTCAACAACTATTTATTGAGCACTTACAATGTTAGAGAAGTTAATCTTGCAACAAATAAGATAGATAAAGTCTTTGCTGTCTTAAAATCAACATTTTTTTGAAAGCACAGCATAGAAAAGTAAGTAGTGCCATGAACAAATATTAATAATTGAGGCAACATAATAAAGTCTAGAATGTTTATTCTATGTTAAGTATTTAGGTAGGGCAGCCCAAGTTGTTGCTATTTGAATAGAAGTTGCCAAGCTTATAAAGATCCATGAGTGATAAAGAAGTTAGAGAATGGGGTGGGATATAAGCCAATCTCACAAGGACTTATAGATTTTGGAAAGCAATAATGAAACCAATTCTAATACTTAAGAAGTAAGAGTGGAATGTAAAGTCTTAATGTTAATTTTTCTATAATTAAGGAAATAATTGAGAATGTTGGGGCCTTTGAAAGGCTTAAAAGAGATCTACACTCTCCCAAAGACACTCCAAATACATTGTAAGTCACTTATATATGTAGGAAAATAATTTATATTTATTTTAACTCATATAATTTCATAATTTTCTAATTTTATTTTTTAAGCATGCATTGCTTTTCTTTTTTGTCAACTTTCGACATTCATGATTGTGATTTCTCTACATTTCTTGAAAAATTCAGTCAGATGCAGAATTTAAAATTTGACCAGAAATTTTGCTTTCACTTTGGGAAACAAATGAGCAAAATGAATAGCAGTTCTTTGATCCAAAATTGAGTAAATAATAGACTGGTTAAAACAAAATAAGGAAAACAGTCAAAGATACAGATGGGCAATATTTGATATGAATTATTTGTAAAGGTTTACGTTCTTGATTTTTTTCATTTTTCTACACAGTTTGCTGTAGTGTACAGGGCATTGATGGAATTCATAATTTGGGCTCTAATTATTTTCTGTCTCAAAGAACTTGCAAAATTTACCTGAACTTATTAATGTTAGTTTCCTCATTGAGCCCAAATCAAATTGATAAAACTAAGACTAGATGCAGTGTAATATGTAATTTGTTTAGCCCATAGGGCTTAGTTAAATACAGCTACTTAGAAATACATATATGTATATATACATCAATATGTTTCCTCTTTTTTTACTTTTATTTATTTATTTTTGTCTATTTAGGGTCACACCAAAAGCACAAGCTAGGGGTTGAATCAGTACTGCAGCTGCTGACCTACACCACAGCCACAGCAAGGTGGTATCTGAGCCACATCTGTGACCTACACCACAGCTCATGACAATGCTGGATTCCTAACCCACTGAACGAAGCCAGGGATTGAACCTGCATACTCTTGGATACTGATCAGATATGTTTCCACTGGGCCATGATGGGAAATCCTGTTTCTTCTTTTTTAAAAACTTTAATGCTTTTTCATTTCCTTTCAGGCTATTAAAATTGATGTTAATAATATAAAATATTAGAGGATGATCAATCCTTGTCATCGCTTAAGATTATATTTTATCATAGTGATTATTTTATCAATTGGCCAAAGTTAAAATCCCATGTAATATGTGGAAGACAATAGTTCTTGAGAATCAAAATTGGCAGCTAGAAAGTAATCACTTGAAAATTCTATTAATATAGCCACCCAAGCCAACCTTCATTTTTTTCTTATTTTCTATTTTTGTTATATGAAATTTAAATTTATACATCTGGAAATGATTAATTTGTTTTTATTAGTTTTTATAAACTATTTTCCTCACAAGACAATATGAAATCTTAGAAAAATTACTCTGGAGTTCCCATCATGGCTCAGTGGTAATGAATCTGACTAGTATCCATGAGGATGCAGGTTTGTCCCAGCCTCTCAGTGGGTTAAGGATCTGGTATTTCTGTGACTTATGGTGTAGGTCACAGATGCAGCTTGGATCATACTTTGCTGTGGCTGTGGCATCGGCCAGCAGATTTAGCTCTGATTTGACAACTATCCTGGGAATATCAATGTGCCATGGGTGTGGGCTTAAAAAGCAAAAAAGAAAAGAAAAAGAAAAAGAAAAATTACTCTTCTAGCCACCAACACACCACTAACACATAACACATGCTCAATAAATAACTATTAAATGGATTAAAAAATTGATATGTTATAAATAATGCACTTATTATTTGATACAATATTAATCTAAACCTAATATCAGAACCTCAATTTGAATGTAACTGTTTAACTACACATGTAGACTATATTTACTAAGTCACACAAATAAATATTCTTCAGTTTATTTTATTTTTTTAATTTTATTTATTTATTTATTTTTGTGTTTTCTAGGGCTGCACCTGTGGAGGTTCCCAGGCTAGGGGTCTAATCTGAGCTGGAGCTGCTAGCCTATACCACAGCCACAGAAATGCATGATTCAAGACACATCTGCACCCACACCACAGCTCACAGCAATGCTGGATCCTTAACCCACTGAGCAAGTCCAGGGATTGAACAAGCAACCTCATGGTTTCTAGTTGGATTCATTGACCACTGAGCCACAATAGGAACTCCCATATTCTTCATTTTAGAAGTTGTGTTGACATGGTACTTCTGGGTGTCAAGAATGATCTATAGAGCAAAGGCTTTAAAGTACTTATTATTATGTAATCTACATGAGTCAGGAAACATTTGTCAGCTTTATTTGAGAATATATTCCAAACTCCCAGAAAATCACTTGGCACATAGAAGTTGTGTTGTATTTATGTTAATGTTTTGAAGTGTGCATTGACTCTATGTTAAATTAATGAATATGTTAAATATCTCTTGTATAGGCCATTTGTATATAAGACATGGATCTCAGCTTATCACAATTATAAGGATATATTTAATAAATTTTAATTAACATAATATATTTTAATTGTTATCACTGTGAAACTCTTAATAACAACTATATGGGAATGTAATTTCAGAATATGCTGCCCTTCTATCAATACTAAGAAAGAGAAAGAAAGAGAGAAAGAAAGGAAGAAAGGAAGAAAGAAAGAAAGAAAGAAAGAAAGAAAGAAAGAAAGAAAGAAAGAAAGAAAGAAACTAATAAAGCAATATTTGGAATGGTTTTGAATACCTTTCATAAAAAATTAGATATAGTCATAGAGATGGAGAATAAATCATTCAATCCCTGAATCATAATTTAGGTTATCTATACCAAGGATTTAAGCAGATTTATGTTTGTTTGTTTGTTTTGTCTTTTTGCCATTTCTTGGGCCACTCCCACAGCATATGGAGGTTCCCAGGCTAGGGGTTGAATCAGAGCTGTAGCCACCCGGCCTATGCCAGAGCCACAGCAACACGGGATTCGAGCCACGTCTGTGACCTACACCACAGCTCACAGCAACGCCGGATCTTTAACCAACTGAGCAAGGTCAGGGATCAAACCCGCAACCTCATGGTTCTTAGTTGGATTCGTTAACCACTGCGCCACAACGGGAACTCCCAGATATATGTTTTAATACTTGTGAGAGAAAAAAAAATCTCAAACTGACCCATGTAATATATAGGTCAAGAATAGCTCTAGTTTGAGGATAGCTGCATCATGTACTCACATTTTATCATCAGGGCATAGTTTGTCTTAGTTTTATCTTTCTCTGTGTGGTGTCATTATTAATCTCTCACTTCTTATTGGCGAATATGTATTTTGAAGCTCACACCCTCTCAAATAAGTAATGCACTTTTCTTCTCTGTGTTCTAAGATATAATATAAATTTCCTGGTTTTTAATTTTAATGAGTCATTGGTTTGGGTCTCCTTATACAGGCTTAGGTCAGAAGCAATCCCTGAATGATTCATTCAGAAATAAGATATGTTGATTAAAATTTCTGCTTGCTCCTATTCCATGCATGTAGATTCCTAGCTGCATAAATTACACAAACACAGAAGGGAAGAAAAAGTATCTCTCTAAGGAGATAATATGGGTTTCTTAATCAGAAAGAGGCAATGGACACACATCTGATGAAAAGGAAAATAGAATAAATATACACTACAAGGGATAAAAAGTTATGCTCTCAATTTGCATAATATTTAAAGAACTAAATAAAGGGGAAATTCTCTTTGAAGAATTGTAAGGCACTTGAGATGTGCCCCCATCAATGGACATGATGGTCAAAAGTAGGCATGATATCCACCACAGTGCTGTCACTGATGTTCTTTGGATTATCTTGAAAATTTTCTCAAAGTCTTTCTATAACATGAAAACTATAATAAAAATGCAGAAATAAAAGCTCTCCCTCCTTGCCCACAGAAATATCTGTAGAAAGTGCAGATACCAGTTTATTGGCTTAACAAATATTTACTATATTTCTATGGTATTCTAAGCACTCTGATAAGCAACAGGATAACACAATAATAAAATAACAACATAGAAAATTATCTTGACTGCAAAGATTCTGCATTCTAATGGAAGAGATTGACAAACTCTAAGCAAGAAATTTTAAAATTTTTCTTTTATTGGGATACTTAACTTTTCTAAGTGTGAAACTAAAGATGCATACAGAATTACTGACAAGATGGGGAATCAACAGAAGTCATATTTAATATGGAATGGCCAAAGACTTTGCCACATATTCTGGGATCAAACTCAGAATAAATAAGAACCAATATAAAGAAGTGACATATCCTACCTTATAACCATAACAACTCATGTGCATTTTATGAGTTAAGGGAAAGGAACTTGAAAGAGAGAAAAGCTTTTATTGTAATTTATGAGCAGAGTATGAGCTAATGCGGTATAATTAGTATAATTGTTATTGTAAATAAGATATGTGATAAGCTATTATGAATTTGAAAAAAAATCACTTTTGGTTAAAAGATAATAATACCTAAAATAATTTATGTAACATCTATTAAAATTAAAATCAATCTCCCTCTCTCATTTATATTTCTGTATTTTTTCAAATAACATTTATTAGTTCTAAAACCTACCATGTGTTATATTGATGAGTTCTATTATGTTCTGACAATTTTCATATCTACTATTAAAAGTAAAATGATATATATTAAAATTGTAAAAGTTTATTTGAGCAAAAACCTAGTTTAATAGGCTTACCCCAAACCAGAAGTGGTTATAAGAACTCCCCCAAAGGGAGCTCAGGGAAAGACTTTTTGTAGTTAAAGGCAGAAGCAAAAGAATGAAATTATTGATTGGCTATAGCTTAAAGTCTAATTGGATGTCTGTGGTGGTCATCAAATTTTGATTTGGTAACTGTGAGGCATTTACAGTGTTAGATTTTGGTTTCCTTATGTAAGATGCCACCTCATTAGGGGGACCTCAGTCTATTAGCTTTGCCCATAAAGAGGTTTATTAGCCTTTCTTAATAAATATAATGATAATAACATGATATGTAAATAGTTAAAGGGATTTTAGCATTTGAATGAATATCAATAACTGCAGATTGATATTGAAAGTAACAGACATATGTTAAAAATAATAAAATCGTATTAAGAGCCTAGAAAAAAACTGAGTCTTTACTTCTGAAGTATGAACATAAGTAAATTTATACAGACTTCAGTCTGGAAAACCTGTGACTTAGATTCCAGTACCATGATAAAGGTTGGTTATCATGTGAAAACCACTACAAATCAAACCACAGGGAACTAAAACCACAAGTTTGGAAGTCAAATAGAGAAGATAATGTCCGCTTGCATCCCTCTAACATATCAATAGAAAAAATATGTTTTGTCCTGAAAAGTGTGTCATCCACTAAAAGAAAAAAAAAAAGCAGGTGTAATAAAATCTAATGAATCATTCTGGGCTCTAATGTTGAAAATTATTTAAACTGAATTTAAAAGAATTTAATTTTTATTAGGAGTTCCCATCATGACAAAGCAGAAATGAATATGAATAGGAACCATGAGATTGCAGGTCCAATCTTTGGCCTTGCTCACTGGGTTAAGATCCAGCATTGCCATGAGAAGTGGTATAGGTCACAGACACAGCTCAGATATGATGTTTCTGTGGCATAGGCTGGACTCCTAGCCTGGGAACCTCCACATGCTGTGGATGTGGCCCTAAAGAACAAATATATATATATATATATATATACACATATAATTTTTATTAGAGTATAATTTGAGAAATTCTCTCCTTAAAAACAACAAAATTTACAACCAAATGCTGAGCAATCTTCAACCAAATGGATGAGAAACTTTCAAAAACATATCCTACACCAGAAGACAAAGAGAAGGTCACATCAAGAAGTAAGAAGGGTGATTATGTGATATAAGCAAGCCCATACCTCCTGGAGAAGAAGGCCCACAGACTGGAAAGCAACTGTATCACAAGACTCACCTATAGGAGTGAGAGTTCTGAGCCCCACACCAAATCGCCTATGGGGATCTTACACTGGGAGAAAGAGCCCCCAGAGAATCTGGCATTGAACACCAGTGGGACTTATGTGCAGAAGCTCCATGGGACAGGGGGAAGCAGAGACCACATTCAAGGAAGGCACTCACAGACTTTTGCATGTACTGGGTTCCAGGGCAGAGCAGGGTCTCTAGGAGAATCTGGGTCAGACCTGGCTATGGTTCTTGGAGGACCTCCTGTGAAAGCAGGGGTGACTGTGTCTTGTTGTAAGGGAAGGACATTGGAAGGAAAGATCTTGGAAATATTCAGCAGTGTGCCTTTCGCTGGAGGTGGCCCCTTTGGGGAAATCTGGCCCCACCCATCAATCCTGAGAAGTCCCAGGCCAAACAACAATCAAGGGGGGATCACAGCCCCACCCAAAAGTAAACAGACTGCCTAAAGAACCCTTAGGCACACAGCCACCTCTAATCCCATCCAGAGACTAAGCCACCAGAGGGATATGAACCAGCTCCACCTACCAGTGGGCAGGCAACAGCACTTTCCATTAGGAAGCCTACAGCAACCCTCCATACTGACTTCAGCCACAAAGGGGCAGACACCAGAAGTAAGAGAGGCTACAACTATATTATCTTAAAAAGGTCACCACACCAAAAACCTATACAAATGAAAAGACAGAGAACTGTAACTCAGAAGAGGGAGAAAGGAAAAACCCCAGAAAATCAGCTAAGTGATCAGGAGATTCTCATCCTCCAGGAAAAAGACTTTAGACTGTTGATGCCAAAGATGATGCAAGACATTGGAAATAAACTGGAGGCAAAGATGGATAACTTACAGGAAACACTGACCAAAGAGATACAAGATATAAAACTTAAACAAGCAGAGATGCAGAGTACAATAACTGAAATAAAAAATTCACTAGAAGCAGCTAACAGCAGAATACAGGAGGCAGAAGAACAAATAAGCGAGGTGGAGGACAGATTAGTGGAAATAATGGATACAGAACATAAAAGAGAATAAAGATTGAAAACAAATGAAGAGTGTCTCAGAGAATTCCGGGACAATGTGAAACACAACAACATCCATTTTATAGGGGTTCCAGAAGGAGAAGAGAGAAAAAAGGGGACAGAAAAAATATTCCAAGAGATAATAGCCAAAAACGTCCCTCACATGGGAAAGGATCCACTCACTCGAATCCAGGAAGCACAACGAGTGCCATATAAAATAAACCCAAGGAGGAGTACACCAAGACACATATTAATAAAACTGACCAAAATTAAAGACAAAGAGAAAATCTTGAAAGCAGCTAGGGAAAAGAAACAAGTAACATCCAAGGGAACCCCAATAAGGCTATCAGCAGATTTTTCAGCAGAAACTCTGCAGGCCAGAAGGGAGTGGCATGATATACTTAACGTGATGAAAGGAAGAAACCTCCAACCAAGATTACTTTACCCAGCAAGGCTCTCATTCAGATTGGAAGGAGACATCAAAACCTTCTCAGATAAGCAAAAGCTGAGATAATTCAGCAACACTAAACCAGCCTCACAACAAATACTTAAGGAACTTCTCTAGGCAGAAAAGAAAAGGCCTTAACCAGAAACAAAAATTCCACAAATGACAAGGCACACCAGTAAAGGTTTATATACAGTAAAGACAAGAAATCCTCCATGCACAATTATACCACCAAAATCAGAAATCATGAGAAGACAAGGGTACAAATGCAGAACACTGGAGATGCACTTGCAAATAGGAGACCAACAACTTAAAACAAATTCATATACATACAGACTTATATCAAAACTTCAGAATAACTGCAAACCAAAAATCTACAATTGATACACAAACAAATAAGAAAAATCATCTCAAAGACAACAATAAAGATAGCCACCAAACCAGAAGAGAACAAGAAATGAAGGGAAGAAAAGAACAACAAAAACAAACCCAAAGCAATTAATAAAATGGCAATAAGAATGCACATATCAGTAATTATCTTAAATGTTAATGGACTAAATGCCCCAACCAAATGACATAGACTGGCTGAATGGATACAAAAACAAGACCCATATATATGCTGTCTTCAACACACTCACTTCACTTCTAGGGACACATACAAATTGAAAGTGAGAGGATGGAAGAAAATATTCTATGCAAACAGTAATTAAAAGAAAGTGGGAGTAGCAATACTCATATCAGACAAAATAGACTTTAAAACAAAGAATATTTCAAGGGACAACAAGGTCACTACATAAGGATCAAAGGAACAATCCAAGAAGAAGATATAACAATTTTAAATCTCTACACACCCAACATAATATATAAGTCGACTGCTAACAACCTTAAAAGGACAAATCAATGATAAGACAAGAACTGTGGGGACTTTAACACCCCACTTACAGCAATTAACAGATCATCCAGACAAAAAATCAATAAGGAAACATAGGCCCTGAAAGAAGCATTAGACCAGATGGACTTAATAGATATTTATAGGACATTCCATCCAAAAGCAAGAGAATACACATCCTTCTCAAGTGAACATGGAACATTCTCTGAGATGGATCACATCCTGGGGTACAAATCCAACCTCAGTAACTTTAAGAAAATTGAAATCATATCAAGCATGTTTTCCAACCACAAAGGTAAATGACAAGAAATCAACAACAACAACAAAAAAAACTGCAAAAAATGTGGAGAATAAACAACATGCTACTAACAACCAATGGATCACTGAAGAAATCAAAGAGGAAATTTTTAAAAACCTAGAATCAAATGAAAACAAAGCTACTACACACCAAAACCTATGGGATGCAACAAAAGCTGTTCTAAGAGGGAAGTTTATGTCAATACAAGCCCACCTCAGGAAACAAGAAAAAGCTCAAATAAACAAGCAAACTTTACATTTAAAGCAGCTCGAGAGAGAAGAACAGACAAGACCTAAAGTTAGGAGAAGGAAAGAAACCATAAAGATCAGAGCAGAAATCAATGAAATAGAAACAAAGAAAACCATAGAAAAGATCAATGAAACAAAGAGCTGGTTCTTTGTAAAGATCAACAAGATAGATAAATCCTTAGCCAGACTTATCAAGAAAAAAAAGAGAGCAGACTCAAATCAAAATTTAGAAGTGAAAAAGAAGTAACAATGGACATCACAGAAATACAAAGGATCATAAGAGACTAACATATGCAACTATATGCCAATAAAAGGGAAAACCTAGAGGAAATGGACAAATTCTTAGAAAAGCACAATCTTCCAAGACTGAACCAAGATGAAATAGAAAAGACAAATGGGGGAGGAGACAAGATGGCAGAAGAGTAGGGGGACACGCTCGCCCTTTCCCACAAACACAACAACAAAAAAAACATCTACAGGATAAATGACTCACTCAGAACAGCAACCAATCTCTGGCAGAAGAACCTAAACTCCAATAACAGCAAGAAGTTTGTGACATTACTAGGTAAAACAAGAGAAAAGAGGAGAGTGAGAGAAGGTGAATCTGAGCTGGACAGGCGCTCCCGAAAGGGAACTGTGGAGAAAGGGACCCTGCACCCTGGAAAGTCACCTACTCGGGGAAAAGATCAAATGAACCAGAGGAATCTCCAGATGCAGAGAAGAGTGTAGCAGTAAGTTGGAGTTCTGAAAAGTATATTGAGAACTGAATGGACTGTCTAAATTATGGGCACAGTCACCAAAAATTGAGACGCCTGGGTGGGGGCTGGGCACTGAGAATTCAGCTTTGGAGGTTAGTCCCCAGGAAAGGGCTGGGGGGTGGGGTGGAGCTGAGACTGCTTGGGAGGTCTAGAAACTGGTCTGTCAAGTTTGATGGGGCAGAGACTGCCTGGGAGACTAGAAAGCAAAGGAGTCGCAGGGGAAGGGAGCAATACTCTAGGGGCGGGGAAGTGGAAAGCCACATCAGAGGGAACCTGGGAGAAGAGCCTGGTCTGCACCCCTGCTGGAGAGGGGAGAGAAGAAGGGGTGGGTCTCCACACAATACTCCCCATGCCACAGCAAGCTTACAGGCCCACTGGCTAGCAGAAAGCTGTGCTTCCCAGTGCATCCCCTCCCCCCACCCCTGCCACCCCCTATGAACTCTCTGGACCTGGGGCTGCCTGCCATCTGGGAGGGTTGGCCTCAACAATTGCCTGAAGTCTACCACTGCAAAGGCTGTCCCTGCACAGACCTGCTTGCCCTTTGGTGGGGCTAAACCCCTGCAGAGCAGCACCAAACAGCACCAGCCCCTGAGAAAAGGCCTTCAACCCAGAAAAGCTAGATCAAGCGTAGCCAGGCCGTGAAAAGATCTGCCTAATTCTCAGACAGTCTTTCTGAGTCGGGCTGCCCTGGGGAGGAGCCTCTTGGGTTGGCAGTGGCCCAGCTAGCTTCCCAAGCCCCAAGGGGGTGCCGAGCTCTCACGGATCAGCTGCATAGGACTACCAGCTCCAGGCAGGACCCCTGCAGCCCAGAAAAGCTACAATAAGCCTGGCTGGGCCATGAAATCATCAGCCTAATTCTCAGACGGTCTTTCTGAGTCAGGCTGCCCTGGGGAGGAGCTTCCTGGCTCTGCAGTGGCCCAGATAGCTGCTCCAGCCCTCAGGGGGCTGCACTCCTGAGGAACAGCTGCCCAACACTGCCAACACCCTGCAAGAACCCCACAGCCTAAAAACACCAGAGCAAGCTCTGCCTGACCAAGTGAAATCTGCTACCATCATGGTGTAGACCTCCCAGTCCTGTCTGCCCACAGGAAGTCCTCCTTTGCTTCAAAGAGACCCTGTTAGCCCCATCAACACTCCAGAAAAGCCACACTGCCTCAAAAAGATTGACCATCAACACCAGCCCTCAGGAAACATTCCACAGCACTGACAAGGCAAACACTGCCTGGTCACCGAGAGTACAACTCCCCCAGGAAAAAGAAAACAACAAGCAAGATGAAGAAGCTGAGAAACCACCCCCAGCCAAACCAACAGGAGAATTCACCCAAAACAGTCAACAATGAAACAGATCTCTGCAGTCTGACAGACCTGGAGTTCAAAAGAGAAATAATGAAAATACTGAAGGCATTAAGAGAAGATATGAACAGCAATGCAGATACCCTCAGAAAGGAACTAGAAAATATAAGGAGGAGCCACAAAAAACTAGAACATTCATTTGCAGAGATGCAAACTGAACTAAGGGCAGTAAAAACCAGAATGAATAATGCAGAAGAACAAATCAGTGATGTGGAAGACAGAATAATGGAAATCACCCAGTCAGGACAGCAGACAGAAAACCAAATCAAAAAACAAGAAAGCAATATAAGAGACCTATGGGATAATATAAAGTGGGCCGATCTGCACATGATAGGAATTCCAGAAGGAGTATAAAAAGATAAGGAAATGGAAAATATATTTGAAGAAATTATCACTGGAAACCTCCCAAATCTAAAGGATACTGGGTTCAAGATACAGGAAGCACAGAGGGCCCAAAAAAGTTAAATCCAAATAGACCCACAGCAAGACACATCATAATAAAAATGGCAAAATTTAGTGATAAAGAGAGGACCTAAAGGCAGCAGGATAAAAGCAGAATGTTACCTACAAGGGAACCCCCATAAGGTTATCAGCTGATTTATCTACAGAAATTTTTCAGGCCAGGAGGGAATGGCAAGAGATATTAAAAGTGCTAAAAGGAAAAAACATGCAACCTAGAATACTCTACCCAGCAAGAATATCATTTAAAATAGAAGGAGAAAAAAATTTTTTTCCAAAAGAGAAAAGCTAAAGAATACAGCAACACAAAACTGAGGCTAAAAGAAATACTGAAAGGGCTTCTCTAAACCAAAAAGAAAGGAAGGAAAGGGAAGAAAAAAAAAAAGAAGAAGAGGAAGAACTAGGACTGAGGAAACCTCAATCAGATAGCAGTCACTCAAATAAGCCAGCATACAGATTTAATCATGAACATGCTTCAAACGAAATAAAATTAAAAAGGAAAAAAATAAAAAAGAGTCATCAAAATCATAAAATGTGGGCAAGGGATGTTAGGAAACAAATAGACCCTTTTTGTTTGTTTGTATGTTTCTCTTCTTAATTTTAATATAGTAATGAAGCATTTGAACCTACAGGACCATCAGGCTAAAACACACAATTATGGGAAGAGGTTAGCATACTTAAAAAAAACAGCGCAACCACAAGCCAAAACCAAATATTGCATTCGCAAAAAATGAAAAAAAAAAAAAAAACACACTCAGGCAGATAATAACTGGAGACCATCCAACCAAAAAAAAAAGGAAGAATGGAGAACCATAGAATCAACTGGGACACGAGGTTCAAAATGGCAATAAATAATCATCTATCAATTATCACCTTAAATGTCAATGGACTGAATGCCCCAATCAAAAGACACAGAGTGGCTGAGTGGATAAAAAGGCAAAAACCTTCAATATGCTGCCTACAAGAAACTCACCTTAGGCCAAAAGATACATATAGATTGAAAGTGAAAGGGTGGGGGGAAAATATTTCACGCCAATAGACATGACAGAAAAGCAGGAGTCGCAACGCTCATATCAGACAAAATAGACTTTAAAACTAAAGACATAAAAAAGACAAAGAAGGACACTATGTAATGATAAGGGACCCATCCAAGGAGAGGATGTTACTATCATCAACATATATGCCCCAAATACAGGAGCACCCACATACATACAACAAATATTAACAGATATAAAGGGAGATATTGATCAGAATACAATTATAGTAGGAGACCTTAACACCCCCCTCACATCAATGGACAGATCCTCTAGACAGAAAACCAATAAAGCAACAGAGACTCTAAAGGAAACAATAGAAAATTTAGACTTAATTGATATCTTCAGGACACTACATCCAAAAAAATCAGAATACACATTCTTCTCAAATGCTCATGGAACATTCTCAAGAATCGACCACATATTGGGACACAAAGCTAATATCAATAAATTTGGGAGCATAGAAATTATCTCAAGTATCTTCTCTGACCACAATGCCACGAAATTAGAAATCAACCATGGGAAAAGGAAAGGGAAAAAACATACTACATGGAGACTAAACAACATGCTACTAAAAAACCAATGGGTCAATGAGGAAATCAAGAAGGAAATTAAGAACTACCTTGAAACAAATGATAATGAAGACACAACTGCTCAAAATCTATGGGATGCTGCAAAAGCAGTGCTCAGAGGGAAATTCAGAGCAATACAGGCCTTTCTCAAAAAAGAAGAAAGATCCCAAATGGACAACTTAACCCTCCACCTAAACAAATTAGAAAAAGGAGAACAAAAAAGTCCTAAAGTCAGCAGAAGGAAGGAAATTATAAAGATCAAAGAAGAAATCAATAAAACAGAGACTCAAAAAACAATAGAGAAAATTAATAAAACCAGGAGCTGGTTCTTTGAAAAGGTAAACAAAATTGACAAACCCCTGGCCAGACTTACTAAAAAGAGGAGAGAAAGAACCCAAGTAACCAAAATTATAAATGAAAAAGGAGAAATCACAACGGATACAGCAGAAATACAAAAAAACATAAGAGAATACTATGAACAACTATATGGCAACAAGTTTGACAATCTGGAAGAAATGGACAATTTTCTAGAGTCTTACAGCCTGCCAAAACTGATCAAGAAGAAACAGACCAACTGAACAAACCGATCACTAGAAATCAAATTGAAGAGGCCATAAGAACACTCCCTACAAATTAAAGTCCAGGACCAGATGGCTTCACAGGCGAATTCTATCAAACATATAAAGAGGATTGGTGCCCATCCTCCTTAAACTCTTTCAAAAGGTTGAAGAACAAGGAATACTCCCAAAGACATTCTATGATGCCACCATCACCCTCATTCCAAAACCAGACAGAGATACCACCAAAAAAGGAAACTATTGCCCAATATCTTTGATGAATATAGATGCAAAAATTCTCAACAAAATCTTAGCCAACCGAATCCAACAACATATCAAAAAGATCATACACCATGTTCACAATGATGGTTCAACATACGCAAATCAATCAACATCATACACCACATTAACAAAAGAAAAGTCAAAAATCATATGATCATCACAATAGATGCAGAAAAAGCATTTGACAAAGTCCAACATCCATTCATGATCAAGACCCTCGCCAAAGTGGGTATAGAGGGAACATTCCTGAATATAATCAAAGCCATTTATGATAAACCCACAGCAAATATAATACTCAAAGGGGAAAAACTGAAAGCCTTCTCACTCCAATCTGGAACAAGACAGGGATGCCCACTCTCACCACTGCTCTTCAACATAGTTCCGGAAGTCCTAGCCACAGCAATTAGACAAACAGAAGAAACAAAAGGCATCCATATAGGAAGAGAAGAGATAAAAATGTCACTGTACACAGACGGCATGATACTATACATAGAAAACCCTAAGGACTCAACCCAAAAACTACCTGAACTGATTAATAAATTCAGCAAAGTAGCAGGATATAAGATTAACATTCAGAAGTCAGTTGCATTTCTGTATACCAGCAAGGAAGTATTAGAATAGGAGTACAAAAATATAATACCTTTTAAAATTGCACCTAAAAAAATCAAATACCTTGGAATACACCTGACCAAAGAGGTAAAGGAACTATATGCCAAGAACTGAAAAACATTAATCAAAGAAATCAAAGACGACGTAAAGAAATGGAAAGATATTCCATGCTCCTGGATTGGGAAAATCAATATTGTAAAAATGGCCATACTACCCAAAGCAATCTACAGATTCAATGCAATCCCTATCAAATTACCCAGGACATTGTTCGCAGAACTAGAACAAACAATCCAAACATTTATATGAAACCACAAAAGACCCAGAATCGCCAAAGCAATCCTGAGAAACAAAAACCAAGCAGGAGGCATAAATCTCCCAGACTTCAAGAAATACTACAAAGCCACAGTCATCAAAACAGATAGACAGACCAATGGAACAGAATAGAGAACCCAGAAATAAACCCTGACACCTATGGTCAATGAATCTTTGGCAAGGGAGGCAAGACCATAAAATGGGAAAAAGAAAGTCTATTCAGCAAGCATTGCTGGGAAACCTGGACAGCTGCATGCAAAGCAATGAAATGAGAACACACCCTCACACCATGCACCAAAATAAACTCCAAATGGCTGAGAGACTTAAATAGAAGACAGGACACCATCAAACTCATAGAAGAGAACATAGGCAAAACATTCTCTGACATCCACATCATGAATATTTTCTCAGGTCAGTCTCCCAAAGCAATCGAAATAAGAGCAAAAATAAACCCATGAGAACTCATCAAACTGACAAGCTGTTGCACAGCAAAGGAAACCAGAAAGAAAACACAAACAACTTATGGAATGGGAGAAAATAGTTTCAAATGATGCAACCTACAAGGGCTTAATCTCTAGAATATATAAACAACTTATACAACCCAACTGCTAAAAAAGCCAATCAACCAATGGAAAAATGGGCAAAAGACCTGAATAGACTATTCTCCAAGGAAGATATACAGATGGCCAAAAAACACATGAAAAAATGCTCCACATCTTTGATTATAAAAGAAATGCAAATCAAAACTACCATGAGATACCACCTCACACCAGTCAGAATGGCCATCATTAATAAATCCACAAATAACAAGTGCTGGAGGGGCTGTGGAGAAAAGGGAACCCTCCTGCACTGCTGGTGGTAGTGTAAACTGGTACAACCACTATGGAGAACAGTATGGAGGCGTCTTAGAAAACTATGCATAGAACTACCATATTTCCCAGCAATCCCACTCTTGGGCGTATATCTGGACAAAACTTTCCTTGTAAACGACACATGACCCCGCATGTTCATTGAAGCACTATTCACAATAGCCAGGACATGGAAACAACCCAAATGTCCATCAACAGATGATTGGATTCAAAAGTTGTGGTATATATACACAATGGAATACTACTTGGCCATAAAAAGAATGACATAATGCCATTTGCAGCAACATGGATGGAAGTAGAGACTCTCATGCTGAGTGAAATGAGCCAGAAAGACAAAGACAAGGACAAATACCATATGATATCACTTATAACTGGAATGTAATATCCAGCACAAATGAACATCTCCTCAGAAGTATAAGTCATGGACTTGGAGAACAGACTTGTGGCTGCCTGATGGGAGGGGGAGGGAGGGGGAGGGAAGAGGAGGGAGGGGGAGGGAGGGGGAGGGAGGGGGAGGGAGGGGGAGGGAGGGGGAGGAATCGGGAGCTTGGGCTTATCAGACACAACTTGGAATATATTTACAAGGAGATCCTGCTGAATAGCATTGAGAACTCAGTCAAGACACTCATGTTGCAACAGAACAAAGGGTGGGGAATAAAATGTAGTTGTAGCTTCTACATGTAAGGAGAACTTGATCCCCTTGCTGTACAGTGGAAAAATAAAAAAAAATAAATTAATTAAAATTAAAACAAAACAAAACAAAAAAAAGAAAAGATGAATGACCCAATCACAAGAACTGAAATTGAAATTGTAATTAAAAAGCTTTCAACAAACAAAAGTCCAGGACCAGATGGCTTCACAGGCGAATTCTATCAAACATTTAGAGAAGAGTTAACACTTAGACTTCTGAACCTAACCCAAAAAAATAACAGTGGAAGGGACACACACAAACTCATTATATGAAGCCACCATCACCCTGATACCAAAAACAAAGATATCACAAAGAAAGAAAACTACAGGCCAATTTCACCTTTGAACATCAATGCAAAAATCCTCCACAAAATCATACCAAACCACATCCAACAATACATTAAAAGGATTGTGCATCATGATCAAGTGGGATTTATCCCAGGGATGGAAGGGTTTTCAATATCTGAAAATCAATCAGTGTGATACACCACATTAACAAACTGAAGATTAAAAACCATATAAACCTCTCAATAGATGCGGAAAAAGCCTTTGACAAAACCCAACACCCATTTCTGAAAAAAAACCCTCAGAAAGTGGGCATAGCAGGAACCTACCTCAACATAATAAAGGCCGTATATGAAAAACACAGAGCTAACATCATTCTCAATGGTGAAAAGCTGAAAGAATTCCTACTGAGATCAGGAACAAGACAAGGATGCCCTTTCTCACCACTACTCTTCAACATAGTTTTGGAAGTCCTAGCCACTGCCATCAGAGATGTCAAAAAAATAAAAGGAATCCAAATTGGAAAGGAAGAAATAAAACTATCACTATTTGCAGATGACATGATGCTATACCTAGAGAATCGCAAAGACTCTACAAGAAAACTGTTATAGCTCATTCATGAATTCGGCAAAGTTGCAAGATACAAAATTAATACACAGAAATCAATGGCATTTCTATACATTAACAATGAAAGAGCAGGAAAAGAAATTAGGGATGTAATCCCATTTACCATGTCATCCAAAAAAAATAAAATACCTAGGAGTAAACCTACCTAAAGAGATAAAAGAGCTGTACTCTGAAAACTATAAGCCACTGATGAAAGACATCAAAGATGACACAAATGCCATGATCTTTGATTGGAAGAGTCAATAACATAAAAATGACTATACAACCCAAGGCAATCTACAGATTCAATGCAATCCCTATCAAATTACCAAGGACATTTTCACACAACTCAAAATATAATTTAAAGTTTGTTTGGAAGCACAAAAGGCCCAGAATAGCCAAAGACATCCTGAAAAAGAAAAATGGAGCTGGAAGAATCAGGCTCCCAGACTTCAGACTACTCTACAAAGCAACAATCATCAAAACCATATGGTACTGGCACAAAGACAGAAATATATATCAGTGGAACAGGATAGAAAGCCCAGAATTAAACCCAACCACCTGTAGCCAACTTATCTATAACAAAGGAGTCAAGAATATACAATGGAGAAAGGACAGCTTGTTCAATACATGGTGCTAGGAAAACTGGACAGCCACATGGAAAAGAATGAAATTGGAACACTTTCTAACACCATGCACAAAAGTCAAGTCAATATGTATTAAAGACCTAGATATAAGAACAGATACTATAAAACTCTTAGAGGAAAATATAGGCCAAACTCTCTCTGACATAAACCCCAGCAATATCTTCTCAGATCCACCCCCTAAAATAATGACAATAAAAAGAAAAATAAATGGGACTTCTTTAAACTTAATGTTTCTGCACAGCAAAGGAAACCCTAAACAACATTAAAAGGCAACTCACAGAATGGGAGAACATCTTTGCAAGTGAATCAACTGACAAGGGATTAATCTCCAAAATTATAAACACCTTCTGTAGCTCCATACCAAAAAAACAACCCCATCAAAAAATGGGCAGAAGATCTAAACAGACAGTTCTCCAAAGCATACATATGAATGGCCAAAAAACACATGAAAAGATGTTCAACATCACTCATGATTAGAGAAATGCAAATAAAAACAACCATGAGGTACCACCTGACACCAGCCAGAATGGCCATCATCCAAAAATCTACAAACAATAAGTGCTGGAGAGGGTATGGTGAAACAAGAACCCTATTACACTGTTGGTGGGACTGTAAATTGGTACAACCACTGAGGAAAACAGTATGGAGATGCCTCAGAAAACTAAAAATATAACTCCCATTTGATCCAGCAATTACTCCTGAGCAACTATCCAGAGAAAACCATGACTCACAAAGACACATGTACTCCAATGTTCATTGCAGCACTCTTTGCAATAGCCATGATAAGGAAACAACCTAAATGTCCATCAACAGAAGAGTGGATCAAGAAGAATGGTACATATACACAATGAAATATTACTCAGCCATTAAAAGGAATGAAATACCAGCATTTTTAGCAACATGGATGGACCTAGAAATTTTAATGCTAAGTGAAGTCAGTCAAACAATGAAACAACAACAACAAATGCTGTCACTGTCATGTGCAGTATGAGAAAATGACAGACTGAACTTCTTTGCAGAACAGATGCTGACTCACAGACTTTGAAAAACTTATGGTTTCCATAGGAGACAGTTTGGGGTTTAAGGATGTGCTGGGGTTGTAGGATAGACATTGTATAAAATACGATTGTGAGGATCATTGTACAACTATAAATGTAATAAATTCATTGAGTAATTATGAAATAGCATATAATTTAAATATTATTAGTATTTAAGCAATTTATTTCTTTTAAATGTATCTGTTCCCTATTATATTTTTTAATATTGGTAGCTATCATAGTTACTGTTAACTTAAACACAGAATTTCTTCTTTCTTTGATAGTCATAATGGACTGCTCAGTTACATTGAAGGGCTGGCTCATTACATCTCTACCTTTTACTTATGCCAACCACAGAGAGCCATAAAGATGATTTTGAGTTCATTCACACAAACCATTCAAGTAGTTAAAATCTCTGTGTGAACGTATTTCATCTGAGAGAATTACTCTGTAACTGTAAAAATAATACAAATTCTTTGTTTATCTTTCCCTTGGTTTTCTTTTATTGCTTCTTAGGAGGTGAACATGCAGCAGTTCATTCTCAAATTACACATGCCTTCTATAGCACTGAGGTTTTAATAAACTTAGAACTGTATATTCTCCAAAACTCTTAAATGGTAAAAATTATATTAATGTTATGGGTTATACATATTAGAATTTATGCTATTAATTATTTAGTATTTCTTTAGATGAATAACAAATTACAAATACTGCACAGCTCTGAGAAAAACTTTTTATAAATAGAGGAGAAAGGATTTATTAGATGGTTTTTAATTTGAACATACATTATATTTAAAGTATAAAGGGAAAATATTTTGACCATAAGGAATATCTCTGACTAGAGATTTTAGTTTGCTCTGTCACAGCAGACCATTTCAGTGGAAAAAATGACATTTTACAGGTATGCTTCAGGCTGATTAAAGCTCTTAGCAACATTTCCTATGATCTGCCTTATGCACTTTTTTTCAATAAAATAATTCTTTACAGAATCACAGTTACTGAAATTTCTCAGTAGAAATGAAACTAGCTAGTATCCATGAAGACACAGGTTTGTTCCTGGCCTTGCTCAGTGGGTTAAGGATCCAGCATTGATATGAGCTGTGGTGCAGGTTGCAAATGTGGTTTAGATCTGGCATTTCTGTGGCTGTGGCATAGGCCAGAGTCTATAGTTCTGATTCAACCCCTAGCCTGGAAACCTCCAAATGCTATGGGTGTGGCCATTAAAAAGACAAAAAAAATTCTAGAAATAATATATGCTGGAGAGGGTGTGGAGGAAAGTAAACACTCATACTGTTAGTGGGAATGTACACTGGTTCAGCGACTATGGAATGCAGTATGGGAGTTCCTCAAAAAACTAAAAATAGAACTACTATATGATCCTACAATACCAATCCTGGGCATCTATACAGACAAAACCATAATTTAGAAACATACATGCACCCCAATATTCACTGCAGCACTTTTTACAATAAATAAGACATTGAAGCAACATAAATGTCCATCAACAGAGGAATGGATAAAGATGATATGGTACATATACACAATGGAATATCAGTCAGCCATAAAAATAATGGAAGAATTCCATCTGCAGCAACATGGATGTCTCTATAAATTATCATACTAGGTGAGGTTAGACAGTGAAAGACAAACCTCATATGATATCACCTATGTGTGGAATCTAAAAAATAAGGATAAAAATGAGCTTATTTGTAGAACAGAAACAGACTCACAGACTTTGACAAACTCATGATTACCAAAAGGGACAGGAGGGAAGTGGGAATAATGGATTGGGGGCTTAGGATTGCCATATACATCCCAAGGTATATAGAGTATTTGGCCAAAAGGAACCTGTGGTATAGCACAGAGAACCCTACCTAGGATTCTGTGATAATCTATGTGAGAAAAGAATCAGAGAGAATGGATATGTGTATATGTATAAAAGGGTCACTTTATTTTACAGTGGAAATTATCACAGCCTTGTAAATTAACTTTAATTAAAGTTAAAAATAAAAAGAGCAGAAAATTTAAAAAAAACATTTTTCTGTTAATATATCAATTTGGGAATTTTCTTTTGATATATCTTTAAGCTCAATGATTCTTTCCTTGGATGTATCCAGTCTACTACTGAGACCATCAAAGATATTTTTATGCTACAGTTTGTTAACATTACTTCTAGTTTTTCTTTTTTATCTTAGATTTTACATGTTTCTGTTTCCATTGTTTATCTCTTTTTGAATTGTGTCCCCTTTTCCTATTAGAATTCCTAACATATTAAACATTTTAAAGCTCTTTTTATTAATTCTAATATCTACATTGTATCTGATTCTTTTCTCTTTGGATTGTTTATTTTTATTTATTTTTATCATTAATTGTATTTTAATTGATAATATATCATATTACATAAACACAATTATTAGGCATTTACTGTGAAGTTTTATGGTAAGCATTCTAAGGATTTGGGCTTTTTACTTTTGCCATATTCATAGGTACAAGAAGCTTTAACTTCTTTTATTGTTCCTGTTTTTGTCCTCACTACTGTTTGGGGGATTACCTAAATTGTTTCTAAAAGAGTGTACCTTGCGACTTTTCAGCTGCAATCCACTGTTGCACTAGCACACTGTTGATGGAGATAAGGAATTGGGAAGGGAAGTGTTCTATTATTCTACGATGAAATCTTAGTTTTTAGTCTTTTAGTAAGACTTTGTCTTAGACTATGGCTAAAGATTTCTCAGTTTTATTTCCCCCCTTAGGTGAGTTAGCAGCGTAGAGGAGTCAGGGGTTGGGTAACTTCAGTTTTCCTAGTTCACATAAGAAGCTGGTAAAGTCTTTGACTTACCTTAGTAGGAATTGATTATGAAGAATACTCTGGATGTATGTCCAAATGGTTATTTTCCCCTCCTCTTGCCAGAAATATGAAGGTTTTTGTTTACTCTCCACTATGAGAACCTAGTTTTTTCCTAGAGGTAAAACCATAAAAGTGTGCCCCCAAAGGTAAAAGCCCTGAGGAATTTTCACTCCCAATCTATATTAATCCATACTGTGCTGGCAGTAAATCATCACATTTTCTACTTATGTGTCCCTAATAATTTATGGCTTAAGTCGATCCTGCTCTAGAGAAGTTTATTTTGAATGTGATTCTCTGTTTTTGTCAGTCTCTCCATACTTAGGTATGCCAATGTGATTTCAATTTTCTGACGGGTGCAATAAAAATCATTGATAAGTTTTTAATCTTGATTAAAAGTGGTTATGATGACTTCTAAGCTCTTCATACATTGAAATTTAACCAGACGTTAACATAACCATCCTTTCAAAAATGTTTGTATTCTAAAGAGCCTTAGAAAGAAATTGGATAGTTGCCTCCTCTGAGGTATAAAGCACACATTCTTATAGTCCAGTAAACAAAGGACAGTTGTGTTTACTATCCATAGTAGAATAGCTGGGTTCCCTTTGTTCAGGGCTCTGTAATATAAATCAGTTTCTGTGCAGGTTAGTCTGGCTCTGAACCCTAAATCTGTAGTAATTATATAGGAATTATGTAGGACCTTGGATTCAAGTGGACAACACAAAGTCATTCAGGCCATTGAAATCAGGAGTAATAAACTGCTATTTGTCTATGGCCCAGGAGTATCATGTCTTCTATCCACATTAATGAATTTATGACAAGCTAAATTGTTAGCCAAATATGTAGGTAAAATTTCAGACCTTCACATTTGATAGTTTTGGTAGCAAATATAACTCCCTGGAAGAGGAATATGGAGGGAATTTCAGGCAGATTGACAAGATTTGAAGAAAGAGTTACTTGAACCACATACTAGGAATTACAGCTAAAGACAACTGTTCAAAGGGTAAGCTAGTGCTATTTTGTTTCTTATAGGAAGAGAAACTTACTCACCAACATGACAGTATTGATATCTCCTGTACAACTCATACTGGTCTACAATGACTAATATCCTGTGATTGTCCCAGAAAAGCAGTTAAACTTATGAATATGGTTGTCCCCATAAGGCATTCATATCTTCTTGATTCCTTAGTAAATAGCATTCAAGATGAAAGTTGAGTTATTATAGACTTATTTTGAAATTTTTGACAATTATGGATTCTACCCTGATGATTCCTTGGCAGGATACTTCTTTCTTTCTTCTAATGGCAATTTCAGGCTTGCATGCTTGTTACATCCTATGGGTATCAACTAGGCCAAGAAAATATGTCTAAAATCTTTAAACCTGATTCCAATTTAGCCATCTGGATTTTCTTGTTCAAATTTCATTGCCTTATGTAATAAAAATAACAACAATAACAACAATAGCAAAAAGGACAAACACTTGCATGAGTTGATTGCTTGCAGAAATCTCCATAGAGAGGCCCATATGTACAAGTTGGGGACATGATATGTCTTTGTTAATAGTGTAATATAATCTTTATTTTCACATCTTTCTAGATAAAAGTTCTGACCACAAGTAAGATATGGTTGGAAATAAGGTGAATTTGTATACGCTTATAAGGTGAATGGAACACACTCATTTCTCTTGTGACAGAGAGGGAGCATCTGTATTGTTACCGAATGCAAGTTCATGTGCCCAATATTAGTGAAGCCAAACAAACCAAAACATTGGACTTTGGAGCAGAGAAAGGTTTATTGCAGAACCATGTAAGGAGATGAGTGGCTTGTGTCCAAAAACCCCTGGCCTCCTCAAAAAGTTTCAGCAAAAACTTTTAAAGGCAAGGTGAGGGAGGGTTGTGGTTAGTTGTTGCAAATTTCTAGGTGTTGGAATCCTTTGTTCTTTTTTTTTTTTTTTTTGAATTGGGCAACAATTTTATTTTTTTTATTTTCCCACTGTACAGCAAGGGGGTCAGGTTATCCTTACATGGAATCCTTTGTTCTTATAGCTTTATCCCTCTATGAATGGACTCCTAAAAGTCAGAGCCTTAAGAATAGGCTATCCTGTATACTTCAGGATAGGCAACATTCTTTTACAAAAATTGCAGAGCCAGTATGACTAACTGCAAGCAACAGAACATATATAATATGGAGTCAGATTTGTTCATCATTACTACAGTCCCAGTGATAGGGATAGAGTATGCACAGGTAGTGTTAGGAGTCCTACAGTAAAGGACTACAGATAATGATGGAAACTTAGGGGACACTGGAGATCACTGTAAGTAAATAAATTCCTCAAAAAAGCCATCAAAAGAAGGCAGGTTTGTCTGACTAGTGGAAGTGAAAGAATTGCCTCAGGTCATTTGGTGGGGGATGGGATGAGATTCAGACCAAGGGCAGGAATTTGAGGACTGCCTTTTGCTGATTTGAATACACACCTTACCAGATTCCAAGGAGGAGCTGCTACTCCCAGAAAAGAAGAGGTGTGCTTTTCCAACCTCCACTCCCTTTGGAGGACAAAACTATAGCCCACCAGATCCTAGGATCCTAAGGGCAGAGCCTCCTCACCTTCCCACTTGCATCTCTCAAAAGCATCCTATCCTAATAAGTCAATTTCTTGCCTATCACTTTTTCTCTCACTGAATTTCTTCTGTGCAGAGACATGAAGAACCTGAACCTCAGTGAGTTCATACACAGGGTGAGTGATTCTAATTTAAAATTTGGGGTTTAAATCCCAATCTGGGTTTAGGCTGGGTTCGAGTCTCAGCACATGGGTTCAAGTCCCAACCTGTGTTCTGGCTAGGTTCAGGATGTTAATACTGTCAGTTTCACCAGTAGACACTATTTAAACTTAATTTTTTAAAAAAAATCTACTTAATTTGACATTCATTGCCAGACTTCTCTGACCATGTTCTGTTTGTCTTGTCATTAACATTTCTTGAGTATCAATCAGAAATAGCAGAGAATACCCCAGCTCCTTAATCTCTCTTGGAAAACACCTGAAAGATGTTAGGATGTCTCCCCACCCCTTATTTTCATAGTCTTTGCTCAATCATGGAGCAAGTTAATACTGCTCTATTGAAAGTGTGGACAAAAAAGTCAAGTTGAGTCAATTGTTCTCAGATAATTGTCACCAAAACAGACACTAGATTCAGATATCCAAATTGATCCTTTAAACTATGATCTAAAATAAGGCTACCCTTGGTTCATTGTGGCAGCTTTGCAGTGAGATAATGGTTATGTTATTTATGTTGACACTGAATGCAGAGGTCTTTACTATGAGAGTCAGTTATAAAAGGTGATCAATAATAAAATCTCTGTCTTCAAAGTAATTTATTCAGCCTTATTGCTCTATGATACCTCATTTGTTATGGACGCTTCCTTTGGGGAGCAAGACAGTAGTAGTCCTACTATGCATGGATTAATGTCTCAGGGAAGATAGGTCAATATAGAAACTTAAGGATAAATCCACTTGGATTCATAAAGTAGATCCTGCTTTTTTATGAAATTTACGGAGGTTTGTATGGAACTTTTGTAGACATTGTTGAGACTCTTCCTTATACTGGGAATTTCATTGATAATAACCTCAAGTAAATTCTGAATGAGACAAGTTGACAACCAATTTTCATCAAATTAATCAGATACCAACAAAGTGGCATGCTCAGAAAAATGCTGCAGAAGCCAGGAAATTGAATACATTTTAGGTGCATATTGTTGGGAGAAATTTTTTCATCAGTCTTTCATGTCTCTACATAATTTATGAGAAGTCATTTATTATTTTTATTCCAGACTATCTTTTCAATTATAACTTTATTATAAATAGCCTGAGAATAGAGAGATCATGAGCATCTCTCTATTCTCAGGAAAGAATAGTTTTGATTACCATCTTTGGAGACTGTCTTCCTCTAGAGAAAATAACAGACATGCTCACTGCACATTATTGAAAGTTAAGCTCAATTTTTCCTCCTGCAATGCAAACTTCTCCTTGCTTATCCTTCTGCATATAGCCCTATAGAAATGGTTACTTGTGGAACTGACACAAATGGTACAAATCACTATTGCTTTTGCTAAAAATAATAAATTCCCTTTGTTTCTGAGTTAGAGATCTTGAGTATTCTACCAACATCCATGAATTAATCAATGAAGACAAATTTATAAACTAGAAATATTATAAAATTTCAGACTCTTCTCAGTTTTGACAACTGAGAAGTACTTAATATTAAATGAAGTACTTTTATTAAATGAAGTACTTAATATAACTAAATATAAAATACTTAACAAATACAAGGAAATGCAGAAGTGTATTTGGAAAGTGTCCTATGCTGGACATTTAATTAACTATTAAATAACAAAATTGATAAGTGAAATTCAATTAAACATAGAAACTTAGAGTGGCCTGAGAGAAATTTCAGAATTAGTATTGCCAGAGGTAGGCAGGGGAATTTGAAAATATTTCCTGCAGGTAATGCTGTGGACACTGACAGATAAGAGAGGTGATATTATTTCCAGGTAGAGGCAAATGCAAAATCTCTTTGGGGAAAACCAACACCAAATTAGACACTCAAATTTTCACAAATTAAATTCAATCAAATATGGGATTTGCAATCATAATATATTTTTTTTGTCTTTTTGTCCTTTAAGGGCCACACCCATTGCAAATGGAGGTTCCCAGGCTATTGGTCTAATTGGAGCTGTAGCTGCTGGCCTATGCCAGGGTCTTAGAAACCCCAGATCTGAGCTGCATCTGTGACCTACACCACAGTTCATGGCAATGCAGGATCTTGAACCCACTGAGCAAGGTCAGGGATCAAACCCACAACCTCATGGTTCCTAGTCAGATTTGCTTCTGCTGTGCCATGACAGGAACTCCAACAATCACAATATTTTTGAGTTAATATAGTATAAATTGCAGTTACATGGTCCACATGCCTAAAAATATTTCCATTTTTTATTAAGAACAAAGATATTTTCTTACATAGCCATATTATAATTACAAAAGTAAGGACATTTACGCTCACCTAAAACTATTACCTATTCTACATACATTTTAAAAATACACCTTAATTGTCCCATTAATGTCCTCTGTAGCAAAAAGAATGAAAACTAAAATAAACTTCATAATCCTTCACAAAATGTTGTATCCTGTCTTCATGTCTCTTCTCTTTATTCTTTTCTACTATGTAAAATTTCGCAAACTTTCATGCCTTTATGGACTTTGTCTTCTTTTCAATATTTCCAGCCATATTTCCTTATGGTAATATTACAGTGTATAATTTTGGCAAGCATATGAAAGAAGCGATGTTTTATTCTTCCCAGTGTACTATATTAAGAGGCTCTTGATTTTGGTTTGTCTCATTATTGGATGTTAACTTTGATTATGTGGTTAAGGTAGTTTAATGCCAAATTATTAGTTATACTTTTCCCTCTGCATAACTAAAAGTATGTTGTAGGTGACATTTGGTGATATGTATGTGTTGTTATTTATCAAAATTTTACTCACTACACTTTTACTCATCTGTGGATGATTCTAATTTTTCTGAAGTTATCTTTTAATTTAATCATTTTTAAATTTATCAATTGAAACTAAATTATAAATGGTTTCTCCTTGGAGTTCTTTCTGCAGTGAAGTGTGTTACAAATCTGACTGTAGAGATTTGAGTAGTTGTGGAGGTGTGGGTTGGATCCCCAGCCTAGCACAGTGGATTAAAAGATCCAATGATGCCACAGCTGTGACTTCAGGTTCAATCCCTAACCTGGGAACTTCAATATGCTGTAGGTGCAGTCATAAAATAAATAATAAATAAATAAAATTTCTCCTTAAAATATTCAAACTAAATTTTTAAAAAGCTATGCCTCAGAATGGGAGAACATCTTTGCAAATGAATCAACTGACAAGGGATTAATCTCCAAAATTTTGAACACCTTCTGCAGCTCCATACCAAAATAACAAACAACCCCATCAAAAAATGGGCAGAAGATCTAAACAGGCATTTCTCCAAAGAAGACATACAGATGGCCAAAGAACACATGAAAAGGTGTTCAACATCACTCATGATTAGAGAAATGCAAATAAAAACAACCTTACACAAGCCAGAATGGTCATCATCAAAAAGTCTACAAACAATAAGTGCTGGAGAGGGTGTAGAAAAAAAGGAACCCTATTACACTGTTGGTGGGATTGTAAATTGGTGCAACCACTATGGAAAACAGTATAGAGATACCTCCGCAAACTAAAAACAGAACTCCCATTTGATCTAGCAATCCCACTCCTGGGCATCTATCCAGAGAAAATCATGACTCACAAAGACACGTGTACTCCAATGTTTGTTGCAGCACTGTTTCCAATAGCCAAGTCATAGAAACAACCTAAATGTTCATCAACAGAGGAGTGGATCAAGAAGATATGGTACGTAAACACATGGAATATTACTCAGCCATTAAATGGAACAAAATACCAGCAATTTTAGCCACATGGATGGACCTAGATATTATCTTGCTAAGTGAAGTCAGCCATACAATGAGACACCAACATCAAATGCTTTCACTGACATGTGGAATCTGAGAAAATGACAGACTGAACTTCTTTGCAGAACAGATGCTGGCTCACAGACTGAAAAACTTATGGTCTCTGGAGGAGACAGTTTGGGGGGTGGGGGGATGTGCTTGGGCTGTGGGATGGAAATCCTGTGAAATTGGATTGTGATGGTCATTATACAACTACAGATGTGATAAATTCATTTGAGTAATAAAAAAAAATTTAAAAAAGCTAAACCATATTTATGTTATGGCTTCATATTTTCTTTGACACATTTTGTAATATGCCCGGTTTATAAAGATCCCAATTTAAAGAAGCATAATTATAACAACTGGTCAGTCAAATGCAATCAGTCAAATAATATAGTTTAATGAGTCAAATAAATAAGTTAATTAATTCAACTATATATTATTCCAAAATATCTGGACAGTGTTAATTACCAAATTCAAATTAAATAGCAACTGACTTTTGAATAAATAAAATATAGCAAAAAATTCTAATTTACTTTGACAATTTTTCCTTCAGTTAAAATCACTAATTTACATCAAATGAGACATAATATTGTTTATACAGAGATAATTATTTAAATGCCAAACTACTATGCTCACCTTGAATACTCTAGCATTCAAACTTCTTTTTTTAGTAAGTATCAATGGTATCTTTTCTACTAAAAATTTTAAAACTATGTCATTAACGTTTTATTAGCACTTAATTTAATATTTGAGAAGTGAAAAATGATAGGCAATCATATGTATTTAAGAATATGTTAAGTGTTTTAATTATCTTATAAATCCATCCCTTTATATTTATAAAAATATTACATGCATAAAACTCTGATTTGGATTCACTGTAATCAAAAATCATTCATCACGGAGTTCCCATCCTGGCGCAGTGGTTAACGAATCCGACTAGGAACCATGAGGTTGAGGGTTCGGTCCCTGCCCTTGCTCAGTGGGTTAATGATCAGGCGTTGCCGTGAGCTGTGGTGTAGGTTGCAGACGCGGCTCGGATCCCGCATTGCTGTGGCTCTGGCGTAGGCCGGTGGCTACAGCTCCGATTCAACCCCTAGCCTGGGAACCTCCATATGCCGTGGGAGCGGCCCAAGAAATAGCAACAACAACAACAACAAAAAAAAAAGACAAAAGACAAAAAAATCATTCATCAGAAATCATCTTGTAACAGAACATTTTGGAAATAGACTGAAGCAACCCATGTTATGAAATTTTTATAATTTCAAGAAGAGTATTTCAACAGTGCTAAGAAACAGTTATTCAACATGAAAGCATTAAATTGTTCTCATATCTTCCAAAGACTTCGTTTTTATATATAATTAGGCTTGTGACATAAATGTGACAATTTAGATTTGCTCTTCTTAAAATAAAATCTCAGTTGCATTCCAACTACTTAATTATTACCTTTTTTAAAAATTAGACCTCAGTTATAATTTAATGTGACTTTTCATTTATTTTTTCCCATAATATAATTTTAGGATATTTTGTATAAAAGTCTCAAGAGAAAGAAAAAGAATTAAGCCTTTGTAATCAGGACTTGTGTCCATTTGAGTTTTAGATTGTTATCAAATATCTGCCTAGTTTTTTTAAAGCTATGTTAATTGATTAAAATACTTCCCCATGTAATCCTCTTCTTTTCTTTCTGAGAACACTCTGTGTTTTTTCTTTTACCTTTTTATCATCAAGGTCTGTTTTACTAATGTCCTGCATACTTACAAGTGTTGTTTCATTTAAGAAAAGTTCTAAATGTAAGATGATCTCTTTAAATTAAATATAGCAAAGTATTAATATTGATAAAAATACATTTAATCATTTTATAAAATGATTTTGATATATTTTGATATAATTTGTGGTCTAAATTCTTTCATTAAGGAAATAAAAAAGTATAATAAAGATGACATATTTTAATGTAATAAATATATGATTAATTTTAACTACAACAATAAAATAACTTCAAGATTTCTAGTATAATTTACTTCTATATAGAATTTTTATTAAAATATGTCATATCTTATAAAAATAATTTCCATATACCTGTAGCAGGTATAAAAAATTCATATTGTAATTAATGTACTATTTCACATGTTAATCAACAATAATGTTACATTCTAGGAAAAATTTAATGTAATTTATATTTGCATGTGAATACACTGAGGTAGTATGATTCTCTGAGAATTATTTTTACTTTTTGATGTAAATGGATAATATTTTGTGAATTGACAGTCAATGTACTTACCACAAAAATGACCATAATAGGAGTTCCTGTTGTGGCTCAGTGGATAAGGAATCCGACTAGGAACCATGAGGTTGCAGGTTTGATCCCTGGCCTTGCTCAGTGGGTTAAGGATCTGGTGTTGCTGTGAGCTGTGGTATAGGTTGCAGACACAGCTCAGATCCTGCATTGCTGTGGCTCTGGTGTAGGCCAGTGGCTACAGCTCTAATTAAACTCCTAGCCTGGGTACTTCCATATGCCATGGGTGTGGCCCTAGAAAAGACAAAACAAACAAACAAACAAAAAAATGACCATAATAAATTTTTAGAATTGAGGAGTTCCCATCATGGCTCAGTGGTTAACAAATCTGACTAGGAGCCATGAGGTTGCATGTTCAATCCCTGGTCTTGCTCATTGAGTTAAGGATCTGGCATTGCCATGAACTGTGGTGTAGGTTGCAGATGCGGCTTGGATCCTGCGTTGCTGTGACTCTGGCATAGGCTGGCGGCTACAGCTCCGATTGGACTCCTAGCCTGGGAACTTCCATCTGCCATGGGAGCTGCCCAAGAAATGGCAAAAAGACAATAAATAAATAAATAAATAAATAATTAGAATTGATGATATACATAAAAATAAGACCTGGATAAATGAAGATTATTACTGATTTTTACTCAACAATTAAATGTGGGCAATTAACATTATGGACAATGGATCAAAGAAGAAAGGTAAAATTTCCACCTCACAGTTTACTTATCTGTAAAATGGGTAAGTGAAAATGAATTTTAAAAAGACATTCAATGTCTGTAGACAAATTACTCAAGTCTAAGTATCAAAATTATCCTCAGTGCTATGAATATGTCTGAAACATTTCACATTCAATAAGCCTTGCAAAAATGTTTATCTCTGCCAAAATAACAAAATATTTGATGTAGATGATGTGAGAACCATTCTTTAAGCAAGTACAAGAGAGAGAAATTTTGGTTGAAATTTGAAATAAATTCCAGATCTCCTGCTACTCCTAAATTTTGTTACCATTTGAGTGAGTTATGTAACTTCTGCCTCAAGATCTATCTATAGATATAAAATTTATAAGATCGATGAAAGTTAGAAAAATAATATCAAAATATATGGCTTGAAAATGATTAATTCTCTAATCCATCTTCATCTCGAGGGGAGACTAACACTCATTAAATATATTTTAATGTCTACCCTTGAAATAAGGCAGAGATCAAAGTGAGGCTATCCAAAGCAGAATTTATCAAAGCAGAACTTTCTTCTAAGGAATTGTTCTCAAGATATACTCTCAGTCAGAAAAGGAATGATCCCATTTGCCTTTTCTTTTAACTGCTTCATGGTCGCTAGTTTGTTACACTACATCCTCTGGAGAATAACTGCATTCTTTCCGTCAGGATCATTAATACTCCCTTCAGTGACTCCTGGATAGTGCCCGGCTAGAATGTTTTTCTTCAGATGGAACCCGAAATAATGATAGAGATAAGTCATTATTCTAGAATGAGATTTTTAACCATCTGATTTCATAACTAAGTCAAAAAGTAAGACTATAAGTCAGATGCTGATAACAAATTGCTATTTTGAAGAAGAGTATAAAACTAGATAAATAAGATCATTGTTTATTCTTTGTTAATGAATTTGGTCTAAATTTTTAGA
This sequence comes from Phacochoerus africanus, assembly GCF_016906955.1. NCBI lineage: Eukaryota > Metazoa > Chordata > Mammalia > Artiodactyla > Suidae > Phacochoerus > Phacochoerus africanus. Next base: position 36,049,594 of record NC_062556.1, on the reverse strand, counting down.
ACATAGTCATTGTTATGCTTATAATATTTATTTTTTAATATTTTTGTATGTTTTAAAGTTATTGGACTTTAAATTTGAAAAGTTACAAGTTTCTTTTGGAGTGCTATTTTGCAAATTGATTTTCTAAAAATGCTATGGCTTTTTAGCTGCAATTCATAGCAAAACTACAGAAAATAAACAAAGAAAAAATATTGAAGAAGATTCATCATGGAAGAAGACTCAAGTGAATCATTCATTTACAATTTTGCCATGAATCACCACGAAAGAATCATCTTTCTGTATTTTTGGAAGATACATAGTTAATAAAGTATAATAAAAATTAAAGTGTATAGTAATTACGTATTAATAGAAGTATTAGAAGTAACATCAATGTACAATTGCTTTTTGTCTTTATTTTGAAAATTAACATATACAAATGTATTTAAACATTTTCCCTGTTGAACAATGTCTTGATAGATTTAAAAAAAATCCTTTCCATCCATTTTCCACAGAAAGGACAAACTATAGTTTGTTCATTAAAGTTTTTTAATCAATTTAAATTTCTGATGAGATGTGAACACTAAGTTTAACAAAAATTATATTATTTACAATAAAAAACAAACATATCCAAAGAGCAACAATTTATACCCCACAGGTGGAAAATATATTTTAAATGTATCTTTACATTTTGCATTTAATATGCATCTGTGAGTAATTTGCTGTTATGACTTCAAGTAAATGAAGTCTGACATTTTAATAGAATAAGAAAATGTTTCATTTCTATACTATGAAGTATTTTGCTACCCACAAAAGCATGTTTGATAATTATTTCTCCTTATACACTGGAACAGAATGTCTATATATCAATGACCTATTATTTAGCTGAATAATGGATATGTATATTTTATAGTTTAAAGGTCAATTGTAGCCATTAAACTTATTAATATGAAGCCATATGTTTTTAATTAAAACTGCTTCTATTTTGGAGTTCCTGTCATGGTACAGTGGTTAAAGAATCTGACTAGGAACCATGAGGTTGCGGGTTTTATCCCTGGCCTCGTTCAATGGGTTGAGGATCCGGCATTGCTGTGAGCTGTGGTGTAGGTTGTAGATGGCTCAAATCCCACATTGCTGTGGCTCTGGTGTAGGCCAGTGGCTATAGCTCCGATTAGACCCCTAGCCTCGGAATCTCCATGTGCCACGGGAGCGGCCCTAAAAAAAAAGGCAAAAAGACAAAAACAAACAAACAAACAAACAAAAAACCCTGCTTCTGTTTTAACCTTATTGGTTTTGTATTTTAATTGCTAAAAAAAGAGAAAGATTTTAACGTTTTAAAACCACATTGATTATCTCTAAACTGAGTGACAATTATCAGAAACGGGAAGAGGCAAGTGAGATAATATTTTATTTCTTAGAGAAAAGTTGATAGAAATTGTCTTACTATGTTATTGAAACATTGATGAGTTTGCCATTTCTCTATTTCAGAGGAAAATTCTCAAGTGATATTGATCAATTCTTCCTTGGTCAAGAGGCATCATTTTCTTTTTTTGCCCATTTACCACCTTCTCTTTAGGGAACATTGACAAGGATCTCAAGATATTTGTGGAAAATGGGATTCTTCTTGAATGGAAGATTGGTCCTGGTTCTCAGCTATTTCTTTTTCTTCCAGATTTACCATCTCATTTCTCTCTCCTCTTCAAATCTCCAGTATCCTGTTCCTTTCACTTCAAGGTTATCCCTCTGACTTTTCTTATTATCAACCCTGCATTGTTTTGGTGTGAGTAAAACAAATCAAGCAAAACAAAACTGAACTGGCATGCATGAGTTTAGATCTACCATAGACCCTGGGTTCCTTAAGTCAATGTTTAAAAGGAACAGGGGTAGCAGTACACTATGAACCTCTGCTACTTTTTAAAAATTACACATGCTTCAGTTGGTGATCTCATGTCTTTGGGGAAAAAAAATCTCTGTCTCCTAATTAAATATAGGTCAGCATTATGATTAAAATTTCATGAGCAAAGAATGGAGTTATTTTGCACATTGTGTTCTGTGCTTTGTGTTAAATATTCCTTTTAGATACTAATTAATATATGTAGACTCTTTTAAATAGTAATTAAAAATAAGAATTACAAAGACTCCTAGCTACTTTTGTCATTTCAGAAAAAAATTATAGCAATGTGTTTCCCTAAAACTCAAATATATGCATTATTTTTGCATTTTCTTACTTTCTCTTAAATGTGTTAATATTTAATACAAAATAATTCATGGCTCATAAAATTAAATTTTTTCCTATATTAATTTCATATTTTGAAAATTGAAACTAGCAATGGTTTCATTTCTCAATGACCCCTTGGAGTACATGTTTTTTTATGCTTTCACAAAAATTAGGATTAACACAGATAACTAGAGTTACCAAGTTTAAAATATTAATGCTCTATAAATGTTGACATGTTTTTAAAATTATTTCACAAAAAATTGCAAAAGTTTTCATATACACTAGTTAGGTGAGTATGATGTAGTAATATAATTTTGAATATTTTTAGTTAATTCTACTTATATTTCAGATTTGGGGAGACATTGGACTTGAAAAAATAGCTAATTTATCTGATTCCTAAGCATTTTGTTTCAGGAACTCAAATTTAATGATTCTTTTAGCTGTTTGGTTTTCAAATCACATTTAGATTCCTTTGAACTTTTTATTAGCATACATTTGTCTTAAAAAAAATGAATGAATAAGACTCAAATAGGGTAAAATTAACATATGATTTATACAGTATAAGATAATTTATGCTTAAGTGAACCCCAGGGCAATTTTAAAAAGCAAAATGAGACTTAGACAAAGTTTCATTTCAAAACTCTGAAAAAAAGAATAATGGTATACATCTAAAAAAAGACAGTTTTCTGCTTGTATAATATTCTATAATTTAAAGAAATACAATACTTTATAAATACTTAAATCTCACTTTGCTTTCTTGAAATTATCAAATAAACAAATCAAACTAATATTTGGAATTATAATTAAGTATAATAATATTTCAAATGATATTGAGTTCTCTGAGATTTTCTTTAATGAACTAAGTCTATTGTGTTAAAAACATAGATGTTACATACATAATGTATATGACTATATAAATATGTTTATTATCTATATAATATATAAAATATATGTGATACATACTAACACCACAACCAACTACCACAAGACCCAGCTTCACCCACCAGGAGGTTAGCAGCAATCTAAGGACCCCAGGATATCACAACCAGCTTCCCTGAGACCCAGAACCACTTACTAGCATGTCAAGATCAGGCCTATATATCCCTGGGCCATGCCCTGACACAGCTCCAAACACACTGGGACAGCACCAACCCCACTGTGTTTGGAAATCTAGGTCAAGCAGCCAGGTCCTGCCCACAGTGGGGTGAAACAAGTCATAGACCTGTCCACCATAGGCCACAATTAATAGCTTAGCAGCCAATGAGGCTGAGGGCCAGATCGACCCAGCACTATGGTAGTCAGTCCAACATTAAGAGAAGGGCCAATAAAGTGAACATAGGGGATACTCCTAGAGCATATAGTGCTGGTGGCCAGAGGAGAGTGTGCTGCGAATCCCCATAGGATGCCTTCTACATAAACCAATTTCTCCAAGATCAAGTAAAAAGCTACATAGTAAATAGAAATAAAAACTGAGAATTAGGTAAAATGAAGAGACAAAATTATGTTCCAAACAAAGCAATAAGACAAAATGCCAGAAAGAGGAATAAACAAGTGGAGATAAAGAATCTACCTAATAAAAAGTTTAAGAAACTGATCATGGTTGATTAATTTTGAGAAGAGTCTTTGAGATCTACTTGAATTTTATGAGAGGTGCACAGGGAATTTTGCACATATTAGTCAAAGGTTTTGCCTGCAGTGAAGAAAGTTGGAGATTTGGTAGGAACAAAAGATCAGAACAAATGAACTGAGAACACTTTCTCAGAATCAGCTCTAGTGCTATCAGAGACAGAACAAATAAAACATGCCAAAGGGTCATTTAACTGACCTGATTGATTGCTGTGGTAACTAGTGCCGAATACTTGAATTCTTACCCCATTTTGGGAGAACGAAATTTTGGCATGATTCTTCTCTAGGAAGTCTTGGTCTAACAAATGGTTAGAAGTGGAGGAACTAAGGAGAAAAGGGTGTGCATCTCTCAAAGGGCTTAAACAAAAAGGAATAGGTTTAGAGACAGAATTTTTTAGGTTTATTAGAGATCCTCACTATATAAAATGTTTTAGTACTCTGAGGCAGAATCTCTGCAAAATAGAGGGGTTGAGCATTGAGAGTGTGTCAGAAGTGTCAATTAGGATTGTAGAAATATTTTCCAAACAATTAAGAGGGAGGATTGGGAAGAGCCTCTGTAGTTCTTTGAAGCCCCATCATTGAGAAAGGGGTGGTTACTGAAAAAGCTGTTGGAGTGCTGAAGGTGCCTAAAGCATTCATATTTATAACAATATTTTTCCAATATTCTGGCTTTTTGCAATAATAACAGAAACTAGGAGGGTTTTAATTTCATTTGGGAGCCTTCATTTCCTGGAGTTGAAGACTCATAATTTTGGAGACTCATCTAGAATACAAGAGAGCTGATTAGCCAGATTAACCAAATCCATAGTGGACATAGTGTCCTATGTCAACCTGGTCCTTTTTAGTAGAAGCTAAAAATCCCAGTTCAGTACATTAATAAACATATAGTTAAGAGTTACATGGGCTGAATAAGTATATGAAGGGACAACAGAATTTTCTTTAAAAATAAACTGAAGTTGATGGCAAAATTCATGAACAATCTTATCATAGTTTTGTGTGCAGACCTGAATTTTGCTACAATAAAACAGTTTTTGTAAAAACTCTAGGGACTGCTAGATAGATCAATTGCCTGATTATATAACAAGTTTATGGGAATATCTCCTAGTTGTCCTTCTAAAGACCTTTCAGGATTTTCCCAACCAGCACTTCTCAACCTATGTTGTACCTGGCCTTCACTGACAAGCATATGAACTAGATGATATAAATCAGAGAAACCAGGCTGATGAAACCGAATGACTATATTAAATTTCTCAGCAAATGTGTGAGGAATTTCAATTGCTTTGGGAAAATCTTTGACCATAGCTTACAATTCAGCTTTAGTCCAGGGAATATAAGAGGGGATATAAGAAATTAAACGTTTAGCTTCTGGATCCTCAGAAGGTTAAATTTTACAGTAAAAGGATCTGATAAATTCAGAGGAAAATGGGGGTGGAGAGAGATTTAGAAAAAAAAGAAAGTTCAGTGAGAGATTTAATATTGGAGAATCACATGTATAGAAGAGGTGTAGGCAACAAAGAAAGAAGTGAGGAAGATGGCACCAGAGGCAGAGTTTGACCATAGAGAGCTGTGGTGTAGTTTGAAAACACAGCTTGGATCTGGCATTGCCGTGGCTGTGGCATAGGCAGGCATCTACAGCTCCTTTTTGACCCCTAGCCTGGGAACTTTCATATGCCACAGGTGTGGCCCTAAAAAGTCCAAAAAAATTTAAAAAATTTAACAATAATCCCTACAATGGCCATTGGTATTGTAAATTCTAAATTCTCCCATAGTAAATCTCTCACTGGACTTTCCTTTTTCTCTACATTCTAAATTCCCTTTGGTCAGGTGGATCCATTTCATCAGAAATAAACATAAGGAAGGGCTACAGTTTTTAGACACAAAATTGGCCAGAGTTGCTGTATGGGGCATACTCTCACAATATTGAGATAGCTGTGATCCCATTTCTCAGAGGTTTTTATCTAGGGTAAAATTACAATTTTCAAAGAGCTCAAACAGCTTACCGGTCAAATACCTCAACTCCTAGACCTTATAAGCATAAATACCAGATGATTCTAAGGAAACATCTTAGTCCCAGAGGCACCAAGTTAAAGACTTTTTCAGCCAGCTTCAGTGAATAGCCCTTTTTAAAGGAATAGGCTAAATGATGAGAACAAAAAAAACCCACTGTTTCAGTGAGGCAGCCCCCTGTTTCTGAAGCAATTCAGTCCTCAACCATGGAAAACCACATGAAAATTACCACATGAAAAAGGAAAGAGAACATTTTTTAGAGGGAAAATGAAGTTTGGAGGGCTATAGTAAAGTGAGTCCATGGATATTGATTGGCCAAGTACATGCCAGTAAAGAAAAACTGGCTTTCTTATTCATGTTGGAGTCTGATTTTGTTGCAGGGCATGAAAATTCTTCCTTCTGGCCTCCTAACTCTATTTAATTGATGTTCCTTTTTATTAACTTTTACACATAATTTAGAAATTTTCCAGAACTGCAAAAAAAGTTTCCTGTGCATTTTCCCAGAAATGATACAAAAGGAAGGATTGCCTTGATCTGTGGTGTAGGTTGCAGACATAACTCAGATCCTGAGTTTCTGTGGCTATAGTATAGGCCAGCAGCTGCAGTTCTGATTTGACCCCTAGCCTGGGAAATTCCATATGCCACCAGTTTAGACCTAAAAAAGAAGAAAAAATATTTCCAGTGTAATATAAAGACATAATAATTATGTAATTAGTCTTTATTTTTATCTTTTGATTTACTGTCAGGTTTGACAAATGGGGAAAAAACAGAGAGTGAATATTTCATTCTAACATTGAAAGAAGGTGATTGGGGAGTTCCTGTCATGGCGCAGCAGAAATAAATCCAACTAGGAACCATGAGCTTTCAGGTTTGATCCCTGAACTCGCTCAGTGGGATAAGGATCTGGCGTTGCCATGATCCTTAGTCATTAACTGTTTTTTAAAATTTGGAATAATTTCAGTTAATCTACATGATAATTTTAGGCAACAGATATTAATTCCCATTTTATAAATAAAGGCATTAAGTTTTAGACATTTTAAATACCTTAGTCTGTATCATTCCATAAATAAAATAGGCAGAGACAGAGAAAAAATTTTGTTCTGTCTATAGCTTCTCCTCATGTATGGAATTTCTTTTTCATCATCATGTACACAACTTCATTTCAGTAATTAATCATTCACTTTTAAGAAGGAAGGAAAGAAGGAGGAAATGAGATAAAAGAGACCATAGCTCTTTGCCACTATAACATATCATCTTCCTCTCCCACAACAACTTCTTTAAAGAGTGGTATATTGCAGTTTATGAATTAAAATGTCTCCCAAAGCCATATGAGAATATTACAATGAAGCAGTTCAGTATTGATAGAAGTAAAATTGAGAGTACATGGCCCTAATCAACCCTGTCAAATACTGTTTCAAACAAATGAGGGCAGAGATTGATAAACCATTTTATCAAAGGGAGACATTAATCTAAATTTTTGTGCAAAATCTCCTAATTTTAAGTAATGAGTTGAAAATTAAAACCAAGTTGTAACTTCCGACCTATGATCCGTAAATTTACTCCCCTTGGATCATTCACTGTTTAGGTCTCTGATATCTGGATGTGGCCACCAGTACTCCACAGCAATGGAGGTTGGCAAGGACTTACATATTATCTTATATTGTATTTTAACTCATACCTTAACTGATCCATAAGCAGTTTAGAACTTACATATGTTTATTGAAAGATGGCTTAAATATCCCAATCACTAAAAAGAAAGGATAATTATGTAACATGACAGAGGTGCTAGTTATCCTTATAATACCAACAATTACAATGCATAAATGAATCAGATTAACAATTTGTACACCCTAAATTTACACAACGTTATATGTCAGGTATATTTCATTAATTTATTTTAAAATAAAGATTCCTTCACTTGCCTTTCTATCCATCTTTACTCTCCCGTTTTAAGCTCATCTGTTAACATTTTGGTTATCATCTGTCATAGCAATAAGTCCTAACCTTAAGCACTTCACACAAATTCCTATTCAGTCCTTACAGGAGCAGTTGTTTATCTGCATATTGATATACACAGAGGACAGTTAAAGTGCTAATTTCTCAAGTATATGCCTGGTAGTTAAGGCATTTATTTAACTTCAGAAAATTTCATATTTTTTTTATAATACTTCATTTTTGTTTCACAGACCTTTATTGTTTTAGTGTACCTTTAAGAGGGTTATTTCAGGATGGAAGGGCTCCCAGGTCATTTCTGGCTGCTCACAGATGTAGTCACCATAGGCATGAGAACATACTCTACCCCTTATATGAAGTAGCTCAGCCAACTAATAGCCTAGGACTAGCCTGGTGATACTCTCCCCACAGTTCCTTCTACACAGATTCCATACTTTCTGTTCTTATTGTTGTCCTGATTCCCCACTGGCACCACCACACCTCATTTTGCTACTGGCCTTCTGCTTCTCCAAACTCACACCTAGGGTCACTAAATGAGATTCCACTGTGTTCCACCTGTGCTGAGGATGGTTGTTTTCTGCTTATCCAGCCATTTCAGACTAGTCTGACTAAGCGAATCAGTGAAGTTTCCTGCTTTTGAGCAGGCAACTGATGCTGAACCCCAGCGTCTGTGCACTGAGACTGAATTGAATCTCAGAGACAGTTTTGGGTGAAGTAGAAAAGGATAACTTTATGACTTTACCAGGCAAAAGGCCATAGTGGGCTAATTTCCTTAAGACTGTGTGTCCCCACCTGGAGGAGGTAGTGAGGAGATTTATAGTAATGATTCAAAGAGAAGGGCATGGTCATCTCATGGACATTCTTCTGAGTGGTTGGTGGTGAGATAATTGGAAGTCAGAATCACCAACATTATGGTTCTAACCAGTTTAAGGTCTATCTTCTTGTGGTCACAGTTTTCATCTGGAGAGGATTTCTTTCTTATAAAAACAATTTAGGAATGTATATCAGGCCTTTATATCTTTCAGAGAACTGTGAGTTCCATGACTAGGCTATGTGGCAGATTTATAATCTAAATTGTCACCAGTTCCCCAACCCAAAATCTATTCTGCTTCTACATCTTCACATCACATTTTCCAATAATTAAGTCTTGAATCAGCATTTTACTTTGAAAGGCAAGGACACAGGAACTTGTACACACCTTCACTAAATTGCAACTTTTCCAACAACTCTCCTTGGAAGCGGGAGATTCAAGGGAAAATCTATTTGGTAGGCAAACTGTCCAAACAGATTCTGAGCGTGTACATTAATTTTAATAGTAAAAACATGAAGTCTAAATGATAACCATTGGAAAAAATATGGCATGTTGTTGATAAACACTATTTTTTCTTTTTTTAGGGGTATGTCTGCAGCATATAGATGTTCCTTGGCTAGGGGTCAAATCAGAGTTGCAGATGCCAGACTACACCACAGACACAGCAATGCTGGATCTGATCTGTGTCTATGACCTACACTGCAGCTCACAGTAATGCTGGATCCTTTTACCCACTACGCAAGGCCAGGGTTTGAACCCATAGCCTCATGTGTACTAGTTGGATACTTAACCTGCTGAGCCAAAAAGGAACTCTGGTAAAAAATATTTTTGTTTAGCTATGTCAGTAATCCATCTCTTTGGCATTTATCATAGAAAATAAACAAAATAAACATTTCTAGAAGTTCACATTGTGGCTCAGTGGTTAATTAACCTTACTAGTCTCCATGAGGATGTGGGTTTGATCCCTGGCCTCTCTCAGTGGGTGAAGGATCCAGTGTTGCTCTGGCTGCGGTATAGGCCAGCAGCTACAGCTCCATTTAACCCCTAGCCTGGGAACATTCATATGCCGTGTGTGTGGCCCTAAAAAGCAGGAAAAAAAAGGCAAAAGACAAAGAAAAAAATTCTAAATTGTCTTTTGTGTCTTGGAAAGACCATGTTAATTTTATCCTAGCGATTTGAATAGTGGTCTGTTGTGAGGCTTCTGAGGAAATTAGTTTTCTCCATATATAGATAAATAGGTGAAAGAGTCTCACTCCCTACCTACTTCCTGCAGATGGGAATTAGAGCATAATTCAGTGAACTGCAGTCATGCCTTCTAATTATGAGGAAAAGCTAAGAATGAATGCTAAGAGTCACTGATGGAAAGATATGAGACTGGCTCCATTAATACATATTTTAGCTACAGACTCTCTACCACCAAATCCTTATTATATGAAAAATAATCGCCGTTTAAATTGAGGATTGTTGAGAATTTCTAGTAAGTAAGGCTGAATGAATCCTTAACTTATTCCATATTTATTTGGTAGACTATGAAATAATACTTAAAAGTTTACATCAAACCCAAAAGCATCATGTCAAGATATCTTAAAGGTAAAATGTTGTATAAGAAAGTACACTGTTGGAGTTCCCTCATGACCTAATGGGTTAAATATCCATCATTGTCACTTCTGTGGCATGGATTTGATTCCTGACGCAGGAACTTATGCATGCCTTGGGTGCAGCCAAAGAAATTTTTTAAAATATATGAAATAAATAAGTTTAAAAAAAAGAAAGTACAGTGTTTCATATATATCATGGAATTTATTTTTATTTATTTTTAAATTTACTTTTATTGGAGTATAGTTGACTTACAATGTTGTATTAGTTTCAGGTCTACAGAAAAGGGAATCATATATATATATATAATGTACATATATATATGTACATTAATTATATATATAAAATTTTCCCATACAGGTTGTCACAAACTATTGAGTAGATTTTCCTGTGCTATAGAATATGTTCTCATTAATCCTTTATTTTATAAAATAGTGTGTATATATTATTCCCACATTTGCAATTCTTCCCTTCCCCAACACTTTTTCCTATGATAACCATAAATTTTTGAGATTTTTTTATGAAGTTATTTTGTATTATTTTTATTAGATTCCACATATAAGAGATACCATATAATATTTGTCTTTGTGTATACGACTTCACTTAGTATGATAATTTATAAGTACATTCATGTTGTGGCAAATGGCATGATTTTATTGTTTTTTATGACTGTAATATTCCATTGTATATACATATCACATCTTTATTTCTCTGTCAATAGCCATTTATGTTGCTTCTATATTTTGGCTATTATAAGCAGTGCTACAATTAATATTGTATGCACTTATTATGAATTATGGCTTTCTATAATAGATGCCCAAGATTGGGATTGCTGGATCATATGGTAGTTTTTTATTTAGTTTTTTAAGGAGCATCCATACTGTCCTCCACAATACACAACAGTGTAGGAGGGTTCCCTTTTCTCTATACCTTCTCAGTACTTATTGCTTTTAGATTTTTAATGACAGCCATTCTGAATGGTGAGTGTGGTATCTCAATGTAGTTTTGACCTCTATTTCTCTAATAATTAGTGATGTTGGGCATCTCTTCCTGTGCTTTTTGGACTTCTGTCTATATTCTTTGTATAAATGTCTACTTAGATCTGCTGCCCACTTTGTGATTGGTTTTATTAGTTTTTTATATTAAACTCCATCACATGTTTATTATTTTGGAGAATAATCCTTTCTTGGGTACTTCATTTGCAAAAATTTGATCTCATTCTTTGTGTTGTCTTTTCATATTGTTTATGATTTCCTTTGCTGTGCAGAAGCATAAGTTTAATTACATACCATTTCTTTATTTTTGTTTTATTTTCATTACTCTAGTAGTTAGATTAAATAAGATATTGCTGTGACTTATGTCAATAAATCCCCATTCCCTCACTTTCTGTCCATATGTGTTGTTAGTTCTGAAATGGGTTTCTTATAAAAAACAGCATACAAAAAAGAAGCAAGATCTTGTTTTTGTGTTCTTTCAGCCAGCCTGTGTCTTTTGATTGGCACATTTAGTCCAGTTGTATTCAGTGTAATTATGGATATGTTTGTATTTATTGCTATTTTTTTACTTGCTTTGGATTTGTTATTTTAGATTTCCCCCTTCCCTTTTTGTTCTCTTCTCTTATGATGTTCTATTTCTAGTGTTGTACTTGGTTTGCTATTTATTTTTATGTGTATCTCTATTGTAGTTTTCTTGGCTTGGGGTTCCCATTACATTTTGATAGTAGCAGTTTATATATTTATATATACAAAATTGTTTTGGATTGCTGGTGTCTAAATTTCAAATGCACTTTCAATGTTCTGCATTTATCCTCTCCTATTCTCATGCTTGCTAGTTTTGAGATCATATTTGTCAATGAGTGATTCCTACTTTTATGTTTGCTTTACCAGTGAGCTTTCAAATTTATAATTTTTTTGTTTCTAGTTGTGGCCTTTTCTTTTCTGCCTAGAGAAATGCCTCTAGCAGTTGCTGTAAAGCTGGTTTAATGGTGCTGAATTCTCTTAGCTTTTGCTTGTCTGAAAAGCTTTCAACCTCTCTGCCAAACCTAAATGAAAACCTTGCTACATAGAGTACTCTTGGTTTTAGGTTCCTCTCCTCCATTCCTTTAAATATATCTTGTCAATCCCATCTAGCCTGCAGATTTTCTGCTGAAAAAATCAGCTTATATCTTTATGGGGTTCCATTTTATGTTATTTGTTGCTTCTCTCTTGTTGCTATGTGTTTTCTTTGCATTTAATTTTTGTCAGTTTCATTAGTATGTGTCTCATCATGTTTCCCCTTGGATTTTTCCTTTATGGGATTTCCTGTGCTTCCTCAACTTGAGTATTTCCTTTCCCATATTAGGTAAGTTTTGGCTATAATTTCTTCAAATATTTTCTCCAGGGCTTTTTCTTTCTCTTCCCCTTCTGGGATGCCTGTGATGCAAACGTTTGTGCATTTAATGTTGTCCCAATTGTCCCTTAGACTATCCTAAATTCATTTCATTTTTTCTGTATTCTTCTCTGTGGCAGTGATTCCTACCGCTCTGTCTTCCACCTCACTTACTCATTCTTCTGCCTCTGATATCATGCTCTTGAGTTGTTCTACTCTTTTTTTTTATTCCAAATATTGTGTCATTCATCTTTATTTCCTTGTTCTTAAATCTTCTGGCACTTTGTTAAATATTTCTTGTAGATTCTAAATCTTAGTCTCCAGTCTTTTTATGAGATTGTGGATCATCCTTACGAGGATTACTCTGACTTTTTTTTCAGGCAGATGCCTAAATCCTCTTCACTTAGTTGTTTTTGTGGATTTTTACTTTTTCTTTCATCTGAAACCATTTTTTTCTCTCATCTTATTTTGTCTAACTTTCTATATTTATGGTCTAACTTCCCCAGGCTGCATGATTATGGTTCTTGCTTCTGATATCTGCCCCCTGGTGGGTGGAGCTGAGTCTAGTATCTCTGATTTTCAGTGCCATGTGATTAGAGATGGCTGTGAGTTCAAGATGACTTTTGGCCATTTATCTGGGTGTGATATTTTTTGATGCAAGGGCTGTTTTGAATATGGATGCCTCTTTCCTCAGTGTATTCTGTCTGTCATCCCCTTGATAAGAGGTGTGACTGATGTTGTAGTGACCAGAGCCTTCACTCTATATTGAATTAGGCCTCTTCTTTGCTTTGTGTTTTTCACTGCTCTTCAGGGACATGGTCTTCTCACTGGTTGTTGGAATAGGAGCCACCAAATCTCTTTTTGAGCTGTGTTTCTGCTCTGTGGTGTGAAATAGGCAGGATTTAAGTGCTCCCACTAGGGGAGGAGCCCCTGAATATTCCTCTGCTACAGCTGTTCACCTGTGAGTGTGCTCTGTTGTGTTGCCTTTTACCTGTTGTATGGTTTCAGAGTACACTATTTTTGGAACTGCTCTGTTAGCATTTGTCCCTGGTTTCTCATAGGCATTATTTGCCAGGCCATCAGCACAAATGATGAAATCAGGTCCCAGGACTATGGTACTCATGCCTCTGTGTCCACTGTAGGAGCTCTGGAGACAGCTTAGAATTTGGAATGGTTGTCACCATCTGTATGTTCCCCTAGGGCCCACATAAGTTAAAGTCATATCTGTCTCAATTGCAGGAGCATTTGTTGCTTATTGGGATGTTTCACAGGTGCTGGATTTATAAAGTTGGCAGGAGAGGTATAAATTTGCCAAAGGAAGAAAGATTTCAGGTCTTTTTCCCTAGTTGCATGGCCCATGGGTTCATCTGTGTTTACAACCCCCACCTCTAAGTGCGGACAACCCACTGGGGTCTACCCCAAGGTAGTAGAAGCACAGAAGCCTATACAGGTGGGAGAAATGTGAGGCAGCAATCAGGTGCATTGGGCTCAGTACAGTGGTGGCAGTGTCTGGTGTCCACTCACATGTTTCATCAAGTAACTGTAGTTCTCTGCACTCCCAGGATAGTGGAGGCAGAGTCCAGGTCTCACCAGGTATCTGCACATAACTGCACTCCCAAGGAAGCTGGAGCAGATACTGGTTCCTGATGCCAAATTTCAAAATTTATTTGCACCTCATTGTATTCCTGTAACAGCTAGAGAGGGGTTAGGCAATGTCTGGCTGTTTTTACAGTAACAACTGGTGCAAGAGAGCTCCTAGGACTGGAGGAGTATGGCCTGGCACCTGTCAGAAGTTTTTGCTGGATTATCTGAAGTTTAGGTGCTTCAGGGATCTCAGAGGCAGGGGTCAGCTCCTGCTTGCCACCATCCCAGCAGCCACAAATCTCTTGACCTCACAAATGTGCCATAGGTTTGTGCACACTCCACACTTTAGTACATAGGTAGTTTCCTGTTTTGTGATACTGCTCACAAAGGTGGAAGTTCCAATGGTGGTCCTGCTCCATTCCTTGAGCACCCCCCAACATTGGTGACTTGCCTCTCTGGTAAGATCTGTTGTCTCCTGAGTACACCCTCCTTTGTCACTGTCCTCCCATTTTAGGCTGTCTCTGAGCAGCTAACATTAGTCATCTCCCTGAGTCTGACTTCTCAATCTAATATTTCAGCTCCCAGCCCCCATGTGTTTAAAGGATAAGTGAGGAGCCCAGAACTACAGTGCTGACTCTCTGCACAGCTTACTCTCCATTTCACCTATTACAAACTTCCTAGTGCTCTTTCCTCCTAGGCTCAAAACTTCCCCCTTGTTTCAGGCTGATCTCCAAGCAAGTGAGAGGGCTTCCCAGGGTATGGGGACATTTTCTTTCTCACACCTCCCTCCCTGGGACATGGATATTTTCTCTGTTCCATTCTCTATCTCTCTGTCTCCCCTTTTTCTATTTTTACTTCTTTACCTTTCATAATACTCAGGCTAATTGGGGTTTTCTTGCATTTTTGGAAGTCTGATATCTTCTGTCAGCATTCAGTAGATGTTACATGTGGACTGTTCCACTTATAGATGTATTTTTAATGTTTCTGTGGGAGGATGTATGTTCTGCCTGCTATTCCTCCAGCATATTCTCTCAATATCCTATGGTAGAATTTAGGAATAAAAAAAGTAAAAATTATCCCACATTAGTCAGAATGCCATCATCAAAATGATGACAAATAATAAATGCTGAAGAGGGTGTGCAGAAAAGGGAACCTTCCTACACTGTTGTTGGAAATGTAAATTGGCGCAGTCACTAAAGAACAACTAGCAAAAATGAACAAGTTCTGGAGAGCTGATGTAAAGTGTAACAACTATAGTTAACAATATTGTATTGTACACTTAAATTTTGCTAAAAGGGTAAATCTTAAGTGTCCTTACACATGCAAAAATTGTAACTATATGAAGTGACAGATGTATTAATTAGCTTGATTAGGGTGGTCATTTCACAATGCATATGTATCTAAAAACAAGTTATACAACTTAAATATATACACTTATAATTTGTCAATATAGCTAAAAAAGAAAATAAAGTGTTGAGAAATAAATATCCATACAAATAAGATTGGAAATATAACAAAACTTATTAGGTATGAATATTAAGAGAGAAAATAGAATATAAGTGAAAGCAGAAAATAATGAAAAGAAATTTTACTTCAGTACAAACTATTAAAGTATTAAAAAAAGATTAGTGTGGATTTTCCATTGTCGCTCAGAGGGTTGAGGACCTGACGTTGTATCTGTGAGGATGCGTGTTTTTTCCCTGGCATCTCCCAGTGAGTTAAGGATCAAGTGTTGCTGTGAGGTGTGGCACAAGTTGCAGATGTGGCTCAGATTCAGTGTTGCTCTGTTTGAGGTATAGGCCTTGGCTGCAGCTTGATTCAGCTTCTGGCTTAAGAACTTCAATATGCCACTGGTGGGTTCAGCTATAAAAAGAAAAAGGAAAAAAAGATTAATATATTTGTGTGCTAAACCAGGATAATGTCTCCATTGGACTCTTAGCAATGTTTAATGATATTACCAAATAATTGCTTCTGCAGTACTTGGGAAATGCTGTGACACTACTTTCTGCTTAAGATGGAGCTAGTATAGGTGACTGAAATGCATTAAAATTGCATATATTTTTCATATTTTTTGGTTGTACATTATATGTCAGACTCTAATTCTTAACATTACAAAAGTAGAAAAGTGAGAAATCAATAAATTGGGATATCTTTTGTACTTCATGCATTGTCAGAAATGAGAGACAGCTTACTACATTACATGTATTTGCTATGCATCTACTTAACAAAATTTATCTCATTCCATTTCTTAGTAATAAATTAATGTATGTGCGGATGTACAAATACATTATATATATGTATACGTATCCATATTCATACAGACATCCAATCATATATATATATATATATATATTCATGCATATGTAAGTATGTGCACACATACACCAGCACACACAAAACCCACACACATATTGTATACATATATATCCTGCAAAGGAAAAAAAAAAAGATAATGAAATTAAAATTTATCGAGTCTGTACTAAATGTCAGATGACATATTAGACATTATATTCTATTTCAAATAATTTTCATAATATGTACAAATTACTATTATTATTCCAATTTTAATGATTTTTTGGGCTTCACACACTGCATACTGAAGTTTCTGGGCCCAGGGATCAAATCTGTACTACAGCTATGACAGCAGCAATGAAAAGGACGGATCTTTTACCCCTTGAACCAACAGAGAATTCCCAATTTTACTGATTAAAAAAAATAAAAAACTCTGTCAAAGACCATTTCATTAAGCACTCCTGGAAGCATAACAAATAATGGCATAGCTATATTTAAAGTAAGACATATTTTATAAAGCTCATACTTCTTCTGACATATCATAATGTACTGGGTTGGCAAAATATAGATATATTAGGGAGTTATGAAAAGTTTAGTTTCAAATCGTATTCTTATATTTATGAATTTATTTCCTATACTGGCCTATATTTCCAAGCTTGTTTCCTTGTCTGAAAATACAGAAAATTAATATAGGTCTTGTGTAAGAGGCTCTCAAAAAACAATCAAAAAGTTAAAAAAAAAACCCTAAGAGCTATATAGATAGATAGATAGATATTTAGATAGATATAGATACAGAGATAAATTAAATAAACTTTATTGATGATTTTATATTGTTAATATACATTTCTTATTTGAAACCAGCTTTTTTTCAGAGTAAAAGTGTGAGTTGACTTGAAGAATCTGTTTAATCAATGTCCTATATGCTTATTTTATGAATATATAGTTGGACATTATATTTTGTGTTTTGTTAAGATGTATTTATAATCATGCAATGTGTACTAAGTGAAGACATTTCTTTTTGATTATAAGAATGACATAAAAATGTGAAAATAGAGTTTTATGGATTAAACATATTGCACATATTTATTAATTGCTTCATTTTTTAAACTGGAACTAAGAAATCTAACAGTTTTAATACATAAAGACTCTTCCTATTTTTGGCAGCTTTCAACTAAATGTTACATGGTTTATCCCTAAAAATGTTAAATTTCAAATACTCCAATATATTGCCCACAAACCATGCATGAGCACATTTGACATAATGGTCAGAAAAACAAGTCTTTTCAAATGGATACAGGTGGCAGCTGAACATGCCACAGGGTTATCTCTGGTAATAAATTTACTTTCCTTGAAGAAAAAGGATCAGAAAACTGAATGACATAAGATAAAATGTTGTCTGTGGAAGACTTTGATCAAAGTAAATATAGCCTATTCTTGACAGCAGGTCAAAATATGTCAAGCTTGAATCTCAAAAAGTTTTTATAATTCATTGTCATTTGTTTGTGTATATTTAAGATAGATGAAACATAGTTGTTTTCTGTTTATATAAAATAAAGAGATTAATGAAGAAGCAACTAAAAAATTCCTACTGTCAGGCAATCAAATATTGATCATTCTACATTCAGTGTTTTTAACTATGTTGCTTCAGTATGGGGTAAATATGTTTAACCTAATTATCATAGCTGTAGTCCAGAAATAAGTTCTGTTTTAATCATGTCCAGAACAAGAACAATAACAACACAACAAGAACAAAAACCCTCAAAACAATTGAGTGGTTAGTTACAACTTCTAAAAAATAAAATATATAAAGTGTAAAAAACTAATATAAATAGGCTATCCTTTTGCAGAACAAATAAAATGTTCTTGTTTTCCCTGAAAAAAATTGCTTTTGTTTTACAATATCAATTGATATATAAGAATTAACCATATATAAAGGCAGATTAAAGACTCAATTAGAGAGGAAACACATCACTGAAGAGAAACATGTTAAAACAGGAAATGAAATTGAGAAACACATCACTGAAGGGAAACGTTAAAATAGGAAATGAAATTGAGAAATCCTTGTCATTTTTGGAAAAGAAGGGATGTAGTGGAAGAAATTACATAGTAAATTCAATAATTTTGGAAAACAACTGCATATGAGGACTTGATTGAGTTAGATTGTAGAATTGTGCATAATTTAGAGAGTTCTACAATCCATTCCAGGAGATGGTGATACAAATAAATGCAATAGAGTACAATTTTAAAATCCTGCATTCTCATGAATTCATAGTTTTTCATGTTATCATTATGCCATATTGCCTCAGTCTTTTTGTTTCCTACCTTACCTTTTGTCCTTCAGTGTGTAGCACAGATTCACATCTATTACAAAGTATTACTTTTGAGGAATAAATTGTCCTTTTCTTGCTGATATCATACTACTTATTACTGAATTTATATTATTTGCCCTCAATATGATGGTCAACTTTATGAAGGATAAGCATGCTTTCTTTTTTCAAATTCTGTAGGTACAAAATTATTTGTTTTGGTGTATCACATATGAAGATAATGACAATAATAGAAGTTTTAGGCCTTGGACATTTTATCACTTACAACCTGGTAAGTGTTTGGGGGAGAGAAAGTTTATGAATTACTCTATAGCCAATCAAAATCTTTTATAAATATTATCATTTGCTTAATATTCTGGGTAGGGTGGTAGTGAAGAAAACACTAAAGTTGTGCTTTCATTCCTGAATTTCAGTTTAGTGATATCTGTTATACTAGGGCAACTGAATGAATAAAACTATTTAACTGAGCTCTTACTAATTAAACTTATTAAAAAGTGCCCTTGGACACTATTATTTTTATACTAGTTTTCAAAGAAGTACCAGTCATTTTAGAATTTTAAATATTATCTCTATCCCCCACTCCTGGGCACCTATCCAGAAAAAAAATGACTCGAATAGACACATATACTCCAATGTTCATTGCAGTAATATTTGCAATAACCAAGACATGGAAACAACCTAAATGTCCATCAACAGAGGAGTCAATAAAGAAGAAGTGGTACATATACACAATGGAATACTACTTATCCATTAAAAGGAATGAAATACCAGCATTTTTAGCAACATGGATGGACCTAGAAATTATCATGCTAAGTGAGGTCAGCAGTCAATGAAACACCAACATCAAATGCTGTCACTGACATATGAAATCTGAAAAAGTGACACAATGAACTTCTTTGCAGAACAGATAGTGACTCAGAGACTTTGAAAAATGTATGGTTTCCAAATGAGACAGGTTGGGGGGTGGCGAGATGCTCTGGGGGTTGTGAGATGGAAATCCTATAAAATTGGATTGTGATTATCATTGTACAACTATAAATGTAATAAACTCATTAATATAAAAATAATTTTAAATGTAAAAAAAGAAAAAGTAAATATGGAAAACTTGAAAAAGAAAACAAAAATTACATATGTTAATAATCCAAAGAGATTACCAATTTTATTTTTTTCTGGCTTATGCACTTTTAGACTTTTAAAATGTCTCTGTATAGAAATAAGTGTATACTCCAAGTTTTTTTGAAAAAAAAGAAAGTAAATATTATCTCTATCCAAATAATTTCTGTATTATATCTAAAAATTTGAACTTCTTATATATCCCAGAGTAGTATTTCCATATTTACTGTATTTAATGTATTGAACAGATATATTTGTTAATCTTTTTTTAAACATGTCCTTCTCTGATTTCTGTGGCAATATCATTTTTAGTTGTCATAGTTCTGTATTTTAGAGTAAACTTTGATTCGTGATCATTGAAATGTACAATAACTTGGGTATCTAATGAGACAATTACGGTCATTTATTTAATAAGCTCACAGAAAATTTTTATTTACAATTCTTGCTTCATAAAGAATGTCAGGATTTTCTGCCCCTAAGATTTTCAGATACTTTGTAGAAGTTTAACCTCTCCTATTTTTGTATTCTTAGAAAATATATATACAAAGTGATATTTGCTTATGTGATTATCTGATTTTTAAATGGAATTTTGATTTTTTTAAAATCTTTTTATGGCCACACCTGTGGAATATGGAGGTTCCCAGGTGAAGGGTTGAATTGGAGCTCTAGCCAGGCCTATGTCACAGCCACAGCAACATGGGATTGGAGCTGTATCTGCGAACTATATCACAGCTCATGGCAATGCTGGATCTTTAACACACTGAACAAGGCCAGAGATCAAACCTACATCCTAATGGATCTAATCAGATTCATTTCTGCTGAGCTACAATGGGAACTGCAAGGAATTTTGATTTTGTAAAATTTTGTTTTATATATTTTACACCTGATTGTCACCATCATATTTGTTATTTACTTGAATGAAAATAATATAGAGTTAATTCTACCTTGATAATTTCACAATAAAAAAGTAAAAGAAAAGAAAAACCTATCATAAATTCTTAATTTCATTTCAGGTTTTTTTCCTCACAGACATTGCCTGAGTTGATTGTTGTCTATACCACTTAACTATCTCAAGAATTATTTCAGAAACTGTATATTTATCATTACCTCTATTTCCCATTTAATTTTAATTTAATTAATTAATTAATTTTTTCCAAGCCCATGGCATATGGAAATTCACAAGTCTGGGATTGAACCTGTGCCACAGCAGTCACAATGCTATATCCTCAACCCACTGAGCCACCAGGGAACCTCTTCCATTTTCCATTTTACTACCAACATTTACCTTTTTTTCCCCTCATTGTCTTCAATGAGGAACAACTAACAGATTTCAGTGCTGAAATCAATGTGGCTGGAAGAAAACAGAGAAATTAATGACTATAAATGCATTTTTAGGTAAAGAATATATTCTTTTGGGTGAAAATCACTGGGTTATTTCAATGTAATTTACTATTATATGGAACCGGTGAATTATTGATATAATGGGTGTTTCAATGATTCCCTGTTCCAATGAATCAATTACCAAAATAAATAAATAAATTATTTTCCTCTCATAGATCCAGGGAGTTATATTCTCTTTATCCCAGTATGAAATATTAATTTTTGTGTTCTATGACAATGTGGTCAGAACATGGAGTGGCATGAATTAAAGTGGATTATCTCAGAGGCTTTGAAATTTAGAGAAAAAACAAATTAGAGACAAGCAGATTAGTGAGTGGTTGCTTAGAGCCAGGAGTGGGGTAGGGGAGAAATTTTTAAGGGATATATGGTTGCTTTTAGGGGTGATGATAATGTTCTAAAATTGCCTGTGGTGATTGTAGTACATAGCTGTGGTAGTAATAAAATCCATTGAACTGTACACTTTAAATGGGTGAAATCTATTGTACATGGATTTTTTTCTCTATAAAGTAATTGTTTTAAAACACTGTAAAAAGGGAAATAAAATAAAATTAAAATTAAAAAATTGAAAATATAGAAGAGGAAAGAGTCATGGTAATCTGAACTATGTGGAACAAAAGGAGTCACTAGTGTGCATTATGTATAGACATTATATTACACAATTGATGTTTTTGTACATGTTTTGCATATGCTGGCATTTTCTATTAAGATAATTGCATTAAAAAAGTACAATTACAGTAGCATGTCTAAAAATTATTTATTCTAAAATGTTATATATAAATTTTATTAATATATAATTTTAGAATATGTGGTTTACTTAATTTTATTGCAAATGCTGGAGAATAACTACTATAGTAGGTTATTAATAAGGCTGTATTTAAGAATAATTTCAAGAGCTAGCTATGTCAGATATGTGAACTAAATAAAAATACAGTAGTATCAGGAAAACTTGTGTACTTTTATTTATAGTCTGTTGTGATTTTCATTCTGTTGGCCAGCCAATCAACATTCCACAGACTAGAATTTGGTAATCACTGGGATAAATGTTTACCATTATTCACATCAAAGTAACTAACTATTGAATTTTCATGTAAAATATTTAGAAGGGAAAGATAATAAGGCATGTTTTAAGGAAATGTCACAGCATTCAGATTTATAGCAGGGGACAAATCCAAAGAATACATAGATGATAAGAGATTTATCATTGACACAGGAATAAGTGGTAGATGGCTAAAGAAATATTAAGGATATATTTCTACAGGACTTTTGGTAACCTTATGTTATATCTGAAGGGTATGTAGTAAGATCACTGGAAGATCAAAATAAATTTTATAAGAGAATCTTTTATGGATCTTCATAAAATTAATTGCCAATCCTTGGAAACTTCAAAATTTATTGTTAGACAACTCCTATTGAATTTTCTGCAATGCATCCTACCTTGAGTATGTTTTCTTTCCTTTTCCCACACACTAATTTTTCTGTGTTCAACAGAAAAAATAATTTCAAGTGTAAGATTCTCAACAGCATACAAAAGAGGAAAGTTTCACATTTCATATTCCACACTATACTGGATATTCAATTTGAATGGTTTAGAAAACTGAAGAAAGTAAGATGTTATCACCTTAAAGAATATTGAGAATTGTCCTAAGAATAGCCGAGGGGTGTGTGTGTGTGTGAACACACACCTGTATATTCTATCCAAAATAAATGTAATAGATTTAGTTTTGTTTTTGCTGATATATAGAAGTGGTGTGCAATATTGAAGATGGTGCAAAATATGTGTACTCATTTATGTCATAAATATTCACACTGTCTTGCATGTGTTTCCACACTTTGTTGGAAGAAACCTTATGGAGATGAATGCTGAGATAGCTGTGATAAATCATTTAGCTACATTGCTAAGAAGAGGAGATAGTTATATAAATGGTTTTTACAAATACAGTTTAACCTCAGGGTCTTTTCCCTTCAATAAATAAGATTTAAGTAGTTACTTTTGCAACATAAAATTTTGATTTTTGTACTCAAAATTGTATTTTTGGGTTTTTACCATTAAGAGGATTCCATGCAAATGAAAGAAATTAGTCTTTCACATTACTTAGAACATTTTGCCTAAGATCTTGCTCCAAGTTAGTGTCTAGCTGTTATAGCAGCCATATGTCGAAGCTGTTAAAAAATTATATTGAGGGGAAATTTTTTCTATGCACTATAGGTTTTATTAATAACTTCACAACTTTTTAAGACCTAAAATTGAGAACCTGAGCCAAATGTAATATAACACAAAATAAAACATACTTAGTGCACAGCAATTTAGTGTTTTATTTATACCCTTATATTACATATTGTAACTCTTGCAAGTAAATAGTTATACTGTAGTTTGGAGCAGTAGACATAGGATTCAATGATTATTTGGACAGAGGAAGTGTTCTGAAATAGTAGCAAAATGAAAGGTGGTGCCATTTTTATAAACATATGAATTATATTTGTAATACCCCCCTTCAGAATACCAATAATTGTTACATTTTGAAAATGAGGTTAATTAGAGCTGAGAACTACTAGATTCCCCTTGGTAAAAATGTGTTGTAGATAACTACTGTTCCCACAATGAAGTTATAAACTATATTTTTTTGTAGTTCTCAAGAAGAATAAAAGTATGTACATGACTCACAGACATAGAGAACAGACTTATATTTGCCAAGGGGGAGAAGGAATGGGGAGTGGGATGGACAGGGAGTTAGGGGTTCAGAGATGCAAACTACTATATTTAGAATGGATAAGAAATAATGTCCTACTGCATCCAACCTCTTGGGAAAGACCATGATGGATGATAATATAAGAAAAGGAATGTGTGTATGTGTGTGTGTGTGTGTGTGTGTATACAGTAGAGTGTCACTTTATTATACAGCAGAAATTTGCACATTGTAAATCAAATATGCTTTAATAAGCGAGAGAGAGAAAGAGAGAAAGAAAGGAAGAAAAAACTGTTTAGATGACTGACTTAAATGTGGAGAAATATTGTACTGTACAAGATAAAATGTTGCTAATGTTCTATGGTAAGGTAACTTTTTGTATTATGAACTCTATAACACACACACAGACACCCACACACACAAGCATGGGAAGGATCTATAAGAAAGACATAATAATAGAAATATTACTAAAAAATGAAGTGCTCCAATACAGACGGTGTTCCACAGGGACTGCAGTTGCAGTTAGTCCATACATAGGAAAACCATTGCAGCTGGGGTTTGGTCTTACTGCCTGACTATGTCCTTAGCTAAAAAGACTATGCTTGTGAAGTGGGCATCTAGAACAGCTTTTCCGGCTCACCAGGACCACAGCCTCAAAAGAGCCACTTATCCACAACTTGAAAAGGTGGGTCATGTCACCTAATTATAAGAAGCCTATTCCCTAAAGCAATGAACATAATTTAGTCAGGAAACACAATCCAAGGTGAAACTCATGGAAGTTTGTAAAATCATGTAAAAAAAATCTATAAAACATAACTTTAAATCAAATATTTTGAAGCACCTGAAAACAGTCAGTTTAATGGGAGGGAAATAAAACACTCAGAAAACCAAATAACTTACATAGGAGTGACTAGAGATAATAGGGCAATATGAAAAGACTACAACAAATAATTTTGTTATCTCCAAATCAACAAGAATGTGGATAACAAAATGAAACACAGGTGTTTTCAAAGGCCAGAAATCCAAGTCCACATCTACATTGAAATACTGGAGATAAAAACTGCATTTATCAATACAGTTATAGACTACATTAGGTGTAGGGTGAATTCAGTGAATTAAAATAATTTAAAAAATACCACGGAATCAGCATTATTGTAAAAGTGATGATGAAATAAAATGATTAATGTATAAAATTTAGCACAGTTTTAAAAGGACACCTAGAAGGAGAGAAGAGAGGGAATAATTAGTAGGAAGTGTATGAAATATTAATTTCTGAAAATTCTCAAATTTAAATCCAAAATTGAATTTAAAAAAAGAGAAAATAACACAGAAATAACATAGTACACTTCTAAATATCATAAATAAAGGCAATGGAAAAAAATTAAATTTCCTAGAGGAACTTTTTTAACTTCTGAGAAAATTTCCAATTGTATTTATTTTTATGTTAGATATAAATTGAAATACACATCTCTATATTAACATTTTATTAACAAATGAGATACATAGGGAAGAGTGAGTAGGGCAAACATTCAGGAGGAAAAATATACAAAATTATTATATGAATTTTGCCTTTTATAGTAATTAAATAATAATGATTGGATGATCTAGTCATTGGCAAAACTCTGAGGAACTCATCTTGGTTGATTGACTTCCAGTGCCTTCTCCCTTCATATTCCATTATTTGCCTTCGCATTTTTTAAGTTATCTGTTATTTATTAGTCATTTTAGGTAACGAGTCTCTGCTGAACACTTTTGTCTATGCTAATATATAATATTTCTTTCTATTATTAGCCTACTTCTATTAAATCAAACATGAGTTCCCTCCATGGCTCAGAAGTTAATGAACATGACTAGGATCCATGAGGATGCTGATTTGGTCCCTGGCCTCACTCAGTGGATTAAGAATCTGGAGTTACCATGGGCTGTAGTGTAGGTCACAGATATGGCTCGGATTTGGCATTGCTGTGGCTGTGGCATAGGCCAGTGGCTGCAGGTCTGATTTGACCCCTAGCCTGGGAACTTCAATATGATAGGAGTGCAGCCCTTTTTAGCCCTTTTTAGGGAAAATTAAAATAATAAAATAAAATAAAATAAAATAAAGTAAAATAAAATAAAATACATCAAACATATGAATTTTTAGCAATCAGACAGAAGATAAATTTTTCTACTTAAGACCAAATTTAATGTATGAAATACCATCCTTATTTATTCCATTCTTTTATTCATGTATGCTTTTAAAAGTAGTCAATAATGTTTGCTTTGTTCATTCCAAAGATAGTAATTCCCTAAAATCCAAGTCAACTGAAGTGAGATTGACTCAACTAATACAGAGTTTCTCAAAATCCTGGCAGAATTTTGTATTAGTTATGGAAAAGACTAAATACCCTAGCAAATTCACTAAAATGAAATTTGTTAGGGAAAAAGAATGTATATTTATATGTTATTTAAAGTTCTTGTAGTCTGCCCTGGAAGCTCTCTGTGAACCACAAAATTATTGGATCCTGATCTCTTCCTTCATGTTGTTCCACCTGCCTTTGGCATTAGTTTTATTTGTGTTGTCAAAATGGAATAAAACAAAACAACAGCAAATACAGGTAAGTCAGCATTCCAGACAATGCCGAAGAAAAAGATTATATAGAGAGTAATCAATAGACTTTTAGGTAAGTTAGGTGGATATTAAACCTACAACTTCTACTCACATAGCAAGTTTAGAAACATTTAATTTTAATTGTAAAGGAGGATGAAATATGTATTGCCTAGCCAAGTGGTCCATAAGTCCAAGATCCAGGAAGATTGGAATGAATTTTAGTGACACAATTAATACTTTTGGCAGAGATTTTTATGGGGTTATAAAAGAAATGCTAGATTCTCAGGTTTCTGTAGTTAGAAAGATATTCTCTCCTCCTCATGAAAACTGGAGGATTAAATTATCACATTTCCAAAGATCTACTCTCCTTTATAATGATGAGCACTTCCACATTACACACACCTTATTGTTTAATAACTGTTAGGACTAAATAATTACAAAAATCCACTAAATCCATCCTTGTTTGGATTTCATCTTTGTCTAATATTAATAGGAATATAAATTTAACGAGGCGCAGGTGGTAAATATTCTCTAAAACTGCAGTCCCTTCACCAAAATAAACAAAAAACTACTCATCTTCCCTCTGTTGTAAATTTTTTTCTTATATTTCACCTGACAGGTGAATAAATAATTACTATTAAATATTAATAAAATAAGTGCTAATAAAATGCTATTAAGTGACATTTTGGAATTTCTGAGCTGCCAATTCATGTCTCCTGAGTTGCATTATTAAAAATCTCAGGCTTCCTGCTAGAGAGAAAAGCCACAAAGAAGAGAAGTGAACTTTCAGATTGATAAGTGGAAAAGTGATTTGGGATGTTTCAGCCCTAGCCACAGTTGACTAGATCTGCCTTAGACACCTCAAGTGGGGGCCAACAGAATGACTATCTAGGTATGGCCCTGGAAACCTAGAAAATTAATAGAAATCATGATTTTTTTTAAATTTAGAGGAAGTGTGTTATGCAATGTGCAACAATAGATAAGATAAACAATAAATATAAATAATAAATATGCACACTGGCATGAAAAAAAATATGGAATAACTAGATAGTTTTCAAATTTAGCTTATGTCCCAAAGTTGTCCAGTTTCTGAAATGATGATGACAGCACATTATTGCAGGGTGTTCAGTGTGTTCTCAAAGCAAATAAAGCTGCTGTGATTTGCATTTCATTGACATTGATGTCTAATCACATAGAAAGGAATTTATAATCTCTTTCTCTACAATTCTGCTGAGATAATTTGTATATTCCTGTCAATTAGAATCAGCTCATTATTTTATTTTTATTTATTTATTTATTTATTTATTTATTTAGTCTTTTTTGCTATTTCTTTGGTCCACTCCTGCAGCATATGGAGATTCCCAGGCTAGGGGTCGAATCAGAGCTGTAGCTGCTGGCCTACTCCAGAGCCACAGCAACACGGTATCCGAGCTGCGTCTGCAACCTACACCACAGCTCACGGCAACGCCGGATCGTTAACCCACTGAGCAAGGGCAGGGATCGAACCCGCAACCTCATGGTTCCTAGTCGGATTCATTAACCACTGCGCCACGACAGGAACTCCATAGAATCAGCTCATTATTTTAAAGGTAAAATTAAATGGAAGAATTTAGAACACATCTTAGAGATAAGACTGGCTTATAAGATCCAAGTGGGGAGTTCCTGTCATGGCGCAGTGGTTAACGAATCTGCCCTTGCTCAGTGGATCCAGCGTTGCCATGAGCTGTGGTGTAGGTTGCAGACGCGGCTCAGATCCCGCATTGCTGTGGCTCTGGCGTAGGCCAGCGGCTACGGCTCCGATTGGACCCCTAGACTGGGAACCTCCATATGCCATGGAAGCGGCCCAAAGAAATAGCAAAAAGAAAAAAAAAATCCAAGTGGAAGAGCAAATTTTTTATGTAATCTTACAAAATTCTATCTACCTGAAGTGTATGCCTAGCTTGCTAAGAGTGCAGATTTAGGAAGAGATAATGATTAGAAAACAAAAACAAAAACTAAACACCTTACCAGAAATTTTTCCAATATCCCTCGAACAGAATTACTGTGGTTTTTAGTGCTATTTCATAAGCACAGCAAATAGGGAAACAAATAAAATAATAATAATAATAAATGACTACTCAACTAGAGCATTAGATGGTTATCCATCTATACAGGAAGGTAAACGATAAAATCCACCATTAACCAGCTTGCTTTCTGGATCCCCTTAGGATAGATTGTATCTGAGATTCATTATTAGCTTCTCTATTACAGATGAGTAGAAAATCATAACTTTTCAGTTTTATTTATTTTTTTAATTTATTTTTTCCACTATACAGCGTGGGGACCAAGTTACACTTACAGGTATACATAGTTTTTCCTCCCATTGTTGTGTTGCAATGTAAGTATCTAGACAGAGTTCTCAATGCTACACAGCAGGATCTTATTGTGAATCCATTCCAAAGGCAATAGTTTGCATCCATTAATCCAAAGCTCCTAGTCCCTCCCACTCCCTCCCTCTCCCCCTGGGCAAACACAAGTCTATTCTCCAAGTCCATTATATTCTTTTCAGTGGAAAGTTTCATTTGTGCCATATATTAGATTCCAGTTATAAGTGATATCATATGGTATTTGTCTTTCTCATTCTGACTTACTTCACTCAGGATGAGAGTCTCTAGTTCCATCCATGGTACTACAAATGGCATTATGTCATTCTTTTTATGGCCGAGTAGTATTCCGTTGTATATATATACCACATCTTCCTAATCCATTCATCTATTGATGGACATTTGGGTTGTCTCCATGTCTTGGCTATTGTGAATAGTGCTGCAATGAACATGTGGGTGCATGTGTCTTTTTTAAGGAAAGTTTTTCCAGATATATGCCCAAGATTGGGATTGCTGGATCATATGTAGTTCTATGTATTGATTTCTAAGGTACCTTCATATTGTTCTCCATAGTGGCTGTACCAGCTTACATTCCCACCAACAGTGCAAGAGGGTTCCTTTTTCTCCACACCCCCTCGAGCATTTGTTCTTTGTGGACTTACCAATGATGGCCATTCTGACTGTTATGAGGTGGTATCTCATGGTAGTTTTGATTTGCATTTCTCTAATAATCAGCAATGTTGAGCATTTTTTCATGTGCTTGTTGGCCATCTGTATATGTTCCTTGGAGAAATGTCTCTTCAGGTCTTTTGCCCATTTTTCATTTGGGTGGTTGGCTTTTTTGCTGTTGAGTTGTATAAGTTGCTTGTATATCCTAGAGATTAAGCTCTTTTCCATTGAATCATTTGAAACTATTTTTTTTTTAAATTAAGATTCTTGACTTGTTGAATCTCCCAAATTATTTGGCAAATGCTCTGTTCAGTGTATGTATGTTGTGCCACACTCATTTCAGGAGTTTCTTCTCTGTGCTTGTGGTCATCCACATAAAATTTCAGTGCTTATTCTAAATTTTGAATAGTTTTGATATTTATATTTATTACAAGGATTTATATTAATAGTAATTTAAATTTAAAATAAAAATGCTTCTGCTTTTTTTTAATATTCTTAAAACTTGATTGCCAGTTAAGCTCTATTAAAAATAAACTACAGGCCCAAAATGGGTTTACTTATGATAAGCCTCACCAAGACATAATATCTAACCTAATTGCAGTTTCATCCTCTCCTAGGAGTGGAACTTTATTCAATCAGTCTGGAATTTCCTGATCTACACTAGTAAGTAATCAGGTGATAAGACCCCCTGTTTTTCCTAAGTGACATAGAGCTTGCCTGAAATCCACTTTTAACTTCCTTGTGCTATCCTCATTCTGCCTATAAAAGTTTTCTGTTTTGCTCCTTAAAGCACTCTTCCATTCATTAGATGGGTGATTTATTAATTAGCAATTCTCTTAGTGCTTTTCTAAGTATGAAATGATGTAAGACTTTGGTTTCATAAAAATCTGACCTGAAATATATCTAACTAAATAGAACCTGTTTTGCCAAGGCATGAAATGCCTAATCCTGAATTCTTCTCAGGGTATACTGTAGTTCAGTGAATGCAGTAGCTAATGACTTGATTCTCATGGAACTTGAACTGTGGGCAATACTTGTTTTGTTTCTTTGTTTGTTTACCCTTAGCATCTGCAGCTTTTGGGAGACTTGTACCTCGCTATTGCTCCTATTTGGAGTCAAAATATAAAGAGTAGTGCATCCTTCACTCTGCCCACTAAAATTAAACACATTACATATATTTGAGTGTGTGCACACTTACATATGTGGATAAGTGTATGCACTTGTATCTGTGTGTATTTACTTATTTGTTTAAAGTCATCTCATGTATTTGCTTACATATGGTTTTCACAATGGTAAGAAGCAAGTAGGCAAGAATTGAGCATAAGGCAAAATTTAGGTTTCAAGATTTCGCATGGAATTTGATAAAAGCTCTTATTTAAACCTCCATTTTGATATTTTTGTTTAAATTTGATAGAATGATATGATAATGGAATACTCTCTTCCTTTCTATCTAAGATAGGAGTCGGTAAACTACCAATACTGGTCTGTTTGTGTTTCCTGCAAGCTAATCTTTTGCTTGTTTGTTTACATTTTAAAGGAATTTAGAATGAAAACAAAGTGAGGAAAAGATGAAAAGACAAATCAAGAGAAAGAGAAGGAGCAGAAACTTGTATGCTACTTGCAAACAATAAAATATTTACTATTAGCATATTTATGTGATAAAATTTGCAAAAAGAAAAGTGCAAAATAATTTTATGGTCTCAGAGAAGCCTAAGGATGCTGCAAAAGTTCATTTATGTGTTATAAAGCAAAGAGGGATTAGGCTTTGAAGATATGCATTTAAGTTTATTTAAAATCAAAATGAATAACTATGGTCCAGGCATCCAATATGGAGCCTGGCGGTCATTGTGTATGTGTTTTCAGGCACATCCCTTCACTACTGAGAATTTGAATTTTCCCTGAATTGCACCAAACTCTAAGACAGTATCAGCAGTTTTCAAAATAACATCTGCTGGTAGATGGTAGCTGCAACCTTGTAGTTTCAAAGTCCCACTGGATTGCAATAACTATTGAAAATTTGCAAAACACTTTAAAAAATTTACTTTGTGTGTGTGTGTGTGTGTGTGTGTGCCATGCCTGCAGCATATGGAAGTTTCTGGGCTAGGGGTCAAATCAGACCCCATATCCACAGCAATGTGGAATCTGAAGTGCATCTGCAACCTACAGCACAGCTCACAGCAATGCTGGATCCTTAAACCACTAAGCGAAACCAGAGATTGAACGTATGTCATCATGGATCCTAGTCATGTTCATTACTAGGTGAGCCACAATAGGAACTCCTGTGAAAAACTATTTTTTTGATAGAAAAAAATAAAATAGTATAAGTGCAATTGCATTTATTTAGAAAAAAAAATGGAAATGTGATAAAAAAAATGGCCAAGGAAATAAAAGTCAATTGGAGAAATGTCTATTCAGGACTTTTGCCCATTTTTCAATTGGGTTGTTGGCTTTTTTGCTGTTGAGTTGTGTAAGTTGGTTGTATATTCTAGAGATTAAGCCCTTGTCAGTTGCATCATTTGAAACTATTTTCTCCCATTCTGTGAGTTGTATTTTTGTTTTCTTTTTGGTTTCCTTTGCTGTGCAGACTATTGCCTTTGGAACAGATTAGCAATGAGATCCTGCTGTGTAGCACTAGGAACTATGTCTGGTCACTTATGATGAAGCATAATAATGTGAGAAAAAAGAATGTATACATGTATGTAAAACTGGTCACCATGCTGTACAGTAGAAAATTGACAGAGCACTGTAAACCGTATAATGGAAAAAATTAAAATAATTATATAAAAAGTAATAAAAATAAAAAACCCTAAAACATCCTGGCTATGTGATACCAGGCATGTTACCCCAATTAAAAAAAAAAAGTCAATTGGATATTTTTTCAATTAACATTTTTTTGGAAATATGTTGCAAATGGAACATATTTGCAAATTAATCATTCAGTCCAAGTTACTACAACTTAATATGTCAATTTCTAGAAAATAAAGCCCTTTGATAGAAATATGTGGCAGCCATGAAAATGCTCCCCTCAGTCTGAGGAGATCCCTTTTAGTATATTCTGAAATCCATTTCCACATTAAGATCAAGGCTCAGCTTCTAAGAGACTGTTCCCAGACAAAGACTGTATTTCAGGGCTGCTAAAGAAGGTCTGTTACTGAGACATTGCATTCCTCTGATAGGCAACTTTGACTTCACAGCCCATCGGCTTTGCCAGAAATTCTTCCAGTTACACTGCATTCTGAAAATCTTCCACCCCAATTTCCTTTCTTTTTTCCTCCCTCACACGGGTCAGGCTTGCATCACAGTATTAATCACTTTCTAAGACCTGCCTTGTATTTTTCTTCATTTTCCCTTCCAGGTGTTTCCCCAAATAATTTTATTGCAGATCTTATCCTTTCATGGTGTGAATTTCTTAAATGTGCAACCCAAAACACCATCTCATACTCACTACAGTGGGTAGAAACCCTAGGAAAGAAAGATAGATAAATGTAAGACTAAGAAGCTATATAATCTATGAAGTATCTTGTTATATTTCTTATTGGGGGCTAAGAAGACTTAATCACACATCCATATGGGTCCTGATATTGAGAATAAAGAAAATAATGGAGAAGAAAACATAGTGGAATTTTGTATTTAGATAAATTTTAAGTTGTTAACCAAAATTTCATAATAGAGATTGGATTGAAATAAAGAAGTATTTTTTTGTTTTCTTTCTTTCTTTTTTCTTTCTTCCTTTTTTTTTTTTTTTTCCTGCAGCAAGATCAAAATTCAGGATGCACTTGATCTGTGTTTCACTGCACTATAAAAATGGAGGGAACTTATAAAGGCAAAAACTGAAAGGCCACATTTAGATAAATAAGTGGTCAAGAATTGGATCTGGCAAGAAATAACCATGCCTGTTAAGCATCAATTTCCTGCATTTGTGCCATTAGCTCTATATTATGTCAAAAGCATGTCCTAAGACAATTGACCACCTTCTCTTTATACCTTGGAATCTCATATCCTTTAAGTGTCTCTAGAA
This sequence comes from Phacochoerus africanus, assembly GCF_016906955.1. Lineage (NCBI taxonomy): Eukaryota > Metazoa > Chordata > Mammalia > Artiodactyla > Suidae > Phacochoerus > Phacochoerus africanus. Next base: position 36,016,002 of record NC_062556.1, on the reverse strand, counting down.
TCTGGGTGCATTTTGAATTTCCAGTCTTGACTTAATAGCCAGTCACACAGTAGTTGTTAAGGTGGACATTACTGATAGGGGTCATTAATCAGAATAATAAAAGCAACAACTTTTTAAAATAATATTTTATTATTAATTATAAGATATGACTCTATTTTCCCAGAAATAAATAGCCAAAATATGTCAATAAAGTTTCTTTATGAAAGCACCTTGCTGAATACTCTTGAATGGGGAAGTCCCTGTAAAGATAATGCTAACCAAAAACAAAAATACAAGTTGTAAAGACAAGTAGGGTGCTACAGAGAAAAGCTGACTAAACGAAGAAGCTAGCATTACATAGGGTAAAAAGCTAGACAATCTCTTTAGTGGGGCAAGCAACAGGAACTTAAAGGGTTGTGAGCTCTGCCGATTCAATTGAAATTGTTTACAACATTTCAATTTAAAACTCTTCTCAATCTTTTCTAGGAAGTTTAAAAAGTCTACCACATATATAGATTCTGTATGTATTATATAGTGGGACTTTTTGTGGAAATTTTTTTAAAAAAATTAAATTTAGTATAAGGGTTATTGGATACTTGATAATATTGCTATTCAAAGTATAGCTCACAGACAGCAGCAGCATATAATACTGTTAGAAACGCATATTATTAAGTGTCACTCCAATTTGCAAATCAGAATTAACCCTTTATTAAGATTATCTTATTATTTTGGTGCATAATTAAGAAGCTCTGTGCAAAACCTCCACATCGCACACATAATCAGAATCTAGAAGCTTCTGTAGACATAAAATGTTAAGCCTTCTTGGCATTCAGGCACTTGTTAAGTCTAGAATTTCATGGCCCATAGGCACATTTCACAGAATACAATTTTACTGGAAACTCAAAAGGCACAGTGTTACCAGTGATGACAGGGTTAATTAATCATTAATGGAAATTAAATTTTAAAAATGTTTCTATGCTCCTGACATTCTATTAGGGTTTTAACTTATAAAAATCTGTGTAATCTAACCCAGATGACAAGAATGAGGGAGAAAGTAGTCATGGGAATTTTTTTTCATGAAAAAATTCAGATGTTTTGAGTTGCTTATACCACTAGGTGGAAAGAATGGTACAAAGTTAGCTGAGAAAGGAAGATTGAGGACAACTGGCAAAAAATTATAAACCTTATGTAGCCAAAGGAAATAGACAAGTTTTAAAAATTATGGATGGGAATATTAGTGTTTCAAATAAACTGTTTAATAAAATTTGTTTCACATTTGCAGAGTTCATCTAATTTCTTATTTCTTATAATATATTGAATAAGACAAAAAAAATTGAAAGTGTGGTGGAGGAATAAAGAAAATATCCCTAAGTATGGTCTTAATTTGAGGATGTCATAGCCCTCTGCTTTATTTCTCTTGATTCTTGCCCACATGCAACAAGGATTTGGAGGTGTGAGTGGTCTGGTGGGACTGTTCCAGCTAGGAAGTGCTTCAGTGCTTCCTGCATAGAGCCAGCCATCTCAAAGTATAGGAATGTAGGCAGACAGGCTCTCTAGACAGAAGAATTCAGTTCAGAACAGAAGTAGTTCTAGGTTGGTCCAAACATAGACCAAAGAGGAGTACCAAAAAGATGGTCATGAGTGGTCCCAGGAATGGGAAGAGCCAGGCTGCAGCTGAGGAAAAAAATCCAATCTCCTGATACCCCTGTGTCACACATTTTTGTACCTGTTCTAAAAGTCTTTTGATATCCTCCTGGACTAGCCCTGATTGATTATAGTAGAAGAAACATTCTTCCTTCAGAAAGAGGCACGTCACCCCTTGTCCTACAGTCAACAGGTCTAAGGCATGGTAGTTTTGTAGAACTTCTGCCACCAAGGAGTCCAACTGCACAGGTGTGAGCACCTGTGTAGTTTTTTCTATGGAGATGGCAGTGTCACTGGATTGCCATTGGAAATGGTAATGTGTAGGGAAGTTCTTGTGTGGTGAACCCAAACTGTGTGGTGAAACCAACCAGCCTGGTCCTGAGCCCCAAAGCCAAGAACAATGAAATGAGTGCCACTGCTATGCATACTCTCTGATGAGAATACACTGGCAAAGGTTAGAAGATTAAGTATTTGGGGGGGGGGGGGGGTCACAAACACCAGTGAGCAGATTCCTGACAAAAAGGGGGCAGAGTTAGATATGCCTTTGTTCCACACACAAAGTAGCCATGACTATGTTTAAGGTGGGCAGTGAAGCGGTCTGCCACAAGGAGATTGTGTCTCCATCAGGGTTGCATTAGGAACATGGCTTAATGAGGCAACTATGGGGGCAGTTTCTTACATTTTGGTGGGGGATTGTTACCCTTTTGGCAGCAAACCCAGCAGATATGAGGCTATTTAGGAGTAGGTTTTATATTAGGAAGTGTCCTGGGTTTTCTCTTCCAGGAAAAGAGTGTTTAATTTGGGTTCCCACCACATGATTAGGTTTTTAGTGATGGTGACTCTTTCAAGAAAGTAACAGTAATCAGAGCCCCTCATCAGGTTGAGGAGCCAAGATGACGCTGTGTGATTCTTAGGTCATCCTGAACAGAAGTGAGAGCTCCTGGACAAGTTGACTGCATTAAAGAAAAGCTTAAATGAAGATAGATAAAGAGTGTCAGATTTGGATGTGTCATAGATTACTAATACATATGGATAATCCCTGAGACCTGCTCTCTAGATGTCTATTGGAATTAATGTTAAAGATCTACACTGTACCTACATCTTTTCATACTCCCTACATGTTTTCCAGGCCCACTGTTCTCAATACAAATTGGGAAGCTTACTTAGGTAAGTTAGGTAACTGGAAGAACATGGGCTGGGTAGAAAGGGTGGTGGCTTTGGATTTAATGCTGTCAAATTTTGTTAGTACCAGGGGAGAAAGCATTTTTCTCTCTTTATCCAAAATGTCATCCCTCTTCTGGGAAGTTAGTTCTGTCTTGACCTCTACCTGAGCTGGAATAATGACCCATAAGTGTCCAGGGATAGGTTGGGTATACCCCCACCTAAGGGCATTGAGCAGGTATCAGTAAGGTTTAGTGAGTTGTATGACTCAATAGGAAACTGGTCTTTCTTATGGTAGAATCAGTGGCTGGGCCTGGGATTATTGTCAAGAGAAAGGGGCCAATTGTGAGGTACATGTTTACTTATCTGATGGTTTGAAGAGGTATTGGAGGTCTCCAAGTGGCTCACAGGGGTAGTGAGAAGCTGTATTGGCCTCTACTGGAGCTCACCATGGCTTAATTTTGGAGTGATGTATTGAGCTTTCCAGTACAGAAATTTGACCACTTTGGAGGCAGAAATTATTACTGGATATGGCCCTTCCAAGTGGGGTATTGCTGGGAAGCTGGGCATATGATTTTACAGCATTTAATTAGGACCTGAACTCCTGGAGCGTATAGAGGTGGTAAATCAGTGTCACTTTCCCCACTTACTATCCACAGGTTTTAAGCCTCATTTTGGAATTGTGCCAATGAGATGGCATATGCCTGAAGGTGCAGATGTTTCTGGATCTAGGAGTGCCTGAGTAGCAAAAGAAAAGTGTCTTCAATATAGGATATCAAACTGTCCCAGTCCTACCTGTTACTTGGGAGCAATCCAGGTTCAGAGTAAGGTGATGGGTAGGGCCTCCCTGCAGCCAAGGGTAGTCTCCTGTGTAATTTTTCTTAGGACTAGTTTTACAAATTGATTGACTCATTCTACCTTCCCTGAGGATTGAGGTCTCCAGGCACATTGGAGGTTCCAGGTGATTCCCAAGGTGTTAAAACCTCCCTGGGTGATTTGGAGGTGAAAGCTGCCACATGGTCACACTGTAGAGACCATGGCAGTCCAAACTGGGGTATGATTTCATATAATAGTTTCTCATTACCTCCTCAGCTTTATTGCTGCATTTGGGGAAAGACTCTATCTAACCTGTGAAAGTGTTCACCATTATTAGTAAATATTTTAGTCTTCAGCTAGCAGACATCTGAGTGAAATCAATCTGCCAGTCTTCCCCAGGATATTTGCCCCTTCATTGAATGTGTTGAGCTAGGAGGGGCCAGAGCGACCCTTGTGGGATATTGCCCCGACATGTAGGACACTAGGTAACAACCTGTTTTATAGTGTTTCTTAAATTTATCCCATTAAAGGTGTATCCAATGAGATTTCCAAGTGCTTCCTGTCCCAGATGGGGGGTAGTTTGTAAGGAATAATCTACCTTCCAATGTAAATTTTCTGGCAAAGAGAGTTGTCTTTTCTTTCATAGCCATCCTGAAACATTCAGTTGGAAGCCCTCAATATTCGCCCTGAGGGCTTCCCCTTTGGTGTATTTTGGCCTTTCAGGTAAGTCAATCCAGGAACTAGGCTAGTAACTCTCACTACAGCAAGGGACGCCAAGACCACTTGCCTGGCTGCCAGGTCAGCAGCCCCTTTGCCTTTGGTGACCTCTGAATCTCCCTTTTAGTACCTCTATAATGGCAAACAGAGAACTCCTCAGGTAGCTGTAATGCATCTAGTAGTTTGAGTATTTGGCATGCATAATTAATAGAAGTCCTATTTGTTGTGAGGTGGTTTCATTTTTTCCAGACAGCTGCGTGCATATGGAGAACCAAGAATGCATATTTAGAATCAGTATATATAGCTATCCTCTTTCCTTTCCCAAGTTATAGCACTCAGGTGAGCTCTTGAGCTCAGCAAGGTGTGCTGAGATCCCCAGTGGTAGGACTTTGGCTTCTATTACCTCTAATGTCCTAAGACTTTCATAGCCAGCTTTCCTTTTTTCCTTCTACCACTAGACTGCTCCCATCTGTATAACAAACTTCCTTTGTGTTAGTTAAGGGGTCCTTGCTCAATCCTTCCCTTGCCTTAGACCAATTGTCTAAGATCTCAAGGCAGTAGTGATATGTGGCCTTGGTGTCAGGGATTGGTAAAAGTGTGGTGCGGTTAAATGCCCCCGAGGGGAAAATATTTAGTTCTGGATTTTCCATTTACATCGCCTGGTACTTGATGATCTTATGGTTGGGCATTCATAGGTGTCCTCTGCTCTTCAGGAGGCTGTTTACTTGGTGGTTTGTACATATGGTTAGAATACCCCCAAGAGTAAGCTTGAGAGTGTCTTCATTCAAGGGGGCAATGACCACTACAACCCATAGGTAGGGTGGCCATCCTTGTGGAATGAGGTCAAGCCACTTGGAGAGGTATCCCACCAGCCTCAGGTCTGACCGAATCCTCTGGGACAGAACTCCAAAGACCACTGGAGATCTCCCATTTCACAAGCTGGGCTTTGGCCTTAGAGACTTAGTATCACCTCTTGGCCAGAAATGTGAGAGCCAATATAGTATGTTGTTGAGATTCTTTTTGTCCTGGTGAACAAAAGAGAAGATCATCTACAAATTGTAACAACTTTCCTCCCAGTCCTAAGTCTGAGTCTACTAGGTCCCATGCTAAGGCCTATCCAAAAATATGGGGGCTATCTCTGAATCCTTGTGACAGGACTGCACATGTTAACTGCTAATCGTTTCCTTCAAGAGTCTCCCATTCAAAAGCAAAGAGGAACTGTGATTCCTTTGCCAGTGGAATACAGGAAAAAAGTCATCTTTTAGGTCAAGAAGCATGAATAATTGAGAACCTGGGGGAATCTCTCTGAGGAGCACATGAGGGTTAATTATGGTGGGATGCAAGGGGACCACTGCTTTATTATCCTTAATAAAGGTTCTGGACAATTTTGCCAGGTCCCATCCTTTTTCCTCACTGGGAAAATTAGAGTATTACATAGAGGAGTTCCCACTGTGTGTCAGCAGACATGAATCTTATCAGCATTCATGAGGATGCAAGTTTCATCCCTGGCCTTGCCCGATAGATAAAGGATCCTGCATTGCTGTGGCTGTGGCATAGGCCAGCAGCGGCAGTTCTGACTCACCCCCTAGCCTGGGGGCATCTATATGCCATGGGTTTCACCCTAAAAAAAAAAAGAGTATTGCATGGGCAGCTGGGATGCTGTTGGGGTCCAGAAACCTGCAGGCAAGGAACTTGTTAATCAGGGATTGTAGTCTTTCTTAGCCTCACTTTTAAGGGGGGTACTGTCTTTGCTTGGGAAATCTGGTGGGGTCCTTAAGTAAGATTACAATCAGGAATGCCCTGTGAGCTCATCTAGGTATTCCTTGGGCCCAGATAGGGGGATATATATACAATTCCCATGATTCTCTCTCCCAAGCCTAAGGCATGTTTTCGTGGTTGTAATGATCTTGAGCCAAGAGTCCCACCTAAGGTTATGGTGGCTCTCACCTTGGAGAGTATGTCCCTTCCTAGTAAGGGAATGGGGAATTCAGTGACCACCAGGAAGCTGCATGTGAAAGTCAGTCCATTCCACATGCAAAGTACTATTGGTATGAAGCACTTGGTGGCTTTCCCTGTGGCTCCCCAAATGGTGCAGGTTTTAGAGGATAAGGGTCCTGACTGGGAGATTAAAGTGGTGTAGGCAGCCTCATTATCTATAAGGAAACTTTCAGTCCTACCCTCCACATTCAGTTGCATCCTTGGCTCCAGCCCCATTATGACAATATGAAAAAGTGGGGTCAGCTGGCATGGGCCACTTCAGTCTTGCTGGACCACAATTGCCTTTGGGTTTACTTACAACCCAGGGACCTAGGGGCTCTGGGAACAGAAAGCTCCCCAACATCTGTGCTGATGACACTTAGCACAAGCTGTTTTTGGTGGTCAGTTCTGTTTAGGATGCCCTGGCTGTCTACAAATCCAGTATTTCCTTTCTGATTTACTTAAGGTGCATTAGTGGAGGTTTGGGTGTGACCCTGGAGGTCTGCAGTCATTTGGGCATGCCTAAGATCATTTTTCTCTCCTCCTGAGGCTCACCCTCCCTCTCCGGCTCCCAGTTGTAATAGGTTTTATCAGTCATTTAGATCATCTCTTCTAGTGCAGCACCAGAATCCTGCTGTTGTAGTTTCTGCAACTTGATTATGATGTCTGATAGGCATCAGTTCAGGAAATTACCCTTTAGGATGGCCTGCCCTTCACAGGACTCTAGATCTAAGGTTGTGAATCTCTGGAGTGTATTCCATAGCTTCTCCAGGAATGTAATTGTTTTTTCCTCCAGTCACTGGGATACTGTGGGTACATTTGCATAATGGATGACCTTTTGTTCTGCTGCCTTTAGGCCCCCTTTGAGACTTACAAGAAAATGTTCTCTTTCCCAAATATGGTCTGGATTTTTATAATTCCAATTAAGGTCTGAGATGGAGACTTCTGTTTCCAACACTGGGTGCTATGCCTGGGATTAGGCATATGAAATGTAGTGATATATTTTCTAGCTTCTGTGATTACTCAGCTCTGTTCTGGGTCTGAGTAATCACAGAAGGATCAACATTACATTCTTCTGAGTCAAGTCAAAAGCTAAAGTCACATGTTGGAAGGCCTCTATATAGTGGCTTGAGTTGTCTGTATTACTCCCCAGGTCCTGTTTGATTTGTTTTAGTTTAAGAATAGAGATGGGTTTGTGTACCACATGAGGCCCAAATTCCCCTCCCGCCTCCACTAATGGGCAGGTCTTTACATTGTCTATTGTCTCCTTTTCTCCATCTTTTACTGGTGAGCATGTTCCCATTATTCTTAACTGTAGGCTTTGTCTTAAGTAAGGAGGTAATTATGGATAGAATTTGGTGACCTTTGGGGTTACCTCATGAGGGACTTCAGGTTTTAAATGTCCCTGAGGTGTTATGGCCCCTTCCTTTCTCTGGTATCACACCTTTGATCAGCATCCAATCCAAACTTATGACATAGCTCCCTGTTGTCCATCAGCCAGAAGAATGCCTGCACATAGGGGATTTTTCCCACCCCTTTTTCCCTGCTGTTTGAAAAAATAGGTCTATCTTTAGGATAGGGTTAGTATTTATGTTCCCATTCTCTTTCCAGTGTTCTCCATCCCTGACTGGATATTGGAGCCAGATGGTGTTAGAGAAAAAGTTAATTCTCATTCTCCTCAGTATTTGGAGGTCAAATAGATCCCAATTATCAAGGATACATCTCAGAGGCATCCTCAGTATCACCAAAAATGCTGACAGTTTTGGGAAGAGAGGGTGATGGATTAAAAAAACTAATTAGCAGTCTCTGGTGGCTAGAGGATAGTCTCTGAGAGCTGGGTGGCCTTATATCAGAGAAAGGCCTGGTTCTGGGGCATTCACATGCACCCTTGAACTCCCTGGGAAGACTGGGCATCCCTTGCCTCAACAGGTGACACTTTTTTTCAGGGTGACAAAGCGATTTGAGGATTGTTCTGACAGGCCTGAGCTTGGATATCACCAGATCAAAGATTGCATAGTTTGAGGATGCTCTGGATGCCCCTCAAAATTCCAAGGCTAGTGGAGGATGGTGTCCCCTAGCCAGCTAGCACAGTGGGTCCCCCACTGGAAGGTTTCGCCTTGGTCTGAGTTCTCCATGCAACACCTTAGAAAATGGGTAATTATACTTTATCTTAGACTAGATTTTTCTTCCCAGGTGGTGTCATCCCACAGGGAGGGGGCCTTAATGGCAGTAGACTTAGCCCTGGCCTAATAGCCTTTCCATTGACAGAGGCAGCATGGCTTGTGCCATAGGAGGAAGAGAGAGAAACTGTCTTGAGATGCCCTAAGTTTTAGGTAATGGGATAGTGGTTTTGTTCAGAAATAATTTCTGTGGATAGAGTATAAAAGCATTGCTTCATTTAAAACAGCTCAGGATTTGTGGTTTCCTCAAGGTCTGAGGCAGAGTGACAGTAATAAAAAGAAAAGTCTGGGACTCTGATTTATATAATCCAATCATGGACATCAGTTAATCCATTTGACATCAGTTGACCTAGTCTCCATCCAAGGAGTAGAAGTACAGGAATCCTCACCCATTTTAGTCAACATTTATTAACGCAGTGAGCTATGGTTCCTTTGGGATACATCAGGGTGTAGCCCTGACCAGATTTTGTCAGTTGTTTTCATAGCCACTCACCTATTCACAAAGGGTTCCAGAGAGAGAAGTAGGTAGAGAGAAAGAGGAAAAAGAGAGAAAGGAAGGAAGGAAGGAAGGAAGGAAGGAGGAAGGAAGGAAAGAAGCAAGGAAGGAAAGAAGGAAGGAAAGAAAGAAAGGGAGCGAGGGAGGAAAGCAGAAACAGCAGTTACAGACAGTCTAGGTTGGTTTTAAGTTGCCCAGAGATGCGCAAGCTCATGTTGAGTTTCCATCCACTGGGGGGAGTAAGAGGAGGAGGGAATTTAGGAAATTTATTGCTGCTAGCCATCGTCAGCCATTCCTGCTGACAGACAGCCTGCAGGGGATAGGAGCGGCATAAGCAGGTATTCAGAGAGAGTGGAATGAGCTAGAGAAATAACTGTAGCTGGAGTAACATCTGGGGCTGTGGCAGGCTAGGGAACACAGCAGGCCAGCTCACACCATAGTGTTAGCAGCCTAGTGTGGGTCAGTGCCCAGGAACAGGTGGAGGGAGCCTCCCTGTCTGGGCCCAGTGGCAGTGGAGGCCCCATGGCCCAGTGAGTGAGGCAGAGAGAATGTGACAGTGGTGGGGAAAAAAAAAAAAACCTCAGAAATTCCAAAGAGAGTGAAAGTTCAACCAGTAAAAGTTCACTCTACCCTTTGCATGCTCCATGAATAGTGAGTGATAGATGGAAACTGGAATACTCTCAATTCTTCAGTCACTAGAGAGCAAGAATTCCTGCTGTAAGTGGGTCTTCATGGGAGAATGATGACTACTAAGTATCATACACTCCTCCACATTATTTCTTTTGATTCCTGCCTATATGAAGCAAGGATTTGGAGGTATGGGTGGTCTGGTGGGGGACTGTTCCAGTTGGGAAGTGCTGCAGCAGGACCAGGATAAAGTCAGCACTCTCACAGTGTAGGGATGGAGGCAGGCAGGCTCTCTAGGCAGAAACATTCAGTTAAGGAAGGGAGTAGTTCTGGGCTGAAGGGGATTCCACCCAAATTGACAATGTCTTAAATTGAAAATTACACTCTTGTTTGGGTGCTTTTAATGAGAACCCAAACAAAAAGTCTTTGGCTCCTTTTCCCCAAGCAAAAAATGTCCCCACTACTTAACTCAGAGATCAAAATCTTGTGTGTGTGCGTGTGAACATATATATTTTTAATTGTTATTTCCCCAATGCAAATTTTTTTCTACTGTACAGCATTGTGACCCAGTAACACACACATGTACACATTCCATTTTCTCACATTATCATACTCCATCATAAGTGACTAGACAGGGTTCCCAGTGCTACACAGCAGGATCTCATTGCTAATCCATTCCAAAGGCAATAGTTTGCATCTATTAACCCCAAGCTCCCAATCCACCCCCCTCTCTCTCCCCCTTGGCAGCCACAAGTCTATTCTCCAAGTCCATTATATTCTTTTCAGTGGAAAGTTTCATTTGTGCCATATATTAGATTCCAGTTATAAGTGATATCATATGGTATTTGTCTTTCTCATTCTGACTTACTTCACTCAGGATGAGAGTCTCTAGTTCCATCCATGGTACTACAAATGGCATTATGTCATTCTTTTTATGGCCGAGTAGTATTCCGTTGTATATATATACCACATCTTCCTAATCCATTCATCTATTGATGGACATTTGGGTTGTCTCCATGTCTTGGCTATTGTGAATAGTGCTGCAATGAACATGTGGGTGCATGTGTCTTTTTTAAGGAAAGTTTTTCCAGATATATGCCCAAGATTGGGATTGCTGGATCATATGTAGTTCTATGTATTGATTTCTAAGGTACCTTCATATTGTTCTCCATAGTGGCTGTACCAGCTTACATTCCCACCAACAGTGCAAGAGGGTTCCTTTTTCTCCACACCCCCTCGAGCATTTGTTCTTTGTGGACTTACCAATGATGGCCATTCTGACTTGTGTGAGGTGGTATCTCATTGTAGTTTTGATTTGCATTTCTCTAATAATCAGGGATGTTGAACATTTTTTCATGTGCTTGTTGGCCACCTGTATATCTTCCTTAGAGAAATGTCTCTTCAGGTCTTTTGCCCATTTTTCATTTGGGTGGTTGGCTTTTTTGCTGTTGAGTTGTATAAGTTGGTTGTGTATTCTAAAGATTAAACCTTTGTCAGTGCATCATTTGAAATCATTTTCTCCCATTCTGTAAGTTGTTGTTTTGTTTTCTCTTCGGTTTCTTTCGTTGTGCAAAAGCATGTCAGTTTGATTCGGTCCCCTTGGTTTATTGTTGATTTATTTCTCTTGCTTTGGGAGAGTGACCTGAGAAAATATTTGTAAGGTTGGTGTCAGAGAATGTTTTGTGTATGTTCTCTTCCATGTGTTTGATGATATTTTGTGTTATATTTGAGTCTTTAAGCTATTTTGAGTTTATTTCTGTGCATGGTGTGAGGGTGTGTTCTTAGTTTCATTAATTTTCATGCCACTGTCCATGTTTCCCAGCAATACTTGCTGAAAAGATTGTCTTTTCCGCTTTTTATGTTCTTGCCTCCTTTGTCAAAGATTAATTGACCAAAGGTGTCTGGATTTGTTTCTGGCTTCTCTATTCTATTCCTTTGGTCTGTATGTCTGTTTTGGTAACAGTACCATACTGGCTTGATGACTGTGGATTTGTAATATTGCCTGAAGTAGAGGAAAGTAATGCCTCCTGCTTGATTTTTGTTTTTCAGAATTGCTTTGGCACTTCTCAGCCTTTTGTGGTTCCACATAAATTTTTGGATTGTTTGTTCTAGTTCTATGAAAAATGTCATGGGTAATTTGATAGGGATTACATTGATTCTGTAGATTTCAAAATATTAATTTTTCCAACCCAGGAGCATGGAATATCTTTCCATTTCTTTACATCTTCATTAATTTCCTTGATTCAATGTTGTATAGTTCTTGGCATATAAGTCCTTTACCTCCTTGGTTAGGTGTATTCCCATGTATTTGATTTTTGGGGTGCAATTTTAAAAGGTGTTGTATTTTTGCATTCCTTTTCTAATATTTCCTTTTTACTATATGGAAATGTGACTGATTTCTGAATGTTCATCTTTTATCCTGCTACTTTGCTGAATTTGTGGATCAGTTCAAGTAGTTTTTGTGTTGAGTTCTTAGGGTTTTCTGTATATTATATCATGTTGTCTGCATACACTGACAGTTTTACCTCTTCTCTTCCTATTTGGATGACATTTATTTCTTTTGATTGTCTGATTTCTGTGGCTAGGACTACCAGTACTATGTTGAATGACAGTGGTAAGTGTGGGCATCCTTATTTTGTTCCATATTCTAGTGGGAAGGCTTTCAGCTTTTCTCCATTAAGTATTATATTTGCTGTGGGTTTGTCATAAATGACTTGAATTATGTTAAGGTATGTTCCTTTTCTACCCACTTTGGTAAGAGTTTTGATCATGAACAGATGTTGTATTTTGTCAAATGCTTTCTCTGCATCTATTGAAATGATCATTTGGTTTTTGACTTTTCATTTGTTAATGTGGTATATGATGTTGATTGATTTGCATATGTTGAACCATCCTTGTGCACCTGGGATGAATCCCACCTGGTCATGGCGTATGATCTTTTTTATATGTTGTTGGATTCAGATGGCTAAAATTTTGTTGAGAATGTTTGTGTCTATATTTATCAAAGATATTTGCCTACAGTTTTCTTTTTTGGTGGTATCTTTGTCTGGTTTTGGAGTTAGGGTGATCATAGAATGTCTTTGGGAGTGTTCCTTCTTCAAGCTTTTGAAAAAGTTTAAGGATGATGGGTATAAGTTTCTCCTTGTGTGATTGGTAGAATTCACCTGTGAAACCATCTGGTCCTGGACTTTTATTTGTATGGAGTGTTTTTATGCCATATTCAATTTCATTTCTAGTGATCAATTTGTTCAGTTGATCTATTTCTTCTTGAATCATTTTTGGCAGACTAAAGTCTCTGAAAACTTGTCCATTTCTTCTAGGTTGTAAAATTTGTTGGCATACAATTGTTCATAGTATTCGCTCTCTCTCTTTTTTTTTTTTTTGTATTTCTGAAGTATCAGTTGTGACTTCTCCTTTTTCTTTTCTTATTTTGTTTATTATGGTTTTTTCTCTCCTCTTCTTGGTGAGTCTAGCCAGAGGTTTGTCAATTTTGTTTACCTTTTCAAAGAACCAGCTCTTGGTTTGATTGTCTATTTTTTATCTCTATTTTATTGATTTCCTCTTTGATATTTATGATTTCCTTCCATCTGCTGACTTTAAGTTTTGTTTGTTCTTCTTTTTCTCATTCATTTAGGTGTTTAGTTGAATTGTCGATTTGGGATTTTTCTTCTTTTTTGATAAACGCCTATATTGCTATGAATTTCCCGCTGATCACTGCTTTTGTGACATCCCATAGATTTTGAGTGGTTGTGTCTTCATTATCATTTGTCTCGAGGTATTTTTCAATTTCCTTCTTGATTTCCTCCTTGACCCATTGGTTTTTTAGTAGCATGCTGTTTTGTCTCCATGTAGTAAGTGTTTTTCTCATTTATTTCCCCGTGGTTGATTTCTAGTTTCATGCCATTTTGGTCAGAGAAGATACTTGGAATAATTTCTATACTCTTAAATTTGTTGAGGTTATCTTTGTGCCCCAGGATATTATTAATTCTTGAGTTGTTCCATGTGCATTGAAAACCATGTATATTCTGATTTTTTTGGATGTAATGTCCTGAAAATGTTGATTACATCTAACTTTTCTATTGTGTCATTTAGGATCTTTGCTGCTTTATTGATTTTCTGTCTAGAGGATCTGTCCATTGATGTGAGTGGAGTGTTAAAGTCTCCTACTCTGATTGTATTTCCATCAATTTCTCCTTTTATATCTGTTAGTCTTTGTTGGAGGTATCTGGGTGCTCCTATATTAGGGGCATATTTATTGACCATTGTACTAGCGTCTTCTTGAATGGATCCTTTTACGATTAAATAGTGTCCTTTGTCTGTCTTTATGCACTTTGTTTTAAAGTTTATTTTGTTTGATATGAGTGTTGCAACTCCTGCTTTCCTGTTTTGCCCATTGGCATGAAATAACCTTTCCTATCCTCTCACTTTCAATCTGTATGTGTCCTTTGCCCTAACATGAGTTTCTTGTAGACAGCAGATTGAAGGTTTTTGCTTTTTCATCCAATCTGCCACTCCGTGTCTTTTGATGGGAACATTCAGTCCATTGACATTTAAGGTGATTATTGATAGTTATGTATTTATTGCCATTTTAAACCCTGTCTTCCCATTGAGTCTAGGTTTCACTTTTCTTCTTCTCTTTTTTGTGTTGGATGGTTTCCATTTATTTTATTTTTGAGTACTTTTCTTTTCAGTTTTTGTGAATGTAATATTTGGTTTTTGATTTGTGGTTGCCCTGCTTGCTTTTGCCTGATGGTTATGTAGGCTCAAACACATCATTAAAATACAAAAAAAAAAAAAAAAAGAATCTCTATCACCTTACTTTTTTCCCCCACATTGTATGATTTTGATGTCTTTTTTTTTTTTAACATCTTTATGTTGAGATCTGTATACTGGCTTATTTAAGTGACTGCTTTCCAATTGTGGTTTCCTCCATCCTAATTCTTTTTTTCTCTTTTCTCCTCTCTCTTTTTTTTTTAATTTAGAGAAACCCTTTCAGTATTTCTTTTAGAATAGTTTTAGTATTGGCTGTACTCTTTTAGCTTTTGCTTGTTGGGTAAAAACTTTATTTCCCCTTCTATTTTAAATGATATTCTTGCTGGATAGAGTATTCTGTTCTGCAATTTTTTTTTCCTTTAATCACTTTAAATATATCTTGCCACTCCCTTCTGGCATGTAGTGTTTTTGTAGAGATATCTGTTGATAGCCTTATGGGGGTTCCCTAATAATTAATGCCTTGCTTTTCCCTTGCAGCCTTTAGAATCCTCTCCTTATCTTGAGTTTTTGCAATTTTTATTGCAATATGTCTTGGTGTGGGCCTGTTTGGGTCCAACTTGTTTTTGACCCTGTGTGCTTCCTGTATCTTGATATCAGTATCCTTTAGATTTGGATAATTTTTAGCCATAATTTCTTCAAATATATTTTCAATCCCCTTTTCTTGATCGCAATTAAGAGTCAAGTTCATTGCAGTGTATAGTAACTTTTATTTATGCCCTCAGAAAGAGCAGGCCATCCTGGGATAGGGACTGGCTCTGGCTTCAACTGGATCCTCTATTATATTCCCATGTCATGGGCCTTACTGGAGACAAAATTTCTCCCACTCCAGCCTCCCTATTTTTTCCTGTCACAGGACTCCTGCACCATGTATAAAGGCTGAGTGTTGTTTCTTTGCAATATGTCTGCATATTTTTATCCCCTGATTGGTTTTGGGCAGGATGCCTTATCAGCATGGGGAATAGGCTATAGGGAAAGGCTCTAAAGAGCATGCCTTTTGCATGTATCCTTATTGTTTAATCACAACCTTCCTGTTTTAGGTAATATAAGTGGACTGTTTTGAATCTTGCAGGTCCAATTTTCTATCCTATCCTTCCTAATAAGGTCAGAATATGTAATATAGAGAAAAACCTCTTTTTTGTGTATTTTTTATCCTGCTTCACATTTGACACTAAATTTAAGTGGCTTATAAATAAAATCTGGCCTAATATAATACAGTATATATGAAGATATTTGCCCTATATTGCTATGGCCTGGAGATTGCTGAATCAGAACTTAAATTAAATGCTAATGATGTTGTAAGAAAGCTAAAAATACTTGCATTTAAAATTTTATGAAGTGTTTTTCATTGGTAAACATTTATATAGGTAACATACATTCAAATGAGTTAAGTATAATCAATATTAATAAGCTTGATTTATACTTCATCATGTAAACTTTGAAATTACTTTTGAATATTTTTCTGGAATGAAAATTTCTAAAAAGATAAGCTAAAATAATATAAAATTCTCTTCTTGACAAAATTTGTTCTTATATGTATTTAATTCAGTAGAGACATTATGTTATTTTTTTGTCTTTAGGGCCACACCCATGGCAAACAAATGTTCAAAGGGTAGGCATTGAACTGGAATCCTGTATCTGAGCCACATCTGCAACCTAACCACAGCTCACAGCAAGGCCAGATCCTTAACCCACTGAGAAATGGCAAGCATCAAACCTCCATCCTCATGG
Organism: Phacochoerus africanus; assembly: GCF_016906955.1. Lineage (NCBI taxonomy): Eukaryota > Metazoa > Chordata > Mammalia > Artiodactyla > Suidae > Phacochoerus > Phacochoerus africanus. The sequence goes on along the minus strand of NC_062556.1, from coordinate 35,999,904 downwards.
ATAGTAGTTGGGTTCATTAACTGATGAGCTATAATGGAAACTCTACATTTCTTTATTTTGTTAAGTAGGAAAGCTCTGGAGTCAGATAAGCCAGGTCAGTCTCTCTTTTGCCATTGAAACACATCATGACAAGGTACTCTCTGTGCCAAAGATTCTTGTTCTGTGCAGTTCCTGTTGTGGCTCAGTGGTTAACAAATCTGACTAGGAACTATGAGGTTTCAGGTTCGATCCCTGGCCTTCTCAGTGGGTTAAGGATCTGGAAATGCTCTGAGCTGTGGTATAGGTTGCAGACTCAGCTCAGATCTGTCTTTTCTGTGGCTGTGGTGTAGGCTGGCAGCTGTAGCTCTGATTCAACCCCTAGCTTGGGAACCTCCATATGCCGTGGGTGCAACCCTAAAAAACACACAAAAAAGAAATGATTCTTGATCTGAAAAAGGGCAAACTTGTTATAAATATTAATTAAAATATGTCATGGTAAGACTTGCAGAGCAAAAATACAGCAAGCCTAATATACAAGGACTTGTTATCTTTTCTATTAAATATGTGTAGATTTTATACATACACACATATATACACACATAAAGAGTAGTATTGAATGCTAACTTTGTTCATCAATAGAACTTACTTTTTTTCTCATAAATCCGTGAGCTAATTGCAATGTATCTAGAATCATGAGATGAAATCTTAGTTAAACCACATTTTATCAGCAACGTTCTTGGTGTGGTACTTTAAGAGTTTGTCTCTAATCTGTTGGTTACTTGTAATAATAATTATAATAATACCACCAGTCATAGTTTGTAGTCTTTAAGAAGCAGATGTTAAGGTATGATTAGAAGTGTGAGGGATTTATGGGAATAAATACCTAATGATATTAAAGAGGTGGAAGAGAAATAGGGAAAGCCATCAGACCATGGTAGGTGGTTTGAAACCTGTGAAAAGAGGACATAAAAGGTGAGCTTCAGATGATACTGAAACTATAAGTAAATTTCAGCCAAAGTAAAGACTAAACTCACATTATAACAGTGACTGTTTAGACATAAATTCATCTCTACTTCTATGATGCGCTCTGATTTTTATTGTTATTTGTTTGTTGTTTGTGTGTTTGTTTCTGGGACTATCCCACCTAATTATATTCTTTTTGTACATGTTGTTGTAGATATGTGGACATTTAACTAGTATTACCAATCGATTTTCTTCCATGCACTAGAAGATCTTGGAAACCACACAAACATTCCTCATTTTATTACAAATAAGATCAAACTGGCATAGCACAAGTAATAAATTTTATAAGATATCTAACTGAAAAATTGGAGGCAGTGATATATCCTCTATAACAAACTAATAAAACCAGCTAATGAATTTAAAAAAGCAGTCACAAATAGATTAATTAATGCTAGAAAATATTAAGATAACATTAAGAGTTTAGAGGGAAAATCAAAGGTGTAATATTATTGTATCAATCAATTAAAAAAAGCATTTGGTAAAATTCAGTATCATCTTATAAAAAAATTTTTAATAATGTAAAAATAGAACTATTCCTTTAACTTGAGAATAGTTTCAGAAATCTTGTATCACAGAAGATATTGGAGAATGTTAATTTAAAAATCAAGAATAAGATAATATTACTGGTTATTATAACTTCTACTCAATAATGAACTGAGAAAGTAAAAAAGGTAATAACATTTTAAGAAATAGAAATAAACTGCTAATATTGAAGTATCATATAATTTTATCTTTGGAAAATATAAGAGAACCTACAGAAAACTAAAGGAATTAATAAAATAGGCTGGCAAATTTATATTTTTGGATTAAAAATCAATATAAAGAAAGATTTTTCATTTCAATTCATTGAGAAAAGCCTGGCAACTGAGTCTTTAAAACAATATTTAAAATAGCAACAAAATGATAATATGGGGGAGAAAAGATTTCACTTTTGCCACAGCAAGTTAAGGATCTAGTGTTATCACTGCAGTGGCTTGGGTATCTGCTACGGCACACATTTAATCCTTGGCCCAGGAAATGTGTATGCAAGACTTCCTGAAAAAAAAATGTAATTAAATAACTCAATATCGTAAATATATCAATTCTTTATGTCCATACTGCTTTGTAGATTCAATGCAAATCATTCAAAATCCAAATTAAATTATGGAGTGTGTGTGTGTGTGTAAACTGTAAACTGACTGACAAGCTATTTCTAAAATATATCATGGCATGTAACACTTCATATACAATAGTGTCATTGTATGTCATTGTAGAAAGACATACACTTTACTGATAATGCTGGAAATTGATTATCCTTAGGAAAAAGAAAAAAAACACTGCATGTATATTTCATATCATCACAATAAAATCAGTTTCAAATACATACATTTGCATGAATATTTATAACAAGATTGCCCTACTAAGAAGACCTTGAAACAATCAAAATATCAATCAATACTAGTAGTGAAAATAAGTGGTGGCTCGTTCATTATGTCTAATCTTATACATAAAAATGAACAGCGACACGTTTATGGAAAACAAACTTAAAATCAGTAAAATTATTCAATGGTAAGAGAAATATTGATATTCAGCTTTAGTGTATCATCTCTGGGAAAATGCACAGGAAATTTTTTTTGAGGTTTTTGCATCTCTTCATATCTAGAAAGGCAAATTCCTGCATCTCCTTATATCTAGAAAAGCACTAAAATCTTTCTTGGTGATGTTTGCTCCTCATGACTAGTAATATCATTTCTCACAACCATCAGCAAATTCTTTAAAATGTATGCATGGCTGCCAGTGAGCCCTGAAGGAACTCAGAAAGGAAACAAATACCTGCCTTATAACAGCCATCAGACTGCAGCCACTACTAACAACAAACCCTGAGGAAACTAGACTGTGAAAACACAGATACAGGCTCCAGATAGGAGAGGTGCATATCAATGGAATGATTTCAGTGAACCCAGACCTTTGCATCTTCCCACAGAGAAGCCCTAAATTCCTTAACTTGAGATACTTGGTTTTCTGTTATTAGCAGTAATGTTTTGTTCCCACTTCCTATACTTTTTTGCAAAATTCCTGTATATCCTAGGCCTGTCTCCCCCTTGCTTTCTTGGAGCAGTTTTATCAGGGATACTTGAGATGCTGCCTCCTGAGCTTAAGTCCTCATTTTGCCCCAAATGAAACTTAACTCCCAACTTTTAGGCTATGCATTTTTTTTTTTTTTAGTTGACAGTTTTGGTGACTCAGAAGAGACACCTGGGAGTTAAAGATTATGCTAATTACCTTATGGTTTTCAGGAACTATCTTAGATTGTTATACTCTCTGATCAATATGCCCTTTTCACAAGTATTGTTATTCTGAGAAAAATCAAAAGAACGTCACTCAGGAAACCACCACCAGCATCACACTGAGATCTCCTTCCATAACTAGGAGTCCTCAAAAGAAATAAGAATTCATGTTTGCCCCAAATCTGATCTTTATCTGAAACCTTGTTTTTCTCCTTTTAGACTATAAACCTCCCTGGAATTCTTCAAGAAAGGGCACAGTCTTTAAGAATTTAGCCTGCTGTGACCTTGTTTGCCTGATAGAGAAGTAAATGCTATTTTATTCTCCTTCACACAATACTCTGTCTCCATATTTATTTTTGGTACTGGTAGATGGAGCCTGAGTTTTGGCAGCACTCATTATTTTATATTTGCAAATAATAATTTTAATTTTATATTTACATTATGTTATCTAAGGTATCATAGCTGTGTATTTGTATATTTTGCCAATAGAATATACTTAGAATAAGTTTTAATTTTATTTTACATGAATTAAGTTGTAAAGTAGTATTGAGACAGAATATTAACTCAGGTAGTTATTGTAGGAGTATGGGCTCCAGTACAATCTTTTGATATGGACATTGATTAATCTTTGTGGCTTAAGGGCTCCAGGGAGTAACACCTCCACAGGACTTATTTTATTATAGGAAATGCACATTCCCCACAGACTTTGTTTACTATAGGAAATGCAAATCTCTAGCCCACTCCTCAACTGATGAAAAAGGAATGAGAGAAATGGTGACTTCATCTAAGGAAAGAAAAGGACAAAGAAACCATAAAACTTTGGGGACATTTCCAACCATAAAAACCCTATTGGACAAGGACTGAGATAGGTAATTGAGTAAGGCCAATGGGAAAAAAAAAACACATCTTTCTGGACCCCACATTTGTACCTCTCCCCACCTTTAAGAGATAAAAATCCTTGTAGGACAATAGAGAAGGGACTCTTCTCCCCCTCCCAGCAGCCCTGGGGGCTATTTGCTTTCCTTTAATAAAGACTTTGCTTGCTTGCTGCCTGTGTGTTTGTGGAGTTAATTCTTTGACTGCCATGAACAAGAACCCAGATTCTGGTGTCATCTTTCCAGTATCATTATGAAAGTATTTTTCCCCACTCGTGATCGTTTGTGCTATTTATTGATATTAATGATTTTTAATTTTCCATAAAATTATTCTATGAAAATTGTAAAAGTTCATCTTTCTTAAAATGGAATATGTGATGTCATGCAAAAGAGGCCTCTCCTAATACATTTCTGAAAGAGAAGATACTAAACTACCATAAAACAAGCACTTGTTTGCAGGATCCCAATAGTTTATAGCAAAACTCTTCCCTTGAAGGAATCACTTTCTTGTTAGTTTCAGATTTGCAACAAAATAGATTATCTCCCACAACTTTGAAAGTTTTGATAACATTCTCTCTGCCAGTTAATTCTGTAGGCTTATCAATATTTTCTCCTAAGCATAGCAAGAATGGTCATTTTGATTTCTGTTACAATAAAGATATCCATCATTTTAAACCTCTACTGAAAGAGAATATAAATTACTGGATTATTATTTCTAATAATCAATTCCATTAGTCTTTTAGGGAGCCCCTGCTGTGGCACTGTGGGTTAATAATTCAGTTTATCTCTATGGAAACTGAATTATTAACCCAGTTCAATTCTTAGCCCAGAACAGTGGGTTAAGGATCCATCATTGTCACAATTGTGGTGTAGGTGTCAGATGCAACTTGGATTTGAGAAAAGCAAAAACTATGGACTATTGTCTTCTCTAAGTCACAAAACACTTAATATTAATTTCTTAGGCCTACATCAAATTAAAGTATTCCTCCAAACCCTGACCTCAATAAATACCTGTGAGTCAAAATTCCCCCCTAAAAAATTGGTAGAATGAACTGTCATATTGAGACAGTAAAAAAACAATAATTCCTTTTTTTTAAAACCATGCAAATTCTTCATCTTAGAAAAACTACTATTTTGTGTCTGTTATGCTTGCTTTGTAAACATTTTTGAGTAACTTTGGATTAGGGAATCCTAAAAATATGTGTATAATGCTCATGTAAATGGGAAAATATTAATATTTAAATATAGAGTAGAGTTATGTGAGTTATCTTTTATATCAAACTATCCCAACAATTTCAAAACACCATTTTCTCAGAATTGTGTGCATCAGCAGTCCAACTGGGCAAAATTGTTCAACATGGCCTCTCATAAACCTTTGGTGGTTGTGAAAGGCCAGTAGAAGGAAAATCCCCCTCGTCCGGACTCGGAAGAGGCGACACCCCAAATCACTCACGAGAAGCGGTCTTGATGCAAACAGCAAGAGGATTTTTATTCCAAGCGTACTGGGGCCCACAGTCGTACGCCACGCAGGGGTAGAGGACTGCGGCCCCTAGTGCGGAGTCAGGATAGTTTTTATGGGATTCACAACAAAGCCCAGGGTTCACAGCAAAGCCCACGCTTCACAAACCAATCATTTCAAAATATCACAAACCAATCATTTTAAAACTTCGCGAACCCCTGCTTCGTGGACCAATTAGTTTTAAATTGTTCTGGAGTTACGTGTTTGGGCTTATTCCTGGGAGGGGGAGACATATTGTCGCCAAGAAATGTTTACCAGGATTTTCAGCATTTTATGGCACAGCCGATCTTACTGGGGTCGGTTTAGCAATTAAGTTCCCCTCCTTTCATCTTATGCAAGCAGCTTTACAGAAGCCAAACAAGCAGTTAGGGACCCTTCTCCCTGTTATCTCAAGCAGTTTCAAGAAGTTTCATGCCTAGAGGCACATACTCAGGGGCCTGTTTTCTCTTCTTTTTTTTCCTCCACATAGTTTTGTACAGAACAGAAAGCAAGCCCTAAAACAGCAAGAAGTATGGTCTTTTACCTATAGGGAACAGGGTCTGGAATTCGAGGGCATTTAGAGCTTTTTATTAACTTTCTGGGTTCTGGGAGGGTTAGGTCGCATTTTCATCCTTTCAGTTGGTACTGACTTCAGCTAGGATGTCTTAGTTCCTATCCATATGGCCTCTCATATACCATCAGACTAGACTTTTTTATTTAACATTAAAATCATTCTAAGAGGGCAAAAATGAAAGTTGCAAGACTCAGATGATACTTAGGTCACATAATATCATTTTTGGCACATTCTACCAGCCAGCATTAGTCAGAAAACCATGTAAGTTTTAGGGATGAGTAAGTAGATTATACTCAGTGGCACAGTCACCACACAAATTGTTGTATAGATAGGAAGAGGTAATTTATTTGGGACAATTTTACTGTGTAAGTTTACTTTCAAAGAGTATTATTCAATCTGAGAAAATTAATGGTAAACTCAAGGGCAATTCTATTTCTTATGCCTATTTTCTAAGAATGAATAATATTATTTGGTACAAATGAGTGCTAAAATCATGTAATTTTTTTGCATCACCTACTTAATAATAAATTATTTAATCAATTATTATTGAGTAATTTAAATAATTTATTATAATTAACAATAAATTATTAAATAGAATATTTTAAAAATAAATAACAGGTAAAATGAAAGCATGTAAATAAATATTTCTCAATGAGAAATAAAAATTCAGAATGATAAGTCTGTAGACTCTTATGAGATATACATAAACTTATATTTATCACCACACAAAATATTACCCTATAAATTTCCTATATGACAGGCTTGAAACTAAAATATGAGAATGAGAGGAAAGAGAATATATATAAAGGCATTTGAAGTAAAATGGAGAAATTTTAGGAAGTGTATGATTGATTCTATTTTGTATTATTCCTCTTAGATTTTTAAGTGCTCAAATCTAAATGAAAATGAAAATGTTACTTTAAATTTCTGTGCTTCTTGAAGGTAACATTTTCTCTAGTTTTAAACTTAAGAAAGCTATTTGTTATAAATTACATCCAGGAAATTTTCTTCAGTGTAGGAATTTTTTTTTTGAGTAATACTCATGTTAAAATATTTTTTAAATATTTAAAAAATATACTCAAAAAGTCACTTGTAGCCTTAAATTTCATAAATATTTTTAATCCATCAGAACACTTTCTTTCACAATCTTCTCTCTCTCTAGTTCAGATTTGTTAATTATTTCATGCTGTTAATGAAAACGATAATTATTTTAATTATTTCATTCATCAGCAAGCCCTGGGATAAAATGTAGAAAGGCTGGAATGGAGAGGCTTGTGGTCTCCAACTGCCTTTTGATGGGCACATATTGCATTTGCATTTCAAAATAAAAGACTATTCTCTCTCTAGTGTTTTCCATTTACATAGATCCTAATAATAGAAATGTAGAGACTGTATATCTAATACCAAATTTGATAACAATGCAAATTACTCTTCTAGAATATTGAATAAGATGTGCTGATAACATTGTTTATTTAACAGATACATTTTTGTTACATTTCTAATCTGAGAAACAAAAGCTTGTTCTGATATGCTTGTATAGGTCCATAGAACAGATACAGTATACTTGTATAGGTCCATAGAACAGATACAGTATACTCCAGTCAAAAAAAATCAAGCACTATTTTCTACAAAATCATCAAATATTTACTAAGACATGTGTTATTTGGAATATGATGTATGAAAACATCAAATAGGTTCTTATTAAAACAAACAGATGTAGGTTGTTAGAAATATTAAACAATAATAAAATTTAAAACTACAAATAGAATGTAAATGTTAAAATAAATAATTATATATTTTATTAAGTGTGATTCATGAGCTCAATTATAATTCTTTTATATACACAACAAGGAGCCTACTTGCATGAAGCGTTAAGGAAAATTTTGAAAAAAAAAAAAAAAAGTAGGAGTTCCTGTCACGGCACAGTGGTTAACGAATCTGTCTAGGTTGCGGTTCGGTCCCTGCCCTTGCTCAGTGGGTTAATGATCCCGCGTTGCTGTGAGCTGTGGTGTAGGTTGCAGACATGGCTAGGATCCCACGTTGCTGTGGCTCTGGCATATGCTGGTGGCTACAGCTCTGATTCGACCCCTAGCCTGGGAACCTCCATATGCCATGGGAGCAGCCCAAGAAATAGCAAAAAGACAAAAAAAAAAAAAAGGTAAACTGATGAAGTGGAAGAAATGATGAGGAAATTTTTGTATAACCAGTACCTTCAGCCTGAGGGAAAAAGTTATTTAATATATCATGGTTCATGTAATTCAGAATCAAAATCCCCTTCCCATTTCACATACAGGTACACATATTTTTCTCTTCATACTCCCTAGTGAATGGGTAAAGTAGACTGTTAAAAAGAATGGTTAAATTTTGTGTTCAAGATTTCAATAGCAAGGCAATAGTTCTTTTATATGAAAATAATAGAATGTGTCACAAAAGTAAAAATAGGAAGAATTCTCTCTTTGGTAGGGACTAATTCAGGGCAGGGCAGTGATTTTCTCATCTTATTTCTGTGGGTATTACCAGAAGCAGTATCTGCAGTAGAAGTATTATCACCTACAGAAATAGTTACTTGGAAGCATCAAGTATAGAACCAGGCATCTCTTAGAGTTAATTGAATATTTATTTATACAGTGAATAAAACACTACATTGATATAGCTGTATAGCAAAATTTAAGAAAGAGGAAGTGGTTTATTCAATTGCACTAACAATACCTTTGTGTGGCGGTAAGTAGTGTAGGTGATGGGAATAGTAATATCCATATTTAGTAATAAATAACTATATCATCTCCAGAAAGCAACATTGGTAACTTTTGAGGTAACACTACTCAAAAGCATTATAATAATATAATTTCCCTGATGACTATCTTTTTTCAGGTAACAGGAATGATGCTTCATCAGCAGGCCTTGCAAAAGACCAAACTGGCAGAAAGAAGATAGAATTACTCAATTAAAAATAGTTGTCAAGAGAAGCTTTCTTAAACACACTAACTGCATTGTATAGGCTCAAATACTTTTATGGAAGAATATGAGAACAAATTGATAGGGTTTTTAATAATAGTGATAGAGACAAGGTTGATCCAAACATTGTCTGCGTAGTTGATATTTCACACCAATAATTTCCAGTTTGTTTTATTTGGAAATTGAATGATTATGTCTCTCAGCCTGGGTACAGAAAAATCAGTTGTGTGGCTCTGACCTCCCTGGAGTTTCTAACATAAATTTAACCTAATCATCTGTAGCAGATGATCATATATCAAGAAGAATTTTTCAGAAATATGTGGAAAGCTTTTAAAATGTACTCTACCCATTTCCCTTCATCACCAATTTTGAGGTGAGATCAAAACATGTCCTTTTTAAAGCTCCCCCAAGTGACTCAGATATGCAATTAGGTTTGAGAACCATTTATCAGGAATAAGCTTTCTCTGCTCTAAGAACAAGAGTAACACATCCCAGTCTTCTGAAATCAACTTCACTGGCTTTTGGAAATAAGTCATAACTATTCAATAGTTTATAGTAGAACACTATTTGTTTGGGACTAATTAATCAATGTAGGTTACATAGCGAAGCCTCCTATTCCCTGAATTGCTTTAGTCTTATGAGTTCATAGCTATATTTCTTACTTAGGGAACTAAAGTTAAAAAACATATTAATAATAACAGTAGTGTCAAGGCATAACTTCAACAGCTATTTTTATTACAAATTATTTTTAGTACAAATTACTAAAAATCTCATTTGGGTTTGCCCTCAGCTCTGCTTGGGTCCCTGCTTTTTCAATACAAGTATGTTTTCTAAGCTTCTCTCTCTGGCCTAGTCCACATGCTAGTCTGATTTTTATTTACCTATTATGTTTTTAACCATAATCTTTGAGAGTAGTGGAAGATGGTAGGGAAAGAGGTGTGACATACAGATTTTGCATTCTTCTTTTTTTATCTATATGCCAAAAAAAAAAAAAACCCTCCCTTGAATATCATGGGTAAGGACATAGGAAAAGAGGAGGAATGGAGGGACATAAGTGGATGGAAAAGGAGGAGGGTGAATGAAGAGAGATCAAATATAAAGACAGGGATAGGAATATAGAAAAGCAGGAGTACAGACAAAAAAAGTAAAAACAAAGTGGGAAAGTAAAAGAGAGAAGAGTAACAGGCTGATGAGAGTCAAGATATCAGCCCCTATTGTCTATTCAAGTTATACTTTTGTCTCCAAGCCCCAGTTTTGGCAAATGCACTTAAGGTGTGGTTTTACTCAGTAAATGGTTGAGCTTCAGATCCTACTCATCCCAAATGTGAGTAATTACCTTCCACATTTAAAGCATATCTCTATTTCTAAATAGATATTTCCTGAAGCAATATTAAATAATTATCACTAAGGGTATATTCTCTCCTGTTAGAGCCAATCTTTTTTGTTAAATCCAGTTACTATACTATATTCTCAAATTCATATAAAATGTAATTAGGTTTATTATAGTTTTTAAAGCTAGTGATATACTTTTTAATCTCTATATTGATTTATTTTACACAAGCCATGCTCCAAACAGGTTTTTTTTTAAGAATATCACCATCATAACTGCATCTTGCCTTAACCAGTGTCTATGATTATTCACTAAAGAATTCTTCATATATTCATTATCCACAGCACAGTCTTCCTCTTCTTTATTTGTATACATATAAGGAGTGAGACTTCCTGCAAGTTGCAATTTAGATGTAAAAGGAGTTTATTTTAGAAATGTTCATTTTTCAGCATGAAGGGGTACACCCTTTGTGTAGTGAATGCCAAACCTCCATGAGAGTTCTGTTTGTACACCAATAGGAAATGGGAAAATGTTTGGTCATAGACAGTGTTTACAGGAGTGAGAGATAATTATTAATTTTCTGATCTGGCAGTTATCAAAATCAGCATGAGCTTTCCCTTTTCAGGTATGAACTGCCAGATTGGGAACTCCTCAGGAAACATAATATGAGAGTTATCAAAAATAAATCATAAAATATTTATTAAGAGCTCATGTCTATTTATTTTTACTAGTGACTATGCTACAAATACTATAGAGAACACAGTTATTCCATTTTACATGGATTTATACTCTGAAGAAAGATTTTTTTAAATGGGATAAAACCTGAAAAAAATCATTTCAAAAAAATATTTAAGTATAAGCTACCATACAGAGCAGGCCAGTATCTATAATCCAGATATTATTATATTTGGACAATATTATACCTGTTCATTTAATTTCCAGTGAAAGTTAATCATTTAATGTATTACGCATTTATTTTCCTGCAACATTAGGCAAACATGGAATACTAAGCAAATACTATTTGTCTCAAGGAAGACAAAATGATATATACTATTTCAATTAGTAAATACTGGAGTATCAAAACATTTTTCACATTGCCCAGTCCTACATAGGATCAGAGAAGAAAAAAATTCATAATATCTTATTTGGACAAGGAGTTTTTCAATTATGAAATAAGTATTTTGTTTCTTTAAAAATGAGAAAGGGGAATATTCTGGTTGGGTAAGAAGTTTGAATAAAGCTTTAAAATAAGAAATAAAAATGGACAATGTGGGCCTCCTTGAAAGAGGATTTCATTGGGGATTTAGAGGGGAAAAAATGTACAACAGCTGATGTTTTTTGTGCATAACCAATGTTGAGTGAAAAGAAAAAAAAAAAAAAACTATGCTGGAGCTGTAAGTTCAATTTTATTTGGGGACTAACTGAGAACAATTTTCCCAGAGACAGACTCTCAGATAGCTCTGAGGAACTTCTCCATAGGGGCTAGAAAGGAGGTCATTAGATATATGAGTTAGTAAAGGGGTTGTGTGCAATTAAGCACACATCTCAATAGAAGTTTGCTGCTAGCCATGAAGAGCAGATGTCTCCATTCGGAATATTAATTCTTTTCTATGTATGAGAAGAAATAAGAAATTAGGTTCATAATATTTCCTACTGAAAATATCTATTTGAAGACCTGCTCTTCCAATTTTTCCTAGAGCAAGGAGTGCTTCATTCCTGATCTCCAACATGAACACCCCTTTCAGGGTGTGTTAAAGGTCAGTAACCACAGTGACTAGTGACTTCATTCTTGTAGAACCATTAACATTTAAAGTACAAACTATAAATGTCATTTTGAGGTGTTTAATTTATGAGGAGAATTATTAATACTTTGGAAGTCATGCATAAAATCCAGATTTTCTAAACCCTGTATATGCAAAATCTCTCTATGTAACAAAACAAGTGAGCCAACCTTTAGTAAACTTCAGTTTTTAATGAGCAGGTTCTGGGATTAAAATAAGCCTCTGTTGAGTCATCCACATCTGACGTTGATTTAAAAGTGAAGAGCAATACCTGGTTCTGATGACAGCATGATGTCTGAAGTGTATTTAGAAGTTAAATCACTGGGATATAAATTCTGATTTTTCAAATAATATTACATGACTGGCTTTCCCACAAAATGCCAATTTTCAATAATATTCAAATCAGAAAAGTATGCTAATATGCATTAAATTGAGTGCTGAATTATCCAGTCCACACATCAAAAGCTGAGAGAAATGAGCAATTAGTGTCACTCTGTATTCCTGAATCCACTAAATGGCAATTCTTCCAAATGTTTAATATTCTGCTATTTAGAGTATTAATTAAACAGATGTAAGTAGATAAGTAATATATAGGACAACATAATTTATTGTATAAATATGAACACTATTTAAAAAGAATGCTACAATAATTACAGAAGTACACCAGGTATAAGTTGTGACTATTCCAGAAAATCAATATAGTGGGCACCCTACTGATAGAAAATTGGATTGCTTTTCTTCCATGTCAATTTGCTATTCATCATTCAAATGTTTAAATAAGTAATATAATGTTTGGAGGAGTAATATAAATACTTTTCTGGGAAAATATCAACCAAATTTTGAAAGAAACAATATAATGGAAACTGAAGTTAAGGAGTTAGAAAAAATAAAAGATAGGGTGCTTTCACTACATGTTGGGTGAACACCCCTGGAGGTGGCCATTGTGGAAAAAATCTGTCCCTATTTATCAGGGATGATAAGCCCCAGGCTAAGCAAAAAAAAAAAAAAAAAAAAAGAGTGGGAACATAGCCCCACCCCTCAGAAAGTAAGCTCCCTAAAGTCCTTGTAGACAGACCCCTGCCTCTAATCACACCCAGAGACAAATTCCCACCCACCAGATGGATAAGAAGCAGCACCAACTGCCAGTGGGGAGGCACCATTTCCACCCATCAGGAAGCCTGCAACAAGCCCCTCTACCAACTTCATCCACAAGGGGCAGACACCAGAAGCAAGAGAGACTGCAACCCTGTACCTTGCAAAAAGGAGACCACATGAAAAACTATACAAAAAGAAAAGGCAGAGAAACATGACCCAGATGAAGGGGTAAGGGAAAAAAAGAGAGAAAAACAGATAAGTGATCTGGAGATTAGTGACCTCCATGAAAAACACTTTAGAGTAATGATAACAAAGATGATTCAAGGTCTTGGGAAAAAAAAAAAAAAACTGGATTCAAAGATTGATAAATTGTAAGAAACATTGAATGAAGAAATAGAAGATATAAGATTAAAAAAGCAGAGATGCAGAATATAATAACTGAAATAAATATTTCACTACAAGTAACTAATAGAATAAGGAGAGAGAAGAACATATAAGCAAGGTGGGAGACATACTGGTGGAAATCACTTATGCAAAACAGAATAAAGAAAAAAGAATGAAAATAAATGAAGACAGTCTAAGAGAACTCTGGGACAATTTTAAATAAACCAATGTCCATATTATAGGGGTGCCAGAAGGACAAGAGAGAGAAAAAGGACCAGAAAAAATATTTTAAGAGAAGAGGAAAAAACTTCCCTAGCACCAGAAAGAAATCACTAACGTAAATACAAGAAGCACAAAAAATACTATATAAAATAAACCAAAGGAGGAACACACAAAGACACATATTAATCAAACAGACAATAATTAAAGACAAAGAGAAAATATTGAAAACATCTAGGGAGAAAACAAATAACATATGAGGGGATGCAGATAATATCAGCTGACTTTTCAGCAGAAATTTGGCAGGCCAGAAGGAATGGCATAACATACATAAAGGGAAGAAAGGAAAAAAAAACTCCACCTAATAATACTCTTTGATTCAGATTTGAAGGCAAAATCAAAAGCTTTATAGACAAGAAAAAGCTAAGAGAATTCAGCATCACTAAACCAACTTTACAACAAATACTAAAGAAACTACTCTAGATGGAAAAGAAAAGGCCATAACTAGAAATAAGAAAATTACAATTTGCAAGGCTCACCAGTAAAGGCAAATATATAGTAAAGGTAAGAAATCATCCACACACACATATGCTACCAAAATCAGAAACTGCGAGAAGCAGAGGGTGCAAACGAAGGATACTAGAGATGCATTTGCAATTAAGAGATCAGCAACTTAAAATAATCATATAGATATACTCCTATATCAAAGTCTCATGGTAACCACAAACAACAGGTACACATGCTACTAAGACAAAGCAATCCAAATGCAATACTAAAAATAGTCATCAAGGCATAAGAGAAGAGAAAAAAAAGGAGGGGGAAGGAAAAAAAACCCAACATGATCAAATCCAAAACAATTAACAAAATGGCAATAACAACATACATACAGATAATTACATTAAAAGTAAGTGAACTAGGAGTTCTTTTCATGAATCAGTGGTTAACAAACCCGACTAGGATCCATGAGATTGCAAGTTCAATCCCTGGCCTTGCTCAGTGGGTTAAAGATCTGGCATTGCCATGAACTGTGGTGTGGGTCACAGATGCAGCTTGGGTGTAGCATGGCTGTGGTTGTGTTGTAGGCTGGCAGCTATAGCTCCAATTCAACCCCTAGGCTGGGAACTGCCATATACTACAGGTGCAGACTGAAAAAGCAAGGAAAAAAAAAAAGAAAGAAAGAAAAGCAAAAAGTAGATGAAATAAATGTCCTAACCAAAAGACATAGAATGGCTAAATGAATACAAAAACCAAAAGACCCATATTTATGCCATCTACAAAAGACACACTTCATTTTTATGGATGCATGCAAACTGAAAGTGAGAGGGTGGAAAAAGTCATTCCATGAAAACAGAAATCAAAAGAAAGCTGGAGTAGCAATACATATATCAAAAGAAAATAGATCTTAAAGAATGTTATATAATGATCAAGGGATCAAGCCAAGAAGATAAAACAATTATAAATATATATCCACACAACATATGAGCACTTTAATATATAAAGCAGATGCTAATAACTTTAAAAGGAGAAATTGAAAATAACACAATAATAATGAAGGAATTTAATACCCTATATGCATCTATAAGAATTACCCAGACAGAAAAATAACAAGGAAATACAGGCCTTAAATAATGCATTAAATGATATGGACTTAATAGATATTCATAGAATATTCTATCCTAAAGCCACAGACTACACATTCTTCTCAAGTGCACATGGAATATCACATTCTGGGACACAAATCAAGCCTTGGTAAATGTAAGAAAATTGAAATCATTTCATCTTTTCTGACTAAAATTCTCTATGGCTAGATATCAACAACAAGAAAAAACCTGCAAAAAACACAAACATGTGGAGACTAATAAAAACAATGGATCACTGAAAAAAAAATCAAAGAGAAAATTAAAAAATACCTAGAAGCAGATGACAAAAAAAATCCAAAACCTATGGGATGCAGCAAAAGCAGTTCTATGGGGGAAATTTATAGCAATATAAGACTACATAAGGTAACAAGAATAATCTAAAATAAACAACCTAGCTTTACAACAAAAGCAACTAGGGGAAGAAGAACAAACAAAACCCAAAGTTAGCAGAAGAAAATAAATTATAAATATCAGAACAGAAATAAGTGAAATAGAAACAAAGAAAACAATAGAAAAGATCAAAGAAACTAAAAGCAGTTTATTTGAAAGGATTGATAAACCCTTAGCCAGATTCATCAAGGAAAAAAGAGAGAAGACTCAAATCAATAAAACTGGAAGTGAAAAAGAAGTTACAATGGATATCATTCAAATACAAAGGATCATAAGAAACTACTACAAGTAAATATGCTCATAAATGGACAATCTAGAAGAAATTTACAAATTCTAAGAAAGGCACAGTCTTCCAACACTAAACCAGTACGAAATAATAAAGACAGACCAGTCACAAGTACTGAAATTGAAACCATTATTAAAAACCTTCCAAAAAATAAAAGTCCAGGACCATAGGCCTTCACAGGTGAATTATATTTTACATCAAAAATTTAGAGAAGAGTTAATATGTATTCTTCTGAAACTCTTCCATCAAATTGCAGAATACTGTCAAACTCATTCTATGAAACCACAATAACCCTGACACTAAAACCAGAAAGAGATACCACAAAAAGTAAATTACAGGCCAATATCACTGATGAACATAGATGGAAAAATTCTCATCAGAATACTAGTAAACAGAATCCAGCAATATAATAAAAATATCATACACCATGAATAAAAATTTCCCACCATGATCAAGTGGGATTTATCCCAAGGATGCAAGGAGTTTTCAATTTCCACAAATTAATCAGTATAACACACCACATCTACAAACTGAAGAATAAAAAACATGATCCCCTCAATAGATGCAGAAAAAGCTTTTGAAAAATCTGACACCCATTTCTGATAAAAGCAAACATACCTCAACATAATGAAGGCCATATATGACAAACCACAGCTAAGATCATTCTCAATGATGAAAAAATAAAATAATTCCTGCTAAGGTAAGGAATAAGATAAGGATGTCCTCGGTAACCAGTTTTATGCAAAATAGTTTTGGACTTCCTAGCCACAACAATCAGAAGAAAAAGAAATAAAATGTATCCAAATTGGAAAGGAAGAGGTAAAACCGTAACTGTTTGCAGATGGCATGACAGTATTATTGCAGAAACCACAAACATCATGGCCGTGGAAGGAGACAAACAGCACTAGGAGATATGGAAAATCAAGGTTTATTCAGCACCAGTGCGGGCTCAGAGGAGTCACCTCCAGAGTCTGAGCACCAGGTCTTTGTTCTCAGTAACTTTTATACACTACAAGGTCTTGATTTTCCCATGTAAACATCCGGGACCTCCACCCCCCCATCCCCAAGCAGACAGTATTCCTCCCTAAGAAACTGAACAAGCAAAGGTACAGAAGCAGAACTGATAAGCAATGTTGGGTACATGAGTAGCAGGGCTGCTGGCTTGGACATAGGGCACACAGTTGTTACATTATTACAAGAAGGGTGGTATAGTGATGAGCATAGGTGGAAAGGGTTGAGGCTGCCTTCTTAGCCAAGGCGGGGTGGTGTTGTTCCTTAGTTAAAACTCTATTTCAGTATACCTAGAAAATCCTAAAGACACTTACCAGGAAACTATTAGAGTTCATCAATGAATTTGGCAAAGTTGTAGGATACAAAGTTTGTACACAGAAATAAATTGCATTTCTATATACTAACAATGAAAGATCAGAAATAGAAATTAGGGAAATAATTCCATTTAACATTGCATAAAAAAAAAAGCTAGGAATAAGCCTACCTAAAGAAGCAAAGACATATACTATGAAAAGTATAAAACACTGATGGTAAAAATCAAAGATGACACAAACAGATGGAAAGGTATACCATGCCCTTGAATTGGAAGAATAAATATTGTCAAAATTACTGTACTACCCCAGGCAATCTGCAGGTTCAATGAAATCTCTATAAAACTACCAATGGCATTTTTCACAGAACTAGAATAAATATTTTAAAATTTGTAAGGAAATGGAAAAGACCCTGAATAGCCAAAGCAACTTTGAAAAGGAAAAATGTAATTGGAGGAATCAGATTCCTTGTTTTCAGACAGCACTACAAATCTATAGCCATTAGAACAGTATGGTACTGGCACAAAAACAGAAATGTAGCTCAGTGGAACAGGGTAGAGAGCCCATAAATAAACCCAAGCACCTATGGTTAACTAATCTATGACAAAGGAGTCAAGAATACAGTGGAGAAAAGATATTTCCTTTAATAAGTGTTGCTAGGAAAACTGGAGAGCTACATACAAAACAATGAAGTTAGAACATGTTCTAACACTACACAAAAACAAACTTAAAATGCATGAAAGACCTAAATATGAGACAAGATACTACAAAACTCTTGTAAGAAAACATAAGCTGAGAATTCTCTGACATAAGCTGCAGCAATATCTTTCATATGCACATCCTATAGTAACAACAATAAAAACAAAAATAAACAAATTGCACCAAATTAAACTTGAAAGTTTTTGCACAGCAAAGAAAACAATAAATAAAACAGAGACAATCCACAAAATGGAAGAAAATATTTGCAAATTAAATGATTGACAAGGGGGACATCTCCAAAATAACCAAATACCTCCTGAAGCTCAATATCAAAGAAACAAATAACCTCTTCAAAAATGGGGAGAAGATCTATACAGACATTTCTCCAGTAATGACATATAGATGCCCAAAAACCACATGAAAAGATGATTAACGACAACACTAATTATTAGAGAAATGCAAATCAAAACTATTCTTTTATGACATTATACCAGCCAGAATGACCATCATCAAAAAGACGTCTACAGACAAGTGTTAGAGAAAAGGGTATGTAGAAAAGGTAACCCTCTTACATTGTTGGTAGGAATGTTAATTTGTGTAACCACAATAGGGAAAAAAAGGATGGAGTTTCCTCAAAAAATAAGATAGAATTACCATATGATCTATACTCATTCCTCAGCATCTATACAGAGAAAACCATGACAAAAAAATACGTGTACCCCAATGTTCATTGCACCACTATTTACAACAACCAAGACATGGAAGCCACCTAAATGTCTATTAACAGCAAAATGGATAAAGAAGATGTGGTACATATATACCATGGGATATTACTCAGCTGTAAAAAGAATGAAATAATGGCATCTTAGGGAACATGGATGGATTTAGAAATTATCATACTAGTGAAATTTGTCATACAGTGAGAGACAAACATCATATGATATTAATTATATGGGGAATAAAAAAAGATTAAAATGAACTTACCTGCTGAACAGAATTAGACTTTGAAGAAATTATGATTACCAAAGGGGATGGGTGGAAAGGACAGAAGAATGGACTGGGTTTTGGGGATGGAAATATTCTAAAGTTAGTTTGTGATGATGGTTACTAAACTATATATATATATACAAATTCAATAAATTTATTGAATTTAAAAAATAATGCCTAGAAAGAAGGGGAGTGGGAACTCAGTTTATATCAGTCAACCAATGCTTTATGCCATAATGATATTAATGCAATATCAGGAGTGGAAAAGATGTTACCAAGAATAAGAAAGGGGGATTTGATTAGCTTTAAGAAAATTGTAAGGATCTGATTTTGCTTATTTATATTTTTAATTTTTATATAATTAATTTGACATAAAGATAGACATTTGAAAAAAAAAACCTGTGGAAAGATGAGAATATGAAACTAGAGAGCTCTGGGAGGGTAAAAATCAATTAAAATTGAAATGTGTAAAAATTAAGCCATCATAAAATATCAAAGGAGATAAAAATATAGACTAACAGGAGAGTAAAAATTTCAAGACTGAGGGAACACTTACACTTAGGTGTTATTTAAGAAAAAAATGCTTACCCAGTAAAAATATATGCTTTTAAAAATTTTGTTGTGGAGTTCCCACCGTGGAGCAGCAGAAAAGAATCCTACTAGGAACCATGAGGTTTCAGGTTCGATCCCTGGCCTCACTCAGTGGGTTAAGGATCCAACATTGCCATGAGCTGTGGTGTAGGTTACAGATGTGGCTTGGATCCTGCATTGTTGTGGCTGTGTCATAGGCTGGCAGCTGTAGCTCTCATTTGACCCCTATCCTGGAAACCCATATACCCTGGGTGTGGCCCTAAAAATAAAAAATAAAACAAAATGAAATGTCAGCAGTAGGAGTTCCCATTGTGGCTCATCAGTAATGAGCCTGAGTAGTATCCATGAGGACATGGGTTCAATCCCTGGTTTCACTCAGTGCATTAAGATCCGTTGTTGCCATGAACTGTGGCATAAGTCACAGACAACAGCTCAGATTTATACATTGCTGAGGCTGTGGCATAGGCTGGTGGCTATGGCTCCATTCAACCCCTAGCCTGGGAACTTCTATATACGACAGGTATGGCCCTAAAAAAAGACAATAAATAAATATTAAAAAAAATAAAATAAATAAAAAATAAAAATTTTGTTGTGTTGTTTATTTTAGCTTATAGTTGTAGAAACTTTTGTTACCAAATTTGTTTTTAACTTTTCTGAAGACATAGTAAGAATGTATTAAAAAAGTGCCTGATCTATGCAGGTTTCATAGTGAATTCCAAGTTTCCAAATTTACTATAGTTTTGAGTATTATTGTGCAACTATAAATGAAAAACCATTACTCCAAGTGCAGACATAATAATGAGCATTGTAATTAGTGGAAGAAGATGTTAGAAGATCAATTTTATTAACCCTTCCAATAGGACAACTGGGAAAATTCAATTTGCACATTTTCCTTAAACATTATGCTAAGGCTACCTAATCTACATAGATATTAAATCATACCAACTTTGAAAATTAAAATATTATTTTATTTTTGTGTTTTTGTTTTAATTCAATGAAAGATTCTTTAAAATCTATAATGCTTTACAATTTTCAAAAAATTCACACATATGATTTAGTATAATCCCATGCTAACACTTTTATTGCCCTCCCTCTTTATTTCCCTTCCTCCTTCCTTCTCCCCTCTAGTAACCACAAGTTTGTTCTCTATATTTGTGAGTTTGCATGCTTTTTTTTTTATAATTCCCTAGTTTCCCTAGATTGTTGTGATTTTTTTTATTCCAAATATAAGTGCTATCATACAGCACTTATATTCCATGCCTGCCAAATTCTATCCAGGGATAGGATGGGTCCTAGCAAGGCACGGAATTCCTTTGTCCCAGGTTTAACCACTTTCCATTAACATACTGAATCAAGTGCAGGTCCTGCATGTCCAACCAGACCAATGCACATGGGTGGCTCTCTGCCATGGGTAGGTACCCCAGGTAGCCTCTGGATTCTGAGTGGGCACTGTCTAGATCAATACCCAAAGCCTCAGAGACCTATAGTACCCACAGATTTTGGCACAGGAGCCCAGATGCTCTGTATGAGTATTTGCAGCCTTCAGCAACCCCTGCCAAGCTGCCCTGCCTGTCTGAGAATCTGAAATATGACTCTTTTGGCCATGCTGTTCCCTCAACCCTACTAGCTTGGCTGGAACCAGAGCCCAGCACACCATACAGGCTCTTTGTGGAGGTCTGTTTCCAGTCTCCTGGGGCCTGGTGCCCTGGGCCCATCTGTGATTCTCATGGAATATTCCAAAGCTAGGTGGTTGAAGGTGGAGGCAATGATATCTGAGGTAGTATGGAGGCCACTCATCAGGCTTCCCCCTGGTTGGGTGTACTGGTAGCTAAGGCTCCAAGCAGTCCTGCAGTGGGCTCTGGTGGAAACAGTGCTGCAATTCTGAGAACCCACCCTGGCCTAGAGGCTGGAGAGGTAGGGATCTAAGCCTAAGATTGCCAAGAGGGAGGTGAAGCAGAGGGTGAGGCAGCTTCCTGCATCCCCCCTTGCCCTGCATCCAGGCCCGAAGCTACACCCTCTAGGTAGCAGAGCTGAGAGTCCCCATGCTTACCCTATGGAAGAAACTAGTTGTGCCAGGACTGGCCATTTCCTGCCTTCATGTCCCTTCTGGCTTCCACCCTGGCCCATGGCAACACAGTGGTCTTGATGCCCAGTAGGACCTGTCCTATCCCTGCCTTGGAGTTCTGCCAGAATACTACTGCCCTTTTTTCAGCAGTCCTGGTGAATATGGTAACAGAAGATCGGGACAACCTGACCCACTGTCTGCTCTTATCCAGGACATTCAGGCCCTGTGGTATTTCAGATATGCCCAGGGCTCCCAGTTTAGGGCATGAACCTCAGCATGAAGCCTCAAGCTAGTGTGAGTGAACAGATGCTGCTCTTGAGCCTGGGGGGCAGATCTAGGGCTTCTGGCAGCAAGAACCAAGGCCTTAAGTCTCCCCATTGGGAACAAACTGCCAAAGTGCAATACACTCTGTCTTGGATTTTGGAGGGATGGACACCAATCTATGCCAGATGTCTGTAATTTTCCTCTTATTATGGTTCATGTACCCTTCATTAAACTGACAGATCTTGGCTATGTTTCTGAAGGGAAAATGGGAGGAAATAATAACTTCTGGTCTTTTGAGTCCATTTCAGTTCTGAGACTCAGTCACCAAGTACGCTGGCTCCAGAACAACAGTGTTTCTTGAAAAAATAAAAGGGGTTCTGAGAATCTTTGGACAGGGCTTCAGAGGCTCTTTTCTCTTCTGATCTTTTCCATCTGATGGCTTCCTCTATCTATGAATTGCTTCAGAATACATGGTGTGCTGATGTAAAATAAAATACAGTACTCTCTGGAATAAAATAAAAGCCCTGGTAATTGAAAAAAAAAAGAGAGAGAGAGAGCGACAGTGAGAGAGTTTACAAAATTTGGGTTTGGAAGCATAGAATTTTTTATTCTTCCAGTATTTTGGAGGATATAATTGATATACAGCATTGTCTAAGTTTAATGAGCACAGCATAATAATTTGACTTACTTCATGAAATGATTACCACAAGTTTATTGAACATCAACTCATCTAGGTATATTAAAAAAATTAAAATATATTTTTTCTTGTGATGATAAATCTTAGTGTTTACTCTCTTAATTTTTATGTATAACATACAGCAGCAGTAATTCTATTTCACATACGCTACTTACAATTGGAAGTTTGTACATTGATTGCCCTCACCCAGTTCCCTCTCGCTCTACTCCTGTCTTTGGTAACTGTAAATCTAATCTCTTTCTCTTTGAGTTTGTTTTTGAAGTATATTTGACCTACAACTCTATGCTAATTCATTGTACATAGAGTAATAATATAATATTCCTATCCATTTAGAATTATCACATGATAAGTAGTTACCATCTGTCAATATACAAAGATATTGGAAGCTTAGATTTTGAATCATCCAACCATATCTGGCATATTTTGTATATGTATCATACAAACAAAAAATTAGAATATCAAAACAAAATAATAAATTATTAAAGAATAATTTATAATTCTAACTTTTATAGGAATGTCAGTGTTAGTTTTAAGCTTGAAAAATATATATATGTAAAAGAGATATGAAATTGTCTACTTTAAGTAGACATAAGTAGACATAAGCTAAACTGACTATGCTATTCAGTTCTCTAAAATTTCTCTAAAGAAAATTATATTTTCAAAATAAATCATTCTATTTTCCAAAATATATTTTATATGAAAAATAGAATGAGACATATATAAATACACAAAATATTTTCTTCTGGATACAAAATAATTTTATTCAACTTAGACTACCACCTTTTTTTTTTTGCTTTGTTTTAGGGCCACACCCATGGCATGTAGAAGTTCCACAGCTAGGGGTTGAATCAGAGCTGCAGCTGCCTGCCTACACCACAACCACAGCAATGCCAGATCCTAGCCACATCTATGACCCACACCACAGCTTATGGCAATGCTGGATCCTTAACCCACTGAGTGAGGCCAGGAATTGAACCCACATCCTCACAGTTACTAGTTGTATTTGTTTCCACTGCACCAAAATGGGAACTCCCCAGACTACCACTTTTAAGAGATTTAAAAATAAAACTCAAGTATAGTTTTATATGCTTGTATTTAATCATGATTGTTTTAGTTCCATTTTGAAAATGACAAATATTTAAAATAAAATTTAATTACCACAATATAAAATCTTATATATAACTTAAACTCAAACCAAGGAAAACTACTTCCATACAAATATAGTAGACTATTACAATGACTTGAGTTTTTGAAGAGGTGGGTCTCAAATTATAGCTGTAAAATGATTTCTGTACTTTCACTTAAATCCATGGGGTTAAAACATCATGCTATGTTTTTCTAAAGCATCTCTCTTCTTAGGTTAGATGATTCTCTATGGTTAATTTATCACAGTCCTTCTTCTTGATATTATCTGTAGGAATTTCTTGTCCTTATAAGGACATATATCATATAATTCATTTAATTATATAATGTGTTTTAGTGGATTATTGAGTTTTAAATAATATACCAATATAAAGTGAAATGGGGGAAATAAAGTAACAAAAGCACTCTTAATTATCTTGCAACTTGATACTTTTTCTCTATTATTCTTTCTTTTTCCCTATTTGGACAGACTATATTCATAATTGTAAGTCTTTCTAGGGAAAGATCAGTGCCTTTCAGTATTAATGCCTCAACATATCACCAAAACTTAGTTTAAAGTGACGATTAAACAATCTAGTGTAATGTAGTCAAAATTCAATTTTTAAAATAGTAATGAGACTACAAAATGTATTTGTAATCACATTTCTGTGTCCTGGGGAAAGAGTGAATCTTAGATATACTGATTTCACATTGTTAAATTATTTTAAATTTCACCTTAAGAAAAGAGTGAATAAAAATACAAATGTTTAAAATGTTTTCAGATAAACTTCTTTAATAACATTATACACAGATAATTATTACTTACAAATAGTCATTTTCTTAATTGTGCTAAAATATGTCTATAAAATTGAGCCAACATTTTTATTTTCTCCTTATCTTTGTTTTCCTTCACCTATACAATGTGTTTCATTGTAACTGTAACCCTTCCTAATACCCCCAGATAATTAATAATGGGGATAATACAATATAATTACTCTATTAGTCTAAAGTTATTTTTGAGCCTCTCAATACAAGCAACATTTTGAGTTAGATAATAATCTTTTTCCTCATTAGACTTGAAAATTCTTACTTATTTTTAAGTATTCTTAATCATGAAACAGTCTTAATTCATTCTTAAATATATTTAAACATTCTTAATAATACTTAAATATTCTTAATCATTCTCTGGTTTAAGGGATTCTTAGACAGTGATAACCATGGTATCTCTATTTGATCTTGCTATTTTAATGTTGAATGATTTCATGTTTATAGTTCTGCTATCATACTCTTCCTATGCAAGATAGCAAACAATATTTTCCATATCAATGAAAATTAACATTCAAAAATGAGATTTTCAAGTTACCTAGATAAATTTCCATTATACACTATCAAAATTCTTTCAGCAACAGGTGAGTTTTCTGCTTATACTGGTGTTGTATTAATCTTCATTTGCAAGGACACTTTTGCCATTATTTACAGAATTCCTTTCTCAATGGTGGAAGAAAAAACAATTATTATGAATAAGATGCAGGGCTGATGTGTGCCAAAGAGAGGGGTGTGGGAAGTATCTCATAGTCTTTCTTTTTCTTCCTCTGAAGCCAAACAATTTTTTTACAGATTTGAGGCTATGATTACAGTTAACTAATTAAAAGTTTGGTACTAGAGACATGTTTTGTGATTGTTTATTGAATATTATTTCAGATTCTCTTCATTTAACTTTTGGGTATATATGTGAAAATTAGTGGGGTTTCTTTATTTTTTTTTCCCACTGTACAGCAAGGGGATCAAGTTATCCTTACATGTATATATTTTGTTTTTTCCATACCATTTGTTCTGTTGCAATATGAGTATTTAGACATATTTCTCAATGCTACTCAGCAGGATCTCCTTGTAAATCTATTCCAAGTTGTGTCTGATAACCCCAAGCTCCTGATCCCTCCCACTCCCTCCCTCTCCCATCAGGCAGCCACAAGTCTTTTCTCCAAGTCCATGATTTTCTTTTCTGGGGAGGTGTTCATTTGTGCTGGATATTAGATTCCAGTTATAAGTGATATCCTATGGTATTTGTCTTTGTCTTTGTCTTTCTGGCTCATTTCACTCAGTATGAGAGTCTCTAGTTCCATCCATATTGCTGCAAATGGCATTATGTCATTCTTTTTTATGGATGAGTAGTATTCCATTGTGTATATATACCACTTCTTCCGAATCCAATCCTTGTTGATGGACATTTGGGTTGTTTCCATGTCCTGGCTATTGTGAATAGGGCTGCAATGAACATGCGGGTGCACGTGTCTCTTTGAAGTAGAGTTTTGTCTGGATAGATGCCCAAGAGTGGGATTGTGGGGTCATATGGAAGTTCTATGGATAGATTTCTAAGGTATCTCCAAACTGTTCTCCATAGTGGCTGTACCAGTTTACATTCCCACCAGCAGTGCAGGAGGGTTCCCTTTTCTCCACAGCCCCTCTAGCACTTGTTATTTGTGGATTTATTAATGATGGCCAATCTGACTGGTGTGAGGTGGTATCTCATGGTAGCTTTGATTTGCATTTCTCTTATGATCAGCGATGTTGAACATTTTTTCATGTGCTTGCTGGCCATGTGCATATCTTCCTTGAAGAACAGTCTATTCAGGTCTTTTGCCCATTTTTCCATTGCTTGATTGGCTTTTTTAGCTGTTGAGTTGTATTAGTTACTTATGTATTCTAGAGATTAAGCCCTTGTCGGTTGCATCATTTGAAACTATTTTCTGCCATTCTGAAAGTTGTCTTTTTGTTTTCTTTTGGGTTTCCTTTGCTGTGCAGAAGCTTTTCAGTTTGATGAGGTCTCATGGGTTTATTTTTGCTCTTATTTCAATTGCTTTGGGAGACTGACCTGAGAAAATATTCATGATGTGGATGTCAGAGAGTGTTTTGCTTATGTTCTCTTCCGGGAGTTTGATGGTGTCCTGTCGTATATTTAAGTCTCTCAGCCATTTGGAGTTTATTTTTGTGCATGGTGTGCGGGTGTGTTCTAGTTTCATTGCTTTGCATGCAGCTGTCCAGGTTTCCCAGCAATGCATGCTGAATAGACTTTCTTTTTCCCATTTTATGTTCTTGCCTCCCTTGTCAAAGATTCATTGACCATAGGTGTCAGGGTTTATTTCTGGGTTCTCTATTCTGTTCCATTGGTGTGTCTGTCTGTTTTGATACCAGTACCACACTGTTTTGATGACTGTGGCTTTGTAGTATTTCTTGAGGTCTGGGAGAGTTATGCCTCCTGCTTGGTTTTTGTTTCTCAGGATTGCTTTGGCGATTCTGGGTCTTTTGTTGTTCCATGTAAATGTTTGGATTGTTTGTTCTAGTTCTGTGAAAAATGTCATGGGTAATTTGAGAGGGATTGCATTGAATCTGTAGATTGCTTTGGGTCCTATGGCCATTTTTACAATATTGATTTTTCCAATCCAGGAACATGGAGTTTCTTTCCATTTCTTTACGTCTTCTTTGATTTCTTTGATTAATGTTTTACAGTTCTCGGCACATAGGTCCTTTACCTCCTTGGTCAGGTGTATTCCGAGGTATTTGATTTTGTGAGGCGCAATCTTAAAAGGTATCGTATTTTTGTATTCCTTTTCTAATATTTCATTGTTGGTATACAGGAATGCGACTGACTTCTGAATGTTAAACTTATATCCTGCTACTTTGCTGAATTTATGAATCAGTTCAAGTAGTTTTGGGGTTGAGTCCTTAGGGTTTTCTATGTATAGTATCATGTCATCTGTATACAGTGACAGTTTTATCTCTTCTCTTCCTGTATGGATGCCTTTTATTTCTTTTGTTTGTCTAATTGCTGTGGCTAGGACTTCCAAAACTATGTTGAAGAGCAGTGGTGAGAGTGGGCATCCCTGTCTTGTTCCAGATTTGAGTGAGAAGGCTTTCAATTTTTCCCCATTGAGGATTATATTTGCTGTGGGTTTATCATAAATGGCTTTGATTATGTTCAGGAATGTTCCCTCTCTACCCACTTTGGCGAGGGTCTTGATCATGAATGGATGTTGGACTTTGTCAAATGCTTTTTCTGTGTCTATTGAGATGATCATATGATTTTTGACTTTTTTTTTGTTAATGTGGTGTATGATGCTGATTGATTTGCGTATGTTGAACCATCCTTGTGAACCTGGGATGAACCCTACCTGGTCATGGTGTATGATCTTTTTGATATGTTGTTGGATTCGGTTGGCTAAATTTTGTTGAGAATTTTTGCATCTATATTCCTCAATGATATTGGGCAATAGTTTTCTTTTTTGGTGTTATCTTTGTCTGGTTTTGGAATGAAGGTGATGGTGGCATCACAGAATGTCTTTGGGAGTAGTCCTTCGTCTTCAACCATTTGAAAGAGTTTAACGAGGATGGGCACCAGTTCCTCTTTATATGTTTGGTAGAATTTGCCTGCAAAGCCATCTGGTCCTGGATTTGTGAACCATAACTATAACAACAAAACTCACCTAGAATATGGAGAAAAGGCATAATACTGTACCCTATTAATTTAAAAAATCAGTGAGAAGCAAATTTCTATGTTATAAATAATAATTGATTCATACAATTATATTTGACAATAAAAATTGCATTTTTAATTTTCTGTATACTGAAAATATTTTTGAAATTTTAAATTTATAAAGTATACAATATGATTAATAAACATATACATATGTAATAGTGTTATCACAATTAAGTTGATTATTACATCCATCACCTCACATAGTTAACATTTTGTGCGTGTATGGATAGAAAACTTAAGATCTACTCTATTAGCAAATTTCAGATATGCAATATACTGTTTTAACTAAAATCAACATTAAGTATATTAAATTCCCAGAATGTATTCATCTTATAAGTGAAAGTGTGTATCTCTTGACCATTTGAAATTAACAAAATTCAGTCAATTAAGGTACTAAGTTTAGTTTGACTTACTTCTGTAGCATAGTTAAAACAACCAAATTTTATTTATTTATTTATTTATTTATTTATTTATTTATTTATTTAATTTTTATGGCTGCACCTGTGGCATATGGAATTTCCCAGACTAGGGGTCGAATCAGAGCTGGAGATGCTGGTGTATACCACAGCCACAGTAACATTGGATCCCAGCCATATCTATAACCTGCATCACAGTCAGAGGCAATGCTTGATAATTAACCCACTTATCAAGGGCTGGGATTGAATATACATTCTCACACATAGACACTATGTCGTATTCTTAGTCCACTGAGCCACAATAAGAACTTCACAACCAAAATTTTTAAATGTACTACTAATCTTTTAGGTGGCTAACAAAGAAAAATGCCCCATTAACTCAAAAGAAGACATCAGGAGTTCCTGTCATGGCTCAGTGGTTAACAAATATGACTAGTATCCATGAGGATGCATGTTTGATTCCTGACTTTGCTCATTGGGCTGTGGATCCAGCATTGCTGTGAGCTGTGGTGTAGGTCACAAATGCAGCTTGGATTCTGCATTGCTGTGGCAATTGCCAGGCAATTTGACCCTTTGCCTGGAAACCACAAAATGCCATGCATGGGTTTGGCCCTAAAAAGACAATGGACAAATAAAAGAAGACATCAAAAGAGGAAAATCTGGGGAAGAGTACACACAGAACACATAATGAAACAAATGAGGAAACTGTAGCTTTTAACCCAAATTAAAAAAAAATGTACCAAGATTCTGGTTAAAAGATACCAATAAACAAAAATTAAAAACATAGTGGATAGATTTAACAGCATATTATACCTAGTCAAAAAAGGGATTTGTGAATTGGAACCTTCCCAATCTTACATATAAAGAGAAAGATACACTAAGATGAAAAAATATTAAAAAAATAGAAGATAAAAGAGCTAAGGGATAGATTGAAGTTATGGTTTATGTAAAACTGAATCCTCAGAATGAAAAGATAAACGGAATGGGAAGCTTTACATATTTGAAGGGATATATACTAAAATTCTTTCAAAATTGATGAAAAGACATTAAGACTCAAGTTCACATTCTGTAAACCCCATCCAATGTAAATACATGGAGATCTATGTATCACCACACAATATTGAAATGGCTACAAGTCAAAGAGAAGGAGATAATAAAGGAGCCGCAGGACATTATCTTCAAGTAAGCAATACATAGATCTATTGCCAACTTCTCAAAAGAAAAATAAAGTCTAAGCAAATAAATGAACAAAATGTAAGACAATAGAGTGGCATGATGCTTTCGGATAACAGAATGAAAATTAATGGCAACCTAAAATTCTGTGGTGGTGGTGATGGTGGGGGTTATCCCCATGAAAATGTGATTGAAATAAAGATGTTTTCAAGACAATAAAAATTGATAGAAATTGTCAATAATTTTATGGACTGAATTATGTTTACCCAACTTCATATGTTGATGCTCTAATGTCCAGTGCCCTTTAATGTTAAGGAGATAATTAAGATTAAATGAGGTCATGAGGGTTGAGACTTACTTCAATATATCTTGTTCACTCATAAGAAGAGTCTCACTCTTCAGAATTTATTTACACAAAGGAAAGACCAGGTGAGCACACAAAGATAATGTAATGAACTGAAAGCCAAAGAAAGAGACATCAGGATAAATCAAACCTGCTGAAACCTTGATCTTGGTTTTTATTCTCCAGAACTGTAAGAAATAAATTTTTATTGTTTAAGCCACCTAGCCTTTGATGTTTTGTAATGACAACCCTAGCAGACTAATATACTCACAAACTCTTTTCCTTTTTTTTCTAACATTATTTTACATATGTATATGCTTTGTAACTATGGCCAGGTCAAAAAATAAAGCTTTTGCTTTCCACTTCAGAAGTCCTGTTCATGAAACTCATTCCAATGATGAACATCTTCTTCCCCAATTGCTGCCATGCAAGTAGTTTTAGCACCCAATTGTGATAAAATACCCCTGCACATTATAATTTAGTGTTGCCTATTAAAAATTACTTTGTTTTAATCTAATGATCCCTTCCTTTTCCTTACATTTTATCTGCATGCTTTGACCAGCAGATTTCCCCAGTGTGAATTCTGATAGGTGCACACTCATGTATGTCATGTTTCTTAGTCCTCTGTATTTCCTTCAGTTTGTCAGTGGGTTCATGTTTAATCCTATTGGCAAGGCAGGGGGGTGTTGGGAAATTCTGTAGGATTATTTCTATTGGGGTGATGTCAGCAACAACTGATCATTACTGCCTGTATCTAGGAATTCACTTGGTGTGCAAAATGGAGGTATTTTAATTTTAATCATTTCTATTTCATTTGTTGGTTGAAATAGTATCATATACAGATACTTCACCTAATCTGTTATTTTGTTACTCAGTGGTATAGTTCCATAGGAAGACAGGATAGATTCTTTATTAGTTTTTTTTATTTTGTTTTTGTTTTTGCTGCCTCCATAGCATGTGGAAGTTCCTGGGCCAAGGATCAAACCTGTACCACAACTGTGACAAGAGCCACAACAGTGACAATGCTAGATATTTAACCCACTGCACCACCAGGGTAGTCCTAGATTTTTGTTATTTTTTAACCATATTTCGAGATAATGAATTAATTGTCCTATCACAGTCTAAAGGTGATCATGATTGAAGCCCCAGTTGTCCCATCTTTTGCCAGTGAAGTCTTCATTGGGCTGAAGTAGAGGTAATCCTGTCTTTAATAATATCCTTGGTATTTGATAGACAATATATTTCAGGCTCATCTTGTCATTATCTGCCACAGACTTGGAATCAGCCATTTTTTTCCCCAAAAGGCACTGGTTTCTTTTAGTGAGAAATAGTATTTCAAGCTCACAACTAGGGCACTAATGATGCTCACTGCTGATAGGCTGGTCATTGTTTTTACTTAGTCTCTGTCTATTTATATTCATATAAGCATAAAATATAATACAATACTACATACAGTGTGCAAAAACATATACTATAAAAATTATTTAAAATGTAGTTGCAAACATCATGACGCCTTACCACAAATGATATTCATGACTTTCTGCACCTATTGTCATTCATAAAAAATTTACCATTGGCTGGATATCATCTAATATACAGTCCACTTATCTTCAAAAAAGCATTTATGTATTTATAAAATCCAAGATGAAATCCAAATTTACTCATCATATTTGACTCGCATGTCTCTTTCCCCATTTAATATAAAATACTATCACTCTACCTTTTCTTATTTCATTCCTGATATTGACATTTTAAAGAATATCTTACAGAATTTACCACAATGCTGGATTGGTCCTATGGATTAGATTGAAGTTAAACACTTTGGACAACTAATAAATAATTATATTTTATATTTCACACTGTGGCTTATGAGGAAGGGGTATAGGATATAAATTTATTGTTATTACTGAGAAACAAAGTTGATCACCTGGTTAAGTTATGTTTGCCAGATATCTTTACCATAAACATGTTTTTTTTTTTTTTTAGGTTTTTGGTTTTTTTAGATTTTTATTTTTACTATTACAGTTAATTTACAAAGTACTTTCAATTTTTGATATACAGCAAATTGACCCAGTAATATATATATAATTATATATTTATATATACTATAGAAAACACATACAATACATATAAATGCATAATTATATATTTAATTAAATATATATTTATCATTTATATATAATATGTGTTGTATGTAATATATATGTTTATATAACATACTTTTATATTACATATAATATATAAGTATATATTTAAATATATTATATATATTTATATAATGTATATTATATAAATATATATGTTGTTTATATTTAACATTTATAGAATATATAATATTTACATATAAAATATTTTATAAATTATATAAACATATGTATAATATTTATATTAATTATGTTTATATATAATATTTATATTGTTTCTATATGTAGATATATATTTATATTATTTACATATGTTTATATATAATTTATATATGTTTATATATAAGCTTATATGTTATATATTATACATATAATATATTTGGATATAACATATATATATAAATATATAAATATATAAATATAAATATGTTTATATATTAATATATTTATGTAATGTATTTTATTTAATATATGCATAATTATATGTAATAAAGATAATATATTATATATTAATATATTAATATTTATATATCTACATACAATGTAGATATTATATGTTATATTTATATATTACATATATATAAATTCTTTTTCTTACATTATCCTCCATCATGTTCTATCACAAGTGAGTAGATATACTTCCCTGTGCTATACAGCAGGATGTCATTGCTTATCTTCTACAAATGCAAGAGTTTGCATTTACTAAACCCAAACTCCCAGTCCATCCCACTCCCTCCCCCCCTGCCTTGGCAACCACAAGTCATATATTAGATTCCAGATATAAGTGATATAATATAGTTCCTGACTGTCTTTCTGACTTAACCTCACTCAGTATGAGGGTCTGTAGTTCCATCCATGTTGCTGCAAATAGAATTATTTTGTTGTTTATGGCTGAGTAGTATTCTATTGTGTATATGTACCACTTCTTCTAAATCCATTCATCTCTCAATGGTCATTTAGGTTGTTTCCAGGCTTGGCTATTGTGAGCAGCCCTGTATTTATATTTTTTAATGAAAATTTCATCTGGATATATGTCCAGGAGTGGGATTGCTGGGTCATTTTATAGTTCTATATTTAGTTTTCTGAGGTATTTGCATACTGTTTTCCATAATGCTTTTATCAATTTACATTCCCACCAAGAGTGACAGAGGGTACCCTGTTCTCCACACCCTCTCTCTCCAGCTTTTGTTATTTGTGGAATTGTTAATGATGACCATTCCGATTAGTGTGATGTGGTACCTCACTCTAGTTTTGATTTTCATTTCTCTAATAATTACTGATGTTGTGCATTTTTCAGTTACCTCTTGGCCATCCATATGTCTACTTTAGAGAAAGGTCTATTAAGGTATTTGGTCCATTTTTTTTTTTCTTTTTTTTTGTCTTTTGTCTTTTTAGGGCCACACCTGCAGCATATGGAGGTTCCCAGGCTAGGGGTCAAATCGGAGCTGTATCTGCCAGCCCACACCACAGCCACAGCTTCACCAGATCTGAGCCGAATCTGTGACCTACACACAGCTCAAGGCAATGCCAAATCTTTAACCCACTGAGCAAGGCCAGGGATCAAACCCACAACCTCATGGTTGCTAGTCAGATTTGTTTCTGCTGCACCACAGCAGGAACTCCATGGCCCAATTTTCAATTGGATTGTTTGTTTTTTGTTATTGAGTTAAAAAATTGTTTGTGTATTTTAGAGACTGTTGCATGGTTTGAAAATATTTCCTTCCATTCCCTAGGTTGTCTTTTTTTAATGGTTTCTTTCACTGTGCAAAATCTTCTAAGTTTTATCAGATCCCATTGGTTTATCTTTGTTTTTATTTCTGTTGCCTTGGGAGACTGACATAAGGAAAGATTTGTAAGGGTGATGTCAGAGAATATTTTGCCTATGCTGTATCCTAGGAGTTTGATGGTGTCTTGTCTTTTTAAATCCGTAAGCCATTTCAAGTTTATTTTTGTGCATGGTGTGAGGGTGTGTTCCAATTTCATTGATTTACATGCAACTCTCCAGTTTTCCCTACACCACTTGCTAAAGAAACTGTCTTTTTACCATTGATAGTTTGGCCCCTTTTGTCAAAAATTAATTGACCATAGGTGTCTGAGTTTATTTCTTGGCTCTTTATTATGTTCCATTGGTCTCTATGTCTGTTTTCATGCCAGTACCACACAGTCTTGATTACCTTAGCTTTGTAATATTGTCTGAAGTCTGGGAGAATTATGCCTCTTGCTTGGTTTTTGTTCCTCAGGTTTGCTTTGCCTACTCTGGGTCTTTTATGGTTCTATATAAATTTATAGATTGTTTGTTATAGTTCTGTGAAAAATATCATGGGCAATTTGACAAGGATGGTGTTGAATCTGTAGATTGCTTTGGGTAGTATGACTATTTTATCAACATTAATTCTTCCAACACAGGAGCATGGAATATCTTTCCATTTCTCTGAATCCTCTTTAATTTTCTTGATTAATGTTTTATACTTCTCAGCATATAAGTCTTTCGCCTCCTTGGTCAAGTTTATTCCAAGGTATTTAATTTTTTGACATGAAATTTTAAAAGACATCATATTTTTATATTTATTTAATATTTCATTTTTAGTATACAGAAATGCAACTGATTTGTGAATGTTAATTTTAGATTCTGCTACTTTGCTGAATTCATTGATCAGTTGGAGTAGTTTTTATGTGGGATGCTTAGGGTTGTCTATATATAATATTATGTCATCTGCATAGAGTGACAATTTTACCTCTCTCTGCCAAATTCGGATATATTTTATTTCTTTTGTTTGTCATATTGCTGTGGCTAAGACTTCCAATACTCTGTTGAATAAAATGGTGAACTTGGGCATCCTTGTCTTGTTCCATGTTTTAGTGGGAAGGTTTTAAGTTTCTCTTGAATGAGTATTATATTTGCTGTGGTTTTGTCATAAATGGCATTAATTATGTCATCCCCTCCTCACCCACTTTGGTAAGATTTTTTTTTAATCAAGAATTGATGTTGGATTTTTTAAATGCTTTTTATGCACCTACTGAGATAGTCATGTCAATTTTTACTTTTCTTTTGTTAAGGTGGTGTATGATGTTGATTGATTTGTGTATGTTTAACCATCCTTATGAACCTGGGTTGAATCCCACTTGATCATGGTGTGCAATCTTTTTTATATGTTGTTGGATTCAGTTAGCTAAAATTTTGTTGAGAATTTTTGTCAAAGATATTGGTCTATAATTTGCCTTTTTGGAAGTATCTTTGTCTGGTCTTGGTATTGGGGAAATTGCAGCTTCATTGAATATTTTTGGGTGTTTTCCTTCTTCAAATATTTGGAAAAATTAAAGAAGAATTGGAATATGTGCCTCACTACATGTTTGGTAGTATTCTCCTGTGAAGACATCTGGTCCTGGACTTTTGTTTGTAGGGAGTGTTTTTATGACATATTCAATTCCATTTTTAGTGATCAGTCTGTTCAATTGACCTATTTCTTCTTGATTCAGTTTTGGTGGAATGTAGTTCTCTAGAAAGTCTTCCATTTCTTCTATGTTGTCTAATTTGTTGGCATATAATTCTTCAAAGTACTCTTTTATGCTTTTTGCATTTCCACAGTATCTGCTCAGATTTTTCCTTTTTTATTTCTTATTTTGTTTATTTGAATTCTTTCTTTCCACTTCTTGGTGAATAAAGCCAGAGATTTTGTCAACTTTTTTCACACTTTCAAAGGAACAGCTCTTTGTTTTATTGATTTTTTTATTGCTTTTTGAATCTTTTATTGATTTCATCTCTGATCTTTATGATCTTTATGATTTCCCTCCTTCTGCTAATTTTAGGTCTTGTTTGTTATTCTTTTCCTAATTCTTTCAGGTGGTGGGTTAAGTTGTCATTTTGAAATTTTTCTTTTTCAGGAAGGCCTCTATTGTTCTGAACATCCCCCTACGTGCTGTTTTTTCAGCATCCCATAAATTTTGAATGGTTGTATTTTCATTACCATTTTTTTTTCTAATTTCCTCAGTGATTCTTTGGTTTTTATAGTAGCATGTTTTTTAGCCTCCATGTACTCAGTTTTGTTGTGTTGTGTTTTGTTTTGTTTTTCATTTCTTTTCCTGTGATTGATTTCTAGTTTCAGTCCTCCATGGTAAGAAAGTTTGCTTTAAATAATTTCTATACTATTAAATTTGTTGAGGTTAGTTTTGTGCCCCAGTATGTGGTCAATCCTTGATAATGTTCCAGGTATCCTTGAAAAGAATGTATATTCTGATTTTTTTTTGTATGTATTGTGCTCAAAATATCAATTAGGTCCTAATTCTCTATTGTGTCATTTAGGATCTCTCTTGCCTTATTGTTTTTCTGTCTAGAGCATCTGTCCTTTGATGTAAGTGGGGCATTAAAATTTCCCACTGTTATTGTACTCCAATAAATTTCTCATTTTATGTCTGTTAGTATTTGTTTTTTGTATCTGGGTGCTCCTATATTATGGTCACATATATTGACAATTGTAATATTCTGTTCTTGAGTGGATCCTTTTAACATTAAATAATGTCCTTTTTTTTTTTTCATTGATGACCTTCATTGTAAAGTCTATTTTGTTTGATAAGAGTATTGCAACTACTGTTTTCCTGTCCTTTCCATTCACATGAAATATCTTTTGCTATCCCTTCACTTTCAATTTATATGTGTTCTCTGCCCTAAGGTAATCTCTTGTGGACAGCATGTTGTAGGCTCTTGCTTTTTTATCCAGTTCACCACTCTATGTCTTTTGACATAAATATTTAAGTCCATTGATCTTTAAGGTAATTTTTGATAAATATATATTGTTGCCATTTTAAACCTTGTTTTCCTATTGATTCTGTTTCTCCTTTGTTCCTTTTTTTTAAGTTGGATGATTTCCTTTCATTTATGCTTATGTCCTCTTATTTTTAGTATTTTGAATATAATGTTTGGTTTTTGATTCTTATTTTCCCTGTATTTCAAGAATATTAACCCCTTCCTGCATGTTTAGACATATTCATATAGGCTCAAACACATGTTTAAAAAGAGCCTACATGTTTTTACTTTCCTTCCCCACATTTTATGATTTTGAAGCCCTTTTATAACATGTTCATGTTTGTCCTTTTGCTGTTCCTTGTGTTTATCATTACTTTTACAATAGTTTTTTTAATTTTTTTTCATTTAAGATCTGTATACTAGTTTATTTAGGTGATTGATTTCCAGTTGTGATTTCTTCCATCCTATTTCTTCTTACATTTTTATTTAGAGAAGCCCTTGTAGTATTGCTTTTAGAATGGGTTTAGTATTGCTCTACTCTTGGTTTTTGGTTGTTGGCAAAAATCTTTCTTTCTCCTTCTATTTTAAATGATATTTTTCCTGGGAAGAGTATTCTAGGCTGCAAATTCTTCATTTTTAGAACTTTGAATATATCTAGCCACTCTCCTCTGAACTGTAGTGTTTCTGTAGAGAAATCAGCTGATAGCCTTATGGGGGATCCCCTTATAATTAACTCTTTGTTTTTCTCTTTTTGCTTTTAGAACCCTTTCTTTACTTTTGGCTTTTTCCATTTTTATTATAATATGTTTTGGTGTGGTTCTGTTTGGGCTCAACTTATTTGGGGCCCTCTGTTCTTCCTGTATCTTGATATTGGTTTCCTTTAGATTTGGAAAGTTTTCTGCCATGCTTTCTTCAAATATATTTTCAATCACTTTTTTTTTCTCTTTCTGGAATTCCTATTATATGCAGATTGGCCTGCTTTATATTATTCCACAGATCTCTTACACTGTTCTCATGTTTATTCATTTGGTTTTTTGTCTTCTGTCCTGATTGGGTGGTTTATATTATTCTATCTTCAAGTCATTAATTCATTTCTTTGTGTCTGTTCTGCTCTTCAGTGCTTTTAAATAAGCTTTTCTAATTTTTCCATGTTCCACCTTATTTTTTTAGTTCCTTTCTAAAGTAATCTTCATTATTGTTCATATCTGCTTTTAATTCTTTCATATTCATTCTTAATTCCTTCAGTATTTTCACAATCTCATTTTGAACTCAGTGTCTTATAATGCAGAAGTCTTTCTCATTGTTTGCTCATTCAGGTTCTCATTCAGGTTCTCTCCTGTTCTTTTAACTGTGAATGGTTCCTGAGCTTCTTCATTTTGCTCATATTTCTCTTATTCTGTGTATTTAGGGAAAACAACTGCAGTAGTTGCAGAAGCAACTTCCTTACAATATTATAAATGTCAATCATTTGCTGCCAAAATCCTGATGTAGACTTTGGAGCAGTTCCTCTCCAAAGTCTCACACCACTTTCTACACCACACCCTTCATTCTCTCTTCCTCAGACACTGGAGCAAAGCAAAAGAAGGGAAGAAACTGCTTTTCTGTCATGGGCATTAGGGAATTGGTGTGCTGACTCTTTCTCTACTAAACTAACCCACTCACAATCTGTTTTTCAAATACAAATATAAAATACATTTCTGAAGAGTTCCCTTCATGGCTCAGCAGTTAACAACCTGACTAGGATCCATGAGGATGCAGGTTTGATCCCTGGCCTTGCTCAGTAGGTTAAGGATCTGGCATTGCCATGATCTGTGATACAAGTTACAGATGCAGCTCAGATTGTGCATTGCTATGGCTGCTGTAGGCCAGCAGCTGTAGCTTGAATTTGACTACTAGCCTGGGAAATTCCATATGCCACAGGTGCAGTCCTAAAAAGCAACTAATAGTAATAATAATAAACTTCTGTAGAACTATTTTTCTTTCAAATTTGAATGAATGTTTTGCTGGGTAAAGTATTCTTCATTTCAGTTTTTTTTTTTTTTTTTTTTTAATTTCATCACTTTTACTACATTATGTCATTCCATTTGGCCTGCAGAACTTCTTATGAAAAGTCTGGCACTAGTTTTATGGGATTTCTGCCATGATTAACTAATTTTTTTCCATTGCCTCTTTTATAAATCTTCTCTTTATCTTTAATTTTGACAATTTAATTGCAATGTGTCTAGCTGTGGTCATCTGTAGATTGATTCTGTCTGAAAATCTCTGTGTTTCCTCAACCAGGATATTTTTTTTTTCCTTTCCCATGTTGGGATAGGTTTCAGTTCTTATGACTTCAACTATGTTCTCTGCCCCTTTCTCTTTCCCTTCTTCTTGTTCTCCTCTAATGCCAATATTAGTATGCTTGATGTTGTCTCAGAGGTCTCAAACTATTATTTATTTTTATTTTTTTAAGTTATTTCACCTATTTCCACTACATTTTATTCCAGCTGGCTGATCTCTTCTTCTGTATTATCTAATATACTGTTGATTGCTTCTCATATTTTTCTTCTCCTTCTCCTTCTTCTTCTTCTTTTTATTGCCTTTTTAGGGCTGCACTTATACAGCATACACAGGTTCCAAGGATAGGGGTCAAGTTGGAGCTGTAGCAACTGTCCTAGAACACATATACAGCAATGAGGAATCCAAGCCACATCTGTGACCTACACCACAGCTCATGGCACACTGGATCCTTAACCCACTGAGTGAGGCCAGGAATCAAACCTACATCCTTGTGGATACCAGTCAGATAAATTTTTGCTGAGCCAAGGCAGGAACTAATTTTTTTTAATTTCAATTATTACCTTCTTCATTTCTGTTCTGTTCTTCTTTATAATGTTCTAATTCTTTGTTAAAAACTACTTGTAACTTATCACACTGTTCATTTCTTCTCTGGAATTATTCAAGCATCTTTATGATCACTACTTTGAAGTCTTTATAGGATATATTGCTTATCTCCATTTCACCTAATATTTTCTGCACCTAATACTTTTCTAAAGTTTTAAGTTATCCCTTCATTTGATACATATTTCTGTTTTGCTCCTTTTTGCCTAGTGTACTCTTTATTTCTATGTATTCTGTAGGTTGGTTTTATTTCCGGACCTTGGAGATGTGGCCTATGCAACCTGGAAATAAGCATTCCTCTGGCCATAAAAACTATATGCTCTAGGATTGCCACCAGTGTGGGTTGAGCCAGTTCTGTTGTGGTGGATTGACAACTGCGGGTAGCCTGGTAGGCAAAGGTAGCTCTTTGTCTATTTGGGTCAGGCACTATCTTGTGGTGGTTTCTGGCCACTGCTGTTGCATCATTAGGTGGTTGCATCATTTGTTAGTTGCTGGCCACTGGTGCTGCATCATGGGGTGACTGGCTCTGGAGCCACAGGGAATTCCCTTACTAATGATGGTCCACTGGTGGGCAGAGCTAATTTCCATTTGTGCAGTTATTAGAAACATCATGAAACATGTTTTAAAGTTTTTATTATCTACCCTGCTTTATTTTGTTCACATTTTTATGTGTTTGAACCCTGAGAAGTTAATTGGTGAGTTTTGAAGCAGTATTTAAAAATTTAGTAGGATTTACTTTGTTTGAAGTCTGTCTAAACAGCATATAATGAGAAGTTCTATGCTAAAATTTGCATGAAATATTTTACTACTACTTTCATTTTCAAATTTCTAATTCCACTGAAAGATTGTCTCCAAACAAAAAAAAAGCTTATTGCATGTAAAAATATATTACAATCTTAGTACCAGTAAAGGAAATACTGCTTCATTTTTGTCTACTATAGTAAAATTCATCACTGGTATAAATATTTGACTCCCTGATATTTATTTTACTATGTATAAGAGTCATATGTTGTAATAATGTAAGACAAAGGAGCTTCTTATGCCTTGGACCTTTAGTTTAAGAACATTTCAGTTGACCAAAAAAAAAAAAGTTTCATGAAGGTTTCAAGGAAACAGAGTTTCTTAAAATATTTCTTCCCTCTCTTCATATTTTCAGTCTGCAAGCTAGACTATACAACACACCCTGTCAACTGAGCCCTACTTTGGTTGGCTTTGCAGGACATTTGCAGGGATAGAGCTTCCAGATCTAGTGTCATCCTGCTGATTGCTGTGGCCAGTTACTGACATGTTGGCTGGAGTGTCTACTTAGATCTGTAGTGACTTGCTGAGGTGTCCTAGGTATCTCAAAACTTGTGTTGGGCTGCTGATAAGCAGTGCTGAACACCCAGTATGACATAGCACTGATGTTGGCCTGATGGTCGTCAGAACTGGTTCTTTACATAGGCTGTTGCAGGGTCCACAACTGAAGCTGATGGCAATCTCTTGGTAGATGTGGCTGGGGACTAGGGGTTTCCAGGCTGGTAGTGGCCTGTAGGTACATGGGTTGGGTCCTAACACAGCATACTGGGAAAAGGGGTTGTTCATTGGATTTGTGTCCATTCTCTTGTGGTATGGGCTGGGGCTCAGGTAATTCCAGGGGCCTGCACACTAGTGGGTATAACACACACACACTGAAGTCCATAGCCAGGTCTTCAGTTCTCTGACTGCAGAGCCCTGGGTTCTTAGAGTTGGTGTGTCAGCCCAGTTGTGGGTAAGGCTGGGACTCAGTGAATTTTGGAGCTGATGCCTACCCACTCGTAGATGACACTTATCCACTGGAGATAAGGCTTATCCCAGGACAAGATCCAGGGCCCTCTGGTATACAAGGCTGAATCCTGGGGCAGCTGTCAGCTTAGTCAGCTGACCTTCTGGTAGGTGATTCTGTGTTCCCACCTAGTTAGTTACTTGAGATTGTGCTGACAGGCTTGTTGGTGAGAGTGAAGCTGCAAGGAGGAATACAGCACCAGTGTCCTTGTGGTAGAACAAGCTCCCCAAAAATGGCTGTTTTCAGTGTCTCTTTCCCCAGGTTAGGTCTAATTTGCCTCCTGCTCCTCCTGGAGTCTTTCTAAAATCAGCAAACAGGTGGATCAACCCAGACTCCTTTCAAATTATTGCTTCT
Organism: Phacochoerus africanus; assembly: GCF_016906955.1. Classification (NCBI taxonomy): domain Eukaryota; kingdom Metazoa; phylum Chordata; class Mammalia; order Artiodactyla; family Suidae; genus Phacochoerus; species Phacochoerus africanus. The sequence continues at coordinate 35,957,472 of NC_062556.1, read as the reverse complement.
GCCCTCTGTCCCAGAGTGTATACAATTTTGTTTTTGCCTTTTATGGGTGGAGTCTATTTCCCACAGCTCTCTGGCCTTCAAAGCCAAACATTCTGGGGGATTGCCTTCCTAGGATAGAAGCCTCATGTGGGTCTCAAACTATTTGCTTTTTAGGAAGAGAACTTCTTCAATTTTAATTATCTTCTTGTTTGTATGTCATCCACCTCTGGATATGGGTTTGGATTAACTATTTCTCTACCCCTTCTATCTGCCTCATGTAGTCCTTTCTTTATATTTTTAATTGTGGAATATCTTCTGCTAAACTTCCAGTCTTTCTCACAAACTGTTTCTCTGTGAATGTTGCACTTTTTCTGTGCCCATGGATAGAGGTGAGCTCAGGTCTTCCTCTCCACTGTCTTTGCCACTCTATTTCTATGGAGTATCATAAATGATCATTTATCTGAGTGCAATATTAAATAAATTTTATAGAAAGCTAAGTAATGATTAAACAAGTAAATTCCTCTGTATTTTTCTTGATTGTTAACTTATTTATTAATGCTAAGCTGCAGCATCTCACTGTGCTTTAAATCACTTAATTTTAGGAGTAGTCTTTCTCATTTTACATGTTTGTGTAATTGTATGTATTTTATTTATTTTCAAATTGTGATTACTCATAGCTTGTTAAATATATGCATTACAAATATCTGGTCTGTTGTGACTTTTCTCTCAGTTTTTTTTAATGGTTTCTTTTGATGACCAAACATTTTGTATTTTAATTTTATCAGAATGTTCCAATACTTTTAGGCTTTATAATTTGGTGCAGAGTTAATAAATATTTGTGTACCTCAATGATATGAAAATACTGTATTTTTATCATAGAAGCTTCACATGTAAGCTTATATATTTAAGTTATAATTTATTTTTTTGGTTTTTGAAGTAATATTCAAAATCTTTTTTTCTACATTGAAAATCAAATTTCTCCAGCACCAGTTATTAAAAAATAAGTGATGTCTTCTATCTCTTTTTCTCTCTTATTTTTCCCCATATATTATGTAAATTATAGGTGATGGCCATTTTTCTGGCCCCCCTTTTCTTTTCCTTTATTGTATATCCCATTTTTGTCTAATACTAATCTGCCTTAATTATTGTAGCTTTATAGAAAGCCTCAATTTTGGGTTGTGTATGGTCTTTATCTTTATTCTTCAAAAATCACTTGCCTATTCTAGTTACTTGGAATCTGCTTGAAATTTCCACAATAAAATAAAATAAAACCAAAAAGTCAAATTGAAGTAAAACAAAACTTTCAGTGACATTGTACATCAGAGAATGTACACAAAAATGTTCTCATTTATTAAGTCTATATGTAAAATATTTCTATAGGGAAAATAAATAAATTAACTCAATATTAAAAATGACTTAAGGAGTTCCTGTCGTGGCGCAGTGGTTAATGAATCTGACTAGGAACCATGAGGTTGCGGGTTTGGTCCCTGCCCTTGCTCAGTGGGTTAACAATCTGGCGTTGCCATGAGCTGTGGTGTTAGGTTGCAGACGAGGCTCAGATCCCACATTGCTGTGGCCCTGGTGTAGGCCAGTGGCTATAGCTCCGATTCGACCCCTAGCCTGGGAACCTCCATATGCCACGGGAGCTGCCCAAGAAATGGCAAAAAGACAAAAAAATAAAAAATAAAATAAAAATGACTTAAGAGTTCCCGTTGTGGCGCAGTGGTTAACGAATCCGACTAGGAACGACGAGGTTGCCGGTTCGATCCCTGGCCTCGCTCAGTGGGTTAAACAATCTGGCGTTGCCATGAGCTCTGGTGTAGGTCACAGACGTGGCTCAGATCTGGCGTTGCTGTGGCTCTGGTGTAGGCTGGTGGCTACAGTTCCGATTAGACCCCTAGCCTGGGAACTCCATATGCCGTGGGAGCAGTCCTAGAAAAGGCAAAAAGACAAAAACAAAAAAAACAATAAAATTGACTTAAAGAAGAATTGGCACTATTATAGGACAAATAAAAACCCCCACAAAAATGAATTAGAAAAGAGACAGATATCCAAAAACTTAAATAGTAAATAGGTTAATATCTAGAAAATCTAATCATAAAAATTTTTAAAAATAAACATAAAAGCACTGATACATACAGAGGCTACTCAAAATATACAATGGAATTCAAAGTATTTTAATGTTGTATGTGCTCGAAAGGAATATTTTCATTTGGGTAACTATGACTACAAGACCAAAGAATTCACAAATAGTCATAGCAAAAAAGTAAAGAAGGAAGGTAGAGTTGTTTTTTTTAAGAACAGAACTTTGAGGGTTGTCATATATATTATCAAGCTATGGAAACCATTATTTCACTTTATACCGTAAGAATGGAATTTAAATTCAAATAGTTATCTTAATCATTTGTTTCCTTTTATGATTCTTTTAAAAATAAATATCGATAGTGTGTTCCTATGTAAAGAATAACTTTGAGTTAGTATTCTAGAGAAACAAAGTTCCTAACCAAATGTTATAGAACACCTGTGGACTAGTGTAAACTGTTATAACGGAGTAAATGATTTGACTGAAGATACATTTGACATTGAAGTTACATATTAAAGTTAAATTTCTTAAAATTTATTTTGAGTATTAGACTAACAAAATATACATTCGGGAAAGCAGTAAAAGAACATAATAAAGTCATTAACAGAAAGTGTTGCATCATTCTGTACTTTGATTATGCTTATTTAATCTCACATTGCTTCTAATCTTCATTTAACCACTTATGTCTCAGAGGTTTTGTGATATAAAGGAATAAGAAAAATATGAAGCACTCAAATTCATACATTTGAATATAATCTTGTAATTCATAAGGCATTCTTGTGAATTTCCATCAGTGAAATGAGGTAGCAAATGTTGCTCTTAACATTAGGAATCCTCTTCAAGGAATCATTAGGAGCTCACAAATGAGATTCTTTATCAATTTATCATATCTGTTTATTTCTTAAAGTAGTCTTCTTCCATTTCTTATATAAACATAACATAACTATCCAATCTCCTTGCATATTCTAAGAATAGAATCACAAACTGTAGCTGTAAAAGCATAATTACATTAAATCATAGATCCCAATAGCTCATTGTCTTGTTTTCTTTGCTTACTTAAAACCTAATAATACAAACTTTATCCAAATTATATTGTCACATATGAAACAGTTCATTTCACAAATAACTTTTCTCCAAATCAGTTATGTTTGAATAAAATCATGCTTCATGACTTTATGAGAAAAAAATGGGGATATATTAAACAAATAAGCTCAGACGCTCTTAGCTTATAAACAAAAAGAAAGATATCTACATTGACCCACCCCTGTCCTGCTTTTTACTTCAAAGTTTTTTCCTTAACCTTTCTAATCTCTTTCATCTCCTCTCCCATGCTACCACTCTATTATACACTCCTTTCCCCAAACCCTTAGCTATTTTGAAGCTCATGACAACAGTCTATGCTACTTTTTGTCCCTTTGTGTCCCAGTTATTTATAACTCCCAGTTCAATCCCTCTCATTTTCTGAAATTTTGGTCACCCACCTCATTTTATATATATCCCTCATCCACCTCATTTTATGTATCTCCCACATTTCATTTGCAAATCTACTTAGATACACACTTTGAGGAATTTTCCTTCTGGGCACATTAGTTGAGGTTTTTTAGGGGGTCCACACCCATGGCATATGAAAGTTCCAGGCTAGGAGTCAAATCAGAGCTATAGCTGTCAGCCAATGCCACAGCCACAGCAATGTGGTATCTGAGCCACATATGTGACCTACACCATCGCTCATGGCAATGCAGGATCCTTAACCCACTGAGCCAGGTCAGGGATTGAACCCACAACCTCATAGATACTAGTCAGGTTCATTAACCACTGAGCCATGACAGGAACTCCTAGTTGAGTATTTTAGACTTTAAAAATTACCATTAAGAACTTCTTCTTCTTCATTGATCATTACGGCATAGGTGCAAGGGAGACAATAGTTACCATCTTAGAAGTCTGTGTGGGAAGCATGGAATATATTTGTAATAAATATTATATATATATATATATATGTATGTATATATATAGTACTGTGATAGGCACTGTGAGGACATCTTAAGATAAAACATCTATCTTTAAGGACTGTAATTTACCTGACAAGAAACTATTTAACAGTAAATAAAAAGTTTAACAAAAATGAATTTAGGGAGTTCCCGTTGTGGTGCAGTGGTTAACGAATCCAACTAGGAACCATGAGGTTGCAGGTTCGGTCCCTGCCCTTGCTCAGTGGGTTAACGATCCAGTGTTGCCATGAGCTGTGGTGTAGGTGCAGACACGGCTTGGATCCCGAGTTGCTGTGGCTCTGGTGTAGGCCAGTGGCTATAGCTCCAATTAGACCCCTGGCCTGGGAACCTCCATATGCCACAGGAGCAGCCCAAAGAAATGACAAAAAAAAATTAAATATAATGTGTAACATCACATTATATTTGATATAAGTAAAAAAAAAAAAAAACTTCTAGATAGATATTAAAAGTCAAATTGACCAAGATTGTATTAACTTGAAATAGATTTCTTGATCCCAAATCAACTGTGCTTGGTGACCTAGCACTTCCCAAGATTCCTTTCCTCAGATTTGCTATGCCACCTCTCAAGGGAAACATAAATATCTGCTGTTTATCTGCTATAATCACATCACTCTCTTCCTAGTCAAGGGGAGTTGGGTATTTAAAAAAATTATCATGCTACTAGACTGGTAGATCAGTATCTTGTCCCATGCTCTCAATAGTGTTTCCGCACTTCTTTAGCACTACCATTTTGATGCCAGAAAATAAGGATCACAAATATCTACATGTAATATAAATAATTTGTTAGAACTAAGAATATCAACCGGCAGATACAAAATGAAACATTTTTTTACAAAATTATGTGGTAGGCACATAATAATATAAGCATGAATAGTTTTTGAGAAATTTTATACCAAGAAAATAAAAAAAATTTCAAGGTCAAAATCAACAGAACTATGTAATGATTTTTTTTAATTTTTAACTTGATACTATAAAACTGACAGTTTTTAAAAAAAATAAAAATGACAATTTAGATCTTGATATTTTGGTTGTCATGATATGCAGCATAGTAGGTTGGGAATTATATAAAGCTTATTAAATTCATTATAAATAAAGAACTATAATAAGAATATTTTTTAATCAGTTACGTTAAGGTTATAAATTGTAAAATAAATTGCTATATTATAACTTTTATCAATAATTATATTTTATTTGGTATATTTGGAGAAATATGTTATATTTTTTTAATTTTAAGACAATATAAATAAGCTGTCAGTTATATAGTTATGTGAACATTTTTATGGAAATACAGGGGCTCAATTATAATGATATCATTAAGAAGTTTCATCCTCAGAGGTTTTTGAATATAAATCTACTGAAAGGTCAGAAAACTATAAGATTCATGAGGACAAGAAATGTATCTGTATTGTTCATTGATGTAACCTAGAGAGTTCCCAGAATATAATAGTCATGCAGTAAATATTTTGAGTTTATTAATAAATATATCTCATAACTGTGAATGAAAACTATGAGAATATGTTTTAAAGCTAGAAAACTATGAGAAAACTGTGAAAATATGTTTTAAAACTGAATGAATGAAAAAGTAATGTTTCTAAAAAACACATAAAATCAACTTAATTTAATGTTTGAAATTGATTTGATAGAGTAAAATTTTGTGAAATTCATGTTCCCTTGGTATTGTTTCCAGAAATGAAAAATACTGCTCATTAATCCTTAAAAGGGTAAATCAAAACATACTACTAAGGATAAAAATTCATTATTCTAAAGAATGTATATTTGGAAATATTGGTGAATGTGGCTGTACTGATTTTGAAGTGCACAAATCTGATCGCAGAATCATAGGCTATATAGTGTTCATCCTTACAATGATAGAATACACCTGCCCAAGTGGAGGATGATCTGTCTTAAAAATTCACTGGAGAGACATATTCTCGCTGTATCATCATCAAATAAAACTCTAAGAAAAGGTTTGAACATGGGAAGAAATTATCCTCTTTTTTCTTATTCCTAGCCTTATCTACTCCAGTTGAGAGGTACAGGGGAGATGCATTATCTTTGATGCATGACTGAGTTTATTTTTAGCTATCTCTTAGAAAAAATAGTGTTTCTTTAACCTTTCTTTTTATCCAATATTTCTACTTGTGATTGATTTTCTTGTTTGTAGTTAAGTTTACTTTGTTGTTTTGTGGGGATTCTTGTCTGTTTTTGTGTTTTCCCTGGTACAAATGCTTCTCTTTCTTTGTAGTGTGTGTATGTGTTTAGTTAGTGTTTCACCTACAAATTTTAGAGCTAGTGAGAATATACATAGTTGACTTCAATCTAACTCAATATAAGAAATTTACATGGCATAAATTAAAACTTGCTAAGTAAATAGGAAGAGAAACAAATTAACAGTTTCTACTTCCCCCAAGTTTTTACAGTTCATTTGACAAGATTGTATAAGGCTATTTCCTTAATATGAATTAGTATGCTCTGTCTTAACATTCTTCAAAATTAGACAGTTTACTTTATCTCCTAGGAAGTAGTCATATTACCATCAGTAATAATGGCCACAATTAAACCAATACCTAGTAAAACACTAATTTGGAGACCCATGCAGTTCTTCCATTGGAAGTGTTACATGAGTGCTGTTACAATTACTTTAACAGAAGTACCTAATAAAGAACCATGTGAGAGCCTCCCATTGGAAAATACCTCACCAAATACCACAGACTTCCACATATATTGGGTTTAGTGCACATATAAATACAGACATAGTGATTTGACTTGTTTAGTTATTTGTGTTTTAATAAAGAGCAAATGAGTATATCATAAATACACTTTGAGTTGGGAAAAGGGACATCATTATCAACTGTTTTGTTTTAGGTCATAGTCATACTCCTAGATCTGGGAGAGGTGAATTAAATATGAATATTTCACCTGGTAGAATTAAGGGTTATTGACTGATTAGTTTTAATATATTGATGCAGCTGGTGTCATATAAATGTGACAATATAGTAAATTTCACAGTTCCTGTCATGATACAGTAGAAACAAATCTGACTAATATCCCGGAAGATGTGGGTTTTATCCCTAGCCTTGCTCAGTGGTTGGGAATCCAGCTCTGCCACGAGCTGTGGTGTAGGTCACAAACATAGCATGGATCCCACGTTGCAGTGGCCATGGCATGGGCTAGCAGGTGTAGCTCCAATTTGATCCCTAGCTTGGGAACCTCCATTTGCTGCAAGTGTGGCCCTAAAATGCAAAAAAAAAAAAGTAATAGGTTTGAAGTTTTAAAATATCTTGAATACACTTCATATTTTCACAAAACAGCCCCTTAGTCAATAGGTCTCTCCCGTGGCTGAACTTTAGTGTTACTTGGGAGTTTTTAAAAACCCTGATCACATGTATAAAATCCAAATCAATTAGATCAGTATCTCTAAGAGTAGAAACCAGGTGTTTTTATTTTATATAGCTTCCCAGGTGATTGTATTATGTAGACAAGAATGAAAACCACTGGGAAAGTTTTGAATACATGAATAATCCACAAGAAAAATTTTAAGTTTCTCAGCAAAAATGATGATGTGATTTAAACCAAAATATTAATTTATTTATTGAGATATTAATAAGATGTATATAATCAAAAATGTGCTGTAATTTTCTTTTTACAACTAACCACTGATTTTGAAGAAATGTAACTAATATTTTCTCACTTTTTTTGTTTTTACATTAAAGTTTAGTGCCATCTAAGTATGTTTTATTATTATTTTTCTTAATTCAGAAAAACATTCAGTTTAGGGAGTTCCCTTCATGGCGCAGTGGTTAATGAACCCTACTAGGATCCATGAGGATGCAGGTTACATCCCTGGCTTTCCTCAGTGGGTTAAGGATCCAGTGTTGCTGTGAGCTGTGGTATAGGTTGCAGACTCAGCTTGGATCCCACGTTGCTGTGGCTCTGGTGTAGGCCAGCGGCTACAGCTCTGATTCCACCCCCAGCCTGGGATCCTCCATGTGCCATGGGAGTGGCCCAAGAAATGGCAAAAAGATCAAAAAAAAAAAAAAAGAAAAGCAAAAACTAAAATAGTTCATCAACACTAAACAGATGCTAAAAGCAATGTTAAACTGTCTTTTCTAAACAGAAAAGAAAAGGGAGCATCATGAAGAATCCATAGGAAAGAAAAAATTCCAATAGTAAACATTATATATATAATTAATATATAATTAATACTGTGGATAATCAATTTATATAAACTAGTACAAAAAAGGCAAAAAAATATAAAATCAAATATAACTATAATAATCAATTAAAGGATGAACACAAAGTTGAAAAATGTGACATCAAAAACCAAAACAAAACATGGGAGCAGGAATAAAAATATAGATATTTTAGGATGTGTTGAACTACCAGTTTTAAAAAAGGGATATATTTTTAGGTTAACACGTATGAAACCAATGACAACCACAATTAAAAACTATGAAATATACACAAATACTAAAGACAAAAAAAACACAAATGTACAAGGGGAGAAACTAAAAGAAGATCAGTACAACAAAGAACTACGCAAACATTCAGAAAACAATCAATAAAATGACAATTACACATACTTATCAAAAATCACTTTAAATGTAATGAAATAAAAGCACCAATCAAAACACATAGGATAACTGATTAAACTTAAAAAAAAGACACACCTACTCACTTCACAGTTAAGACATTCACACACTAAAAATTAGGGGATGGAAAAAATATTATACTAAATGGAAATGACACAAAAGCTAGAGTGTCAATACTCATAACAGACAAAAAGACTTTAAAGTATGTAACAAATGACAAAGAAGACCAGAAGGGAAGAAATAATAATGAATAGAGAGAAAATAAATTGAGACACCAAAAAAAATTAGAAAAATTCAATAAAACTTAAAGCTGTTATTTTTGAGATGATAAAAATGACAAATGTTTAGCCAGTCTCACCAAGAAGAAAGGAGAGAGGACCAAAATAAACAAAATAAGAAATGAAAGAAGAGATATAATAAATTACTTATAACACAGAAATAGAAAAAAATGACAAAATAATACTATGAATAGCTGTATACCAACAAATTTAATAACCTAGAAGAAACTGGTAAATTTCTAGAAACATAAGTTTTTCCAAGACTGAAACAAACAGAAGCATATAATCTGAACAGAATAAACACTAGTAGTGAATAAAATCAAAAACAATAAAAAAACTTCAAGCAACCAAAAATCTAGGACCAGAATAGTGTAAAAAAGAGCTAATGCATACCTTTCACAAACTATTCCAAATCATTGAAGAGAAGGGAAAACTCCCAAATTTATTCAATAAGACCACAATTATTCTGAACCCAAAACCATATGAAGATATTGTAAAAATGAAAATTAGAGGCCAATTATAATTGATTAATTTAGATGTAAAAAATCCTCAAAAATATTATCACTCTATATCTAACAATATATAAAAGTATCATACAACATGATCAAATTAGATTAATTCCAAGGTCACAAGAATTGTTAAATATCCAAAAATTAGTCAATGTTATATTCTACATTAACAAAAGACAGAATTAAAAATCACATTATTGTCTCAATAGATGAAGAAAAATAATTTGACAAATTCAATATCCATTCATGATAAAAAAAAAACTCTCATTAAAGTTGGTATAGATGGAAAATATCTCAACATAAAGAAGGCTATTAATTGTAAACTCATGGCTAACAACATACTCAATGCTGAAAATATGAGTATTTCCTATAAAATCAGGAACAAGACAAGAATGCCCATTCTTCTCACATCTATTTAACATAGTTATTGAAAGTCCTAGCTATGGAAATCAGAGAAGAAAAAGAAATAAAATATATCTCAATTAGGAGGAAAGAAATTAAAATTATCATTATTTATAAGTGACCTGACAATTTAGGTAGAAAACTCTAAAGTCCCCACCCCAAAATTTTCAGAATGAATAAGTATATCCAGCAAACTTTCCGTATACAAAATTAATATAAAAATATCTTTTCTTTTCTATACAGTAATAATGAACTATCAGATAGAAAGCAAGAACATAATCACTTGTAAAATAGCACCAAAACAATAAAACACCTAGGAACAAACTTGAAAAAGTAAAAGATTTATACTCTGAAAACTAGAAAGCACTAATGAAGAAACTGAAGATGATAAAAAGAAAACTGAAAGCTATCTTGTCTTAATAGATTGGAAGAAAATACATTATTAAAATATCCAACTAGAATTCAACCCACGCACCTACAGCCAACTCATCTATGACAAAGGAGGCAAGAATATACAATGGGGAAAAGACAGCCCCTTCAGTAAGCGGTGCTGGGAAAACTGGACAGCCACATGGAAAAGAATGAAATTAGAACACTCCCTAACACCATACACAAAATTAAACTCAAAACGGATTAAACACCTAGATATAAGACCAGACACTGTCAAACTCTTAGAGGAAAACATAGGCCAAACACTCTCTGACATAAACGACAGCAACATCTTCTCAGATCCACCTATCAGAGTATTGACAATAAAAAGAAAATAAACAAATGGGACCTACTCAAACTTCAAAGTTTCTGCACAGCCAAGGAAATCCTAAACAAAAAAAAGACAACCTACAGAGTGGGAGAACATCTTTGCAAGTGAATCAATGGACAAGGATTAATCTCCAAAATGTATAAACACCTTCTGCAGCTCCATACCAAAAAAACAAAAAACCCCATCACAAAATGGGCAGAAGATCTAAACAGACAGTTCTCCAAAGATGACATATGGATGGCCAAGAAACACATGAAAAGGTGTTCAACACCACTCATGATTAGAGAAATGCAAATCAAAACCACGATGAGGTACCACCTTACACCAGCCAGAATGGCCATCATCCAAAAATCTACAAACAGTAAGTGCTGGAGAGGGTGTGGAGAAAAAGGAACCCTATAACACTCTTGGTGGGACTGTAAATTGGTGCAGCCACTGTGGAAAACAGTATGGAGATGCCTCAGAAAACTAAAAATAGAACTCCCATTTGATCCAGCAATCCAGTCCAGGGCATCTATCCAGAGAAAACCATGACTCGCAAAGACACATCTACTCCAATGTTCATTGCAGCACCATTTACAATAGCCAAGACATGGAAACAACCTAAGTGTCCATCGACAGAGGAGTGGATCCAGAAGATGTGGTACATATACACAATGGAATATTACTCAGCCATTAAAGGGAATGAAATACTGGCATTTTTAGCAACATGGATGGACCTAGAAATGATCATGCCAAGTGAGGTCAGCCAGACAATGAGACACCAACATCAAATGCTTTCACCGACATGTGGAGTCTGAAAAAAGGACAGACTGAACTTCTTTGCAGAAGAGATACTGACTCACAGACATTGAAAAACTTATGGTCTCCAGAGGAGACAGTTTGTGGGGTGGGGGGATGTGCTTGGGCTGTGGGATGGAAATCCTGTGAAACTGGATTGCAATGATCATTATGCAACTACAGATGTGATAAATTCATTGAGTAATAAAGAAAAAAGATGCCTTAGAAATCTATACATATAACTATCATATGAACCCGCAATCCCACTCTTGGTAATATATCTGGACAAAACTTTCCTTAAAAAAGACACATGCATCCACATGTTCATTGCAGCACTATTCACAATAGCCAAGGCATGGAAACAACCCAAATGTCCATCAACAGATGATTGGATTAGGAATATGTGCTATATATACATCTTGGAATACTATTCACCCATAAAAAATGACATAATAACATTTGTAGCAACATGGATAGAACTAGAGATTCTCATCCTGAGTGAAGTAAGTCAGAAAGAGAAAAACAAATACCATATGATATCACCTATATCTGCAATCTAATATATGGCACAAATGAACCTTTCCATAGAAAAGAAAATCATGGATTTGGAGAATAGACTACTGGTTCCCAAGGAGGAAGGAGAAGAGTGGGGTTTTGGGGGAGCTTGGGATTAATAGATACAAACTATTGCTTTTGGAATGGATTAGCAATGAGATCCTGCTGTGTAGCACTGGAGATTGTGTCTAGTTACTTTTGATGGAGCATGATAATATGCAAAAATAGAACATGTACATATATGTGTAACTGGGTCAACATGCTGTACAGTATGAAAAAAAATGTATTGGGGAAATAACTATTGAAATAATCATAGTAATAAAAAAATTAAATATAAAAATAAATAAAATAAAGTAGTCAAATTAGGTAAATTGCCAAAAAAAAATAAAAATAAACACATACACACACACAAGAACAAAACAAACTATTGCAGAAGAGTTGGGCCCTCTTTGTTTTAACTTGTGTGCATGTGAGTCCTCTCTCCATCTCTGAAAATATACTTTCACTTTAATAAATTTGTAAAATGTCTGCCATTCCAATGTTTTCTTACAGTGAAACAGGAACCAAGGAAAGTATGAGAGTAACACTTTCATCCCTGTCAACTTCCTACAAATATCAAAAACCTAGACACGATTAAAAAATTCAATCTGCATCTATAAAGCTGATTTCTAAAAATTGAACAAAATGTTCTTAGAACAGCCATCTTCTAGCTGACCTAAAGATTAGTGAGTGAAATAAGTGCAGTTTATTTTAAGCTGCAATGTATGTTGAATAGAGTGTTAACATAGTGGTGATTAATACATTACAAAATAGAGATTAAATCCCATTATTCATAGAATAAACACAGTGATTAGAACCTGTATATGCATAAGAAATATTTCTAAATAAATGAATGGTTACAAGATATTTGAAATAATAAATACATACAATGAAAAACTACTTCATAAATGCAGATACCCCTCAACTTATGATAGGGTTATGTCACAATAAACACAGCATAAGTTGAAAATATCCTAGGTCAAAATTGCATCAAATACACTTAACCTCCTGAACATCATAGTTTAGCCTAGCTTAATTTAAACAAGACAAGAATACTTGCATTAGCAAAAAGTTGGGCAAAATCATCTAACCAAAGACTAAAACCATTGAATATATCATGTAATATATGAATACTGTACATAAAATGAAAAACAGAAGGGTTGTATGGGTACATAATGGTTGTAAGTGGTTGTTAATTGTGATTGTGATTTCATTTCTGACTGGAAATTCCTGCTCCCTGCCACTGTGTAGCATGCTGAGAGTCTCTTAAGGGCCTGTCACTAACCTGAGAAAAGATCAAATTCAAATTTGAAGTACAGTTTCTACTGAATGGTATTGCTTTCATGCCATCATAAAGTAAAAAAAAAAAAAAGTTCAATTGAACCAGTTAAAGACAGATACCATTTGTATAAATGAAACAAGAATCTAAAGTGGTGGGTTTTGACACATTGGAGATGATGTTTTGGTGGCATGGACTTTCCTTACCAGGATCCCTGGTCTGAAGGACATGATCCAGGTGTGAGGACTCAGCTTGCATCCTCCCTGGAGCAAGTGAGACTAGAATAAGCACAGAAGAAAAAAATTTTATCCCACTATCCACACATTTAAAAAAACTGGGATACAGGATTAAGATGGTGGAGTAGAAGGACTGGAACCACCTTCCTTCATAAAAACAACAAAATTACAAGCAAGTGATGAACAACCTTCAACTAAATGGACTGAAAACTTCAAAAAAAAAAAAGATATCCTACTCCAGAAGACAAAGAGGATGCTACATGAATTTGCTAGGAGGGGAGGTTACATGATATAAACAACCCCAACCCATCATGTGGGCAGCCCACAGAATGGAAAGTAACTGTATCACAGAGACTCACCTATAGGAGAGAGAGTTCTTAGCTCCATGTCATAGCCCCATACCTAAGCATCTAGCATTGGGAGAAGAAGCCCCCAGAGCATCTGACATTGAAGACCAGTGGGGCTTCTGTGCAGGGGTTCCATGGGACTTTGGGAAATAGAGACCCCATTCTTGAAAGGCATATACAGTTTTTCATATGCATTAGGTCCCAGGGCAAGGCAGAGACTCCATAGGAATCTGGGTTGGATCTGACTGTGGTTCTTTAAGAATCTTCTGGGAAAACAGGGAGTGACTGGAGGCAAAGTTCTCTGGAATAATCATCAGCATGTGTTCCTCTAGAAGTGGCCATTTTTTAAAAATCTGGCCCCACACATCAGCACTGAGAAGCCCCAGGCCAAACAATAATCCAGGTGGGATCGCAGCCCCACCCATCAGTAAACAGGCTGAATAAAGTCCTCCAGACACATAGCCACCTTTAATCTCACCCAGAGACAAAGCCAAATCCACCAGAGGGATAAGAATCCTCTCCACATACCAGTGGGTGGGCTCCAGTCCCTCCCACCAGGAAGCCTACAGCAAGCCCCCATACCAAATTCAGCAACAAGGGGGACAGACATCAGAAACAAGAGAATCTACAACTCTATTGCCTGCAAAAAGGAGACCACACCAAAAATCTATACAAAAAGAAGGCGGATAAGGGAGCAAGAAAAAACACCAGAAGAACATCTAGGTGATCTGAAGATTATCAACCTCCATGAAAAAGACTGATGATAGTGAAGATGATTTAAGACATTGAAAATAAACTGGAGTTAAAGATTGATAACTTACAAGAAACATTGTGCAAATAAATAAAAGATTTAAGGATTAAGCAAGTAAAGATGCACATAATACAATAACCGAAATAAAAAAATTTATTAGAAGAAACCAACAGGAGAATACAGGAGGCAAAAGAATGAATATGTGAGGTGGAGGACAGACTAGAGGAAATCACTGATGTGGAACAGAAAAGAGAAAAAGATTGAAAAGAAATGAAGTTTAAAAGAATTCTGGGACAATGTTAAATGCACCAACATCTGTATTATAAGGATGCCAGAAAGAAAAGAGAGAGAGAGAAAGGGACAGAAAAAATAATTGAAGACATAATATCTGAAAATTCCCTAACATGGGAAAGGAACCACTCACTCAAATCCAGGAAGCACAAAAATTCCATATAAAATAAACTCAAGGAGGAACACCCTGAGACAAATATTAATCAAACTGACCAAAATTAAAGACAAAGAGAACATATTGAAAGCAGCTAGGGAGAAGAAACACATAACATACAAGGGAACACTGATAAAATTATAGGTAGATTTTTCAGCAGAAACTCTGCAAGCCAAAAGGGAGAAGCATGATATACTTACAGTGACTAAAGCAAAAAACTACAAGATTACTCTACCCAGCAAAGTCTTCATTCAGATTTGAAGGAGAAATCAAAAGTTTTACAGACAAGCAAAGGTAAGAAAATTTGGCAACTCTAAACCAATTTTACAACAAATACTAAATGAACTTCTCTAGGCAGAAAAGTCCACAACCAGAAATAAAAATAATACAAATGACAAGGCTCATTGGTAAAAGCATATATACAGTAAAAGGTAAAAAAGCAACCACACATAAATATGCTACCAAAATCAGAAATCATGAGAAGAGGGTACAAATGCAGGACACTGGAGATGCACTTGCAATTAGGAGACCAACAACTTAAAACAATCACACACACACACACACACACTACTATATCAAAACTTCAGGGTAACTATAAACCAAAAATCTACAATCAATACACAAACTAATAAGAAAAATCAACTCAAATACAGCACTAAAGATAGTAGTCAAACCACAGAGGAATGTACAAGAGAAGAAGGGAAGAACAAAGAGCAACAAAACCAAATCCAAAGCAGTTAATAAGATGGCAATGAGAACATTTATATCATTAATTGCCTTAAATGTAAAAGGACTAGAGGTCCAAACAAAAGACATAGACTGGCTGAATGGATGCACAAATAAGACCTCTATATATGTTGTCTTCAAGAGACCCACTTCAGTTCTAGGGACAAATACAAATACAAAAGTGAGAGGGTGTAAGAAAATATTCCATGCAAACAGGACTCAAAAGAAAGCTAGAGTAGCAATACTCATATCAGACAAAACAGACCTTAATATAAAGCACATTATAAGAGACAAAGAGGGACATTACATAATGATCAAAGGATCAATCCAAGAAAAAGAAATAACAATTGTAAATATATATGTATCCTACATAGGATCACAATATATAAGGCAACTGCTAACTCTTTTAAAGGAGAAATGGACAATAACACAAAAATAGTGGGGGATTGTAACACCCAACTTACAGCAATGAACAGATCATCCAGACAGAAAATCAACAAGGAAACAGAGGCCCTAAATGAAGCATTAGACCAGATGGAATTAATAGATATTTATAGGAAATACTATCCAAAACCTGCAGAATAAACATTCTTCTCAAGTGCACATGGAATATTCTCTAGGGGTAATCACATTCTGGTCCACAAACCAAGCCTGGGCAGCTTTAAGAAAATTAAAATCATATCAACCATATTTTTTGACCCCAATGCTATACGACTGGAAATCAACAAGAAAAAAACTGCAAAATAACACAAACAAATGGATACTAAACAATATGGTACTAAACAACAAATGGATCACTGGAGACATCAAAGAGGAAATTAAAAAATACATAGGAGCAAATGACAACAAAGACACAACTCCAAAACTTATGGGATGCAGCAAAAGCAATTCTAAGAGGGAAGTTTACAGCAATACAAGCATACCTCAGGAAACAGGAAAAAGCTCAAATAAATAATGGAATTTTACATCTAATGCAACTATAGAGAGAATAGATAAGCCCTAAAGTTAGAATGAGGAAAGAAATCATAAAGATGAAAGCAGAAAAATATGAGATAGAAATTAAAAAAGAAACATAGAAAAGATCACTGAAATAAATTCTGGTTCTTTGAGATCAACAAAATTTGTAAATCCTTAGCCAGAATCTTCAAGAGAAAGAGCAGACTTAAATCAATAAAATTAGACATGAAAAAGGAGATGTTACAATGGGCATCACAGAAATACAAAGGGTCATAAGAGACTGATATATATAACTATATGCCAATAAATGTAAAGCCTAGAAGAAACGGACAAATTCTTAGAAAAGTACAATCTTCCAAGGTGAAACCAAGATGAAATAGAAAGGATGAATGGACCACTCACAAACACTTAAATTTAATCTGTGATTAAAATAAATTCCTACAAATGAAAGTCCAGCACTGGAAGGCTTCACAGGTGAATTCCATATAATATTTAGGAAAGAGCTTTCACCTTCTTTCTGAAACTATTCCAAAAAATTGCAGAGAAAGGAACACCCTCAAAATCATTCTATGATGCTACCATAACCTTTATACAAAAACCAGACAAATATAACACAAAATAGAAAATTACAGGCCAATTTCTCTGATGAACATAGATGCAAAAATGCTCAACAAAATACTAGCAAACCAAATCCAACAATATATTAAAAGGATTGTACACCATGATCAGGAGGGATTTACCCCAGAGATGCCAGGATTCTTTAACATCTACAAATTAATCAGTGTGATACACTACATTAACAAACTGAAGAATAAAACCATGTGATCTTCTCAATAGATGCAGAAAAAGCCTTTAACAAAATCCAACATCCATTTCTGATAAAAATCCTTCAGAGTGTGGGCACAGAGGGAAACTAACTGAACATATTTAAGGCCATATATGACAAACCCAGAGATAACATCATTCTCAATGGTGAAAAGCTGAAAAAATTACCACTGAGACCAGGAATAAGACAAGGATGACTACTTTTGCCACTGCTATTCAATAGAGTTTCGGAAGTCCTAGCAATCAGAGAAAAAAAAGAAATAAAATGAATCCAAATTGGTAAGGAAGAAGTAAATCTATCACTATTTGCAGATGACATAATACTACACCTAGAAAATCCTAAAGATACTACTAGATAATTGTTAAAGCTCATCAATGAATTTGGCAAAGTTGTAGGATACAAAATTAATACACAAAAATTTACTATTTTTCCATATACTAAAAAATAAAAATCAGCAAAAGAAATTACGGAAAAAATTCCATTTATCATCAAATCAAAAAAAAAAAATAGAATGCTTAGGAATAAATCTATCTAAAGAGACAAAAGACCTGCACGCTGAAAAGTATAAGACACTGATGAAAGCAATCAAAAATGACACAAAAAATGGAAAGACATACCATACTCTAGGATTGTAAGAATCAACATTATCAAAATGACTATATGACCCAAGTCAATCTACAGATTTAATAAAATACCTATCAAGTTACCAAAGGTGTTTTTCATAGAACTGGAACAAAATATCTTAAAGTTCATTTGAAGCATGAAAGTTCTAGAGTCACAAAAGACATCCTGAGAAAGAAAAATGGAGCTGGAAGAATCAGGCTCCCTGACTTCAGACGATACTACAAAGGTACAGTCATCAAAACTTTATGGTCCTGGCACAAAGCCAGAAATATAGATCAGTGGAACAGGATAGAAAGCCAGAATTAAACCCACACACTTACAGTCAAATAATCTATGACAAAGGAGGAATGCATATACAATGGAGAAAAGACAATCCCTTCAATAAGTGGTGCTGAGATAACAGGATAGCTACACGTAAAACAATGAAATTAGAACACTTCCTAACATCATACACAAAAGTGAACTTAAAATGGATTAAAGACCTAAATATAAGACCAGATACTATGACACTCCTAGAGGAAAATATAGGCCAAACACTCTCTGACATAAACCACAGCTATATGATATCTTCATAGATCTACCTCCTAGAGTAAATAAAAGACAAAAAAAATTATTGCCTCCTAGAGACAATAAAAATAAAAATAAACAAATGGGACTAAAACTTATGAGTTTCCGCAGAGCAAAGGAAACCCTAAACAAAAGAACAAAAAGACAACACAAAGAATGGGAGAAAATACTTGCAAATGAAGTGACTGACAAGGGATTAATCTCCAAAATTTGTAAACACCTCCCACAGCTCAATACCAAAAAAAATAAACAACACTATTATAAAATGGTCTGAAGATCTAAACAGACAATTCTCCAAAGAAGACATTCAGATGGCCAAAAAGCGTATGAAAAGATGCTCAACATCACTATTATTATAGAAAGGTAAATCAAATCACTATGTGGTACCACATTACACTGGCCAGTATGGCCATCATCAAAAAGCTTGCAAACAATAAATGCTGGAGAGGGTGTGGAGGAAAGTATGATGATTCCTCAGAAAACTAAAAATAGAATTACCATTTGATCCAGAAATTCCACTCCTTGGCATCTATCCAGAGAAAACCATGGAAGACACATGTAATCCAATATTCTTTGCAACAATGTTTACAATAGCCAAAACAGGTAAACAACCTAAATGTACATCAACAGAGGAGTTTATAAGGAAGATGTGGTACATATACACAATGGAATACTACTGTGTCATCAAAAGGAAAGAAATAATGGCATTTGAAACAGTATGTACGGACATAGAAATTATCCTGCTGGAGTTCCCGTCGTGGTGCAGTGGTTAACGAATCCGACTAGGAACCATGAGGTTGCGGGTTCGGTCCCTACCCTTGCTCAGTGGGTTAACTATCTGGCATTGCCGTGAGCTGTGGTGTAGGTTGCAGATGAGGCTCGGATCCCGCGTTGCTGTGGCTCTGGCTTAGGCAGGCGGCTACAGCTCCGATTAGACCCCTAGCCTGGGAACCTCCATATGCTGAGGGAGCGGCCCAAGAAATAGCAACAGCAACAACAACAACAACTACAAAAACAAAAAAGACAAAAAAAAAAGAAATTATCCTGCTAAGTGAAGTTAGTCATACATCAACATCATATGCTGTTACATGTGGAACCTAAAAAAAGGACACAATGAACTTTGCAGAACAGACATTGACTCACAGACGTTGAAAAACTTATGGTTTCCAAATGAGACATGTTCCTGGGTGAGGGATGGACTGTGGGTTTGGGATGGAAAGGCTATATAATGGGGTTGTGATGATTGTTGAAAAACTATAAATGCAATAAAATTTATTTTATAAAAAAAATAAAAACTGGTGTTTTCATTATTAACATTAGCTATTTAAATTAGCTATGTAAACTAGTAATAATTTTCTTCTTTTCCTTTTTTAGGCACTTTTTAAGAAATATTTTTCCAAAATAAGCTAAAATAATTTTCAGTCCATGGAAACAAATTAGTAAAATTTATCAAAACTTTCAAAAGAATCAGAATATATTATTTATGTGTAGCATATATATTGAGTATTAAAACATCTGCTAAAATGGAATACTACTGTAAACAAATATCTCAGGGAGAGATTATAGATGAATGATTACTATTTTCTGTATTCCTTTATTAGCACAGTACTTGGAATAAAGCACGAACTGTATAAATCTGTACATTTATTTTAATACATAATTTTAAATTATTGAAGTGTTCATGACTGCTGGTTTACCTACTAACTATATCTCACTTATTTTATTTTATTTATTTTTAAAAATTATTTTTTTGTCTTTTTGCTTTTTCTAGGGCCACTCCCGCGGCACTTGCAGGCTCCCAGTCTAGGGGTCCAAACGGAGTTGTAGCTGCCGGCCCACGCCAGAGCCACAGCAATGCCAGATCCGAGCCGCATCTGCAACCCACACCACAGCTCACCGCAATGCTGCATCCCCAACCCACTGAGCAAGGCCAGGGATTGAACCCACAACCTCATGGTTGCTAGTCGGATTTGCTAACCACTGCGCCACGACAGGAACTCCACTTGTTTTATATATTTTGTTAAATTAGGTACTTTTTTTCTTCTCTACAGATGGCAAAATGAGAAGTGTTTAACTTAGAGTCAGTGATACTGTTATTAAAACAAAGTTCTGCCTTAAATAATGTCCTAATCTATTCATATTTTATCTAATCATTCAAACAATCTGATACATTAAGTTTAATTTACAGAACTGATACAGAGATCTCTTGAAATTCCAAATCTAACATGTGTAGGCTAGATACTTTTGGGAGCTAATTACGGAGTAATAATAGAAATTGGAGTCATGAAAATTATTATTTTAAAATTGATGTCTTCTATGTCTTTATCACTTGAAATTCATTAATATGTAAAATATAATTTATAGCTATACTTTAATCAAAATATTCAGTGATCTAGAACAACTTGTCTCTCCTGGTTTGTTTCTTTATTTGGAATATGTGTGTATGTTTGGGGAACATGTGTGTCAGGAATCATAAATTATTCTGTAAGTATTTTTATTTTAAATACACATGTATTAATATCAAAGAATGGTTAAAAAAACAATGTACTTCTGCCTAATTAAATTTTTAGTAATGTTAAAGTAATTATTTAAATTCTAATTTAATGAGAGTTACTAAAAAATAAGAAACAAAAAATTTTATGGTGTATTTTGTTGTTTGGTTTATATATTCAATTTCATTAAAAATTTTGAGCAAGAAAACAGAAGTATTCATAAAACTATACTATACTATAAAACTTCTCAGAGGAAAATATAGACTAAACACACTTTGATGTAAAGCAAACCAGTATCTTCTCAGATCTACCTCTTATAATAATGACAATAAAAACAAAAATAAATAAATGGGACCTAATTAAACATAAAAGTGTTTGCACAGCAAATGAAACAATAAACAAAACAAAAAACAGCACAAATATTGGGAGAAAATATTTGCAAATGAAGCAACAGACAAGGGATTAATCTCCAAAATATGCAAACATTTCCTATAGCTCAATATAAAAAATAAAAAGACAACCAAATCAAAAAGTAGGGAGAAAATCCAAATAGACATTTCTCCAAAGAACACATATGGATTACCAAAAAAAATATGAAAAGATGCTTAACATAACTAATTATTAGAGAAATACAAATCAAAACTACTATGAGGTACCACCTTATACCAGCCAGAATGGCCATCATCAAAAAGTCTACAAATAATAAATGCTGGAGAGGGTGTGGAGAAAATGGAACACTCTTACACTGTTAGTGGGAATGTGCATTGGTGCAACCACTATGGAAAACATGGATGTTCCTCAAAAAACTAAAAACAGAATTACCATATGATTGAGCAATCCAATTTCTGGGCATCTACTTAGAGAAAACCATAATTTGGAAGGATGTATGTACCCCAATGTTTATTGCAGCACTATTTACAATAGCCAAGACATGGAAGCTATCTACATGTCCATCAATGAGGAATGGATAAAGGAGATATTGTACATATACAATGGAACATTACTCAGCCATAAAAGAGCATGAAACAGTGCCATTTGCAGCAGCATTTGATCATAAAATCATAAAAATCATAAAATCATAAAAATGAAGTTAGGCATTGAAAGACAAACATCATATGATGTCACCTATACATAAAATCTAAAACAACCAAACGAAAATTATACAAATGAATTTATTTTCACAGCAGTAACAGACTCATAGACTTTGAAAACTTATGGTTACTAAAAGGGACAGGTGAAGGATGCGAGGGATGGACTGGGGCTTTGGGATTGGCATATGCACACTGAGGTATATGTAATGATTGGCCAAGAGTGTCCTGATTTATAGCACAGAGAACTCTATCTAGTATTCTGTGATAATATATTTGGGAAAAGAATCTGAGAGAGAATGGATATGCATATATGTATGACTGGGTCTCTTTGTTGTACAACAGAAATTATGACAGCCTTGCAAATTAGCTGTACTTCAGTAAAACTTGAAAAAAATGGAGTTCCTACTGTGGCACAGTGGGTTAAGAATTCAACTCTCATTTCAGATTCAATCCCTAGCCTGGGAATTTACATATTATGTTGGTGTGGCCATAAAAAACAAAAGTCAGCTTGTGGGGAAAAAACTATGTTGACTTAGATTTATATATATGCCAAACTATAAAATGTCAAGAAAAAGTTGTTAAACATATAAAAATGTCCAATTTATTATGTGTAGACCAACATTCAAAATATATTTGAGAGATACATGTACTGTAAACACATATATGAATTATAATTATAGCTGTTAATAAATAATAATACCTATATTTTAAACAACTATAAGCTATTTTCCTAATGAGACATGTTAAATCTTTCCCCTGACAGTTACATTTTAAATAATTCCATGTTCTTTATATTCCATCATGGATTATAAATTAGGAAAATGTTAAATTTTAAAGAGCACTAACTTTACTTCTCTACAGAGAAACATTTAAAAATATATATTATTTTAATTGTCTTTTAAATGTAATATTATGCACATTTGAAAAAGATTAACCTAGAAGACAGCAAGATGGAAGGCAAAAATATGTGCAAATTCTGTGATCAATTAGTGAAATTTAACTTTGCTGTTCATTTATTTCAATACATTGGCTTAGTTAATATATTAAT
This sequence comes from Phacochoerus africanus, assembly GCF_016906955.1. Lineage (NCBI taxonomy): Eukaryota > Metazoa > Chordata > Mammalia > Artiodactyla > Suidae > Phacochoerus > Phacochoerus africanus. The sequence continues at coordinate 35,934,097 of NC_062556.1, read as the reverse complement.
TATTACTTTATTCTGAGGTTATATATTTTGATGTCTGGCTGGCTATGTTGAGATATCAAACACCACCAAATGAATAAAGTATATTTCTCAGTCCCATTCTCAATTGCCCAAAGTTTATCTTAGCATTTTATATTCTTTGGCTCTTGAGGACATTAGCTTATATAAATACTTCTTTAAGCAATGACATGGGCTGCATCTTGATAAGTAATAATTAGAAATTAAATACTTCTACCCATAAATAATACTGCTATTACCTTTGCTCATCATATTCTTTGTTAGAAACAAGCTATTTGACTATGGCCTAATTTAAATGGATCAGGCCAGTTCAGTTCTTCTCTGTGCCAGGAAGGGGTAGAGAATATGATATATGGATTACCAGCAGTGACATTCCCCCTACCATGTTTTAAGAATTACAGTTACATACTTCAGCTTGTTGGGAATAATATGCTTACTTGAGGAATACAATTTTTTTTGTCTTTTGTCTTTTTGTTGTTGTTGTTGTTGTTTCTATTTCTTGGGCCGCTCCCTCGGCATATGGAGGTTCCCAGGCTAGGGGTTGAATCGGAGCTGTAGCCACCGGCCTACGCCAGAGCCACAGCAACGCGGCATCCGAGCCTCATCTGCAACCTACACCACAGCTCAAGGCAATGCCAGATCGTTAACCCACTGAGCAAGGGCAGGGACCGAACCTGCAACCTCATGGTTCCTAGTCGGATTCGTTAACCACTGCGCCACGACGGGAACTCCAGGAATACAATTTTTTAAGTTAAGTTTTGGGCTAATGGTAACTAAAATTATATATAATGTATTATTTGTTCAAAATGAGAATCTCTTGAAAGTTTCATGACTTCAAAAAGCTAAGAAAAATTTATAAAAACATTTTTCCTGCAGCTTCCATATTGATTTATGGTGGTATTAATTTGACATTTGGCTTTTAAAATTGACAATTAATAATCCTAACATTAAAAAGATAAATGTCTTTCTCTTTTACAATTAAAATAAATCTACGATATTTTTAAAAAATCCAATATATGTTATAGTTATGACAGGAAAATCAGTTTCCAGTCTTTTCCTAAGAAAATTAATTACAATAAAAGTAGCCTTCTAACAGTTTCCTTTTTTTAATAGTCAATCAAAAATTCAATCCAAATGACAGTATTTTATAAGCATAAACATTTGCTAATATCCTATTTTAATTGATTAAAGTATCATTTAATAATGCTCCTAAAAAATCTACAATTTTGAAGTAAATAATTTATCATTACTACATATTAAAAGAAAATCATTTTTACATGTGACAGTATAAAATTAATCATTTCAGCCAATGTTTTCAAAAATAAATTGAACCTATAGTAATTTTCAGTGTGAAGCAGGATGGGTTCATATTCATGCTATTGAAAGCTGTGTATATAATAACAGTCAACTAACATGCATGAAGAATATATTAAAACCAGTTGTCAAATTAACCTTTGCTTTTTTGTTGAGAAAACATTACTATTTGTAGTATGGGGAGGACACCTACTCCTACTTGTTTATAAATTCTCTGAATGACATCTTATGGACATTAGCAATTATCTTTTCTATTACAATTTTAAACTATGTTCTTTTTAGTTTACTTTCAAATACAAGGAGCCTACTTAAGAAAAAATTGTGGCAGTTTAGCTGTTTAGAAGAGTTTTCTGAGAAATATGGACCCCAAATTTTGTTCACACTAGATTACTAAAATATTTCAAAGCTAATAAACACAATTGTATCCCACACATTTTTCATTGCTTGATCCAAAGGGTAATTAAAAAAAAAAGCTTCAATAGAGAAGGGAAATAAGAAGGGATGCAAATAATGATGAGAAGGATGGAAAGAAAAATATAGAAATTTAACATAAGTTACAAATGACTTTTTGTGCTTTATGGGACAGGAAAATGATCTATACAAATTATAGTTATTATATTAATTCCAATATCTATTTAAATTTTAATATGTGCCTTATTATATCTGAAAACTTTTAAATGTGAATCTAGATTAAAATATTGTATATAATTTCTTGGTATGGTAGATTTTTTTGTAGATGATTTTGAATTTTCCCGTGTATATTTTCCTAATCTATCCAAATTTAGGTCCTTCAGCAGAAGATCAATTCATAAATCACTGTACTGAATTTAGTAAAATTTGTAGATATTAGAACAAATTAGGAAAAAAGTAACAAGGTATTGATATTATGAACATTTATTACCATGTTAATCATCTGAAGGTTTTGCAGATCAATGTATAGACATCCCTCAGATGGAAACAAAATTGTTCAAGAAAAACATATTAAGGAAAAAAATGTCTTTGGCCAAATAAAATTTCTAGAATATATTTTTTGTCTTTTTTGTCTTTTCAGGTCCACACTCACAGCACATGGAGGTGCCCAGGCTAAGAGTTGAATGGGAGCTGTAGCTGCCAGCCTAGGCCACAACCACAGCAATGTAGGATCTGATGTGTGTCTGTAACCTACACCACATCTCATGGCAACACCTGATTCTTAACCCACTGAGTGAGGCCAGGTATCAAACTTGCATCTCATGGATGCTAGTCAGATTCATTTTTGCTGAGCCATGATGGGAACTACTAGAATATATGTTTTAAAGGAGTAAAATAAAGCCAATGTGATTTATATTTTCATATGTATTATTGTTTATATTTTGCATTTTACATTTTCATATTTTTTATTTTATATTTCCTCCACTTAAAAATACACTAGAGGAGTTTCCACTGTGGCTCAGTGGGCTAAGGAAAAATCATTGTTTCTGTGGTGATATAGGTTTGAGACACAGCCCAGCCCAGTGGGTTAAGAATCTGGCATTACCAGAGCTGTAGTGTCAGTTGCAGCTGCAGTTCAGTTTTGATCTCTGGCCCTGGAACCTCCATATGCCATGGGTGGAGCCTAAAAAAAATTACACTTGAAAAATATTTTAAAATATAAATATATGTAAAACTTAATAGATCTATCTTATTTTAAAACATTTTATGTTTTCAAGTTTACAAAAATCATTAAAAGCCCAATTTTCCTAGAATTTCTTACTGAACTTTAACAAGCCTGAAATGACTTCCTTCATTAGGATAATCTAAAGTAGTTGAGACATTTGTAGAAACATTTCAAATTATAAACAGCAATGAAGACACTGCAACATCCCTTGTTTCACAGCCATAATGCTACTATCAACTTCTCAATATGGTAAGTGTAGTAGTAAAATTTGGAATCTTGTAAACTTAGCAAAATACAATCTAAATCAAAACAATAAAAAAAATAGTTTTAGAAGTTCCTGTTGTGATTCAGTGGAAATGAATCTGACTAGTATCCATGAGGATTCAGGTTTGACCCCTGACCTCACACAGTGGATTGAGGATCTGGTATTGCCATGAGCTGTGGTGTAGGTTGTAGACACAGCTCAGATCCTGTATTGCTGTGGTGGTGGTGTAGGCCTGCAGCTATAGCTCCAATACAACTGCTACCCTGGGAACCTCCATATGCCATAGAACACCCTAAAAAAGAAAGAAAAAAATTTGTTTTATTTTAAAAAATCTATCTTGAGCCTCTTTGATGTCTTAAATGCATTGTCTTATTTAGCTTTTTAATTGTCTTTTTTAAGATATTTTATTCCAACTTAACAATATTCATAGCAATGATTATACAAGACATATTTAAAGCTATTGTTATTTAAAATTATCTCAGGTAGTCCTCAGTCAAGTGTGAGAATTGATACAACATTTTCTGTCATTTGATTGACATTAGTTTATACCATATCAAATATGAGATCAGGAATGCACAAAGAGGTAATGTAACTTGCCTGATGTCAAACAGCTAGGTTGCGGATTATACACTTGAAATTCTGCTAGGAATCACATAATTATTTTTCATTCTTCACTGGAACCTTAATTAACCATCATGATTTTAAAAAGTGTTTATCTCAATTTCTTTCTCTTTTTTGTTTCTCTCTTCCTCTGTTCTCTTCTTTTATTCCTTTTGTGAGAGTTTATTTCTCACATAGGTAAGTCTGAGTTTGATTTTAGTACTACGGAGTTGTCTAATGGCATGGAATACTTGGAATGTTTAAAATGAAGTGGAAAAAAAAGCATATTTCCCCTGAGTTCAGCTCACAATCTTTGAACACAAATGTCTAAGAGAAACCTTCTGTTAGATAGATAATTATCCTCTTCTGAGTTAGGAAGAGATAATGTAGTCTATTGTATTTTATAGTATGTAGGAGTTTTGCTTTATAAACTCAATACCAACAATAAACAAAGGAAATCAATTTTTATTATTATATTCTTATCCATAAATTTTTAGATTACTCATGAACAAATATATCTATCTTCAACATTATTTTCATAAGTAATAATTAATGTAACTTAGAAAACATTATATCATCTTGGTTTCTGTTGAGAATTAAGTCCTTAAAACTTGTAGCTTTCTAGTCAGGGGAGCTAATTTTCTGTTTTTTCCATAGTAAGCAATAACCTATATATCTGAGAAGCTGCTGTGATTTCATACTGTCTAATATATGTTTTGCTAATTTCAGACTCTGACCTGATCAAATCAAGATATTGTTTTATCAAACTGCTGGATATATTTAGAAATTTAGCAATTGTATTCACTAAATAATACTTAACAATAGCAACAAGACTCCTAGGACACTTTCCTTATTCAATAGGTTTAGGTGAATCATTTGATTTAGCTTGACCTCTTCTCTTCCTATACCACCTAAGGCAGATTCCTAATTTAAAAATACATAGGAGGTAAAATCTTTAGCATCTGGAAGGGAAGGACTGTAGCATCTGGAGCGATGAGAGCTTTTGAACCTCATTTCCCTGTAGGTTCCTGACTTTGCAATTATATTTGAAGGACTTCTCTATTGAATAATAATTCCAGTCAAGGTGATTTTGTCACAGACTTTTTTTTTTTTGATGAAAAGAAAGATCTTGACATGGAGATGTTGCTTTTCTGCAGTATTAGTCTATAATAAAATAAATGCTAATCCTGATTTAAATCATTTTATTCAGTTTAGTTAGGGTGACTTAGTTCTTATTAGGCATTTCACAGGTAATCATTTTCTGATATTTTTAAGTTTCATAACTTTCAAAAGCATAATTTTATCCAATATGTGCCACTACAATACCTTCTGGTGATGTCATCAAACATATAGGGTGGCCATTCATTTAATCCCCTTAATTGATTGCATTCATTTTACAATTATAGAAAAAGTTCATGTAATTTTAAAAAACAATTTCACTGATAAGTGTAAGGTGAGTGTGGAGAAAAAGAGAACTAGCCTGGTGTTCAGGCAAAGATAAGAAAATTTATTAGAGGGAAAAAGGAGAGGGCGACTGACCCTTCTTGTGGGGCCTTCTTATATACCTTCTTATATACCAAGGATGGGAAATTGGATTCCCTGAGGTGGGGAGAAGTTAGTTTATCTGTCACCTGCAGCTGGACTCTGGTGGTCACATATTCATGAGAAAGTCAGAGGTGCTTCATGGTAGGGTGGTCTCATAATCCTGAGAAAACTGGAGGTGTGTGGTGTCCCATGGTGAGGGGGGAAAGGTCTCACAGTCTTTGGAAAGTAGGCACCAGAGGCGAAAATAGGATGTTGCTTGAGCCAGGTGGTCAGTCTCATGGCTCAGCATAAAGAGCCATTTTAACAATGAGCCACCATGTAGCCCCTAACAATGAGTATTCAGGAACAAAAATAAAACAGGAAAAGATGACAGGGAGTATGTAATGTCTCCAAGAGGGATATTAAATAGAAGGGAGAAGTATAAAAAAGAACTTAGAGGATGAAGTAGTCAACCATGTGCATGTCTGGGAAAGAATCCATTGAGAGAAAGGGGAAAACAATTTCAAATAACTTAAAGCAGAAATGTTCTTGATATGTTTGAGAAACACTGAGATTAGTGTTACTTGAAGAGTGAACAAGTGAGAGAGTGGGAGAAATTGAGATGGGGACAAAAAAGCAAAAAATGCACTGGGGGTTTGGGATACAAATGCTATAAAATTTGGTTGTGATGATTGATGTACAACTATAAGTATAATAAAATTCATTGAGTAATTAAAAAAAAAGTCTACTCTAGGATTCTGCAAGGAGTTTGGTTTTCATGTGAGAAGATGTCAAGCAGAGAAGGTACATGATCTCACTGACTCTTGAATGATATCACTCTCACTGTTATGTTAAAAATAAAGTAAATGAATGTGATGGTAAAAAAGCAGGGACATGGTTTAAAAGGAATAATAGCAATTCAAGAAAAAATGGAGTAGTGGTTTGTATGATCAGACCACTCTTGATGGCTTTTTTCTTGCTTTCTGTACATTCCCTGCCCAACTAATTCATGCTCCACCTAAACCCTATCATCTGCCTCCCCTTCCTGTATATTTGCCCCAGGCCCCCAGCTAGTGATTTTTCTAATCAAAGGGGTAGTGTAGGGTTTGCTTCTTTGCTGGTTTATATGGTAACTAATGAGCTAAGCTGAATTCCCCCTGTAAATGGCAATCTCCCCTTCCCACCCCCACTGCCAAATTAAGACTGCCATCATGTCCTGTCTGCCATCTGTCTCATGTGGTGTGGTGTCACAAGGACCTTGCTTCATATGTAGGCTCCCCTGACCATTAGACCTCTAATGTCTTTGTTGCTGTCTCTGGGTCCTTTATTTGGTCTTAAACCTGGGTAAGTACAGGACCTGCAGGCCTGAGAGGCACAGCCCAACACAGATGAGGTACTTAGGATATATGAATTATTGATAAAAAAAAATTTGGTATTAACTGCTGTAAATGAAAATTCAGTCCTTGTCTCCCAGGCCAGACAAGAATAAGGAGGACATGGCTTTGGGAAAAAGGAAAGAGAAATTTATTGATTTGGCAACAAATGAGGAAAATAGCCAACTAACATCTTGAAAACTCTTATCCTGCTTCTGGGAAAACAGGAAGTTACTGGGTCATGAAGCTTTGTGACTCTTCTGCTGAGGCCAGTTGTCTACTGTCCATGACAATATCCTCAGTCACCTTAGTCCTCTGCCTTTGGTTGAGATATATCCTTCTTGATATTTTTACTGCTTTTCTGACTTATGGCCTTGATATTCTGTGGCTAAGATAAGGAAAAACACATAGGGGCAGCAACAATAACCAAATAAATTGATCCATAGGAAGGAATGTAAGTTCTCTAGATGGCAGATCATAGACAGAACAAAATCATTTATTCTGCACAAAGGCCTGATTACACTGAAAGGCCAGTGGAAAGAAAATCCCTCTCTTGGAAGAGGCCACACCCCAAATCACTCACGAGAAGCGGTCTTGATGCAAACAGCAAGAGGATTTTTATTCCAAGCGCGCTGGGGCCCACAGTCATACGCCATGCAGGGGTAGAGGACTGCGGCCCCTAGTGCGGAGTCAGGATAGTTTTTATGGGATTCACAACAAAGCCCAGGGTTCACAGCAAAGCCCACGCTTCACAAACCAATCATTTCAAAATATCACAAACCAATCATTTTAAAACTTCGCGAACCCGTGCTTCGTGGACCAATTAGTTTTAAATTGTTCTGGAGTTACGTGTTTGGGCTTATTCCTGGGAGGGGGAGACATATTGTCGCCAAGAAATGTTTACCAGGATTTTCAGCATTTTATGGCACAGCCGATCTTACTGGGGTCGGTTTAGCAATTAACTTCCCCTCCTTTCATCTTATGCAAGCAGCTTTACAGAAGCCAAACAAGCAGTTAGGGACCCTTCTCCCTGTTATCTCAAGCAGTTTCAAGAAGTTTCATGCCTAGAGGCACATACTCAGGGGCCTGTTTTCTCTTCTTTTTTTTCCTCCACATAGTTTTGTACAGAACAGAAAGCAAGCCCTAAAACAGCAAGAAGTATGGTCTTTTACCTATAGGGAACAGGGTCTGGAATTCGAGGGCATTTAGAGCTTTTTATTAACTTTCTGGGTTCTGGGAGGGTTAGGTCGCATTTTCATCCTTTCAACAGTATGATTGTATTTGCAAAAACTGAATGTGGGGACACATGCAATAAACAGCCATAGAGAAATAAAAGATGAGTCAAAGAGTTTTGGTCTAGAACTAGAATGATGGCATTTCCATTTATGTTGGATTTTTCTTGAAATACCTTATTTGTTGTAATGAAAACAATACTAAGAAAACTGATGGTCAAAATTATTTCCTTTTACTACCTGCAATGGTCTTTGAAATTTTAGCTACACTTTGGAAGTAAGGTATTTTCTCCAAAAGTCTTCTTAAAATATAAATGTTTATTGGGTAAGAAATACAATGAGAAAAAATAAACAAAATACCCCAAAACAAAACAAACAAAAACCCACAAAAAGCAGCATCCATTTAACAAATGACTAGCAGAACAATTTGTAAAAATTAGTGAGTTAGTGAGCTATGATCCGTCTGGATCCTGAGACTTTAAGCTCTAGGAAAACACACAAAGGAGATGTTACAATAAAAATTATGAAATTTATGTTAGGAAAGCTTAGGTGTTCCCATCGTGGCTCAGCAGAAAGGAAACTTACTAGTATCCATGAGAATGAAAATTCGATCCCTGACCTCACTCAGTGGTTTAAGGATCTGGCATTGCTGCAAGCTGTGTTGTAGGTCACAGAAGTGCATCAGATCTGGTGTTTCTGTGGCTGTAGTGTAGGCCAGGGACTATAGCTCCCATTCAACCCTTAGCCTGGGAACTCCACATGGTGCAGGTGAAGCCCTAAAAAGACAAATAACAAACAAAAAACCCCACAGTATTAGGAAAATTTATGATTTATTAAAGGGTAGAAATCCAAAGACTAAGATGGTGTCAACTGGAATGGTGAATGAATTGATTAAAACACATTTTTACTTATTGCAATAATTTGCTTTGAGATATGTGCTCTCAATCTTTTGTAATTAAAGATTGGAAGTAAACAAGAAAATAGAAACTTATTCTACTTCCTTCAAAATAGATGCCATTCATTGCATAACAGTTTATGCTTTCACAGGACGTTTTAAAACATTTATACAGTATTGATATGAACCATGAAATGTTGCTTTACAAATGGACACATCAGATTTAAAGCTTATCTTGTTACTCTAAGAATTCTAGGCACTTAAGATGATTTAGTTCACTATTTCTATGTGATTAAAAAAGAAAATCTGTAATAGTGTACTTTACAATATTTAGTGGTAGAGTCAGCCATACATACATAATATATGACTACATACTTAATTATACTATACTACATCTCCTTAAGTTCTTTCTAAATTCATCATAAAATTCTCTCTGTCCAATTGAGTTATTACCCCATCCCCTTTAGTGTGCATTGTGCTTCTGCATTATACATTAACTAGATCATATTTGAAGACCCAGGAATGCCTATCCACCAAAACCCAACAAAAACAATTTCCTCTTGGCACCACCAAAGTAATTCTTTAGAAGTAACATTCCTTTCTTGCGGAGACCAGCTCAGCAGGATGGGGCTGAAGAATGGGTGCTGTGGAACTTAAGGAAAGAAAGTTAACATAAAATAAGACACAGAGACATTTATCTTAAGGTGGGAACCTGGGGACTCAAGGTCTCAGGGACCAAGAGCCCTGCCTCAAGAAACCACACTGCTTTTATTGTGCTCTTGAAGATTACATCAATGATATAGGGGTTTTTTTTTATTATTTTAAAAGTCACTTAGCTGGTAAATGGTTAAACCTTTTACTCTAAACTGTAGGCATTTAAGAATCATTAGCATTTGAGTTAGCTATCTATGCATAACATTTCAGAGAATCCTCACTGTGCTTCTGAAAATGGCATGCCTATTTTCGGCAACACTGTGTGCCTAGGTTTGCACCTAGGTTCTCTTTTCTAATGCATATTCTGTTAACGACCACTCATAAACCACTTGGTCCTGAGGTTCCTCTTTCTCTTATTCTTTAGAGGACTTATCATGCTTGTGCAAATAGAGTGACAATCTGCACAGGTCCAGCGTGCCTAGACCAATGTATTATGTCCTCATTCAGCTGACCCCATGCATAACACATGCCTTTAGGTCTTTCTTCTTAAGCTTAAGTCATTTACCATTACCGTGACTGTTTCTCAAGCAGGAAGATGGGACAAAGTAAGGAAGGATAAGATGGAGTTTTCAGCAAAGAGGCTAAGAAAATATTATAAAAACATGTCTCACAACACTTTCTCAATATTGTAAGGGGTCAAAATAACCCATTACTTAACTTATTGGATTATGTAAACTGTCAATATTTAATGATTTTGATGAATGGTATTTTATCACATAAGTTAAACATATAATTTTGCTCTGACCTCTAATGAGTAGAACAGTTCTCAGAGCATTCTCTCTCCCAAGATATAATCCTCTGGTTAGCTCATATAATTTTTTAAAATTTTATTTCTTAGATTGGATATCATTTTTTCATTGATATTTACATGGTGTAGCTGACAAGATATGAGGGATACTCACCAGAGGACACCTGGAGTTTATCCCATACTAGGATTTTGTACAGCACAGGCCCATTGCACCCCACTGACTACTTGGTACTCTTCAGTTGTTCCAATGAGTCCTATTGATATTCAGGTTTCATTGCTCAAGTGATGATACAAATTTTTTTTCAAGCTGTTTTACTTAAGACTTGGAGTCTTAAGAGGCACCAGTATATTTCCTAGGCAAGGACATAGAGGATTCCGAGCATGAAATCCAAGGAAATATAGATAACTGATTTTTGATGAATTTGTCTCAAATTAAAAAAAAAAAAACCTGTATGATCTGAACAAATAATTGGTTAGTAAAATTAGAAACTAAATTTCAGTTCCAAGGAACAAGAGAACTTCACTACAACCATTTAATAAATACTGCACATCTGGGGGAATGCAATAGAGAGTGATAACCTAGTACTCTGAGAATGTGGGAAGGAGAAATGGATATGTAAAATAGAAGAACTGACCCAAGAGTAACTCCTTTTGGAACTAAAATCAGAAGCAGGTTGTATCTGATTCACAATGTCCTCAGATCATATATCATATCTGAATCAGGCTACCAAATTAATAATGAGAAATTATGCCTCAATTCTAAGAAGCTCCCTAAAGGATAGTCAACTATAAGAGTACCAGCTGGATTTATGTATAATATTTTTGGAACTTATACTTGCAAATATTTACTTAGGAAGGGAAGTTTTGCCCAGAAATTTTCCAAGAAGGAATTCTTTTGACAATCCCAAATTTGTTTTGCAGGTAGTAAGAGAAAACCAGCTTGACAGAACATCTTTTCAAAATTAAGATCATGACTGAAAAACATGTAGGAAAACTTTCTTCCCTCTCCTTTTGACTTGTGATGTAAATTTTTATCAGGGCTTTCAGGAACTTTTATCTTATTGAGACCACTTCCAATACCCAAGACTGAAAAAAAAAAAAAAAGACAAAAGAGGATTTTTTTTAATTCAAGTAAGAAAACTATGAGATATCTATGTCTATATAGATGTATATTTGTCTGTGTATGTTATAGATATATCTTTACTTCCAAATGGTATTATCAAAGTAATTTTTAAATGAATTCTATTTAAATTGGCTTCAATAAAATTAAGCACTTGTATAAATTCTCATCAAATATTTTCTCTGGCCCTTTCTCTCTTCTTCTGTAACACACATGATGTGAATATTTGTAAAATTAATGTTTTACCAGCTGTCTCTTAGATTCACTTCAGTTCTTTTCATTCTTTTTCTTTATTCTTTTCTGTGTCAGTGATTTCCAAAACTCTGTCTTCCATCTCACTTATTCATTCTTCTGCCTCCAGAGTCCTCCTATTGATTTCTGCATTTTTCATTTCAGATATTTTACTATTCATTTTAGTTTATTTGCTCTTGAAGTTCTACAGCTCTTTATTAAACATTTCTTATAATTTCTAGATCTGTGCCTCCATTATTTTTCTTAGATCTTGGATGATACTTACTATCATCACTCTGATTTTTTTTTCAGGTAGATTGCCTGTCTCTTTTTCATTTAGTTGTTTTTGTGTATTGTTGTCTTGTTCTTTTTTCTGAAATCTAATTCTCTGTCACCTAATATTGTCTAACTTTCTATATTTATGGTCCCCTCGACAGCAGGTATATAGATATAGTACCTGGTGCCAAACCATGGAGTTCTCAAGGGTGATCACAACTCACATGTACCCAGAGAACACACTAGGGTCAGCAGTATCACTCTACCTGTCCCAGGGCTGTGTGGTTGCAAAGGATGGAGTCTGTAAGGAGGTGGAAGTGGTTCATGTTTGACATGAATTATCTCATAATACCTATAATCACAAAACATTGTCTCTTCTAGGAAATTAGAATTTATTTGACTTTTCTTATATAAGTGGCAACAATGATTGAAGCATTCATTGGGTAGAAAATGCTCACTTGAAACTGTCATCCTCTACATTGGCATGAGTTTAAGCCTGGCTTCTCTTTATAGTCTCAAAAGAAGACTGACAAAATCTGGAGGCTATATACTTATTTATTTTTCTGTATATTAAATATTATATAGCTTAACAAACTTGTCCTTCATACAAAAATAAATGTTAATAGACATTCCAGTATTTTCTTACCTCAGAATAATGAATGACTTTGTAGCTACCTGGTGTGCCTTCAGTCAATTTGAAATACTTGCTATAAATAAGAAAATTATTTTTATTATTTTAGTGGTCATTCTTAATTTGTAAAAAATATAACTATAAATTTACCTACCTATTTAAAATAGAAATCTAAAGTTATTCAGTGCTTCCCTTTTCATTTCACACTTTAAGTTCTCATTGAGTATCTTCTCTTGTTTTGTTATGATTCATCCTGTTTGACCTCTTTTGCAAATCTTTTTGTGAATTACAAAATTATTGTTTCATAATCAATATTTAAATATACAAATATGTCTAGCTTCTTATTTTTTTTATCATGTCCCTTCTCTCTGAGTTAAAAATATGGAACACTTCACAAATTTGTGTGTCATCTTTGTGCAGAGGTCATGCAAATCTTCTCCGTATCATTCCAATTTTAGTATATATGATGCTAAAGTAAGAATTAAAGGCTATATATTTCTTTTTCTATCTTCAAACATAAGAGGAAAGGTGACATATGGAAGCTCTCCTAGAACATTATTTTTTTTTCAATTATTATTCAGAGATCCCTAAGTTCTGAATTGTGAATTTGGAATGAGATTTTATAGATTTTGTTTAGCTTATTGCAAAGCACTTATGATGCATTTGTAAACCAAATGATAATTATAAAAACAGAGGGAAGACAATTAGAATTTCCACTTCATTAGGAAGTTTAACAACAAAACCTTAAATGGGTATGATGAGAAATTTTCCAGAGGCCTCAAAACTTATTTCCTATGATTATTTTTACAAGAGAAGTTCTATTCACATTTTTTTAAGGTACAGATACCACTATATTATTCCATCAGAGTACAGGTATCAACAGCTTTTGAAATAGATGGGTTTCAGCCAAATGTCTAAAATGGGAAATATTGTAAACAAAAATAACATTAAAATATTTGTATGTGAGGCAACATAGTCCAATGACTATAGGCACAAACTCTGGAGCTTGACAATTGTTCATGCCTAAACTTGGCCTCTTACTAGTTGTGTAATCCTGGGCAAATTACCTAATCTCTTGTAGTCTAGTTTTCTCATATATTAAAAAAATGCTAAATATTTTATTTTATTTTATTTCCAGTATTGCCTTCCTTAATTTTATTTTTTTCCCTTAATTACTTTATTTTTTTATTACTCAAATGAATTTATCACATCTGTAGTTGTGTAATGATCATAACAATCTGATTTCACAAGATTTCCATCCCGCAGCCCAAGCACATTCCCCCCACCCCACAAACTGTCTCCTCTGGAGACCTTAAATTTTTCAATGTCTGTGAGTCAGCATCTCTTCTGCAAAGAAGTTCAGTCTGTCCTTTTTTCAGACTCCACATGTCAGTGAAAGCATTTGATGTTGGTGTCTCATTGTATGGTTGACTTCACTTAGCATGATCATTTCTAGGTCCATCCATGTTGCTAAAAATGCTGGGATTTCATTCCTTTTAATGGCTGAATCATATTCCATTGTGTATATGTACCACTCTTCTTGATTCACTCCTCTGTCAATGGACATTTAGGTTGTTTCCATGTCTTTTATTGCAAAGAGTGCTGCAATGAACACTGGAGTACATGTGTCTTTGTGAGTCATGGTTTTCTCTGGATAGATGCTCAGGAGTGGGATTGTGGGATCAAATGAGAGTTCTATTTTTGTTTTCTGAGGCATCTCCATGCTGCTTTCCACAGTGGCTGCACCAATTTACAGTCCCACCAAGAGTGTTATAGGGTTCCTTTTTCTCCACACCCTCTCCGGCACTTATTGTTTGTAGACTTTTGGATGATGGCCATTCTGGCTGGTGTAAGGTGGTACCTCATCGTGGTTTTGATTAGCATTTTTCTAATCATGAGTGATGTTGAACATTTTTTCATGTGTTTCTCAGCCATCTATTCACATTTTTTTTAATGAGATCCATAATAAGAAATATATTTTACCCTTTTGGTAAAAATGATCAATAAGAATTACACCTCTTTTTGTACAAGTGTGCAGATAGTGAAGGTAACCAGTTCACATGAATTTTTCTTTTTACATTTTGCTCCTATATGTGATGAAGCCTGTTTTGATGACTTATAATTAAAATCTTCTAATTAAAAAAATAATTATTTCTGAATAAGATATCAGTGGGACAGGACTAATTATCTTCCTGTTTTTCAAAAAGATGATAACCCTAAATTTGATTCAATCTCTTTCATTCTTATTAAAATACCTTGACAAATTGATCTAGGAGAGAGAGTAGTGTGTTATAGCTTGGAGTGAGATCTTAATTTTCTGCTCAGAAATTGAACCTGGGCAGGCTGGTTGAAAACCAGAAACCCTAGCCACTAGACTAGCTGGAGGCTAAAAGTAGAACTGCCCTGGTTCTTGCCCCCTGATGAAAGCAAGAATGTTTTGAGGAGGCAAAGACTGTGAAAACGGGTATAAATTTTATTGTTAGAGTCACAGTACAACATGTTGGAGTGCACAGAGGTAAGTAGTTTATTTAAGTCAGAAGCAAAGTAATAATACAGGAGTTACCGTCATGGCTCAGTGGTAATAAACCTGAATAGTATCCATAAGGTTGTAAGTTTAATCCATGGCCTTGCTCAGTGGGTTAAGGATCCAGTGTGGCCATGAGCTGTGGTGAGGTCACAGATACAACTCAGATCCCACAGCATTGCTGTGGCTGTGGTGTAGCCCAGCAACTATAGCTCTGATTGGACCCCTAGCCTGGGAACTTCCATATGCCATGGGTGTAGCCCTAAAAAGCAAAAAAAAAAAAAAAAGTAATAAACACCCTAAAGAGGAATGCAGATTCAGGTTTCCTCTGAGTGAGGAGCACAGTAGAGATCTGATTTAAATATCTTATATAGCACACTTCTTCTGGGTCTTTGTTTTCCTTGGGACAATTACCTTGTTTTATTTCTCACACCTGACTGGACACAGGACCCTCCTCAATATGCTTGCACATCTTTTGACAAATATGGATTCCAAAATGACAGTGTACTGGAATGACATCAAGACTTATTATGGCCAGGCATCCCCTCCCATTTTGACTCCAAGGAGTTTTATTGCACATGTGCAATTAGGGAGATCTCCTTGACCCCAGGAGTGTTTGAAGTGGTCATCTCATGTTTTTACTCCAGCAGAGCTCAGCTGCTGCAATTAAATTTTTCCTTGAAGTATCAAAGCAAAACAAGTCCCAATTTACTTGGTCTAAAAAGACCCAGCTCTCCTCAGCCCAAGGGCCCATCTACCTCCTACCTCAGAATTAAGGAAATTTTTGAAACAATCCTATTCTTGAAGAGTGATTTAAGCAATTTGGTTTGAATTTACTGGCTCACTAGTTTTATAAATTTCCTTCTCATGTATAGTTATTGGTGCAAAGTATCATCATATTTCTAGAGCTATAAGAAAATTGTCATTCAAAACTCAAGGATATTCTGTTATGGAAAAAAGCTGGGATATTTCAGGTTTTTTGTTGTATGGAACTGAGGGAAATTGCTTAAGTTCTGAGGCAAGAAAAAGTCTTGTGTTTTACTAAGTACATATTATATTTATAGTTTAGTCTTTTTGTAGTTTCTAGGCAAACATTGTTTTTAAGTCCACCTAGCTAAGTATGAGCTATAAAGGGAGAGAAGTTGCTTTTTTTGGTCCACAGTACCCAAAAAATCAAAGTAAAACAGGAATATGTTAGTAAAGAGTAAACTGAAATATAGAACAACATAACTTAGAAAACATAATTATCACATTATAAATATGGTTGTCTTTTGACCACATGAACCAAGGTAAGATTGATGTTCTGTAATAATTGGTCTACTTGGACTTCAGCTAGCAAAATATGTGCTTACCACATAGGAGATACTGGTGCACAATGGAGCATATAGTTGTGTTCATGCCAAGGTAAGAGAAAAGAAATGGTTAGAAAAGTAATTTTGATTGCACAAAGAAATAAGTATGCAATGAAAAATATAAAGAACACTAACATAAAATTTAAAACTGGCATGACAGTGTTATCACCAGAAGTAAAATAAAAAAAAAATGCTTAAGAATCTAAGGTTGGTGACAGTAGATGAGGGAGAAAGACTGAGAAAAGAATACCTTCATGAGTGGGAATAGATAGAGGCAGTATGAGTGTTTTCTCTCTTTTTTTTTTTTTGCTTTTTTTTAAAGGCCATGCCCATGGCACATGGAGTTTCCCATGAGGTCAAATTAGAGCTACAGCTGCTAGCCTACACAACAGTCACAGCCATGTAAAGATCTTCATACTTAAGCTAAAGACTTGTTAATTCCAGGAAAAAAAAATATAATGTGAAGTAAGGAATATTTGAAAAGGCAATACAACTGAGGTATAAGATAACCCAAATTTAATTTTTGTAAATTTATTTTTTAGTACAATATATACTCATTTCTAATGCATATAAAGACAAACTTCTAAACCTATCATTGAATTCTGTTGTAATTTTGTAACCAAAATTCAGTCTCTGTACACTGGCACCAATTAAGTTTGGAGATAAGAGTTATGGGTGAAGCAGAAAGAACAGCTTTATCACTTAGCAAGGCAAGGGAGGACACAGGAGGCTAATGCCTCAAGATTTGATGAGAGGGGCATAGCAATGGGTTTTATACACTTAGCTCAGAAGACAAGATTAGTGATTAAGAACATCTGTATTATTCTTCATCCATAGAGCATTTCAATTTGAATCATCAAAACTAGGAATAGTCAGTCTAGTGATGGTTTCTGGTTTTCTTCTGGGTTATTGTTCCCTGATCTTTTCTCTTGAAAGAAGATTGCTTACAGGGAAAGGGTATTAGGGAGTGTTTCAATTACAAAGGAAAGCACTAGAGGCAATATAACTCTAACTAGGAAGTAACCATTAGTAAAAGAAAGCAATTAAGGAGTTCCCGTTGTGGCTCAGTGGTTAATGAATCTGACTAGGAACCATGAGGTTGTGGGTTTGATTCTGGGCCTTGCTCAGTGGGTTAAGGATCTGGCGTTGCCATGAGCTATGGAGTAGGTTGCAGAA
Source organism: Phacochoerus africanus (assembly GCF_016906955.1). NCBI lineage: Eukaryota > Metazoa > Chordata > Mammalia > Artiodactyla > Suidae > Phacochoerus > Phacochoerus africanus. The sequence goes on along the minus strand of NC_062556.1, from coordinate 35,916,471 downwards.
GCTGCTCATTGCTGTGGCTGTGGCGTAGGCCAGTGGCTACAGCTCAGATTCTACCCCTAGCCTGGGAACCTCCATATGCTGAGGGAGTGGCCCAAGAAATGGCAAAAGGACAAGAAAGAAAGTAAGAAAGAAAGAAAGAAGGAAAGAAAGAAAGAAAGAAAGAAAGAAGGAAAGAAAGAAAGAAAGAAAGAAAGAAAGAAAGAAAGAAAGAAAGAAAGAAAGAAAGAAAGAAAGAAAGCAAGCAAGCCATTAAATAAGGAAGAGATCATTTGTGAAAAGCTAGACATTAGGTGAAATACAACTCTAACTAGAAATTAAATATTAATAATGTTAGTGGTCAAAGGCAAGGCATAATATAATGAACAATGTTTTAATAGTTTTTAGCTGTAACTATATTTCTTAATCATTAACACTTGAGTCAGACTTTTGAGACTGAGGGTAGGCCTGGGAGGTTAAAGGAAAAGGCTTTTACTTCAAAACACAATGATTTAGGGTCTGGTACATGGTTTCAATAGTGACTGTCATACCTCAAGATCTCATATCCTGAATTATCTTTAAGGGAAAATTGGTATCCTATTAGAGGATATATCAATTAGATTTAAGAATAATAAAAAAAATTCTGAACTTTCAAGTATATTTACTTTGAGGAAAATACACTAATTTTTTGCATAGTGTGGAAGAAAATTTTTTTCTGTCATGGAAAATTTTATCTCTTTATGGCATCCTGCCTCTTGTCCTACAGTGGAAGGAGCATGATGTTCTGACCAGTCTGATGTGTAACAGTGTAAGATACTGCCTCTTCTAGTCTCACTGTTCTCTTATCCTTTTAGTTTTGCCATTTCAAAAGAGAGGATTCTTAGAGAATGAACACAGTTTATAGTAACTTTAATTAATTGGTAACTACAACTACAACTGCTACTCCAGACAGAGTTTCCTTATTGGAGAATATCATTTAGTGCTAACATTTTAATTTCTGACATTTATTGCTAACAATTTAAAAGTTAGTTTTTTTTAATCCCAATAGAGAAATGACAAACCTTACACCTACATCAGTTGGTGTTCTGTACAACAACATATTAGAGTTGAAAATACTGCAGTGCTCACACACTTTTAAGGAAGACTCTAGGGAAACCTAAGACAATAATGAAAATAAAACACAAAGACAGTAGAGGAAATGTTATTCTCTGACATATAGCCTATCTTCTAGACAAATAAATGTAAAACTTCACACTAAAGTCCTATTTACCTCAATTCCTTTTGTTCCAATATATCATTTTCAGCTTTCTACAAACATGTTTCAAGGAAGCTAAATGGCAAAAACACAATCATAACTGACAAAGCAAGCATCAGATGCAGACTCATATATGAGAGAGATTTTATAACTATCAAACTGAGTTTAGAATAATATGATTAATGAGCAAGGGGCTATACTGGAATAAGAGTACATTATTCAAGAACAGATGGGTAACATAGGAAGAGCTCTAAGATTTCTAGGAAAGAAATTAAAAAAAAATCCTAATGAAATGCATTCTTACTGTATTTTTATCTTACTGTATTAAGAAATGAAGAATGGCTTTTGGGAGCTAATCTCTAGACTGAATATGGCCAAGGAAGATCAGTGAATTTCAAGAAATGCCAATAAAAGATTCCCAAACTAAAAAGCAGATAAAAAAATTCTGAAAAAGAAACAGAATAGTCAAGGCCTCTGTGGAATTACAAAAAATATAACATATTCATTATAGGAATTATGGGAATAAGAACAAGAAAAAGAAGAAATATTTGAAGCAATAATAACTGAGAAATTTCCAAAATGAATTAGGAACACAAAATCACATATCCACCAAATTCATACAATATCAAGCAGGATAATAAATTTAAGAAAATAAACTAAGATATAACTGCAGAAAATCAAAGCAGAGAGAAAATTTTGAAAGAAACTAGAAGAAATTGTCCTACAGTTCTATCAGTTTTCTCTTTCTTGGTATGAATAATGGTTAAGTTTTTAATGTTCATTCTTTTATAAATCATCAATACATACATTTTGTGGCTTTTATGTACACACTATTTTTTCATATAAATTTTTATTTAAAAAATGTCAAGTGTGTTTTAATATAGAATCATATGTTCAGAGCACTATTTATTTTTAATATTGATTACTATATCTATAATTCAAAAGAATATTGTCAAAATATAATAACTACTTGGAAACAAATATGTGTTAACCCAAAACATACTTTGAATTCTTAGATTAGAATTTTTTTAATTATAATGATTTTAATTTTTTTCCATTATAGCTGGTTTACAGTGTTCTGTCGATTTTCTACTGTACAGCATGGTGGCACAGTTACACAGACATGAATACATTCTTTTTTCTCATATTATCATGCTCCATCATAAGTGACCAGACATAGTTTCCAGTGCTACACAGCAGGATCTCATTGCTAATCCATTCCAAAGGCAAAAGTCAGCAGATTTAGAGAATTAATTAGAATACATTAAACAACAATCTGACAGGCCCACAGCAAGACATACTACAATAAAAAAGGCAAAAGTTAAAGATAAAAAGAGGATTCTAAAGGCAGCAAGATAAAATCAAAACATTAATTATAAGGAAACCCTAATAAGGCTATCAGCTGATTTCTCTACAGAAACACTACAGGCCAGGAGGGAGTGGCAAGGTATATTTAAAGTGATTAAAGGAAAAAAAAATTGCAACCTAGAATACTCTATCCAGCAAGATATCATTTAAAATAGAAGAGGAAATAAAGAATTTCACCAAGAAACAAAAGCTAAAAGAGTACAGCAATACAAAACCCATTCTAAAAGAAATACTGAAAGGGCTTCTCTAAATTAAAAAAAAAAAAGAGGAAAAACTAGGATGGAGGAAAATATAATTGGAAAGCAGTCATTTATATATGCCAGCATACATAAAGATGTTAAGAGAAAAAGAAAAAAATACATCAAATTCATAAAATGTGGGCAAGGGAATTAAGAAAAATTAGATTCTTTTTATTTTTTTTAAGGATGTGTTTGAGTCTGTATGATTATCAGGCTAAAGCAAGCAGATATAGGAAGGTGTTAACATGCTTAAAAAACAGGGCAACCACAAATGAAAACTGAACATTTCATTCATAAAAACTGAAAAGTACGCAAACATAAAATAAATGGAAATCATCCAACCAAAAAAAGAAAAGAAAATAGAATCAGAATCAACTGGAAAACAAGGTTTAAAATAGCAATACATATATATCTATCAATAATCACCTTAAATGTCAATGGACTGAATGCTCCAAGACAAGAGTGGCAGATTGGATAAAAAAGCAAAAAGCTTCAACTGCTTCCTACAAGAGACTCAGCTTAGGGGAAAGGAAACTTGTAGATTGAAAGTGAGGGGATAGGAAAAGACATTTCATGGCAATGGACAAGACAGGAAAGTAGGAGTTGCAATACTCATATCAGACAAAATAGACTTTAAAACAAAGACCATAAAGACAGACAAAGGACACTATTTAATTGTTAAAGGATCCACACAAGAAGAGGATATTACAGTCATCAATATATATGCCCCTAGTATAGGAGAATCCAGATACCTACAACAAATATTAACAGACATAAAAGGATAAATTGAGGGGAATACAATCATAGTAAGAGAGTTTAACATGCCACTGACATCAATGGACAGTTCCTCTAGACAGAAAATCAATAAAGCAACAGAGACTCTAAAGGAAACAATAGAAAATTTAGACTTAATCAACATTTTCACGATATTACATCCAAAAAAATCAGAATATACACTCTTCTCGAGTTCATATGGAACATTCTCAAGAATTGATCATATATTGGGGCACAAAGCTAACCTCAACCAATTTAAGAGTATAGAGTTTATTTCAACTATATTCTGTGACCATAATGGCATGAAGCTAGAAATAAACCACAGGAAAAGAAGTGAGAAAAAACCTACTACATGGAGACTAAACAACATGCTACTAAAAAAACCCATGGAGTAATGAGGAAATCAAGAAGGAAAATAAAAAATACTTAAGACAAATGATAATGAAAAGACAACCACTCAAAATCTATGGGATGCCACAAAACAGTGCTCAGGTAGAAATTGATAGCAATACAGGCCTTCCTCAAAAAAGAAGAAAAATCTCAAATTGACAATGTAACCCACCACCTAAATGAATTAGCTAAAGAACAAGCAAAACATAAATCAACAAATGGAGGAAATAATAAAGATCAAAGAGGAAACCAATAAAATAGAGATTCAAAAAAACAATAGACAAAATCAATCAAACCAAGAGCTGGTTCTTTGAAAAGGTAAACAAAATTGACAAACCTCTGGCTAGGCTCACCAAGAAGAGGAGAGAATAAACCTAAATAAACAAAATAAGAAATTAAAAAGGAGAAGTCACAATGGATACTACAGAAATAAAAAAATTAAAAAAAAATGCAACAATACTATCAACAATTATATGCCAAAAAATTCAACAACCTAGAAGATATGGACATCTTTCTAGAGACTTACAGCCTGCCAAAACTGTATCTAGAAGAAATAGATCAACTGAACAGACCGATTACTAGAAATGAAATAGAATATGTCATAAAAACACTCCCTACAAAGTCCAGGACTAGATGGCTTCATAGGTGATTTCTACAGATCACACAAAGAGGAACTTATACCCATCCTCCTTAAACTTTTTCAAAAGGTTGAAGGAGAAGGAATGCTCCTAAAGATATTCTATGATGCAATCATCACCCTATTTCCAAAACCACACAAAGAAAACTATAGGCCAATAACTTTCATGAATATAGACACAAAAATTCTCAACAAAATTTTAGACAAGCAAATCCAGCAACATATCAAAAAGATTATACACCGTGACCAGGTGGGATTCATCCCAGGTGCACAAGGATGGTTCAATATATGCAAATCAATCAACATCATATACAACATTAACAAAAGAAAAGTCAAAAACCACATGATCATCTCAATAGATGCAGAGAAAGCATTTGAAAAAGTCCAACATACATTCATGATCAAAACTCTTACCAAAGTGGGTATAGAGAGAACATTCCTTAAATAATCACAGCCATTTTTGACAAACCCACAGCAAATATAGCACTCAATGGAGAAAAACTGAAAGCCTTCCTACTAGAATATGGAAAAAAATAAGGATGCCCACTCTCACCACTGTTATTCAAAATACTACTGGAAGTCCTAGCCACAGCTGTCAGACAAACAAATGAAATAAAAAGCATCCAAATAGGAAGAGAAGAATTAAAACTGTCAGTGTATGCAGATGACATGACTATATACAGAAAACCCTAAGGACTCAACACAAAAACTATTTGAAGTGATCCACAAATTCAGCAAAGTAGAAGGATGTAAGATTAACATTCAGAAATCAGTCACATTTCTGTATACTAACAATGAAATATTAGAAAAGGAATACGGAAATACAATACCTTTTAAAATTGCACCCCCAAAAATCAAATACCTGGGAATACACCTGACCAAGGAGGTAAAGGAACTATATGCCGAGAACTATACAACATTAAATCTAGGAAATTAAAGAAGATGTAAAGAAATGAAAAGATATTCCATATTCCTGGGTTGGAAAAATTAATATTGTAAAAATGACCATACTACCCAAAGCAATCTACAGAATCAATGCAAGCCCTATCAAATTACCCATGACATTTTTCATAGAACTAGAACAAACAATCCAAAAATTTATGTGGAACCACAAAAGACTGAGAAGTGCCAAAGCAATTCTGAAAAACCAAAACCAAGCAGGAGGCATTACTTTCCCAGACTTCAGGAAATATTACAAAGCCACAGTCATGAAGACAGTGTGGTACTGGTACAAAAACAGACATACAGACCAAAGGAATAGAATAGAGAACCCAGAAACAAACCCAGTCAATTAATCCTTGACAAAGGTAGCAAGAACATAAAATAGGGGAAAAAAATGGTCTTTTCAGCAAGTATTGCTGGGAAACCTGGAAAGCTGCATGCTAATCAATGAAACTAAGAACACACCCTCACCATAAACGAAAATAAACCCTGTTCTAGTTTTCTTTTCTTTTTTTCTTTTTTTTGGTGGCCTCTTTAGAGTTTTCTATGAATACTGCAACATTGCAGCTGAATCATCTGCAAACATTGACAGTGTTATTTCTTCATTCCCAATTTGGACATAATTTATTTTACATTTCTGTTTGTTGTGGCTATGATTTCTGATACTGTATTGAATGAAAGTGGTGAGAGTAGACACCCTTGTCTTGTTCCTTATCTAAGAGGAAATGTTCCTTCAACTTTTCACCATTTAGTATAATGTTGGCTGTGGGCTTGTCATATATGGCCTTTAGTATGTTGAAGTATATTTCCTCTATATATATTGAGATTTATTTATTATGAATGGAGAAATGATTTTGTCAATAGTCTTTCCTATATCTACTGAGATGATTATGTTACTTCTATTTTTAATTTTCTAATGTGGCATATCAGGTTGGTTGATTTTTGCATATTGAACCATTTTTTAATTTCTGCATTAAATCCCAACTTGATCATGGTGCATGTTACTTCTAATATATTGGATTTTTTTTTAATTTTTACTTATTTATTTTTATACAAATTTGTAAAGGTTAATCTCTATTTGCTGTTATTAAAATATTGGCTCTATTTCGCATGTTATAAAACACATTCTTGCAGTGGGTCTATCATACACCCAACAGTTCATACCTCCTATTCTCCCACCCATGTATTGAGCCTTCTCCACCCCATTTGTAACCACTTATTGTTTTATATATCTGTGAGTCTGTTTTTTTTTGTCATATTCACTGGTTTCCTGTATTTTTTAGATTTCACATATAAATGATATCATAGAGTGTTTGTCTTTCTCTGTCTGATTTATTCAATTAGCATAATACATTCCAAGTAAAAAATGTTGCTGCAAATGGTAAAATTTCATTCTTTTTAAAGCTGAGTGGTATTCCATTGTATACATATAACACATCTTTATCTATTCATCTATCAATGGACACTTAGTTTGCTTCCATATCTTCGTAATTGTAAATAATACTGCTATGAGCATTGGGATGCATGTATCTTTTCAAAATAGTTCAAAATATTGTTTTTGTTTGCTTGTTTGTTTGTTTATATATATCCAGGAAAATAATTGATAGGTCAAATATTAGTTCTATTTTAAGATTTTAAGGTTTATGAGAAAACTCCTTATTTTTTCCACAGTGACTCCACCAATTTACATTCCATCCAACAGTATAAGAGTTTCCACCTTCACCACATCCTCACCAACATTTGTCCTTTGTGCTATTTTTTATATTTTTGATGACAGTTGCTCTCAAAACTGTGAGGAGATACCTCATTGAGATTTACATTTCTTTGATGAATAATGATGTTGACTATATTTTATGTGCCAGTTGGACATTTGCATTTCCTCTTTGGAAACATGTCTATTTAGTTCTTCTGTCCATTTTTATTTTTTTATTATTATTTTTTGTCTTTTTGCCTTTTCTAGGGCCGCTCTTGCAAAACATGGAGGTTCCTAGGCTAGGGGTCTAATTGGAGCTATAGCTACCAGCCTACGCCAGAGCAACAGCAATGCGGGATCTGAGCCATGTCTGCAACCTACACGACAGCTCAAGGCAACGCCAGATCTTTAACCCACTGAGCAAGGCCAATGATCAAACCTGTAACCTCATGGTTCTTAGTCGGATCCATTAACCACTGAACCACGACGGGAACTCCATTCTGTCAATTTTTAATCAGACTTTTTTTGATGTTCAGTTGTATGAGCTGTTTATATGTTGGATATTAACCTCTTGTTGGCATATAATTTGTAAATATTTTCTCCCATTCATTAAGTTACATTTTTTTTGTCAATGATTTCCTTTCTTTTAATTTTTATTAGATCCATTTTTCATTTTTCTTTTATTTCCTTTATTTTAGGAGATAGATAAAAAATATACTGCTGCAATTTATGTCAAAGAATATTCTGCCTATGTGTTCTTCTAGGAGTTTTATGGCTTCCAGTCTTACATTTAGGTCTTTAATCCATTTCGCATTTACTTTTGTATATGGTGTAAGAAAACTTCTAATTTCATACTTTTACATGTAGTTTTCCAATTTTCCCAGCACTGCTTATTGAAGAGACTCTCTGTTTTGACAGTTCATATTTTTGAATACTTCGTCATAGATTACTTAACCAAGAATTTTTGGTTATATTTCTAGGTTCTCTATCCTGTTCAATTTATCTACATTTTTTTTCCAGTACTATAGTGGTTTGATTACTATGACTTTTTAATACAGTCTGAAATCATGAATCTTCCACCAACTCTGTCCTTTCTCAACACTGTTTTGGTGATCTGAGGTCATTTGTGTTTCTATTATTTTTTTTTAATTTTTACTTCTAGTTCTGTGAAAAAAAACTATTGGTGTTTTGTTAATTATTACATTGAATTTATGGATTGCCTTTGATATTATGGTCATTTTAATGATATTGAATTCTCCAATCCAAGAACAAGTTATATATTTCCATCTATTTTTTGTTATCTTCAAATTCTTTCATAGGTCCTATAGCTTTCTGAAACACAAGTCTTTTCCTTCCTTAGGTAGATTTATTCCTAGGTATTTTACTCTTTTTGATGTGATGTGAAGTGGGATTGGCTCCATAATTTCTCCTGATATTTTGTTTTTAGTGTGTAGAAAAACAGCATTTTTCTGTATATTAACTTTCTAACCTTCAAATTTACTGAATTCATTGATGATCTTTTGTTTTCCCATGGAGCATTTTACCAACTTCCCATGTAGAGTATCAGGTCATCTCCAAAATGAGACAATTTTAATTCTGGCTTTCCAATTCGTATTCTTTTTATTTCTTTTTCTGCTCTGATTTATATGGCAAGTACTTCCAAAGCTGTATGGAATAAAAATTACAATAGTGGGCATCCTTGCCTTGTTCCTGACAGAAGAAATGATTTCATCTTTTTACTTTTGAATATGATGTAAGTTATGGGCTTTTCGTATATGGCCTTTATTATGTTAGGATATAATTTCTATATTCATTTTGTCTAAGTTTTTATCTTAAAAGTATGTTGTGTTTGTCAAAACTTTTTTTACTTGTGTAGATGACCATAGGACTTTTATTTTTCAATTTGTTAATGTGCTTTATAAAATAAATTGATTTTGGAATATAGGAAATTCTCATATCCTTGGGATAAATACTACTTGATCATAGTTAAAGACAATTTTAATAAATAATTAATTTGGTTTGTTCATAAAATCTTGAATAATTTTGCATCCATGTTCATCAGTGAGGTTGACTCATAATTGTTGATGTTTTCGTTGTTGTTGTTGTTGTTGTGATATCTATCTGGTTTAGGTAACAGGGTGATCCTGACCAGGTAGGATGAGTTTGGAAGTATTCCTTCCTTTACAATATTTTTGGCATAGAGTCAGAAGGATAAGCATTATTCTTCTCTAAACATTTAGTGGATTTTACCTATGAAGTCATCTTGTTCTGGATTTTTATTTTGAGTTTTGAAATTACTGATTCAATTTCAGTGGTGGTAATTTGTCTGTCATTTTTTCTATATTCTTATTGGTTCAGTCTTGGGAGATTATACCTCTTTAAGAATTTGCCCAGTTCTTCTAGGACATCCACTTTATTGGCATATGGTTGACTTTAGTAGTCTCTTATGCTCATTTGTTTTTCTGTTGTGTTGATTTTTACTTCTGTTTCATTTCTACTTTTTTTTTTTTTTGTCTTTCTGCTATTTCTTGGCCTGCTCCCGTGGCATATGGAGGTTCCCAGGCTAGGGGTCGAATCGGAGCTGTAGCCACCAGCCTACGCCAGAGCCACAGCAATGCGGGTTCTGAGCCACGTCTGCAACCTACACCACAGCTCATGGCAACGCCAGATCGTTAACCCACTGAGCAAGGGCAGGGACCGAACCCGCAACCTCGTGGTTCCTAGTCGGATTCGTTAACCACTGCGCCACAACGGGAACTCCTCATTTCTACTTTTAATGATTTGGACCCTCTCTCTTTTTTCTTGATTAGTCCAGCTTATCAATTCTGTTTATCTTTTCAAAGAACCGACTTTTATTTCCATTGAAATTTTCCTTTTTTAAAATCTCTATTTCATATATATTCTGTTCTGATCTTTGTATTTCTTTTCTTCTACTAACTTTGGGTTTTGTTTGCTCTTCTTTCTCTAGTTGCTTTATCTGTAAGATTAATTTTTTATTTGATTTTTTGTTTTGTTTTGTTCCCTGAAGTAAGCTTGTATTGCTATAAACTTCCTTTGTGGTACTTCTTTTGCTGCATCTCATAAGTTTTGAATTGCTGTTTTCATTTTCATTTTTTCTCTAGGTATTTTTTTATTCTTAATTTCTTCAGCGATTGTTTAGTCTCTGCATGTTTGTTTTTTGCAATTCTTTTTTCCTTGTATTTGGTTTTTTTGTTTCATATTGTTGTGTTTGCAGATGGTTGATATATTTTCAATTTTCTTATATTTACTGAGGCTTGCTTGTGATCTATCCTGGAGACTGTTCCATGTGCATTTGAAAAGAACTTGCAATTTCCTACTTTTGGATGGAAAGCTCTGTTCCATCTTGTCTAATATATTATTTAATGCATGTGTTCCCTTGCTGATTTACTGTCTGGATAATCTGACCATTGATGTTAGTGGTGTGTTAAAGTTTCCTAGTTACTGTGCTACTGTAAAATTTTCCTTTTTTGTCTGTTAATATTTGACTTATATATTTAGGTACTCCTATGTTGTGACCATATATATTTATAATTGTTCCCCTATCTTCTTGGATTGATCCCTTATTGTGTAGTGTTTTTCTTTGCCTCTCATAACAGTATTTTAAAGTTTATTGTGTCTCATGTAAGTATTGCTACTCTTACTTCCTTTTGATTTAAAGGTGTTTGGAATAACTTTTCTCATCTCCTCAATTTTATTTTGTATGCATCTCTAAATCTGAAGTTTTCCCACCTCTTGGACTCTGTGTCTGTGTTTATTGTATTTGGTTGCAGTGCACTTCCACATAACTTATCCCAGTGATACCATGGAAGTGGGGTGGATCAAGATTGTAAGAGCCATGCAGGGTATGTAAGGGTGGAGGGCATAGTCAGGCCACTCAAGGTGGCTCTTCTCTTGTACTCTGTAAATTCCCTGCTTGACTAGGCTTCGCTCACTTGACTATCCAATTATTCTAGCCCCTGGTAACTAGTGATCCCACATGGTTGTCAATTCACCCAATAAATAATAGCCTCCTTCTCCCCTCGTAGTTAAGACACCTGCTATGTCTGGCCAAATGTGTGCCACACAAGCTGGAGTGTCACTCTAGGACGTTTGCATAAGATACTTTTAATATATTGTTGAAATCAGTTTGCTAAGGTTTTGTCAAGGTCTTTTACATTTGTTTCATCAGGGGCATTTGCCTGTCATTTTCTTTTTTGTCATATCTTTGGTTTTGGTGTTAGAGTGATGCTGGCCTAGTAGAATGAGTGTGGAAGTATTATTTCCCTTGCAATTTTTTGGAATAATTTAAGAATGATTGGTGTATTTTCTTCTCTAAATGTTAGGTAGAATTTACCTGTGAAGCTATTGTCCTGGGCTTTTTACTTGTTTGGAGTTATCATTATTATTACAGATTTAATTTCATCATAGTTTACTTGTCTGCTTATGTTTTGAATTTCTTCCTGATTCAGTCTTAGGGGATTGTACATTCCTATAAATTTTCTTCAAGGTTGCCCACTTTTGTCATTCATAATAATGTCATAATTCTTTTCATTTTTCAGGTGTCATTTGTAACTTTTCCTCTTTTCTTTCATATTTTATTTGGGTCTTCTCTATTTTATTCTTGATGAGACTGATTAAAAGTTTATCAATTTTGTTTAACGTTTCAAAGAACCACCATTTACTTATTTTTTTCATTTTTAGCCACCCCTGAAGTTTATGGAAATTCCCAGGCCTGTGAGTGAATCCTAGCCAAAGCTGTGACCTATGCTGGATCCTTAAGCCAGTGCATCAGACCAGGGATCAAATCAGGACTTCCTCAGAGAGAAGGTGGATCAGTAATCCACTTTGTCACAGTAGGAACTCCAAGAACTAGCCATTATTTTCTATTTTTAGTCTCATTATTATTTATTTCTTCTCTGATATTTATGATTTCTTTCCTTCTACTGACCTTGGATTTTGTTCTTTTTTATTTTTCTAGTTCCTTTAGTTATAAGGTGAGATTGCTTATTATGGTTTCTGAAATATACTGGTATCATTGTAAGCTTTCTTTTTAGAACTCCTTTTTCTCTGATGTGTATATTTTGGATCATTGTGTTTTTGTTTTCATTCGACTCCAAGTTTTTTTTTTTTTTTTAATTTACTCACTGATTTATCCAGTGAACTTTTGCTTCTATAGTGGCATATTATTTAACCTCTATGGGTCGTGGGTTTTTTTTTTTTTTTTAGTTTTTATTGTAGTTATTTCTAGAGTCATAGTTTTATGATAAGAAGAGATACTTATGAGTTCAAGGTTCTAAGTTTTACTAAGACTTGTTTTGTGGCCTAGATATGATGGATCCTTGAGAATATCCCATGTCCATTTGAAAAGAATTTGTATTCTGCTGGTTTACAGATGAAATGTTCTAGATACATCTATAAGTCCATTTGGTCTAATTTATAATTTAATACCTGTGCTCCTTAATGATTTTCTGTCTGTATCATCTATTCAGCAATGTAAGTGGGTACTAAAGTCCCCTACCCTTTTAATGTTACTGCCAATTTCTCCCTTAATTGTCTGTTAATATTTGGTTTATTTATTTATGTGATCCAGTGTTGAATGCATTGTTATTTACAATTGTTATATCTTCTTCTTGAATATGTTCATTGATTTTTTTCTTCAATGACTTCCTTTCTCCCATTACAGTTTTTGTTTTAAAATCTTGATATAAATATTGATACTCAGGATTTTTTATTTCCCTTTTCTTGGAATATATTTTTATATACCTGCAGTTTCAGTCTATAGGTTTCTCTATAGCACCCCCCACTTTTTTTCTTTTTATGGCTGGCCCAACAGCATATGGAAATTCCAGAGATAGGTGTGAAATGGGAACTGTAGCTACCAGCTTGTGCCACAGCCACAGCAATGCCAGAACTGAGCTGCAACCATGACATATGCCACAGTTTATGGACATGCTAGATCCTTAATCCACTAAGTGAGGCCAGAGATTGAACCCACATACTCATGGATACTAGTTTGGTTCTGAGCCCAATGAGCCACAACAGGAACTCCAAGTATGTGTGTTTCTTTTGTCCTAATTTGAGTCTTATTGTTTTAGTTCCATTTCTCCTTTCCTTTATGACTCAATAACAGATTTTATTGTTATGCTTACATTACTTTCAATTTCTTGTGTGTGGATTTATTATAGATTTTTCTTTATGGTTACCATAAGGTTTATATTTAGCAATCCACATGTATATATGTGACTATTTTAAGGTGCTGATATCTTAAGCTCAAACATAACCCTGTATTTTTAATATCACCCCTACATTTACTGTTTTGGACATCATATTGATATGATATTTTACATCATTTTTTCCTTGTGTTTCCCTTAACTACTTGTTGTTGACATAGATTGTTTTTACCACTTTTGTCTATTAACTTTCCTATTAGCCTTATAAGTAGTCGATCTACTTCCTTTAGTATATATTTGCCATCACCAGTGAGATTTTTCCTTCCATAATTTTCATATTTGTGATAGTGGCCTTTTGTTTTCCACTTATAGAAGGCCCTTTAACATTTCTTGTAAGTCTGTTTTTGTGGTGCTGACCTCTTTTAGCTTTTGCTTGCCCATAAAACCTTTGATCACTCCTTTAAATCTGAATGAAAAACTTAGTGGGTAAAGCATACTTGATCGTAGGGTTTTTTTTTTGTTTTTTTTTGTTTGTTTGTTTGTTTTTACCTTTCTTAACTTTAAATATATTGCTTCACTCACTTTTGGCCTACAAAATTTCTGCTGAAAAGCTACCCAACAGATTTATGGGGGATCCATTTTATTTAATGTTTTTTTTCCCTTGATATTTTAATATTCTTTGTTTAAGTTTAGTTTTTGCTGTGCTCATTACAACATTTGCTCCTCTTTAGGTTAATCCTGTTTAAGACGCTCTGTGCTTCCTTGATCTAGATGAGTTTTTCCTTTCCCAAGTTAGGAGAATTTTCAGATTTTGTTTCTTTCAGTATTTTCCCTGAACTTTTCTTTCTCTAGTCTCTTCTGGGACCCCTAAAACTGTATATACTATGATGCTTTAAATTGTCTCAGAAATCTCCTGAAATGTCCCCCTTTTTTTTTTTGTTGTTGTTGTTCCTGTCTTGCTTAAGTGATTCCCACTCTTCTGGCTTCGAGTTTGCTCATCCATTCCTCTGTATCATCTACCCTACTCTTAATTTCTTCTAGTGTACTTTTTACCTCAATAATGGGTTCTTTAGCTCTGTTTGGTTCTTTATATTTTCTCTTTGTTAAAAATTTCTGACTTTTCACTCTTCACTCATTCTTGAGTTCTTTGAGCTTCTTTATAATAATTACCTTAAAGTCTATATTGCCCCCAATGTTAGGTTATTTCCACTTCACTTGGTTCTTCCAGGTCTTTATTTTGTTTCTACATTTGGGATATATTTTTCTGTCATTCTTTTGCCTAATTCTCTAGGTTTTTTTCTCTATGTATTTGGTAGATTTTTTTTTTTTATGGCTGAACTTTTGGCATATGGTATCAGAGTTATATCTGCAACTTATGCCACTGAATAGGATTCTTAATCCACTGTGTCACACCAGAAACTCCAGTAGATTGTTTATATTTCCAGGTCTTTTTGAGAAGTGGCCTTATGTAGAATATGTTCTATAGTATCTTGCAGTGCAGATCTCTGATCCCCTGAGTCATGTGATCTAGAAATGCTCTCTATGTGGGTCCTTTTCTTGTAGTGAGCTGACTACTATAGGTACACTGTTAGGTATGGCTGACTCCCAGTAAGGTGGGTTTTTAGGCCTGACTTGTGTGGATGATATCAGGTGATAATTATGGGAACAAATCCTTCATGGCTGGCTGGTTGGCCAGCGGTCTGGATCCTGATGCGTACCCAGTGGTGAGCAGGGCTTGGCCTTCATGGTTCTGAGGACTTATAATACCTTCATGGTTCTGAGGCTATTGCTGATTCATTATTCTGTAGGGCCAGGCACCAGGGTGGCCAAGATCAAATCAGTTCTGGGGATGGTGTGGGATGCTGTTGAGTCCACAATGTTTTGACACAGCTGTCCCGAGGACCTCTGTGGTCCTGAACTTGTGTCTATTCATTGATGAGTAGGAATCTGGATATGGGGCTCCAAGTTATGCTGTCCCTCCAGTGGTAGGTGAGCCCAGGTCTGAGGGTTGCTGCTGGCTCACTGGTGGGCTGAGTCAGATCTTGGGGTATCTTGGTATGGGGAGCTGAGCTTCTGGATATGGTATAGTTTTTCCAGTGGGCAATTCCTTTCCACCACTGGGTGGATTTGGGTGAAGGAGTTTCTGGCTATAGGAACTTGGGTGTCCTACAATTGATAATGACCTACAGGTGGGTATGGGTGGGGATCAGGAAATACTGAGGCTGTTGTCTTCCCTTGGTGGATAAGGCAAGGTCCCAGGAATAGTTCTGGCCCACTGTTGTGCAAGACTAAGTCCTGGGCTATCTGGAGGATAGAACTGGGTTCTGGGGTTTCAGGGGCATAGGGAGGTCATAAGCCAGTGAGTTAGCTGGTGGATGAGTCTGTGTGCCTATCCAAACTGGCCTAGAACTTGTGCTGACCAATTGGATTTTTATATGCTAAAGGGGGAATTACAAAATAACAATTACCACCTTAGTGTGGATGGGTGTCCCCAAATTGTGGCCATCAGCATCTATATCCCTAGGATGTGTTTTAATTATCTCCTGACTCTTCCAGAGCACTCCAAGAATAAAAAGTTGTTCTGACTTAATCTTTCAGGTTACTGTTATTTCCTTGGGTCTTAGAGCATGTGAGGTTTGTCATGCTCAGTTTGATAGTGGAGTCTCTCCTATAGCCCTCTGGCTCTCCCATAAGTCTCATTTGCCTTAAAAGCCAAATATTCTGAGGACTCATATTCCCAGGGAAGGTACCTCAGGCTGGGGAGCCTAATGTGGGAGACCTCTACAATTATAATTATCTTCCCATTTGTGGGTCACCTAAATGGTGATATAGGTTTTTACTATGCCACACCTTAAACTTTCCTTTGTTTATATCTTTAGCTGTAGAAGATCATTTCTGTTGGTCTTCTGATCATTTTCATGGATAGTTTCTCTGTAAACAGTTGCAATTTTCCTGTGCCCATGAAAGGGGTGAGCTCAGGGTCCTCCTCTGGTATATTGGCCACTCTTCTTTCTGTAAATAGTTTGATATTTGGTGTCTCTGGTAAGGATCCTGATTTTATTGAAGAATTTGTGTGTCTTGTTTGACATGTGGAGTTTTTTTTTTTTTTTTTGGCCTTTATTTTCTTTAAACGAACTAGTTGAAACTTGGGCCTTAATCAGTACAGTTTCTTTTCTTTTAATAAAAATACATCATAGGAGGAGTTTTCCTCTTTTGTATGTGATATTGCCAAGTCTTGGTAACCAATAATTAAACTTGTTATTTTACTGGGAATACTAAAATTGTGATATAGAAATTATTTTATTTCTTACCTATATATCAGTTGAAATAATTTTATAAGGATGAATAATCTATCATAAACTATTTATTCATCCTGGGAGACACTTTCCACAGGAAAGACATGTTAAAGGCTCAGATATGCAAAAGTGAAGGAAATTACAATAGTATAGAACTAAAAACTTCCTTAACCTACTTTGGAGTCTTTAAGAACAGCTCATTATTTGAAGGTAAGTCAATAATCAAAGAACATGCATTTATCTTTCTTTTTCCTGCATAGATTCTACTAATACAGTTTTTCCCCAGTGTTCCACATTTAATCTTCTTATTTTAAAATACAAAATGCCTTTGAAGAGATTATAAATTCCAAAGGGAAATGATAAGATAGCAATAAACATAACAAATCTAAGATTTGGGATGTACAAATGGCTTCAATGTTGGATTGAAGGTGGGATCATATGGTGAATAATTTGTCACTTCCAATGCTGAAGCCTTCAGAATTTCCTCCTCAAATTTCATCTCAAATTAATGAGACAGAAATCATGAATTTCTTTTACTAGATGAATTCAAAATAGCAAAAATCACAAAACATATGACTAAGAATACAATTAAACAGAGTAGTTGACGGGATGGAATCAGATCAAGGAGAAATAATGCTTACATCTTTCATAAATATCTACTTCTTCTCCTAAACATGTAGATTCCTAGAGGATAAGAATTCCTTTCCCCGGAATAGGGAAAAAATGAAGAGTGCTAATAGTCATTTCTCTACTGCTCTGTTTTTTGGTCTGTGTGCATATGCTTCTGTTGTTGACCAATTCTGGTTATGCATGACATAAATAATTTATTCACCATTAACCAGAAGTTGTTAAGAATCTATATGTAAAGTTGTAATTTATACTAAGAAATAGTCTATATATATATATATATATATATATATATATATATATATATTCATTCCTTTTTCTGACAAATATCTCAAAATCAATGCAATTTCCTAAGAGATGATAGCAATAAAGGTCTCTTTTTTATTTTAATAAGATGACTTTTTAAAAGCATCTAGGTAACATAAAGATGAGGTCTTGTTGTCAAAAGACCCAACCATGTGACTAGTGAGTTGGAAATTTCAATCTCCCCCAACCATAACTACCTGTAGGAAGGGCAGAGGGAGGTGAAGGTTAAATTTCATGGCCAGGAATTGGACCTATGCCACAGCAGTAACCCAAACCACAGCTATGACAATGCTGGATCCTTATCTTACTGAGCCACCAGGGAACACTTTTTATAAATAGGTGTGCTCTCTCTAATAGTTTTTATTTTAAGCATTATTCCTTCATGGTAAAAGGAAAATGTGAATCTCAGGTTTTTTGATTTAACATAAAATATAAATATAAAAAAATAAAAATATAAAACTCATCTAGATAAAATATGCATGAAAAATATGCAAAAATAATATATTTAATATGGTTTATTATATTTTTCTAATTGACATTCCTTATATTATATATTTACCTTTGATATGTTTAAGTATCATTTAAAGGTTTTTATAGACAATAAAGTATTTTATACATTCAGTAAATTCTTGCTGAATTAATAGGAATATTAATTTTTATTAATTTTGAGAATTGAAAAAATTCTTTTTTATTGTTTGATTTATCTGAGATAAATGACTTCAATTATGCAAGATAATGATAATATAAAGCAAGTATTTTCAGTGAAAAGTATGTCAAATATTCCTTCTAGAGAAAATTGTAAAAGCAATAAGGCTGCTGCTGCTGCTGACAGTTTAGCCCGAAATGATAATCCCAAATTTGTCAACTACATTTAAACAACTCTGTTTCACAGTTCCTCCAAAGCACTTTGCTCATGTCACAGCACAAATTACTAAAGTTTAAATTTCAGCTTGAGGCTCTATTTGTCATTTAATGGCATATTTTTTTTACTAGAGTCAAAAAGCTGGCTTTCATCAGGGACTCTGAAACTCTTCATTTACATAAGAATGGGAAGTTAATTTCATTAAAGATACTCTGGTCTCCCAAGGAGTTCATTAAGCATGCTAAACATGCTGAGATCATAACTTAACTGTCACTTCTGAGAAATTGG
The DNA here is from genome assembly GCF_016906955.1 of Phacochoerus africanus. NCBI lineage: Eukaryota > Metazoa > Chordata > Mammalia > Artiodactyla > Suidae > Phacochoerus > Phacochoerus africanus. Next base: position 35,897,648 of record NC_062556.1, on the reverse strand, counting down.
GAAAATTCAACTTCATATACACAACCTTTGACCATAACAAGCATAATTTAATGTATACATTTCTTTGAATCAGAGATAGGATTTCCATTGAAATGTATAATATCTCTGATTTCTGTGTTAATTATAATAATAGTATATAATATCTTGGAATTAAGCGATCTAGAGATATTTCGACCACTCCACTCCTGTTCTTAAAAATATGAGTTAATTATTATTCATATTTTCAGTTATTTAAAACATTTTGTGGCATTTTGGAGTCAGCTTAAATGCCTCATTTGCATTAATAAATGTTATAAGGCTAAATATGCAGCAAAAATGGAAAAAATACAGATGATAAAAAATTCACTGTTAATTTGAAACAAATTTAAAATATAGGTGTATGTATGTGTGCATATACATAGATTTGAAGTTGCATTTGTTATTATAAACATTGTTCAAATAAGCAGAAAGATATAAGAACCTGGGATTGTTTTGATCTATGAAAAAGTGTCTGTGCCAGCACATTGGGAACTTACTCAAATTATCTAGTTCTATGGAAAACTGTCCTTCCCTTTATAAGGTGTTTTACTCCTTCAGGAATCAATTTAAAACATTAAAGAAAAGGTGTTTCTCTTCCTCAGATTATGTTTTAGTATTAATCATATGTTGCTGAAAAATAATATGAAACTATCCTATGAGGAAAAAAATAAATAACTTCTAAGAATTGTTTAATTTCAGTAGTGTTGAGGAAAATTGTGTCAGAAAATCTAAATATTTAATTATTTCTATATGTGTCATTGACTAACCTTAAAATGCCATGTTTGCTGCATTTATTTATTGGGTTTTTACATATCATTCACAAATATCATAATATCACCTCTTAATCTAAAGTATTCTCTGTCACATCACCTCGTTTACGTCTTTTTTTAGCATTTATTAATTATAGAAATATTTTATTTTCACCCTCAATAAAAGGTAAATTTCATGAAATCAAGGACTATATTTTATTCAGCACTGGATGTACAGTGCTGAGGATTATACCTGACACATTCAAGGTATTCTGCATATGCAGTTATTTATTGAGCCTTAAGAATGGATAATGGCAACAGCAGTGAATAAAATGAAGTCCCTGAAGACATGGAGTTTATATTCTATTTAGGGGGGATACAGGGAAGACAAATATAAACCTACTATGCCAAGGGGTGAGGAGAACACACACACACAAAATAAACTAAGATGGGCAAAGAGAGTAATAAAGAATACAAATTAAGCAAGGGAAGAAAATTGTAATTTAAGAGAGCTATGTTTATTATAATAAATGCCTCTATTTTTAAATTTTCATTATAGTTGATTAACAATGTTCTGTCAATTTCTGCTGTACAGTGAAGAAAAGTCATAATACATATGTACATTGTTTTTTTCACATTGTCTTCCATCATGTTACATCACAAATTGATATAGTTCCCTGTGCTATACAGCAGGATCTCATTGTTTCCATGTCTCAGTTACTGTGAATAGCAGAGGTGCATGCATATTTTTCTTCTTCTTCTTTTTTTTTAGGACCACACTCACAGCATATGGAAGTTTCCAGGCTTGTGGTCGAATCAGAGCTACAGCTGCTGGCCTACCACAGCCACAGCAATGTAGGATCTAAGCTAAGTCTGCAAAATACACCACAGCTCATTGCTATGCCAGACCTTAACCCACCTGCGAGGCTAGGGATCAAACCTGCAACCACATGGTTCTTAGAAGGGTTTGCTTCTGCTGTGCCACAATGGGAACTCCTGTATATTTTTCAATGAAAATTTTGTCTGGATATATGCCCAGGAGTGGGACTACTGGACATATAATAATTCTATATTTAGTTTTCTGAAGTAACTCCATACTGTTTTCCATAGTGGTTGTACCAATTTACATTCCCCCAAGAGTATAGGAGAGTTCCTATTATCCACATTCTCTCCAGCCTTTGTTATTTGTAGACTTACTAATCATATCAATTCTGACTGGTGTGAAGAGATACTTCAGTGTAGTTTTGATTCACACTTCTCTAATAAATGCTTTTCAATGTAGTTTTCTCTATGTACATAATTGATATAAATTTATAAATTCAGAATTTTCATGAAGTATTCAGCTAGTGTTTCTCGAATATGATATTTTCAGTTAAAATATAACCAAATATATTTCAGTTATAAAGCAAAACAGCCATTATATTTAAATAATAACATTCTTTTTAAAAAAACTAGGATTTTTAACCAGCTCAATAACTGAGAATAAGTACATCTTAAGGGTACTTCACACCCATCTCTGAACTTAATATGTCCTTCTTTAATAACCATTATTGAAACTAAAAAAGCTAACACAGACACTATATTTGAGCTTCTCCTGGTTTATTTCAAGAATGAATAGATTTGAACATTCAAAAAGATAAATAGTGTGTGTAAAAATCTTATGTGCAAAGCTTCCAGTCTCTCAGACCTAATGCAAAGCAAATCAGTTAGGTGATGTAAGTGAAAATATCCCATCATTTTGTAACAACATCAAAAATCTGTGGTTAGTTATAAAAGTACTTTCTTTTAACTCCCATATGTTGCACACATTACAACATCGTATTCATTTATCAATTACTAAATATTTTTCCTGTTTCCATATTTTACTTGTAAAACAAATGGTATGGTGTATATTCATGTATATATTTTCCTATGCACTATATGCCAGTGTTAAAAAATTCTGGCATGAGTAAATCGTTGTGGTATGCTTTTCCCCTCTAACTAAAACTGCCACAGTCTTATTGTCTCTATATTCAGATTTTAATTGATTTCACATTTATTTGTGTAAGTAAAGATAATACTGTGTTGGTTTTTCTGATCAATATTGAGACTGACAATTTTTTATTTATTGACGATGCTTCTACTTATGTATTTTGAGAATATCCTCTTTCTTACTTCTGTTTACCCTCCAGATTATACATATTTTATTTTAAATTTCTGGGAACTGACATGTATTCTTGATGTCAACTTACTAATATTTATATTCATTATCTATTATATTTTCTACTTTTTGTCATGTAAATTGGAAATATCTACTCTACCACTTAATTTGGATTTTGTGTATGATTTTAAAAACCATAAAGAAGGAGTTACGTTTTAATGTAATTAATCATATTACTCTATTTTCTGCATGCTTAGTGTTTGTGTGTGTGTGTGCCTGTGTGTGTTATTCAAGAAAATATTACTCAGACTGAATGCATGTAATTCTCAATATCGAGTGTTTTATATGTACTACTCTCATAATGTTTTAACTACTCTCACTGGTCAATATTATAATATATTTTACTAAGTTTTATAAATTTACTCAATATTGGTATTTATGCTGAAGTGTTTAAGATTTAACATATCAGCATTTCATAATATTCTGCAAGACAGAACCTTTGATAGATACTTTTATGTGCTTAAAATTTCCTTGAGAAGTAATGAGAAGAATCTTGGATAGACAGCTAGGTATGGGACTAAAATATGGCACAGAGTTATACACTGAATCAGAGGCTCATGAAGGCTCTTGTTTCAGAATAAAATGAAGGATATATTAATGGATATAAATGGAGGAAAAGAAAATAGAAATACAAAGGAAAGACTGAAAATAAATTTAACATGTTTCTGTAAATTAGCTTTATGCCTAACTTCTACCCCCTCACCCAAAAAAAATGGCAATGTCTTTAACGTACTTCACAGGCAGAGTGGTAATATGGCAAAGAGTCAAAATGGGGTGTTTTTAAGTATTCTACCTGGATAAATAGAGTAAAATCTGTTTCACAGGTAGTTTCTTAGAATTCAGCTTAAACAAGACATTTTGGCAAACTTCCTCCTTGTTACCATTCCCATTACCTCTAATTGCTCCTCCAATTACTAGGATGAGAACACACAAACATCTGTCTGTTTAAAAAACCAAAAAACAAAAGTATTCCCACATAACAGATGTTCATAAAAACAAACAATACAAAGAATGAAATAGAATAATTGTTTCTTTAAAAACATTTGCCTGATTTTCTTTAGACTGGGGCTGATTTCTTTGGGATATTGATTCATGGAATTGTGTTTATTCTCATGGATGATTTTATATTATTTACATTATTATTGTAATTACTGCTGTGTGAAATGTATTTGGAAGTCCCAATATAGCATTAATTACCTTTGTTTCAAATACTGTGACACACTGAACTCAATGGTGGTAGAAAAAGTGAAATTAGATAAAAAATTACAGTAGATTTATGTTCCCTGGACACACATTTCTTATTTTATTGCCAGAAGAAAAAAAAAGAGCAGACTCTTTGACTTCCAAGGAAATCATAGAAAAATCATGTAAAAGAGGCTGATTATTTGAATTCCTTATTATTCATCTCCAAGATAAACATGACTTGCATATATTTTGCTAGTTTAAGGAATATATTGTATAATTTAAAAATATTTAAAAACTTTGAAATAAATGTATGAGTTTATTGTGTTACATATACTGTGCTTTGTTTTTGTGTACCTGATAGAATATTCTTAATGGTACTTGCATTTCCTCCATGAGGTTTATTTTATATATAAAAATTTTAAAATTTGAAAAGTTTTGATGATACATTTAATTAGTGTGCAAATATATAACATTTAATTAGTGTGCAAATATATAACAATTATATTTGTCTACAGAAATGAGTAATGTTGGAGGTTAGCTAAAAATAACTTATTTATTCTACTACCTACTAGAAAAGTTATATATTTGCCAATTGATGATTTTACTTTGTCTCTGTCTTGTCAAGCAACTAGTTATTGTTTTTTTTTTCTTTTATAACTCCTTTTTTAAAAAAAGTAACACTGGTAAATTGTTGTGTTTAAGTGAGAAAATAAATGGTATGTTAGCTAAGTAAATTGGCAAAACCCTTAGATTGGACTTAAGTAATTGGTTTGGTGAGATATATGCTTTATTTCCAGGATTGCTTTATAATTTCATATTTACACATTCTGTGAAAGCCAATGACTGAATTTAAGACCTGCTAATATCATATTAATGATAAAAGTGCTTTTAGTGCATATTAAATGCATGCTGAAGGTCCATATTTGCAATATTTAATTTAATTTGATAGTTACATATGTAACCTTGTTCATGTTGAGAACATTTGTAGTCCCTGCTCACATTTGTTTAACAAGATTCTTCATTTTTTGTTAAGAAATAAGTAATGTTTTAACAGATATATTAATACTCAACTGTTTATTCTTAAGAATATCTGCAAGGACATAATTTAGTTCAATAATACTATATTTTTTAAGCTTTCAGAACAGCTATGTAGCAATTTCCTCCATATAAAAGCAAAAGAAAATTATTGTCACTGTTCTTTTTTAGCCAACAAATCTCAATTTTGACAAAGAATATTTTCATTTTGAATCTCTACTGCCACACAATTTTTGAAACCAATATTTACTGAGCATCTCTATATTTCAGGTATTGTCTATAGGTAAATGGAGTACAGCAAATAAACACATACATTCTCTCGGTTTTTAAGAGCTCACATTTTAACAAGCCATGGTGCTTATTCACATAGAAATGTTTAAGATAATAGTGAGCTGACAATGTTGTCTGTTTTCTAGTTCTTATCTTAAAATAGACTGTGATATTGAACAATTACTCAAATTATATCATCCTCAGTTTTTAAATCTATAAAATAAATCTGCTGTAATCTTCAAGGACACTAAAGGGTTGAGGGTTACTGTACTTACTGATGGATTTGGGTTGTGAAATACCTCAGTATATAAAATGGGTGACTAAAGTCTGATAGAAGTACCTATCATAATTGAATATGGATATTTCATATTTTGCATTATAATGCTGAATGACTTTTTAAGAAACATGTTCATATGGTGAATTTTTAAATCAAAACCCTGAGTTGAATGCTGGAGATCTCTTGTTGGTATTAAGTATATATTTTGAACAATGATAATAATTTTTCTATATGATTTGTTGATTACTGTTACTCCCTAACAATTCAAAAATCTATGTTTAGACTGCTACTATCCCTCAGTAGACTTTTGACAATGTGTGCTTTGTTTGAAAGCAATAAGATATTAAGATATGATAGGTAAAGCCACTCAGGATACAAATATCAAAGTTATATACAATGGTAGCTCTCTATATAGTCACTCTATTACATCCCGACCCTACCAGATATATCTTAGTTAAGGGGAAGTTTTGTAGAATCATTTCGTTTCCTCAAGTATTCAGTTTATTTAATACCAAGGCTCTCATTTAATACTTATTGGGATATTATGGTCAGAAGCAGATGTTTACAAAAATCTAATTCATATCCCCAGAACAAGCTTTATATATTATCTATCAAATTTCTTTTTTAACACCCTAAATTGTTCTTTATCCTACCTCTTTTCATTTAATTACTCTTGTTTTTATTTCCTTGTCCCTGGTAAATCTCTCCTTTTTGACTGCTTTGTTATTAAGACAACATTATTGTAGCCTTTTTATCACAATGTGTCAATCAGCGCAAGGTTGATCTGCTGCTCTTCATAGGAATCATGAATATTTAGAAAAGGCTTATAAGTTTTACTCCTATATCCTTTTTGTTAGCTCTTATCAGTAAACCAATTCCAGACCTAATGGAAATGAAACTGTAGAATGCATATTCATAAAACTTGATAATCTTCTGCCCCACAAATGACATTGAGAAGTACCTTGATATTACCTTTGGAAAACAGAATGAAAGAGTTAGAGAGGTAGCTCCAATCTTCAGGGATTATTAAGTTTATTAAATGATCATCTTAAACAGAATTATGGCCATTTAATTTTATAATTACCTATTTATCTCTGTATAAATAAACCTTAACTCTTTACTCAAGATTCATGTAAAATGAGAACATATTTACTATTAAAGATGTCATCATAAACTGATATCTAGGAAAAAAACATGTGATTAAATTTCTAAGTATATTTAACACAAATATTTTCTTATGTACTTATTTATCATAAGATCAGTTTTCCTTTAAGTAGTATTTGAGTTTACCATCTGTTTACATTTTATAGTCCTGTTAGAGTATTAAAGAGACATCCTAATCTTCAGCCTTTAAAAGCCATATTTTAATTATGTGGCTTTAGAAACAAAATCAATAAGTATAGAAAATATTAATCTAGTGGGTCTATATTATCAAAATAATAATTATATAGCCTAGAATTCCTCCCTTGAAAATTGTGCATAATGTAAAAAATTAACATTACATTTTATTTCTGTCCTGAGTCACCTAATTTTTTTTATCACACTCCTAAAGTTTACCTCTATCATAGTTACAAATAAATAAAAATTAAACATTAAATTGAACTCTGATTTTTCTCTAATGCAACACAATGATTTTCAGTTCTAGCTATGAATCCAGGACATTGCTCTATAGGGTAATAATTTAAGAATTATTACTATTATTTTTTTTTTGCATGGGCACTAAATTCAGAGATCAAGGGGGTTAAGGAGAATTCTAACCATGTTTGTAGATGATTTACTTAGGAAAACTTAGAAGTCGTCCAATAGCTAACCAGTTATGGTGTTTTTTTAAATTCAAAATATACATTAGTTAAGGATAAATTTTGAAGACTAGTAGAGTGAGAGTGATAAGAAAATGTAACTGGGTGTCTTATTTCACTCTTCTAGACTTTTGCCACAGTTACAGGGACAAATCTTGGGAAAGAAATACTATGTTTTTTATTGTACTCTTAACTGAATTTTTAATATCATTGTAATGATATTGTAGTGAATAGTGTTAGGAAAGAAGGTCTCTAATCATATTTTCTGCATTTAATTAGCAAAGACTTTCTTCTCCATATTTTTTTTCTTATAAAATCCCTGGCTTTAGACTGGAAATACTAGGCATTTTTATGGATTCCTCAAGGTAAAATAGTGTCATTCTTCTAGCTCTGAGTTTCTCCAGAAGAATGTTGTCTTTCAGCGCTCAAGAATGCTTAAAAATAAACTATGTTGTAATATACAAGGTCTACATTAATTTTGTAATTAACTGAAAAATGAAGAAATAGATATAGTAACATATGGTAATTTTTTGGATCTGAGATGCATCTGAGGCCTATCATGATATTTTAAAAAGTTGGGAACTCATGAAAATTAGGAATAATGTTAGTATATGTATTTGTTTCTTCCATTTCAAATTTGAAATCATCTCCATCACATTTCAAAGCTTTATTGATGATGTTAGGGCTTCATGGGGTGGAGAAGATGCTGTAGTGTTTAGTAACATAAAATTTGGAATCTGATAAAAATGAGTGACCTAATGAATGCATAATGATTGGGAAGGTGTTTACATAAATAAACTTTCCTTTAGAAGAAGTTATTATTACTAAGGCCCAATATGTAATTTTTTAAGAAAATTTTGTGCTCAAACATTTAAAGAATTTACTAAAATCAGCACTATTAATACCACAACATTCCTAGGGATAAACATATACACTTCACTCTATGTATAGAAGGGACTTGGATTTTAATTTTCTATAAGAAAAGTATGAGAAGAACAGATCTAGTTTCCATCCAATACCGAATCTCTCTAGCTTCTCCATATAAAATTCGACATGAGGCACATAACCAAACAGAAGGAAACATGTATGAATGAGTAGCTTATGAATTTCTGAGTTCTTGATCTTTGTAGAAGCCTATTCATTTCTTTCAGGAGGTAAGTGAACTACCACTTGGATAATATCTTTAGTTATTCCTCTCTACCTGCATTTATATTTGTAATTTCAATTTAGTGGTGGGAGGATAAAGAGGCACATTTTGCATTAAACCTAAGATGTGTTATTAATTATGATTATTAGTAATGAAGTGTATTTAATTTTAATTTATCCAGTCTTATTTATTATTTCTCAATTGGTTCTAACTTTGAAAGAAGTGAGGCAGAATTGCAGTTACTTGTCACCCTCAGGAAAATTCCAATAAATTTTTTCCAAATATTTATTTCTATAACCATGGAATATATCATTCTCCAAGAAAAAAATTGCTACTGATGAGGCCTACTCATCAACCCAGGTCCTGAAGTCAGCAGTGCCACAGAAATAAGAAGAAAGAGACACAGAAATAGAGTGGAGATTGGGGGGCTACCACCTTCAAGAGGCAATAGCAACCCTCTGAGCCAACTCATGGCTTTTATTTACTATTTTCTACTTCTTTGTACATACAGGGGATACATCAAACTCATTGGAATTTTACTTCAAACTTATTGGAAGCAAGATATGCTAGGACAGTCATTTCTAAGCACAAAAAGTAATCATAAATATTTTAGCCCTCCCAGGCTGTAATTTGTTGTTTGTTTCAAGCCATCTATGGCCTCTCCCATAAATCCCCCAAGGCTCCAGCCCTGAGAATGCCAGAGCTGATGGTTTTCCATCAGCAACATCAGTGCTTCAGCAATCTTGTTTTCAAGATGCCATTTTTTGATGTTGTTCTCATTCATTTTTCCTCAAGGGTCATGAGAGAGTCACAAGACTTTGTACAGACTGATCTTCTACAGCCACTCTATGGCACCAGTCTTTTCTTTCCATTCTTTTTCATGTTGTATAGTCATGCCTTCAATATGGTACTACTTTCACCAAATTATTGTTGAAAAGTATAAAATTTCTATGTAATTTTAAATTTTAAATAATCCTAATGGTGACAGCATATTTTCTACAGTAGAAAAAGAATAATTGTTAAGCAGATTTTTTTTGCTGGTAGTCAAGGATTTAGTCAATCTATCAATATTTTTATAAATGGTTATTTTAATTTTTCTGATGCTAATCAGTAATTAATTTTGAAGAGTATTATGAGAGATATACTTTAGTTTCCGGCATAACTTCTTATTGAAAATGAGACATAGGATACTGAAAATAGATGGGAAAATTATCAGAACCATTGAATCATAATGAATGTTTTTAGTTTATCACAAAATATGTTTCCCAATGAGTTAGAATGAATGAGTTCAAAATTTATGAAGCTAAATGAAGAAAAATGCTTGTCTATTTGCAAGGAAGGAATGATTATGCTCTTCTAATTCATTATATACCATTGAAGAGTAATTAATTTGCAGAAATATTTAGTAAATTACTTATTCATATGACTAGAACCTACATTTTTCAAAAAGAAAAATAGTTAAAATCATCCTTGTTTCCATTACACAATAGTATTTCTACCTTGTAACATAAAACTCAAAATTTTACCAGGCAATAATAAATATATTTTGGAATCTCATTCTCATTCTTCCATTCTCCCTTACAACAAAACAAAATCCAGTTTTGTTGGAAGAACAATTTGCCTGGCTAAATGCTACATTTTCCAGCATCTATTGCCATTAGGGATGGCTAGTTTGTTAAATCATAGTCAAAGTAATATAAATAGAATTTGTGGGTTGGTTCTTCTATAAGAACTATTTAAAAAAGGACTGCCCCCTTATGAAATTTTTTTACTAATATTTTTGCTTGCTGAACAATGAATATGTCTGGAGCTTGAATATAAAGCTTCAGCAGTTACCTTGTAAACAAGAAGATAAAGGTGGAAGAGAGATGGAAGGACTCTCTAATGATTCTGTGAAGCCACCAAAGCAGCATTGGATATTACTCCTGAAATTTTTCCACTATATAAAAGTAAAATAAATATGTTTATGATGTTTTTATTTTTATTTTATTGATTTCCTACAGAAGTCAAATCTTAAGACACAGGAAATATACACCAGATTTAAACAAATTTATATTGGTGAGAGATTGAAGTAAATAGAAAATGTCTTAGCCAGTATATTAGTTTCATATGTTTTAAAATTAGTAGCTTAAAACCACACCCATTTATTATCTCACTATTTCTGTAGGTCAAAAGTTTTGGCACAGTTCAGATAAGTGCTCTTCCTCCAAGCTCATGAGAGAGAAAGATGAAAGAGAGTGATTATTGCATATGACAAAATTATTAGGTATATTTTATTGAGTATAGGTAAGTCTCATGTGTCTTTTCATTTTAAACATTTTTTTATTGTTATTTCCCCAATATTTTTTTTCTACTGTACAGCATGGTGACCCAGTTACACATACATGTATACATTCTTTTTTCTCCCATTATCAATCTCCATCAGAAATGAATAGACAGAGTTCTCAGTGCTACACAGCAGGTTCAAATTTCTAATCCATTCCAAAAGCAAGAGTAAGCATCTATTAACCCCAAGCTACAATCCACCCCACTCCCTCCCCCTCCCCCTGACAAAGGTATGAAACAAGTAGATTTCCTGAATCAAAGCCATTTTTATAGCCAATTTTTTAAAAAATATTTCCTTTCTTTCATATAGATGTATTTGAATAAAATGTCCTAAAGTCATGACATATGGTATGCAATGTATAATGACTTTCTCTTTACTCATGCATCTAAGGTACACTGCAAAATAATATTCTAATGGGTGGCACTTATTTGTCATAGTATGAGATAAATATCTAGCAACACTACTTTGCACTTATGACCTGTTTTAATTTTATGTCCTATACAAGTGTTTCATGCTACATAAATCCAGCTGCAAGTTGAATGTCTGAACCTATAGTTAATATTAATGAATTAATGCTCTGAACTCACAGCTAATAAGTAATGATACTTCCATTACAGAAGAATTAGCACCAGCTAGGTGAGCAAACAATATAAATTTGATTCTGAACTTATATTTTACCTTAATATCAGTTTCAGAAGAACTATTTTTTGTTCATGCATTTCCATTACTACAATATATAATGCAAAAGGAAAAGGTGAATGTTTTAGTGTTTAAACAAAATAGAAGAATATTGTCTATTAATGTGTCTTACGTAGTTTGATAGAATACTGACAAACCAAAAGTTCTTTTGAATTAAATCATAAGTCATCTGAAACTCTTTAAGAAGTTTACACAGCAGCAGTGAATTGCAATTTCTGATACCAGTGACAAATGACCAAATTTAAAAATACCGGATTTGCATATTCATAAAGCAATTTGAGTACAAATGGTTTTGACCACTAGGGAACTTTTGATATAATTATGATAATTTCCAATATGTTTCCCAGTGTTCTCTTTGTACCAGTGATGCTTACAGAAAATTAATACTTTACATTTAAAATGTAGTAAAAAGAAAACTTGGACTTTTTCTACAGTATCTGTACAGGAACAACATGTTAAGAATTTTGAAATTATCTTTGTCATCATACTAAAAATGATAATTAATAAGTGAAGAACATTAAAGAAATCAAGACAGCTAAGCAAAATGACCCTAAGCTCTCCCAAACATACCAAAATCACAACAATCTTCATAAAATCCATGTTTGAAAAAGACTGAAACCTGCCAGCAAAAATCTTCTACAACTAAAGACATGAAGACAAAACCACAATAAGACTGGTAGGAGAGGCAGACTGCAATAAAACCAAATCCCATATCCTCCAAGTGGGTAACCCACAAATTGGAGAATAATTGTATTACAATTATTCCCACAGCCCTGGGATCTGGCAACAGGAAGAGGAATAACCAGAACATTTGGCTTTGAAAATCAGTGAGGCTTGATTGCAGGAGCTCCACAGGATCAGGGGAAATACAGATTTTACTCTTAAAGGAGTTAACAAAACCTCATGCATATTGGGACCAATGACAAAAGTAGCAATTTGATAGGAGCATAGACTACAGCTACCTGCTGATCTTTGAGGGTTTCCAGGAAAGGTGGGAGGCAGCTGTTGCCCACCCTGGGGACACAGGCACTGGTATCAGTGTGTGATCTCTCTTGAAGGCTGAAACTTTGTCACAAAGACATGACCAACACAGCAGACTATAGGCTCAAGTGTCGGTACACCACGGGCCAGACAACAAACTGAGAGGGGCCACAGACTAACACATAACAGCCAGGTTGCCTAAAGACTTCCTGAGTATATAGCTGCCTCAAAATGCCCCCTTGGACATGGCCCTGGCCACTAGAGGACAAAAATCCAGCTCCACATACCAGGAAAAATATCTGAAAAAGAATAGATGTGCATGTATGTATAACTGAGTCACTTTGTTGAGGAGAAGAAGTTATAAAAAAATTGTAACTGAAATACATTTCAAGAAAACTTTAAAAAAGAAAAAAGAAAAGATATATGTAACACAATATTTATAACAGTGCCATTTACAATAGCCAAGACCAAGAAACAACATAAATGCCTATCAACAGATGGATGGATAAAGAGGATGTTGTATACAAATCCAGTGGAAAAAAACTCAGCCATGAAAGAAATGAAGTAATAGGATTTATTTAATAATTGCCAAGAATTTAATCTGAGGTTGTTAACAACAGGGGCATATGAATTCATTTGTCTGATTATATCATCTTTCTTTCTTTCTTTTCTCTTTCTTTCTTTTTTCTTTCTTGCTTTCTTTTTTCTTTCTTTCTTTCTTTTTTCTTTCTTTCTTTCTTTCTTTCTTTCCTTTCTTTCTTTCTTTCTTTCTTTCTTTCTTTCTTTCTTTCTTTCTTTCTTTCTTTCTTTCTTTCTTTCTTTCTTTCTTCTTTTTCTTCCTTCCTTCCTTTCTTTCTTTTTTCTTTCTTCCTTTCTTTACTTTCTTTTTTCTTTATTTCTCTCTCTCTCTCTATATATATATGTTTGTAATCAATTTGATCAACTTAATATTATCAACTATTAAGTAGCCAAATGAACTGCATTATTTTCATATTGATGTGGCTAATGAATTTTCCACAGAAATGTTATGATATTGTGACTTGATCTAAAGACAATATAGAGAAAATATTGGTATTAATTTAGTTATCAATTATCTTCAAATTTGCTTATGTGAATATGTTTTCTAATATAATAGTTTCTGTGAAATAAACTATGATTATTTTATATTCCATTTTTTATTGAAGTATGCTTAATTTAGAATGTGCTAGTTTCAAGCATACGATAATGAGATTCAGTTTATATATTGATATTTATCTATTATCTATCTATCTATTTCTACCTATCTATCCATATTTATGTATATATGAGTGTTCTTTTTCAGATTGTTTTTAATTATGGGTCATTAAAAGATATTGAGTATAATTCCTACGCTTTGCAGTAGGTCTTTTTTTTGCCTATTTTATATATATAGTAGTGTGACTATATTAATCCCAAACTCCTAATTTATCTCTCCTTCCCTTTCACTATCACTTTCACTAACCATAGGTTTGTTTTCTATGTTTGTGGATCTATATATTCTTTGTAAATAAGTTCATTCATATCATTTTTTTAGATTCCACATATAAGCAATATCATATGATATTTGTCTTTCTCTGATTTTCTGCACTTAATCTCTAGGTGCAACACAGGGATGTTAAACTAACCTTGGTTTCACCAAACAAGAACATCAAATAATGTTTATTTATGTCACATAAAATAGTTACATAAATTATTACACTCAAAATATCATGTGACACAGTAAGGAATTACATTAAATAATTCTTCTTAGATATAATTATTAAAAATACAACATCATTAGAGGAACAATGAGGGGAATAAATATTTGTGAGATGTATGAATTGGGAAACTGTGAGGTAGCATAATAATTATGATCATAGTTTTCAAATTTATAAGCCCAATTTTATTATATAGATTGAATAGGTAAAACATAGTAAAATTTATTATAATGTTGCCAAACAGCAAATGTTCTTGTTGAACAAAAATAAAATTGTTGCTGATTAAAAGTTCAGAGTTCTGAAGTTCTGCTTTATAAAAGTGTCTGAGAATGTGCACAGGGTCTTTTTTGAGAGCCTCAGTAGTAACCTTGAAGTTAAGTAAAGGACATTTTTGTTCATCAAAATCTAACTAGAATGAATAACAATGAGAGCTCATTAATCAAAACACTGTGAATGTTAAAATGTTTCAAAACTGTAGAAATGCAGATATTTCTGCCTGAAGGGCCACATGTCAAAGAAGATAGTGGTAGAAAAAGGTCAAGAAAAAATAATCACAATGTCACTGAAATAAATTTTCATAATGTTGTATTTCACCTTTCCCAGGGGAAGAGGACATTTGATCAGTCCTAGCTTGATAATCCTGTTAATTATAAGCTCTGACTATTAAGCCTAAACTTAGATAGGATATTGTGTGTGGTTAGTTATACTGTTTCTGTTAATGTGGTATGAAACACACATCTCAAAGTAACAACTAAATTACTATTTTATTCTATATTAACCCATAATAAATTATAAGCTGCTATTGCTGTCATACATATTGTGTGTAATTTTTGCTACTAAGATAATTGTGCTGAAAATAGGATCTGTAGCTCCTGACTCCCAAACTATGACTACCAACACTTTCTACCAAGCCTAGAGGATCTGTAGATGGACAGGTCCCACCAGGATGAATCCTAAAATTAATTTATCTTAAATATGGCATTTCCTGAACATCAAACTATTTTCTTTTTTTTGAATTCTCCTATACTGCCCAATCTTTCTAATGGACCTCCTTCTTCCCCTTTCTTCAAAAGACAACTCTTAAAAAGTTAAACCATGCTTAATTAACCTTTCCATGGGAGAAATTCTATGGTTGATTGACAGATTTTTTTTTTCTTTCCATTCTATGGTTGATTGACAGATTTTTTTTTTCTTTCCTGAGCAATTCTCAATGGTCAAAATTCTAGTTTTCTTCTCAATATAACTTAATTTATTAGTTTTTCATCTTGTCATTGTATTTCCTCACCATGTAAGATTTTTTATATGGAGGATAGTAATATGTATAAGACCAGATCCCATAAGTTTTGTACGGGATAGTGCAAGCATTAAAAATGGTCCCAAAACCCATTTCTAATCCACACCTCCTGCCTCTATAACCCATATTTGACTTGACAAATCATATTCTGTATTTTAAAAGTCACTTTCATTCCAAGGTGGTATGCAAATACACAGTACTATAATCCTTTTCAGGTAAAGAAATAATTATCCCAGGTTTTTGTAAAAGATTATTCTAATTCACAAATTTGGGAAGCAATGCATATTTTTGTCAGGGTTCTTATTTTTAATGAATTATGACAAAAATGTCAAATTAAGTGCAATATCTAAATTTAAATAATAGAATATAAACTAACATATTTTACCAGGATTTATCTGCCACATTACACTGCTAAAGACATTTTTAATTCCTTTAAAGCAGTGTCTTCAACAAAGGTCACAGGGAGGAATTTTTAATTTTTTTTAAATTGTAGTACAGCTGATTTACAATATTGCATTATCATCATGTATATGGTATAATATTTCAATTTTTTGTAGATTATATTTTACAGTAGGTTGTTACAAGATATTGAAAATAATTCCCTGTGCTATACAGTAAAATCCTGTTTATCTATTTTCTGTATATAGTTTTTATCCCATATGTGAATTTTTCTCTCCCTCTCCCCTTTGACAACATAAGTTTGATTTCTATATTTAGGAGTCTGTTTCTGTTCTGTATATGGGTATTTTGTATTAATTTTTGAGATTCAACTTATAATTATTATCATATAGTATTTGTATGTCTCTTTCTGACTTACTTCACTTGGTATGGTACTATCCTGGCCCATCCATGTTTCTACAAATGCTATTTAGTTCATATTTTTATGAAATTTTTAATTGTATTATACCTATATATGCCATAGTTTCTTAAACTATTCATCTGTTGATGGGCACTTGGGTTGTTTCTAAGTCTTAACTATTGTAAATAGTGCTGCTCTGAACATTGAGGTGCATGAAGCTTTTTTGAATTTGAGTTTTCATATTTTGAGTATGCATAAACAGGATAGGAATTGCTGGATTATATGATAGCTCTATTTTTCATTTTAAAGGAACCTCCATACTGCTTTGCATAGTGGCTGCACCAAATCACATTTGCATCAATGGTATACAAGTGTTCACTTTTCTCAACATCTTCAGTATTTATTATTTGTAGACCATTGATTGGTGTGAGAAGAAACCTCATTGTGGTTTTTATTTGTATTTCTCTAATATTTAGCAATGTTAAGCTTATTTTATTGTGTGCATTGGCCATCTGTATGTCTTTTTCTTGGGAAAAGGTCTACCTAGGTTGCCCATTTTTGATGTCAAGTTGTATGAGCTGTTTTTATAATTTAAATATTAACTCCTTCTCAGTCACATCAATTGCAAGTATTTGAGCCCATTCCCTAGGTTGTCCTTTCATTTGTTTATGGTTTCCTTTTCTGTACAAAAGCTTTTAGGTTTGATTAGATCCCATTTGTTTATTTTTACTTTTATTTATTTTACCTTGGGACATCAATATTAGACAATATTGCTGCAGTTTATATAAAATAATGTTTTGCCTATGTTCTAGTTTTATGGTGTCATGCCTTATATTTAGGTCTTAAAACCACTTGAGTTTATTTTTATATATGATGTGTATAAATGTTCTAATGTAATTGATTTACATATAGCTGTCTAGATTTCCAAATACCACTTGTTGAAGAGACTGCCTTTTCTCCATTTTATATTCTTGCCACATTTGTCATAGATGAATTGACTGAAAGTGTTTGAGTTTATTTCCAAGATCTCTATTTTTCTTCATTTATTTATATATCTGTTTCAGAGCCAATACCATGTTGTTTGATTACTGTAGTATAGTCTGAAATCTGGAAAAGTTATACTTCCACATTTGTTCTTTTTTTTCTTAGGGTTTATTTGGACATTCTGGGCCTTTTTAAATTCTATATAAATTTTAGGATTACCTGTTCTAGTTCTTTGAAAAAGTCATGGATTTTTTTTTTATCAGAGTACCACATTTTTTAATTTATTTTTTTTATATTTATATATATATTTTTCATTTGGTGCCTGATATTTCTAAAACTTTCCCATTTCTTTTAGGTTGTCCATTTTTTGGCATACAGAAGTTTTAATGTTAGTGATATGAAGTAACTAAGAGCAATTATCTGAATTATAGCTTTCAACATAAAATAACTTTTAGATAATTTAGAAAAGAGTTGTCCTGAAAAATTAAGTTAAGGAATGATGACCTTCAATTTTGGATTATTAACATATAGATGATGAAGTCAGATTTATTGTTTCCATGTATGAGTTGTAATGGATTTTTTAAAAATAAATGGATGAATAAAGAAGATGCTGTAATCTAATTTTATTCATGTATATTTCAATAAAATATTTATTAGAAAGTGTATTGAATGACTGAAAGTTCATATAACTATCTTTGTGAAAAAATTTGTTATATATTTTTGTTTAGCTCTACTGAACACATTTTATTTTATTTTATTTTTTTATTTTCATTTTTTGTCTTTTGTCTTTTTGTTGTTGTTGTTGCTATTTCTTGGGCCGCTCCCGCGGCATATGGAGGTTCCCAGGCTAGGGGTTGAATCGGAGCTGTAGCCACCGGCCTACGCCAGAGCCACAGCAACGCGGGATCCGAGCCGCGTCTGCAACCTACACCACAGCTCACAGCAACGCCTGATCGTTAACCCACTGAGCAAGGGCAGGGACCGAACCCGCAACCTCATGGTTCCTAGTCGGATTCGTTAACCACTGCGCCACGAAGGGAACTCCTGAACACATTTTATATATTAGTTATAGAACAATTTGTATTCTACATTTACATGCTTGAATAAGTAGGGTCAATTCAAGTTTTAAAAGAATAGCTTTTATTTCTTAATAACATCCCTATCTAAATACATTCAGAGCAGTGTATATGTGGACTATTAAGTTCAATTCACTTACTAATAATTCAGTATCTTTTTCTTATGGCCTACATTTGATTAAATTTTAGTTGAGTATTATTGCATACATAGATTTGATTCATTTCTAGTATGTTCCAAATATGTCAACAAATAATCTAAGAACTCATTATTCCTGTGTTACACTCTACATGGATACTAGTTGTGTTTGTAACGACTGAGACACAGTGGGAACTTTCACATTCTACTTTGGATGAGTGAATTTCACATTGTCACACAATGGCAGCTCTTGTATTAGTTTGACAGCAGAGATTCATGGATTTACTCTGCTGAAGTTATATATTTTAGAAAACAAACTCAGTGAAAGTTACTGGAATTCTCAGATAACAAAATATTTTACCAAGGAACAATGACTTATTTCATCAACAAATTTGGTATTGGCTGTTATGGGTAGTTAAAAATCTCTTCTATTTTGAGTAATTCTGACTAATATTAGAATGAGTAGTTATCTTAGGTCCATAAAGTACATTTTTATGTGTATTAACTTTAACACAGTAAAATAAACACATAAATAAAGGTGAAATCACACAAGCACATGTAAAACCTATAAGTAATATAGGAGATTAATAACCTTTCATTCATTATTTAGAGAGAAGTTATGTTTACCATTCCCATGGGTACATAATAATTTGTGGAATTAAACTATTTTATTATATAACAAAATCTCTTCATATCTTTAAATAGGATAAATACTTCAATAAATTTAAAGTTCTGCATAACAGAAAATGTTAAAAGTAAGATTATTATACATCCATGTCTCTCTCCTTATCTACTTTCACTCTACTTTTCTAAGATTGTTTTACAATCTGAAATACAGAGTTTTAAGCAAGCATATGCATTATGGAAAGTACCTCCTAAGCTGTGTTTAATTAGAGTCTCCTTCCCAACAGTTATTTTGCTCACAACAACTCTCCACACACCCTGGAATTTCATGGTTAGTTTATCACTTTAAAACATTTTAATATCATGAATCTAAGCTATAGATGCTTTTAATATTACATTATTTTTCCTCAGTCTTTCTATAAGAATCATTGCTTTCATTGGCATGTTCATTGTAATTAGCAATGTATATTTTTCAATGAAAGATTTGTCCAGATATATGCTGGAGGAGTGGGATTGGTGGATCATATTGTAGTTCTATACTTAGTTTTCTGAGGTACCTCCATGCAGTTTTCCATAATGGTTTTACCAAATTACCAGCAGTGTAGAATGGTTCCCTTTCACTGCACCTTATCCAGCATTTTATTTTATTTTTCTTTTTTTTTTCAGACTTTTTGATTAAGGCCATTTGGACTAGTGTGAGGTAATACTCCATTTTATTTTGATTTGCATTTCTCTAATAATTAGTGATGTTAACAATTTTTTCATGTGCCCATTGGCCATCCTCATGTCTCCTTTGGAAAAAAAAAAATTTCTTTTAAGTATTCTGCTCATTTTCAATTTTTGTTTGTTTGTTTGTTTGTTTGTTTTGATGTTGAGCTGTATGAACTGTTTGTGTATTTTGGATATTAAGCCCTTGTCAGTTTTATCCTTTACAACTATTTTCTTTCATTCCATAGGTTTTTCTTACTTTTTAAGGATTCATTTGCTGTTCCAAATCTTCTAAGTTTGTTAAGGCTCCATTGGCTTATTTTTGCATTTTAAAAATTTTTGTATTTATTTAATTTATTTCTTAATATCTATTTCCCCAATGCATTTTTTTTTACTGTGCAGTATGATCACCCAGTTACACATATATGTACATGTTCTATTTTTGCATATTATCATGCTTCAACATAAGTGACTAGACATAATCTCCAGTGCTACACAGCAGGATCTCATTGCTAATCCATTCCAAAAGCAATAGTTTGTATCTATTAACCCCAGGCTCCCCAACCACCTCACTCCCTCTCCTTCCTCCTTGGCAACCACAAGTCTATTTTCCAAGTCCATGATTTTCTTTTCTGTGGAAAGGTTCATTTGTGCCATATATTAGATTGCAGATATAGGTGATATCATATGGTATTTGTCTTTCTCATCCTGATTTACCTCACTCAGGATGAGATTTTCTATTTCCATCCATGTTGCTGCAAATGGTATTATGTCATTCTTTTTTATGGCTAAGTAGTATTCCATTGTGTATATATATCACATCTTACTAATCCAATCATCTGTTGATGGACATTTAGGTTGTTTCCATCTCTTGACTATTGTGAATAGAGCTGCAATGAACATGTGGTTGCATGTGTCTTTTTTAAAGAAAGTTTTGTTCTGACATTATGCCCAAGAGTGGGATTGCTGGGTCATATGGCAGTTCTATGTATTGCTAAGGTATCACTATACTGATCTCCAAAGTGGCTGTTCCAGCTTACATTCCCACCAACAGTGGAAGAGGGTTCCCTTTTCTCCACACCCCCTCTAGCACTTATTTGTGGACTTATTAATGATGACCATTCTGACTGGTGTGAAGTGGTATCTCATAGTAGCTTTGATTTGCATTTCTCTAATAACCAGTGATGTTGAGCATTTTTTCATGTGCCTGTTGGCCATCTGTACATCTTCCTTGGAAAAATGTCTATTCAGGTCTTTTGTCCATTTTTCAATTGGGTTGTTGGCTTTTTTGCATTGAATTGTATAAGTTGCTTGTATATTCTAGAGATTAAACCCCAGTCAGTTGCATCATTTGAAGCTATTATCTCCCATTCTGTAAGACGTCTTTTAGTCTCAACCCAAAAACTTCTTGAACTGATCAACAAACTCAGCAAAGTAGAAGGATATAAGATTAACATTCAGAAATCAGTCACATTTCTGTATACTAACAATGAAATATTAGAAAAGGAATACGGAAATACAATACCTTTGAAAATTGCACCCCCCAAAATCAAATACCTAGAAATACACCTGAACAAGGAGGTAAAAGACTTATATGCTGAAAACTATAAAACATCAATCAAGGAAATTAAAGAAGATGTAAAGAAATGGAAAGATATTCCATGCTCCTGGGTTGGAAAAATTAATATTGTAAAAATGGCTATACTACTCAAGGCAATCTACAGATTCAATGCAATCCCTATCAAATTACCCATGACATTGTTCACAGAACTAGAACAAACAATCCAAAACTTTATGTGGAACCACAAAAGACCCAGAATTGCCAAAGCAATTCTGAAGAACAAACCCAAACAGGAGGCATAACTCTCCCAGACTTCAGGCAATATTACAAAGCCACAGTCATCAAGACAGTGTGGTACTGGTACAAAAACAGACATACAGACCAATGGAACAGAATAGAAAATCCAGAAATAAACCCAGACACCTATGGTCAATTAGTCTTTGACAAAGGAGGCAAGAACATAAAAAGGGGGAAAGAAATCTTTTCAGCAAGTATTGCTGGAAAATCTGGACAGCTGAATGCAAATCATTGAAACTAGAACACACCTTCACACCATGCGCAAAAATAAACCCAAAATGTCTGAAAAACTTAAATATAAGACAACACAGCATCAAACTCCTGGAAGAGAACATACCAAAACATTCTCTGACATCAACCTTACAAATGTTTTCTCAGGTCAGTCTCCCAAAGTAACAGAAATAAAAGCAAAAATAAACCAATGGGACCTAATCAAACCAACAAGCTTTGCACAGCAAAGGAAGCCATTGGTTTATTTTTGTTTTTATTTCTATTGCCTTGGAAGACTGACCTAAGAAAAAATTTATATGGTTGATGTCAGGGAATGTTTTGCCTATTTTCTCTTCTAGGAGTTTTATAGTTTCCTCTCTTGTGTTTTAGTCTTTAAGACATTTTGAGTTTATTTTTGTGCATGGTGTGATGTTTTGCTCTAGTTTGATTTATTTACATGCAGCTGTTCAGTTTTGCTAGCACCACTTATTGAAGATACTGTTTTTTCCCTACTTTATATTATTGCATCCTTTGTCATAGGTTAATTGACCACAGGTGTTCGGTTATTTCTGGGTCTTCTATCTATTCCATTGGCAAGTATGTCTGTTTTTGTACCAGTACCACACTGTCTTAATTACTGTAGCTTTTTTTTATTGTCTCAAGTCTGGGAAAGTTTTGCCTCCTGCTTGTTCCCTGCCCTCTCAGGATTGCTTTTGCAATTCTGCATCTTTTATGGTTCCATATAAATTTTCAGATAGTTCTAGTTCTGTGAAAAATTTTATGTGTCATTTGATATGACTTCCTTAAATCTGTAGATTGCATTGGGTAGTATGGCCATTTTAACAATATTAATTCTTCAGTCTGAGAGCATGGAATACCTTTTCATTTCTTTGAATCTGCTTTAATTCCCTTGATTAATTTTTTATGATTCTCAGCATATAAGTCTTTCATCTCTTTACTCAGTTTTATTCCTAGGTATTTAATGTTTTGGGGTGCAGTTTTAAAGGTATTGAATTCTTATATTCACACTTTAATATTTCATTTTAAGCATACAGAAATGCAATCAATTTCCTAATGTTTATCTTGTATCCTGTTACTTTGCTTAATTTGTTGATTAGTTTGAGTAGTTTTTGTGTAGAAGTACTTAAGATTTTCTATATATAGTACCATGTTATCTGCATATAATGACAATTTTACATCTTCTCTTCCAATTTGGATATATTTTATGTATTCTGTTTATCTTATTGCTGTGGCTATGGATTACAATACTATGTTGAATAAAAGTGGTGAGAGGTGTCATCCTTGCCTTATTCCAGATTTTAATGGGAAGTCTTGCAGGTTTTCTCTGTTGAGTATCATATTGGATGTGGTTTGTCATCAATGTTTTTTGTTAAGATATGTTTCCCTACATCCCTTGTTAAATAAAAACTTTAATATTTTATATATAGTGTTTGTTCAATGTAAGCATGTAGACATTGAACTTGTAGAATCCTTATTTTACATGTAACAACAAAATAGTGTGTAATAATTATTTTCCACATTATTCATCCATTGGCATATTTTCAATAAAGTATTCAAACAATTTTAAAATTTATTTTCTTTCTTCAGTCTGATATTTTTTCTGGTTTATTTATGTAAATATTACATCAATTTTGTTCAATCTAATATTTAGAAATTGAGGATTGAAATTTTTAATCTTTTCTCATTACATTTTCCTGGTTTTCATTTTTATTTTGTTTTACAAAAACATTAGCCTGGACAAGGAAGGAAAATTAAGCTAAATTGAAAGTAAGTGCATCACCTCTGAAAGTCTAAGAAACACCATTCCACTTGATTAAATTAACTAAATCAGTAATTTTATTATTTATTATTTTGTTCCTTTTAATGGTTGAGTAATATTCCATTGTGTATATGTACCACATCTTCTTGATCCACTCTGTTGAAGGACATTTAGGTTTTTTCCATGTCCTTCTATTGTGAATAGTGCTGCAATGAACACTGGAGTACATGTGTCTTTTTGAGTCATGGTTTCCTCTGGATAGATGCCCTGGAGTGGGGTTGCTGCATCAAATGGTAATTTTGTTTTTAGTTTTCTGAGGAATCTCCACACTGTTTTCCACAGTGGTTGCACCAAATTACATTCCCACCAACAGAGTAATAGGGTTAACTTTTCCCCACACCTTCTCCAGCATTTATTGTTTCTACGCTTTTTGATGCTGGCCATTCTGGCTGGTACAAGGTGGTACCTTGGAGTGTTTTTTTTTGTTTTGTTTTGTTTTGTTTTGTTTTTGTCTTTTTGCTATTTCTTGGGCTGCTCCTGTGGCATATGGAGGTTCCCAGGCTAGGGGTTGAATCAGAGCTGCAACCACTGGCCTACGCCAGAGCCACAGCAACGTGGGGTCTGAGCTGCATCTGCAACCTACACCACAACTCAGGGCAATGCCAGATCGTTAACCCACTGAGCAAGGGCAGGGACTGAACCAGCAACCTCATGTTTCCTAGTCGGATTTGTTAACTACTGCGCCATGATGGGAACTCCGTGGAGTGGTTTTGATTTGAATTTTTCTAATCATGAGTGCTATTGAACATCTTTGCATGTGTTTTTTGCCATCTGTTTGTCGTCTTTGGATAATTGTCTGTTTAGATCTTCTGCCCATGTTTTGATGGGGTTGCTTGTTTTTTTATTGTTTTATTGGTTTTGTTTTACAGCCACATGTAAAATAAATGAAATTAGAACACTTCCTAACATCATACACAAAAATAAAATCAAAATGCATTAAAGACCTAAATATAAGACCAGATACTAAAAAACTCTTAGAGGAAAACATAGGACAAACACTCTCTGACATAAACCACAGCAATATCTTCTCAGACCCACCTCCTAGAGTAATAACAATAAAAACAAAAATAAACAAATGGGACTCAATTAAACTTAAAAATTTATGCATAGCAAAGGAAACCCTAAACCAAATGAAAAGACAACCCACAAAATGGGAGAAAATATTTGTAAATATAGTGACTGACAAGGGATTAATCGCCAAAATTTATAAACACCTTCTGCTGCTCAATACCAAATGGACAAAATCATTCTTAATAGTCCTTTTGTTTAACTAGCCATGCTAAAATAAAAGTAATCATGCCATAGGCAGTATTTAAACTGTAATTAGAAAATAATGTTTTAAAATTATATCACAATAGCCAGGACATGGAAACAACCCAAATGTCCATCAACAGATGATTGGATTCAGAAGTTGTGGTATATATCCACAACGGAATACTACTCAGCCATAAAAAAGAATGACATAATGCCATTTGCAGCAACATGGATGGAAATAGAGACTCTCATACTGAGTGAACTGAGCCAGAAAGACAAAGACAAATACCATATGATATCACTTATAACTGGAATCTAATATCCAGTACAAATGAACACCTCAGAAAAGAAAATCATGGACTTGGAGAAAAGACTTGTGGCTATCTGATGGGAGAGGGAGGGGGTGGGAGGGATTGGGAGCTTGGGCTTATCAGACACAACTTGGAATAGATTTACAAGGAGATCCTGCTGAGTAGCATTGAGAACTTTGTCTAGATACTCATGTTGCAACAGAACAAAGGGTGGGGAAAAAATGTAATTGTAATGTATACATGTAAGGATAACTTGATCCCCTTGCCGTACAGTGGGAAAATAAAAAAAATTATCTCAAAAATCAAATCTTATACTGCCTCATTGAAACTTTTGCTTTTTTTATTGCCAAACACAAGTTGATTTAACTGAAAATTTGTTAATGTGCTCACAGCTCATTTTATATTTCTCTTCTGTGCATGATTCTATTTTTCACCAAATTAATCATTATACACCTGTTTGCCAAAACAAAATAAAAATTAGTGTGTATGTCCTGTGAATAATTTTACCAACTTTTGTTGTTTTTCTACAATTTTGAGAGCTGTATTGTTAAAGAACAGATAAATCCCAAGGAATGTGGAAAAATGTCTCCTATTTAGAATAAATTTAACATTTAAATATCCTTTTTACTTTTTTGTTGCTATAGTATATTCTGCAAAAATCCATATTATATTCATTACTAGTAAAAATCTATATTTATATTAATAATTAGTATATGGTTTAACTTGATATAAGATTTATGGATGAATATAGAGTTAAGGAATTATTTCATAATTTTATGAGATACTTTATGTTGTATAACCTTTGTGTACAAAAGTTTGAGAATATCTTTTACATAGTCTCAGAAAACTGGTCTAAAAAAAATGGATAACACTTATTTTAAAAGGGAAGATAGAGAGAGAAGGAGAGAAAAGCTTAGGTTCATTCTGCTTTTAGAAAGATAACTAATCTTGGGCAATTCTCTTATTCTGTGTGTACCTCATTTTACATACCTCTGAATTGACTGGGTTGAACTAACAAAAGCTTCATTTAGACTTGAAGTTCTATAATTCTAAAAAGTAGGTATTTAAAATTAATACAGTAAGAGGGTTCAAAAATACCCATTGCTCTGAAGTTGGTGAAGTGAGTTTATATTTAATAGGGATGCCAATCAAAGCACATGTTGATATTTATACAGAGAACACTTTCTCTCTCATATCAAACAAGACAAAAAGCTTGAAATTTTAAAGGAAGTAACTCCACTCAAACAAATAAAAATAATGATCTATATGGCACATCTGAAAAAAATTGCAAAATTAAAATATTGTTCTGTTACATTATTATTATATTTTTAAAAAAGGACTTATGCCTCCCAATTTATTGTCATTTAAAAGTCCCTCTCTGTGAAAATGGTTCTAATTTAATGTGACATGACATAATATTTTGTATTTCTTACAATCCTTTTGGCAGTGTGAATTTGAAGTTGAAATGACCATGAGGATATAGCAATTGTTTGAATTAGAGTTCATTTTGTTTTATTGTTTTAGAAGTGTACTTTTGTGCTAACAGATCAACAGAAAAGTAAAACTATTAAACACCCATCAGTTTAAAAAGAACAATGTAAAGCTAACTTTTATCACAATGTCTAGGTGAAAGGGGGAACTCAATGAATATTTTTTTAAGCAGTCACCTATGGCCTTTTAAAAATTGTTTCATATGGAGTTCCCATTGTGGCTTGGTGAGTTAAGAATGAGATTTGTCTCTGTGAGGATTCAGGTTCAATCCTTGGCCTCATTCAATGGGTTAAGGATATAATGCTGCTTCTAGTTGCAACTTAGGTTGCAGATGTGGCTCAGATCCAGTGTTGCCATGGCTGTGGCCTCTGGTGCAGCTGCAGCTCCAAATTGACCCTCAGCCCAGGAACTTTTTGATGTCTCAGGAGCAGCTGTAAAATGAAAAAAAAAATGGTCTCATATGTCTCTTTAAATGTGTTTTCCTTTTTTAAAGCGTGTTTTTCTCTATTAGCATATGTGACCTTCATTATAAGAGGAATTGATATAAACAAATTTTGCTCATCTCAACCACGCCAAAATTTTATTTTTCTTTTTGAAAAAAATAAAACTCATCTATGATGATTTTGAACAAGCAATTAATTTCAAAATCAGACATTTTTCTTTAAGGAATTTAAATATGCAGTTAGTGAGTTTTATATACAAGCTAATGCTACCTAGGAAACAGGCAGCATCTCCTGCTGAAGTTCATTTTTATTCTAGCAGTCATTTCATTATTCAGAAAAAATATCTCTCAAGTGATTATTAACTACAAATAACAGTTATTCACACTTATGTTTTTTCTTGCTTTAAAGTGACTATTATGGAGACCCAATAGTAATAGAAAATGAATCCCAAATAAATCACATTTTCCAGTAGAAAATAAGAACCAAAGCTTAAAAACTAAGACTATCTCCTGTTTGTGTCTAACATTTTTCAAGTTAATTTTCTATTATCAATTGTTAATATTATTATTGTTGTTATTGATATCTATTATTTTCTTCTGTGATGACTAAGACTGATAGAACAAGATATGGCTAAAGTCACAGAAGCAATAGTAACAGTGACAGGTTCAAATCAGTTGAGCCTCAAATCTTGAAATTTAGAGTCTAACTCTAAATCCAATGTTTTCTGGTTCACAGAAACCTCAAATGATCACTTCCATGTTACACTACACACAAAATTGTGTGAATTTATGATTAACCTATCAACCTATCAACAGGTACTGAGGAAAGCCTCATAGATGTATGATTTCTGCATGGAAAATACATTGCACTATAAATGACAAGTGGGGGAGTTCCCATCATGGCTCAGCAGTTAATGAAC
Organism: Phacochoerus africanus; assembly: GCF_016906955.1. Taxonomy (NCBI): domain Eukaryota; kingdom Metazoa; phylum Chordata; class Mammalia; order Artiodactyla; family Suidae; genus Phacochoerus; species Phacochoerus africanus. The sequence goes on along the minus strand of NC_062556.1, from coordinate 35,869,300 downwards.
CTGACTAGCACCCATGAGAATGGGGGTTCAATTCCTGGCCTTGCTCAATGGGTTGAGGATCTGGCATTGCTATGGCTGTGGTGTAGGCTCACAGCTACAGCTCCAATTGGACACCTAGTTTGGGAACTTCCATATGCCATGCATGTGGCCCCCAAAATTAAAAAAAAAAAAAAGACAAAAAGGCAAAAAGAAATAAAATAAAAATAAATGACAAGGGGAGAAAAGAAGAAAAATCAGGAAATCAAACCACAGATAGAGGAAATACTATATAATTCCCTTTATTTGTAATTTTTCTTTTTTTTTGTCTTTTTGCTATTTCTTTGGGCCACTCCCATGGCATATGGAGGTTCCCAGGCTAGGGGTTGAATCAGAGCTGTAGCCACCAGCCTACGCCAGAGCCACAGCAACGCGGGATCCGAGCCGCGTCTGCAACCTACACCACAGCTCACAGCAACGCCGGATCATTAACCCACTGAGCAAGGGCAGGGATCGAACCAGCAACCTCATGGTTCCTAGTCGGATTCGTCAACCACTGCGCCACGACGGGAACTCCGATTTGTAATTATTTTTAAGCAATTTTAAAGGTTGCACTCCCTTTATAGTTACTACAAAATGTCACAGGACATGTTTCTACACTATTTTCTTAGCCTCATTGTTTCTATTTTCTAAGCTGAAATCTCCATCTTCTCCTGCCTGAAAAACAGTCACAGTGCTGGTAAATAACTTAAGCTTAAGAACAAAGACCTAAAAAGTTATTCATGTGGTCAGCTGAATGAGGACATAATGCATTGGTCTAGGCATGCCAGACCTGTGCATATAGGCATGCCATTTGCATAGCATGATATGTCCTCTAAATAATAAGAGAAAGATGAGCCTCATGGCCCCAAGTGGTTTATGAGGGGTCATTAGCAGGATATGCATTAGCAAGGAGAACTGAGGTTCAAACCTAGGCACTCTGGGTTGTTGCAGATAGGCATGCAGTCTGCAGAAGCATAATGGTGATTCTCTAGAATGCTATGCATAGATACCTGATGCCAAGCTTCCTCAATGCCTAAAGGTCAGAATAAATGCCTAAAGGTCAGAATAAAAGCTTAAGCAGCTACCAGCTATGTGACTTTTAAAATAATTGAAAAAAAAAACCTATATCATGCACCTACAACCCTCTCCTCACTTGACATAATCCTAAAGAGCACAATAAAAGCAGTGTGGTTTCTTGAGGCAGGGCTCTTTGTTCCTGAGACCTTGAGTTCCCTGGTTCCAATTTTTAATTAAGATAAATGTCTCTGTGTCTTGTTTTATAACTTTTTCCCTTAAGTTTCATAGCAGCCATCCTTCAGCCCTCACCTGCTGAGCTGGTCTTGGCAACAAAATATTGGCTATACATTCTTTTATAATTTCCTTTAAATGTATGTATTGAAAAATACCAGGAAATAATGAGACTAATTGGAAAAGTAGGCTAGGTATGGACTACCTTAAATGCAAGTTAGGGATTTTTTTTCTGAATATATATGAAATCATTAATATTATTTGAGACTGGAAGATAATAGTGCATACAGGGCAGTTTTCTTATAATTCATTCTGAAGTTATTTTAATATAAATTAGAATAGGAATGAAAAAAGATTATAGATGTTGATAAATTTGGACAAAAGTACCTTAATTCTATAATGATAACAGAGATAGAAGAGCATAGAACAGATGTATCTGACAAGTAAATGAGAAGAAGAAAATAACTCTGAATTCTCATGCTTTGGAGAAGAAATGGTGGGAAAAATGTAGGAATATATTTAGGAAGGAAAGGAAGTTTAGTTTGGCCATATTGACCTTAAGACTTTTGTTGAGAATTCGAAAAAGAGACAATAGGCAATGACTTAGTAATGTATTAAGATAAATGTGTGAGTTTATGTGTGAGTTCCTAAAGGGTATGGACTTTTTGTGTTCTAAACAGCAAACACAAAGCCTCAAACTGATATGTGCCCAATATCTCCCTTACAGAATAGAATCCAGTCAGATGCCAATTGACAAATAGTCACTACATCTACTCTCTGTGTATATTTTGCATATTTCTAACTTAGCATCTGTAATATTATTGAAGTCATATATTTAAATAACTGTCTCTTCCTACTAAGTGATACACAATTTGAAGGTAGTGAAAATGTCTGGATCATTATTTTCCTTGTACATAACAATGCTTGAAACATAGAATATGCAACTCTTGTGAATAAATAAATTAATGAATATTACATTAGAAAAAGATTTTCAGGCATGTAGTAAATTTGACCTGTGGGATTGTACCACATTTTTAATTAGTATTGTCATCTATCATCACAATATGAAATGCCCAGCTTCTCAAGTATATGCATAAATAGATAAAAATGATTAGTCCTAATTTTTGTTCCCAATCTACATTGTATCAAAAACAAGGTCATTATAATTAAGAATGACAAGTGATTATCTGACCATTGTTAATTACAAGAATCTAAACATTTCTATCTGCCATTAGCTTTTAAAGTTATAGTATGAGTCAAGTACCTAGTTGTAAATTCCTTATTTTAAATATATTATTTCTTGAATTATTATTTGTTTTTTTTGTATATATGTGTATATGGATAGTCTCAACACTAAAAAACATTATTATTATTTTATCCAATACAAATTCTACTTTCATTTTACCTGACTGAAAATGAAATAAACCACATAAAATATTAGTAATCTTTGTCTCTATACTAAACCTTTTTAGATATCACTGAGAGAAACATTTGTTTTGTCTCTTTCTCTTGGATTATCAGAAACTTTTGACTTTTTCACATAAGCAGCAACAATAGAAAAAAACTTTCTGTAACATATTAGCAGATACCTTCTCCAGATGGCACTCTCTATTAACAGCAGGGAAGCAATCTTAAGCACCCTGCTTGCATCCAAATCCAGTACAAAGATACTGTAAGAGAATATCTAAGTTGGATCATCAATTACATTCACTCTGAGGGGCTATTAAGGTACAATATATTGTCAGTTCAGCCAAATTACAGTCCTAAACAAAATCTGCTTCATTTGTCTTCTGTCTTTAGCTCCCTCTGTTGGCAGTATCATACTGTTTGCCCATGGCAAACAGAATAAAACCCAAGAGCTGTGGCAAATAACTCATCATCTGCAAGGTCAAGCCATCTTCAAATTTCTATCCAGATGCTTATGGGTTCCAAATCTTTATACCATCTCTCACAATTGAAATACATTGGTAATAAATAAATTCAGGGAAAATATTGCCTCATTTAGAAGCCAGGTGCATTCTCTATCAGCACCTCTTATTTTTCAGATCAACCTTTCATGCAAATCTTTATGAAACACGTGCTATTCACCTTTCAACATTAATGGCTACCTGTGGCATAAAATATTATATTGTGAGTATTTTATTCAGGAGCCACTGTAGTTGATTAGTTCTCCAAAAATCTTTGTGGAAAGTGATTACAGATGAATTTAAATCATGAATGAAACTCTTGGTTATTTCCAGACAAATTCAAAACCTTAAACCTGGGTTTACTAACATATAAACAATGTTTGAATTGTTAGAAATACAAGATATAAATGTTTATCCTTCACCCCTTGGCAATATGGAAGATATCCAACTATTTAAGTAAAATGCATTGACAAATATCAGAGCCCAGATTATGAGTGTGTCATACAGTTCACCATGCAAGGAAAATTAAAAAGTAATTCCATTTGTAATTCACATCTGTCAAAGAACATTAAAAACACTGAATTCATCACCACAGCATTACCTCTTGTTAAATTCATTTTCCCCCCAAATTTATAATAAATCCCACCAGTTTCCCAATGCTCTCAGCAAGTATATTTATTCTCAAGAAAATTTCACAAAATTATGTGGAAATTTATCTTTGCAAAAAAGATGGTTTTCCCTCCCTCATATCTTATTTAGAAATTACTTATTTATTCTGAATTAAATGTCTTCTAACAAGATTGGTGGTATAAACAGGGATTGCAGTTTTAATATCTTATTGGAAACAAACAGATATTTAAAATACTCAAATTAGGGGGTTCCCATCATGACACAGCAGAAACGCATCAGACTAGGAACAAAGAAGTTGCAGGATTAATCCCTGGCCTCACTCAGTGGGTTAAGGATCAAGCATTGCCAAGAGCTGAGTGTAGGCCACTGACAGGGCCCAGATCCCACATTGCTGTGGTTGTGGTGTAAGCTGGCAGCTGGGAACTTCCATATGCCATGGACCCCTAGCCTGGGAACTTCCATATGCCATGGGTTTGCCCTAAAAAGCAAATATAAATGAATGAAATACTCAAATTAATATTTTATTCTGTGTACACAAGTACTTATGCTTTGGAATATTTCTCATTAAGTGGAAATTGTTTTAATTCATAGCTACTCTTATTTTATTTATAAATTGAGGTGGTGAAAGCTTTCAAGGGCTAAAATCTGATTTTGAAAGTTTTGTTTTCCTGAATTCTTTGTTTCATAATACTTTTTTTTATGAATAGAAATATATTTTAGCAACTTGAGATATCATTTACATAACATAAAGTACATCCTTTAAAATGTTCAATTCAAAGATTTTAAGTATATTTATAAATTTTTGCACAATTACAATAACCTAATTTTAGAAGAATGTCATCATTCTCAAAAGAAACCTTGATTACTTTACCAGTCATACCCTCTTCTCTCCCCTGCCACAAGAGACCACTACTATACTCTGTATATTTCCTTATTTCACTATTTCATATAAATGAAATCATGCAATATTTTGGGGGGGTCTGGTTTATTTTTACAGAATGTTATTTCAAATACATTCATATTTCATTTTTAGTGCCTAATAATATTCAATAGTATAAAAAATGACAGCTTGTTAATCCTGGAGATGGGAAACATAGAAATTGATGCTGGTGATCTTTTTAGGCAATATTTTAGCTGCAACTCTAAAACCACAATTGGTAAAAGAAAAAATCATCTAACTGGACTTAATTAAAGTTAAAATATTTGCAGCTTCATAAGATACCATCAAAAAAGTGAAAAAGTAGTCCACAAAATTTGAGAAGGTAATGGCACACCACGTAGGAGATAAAAGACTTGAATCCAGGATATGTTAAGAACTCTAAGAAAACAACAAAAATACAATAGTATAATATAATAATTAAAAATAGAATAATAAAAATACAACCCAATTTTTAAAATAGACAGGTGATTTGAACAGACATATCTCCAAAGAAGATGTATTAATGACTGATAATAATGTGTCAATATGCTCAATGCCATTAGTCAATATGGAAATGCAAGTCAAATAATGAGGTATCAACTCCCACTAGAAAAGTAATAATTTAAAAAATAAATAATAAGAATTTTAATCACGATGTGGAAAAATTATAGTTTTTATACATTAGTTCTAGGAATGCAAAATGCTACGGCCACTTGTAATAACAGAAGGGCAGTTCCTCAAAATATTAAACATAGAGTCTCCATTAACCATAAATTCCACTCCTAGGTAAATACCCTAGAAAGCTGAAATATATGTTCACACAAATACATGTACATAAGTGTTCTTAGAAGAAGTATTTGTAATAGCCATAAATAAATAAATAAATAAATCTAATAAAAATTATTTAATTATTTTTATGACTTTTTAAATGAGATAATTATCATTGAAAAATGGCAGTTTTATGAAACAATTATATATTAGTTATTTTATTATAAAATTAGTAAAATCAACATACTCAAAATCATTTTAATATCTAGATACAAAATTTATTCTTTTACGTTGTATTGACACTGTTAGGTGGTATATCATTGCAGGTGGTATACAATTGTTTACCAAAATAAATAAAAATCTTCATTTCTTGTGACTTTAAAGTACTTCATCAGTGTCTACCTCCACTCCAACTCCCCATGTACATTCTAAAATAATCATCAGTGAATATTCTGTGAAGAAATAACAAGAGTATTTTGATGTTTCTTTTTACCTCCTTCTAATATATAATCCTTCCTTTTTTCCACTAAATATCTTCTTATACTTACACTCTTTAATTTTAAAAAATAATTTATTCATTCAGTCATTTTTGAGCACATATATTGTATCAGACACTTATTTAACCTCTGATAGCATAGCAGCTTGGAAAAAAAGCAAAACAACAACAACAAAAAAACAACTCTTAATAGACTTTATATTCTTGTAACTCTAGATAAATTTTGGGTACTACTTTCTCCAGAAAGTGAGATGTGGCCACACATGCAATACACCACACAACCCCACCCATCATCTCCACTACTGCCACCCTCACTAGGCTATGTATTCTCTTTAGATGAGTTCATAGCATCCTGTATTTTTTATAATATCACATATCAAACTATAATTTATCTGATAAAAATTTATCTGATTATTTATGCAGAGGAATGCAATGCTTGAGCTTAGACTTTATGGTTGAAGAGAGATTTTCTAGAGTGAAACTTTAGGATGTGGAGTTCTATAAGAAAAAAAAAATATAGCAGCAATACTATTCTTAAGTGGGGATAGGATTTGAGTACATACTTATAAATTGTGTGTTGATTTGGCATCTTGATTTGATGTCATTGTCTGAGTCATGACTTCTGTGAGTCATAAATCCTCTTTTTTGCATATAGATTGAGCTACCAAGAGATTTGATGTTCCTCTTTTGAAATATTATCAAAGCTCTTTACTAGAGAATACATATAATTCACCACATTACCCTGGTTTTCAAGAGCTTTTAGGAAAGTTGTTGTTATGCTTTTCTATCCCTTGCCTCTACCTAGGAGAATACTAGAAGATATAAAATAAAAATATCTGTAGACTTTTATTTTCTGGAAAGAGGGATTTTTTAAACAATTGAAAAACAATCTATATACCTAAAATATTGTGTATGAATATATGATGGATATCATCCCCATCATGAATATTTAGGCACTTAATGATCAAGATTCTTTCACTTCATAAAATACAGTGAGTAATTTACTTTTTATACTCCATTAATTCATGTGCCTTGAGTACTATTAGTAAATTAATACCTAAGTGCAAAAATTTACTATACCTATGCCAAAGTAAATTAGATAAAATAATTTTTTGGCTTACTTTACTTATTATTAATTCTTGCCTGGTAACTACTACTGAAATCTGTTTGTGTCCCCATTTTTTTTTAATTTTAAAGGAAAGTTGTCTATAATTTGACTCTTCTTATGCAAGACTGAATCAAATTCCAGGAAATAGAGAGATAATTATCATTTATCACAAAGTTTTACTTTATAATAAGACAGAGAGGATTTATCAGGTTAAAGAAAAGAATTCCACCTCAAATTGGCTTATAGGATTTAATTTCCTAGTAGTGCATTGGGTTGAGAATCTGGAATTGTCACTGCTGTGACTCCAGTCACTGCTGTGGCTCAGGATCCATCCCTGGACTGGAAATAAATTGGTTTATACCAGAAATTCTTGCCCATTGGAGAGGATTTATTAATTCATCTAACTAAAAAATATTAATGTACATTAGGCAAGGCTGAACCCAGAATTCCAAAAACTTCATTTTTTGGATGTTCTGTTTCCAATATGTTGATTTTAACAATGGACAGACTCTTCATGCTTGAGACATATGCATAGCTGCAAAGATAATTTCTACCTACTGTGGTACATCTTACTGTTTACAAAGTAAATTATAAGCATCATGTTTTCCCTATTATCAACAAATATAGTTTTATGTCTACAGAAGCAGTCACTATTGAAAATGGGTATTGTGTTTCCACTGATCAGTCTATAGCAATGCTCTTTCCTGGAAGATCACCCCACCCAAACTGCATAGGCTGAAAGTGAAGGAAATGCAAGTTGTCTACTTTAAAAAAATGGGTGCAAGTTGGAAAAAATCAGAAGTTTATATAATAACCAATATACTATTATTAATATTCTAAGCTCATCCATACATAAAAATGAAAACTAAAGTATCTGTGTAATACTGGATAAAAATCTACTTTTGACAATTTTTTAATCAAGTAGGGTGGCCATATTGACTGAATTAATATGATGAATATTAGTTTGGTATTTTAAATTTTACCCTTCTTTCTCACTATTTGTATCACAAGTGTCAAATGCTCCAGGGAAGAATTCTATATTAAGGTTAAATTGAGGGTATATAAATTTTTACTTTATACAGATTTTCTAAGTTAGGTAACTTAAAGAGCATTCATGTGTTAACAAATATACATCTGGATAATGATTTTAAGTAGGAGTAAAGGCACCATTCTGACCAGGGTGAGGTGGTAACTTATTATAGTTTTGATTTGAATTTGTATAATAATTGGTGAAAATTAAGCATTTTTTATGTGCCTGAGGCCATACGCATATCTTCTTAAGATAAATGTACATTTAGGTCTTCTGTCCATTTTTAAATTGGGTTGTGTGTTTTTTTGTTGTTATTGAGTCATATGAATCATTTATATATTTTGAAGATTGGCCCTTATCTGTTGCATAGTTTGTAAGAATTTGCTTCAATTCTGTGGATTGACTTTTCATTTTATAAATGGCTGCATTTGCTGTGTAAAAGCTTTTGAGTTTAATTAGGTCCCATTGGTTTATTTTGGTTTTTATTGACCTTATTCTAGGAGGTATATCAAACAAGATGTTACTGTGATTTATGTCAAAGAGTCTTCTATGTTCACATTTAGTTTTATATTACTTGGTGTTGTATATAGGGCTTTAATCAATTTTGAGGGTTTTTTTATGGATTTAGAGAATGTTCTTTTATATATATATGTGTATATATATATATATATATATTATTTTCCCAATGTACAGCAAGAGGATCAAGTTATCCTTACATGTATACATTACAGTTACATTTTTTCTTTTCCCCACCTTTGTTCGGTTGCAACATGAGTATCTCGACTGAGTTCTCAATGCTATTCAGCAGGATCTCTTTGTAAATCTATTCCAAGTTGTGTCTGATAAGCCCAAGCTCCCTATCCCTCCCACTCCCTCCCCCTCCCATCAGGCAGCCACAAGTCCGTTCTCCAAGTCCATGATTTTCTTTTCTTTGGAGATGTTCATTTGTGCTGGATATTAGATTCCAGTTATAAGTGATATCCTATGGTATTTGTCTTTGTCTTTCTCACTCATTTCACTCAGCATGAGAGTCTCTAGTTCCATCCATATTGCTGCAAATGGCATTATGTCATTCTTTTTTATGGCCGAGTAGTATTCCATTGTGTATATATAACACTTCTTCCAAATCCAATCATCTGTTGATGGACATTTGGGTTGTTTCCATGTCCTGGCTATTGTGAATAGGGCTGCAATGAACATGTGGGTGCATGTGTCTCTTTTGAGTAGAGTTTTGTCCAGACATATACCCAAGAGTGGGATTGTGGGGTCATATGGAAATTCTATGGATAGATTTCTAAGGTATCTCCAAACTGTTCTCCATAGTGGCTGTACCAGTTGACATTCCCACCAGCAGTGCAGGAGGGCTCCCTTTTCCCCACAGCCCCTCCAGCACTTGTTCTTTGTGGACTTCTTAATGATGGCCATTCTGACTGATGTGAGGTGGTATCTCATGGTAGTTTTGATTTGCATTTCTCTTATAATCAGCGATGTTGAGCACTTTCTCATGTGTTTGCTGGCTGTCTGTATATGTTCCTTGGAGAAATGTCTATTCAGGTCTTTTGCCCATTTTTCCATTGATTGATTGGCTTTTTTGCTGTTGGGTTGTATAAGTTGCTTATATATTCTAGAGATTAAGCCCTTGTCGGTTGCATCATTTGAAACTATTTTCTGCCATTCTGAAAGTTGTCTTTTTGTTTTCTTTTGGGTTTCCTTTGCTGTGCCAAAGCTTGTCAGTTTGATGAGTTCTCATGGGTTTATTTTTGCTCTTATTTCGATTGCTTTGGGAGACTGACCTGAGAAAATATTCATGATGTGGATGTCAGAGAGTGTTTTGCTTATGTTCTCTTCCGGGAGTTTGATGGTGTCCTGTCGTATATTTAAGTCTTTCAGCCATTTGGAGTTTATTTTTGGGCATGGTGTGAGGGTGTGTTCTCATTTCATTGCTTTGCATGCAGCTGTCCAGGTTTCCCAGCAATGCTTGCTGAATAGACTTTCTTTTTCCCATTTTATGTTCTTGCCTCCCTTGTCAAAGATGAATTGACCATAGGTGTCAGGGTTTATTTCTGGGTTCTCTATTCTGTTCCATTAGTGTGTCTGTCTGTTTTGATACCAGTACCACACTGTTTTGATGACTGTGGCTTTGTAGTATTTCTTGAGGTCTGGGAGAGTTATGCCTCCTGCTTGGTTTTTGTTTCTCAGGACTGCTTTGGCGATTCTGGGTCTTTTGTGGTTCCATGTAAATGTTTGGATTGTTTGTTCTAGTTCTGTGAACAATGTCATGGGTAATTTGAGAGGGATTGCATTAACTGTGTAGATTGCTTTGGGTTGTATGGCCATTTTTACAATATTGACTTTTCCAATCCATGAACATGGAATATCTTTCCATTTCTTTACATCTTCTTTGATTTCTTTGATTAAAGTCTTATAGTTCTTGGCATATAGGTCCTTTACCTCTTTGGTCAGGTGTATTCCAAGGTATTTGATTTTGTGAGGCGCAATCTTAAAAGGTATCGTATTTTTGTATTCCTTTTCTAATACTTCCTTGCTGGTATACAGGAATGCGACTGACTTCTGAATGTTAATCTTATATCCTGCTACTTTGCTGAATTGATGAATCAGTTCAAGTAGTTTTGGGGTTGAGTCCTTAGGGTTTTTGATGTATAGTATCATGTCATCTGCATACAGTGACAGTTTTCTCTCTTCTCTTCCTATACAGATTCCTTTTATTTCTTTTGTTTGTCTAATTGCTGTGGCTAGGAGTTCCAGTACTATGTTGAAGAGCAGTGGTGAGAGTGGGCATCCCTGTCTTGTTCCAGATTTGAGTGAGAAGGCTTTTGATTTTTCCCCATTGAGTATTATATTTGCTGTGGGTTTATCATAAATGGCTTTGATTATGTTCAGGAATGTTCCCTCTATACCCACTTTGGCGAGAATCTTGATCATGAATGGACGTTGGACTTTGTCAAATGCTTTTTCTTCATCTATTGAGAGGATCATATGGTTTTTGACTTTTCATTTGTTAATGTGGTGTATGATGTTGATTGATTTGTGTATGTTGAACCATCCTTGTGAACCTGGGATGAACCCTACCTGGTCATGGTGTATGATCTTTTGGATATGTTGTTGGATTCGGTTGGCTAATATTTTGTTGAGAATTTTTGCATCTATATTCATCAATGATATTGGGCAATAGTTTTCTTTTTTGGTGGTATTTCTGTCTGGTTTTGGAATGAGGGTGATGGTGGCATCATAGACTGTCTTTGGGAGTGTTCCTTCTTCTTCAACCATTTGAAAGAGTTTAAGGAGGATGGGCACCTGCTCCTCTTTAGATGTTTGGTAGAATTCGCCTGTGAAGCCATCTGGCCCTGGACTTTTATTTGTAGGGAGTGTTTTTATGACCTCTTCAATTTCATTTCTAGTGATGGGTCTGTTCCGTTGGTCTGTTTCTTCTTGATTCAGTTTTGGCAGGCTGTAAGATTCTAGAAAATTCTCCATTTCTTCCAGATTGTCAAACTTGTTGCCCTATAGTTTTTCATAGTATTGTCTTGTGGTTTTTTGTATTTCTGCACTATCGGTTGTGATTTCTCCTTTTTCATTTATAATTTTGTTTATTTGGGTTCTTTCTCTACTCTTCTTAGTGAGTCTGGCCAGGGGTTCAACAATTTTGTTTACCTTTTGAAAGAACCAGCTCTTGGTTTTATTAATTTTCTCTGTTGTTTTTTGAATCTCTATTTTATTTTCTTCTTTGATCTTTATAATTTCCTTCCTTCTGCTGAGTTTAGGTCTTGTTTGTTCTTCTTTTTCTAGTTTGTTTAGGTGGAGGGTTAAGTTGTCAATTTGGGATCTTTCTTCTTTTTTGAGAAAGGCCTGTATTGCTCTGAATTTCCCTCTGAGCACTGCTTTTGCAGCATCCCATAGATTTTGAGAGGTTGTGTCTTCATTATCATTTGTTTCAAGGTAATTTCTAATTTTCTTCTTGATTTCCTCATTGACCCATTGGTCTCTTAGTAGCATAGCCCAAGAGGCTCCTCCCCAGGGCAGCCCGCCTCAGAAAGACTGTCCGAGATTTAGGCAGATCTTTTCAGGGCCCAGCCAGGGTTGTTGTAGCTTTTATGCACTGCAGGGGGTCCTGCTGGGAGCTTGCAGTCCTGTGCTCTTGTTCCTCAGAATTGCAGCTCCTCCTGAGAGCTAGAGTTTCTAGCTGTGCCGCTGTGAACCCATGAGGCTCTTCCCTAGGTTAGGCCAACTCAGAAAGAGTGTCCCAGAATTAGGCAAATATTTTAATGGCCTGGCTAGGCTTGTTCTAGCTTTTCTGGGCTGCAGGCCTTTTCTTGGGGGCTAGTGGTATTTGGTGCTGCTTTGCAGGGGTGCAGCCCCTCCAAAGGGCAAGCAGGCCTATGCAGGGACAGCCCCTGTGGTGGTAGGCTTCAGGCAATTGTTGAGGCCAGCCCTCCCGGTTGGCAGGCAGCTCCAGGTCTGGCGAGTGTGTAGCGGGTGGCAGGGGTGGGGGGAGGGGATGCACTGGGAAGCACAGTTTTCTGCTAGCTAGTGGGCCTGTAAGCTTGCTGTGGCATGGGGGGTTTTCTCTGGGGACCCACCCCTTCTTCTCTCCCCTCCCCAGCATGGGCACAGACCAGGCTCTTCTCCCAGGTTCCCTCTGATGTGGCTTTCCACTTCCCTGCCCCTAGAGTATTGCTCCCTTCCCCTAGGACAGCTTTGTTACCTAGTCTCCCAGGCAGTCTCTGCCCCCTCAAACTTGACAGACCAGTTTCTAGACCTCCCAAGCAGTCTCAGCTCCACCCCACCCCCCCATCCCTTTCCCAGGGACTAACCTCCGGAGCTCTCGGTGCCCAGCCCCCACCCAGGCTTCTCAATTTTTGGTTGCTGTGCCCATAGTTCAGATGGTCCATTTATTCAACTTTGCTGAGATTGCTCAGACTTTAGTTGTGAATTTTCTTGTTTTTAGGAGAGAATTTGAGTTCCAGTCCTTCCATTCTACCCTCTTAATCCTCATGGCTTAGTGGTTAATGAATCCGACTAGGAACCATGAGGTGGCGGGTTTGATCCCTGGCCTTGCTCAGTGGGTTAAGGATCCGGTGTTGCCATGAGCTGTGATGTAGGTCACAGACATGGCTTGGATCTGATATTGCTGTGGCTGTGGTGAAGGCTGCCAGCTACAGCTCCGATTAGACCCCTAGCCTGGGAAACTCCATATGCTGTGGGTGCGGCCCTAGAAAAGACAAAAAAGGAAAAAAAAAAGTGTAGACTTCAGAAGAAAGAGGATTGTCAGGGATAAAGATGGACATTGCATAAAGTAAAGGTGTCAATTCTCCAAGACATGGAAATCATAACTGCATGTACTTAACAAGAGAGTGTCAGGCAATACTTAAGGCAAAAATAACAACAATAACAAAACAGATAGATCTTAATACAGAAATACACAAAGCCATATTTAGAAATTTACACTTACCTCTCTTGGTATTGGTAGAATAAATAGGTAGAAAATCAGTAAAAATAGAGATGACCACAACACAAAATATCAGCTAGTTTGACCTAAATAATCTTTTAAGATGGATTATTCAACAAGAATAAAATACATTCATCTCAGTTACACATAGAATTTTGTAGCTACAAATCATATTCTGAGTCATAAACCTTAATCTAAAAGAATAAAAATAATAAAAATGCCATGGTCTGAATGTTTGTGTCTCCTTCACATTCATATATTTGGTTCCAAATGCCAAAGAGATGGTGTTAGGAGGTGAGTCATTTAGGAAGTGATTAGATCAGGATGGTGCAGCCCTCATGAACAAAATTTTTGCTCTTATTAAAAAAAAAAGATTCCACATAACTTCCTAGTCCCTTCTGCTATGTGAAGATATATCAAGAAATATGCAACCAGGAATACAGCCTCTATCAGATGAAGGTAGGACCCTGGTCTCATATTTCCATCCTTCAGAACTATAATAATAAATCTGTTGATTATAAGCTATTTAGCATTTTTGATTTTGTTCAAAAAATGGATTAAGAAACAAAATATTTTCTCATACTCTGAGAGTTTAAGCTAGATATCAATAAAAAAATGTATCTGGAAAACCCCAAACACATTGAAATATTCTGAGAAATAACGTCTTGATGTTTTCCAGAAACTATAAGTTGAATTATCTGAAGTTTTTATTATATGAATTATGGCGATGTTAGAAGTGTATTATAGACATAACTGAGAGTGGAAATTGGAAATGTAGTAATCATGAAGAATGTAAGAGGTTTATCATGCTTTAGTAAAGATAGGCTATAGTTACAAAACTTATTATACCCCAATTGTAAGTTGGATAATATAAGGTATATTTATTTTTTATTTTTATAACAATATTGAGCAGATTCTTTAGTCTGCTTTCCTCCATGCAGTTGTTCATAAATGCCAACATCTTCCATTTTTTATTCTGTCCTCCCCTAATATACTAAGCCAATGGAAAGTAGAAGAGCATAAAGAAGCATGCAGGGAAGCTTTGTAAACCAGGACTGAAAGTGCTATATGTTACTTGTGCTCAAATTGCTTTTCATAAAATTTAAGCAAGTATTCAAATGCAAAAATCTGGGAAACTTAGTTTAGTTGTGCAGTAAGAAGGGAGAAGAGAAGGAACTCAAACACAGGTGGTACAACTATTCCTATGGGAAACTTCAAAATTACTCCTCCTGACTGAGAAGACAATTAGAATTATGTGAAGAAAACTGAGGAAAGAACTTTCCCTTTCCATACAAGTCACCAAAAAGAAAAATTAAAAGGATCATCAAATGTACAGTCACAATATGTAAGATCTAGACCAAAAACATTTTTAGGTAAAATAAAGGCACATACTCTACTTGGAAATTCATAGCTCTTTGATGACCTTAACAAAGCCTAAATGCAAGGTGTAGTAAAGCCAGAAGCTATATTGAATTGAACTGAGCAGGGAAATATTTAGAAACACCAATCTCTTTGTGAGAAAGATTGACAAGGAAATGATGAAAATATTTGTTGTTAGAGGTGAGCTTAAAATTAAGAAAAGGTGGTGTGGTGCGGTGTGTGTGTGTAATATTACAAAGGTAACACTAAGAATGGCTAAAATATAAAATATAAAAAAATCTTTTCTAATTTACCAACATGCATGAGGAAATCTGACAAGAGGAAATATATAGTAGATGTTATATATTAAAACACTTCTTAAATGTCAAGAAGTGCTCTTTACACTTTAGTAGTAAAAAGGGTCTTTACACTTTAATAATAAAAAGAAATCTATGAGCTAAATATTAGTTTAACATATTTGTTTAACTTCTTTTGAAGTTGGGAATGTTGAGTAATAGCCCTAAGCAAATATCCAAGTAAATAAGAATCAAGAATTTAAAACAAAATCATTATGATTCTGGAAACTTAATTCTTAAATACTATATTTTCCCATTTTCTAATACAGCATACACCTTCCAAACAAATTATATTGACTAGGAGAAAAAATAGATGAAGCTAAGTGAAGGATGAAAATAAAAATAACTCATTGACATGATAGAAGAAATATCTGAGAAGTCTTGAATAATGGTCTAAATTTTATTTATTCAATGGGACTATTTTCATATACTATGAATGAGACAATACTGGTGCAGATGGGTGTTTTGGCAATGTGATGAGGAATTGGAACAGTTATGGATACTAAGTGAAATAAGATTTATTGAGAAATCCATTTGAGGGAGTTCCTGTCATGGCTTAGTGGAAATTGATTTGACAAATATCCATGAGGATGCAGGTTAGATCCCTGGTCTCATTTACTGGGCTGGGGATCCTGTATTGCCATGAACTGTATTGTAGGCCACAGACACAGCTCAGCTCATGCATTGCTGTAGCTGTGGTATAGGCCCCTAGCCTGAGAACTTCCATATGCTGTGGGTGCAGCTAAAAAGCAAAAAAAAAAAAAATCAATTTTAAGATTGCAAGACAGTGTTGAATATCCATATGAATTTGGAAGCCACTCATTACACTCCTATCAGTCTAAGTTCTAAAAGAATTACTTAAATTTGCCTTCTCTAACCATGGTTGAAATAAGATTTTGAAAATGTTTCTCCTCATGTTGGCTCAGAATTACTTTTAAAGAGAGCTAGGCAGCAGAAAGGGAAAAAAAGCACTGTAAATCCACCTTCTTAAAAATCATTGGTTCAGAAATAACATACATCATTTCAACTTGAATCCCATAGATAAGAACTATTACTTGCATGGATATAAATTCTAAGAAGATAAGTGTTCAAGAATAAATAAACATGAATTATCATGAAGATCTAGGAATCTATGACATCTATCAATATTGGATTTAGAGATGTTCCTATCATGAATGCTCTTTGAAAGGAGTGGTAAGGGAAGGAGATTAGAGTGGGCTGAGAAGTGGAAGAAATGAAAATCAAGGCAGAAGTTATAGATCACACTTTCAAATATGAATGTGAAGAGAGACAAAGCATGACTATTAGTTGGCAAGGAATGAGAAGTTGAGGTTTTAAAAATGTTTTCCATTATCACCTCCATTATCAGTAGTGTTATTCTTCTTAATTTTATCTTTTAAGGAAAACTTCCTGAATATGTATATGTTATAAATTATATACAGGGGAAAAGTTGAAAAAGTAAGAAAGAAAAAATATATTATTAGAAGTGGTCTGAGAGAGAAAGATATGAAGACATGTGAAGAAACATTTTATCTCTTAAATGGATGTGTAATTTACTCATGCTATTTGAAGAAGACAATGTACTCTGTTATGTGACTGCATTACCAAAAATTGTACCAACAACTTTTTCAGAGAATGGAAAATATGGGAATAGATATATTTAATTCCATATTTTAGATAATCAGTAAGCTTTTATTCTATCTATGAGGAATGGGCTAAAAACAGAAAAGAGTGAAGATATAGTAATCAAATGAGATAGCAGACATTTGGAAAAAGTTAGCAATTTGAAGAAAGAGTAGTATTGGGAAGTTTTAGATATATTTTGGGAAAATGAGGTTGAATAAAAAATATAGATTAATTTTTCAGTGTTTAGTGCTATTTGTTTTGAGTTTATATGAAATTGATATTAAGGCAGAATAATAATTCAGGTAGTTAGTGTAGGAACATGGGCTTCAATATATTCCCTGATTAATGTCCATGGTTTAAGATTTGTAAAAACAAACAGGCCTTTCTTGTTGGAAGATTAACTATTGAAAGTACACTTGTTTTATGTTAAGTTGTACATTAACACCTGACCTATACATTTGACTATTAGCAAAAGAATGTAAAGAGTGGCAAACCTAAGTCTAGGGGAAAGAAGAACAAAAAGGACCACAAAATTTATAGTCCATACCCTAGCCCTAAGTCCCTATTGTACAAGGCCTGATATAGATGTGAGGCAAGGCCAATAGGAATAGGAACTGATGGCAGGAACCCATGTTGGTACCATTGTCTTTAAGAGATAAAACCTCCTTAGAAGGTTGGGGAAGGAAAGACTCTTCCTCCCCCTTCCAGTGTCTGTTCTGTTGTGAGGCAAGGCCAATAGGAATAAGAAATGATAGCAGGAACCCATGTGGGTACCCTTGTCTTTAAGAGATAAAACCTCCTTAGAAGATTAGGGAAGGAAAGACTCTTCTTCCCCTTTCAGTGTCTGTTCTGGGAGCTATAAGCTTTCCTGTAATAAAAACTTTTCCTTACTTACTGCTTGTGTGTTCATGAAGTTCATTCCTTGGCTCCATGAACAAGAACTCAGATTTTGGTAACATTTTTCTGGTAACAAGAAATCTAAAACTAGTGAAAATATTTAAGGGATTAAATACTGGAATTATTGGATTTACAGTAAATTACAAATACTGATGAAATTAAATCCCATAATTTTTTTCCAAAAATGGGTGTGGAAGTGTTGCATTGAAAGGGAAGATAATCAGAAATGAGTTTGTCAAGCAAGTGAGAATCTATATGTTGAAATTTTTCTTGATGATGGTCAGTGTTATAGAGAAAAAATGAATCAAACTTTATATTTTTAAATAATGTTTAGAACTCAACAGATAAAAATAATTGAGCCACTATTACCTACTTGTCAAAATTGGACAATCTTTTATCTCCATTGTGTAAAAAGGACTATGAAACCTATAAGGATCAAAAATTTTAACATCTCTCAGCACCTAATTGATGAAGCATAAAAGCATTATCTGATGGTACTTATCATCCACATTTTGTTGAGTATTTAATATATTAAAAATGTTAATTGATTCCATTACTCTCAGTAGGAGAGTATATATAGATGGTTAGAAATACTGCAGACAGAGGAATCTGTATTACATTTCAAAATAATTTTATGAAAATATACCAGATTAACCATCTGACACAGACTTATTGTCTCATAGATGATTTGGCTGTATTTTAAATAAAAATTAATAAATGTTATAAAATATTTGATTAAGTAAAATGGATTCATAATGCTTCACAAAAATTATCTTTTAATTTTATTTAAATATTCTAGTTATAGAAACAGTGATGGTTCTTTTAGTTGAGGAGGCCTTATTTACTTAGAAATGAAAAATGGCAGTCCCACAGGGTCACAGAGAAGCTTTTATCAGGAATAGCTTCTAGGCCACAGTTTGCAATCAGTGAATATTTATATTAGTAGCAATTACACAAGAGAGTAATTATCTTATGACAGAGGAAAGGTTAAAAGAAGCTTTTCCATTGGACAATTAAGTATCTCCACAGCCTCTTTCATTACTACATTCAATAATAGTTAAATTATTATTAGAGAATTTAGCTGTAATCATACATGATTTGGTAAGACAGAGAAATACAATAGCAAACAATTTTTGTCTCTAGATTTTCTAGCTAAATTTCTTAATTTAATAGACAATGGCAAACAAATTTTATAAAATCCTCTAGTCATCCACTGTTGCCCAATGAATAAAGTTACTTACTAGAAGCACTGAATTACATTATGTGATATTATAGGATATATATTAGCATACCTAAAACAATAAATATTTTCTATTAAAAGTATGTTGAAAGTTATTTGGGAGGGTAATTGTTAAAAACAATTTATTTATGACACATTTGGGTGATACATAGAACATTATTTTATCAGATCGTTTAATAGACTCATCTGTATTAACTTATACCTTGAAAGGCTCTCAAATAAGATTGCACATTGACTCTTTCAGATTATTAAAAATAAATAAAATTTCCTTTAATGAAATACTAATGCAGGCCATTAAATGTCACTTATAAAGCATTGAAAACAATGATTTTAATTCAACTAAATTTGATCTAGTGCATTTTAAAGGAATGCCAGTAGCATTCATTATACAAACAATGGGCTTGATGCTTCAGTATCTTACAAAAGGTTCTTATGGAACTGGATGGGGGAAATGTATGTATTTATTTTCACTAAGTTCTAATCAACTTTAACATTTCTTTAATTAGTAGTGTAGAGGAAAAATTCAAGTAATGTCATAGCTGTTAATTTTCAACAATAGAAAACACAATTATTTAAAATGGTACAGTTAATTCAGATATAAAGAAATAGTATTTACATTCAGATATTATTGTCAGATGTTACTGTTGATTATTCTTACTGCAATAAATCTTATTATTTAACAAAGAAATGTGTGTATCATCATATCAAATTTTGTACTTATATTTAATAACATTTTAATTTTGGAAAATTTTTATGCTTATAGATAGTTACAAAAATAATTCAACCAATGCCATATAATTGCAAAAAAAATTATATTACTACAATAATTTTGTCATAAAAATGAAATTATTAAATTACTGCTAGCTAATAATTATTAACTTCGATACTGATATCTAAACCAAAAGTACAAATTAGTCAATAATATCTTCTTAGACTTTTCTAGTCTGTGACATTTTCTGTTTCATGACTTTGACAATTTGGAGGACTACTACTGATCTGATATTTTTTTTCTCAGTTTGCATTTTGCTAGCTGTTCTTCTAGTATTATAGTGCTTCACACTCATATTTTTCTTGCTGCAGCTATTTCTCTAAGAAACTCTGATTTTTTTATTGGAAAATACCTATGTTTTTGCTGTGTTTATTGCTTTTAGAGTATCACTGCCTCTCAGTAGAGATAGTTGGGAAACATATGTTATATACCAACCTTTTTTCCATATATATAACATGATCATCCTTGTCTTCAGTTTTTCTTATCTTATACCTTTACTTGATTTCAATATGATTCCTTTCCCTGTAATTACATGTGTCTTTATTTTATACAATTACTTTTTTTGAAAAGGGATTCCTGGGTTTGGGGAACCATAGAATTAAAAAGTTAATAAATTCAAATATTAGACTATATTTTCATGATGATGAGAAAAATCTAATATAAAAGAGCAAATATTTTAATGTAATAAAAAGATAAATGCATATGTAAAGATTTGAGGAAAATTAAATAACTTGCTCTAGAACATACATGGAGGATTGAAACCAAGCAGAACCAAGCAGGGCCCTCCCAGTCCCCTGTTTCTTAATTATAGGAGAAAAGTCATTCAGCCTTTGCTGAGTTCCTAATAATAGATTCTCTATTACAAGTTACTTGTTAGAGGAGTGAGAAGATGAACAAATAAAGGAAAAGGAAATAATAGTGCAAAATGGGGCAGGGTCCTGGTTCCTCCTAAAGGAATAAGCATGACTATCTGATACACATCACTGAATTTTTCTACATGAACTAAGACCCCAGATGGAGGATGAGAACTTCAGACTGAGCACAAGTATGTGGACCCCAAACTGGCTGGAATTATAAGGCTGCTGAATGAAATTCCTGGACCACCATCCTGTTACCTCACCAACAATCAATCAGAGAAAGGTCACACACCCTACAGGTTCCACCCCAAATTTTTCCTATAAAACTTTTCTCAGAAAACTATGCAGAAATTCAGTTTTCTTGATCATGAGTTTCCCATCCTCCTTGCATGTACCTGCAATAAATGTTTCTCTGCACCAAACTTTCAAATTGGGCACAAAAATTTGAACTTGGGTTCATCAACAGGATTTACACTGTCCCGTTTTACATTTCAACAAAGAGAAAGATGCAAAAGGAGTTTTTTCATCAAGAGTAGGATTGGGGAAGTACATTGGAGATTTGAGAAGTGAGTAAATAAATAAATAAATAAATAAATAAATAAATAAACAAACAAATAGTTTGAATTAATTAATTTCTTCAGGAAATGTGTGTGTACTTGGGGGGGAGTTTGGTTAATCTGTTTATGTTAAAAACAGATACAGCGTGGATTTTCAGGTAAGCATGCTGAAAATAATAGCAAAGCATTTGAGTCTGCAACTGTGATTAAACATATATTTAATGGAATATATGAATAGAAAGGAAGGGAGATCGTTAATGCATTTATAATGAAGATGAAACATTGAACCAGTTAAAATACTTGAGTAAATATGATTATGGTAATCAGACTGGGAGAGTAAAAATGAAGCATTAGATAGTCGTGTAGCTTCTATTTCTATATAAAAATTCTATTAAAGTATTGGTGATTTACAATGCTGTGCAAATTTTTGCATCACAGCAAATAGACTCAGTTTTACATAATATAAACATTATTTTTAATGTTCTTTTCCATCACAGTCTATACCAGGAAATTGAATATAGTTCCCTGTGATATACAGTAGGATCTTGTGGGGTTTTTTTTTGTTTTTTTTGGGTTTTTTTTTTTGGTTTTAGGGCTGTACTCCCGGCATATGGAGCTTCTCAGGCTAGGGGTCAAATCAGACCTGTACCTGCTGGCCTATACCACAGCAACAGCAACACAGGATCTGTGACCTACACTACAGCTCATAGCAATGCTGGATCATTAACCCACTACGGGAGGGCATAGATCAAACCTGTAACCTCATGGTTACTAGATGGATTTATTTCTGCTGCACCACAATGGGAACTCCATATAATAGGATCTTGTTAATTGTCCTTTATAAATGTAATATTGTGCATCTACTAAACCCAACTCCCAGCCCAACCTTCTCCCTCACCTTTCCCCTTTGTCAACCACAAATCTGTTCTCTATGTTTGAGTCTGATTTTGTTTTATATATAGGTTCATTTTTGCCATATTTTAGATTCCATATCTGTGATATCATGTGGTATTTATCTTTCTTTTTCTGAATTTCTTCACTTAGTATGAGAATCTCTAGTTGCATCCATGCTGCTGTGAATGTCATTATTTTGTTCTTTTTAATGGCTGAGTGGTATTCCATTGTATATTTGTACAATATCACCTTTTTTTGCACACAAAAGTTTAATTTAAAATACAATAAAAATATATGGAATATAATCTATGGCACAAATGGACCTACCTACAAAACAAAGATCTACAGACATAGCAAAAAGAGTTGTGGTTGCCAGTGGAAAGGGGGGGGAATGGGTTGGGAGTTTGGGATTGGTAGATGCAAACTATTACATTTAGAATGAATAAGCAATGGATCCTACTGTACAGCAAAGAGAACTACACCCATTCTCCTGGAAAACACCATGAAGAAAGATAATATAAGAGAAGGAATGAGTGTTTATATATATATAAATAACTGGGTCACTTTGCTGTACAGCAGAAACAGGTACAACATTGTAAATCAACAATACTTTAATAAAAATAAATAAAAAATTAAAAATACAATCAATAACAAAGCACAGTACAAATATAATACAGCCCAGATAAGAAAACACATTTGTTGATAAGTATATGTGTGTGAAGTTAAAATTTTATTCAATAAGCATTTTAAATTTCGAAGAGGGAAAAATAATATGATTTGGGAATTTAAGGAATTTTTAAAATCAAGTACAGTTAGTCTCAGCCTTCAAAACTTTGTAACATATGGATATTAAAGAAAAAATGTAGTAAGGATAGGAAGAGACAAGAGAGACAAGACAGAATGGTAAAAGGCATTGGTTCTTGTTAGGAAAAAAAGTAAAAATTAAAATTATAGAAATGACATATGTTGAATATATTGAGTCATAAGTAGTCACCCAGTGTTGTTCTAAGGGCTTAACATGTTACAACCAATTTAAGATTCATGAAACTGTGGCATATTTATAACTGCTTCACAATTCCTTGTTCTCAATCTTGAATTCCCAAAATTCCCTTTATAATGAAAATGGGAAAAGCAAAACATTCTGCATTGAAGTACTGCTACTTCAAGTCTACTTCACAGGAATATGTGTTTGTATTACTGAAGAATTCTTAATTTATTTGATTAAAGTGCAACCCCAAGTTCCTTTCTGAATTGCACATAATAATAGGGTTTAGGTGCCATATTAACTTTCAAATAAATTTTATAAATTTTTAGTTTCAAATCGCATCTGGACCCTAGAGTTTCAGATAAGGGATTGGGAATCATTTTATAGATACAGACATTAAACTGCAATGTGTAACATATCATCTTAATCCTTTCAACTGTCAATGGGCATTTAGGATACCATGTTGTTGTGGCTGTGGTATAGGCTGGGAAGTTCCATATACTAAGGATGCAGCCCTAAAAATACAAAAAAAAAGACATAACAAAACCCTCCTAGAAAATAAAAGTCCAAGACTGGATTGCTTCACAAGGAATTCAACAAAACCTGTAAAAAAAGAGCCAATACATATCCTTCTCAAAATATTGAAAAAAATTCAAGAGAATGGTACACTTTCAAATTTATTCTATATGGCCACTATAATCTCGATATCAATGTTACTAAAAAAAAGAAACTCACAAGCCAGTATCTTTGATGAATATGAATGTAAAATTCCTCAACATATATTAGCAAGCCAAATCAAACAATTCATAAAAGGGATATTATACCATGATCAAATTGGATTAATTCCAGAGTCATATGCATAGTTTAACACATGGAAATCAATGCGACACACCACTTAATAAAAGGAAAGAGAAAAACCATATGATTATCTTAATAGATATAGAAAAAGCATTTGACAAACTTCAATATCCATTCATAAAAAGAAAAAAACTGCTCAAGGCAGATATAGAGGGAATGTATCTCAACAAAATAAGGGCCACTTATTGCAGACACATAATTATGCTCATAGACAACAGTGATAAGCTAAAAGAATTTCCTCTAAATTCAGGAAAAATACAAGGATGCCTACCCTCACCACATCTATTTAACATAATATTGGAAGTCCTAACCACACAAATATTAGAAGAAAAAGAAATAAAATACATCAAAAATGAGTGAGAAGAGATGTGATACATATATATGCATATATATGTATACACATATAGTGGAATATCAATAATCCTAACATAAATGAAATTCTGCTATTTTCAGTAAAGTAGATGGACCTAGAAAATATTATGCTTAGTGAAATGTCATACAGAAAATGATAAATACTATATAATATCACATATATGTAGAATCCCCAAAGTGAAACAAAGGCACGTAAATAGCAAAGCTGAAACACACTCATAGATATGGAAAACTAACCAGTTGTTGCAAGTGAGGAGAGGTAATTGGAGATGAGATTGCAGATACAAATTACATTGTATAAAATAAACAACAAGAATATGTAACACAACAAAATATTATAGTGATTATATTTGTAGTAGCCCTTAATGAGTATAGTCTTTAGAAATGTTGCATTACTATACTTTTAAAACTCATGTAATAATATAAATTGTCTATACTTCAAAAAAAAACTTTGTTTTACAAAGGTATATCACTGTCTCTACATAACAAGCTTTATTGTTATTACTATTTTTCCATGAAAGTTATGTGAGTTATGACCATACATTTATACCATGTGTGTGTTTTTAAATACATCTGTACTGCTTAAGTTAGATTATATTGGGGTTCCTTTCAGTATAAAGAAAAATAATTCAACTAACATAATAATACATATTGAACATAATTGTTTTCACTGTTTCACTATATCTTCAGTGTTAAACTAGTTGTCACTTTTCTCTATTACAGTTATTACCTATATCATTATTTAGGTCTTTGTTATGGAAAAGTGTATAATTTCAAAAACACATTTGCTCTATTTGGGAAAAAATGCAGCGATTAATCTTTAGAAGGATTTCAACTCCATGATTTCTCTGTGTGTGTGTGGATGTGTAAGGTATTAGAAATTTTTGGACATTTAGATTCCATTTGTGGTGGAAAATCAATGCTTTATGTAATCTACTCACAAATATTGCTGAAGAGGCACTATTCTTACAACAAACTAGAGTTCATAAGATTAGATTTATAGTTCCTATATTTTTATCTATGTGATCTTGGGAAGTAATTTAGTCTATCTGAATCTAAAAAGACTCATTTGTAAGATAAAGTAGTCTGACTGTGCTGTTCAATATATGAAGTTACTTTAAGAAGCACATATGGAAGTATATTACTAATTTAAAAAAATTAAAACCAATATAAGGCATTGGCATTGATATCACTGTACAAATGAAAATATGAATGCAGCCTTGATGAGGAGAGTCTTACCTGACTTAAATAATGTTCACACAATTCAAAACTAGGCAAGATGGTTCTACTAGCTAGGTAAATAAATTTTATCATATCTTTATCCCAACATCAAAGTTGCCTAATGTAGCATAGGATAGGAAGGCAATTCTTTATTTTTATTTATTTAATTTTGTATTTATATAATATTATTTATTCATACAATAAGTAAAAATTTATATTAAATATAAAAATAGTTTTTCTTCTTTATAAAAAATCAGTAAAAACTTCTAAACTTCAGCAAGAAATGTAAAATAACTTTTTATTCAGTTAAGTGATGGACTTATTTTAGATTATATATATACATTGAACAAATATTTGGGAGTCAAATATATGTCAGATTTCCTAATCTTTAGCTGTTTTCAATTTTTAAAGAGAAAAAATATAACTTTAATGATATTTTAGTCACATAGTTACCAAATATTGCTCCTATTATCTTTTCATCTCCCTTTACCATATCATGTCCTTAGTTATCTCTGTAAACAGATTAAATACCTACTTCAGTAAAATATCCTTGACTCTCCTTACACTCCTCTACTTATCATACTTTCTAAGCCAAAGACACCAACCTAATCCAGTACAAATCCCTTCTTTGGTCCTAAATCTTTACTAAAA
Organism: Phacochoerus africanus; assembly: GCF_016906955.1. Taxonomy (NCBI): domain Eukaryota; kingdom Metazoa; phylum Chordata; class Mammalia; order Artiodactyla; family Suidae; genus Phacochoerus; species Phacochoerus africanus. Next base: position 35,843,067 of record NC_062556.1, on the reverse strand, counting down.
TCATTTCTTAAGGAAAACTTTTAAGATCATGTTGACTAGTCTAATTTAAACTTGTATTTTTAAATTGTATTTCCCCCAACACACTTTTTATTTTTCCACTGTACAACATGGGGACCCAGTTACACATACATGTATACATAATTTTTTTTTTCCCATTGTCATGCTGCATTATAAGTATCTAGACATAGTTCTCAATGCTACACAGCAAGACCTCATTTTTAGTCTATTCCAAAAGCAATAGGTTGTATCTTTTAACCACAAGCTCCCAATCCTACCCACTCACTCCCCAACCCCAGGGCAACCACAAGTCTATTCTCCAAGTCCATGATTTTGTTTTCTGTGGAAAGGCCCATTTGTGCTGTATATTAGATTCCAGACATGAGTGATATATGGTATTTGTCTTTGTCTTTCTGACTTACTTCACACAGGATGAGAGTCTCCAGTTCCATCACTGTTGCTGCAAATGGCATTATGTCATTCTTTTTATGGCTGAGTAGTATTCCATGGTGTATATGTACCACATCTTCCTAATCCAATCATCTGTCGCTGGACACTTGGGTTGTTTGCATTTCTTGGCTATTGTGAATAGAGCTGCAATGAACATGAGGATGCATGTGTACTTTTTTTTTTTGTTGTTGTTGTTGTTGCTATTTCTTGGGCCGCTCCGGCGGCATATGGAGGTTCCCAGGCTAGGGGTCTAATCGGAGCTGTAGCCACTGGCCTACGCCAGACCCACAGCAACGCGGGATCCGAGCCACGTCTGCAACCTACACCACAGCTCAAGGCAACGCCGGATCGTTAACCCACTGAGCAAGGGCAGGGACCGAACCCGCAACCTCATGGTTCCTAGTCGGATTCGTTAACCACTGCGCCACGACGGGAACTCCTGCATGTGTACTTTTTAAGGAAAGTTTTGTTCAAATATATATCCAAGAGTGGGATTTCTGGGTTATATTGTAGTTCTATGTATAGATTTCTAAGGTACCTCCATGCTGTTCTCCTTAGCAGCTTTATGCTAACCCTGCACATCCCTTTCAACATTTGTTATTTGTGGACTTATTAATGATGGCTGGTGTATTTCATGGTAGATTTGATTTTCATTTCTCTAATAATCAGTGAAGTTGAGCATTTTTTTCAGTGCTTGTTGGCCATCTGTATATCTTCCTTGGAGAAATGTCTATTCATGTCTTGCTAATTTTTCCATTGGGTTGTTGGCTATTTTGCTGTTGAGTTGTATAAGTTGGTTGTATATTCTAGAGATTAATCCATTTTCAGTTGCATCATTTGAAACTATTTTCTCCCATTCTTTACATTGTCTTTTTGTTTTGTTTTTGGTTTCTTTTGCTGTGCAAAACTCATCAGTTTGATTAATTCCCATTTGGTTTATTTTTGCTTTTATTTCTGTTGCTTTGGGAGACTCACCTGAGAAAACATTTGTAAGGTTGATGTCAGAGAATGTTTTGCCTCTATTCTCTTCCAGGAATTTGATCATGTCCTGTCCTATATTTAAGTATTTCAGCCATTTTGAGTTTATCTTTGTGCATGGTGTGAGGGTGTGTTCTAGTTTCATTGATTTGCATGCAGCTGTCCAGATTTCCCAGCAATTCTTGCTGAATAGACTGCCTCTTTTCCCCAAAACTACTTGAACTGATCAACAAATTCAACAAAGTAGCAAGATATAAGATTAACATTCAGAAATCAGTAGCATTTCCCTATACTAACAAGGAAACTTTACAAAGTAAATATGAAAACACAGTACATTTTAAAACTGCACCCCAAAAAATAAAATACCTGGGAGTACATATTACCAAGGAGACAAAGGACCTATGTGCTGAGAACTATAAAACATTAATCAAGGAAATTAAAGATGAAAATAAATGGAAAGATATTCCATGTTCCTGGATTGGAAAAAATAATATTTTAAAAATGGCCATAGTACTCAAAGCAATTTACAAATTCAATGCAATCCCTATAAAATTACTCATGATATTTTTCACAGAACTAGAACAAACAATCCCAAAAATTATATGGAACCACAAAAAATCTAGAATTTCCAAAGCAATCCTGAGAAACAAAAGTGAAGCAGGAGCCATAACTCTCAAGACAGAGTGGTACTGGTACCAAAACAGACAAACAGAGCAATGGAACAGAATAGAGAACGCAGAAATAAACCCTGACACTTATGGTCAATTAATCTTTGGCAAAGGAGGCAAGAACCTACTTTAAACTTTTGATCTCTAACAGTTGAAATTACATAAAGAAATTCTCCCTCCAAATCTCCCTTTCCATTCTCATTATTAGATGATGATATTTATAATAATTTTACTGATAAAAATCAAAACAATCTGAAGAACATTTTCATAATCTCCCATTACCAAATCCTCATCTCTGCCTTTTCTATTATTAGGATTTAATATTCCAGGTTTTAATAAAAGATAATTTATTTTCTGTACACAAGGTATTCCCACATGCTCTTCCAAATAATGCACATGGCCAAAGGAATTCTCAGAAACTTCTATATCCTTCCCAACAAAATTAAAATATTATGTTATATCATGAAAATTTTAATGTGTATTTGATTTTCTTTCCATATTTAGTTACTAAACTATTTTTTTACAGAAAAACTTTGTGAAAATTCATTGCTTTGTATTCTCACTCTAATACAAACTCTTTCTAATCCACAATACTTTGCCCAAAATACTCATGTGTTTCTAGTGATGTTCAGGTAGCTAAATTCAGTAATCAATTCTCTGTCTTCCCTTTACCTGAATTATGAGGAATCTTTGATCACTCCCTCCTGCTGAAATTATTTCTTTTCATGGCTTCAGAAATAAATGCTTTCATTATATTCCTTCTGTTTTAAGGACGATTTATCCTTGTCATTTGCTGGAATATTATTCTGTCATGATTGCTTCTTTTTTCATGGCTTTAGGTGATACATATATGCATATAACAATTGGATATCTCTGATATTATTTCCTGATTACTCCATTTAAGTATACAATTATCTATTACACACATTTTTTATTCAATAATATCAAACTTAGCATTTCAAGAATTCAGTTCCCATTCTCCCTGACCTGTTAAATCTGTTCTTCTCTATCTTAGTTATTGACAAGGCCAGCCTTCTGTTTGTTTTAAATAAAAATCACAGTGACACATTGGATGTATCTTTTTTTCTCAGAACCCACATTCATTTTTTCTATATATCTAATAGGTTTTATCCTCAAAACACATTCTGAATTAATCACTTTTCAGCACCATAACTGCTGTTATATTAATTAAGCCACCCTAAACTCAGGCTTGGAAATAGCCTCCTAATACTTTCAATTTTCTCCCCTTGCCTTTTTCACTCTATTATTAATGTGGTAGCCACAGTAATCTTGATATAAAACAAGTCAAATGATGCCACTCCTTACATTATTATGTCCCCAATGCTTCCAATATCAATAATAGTAAAGCATAAATCCTTTAGCACATTATGTTTATATTTCTCAGACCAATTTTGAGACTGATTTTTATTATATTTTATCTTTAAATTTGACCAATGTTATACTTATCATTAAGGAAGTTGTGAGAAATAAGATATGCTACAATTAAAGCACTTGAGAAAAAAATCCAATGATTAAACCATTATTATTAGTAATACTATCTCATGTTTTTGATTTAATTTTATATTTTGGTATGATTTCCTTTAATATGATATGTCTCCAGAATATTCAAATATTTTACTAGTTTCTTTTTTCTTCTACTCCTCAAAATGTAAAATTATATAAATATTCTTTTATAGCATCAGAACAGAAAGCTGATATATTATTTTATTTATTATAATCTGTCCATTATGTATTCTCTCAGCAAATCAATTTGAATTTCATAGGGATCTACAATGTCTTATATTTAAAAAGTGAATTTATGTAGTAAACATTATAGAATTCCAAAAGAGAGACATTGGTAAGATGGAAAATATTTGATATACCTCATATTTCTCTGTGTACATATGTATCTAACTCAGTACATGGAGTGTCACTTAGAGATGGAATGTGCTCTTATTTTTATTAATATTTTAATAAAGCAGAATATATTGTGATTACATTTGAAATATGTATTTTAGGAGAGTTTTAGGAAGTTTGTTTACAAACACAGCCACTAAATCACTTCTATGTTTACCTCGTCACTGTCATTACACTCAAAACACATATCTTGTGTTTGAAATTTCGTCATGACCAATTATGGTTTTACCTCACAAAAATTGTTTACACTCAAGCAATTGTTCTGTATTTATTATAATTTCTTAATTCTGAATAATCATAATCATGCCTGCCAAATATTAAGTCCTCCTGCCATTTTAGCCAATCACAGCATTACCTCATGTACAAAATGAGATTATTCAGGCTGAACATTAGAATCAGGAACTGAGAATCTTAATTAATTTTCCAGGCAGAGAAACTAATTGGGAAAAGTAAAGTGTGCCTTATAAAAATGAGGGAGCAATGGAAATACTGGAAAGTTCAGCAAATAGATGAAAAGATTAAAAATAAAATGAAATTAATAAAAATTGGGGTAAGGTACATCAGAAAAACACAAAACATTTTAAAAAACAAAATCAGTACCATAAAAAGAAATATGCAAGGCATAAGAGGAAAATATCAAAGTTGGGTCTTGTAAAAAATAATAATGCTAATTTAATCATGGCCCATAGAGTGCAATTTAAGAAGAAACTTATGAGTGTGTAAAAATGTGAAAATAACTATAGAGTCAAAGTAAATATTGCAATATTACTTCTTGGTATCTGGGAAAACACTTGTCTCTGACTCTAGGAAAACTATTAATTTGCCAGATATTGTAATCAGATCACCCTTATGTTTTATATGTCCTACCACAATTGAAATGGTATTCATTATAAGGATGGATCTTTTGATATCTTCCTTGCTATATTAATATTGCAGACTCATGTTACCATTTGATTTTATCTTTTGAGAGGAGATTCTTGGTTAAACTCTCAAGAGGTTTTTTTTTTTTAATTTAAAAACTCATTAGAGTTAAATTTAGCCCTTGTAAATTATTTTAAAAAATAATATTGTATAGATATCATACATGAGAAAGAATTTATGTAAAATATAAGTCAAAATTAATCATTAGCAATGATTTATGATTTACATAATATGATGTGGTCAATTAAGGAAGAAATCAATTGAGGTCATTTATAAAATATTTTTTAGAAAAATTATATCACAAAATCAAACTACTTTTCAAATATTCTTAAATTTGCTTTGAATTCTCTGTCTATATATAAAGAGAGCAGTAACAACAAAAAAACTATATTTATGTATGTAATTCAACATTAAAATTTATAAAACATACACATGCATATATATAAAAATTATAATTATGTACACATTGTCATCTTTGGTGAGTGTTACTTGTATTGAGAGAAGTTAAATAAAAGGAAAATTTAAGTTTGAATACCAAAAAAGAGACATAGATAAAGTAGATTTATTGAGCACCCACAATATATCAGAAATTGTGTATTTTGTATCCCGAAGGAAGACACAATATTTTTTTCTATAAATAGAAGAAAAAAGTGAGTGCTATAGGATAGAAGATGGACATAAATCAAGATGGAATTAAGCTAGGAAGGCATCTATCTTTGAACTCAGATAATTATGACTTAATCCTTTGCAATTAATAAAAACTATAAAGCCCTTCTTGTATTTTGTGAAATCACTTGGATCAAATTATTTTGCTTTTACCTCACAATTTACAAAAAGTAAGAAGTTTTACACTCTGAAATTTCATTTGGATAAACTATATATAACAAGGGAAATATGTAGACATTGTTGGCAGATTTAACCTTAACAGATTTCAAAAAACCATAAGCAATTTCAGCCACATAGGCAAGAACAACTTTCAAGTTGTTTTCAAAGCAGAATATTAAACCTAAATGTAAATGAGCAACCAAGAAGAAAAACTGGATGAACTGGACCAAAGTCTATAACATATCTTAATGGCCCACATATGTGGGTGTATGTGGTGTGTTTGTGTGCATATGTATGTGTGTGTTTTGTGTGTGTATGAGAGAGACACTGAAAAAAAGAACTGGGATGCTTAATTCTCAACTTCTGTCAGTACCTCATCAGACACTGACCTCCACTGAGAAATCTCAACCTTATTCACATCTATGCCAAGGATATCAAACGTGCGTTTCTATACCCCAGACCCCCCTTTAGCTTTATTTCCAATAACTCCTATTTCTGATGTCAATTATCCTTGTGGATTTTTTTAGAGGGGACTTAAAAAATTAATTGAAGTGTAACTGGGATGTGACATTATGTTAGATTCAGGTGCACAACATAATGGTTTGATATTATGATTATCATCAGATGATTACAGAAAATCCAGTTAACACCCATCACAATACATAGTAATAGATGTTTTCCCTGTGAAGAGGACATTTAATATCTACTTTCTTCAAAACTTTTGAATATTCAATGCAGTAATTATTTGCTATAGTCACCATGGTATATATACAAACCTCTGACTTCAGTTTATAACCAAAATATGTGCTTTGGGGCCTACTTTACCCACAACATTGTGAACTAATTATATATACTAGAGTTTGAAATAAATATTTAAATAAAACCATTGATTTATATAAAATAACAATGAATTACTCTTCTGAGAAAAATAACTTCTCCCAAAATCTTTTTAATGAAATTATGAGAAAAGATGCATATCAAATGTAGACAATTTTAAGTGTTAGTATTTATATTAACATTTTAAATTACCAGATTTTAAGCTCAGAAATATAATATTTACTTTATTACTCAATGAATTTATTACATTTATAGATGTACAATTACCATCACAATCCAATTTCACAGGATTTTCATCCAATAACACAAGCACATCCCCCCATACCCTAAACTGTCTCCTCCGGAGACCATAAGTTTTTCAATGTCTGTGAGTCAGCATCTGTTCTGCAAAGAAGTTCAGTCTGTTCTTTTTTCAGATTCCACATGTAAGTGATAGCATTTGACAGTGGTGTCTCATTGTCTGACTGAACTCACATAGCATGATAATTTCTAGGTCCATCCATATTGCTAAAAATGCCAGTATTTCGTTCCACTTAATGGCTGAGTAATATTCCATTGTGAATATGGACAACACCTTCTTGATCCACACCTCTGTCCATGGACATTTAGGTTGTTTCCATGACTTGGCTATTGAAAATAGTGCTTCAATGAACACTGAACTGTATGTGTCTTTTTGAGTCATGGTTTCCTCTGGATAGATGCCCTGGACTGGATTGCTGGATCAAATGGGAGTTCTATTTTTAGTTTTCTGAGGCATCTCCATACTGTTTTCCACAGTGGCTGCACCAATTTACAGTCCCACCAAGAGTGTTATAGGGTTCCTTTTTCTCCACACCCTCTCCAGCACTTACTGTTTGTAGACTTTTGGATGATGGCCATTCTGGCTGGTGTAAGGTGGTACCTCATCATGGTTTTGATTTGCATTCCTCTAATCATGAGTGGTGTTGAACACCTTTTCATGTGTTTCTTGGCCATCTGCATGTCTTCTTTGGAGAACTGTCTGTTTAGATCTTCTGCCTATTTTGTGATGGAGTTGTTTGTTTTTTTGGTATGGAGCTGCAGAAGGTGTTTATATGTTTTGGAGATTAATCCCTTCTCCATTGATTCATTTGCAAAGATGTTCTCCCATTCTGTGGGTTGCCTTTTTGTGTTGCTTAGGGTTTCCTTTGCTGTGCAGAAACATTTAACTTTGATTAGGTCCCATTTGTTTATTTTTGTTTTTATTGTCAATACTCTGATAGGTGGATCTGAGAAGATGTTGCTGTTATGTCAGAGAGTGTTTGGCCTATGTTTTCCTCTAGGAATTTGATAGTGTCTGGTCTTATATCTAGATGTTTAATCCATTTGGAGTTTCTTTTTGTGTATGGTGTTAGGGAGTGTTCTAATTTCATTCTTTTCCATGTGGCTGTCCAGTTTTCCCAGCACCACTTCTTGGACAAGCTGTCCTTTCTCCATTGTATATCCTTGCCTTCTTTGTCATAGATGAGTTGGCCATAGGTGTGTGGGTTTAACTCTGGGCTTTCTATCCTGTTCCACTGATCTATATTTCTGTCTTTGTGCCAGTACCATATGGTTTTGATGATTGTTGCTTTGTAGTGTAGTCTGAAGTCCGGGAGCCTGATTCCTCCAGCTCCATTTTTTGTGTTCAGGATGTGTTTGGCTATTCTGGGCCTTTTGTGCTTCCAAACAAACTTTAAAATATTTTGTTCGAGTTCTGTGAAAAATGTCCTTGGTAATTTGATTGGGATTGCATTGAATCTGTAGATTGCCTTAGGTAGTATAGTCATTTTGATAATATTAACTCTTCCAATCCACGAGCACAGTATATCTTTCCATTTACTTGTGCCATCTTTGATTTCTTTCATCAGTGTCTTATACTTTTCAGAATACAGTTCTTTTGTCTATTTAGATAGGGTTACTCCTGGGTGTTTTATTTTTTTGGATGCAATGGTAAACGGGATTGCTTCACTAATTTCTCATTCTGATTTTAATTGTTAGTGTATAGAAATTCTGTTGATTTCTGTGTATTAATTTTTATCCTGTGACTTTGTCAAATTCGTGGATGAGCTCTAACAGTTTTCTGGTAGAGTCTTTAGGATTCTCTAGGTATAGTATCATGTCATCTGTAAACAGTGATAGTTTTTTTTTTCTTCCTTTCCAATTTGGATTCCTTTTATCTCTTTGACTTCTTTGAATGCTGTGGCTAGAACTTCAAAAACCATGTTGAATAATGTTGGTGAGAGCAGGCATCCTTGTCTTGTTCCTGATCGCAATGGGAATTCTTTCAACTTTTCACCATTGAAAATGATGTTCACTGTGGGTTTGTCATATATGGCCTCTATTATGTCCAGGTAGGTTCCCTCTATGCTCTTTTTATGAAGGGTTTTTATCAGGAATGAGTGTTGGATTTTGTCAAAGGCTTTTTCCGTGTCTATCGAGAGGATCATATGGTTTTTTTTCTTGAGGTTGTTAATGTGGCATATCACACTGATGGATTTGCAGATACTGAAGAACCCTTGCATCCCTGGGATAAATCCCACTCGATCATGATGTATTGTTGGATGCAGTTTGCTAGGATTTAGTTGAGGATTTTCGCATTTATGTTCATCAGTGATATTGGCCTGTAGTTTTCTATTTTGGTGGTATCTTTGTCTGGTTTTGGTATCAGGGTGATGGTGGCCTCATAGAATGAGTTTGGGAGTATCCCTTCCTCTGTGATTTTTTGGAATAGTTTCAGAAGCAGAGGCGTTAGCTCTTCTCTAAATGTTTGATAGAATTTGCCTGTGAAGCCCTCTGGTCCTGGAGTTTTGTTTGTTGGAAGTTTTTTAATCACAGTTTCAATTTCAGTTCTTGTGATTGGGCCATTCATCTTTTCTATTTCATCTTGGTATAGTCTTGGAAGATTGTGCTTTTCTAAGAATTTGACCATTTCTTCTAGGTTTTGCATTTTATTGGCGTATAGTTGCATTTAGTAGTCTCTTATGATCCTTTGTATTTCTGTGGTGTCCGTTGATAATTCTCCTTTTTCATTTCTAATTTTATTGATTTGAGTCCTCTCTATTTTTTTTTCTTGATATGTCTGGCTAAGGGTTTATCAATTTTGTTGATCTTTTCAAAGAAACAGCTTTTTGTTTCATTGATCTTTTCTATGGTTTTCTTTGTTTCTATTTCATTGATTTCTGCTCTGATCTTTATGATTTCTTTCCTTCTACTAACTTTAGGTCTTGTCTGTTCTTCTCTCTTGAGCTGCTTTAGATGTAAAGTTCACTTGTTTATTTGATGTTTTTCTTGTTTCCTGAGGTGGGCTTGTATTGCTACAAACTTTCCTCTTAGAACAGCTTTTGCTCCATCCCATAGGATTTGGCGTGTGGTATCTTCATTGTCATTTGCTACTAGATATTTTTTAATTTCCACTTTGATTTCCTCAGTGATCCATTGGTTGTTTAGTAACATGTTGTTTAGTCTCCACGTGTTTGTGTTTTTTTTTCAGTTTTTTCCTTGTTGGGGATTTCCAGTTGTATAGTGTTGTGGTCACAAAAGATGCTTGGTATGATTTCAATTTTCTTAAAGCTACCAAGGTTGGACTTGTAGCCCAGGATGTGATCCATCTCAGAGAATGTTCCATGTGCACTTGAGAAGGATGTGTATTCTGTTGCTTTTGGATGGAATGTCCTATAAATATCTATTAAGTCCCTCTGGTTTAATGCATCATTTGGGGCATGTGTTTCCTTATTGATTTTCTGTCTGGTTGATCTGTCCATTGCTGTAAGTGGGGTGTTAAAGTCCCCGACTATTGTTGTGTTATTGTCGATTTCTCCTTTTAAGGTTGTTAGCAGTGCCTTATATATGGTGGTGAACCTGTGTTGGGTGCATAGATAATTAAAATTGTTATATCATCTTCTTGAATTGATCCTTTGATCATTATATAATGTCCTTCTTTGTCCCTTAAAATGTTCTTCATTTTAACATCTATTTTGTTTGATATGAGTATTGCTACTCCAGCTTTCTTTTGATCTCTCTCTGCGTGAAATATTTTCTTCCATCCTCTCACTTTCAATTATTATGTGTCCCTCGAAGTGAAGTGGGTCTCTTGAAGACAGCATATATATGGGTATTGTTTTTGTATCCATTCAGGCAGTCTAAGTCTTTTGGTTGGGGCGTTTAGTCCATTAACATTCAAGGTAATTATTGATATGTATGTTCTTATTTCCATTCTATTAATTGCTTTAGATTTGCTTTTGCTGTTTTTTTTTCTTTCCTTCTTCTCTTGTTCTTTTCTGCCTATAGAATTTCCCTTAGTATTTGTTGTTAGGCTGGTTTAGTGTTGCTGAATTCTCTCAAATTTTGCTCCTCTGTGAAGGCTTTGATTTCTCCTTCAAATCTGAATGAGAGACTTGCTGGGTAGAGTAATCTTGGTTGGAGGTTTTTTCCTTTCATCACATTAAGTATATCATGCCACTACCTTCTGGCCTGCAGAGTTTCTGCTGAAAAATCTGCCGATAACCTTATCGGGGTTCCCTTGTATGTTATTTGTTTCTTTTCCCTAGCTGCTTTCCAGATTTTTTATTTGTCTTTAATTTTGGTCAGTTTGATTAATATGTGTCTTGGGGTGTTCTTCCTTGGGTTTATTTTATATGGTACTTGTGCTTCCTGGATTTGAGTGAGTGATTCCTTCCCCATGTAAGGGAAGTTTTCAGCTATTATCTCTTGGAATATTTTTTTCTGTCCCCTTCTCTATCTCTTCTCCTAGCACCCCTATAATATGGATGTTGGTGCATTTTACGTTTTCCCAGTGTTCTCTGAGACTCTCTTCATTTGTTTTCAATCTTTTTTCTCTTTTCTGTTCTGCATCCATAATTTCCACTAATCTGTCCTCCACCTCATTTATTCATTCTTCTGCCTCCTGTTTTTATTTCAGTTATTGTATTTTGCATCTCTTCTTGTTTAAGTTTTATATCTTGTATCTCTTTGGTCAGTGTTTCCTGTAATTTATCCATCCTTGCCTCCAGTTTATTTCCAATGTCTTGCATCTTCTTCAGCATCAACAATCTAAAGTCTTTTTCCTGGAGGCTGAGAATGTCCTGATCACTTAGCTGATTTTCTGGGGTTTTTCCTTTCTCCCTCATCTGAGTTATACTTCTGTCTTTTCATTTTTATAGGTTTTTGGTGTGGTGACCTTTTTACAGATAATAGAGCTGTAGCCTCTCTTACTTCTGGACTGCCCCCCCTTGTGGCTGAAGTCGGTATGGTGTAGGCTTCCTGATGGGAGGTGCTGATGCATGCCCACTGGTTGGTGGAGCTAATTCTAATCCCTCTTGTGGGTGGGGCTTAGTCTCTGGATGGGATTAGAAGCAGCTGTGTGCCTGAGGCTCTTTAGGTATCCTGTTTTCTGAGGGGCGGGGCTGTGATCCCACCTGTGTTGTTGTTTGCCCTGGGGTTTCTCAGTGGCTGGCTGATGGGTGGGGCCAGATTTTCCCCAAATGGCCATCTCCAGAGAAGGGCATAGCTGCTGAATATTCCTGAGAGCTTTGCCTTCAATGTCATTCCCTCACAATGAGCCACATTCACCCCTGTTTTCCCAGGATGTCCTCCAAGAACTGCAGTCAGGTTTGACCCAGATTCCTATGGAGACTTTGCTTTGCCCTGGGACCCAGTGCACATGAAAGTCCATGTGCACCTTTTAAGAATGGGATCTCCATTTCCCCCAGTCCTGTGGAGCTCCTGCAAACAAGCCCCACTGGCCTTCAATGCCAGATGCTCCAGGGGCACTTTCTCCCAGTGCCAGATCCCCACACGTGAGAGATTGATGTGGAGCTCAGAACTCTCACTGCTGCAGGTGAGTCTCTGTGAACCAGTTAGTTTTCACTCTGTGGAGCTTCCCACCCCAGAGGTATGGTGTTGTTTATATCATGAAATCGCCCCTCCTACCTCTTGATGTGGCCTCCTCTTTTTCTTCTGGAGTGGGATATATTTTTTAAGGTTTCCAGTCCATTTGAGTGAAGAATGTTTAGTCTTTAGTTGTGAATTTTGTTGTTTTTAGGATACAAGTTGAGCTCCAGTCCTTCTATTCCACCATCTTAATCCCTGTGTTTGCATATTTTATTAATCCCTAATTGGTTTCTTTGTTTGCATACTTTTGCTCCCATTCTGTGGGATGTTTTTATTTTGTTTTCTTTATGGTTACCTTTGCTCTTCAAAAGATTTTAAGTTTAATTAGGTCCCATTTGTGAATTTTTGTTTTTTTCATTACTCCAGTAGTAGTGTCAAGACAGATATTTCTGCAATTTATGTCAAAGAGAGTTCTGCCTATGTTTTCCTCAAAGAATTTTATAGTATCTGGTTGTATGTTCAGGTCTTTAATTTATTTTGAGTTCATTTTTGTAGCTATCCAGTTTCCCAGCAGCACTTATTGAAGATACTATCTTTTTTCAGTATATGCCCTTGACTCAATTGTCCTATAAATTTACTTGACCATAGGTGCATAGATTTATTTCTGGGATACCTATGCTGTTCCACTGACCTATATTTCTGATTTTGTGCCAGTACCATACTGTTTTGATGACTGTGGATTTGAAGTAAAATCTGAAGTTAAGAATCTTGATTCCTCCACTTCCATTTTTCTTTATCAAAATTGCTTTGGCTATGTGGAATTTTTTTGTTTCCATTCAAATTTACTTTTTTGTTTTTCTTGGTCTGTGAAAAATTCCATTTGTAATTTGATAGGAATTGAGATGAATGTATTTATTGCATTGGGTAATATAGTGATTTTGATAATGTTGATTCTTCCAAGACTAGAGAATGGTATAGCATTCCATGTGTCACTTTTGATTTCCTTCATCACTGTCTTATAATTTTCAGCATACATATCTTTCATGTCATTAGGTAGTTTTATTCATAGGAATATTATTTTTTGTGATGCAATGGTAAATGGAATAATTTTCTTAATTTATCTTTATGATATTTTGTTGTTAGTTTATAGGAATGCAAGAGAATTCTTTTTCTAAGATTATGTTTTATTTTTTAACTCAATAGATTTTATTACATTTATAATTGTACAACCATCATCACAACCCAATTTTACACCTCCATCCCAAGTCCCCAGCCTATCTCTCCCCTCCAAAACTGTCTCCTTTGGAATCCATATGTTTTTCAAAGTCTGGAAGTCAGTATCTGTTCTGCAAAGAAAATCATTGTTTTCTTTTTTATATTCTATACATAAGTGATATCACAGGGCATTGTTGTCTCACTGTATGGTCCATCTATGTTGCTGTAAATGCCCTTATTTCATTCATTTTTAGGGCTGAGTAATATTCCATTGTGTATATGTGCCACATCTTCTTTATCTATACCTCTGTTGATGGACATTTTGGTTGCTTCCATGTCTTGGGTATTGTATATAGTGCTGCAATGAACATTGGAGTACATGTAATTTTTTCAGTCATAGTTTTATCTGAATAGATGTCCAGGAGTGGACTGGCTGGATCAAATGTTAATTCTATTTTTAAGTTTTTGAGGAATCTCCATACTGTTTTACATAGCGGGTGCACAAATTTACATTCCCATCAACAGTGTAATAGTGTTCCCTCTTCTCTGCAACATCTCCAACAATTTTTTTTATAAGTCTTTTTGATGATGATCCATTCTGGCTAGTGTAATGTGGTACCTCATAGTGGTTTTGATTTTTTATTTCTCTAATAATTAGTAACTTTGTACTTCTTTCATGTGTTTTTTGGCCATCTGTATGACTTCTTTGGAGAACTGCCTCTTTAGATCCTCTGCCCAATTGAGTTGCAGTAGGTTTTTATATATTTTGGATATTAATCCCTTGTCATTTGCTTCATTTGCAAATATTTTCTCCCATTTTGTGGGTTGTCTTTATTTTGTTTAGCAGTTCCCTTGCTGTGCAAAATCTTTTAATTTTAATTAGGCCCCATTTGTTTATTTTCGTTTTTATTGTCATTACTCTAGGAGGTGGATCTGAGAAGATATTGTTGTGGTTTATGTTGGAGAGTGTTCAGCCTATGTTTTCCTAGAAGAGTTTTATAATATCTGTTCTTTAACCCATTTTGACTTTATTTTTGTACATGGTGTTAAGGAGTGCTCTAACTTCATTCTTTTACATGTAGCTGTCCAGTTTTCCCAGCACCACTTACTGAAGGGATTGTCTTTTCTCCATTGTATATTCTTGCCTCCTTTGTCATAGATTAGGGGACTGTAGGTGTGTGGGTTTAGTTCTGGGCTTTCTATGCTGTCCACTGATCTATATTTCTGTCTTTGTGCCAGTACCATATGGTTTTGATGACTGTCTTTGTAGTATAGTCTGAAGTCAGGGAGCCTGATACTTCCAGTTCCATTTTTCTTTCTCAGATTCGCTTTGGCTATTCTGGGTCTTTTGTGCTTCCACACAAAATTTAAAATATTTTCTTTGATTTCTCTGAAAAATGTCCTTCATAATTTGATAGGGATTGCATTGAATTTGTAGATTGCCTTTGGTATTATAGTCATTTTGAGAATATAGATTCTTCCAATGCAAGAGTATGGGTATGTTTTTCCATCTCCTTGTGTCATCTTTGATTTTTTTCATCAGTGTCTTATAGTTTTGAGAGTACAGGTCTTCTGTCCCTTTAAGTAGGTTTGTTCCTAAGTATTTTATTATTTTTGATGCAAGGGTAAATGGGATTGTTTCCCTAATTTATATTTCTTATCTTTCATTTTTAGCATATAGAAATGCAGTCAATTTATGTGTATTAATTTTGCATCCTGTAACCTTACCAAATTCATTGATCAGCTCCATCAGTTTTCTGGTAGTATCTTTAGGATTTTCTAAGTATAGTATCATGTCATCTGCAAAGAGCCATAGTTTTGTTCTTCCTTTCCAATTTGGCTTACTTTGATTTATTTTCTTCTCTGATTGCCACAGCTGGGACTTCCAAAACTGAGTTGAATATTAGTGGCAAGAGTGGATATCCTTGTCTTGTTATGATCTTAGCAGGAATTCGTTCAGCTTTTCCCAATTAATAATGATGTTAGCTATGCTTTTGTCATATATGGCTTTTATTGGATAGAGGTAGGTAAGTGGTCTGCCCACTTTGGAGGTTTTTTTTTTTTTTTAATCAGATTTGGGCATTGGATTTTGTCAAAGCTTTTTATGCATCTTCGTTTTTATTTTTCATTTTGTTAATGTGGTGTATCTTATTGATTGATTTGCATGTACTGAAAAATCCTTGCATCACTTGGAAAAATCCCACTTGACCATGATGTCCAATCCTTTTAATGTATTGTTTTCTAGTGTTTTGTGGAGGATTTTTGCATCTATTTCATCAGTGATATGGACCTGTAATTTTCTCGTTTTTTTGTTCTATATTTGTCTGTTATTTGTATCACAGTGATGGTGGCCTCATAGAATGAGTTTGAGCATACTCCTTCCATTGTATTTTTTTTTGGAATAATTTCAGAAATATAGGTGTTAGCTCTTCTTTATGTTTACAATTATTACAACTTCTTCTTGGATTCATCCTTTCAGCATTACATAATGTTCTTCTCTGTCTCATACTATTTTAATTTAAAGTCTGTTTTGTCTGATATGAGTATTTGTATTCTAGTTTTCTTTTGAATCCCATTTGAATAGAATATTTTCTTCCATCCTCTCATTTTCAATTTGATTGTGTCCCTAGAACTGAAGTAGGGCTCTTGAAGACAGAATATATATCGGTCTTCTTTTTGTATCCATTCAGCTGGTCTATATCTTTTGGTTGTGACATTTAGTCCACTTACAGTTAAAGTAATTATTGGTATGTATGTTCTTATTGCCATTGTATTAACTGTTTTGGATTTGTTTTTGTTGGTCTTTTTTCTTCCACCCTCATTTTTTTTTCTCTTGTGGTTTAATGACTATATTTAGTGTTGTACTTGGATTGCTTTTTCTTATTTTTGTGTGTATCTATTGTAGATTTTTGGCTTGCAGTTACCCAGCAGTTTTAATGTAGAAGTCTATATATATATACAAGATTGTTTTAAGCTGTAGGTCTCTTAATTGAAAATGCATCTCCAGTGTCTTGTATTTGTACTCTCCTCTTCTCATTATTTCTGATTTTGGTAGCAGATTTGTGTCAATTATGTCCTAACTTTACTATATGTATGCCTCCACTGGTGAGCCTTGTCGCTTATAATATTTTTGTTTCTAGTTGTGTCCTTTTCTTTTCTACTTGTGGGCTTTTCCTTAAATTACTAAAGGAAATTTAGAAAAAAGTTCCAAAAATATTTACGAAGCTTGTTTAGTGGTGCTGAATTCCCTTAGCTTTACCTTGTATTTAAAACTTTTGATTTCTCCTTCAAATCTGATTAAAAACATTGCTGGATAGACGACTCTTGGTTGGAGATTTTTTTCCGTTCATCACTTTAAATATATCATGCCACTCCCTTCTGGCCTGCAGATTTTCTGCTGAAAAATTTGCCAGAAAACTTATCAGTGTTGCCTTGTATGTTATTTGTTTCTTTTCCCTAGTTGCTTTCAGTATTTTCTCTTTGTCTTTAATTTTGGTCAGTTTGGTTAATATGTGTCCCAGGGTGTTCCTCCTTGAGTTTATTTTGTATTGTACTTGTGCTTCCTGGATTTAAGTGAGTGATTCAGTTCCCATGTTAGGGAAGTTTTCAGCTATTGTCTCTTCAAATATTTTCTCTAGTGCTTTCTCTCTCTAATTCTCCTTCTGACACCTCTATAATACAGATATTGGTGCATTAAACATTGTCCCAGAGTTCTTCTATATTGTCTTCATTTTTTTCCAATCCTTTTTCCTCTTTTCTGTTCCATATCAGTGATTTCCACTAGTCTGTCCTCCACCATGATTATTCATTCTTCTACCCCTGTTTTCTGCTGTTGCTTTGTTCTAACAAATATTTTATTTGTTATTGTATTTTGCATCTCTCCTTGCTTAATCCTTAAATCTTGTCTTTCATTGCTCAAAGTTTCTTGTAATTTATCAATCTTTTCCTACAGTTTACTTCCAAGATCTTGAATCATCTTTATTCTCATCAGTCTTGTCGCAAGACATGTTTCCTTGAAAACTCCATCTTGTCCTTCTTTACTTTATCCCATCTTCTTGTCTTACTTTATCCCATCTTCCTGCCTTGAAAAACAGTTGCAGTACTGGTAAATGACTTAAGCTTAAGAACAAAGACCTAAAGGCATAAGTGACTTAAGCTTAAGAACTGCTATGTGCCTAGAGGTCAGAGTAAGAGCTTAACCCTTTACCACCTCAAGTGGCTTTCTAAATAGTAAAAGAACTTATATAATAGTAAACAAACCCTGTATCCTCCACCCATAGCCACTCCTCCCTTGATCTCATCTAAAGAGCACAATAAAAGCAGTGTGGTTTCTCTTGGTCCCTGAGACCTTGAGTCCCCTGTTTCCCACCTTTACTTAAGATAAATGTCTCTGTGTCTTGTTTTATGTTAACTATTTTTCCTTAAGTTCCACAGCACCCGTTCTTCAGCCCCATCCTGCTGAGCTGGCCCCGGCACAGTCTAAAGCCTTTTTCATGGAGGTTGGTAATCTCCAGATCACTTACCTGTTTTTCCTGGATTTTTTCTTGCTCCCTTATCTGAGTCATAATTCTCTAACTTTTAATTTTGTATAGATTTTTGGTGTGGCCTCCTATTTGCAGATAATATATTTGTAGCCTCTTTTGCTTCTGATGTCTAATCCCCTTGTTTCTGAAGTTGTGACCATTGCTTGCTGTAGGCTTCCTGATGGGAGAGACTGATGTCTGACAACTGGTAGATGGAGCTGATTCTTATCCCTCTGGTGGGTGGAGCTTTGTCTCTGGGTGAGGTTAGAGGTGGCTGTGTGTTTGGGGTATCTTTAGGCAGCTGATAGGTATGGTAGTGTTTCCTACCTGGGTTATTTTTCAGCCTAGGCCTTCTCAGTGCTAATGTGTAGGGCCAGATTTTTCAAAACAGGTCACCTCTATGGGAATACATGCTGATGATTATTCCAGAGAACTTTCCCTCCAAAGTCCTTCCCCCACGATGAGCCACTGTCATTCCCTATTTTCCCAGGAGATGCTCTGTGTACCACAGCCAGGTCTGATCCAAATCCCTACAGAGTCTCTGCTTTGCCTTGGAACCCAGTGCACATAAAATCCTGTGTGTGACTTACAATAATGTGTTCTCCACTTCCCCCAGTGCTATGGAGTGAACACAAGTCCCACTGGCCCTCAATGCGAAATGCTCTGGGGGCTCCTTCTCCCAATCCAAGGTCCCCAGGCTTGGGAACCTGTCTTGGGGCTCAGAATGCTCACTCATGTTAGTTGATTCTCTTTGGTACAGTTATTTTCCAGTCTGTTGGCTGCCCTCCTGGAAGTTATTGAATTGCTTGTATCATGTAATTTCCCATCCTACCATCCTGATTTGGCCTCCTCTTTGTCTTCCAGAATAGTATGTCATTTTTGTTAGTTTGCAGTCTATTTGGTTGAAGGTTGTTCAACAGTTGGTTGTAATTTTGTTGCTTTTATGAAAGAAAATGAGTTCTAGTCCTTCTACTTTGCCATATTAATCCTGTATTGAGACTTCTGTTTATTTATTTTGTATCCTAAAACTTTACCCAGTTCATTGTTGAGCTGTAATAGTTTTCTGATAATATTTTTAGGATTTTCTACATACAGTGTAATATCACCTGAAAATAATGACAGTTTTACTTCTTTTCAATTTGGATTCCTTTCATATATTTTTCTTCTCTGTTTGCTGTGGCTAGAACTTCCAAAACTAGTTTGAATAAAAGTAGTTTGAGTAGGAATAATTGTCTTGTTGCTGAACTTAGCAGGAAAATTGTCAGAATTTCAACTATTGAGAATGATATTAGCTATGGATTTTTCATATATGGCCATTATTATGTTGAAGTAGCCTCCCTTTTTGGAGTTTTTATCAAAAATGGTTTAATAACCTTATGGGGATTCCCTTATATGTTTCTTGTTGCTTATCCCTTTTGGCTTTTCATATTTTTTTCCTTTGTATTTAACTTTTTTCTGCTTGATTAATGTGTGTCTTGAAGTGTTCCACCTCACCCCTTGGTTTATACTGTATGGTCCTCTATGTGTTTCCTCTATTTGACTGAGTATCCTTTTCCATGTTAGGGACGTTTTTGTCTATAATATCTTTAAATATTTTTTCATGCCCTTTCACTTTTATCCTGGTACCTCCATGATGTAAATAATGGTACATTCGTTGTAGTCCCAGAGTTTTCTTAGATTGTCTTCATTATTTTTATTTTTTCCTTTATTCTTTTCTGTGGCACTGAATTCAACCACTCAGTATTCTATCTCATTATTTTATTTTTCTGCCTCAGTTATTTTACTATAGATTTCTTCTAGTGTATTTTTCATTTCAAACATTGTGTTATTCATCTTTTTATACTTAATTTTTAAGTCTTCTTGTTGTTTGTTAAACTTTTTTTTAACTTCTTGATGGGTGCTTCCATTCTTTTTTGAGATTTTGGACCATTTACTGTCATTATTCTGAACTCTTTTAAAGGTAGCTTGGTTATCCCCTCTTCTTTTAGTTTTTCTTTTTTTTTTCTTTTGTGGATTTTTATCTGGTTCATTTGTCTAAAACATATTTCTGTATCATCTCATTTTGCCTATCTTTCTATTTTTGTGATCTCCTTTCTGCAGGCTTCAGGGTCTTAGTTCCTCTTGCTTCTGTTGTCTGCCCTCTGCTGAGTAATGTTTGTTCAGGGCTTTGTGAAGGTCTATTTGGAGGGACTGGTGTCTTCCACAGGTAGATGGAACTAAGTCTTGTCCCTCTGGTGGTCAATGTCTTGTCATGCAGTGTGTTTGGAAGTAGCTGTTGGCTCAGTGTGGCTTTAGGCAGCATCCCTCTGTTTAATATCTTTTTGTTATGAGGGCTATTTTTAGTTTGTATGTCTGCCACCTCTTTCTTCAATGTATGCTTGTTTTTATCCCCTTAATAACAGATTTGACTGATGTAGTGACTAGATCCTACACTGGATATTGAATTGGGCTTCCTATTTTCTCTGAGGTTTTCACAGTACTGTAAGGGGTAGGGCCTGATCCTTAGTTGTTGGAGTAGAAGCCCTAAAAACTGTTTCTGAGCTGCATTTTTGATCCGCAGTGCAAGGTAAGAGGAATTGCAGCTCTCTCACTTTGAGAGGAGTCACTGAGTATTCCTCCACTGGAGATGTTTACCTGTGAGTGTGCTCTGTTGTGTCACTACTCACTGATTGTGGGGGCTTAAAAAAATACATTGTTGTTGGTACTGCTTTTGGCCCACCTTAACCATGGGTTTGTTGGTTATTGTCCCAGGTGTCTCTCAGGCATTTTTTTTCATCTGGCTACCAGTACTGATCCAAGGTCAGGGCCCAGGGTGGTAATATTCATCCTCCTGGTCCCATTGTGGAAATGCAAATTCTGGCCTGGTACAAGCCCCTGTGTACTCCAGAGACACTAAATCCAGATCCCTTTCAGCTGTAGCAACACTCGTCATGCAGATGTTCCAAAATTTCTGACACTATAAGTTCAGCAGTAGAGGTGAAAATATGTGATTCATGTATCCATGAAGAAAGGTTTCAGCTCTTCCTCCATAGTGGTGGGGTCACTATAGCTGAGCTGTGGTTTCAGCTCCACTTTTATGCATGAGGAACCCATGGTAGATTATTCCTAAGCAGTATGTACACAGGGGGCCTGGCAGTGAGAAACTGCTTTAGAGGCAACAGGCTTATCAGGAGAAGGGTGGTGATGGATATGTGCATGAGAGGGGCAGGGACAAGATTGGGGCCTCCTCTGTACAGGAAGAGGTGAGGCTGTGATAGGGGTAAATCCAAGTTCAGGCAGTCCAGCTCAGTCTAAAGCCTCCCAAAGAGCTTGAATAAGCAAGGTCCTATTTGGGTTAGGAGGTTGTAATCATGGCCTTCCTTCTCACACATCACATAACAATGATAACCACATCAGCTCCAAGGTGGCTAGGCCAACTCGCAGAATATTCTCAGTTGTGTTACTCCACCCTCCCACTCCACCAGGCTGTCTCACACAACCAACAGCCATCCTATTCCCAGGACTATTCTCTAAATCTCAGACTCTAGCACTCAACACCTACACTTATCTGCAGACCCATGTCTCAGGTTTTGGGGAGCAGGACAGATGCACAACCCTCTATATATGTCTCATTCTCTTCTGCTTGCCCCAGACTTTTTTTTTTGTATTTTTGTTGAGTGCACAAGCTCCTTTCCTGCATCTTCTGATCTCCATGATGGTGAGAAGACTCCTTTGGCTACAGCAACCTCTCCTCTCCTTCAGCTCCTTCCATAGGGCACAGGTGCCAACCTATTTATACCTCTTTTTTGTCCTTTTAAGTCCTATCTGGTTACATGGTGAGCCCTTATTTCGGGTGTTTGAGTTTTTCTGCTAGTGTTCTGTAGCTTTCCAGTGGGTACTGTTCCATTTGTAGATACATTTCTGATGTATTTGTGTGAAGAGGTGAACTCCATGTTTTCCTATTCTGCAATCTTACTTGACCTCTCCAATATTGTTAAAATGACCATTCTAACCAAGGCAATATACAGATTTGATTCAATCCCTAGCAAAACACCAATGATATTTTTCATAGGACTAGAAGAAATAATTCTTAAATTTGTATGGAAACAAAAAAGACCCTGAAGAGCCAAAAAATATTGAGAAAGAAAGCTGAAGGTATCATGCTCCCTGATCCCAAACTACAATTCAAAGCTACAGTAATCAAATAAGTATTGTACTGGTACAAAACAGACACATAGATGGAATGAAACACAATAAAACACCAGTCCAGAAATGAACCCACATATATGTGATCAATTATTCCAGGACAAAGGATGCAAGAATATACAATGAGAAAAGAAACCTCCTTAAAAAAAACAGGAAAATGGTAGAGCTATTAAAAAAAATCAAACTAGACTACTTTCTTACAAAATATACAAAAATAAACTTGAAATTAATTATAGACTTAAATGTAGTATCTACATTCATAAAACCTCTAGGTGAAAACTGTTGTATGTTCTCTGACATCAGTCTTAATATATTTTGATATATCTGCTCAGGCAAAGGAAATATACAAATATACAAATGGGACTACTACAAATTCAAAGCTTTGGCACAGTGTAGAAACTATCAAAAAAAAAATGAAAAGGCCAGCTTCTGAATGGGAGATTTTTGCAAAGTATATATCTGACAAGGGGTTAATATGAAAAGTATTTAATTAAACACACACAATTCAATATTAATGATACAAACAACCTGACAAACAAATGTGCAGAGGACGTAAATAGACATTTTTCACAAGATAATATGCCAATGACAAATACATGGAAAGATGCTAACCTCACTAATCATCAGGGAAATGCCAATCAAAACCACACTGATGCATCAACTCACAACACTCAGAATGACACTACATTACACTGATAATATTTTGATAATAATCAAAAAGACAACAAACAACTAGTGTTGGAGCATATGTTGAACAAAGGGAATGCTCATGCACTCTTGGTAGGAATGTAAATTCATGAAGCAACTGTAGAAAAGAGTATGGATTCCTCAAAAAAATTAAGAATTGAAATATCATACAATACAACAATTTAACTCATGGGTATTTTTCCAAAGAATACAAAACCACTAAATAAAAAAGATCTAAGCACCTCTTTGTTCATTGAAACAATAGCCAAGATGTGGATTCAACCTAACCATACATTGGTAGGTGAACTGATAAAAAATATGTATACAAATACACATAATGTAATATTATTCAACCATAAAATGAATACTTGCCATTTTCAACAAAATGGATGTGCCTAGATGGTGCTAGTGAAATAACTGAGGCAGAAAATATAAATACCATGATTCCCTGCTGTGGCACAGTGGTTTAATGATCCAACCGAAACCCTCCCTGCAGAGGTGCAGGTTGATGAATGCAATAAAATGATATATTACATATATACACCTGAATACTACTCATCCTTAGAAAAGAATGAAGTAATGCGATTTAAAGCAACATTAAATGCAACTAGTGATTCTCCTACCAAGTGAAGTAAGACAGAAGGTGAAAGAGAATTATCATATAATATCACTTATATGTAAAATCTAAAACAAATATATGCAAACTATTGCTTTTTGAATGGATAAGCAATGGTATCCTACTTTATAGCACTGGGAACTATGTCTGGTCACTTGTAATGGAGCATGATAATGTGAGAAAAAAGATCATAT
Organism: Phacochoerus africanus; assembly: GCF_016906955.1. NCBI lineage: Eukaryota > Metazoa > Chordata > Mammalia > Artiodactyla > Suidae > Phacochoerus > Phacochoerus africanus. The sequence goes on along the minus strand of NC_062556.1, from coordinate 35,819,225 downwards.
ACATGTATATGTGACTGGGTCAACTTGCTGTGTAGTAGAAAATTGACAGAACACTCTATACCAGCTATAATAGAGAAAATAAAGATCATTATAAAAAATAAAAATAAACTATTACAGAGGTGATAAAGTTAAAAAAAATCTAAAACATGGTGAAAATGAACCTATATAAAAAACAGAAACATACTTAAGGGTGGAGAGAGTAGACTTGTCATTGCAAAGTGGGAGAAGGGAGGAAGTGAATTGGACAGGGTGTTTTGGGCTGGTAGACGCAAACTATTATATTTAGAATGGATAAGCAATGAGGTACTCCTGTATAACACAGGAACTATGTCCAATCTTTTGGAATAGACCATGATGGAAGATAATATGAGGAAAATAATGTATATATATGTAAGACTGGGTCACTATGCTGTACAGTACAAATTGATAAAACAGTGTAAACCAACTATGCTGTAATAAAGGAGCATGATTCACATGGTTAATGTAAAGATTTTCAAATAGAGACTTTTTCATATTGGCTATATGTTATTCTAGCATACCCCCATAGAAAACCCATGGGATGCAAATTATTAGTAAGGTGTACAATGAATGTGGATTCACAATGGCAGAAATTGCCGGACCAGTGGTATGAAGATCTGAACATTTAGTGCTTCTCTCTTAAAAACTTGAATGTGTTTTTCACCAGAGTGTCTTCTCTTTAGGTTAAAACAACCCCTGCCTTGATAGCATAGACAATATCATGCTTCATGCTATTAACTCTTTTTATTTTGCTTCTCCAAGCAGCATCTCTTTCAGAAATATGCATTTTTCACATTTTTCAAAAATATTCAATATTGTATTCACAAGACCCATGTGGCAAATGAGCACTTATACACTTATACACTTAATACATCTGACAAATTGGGTTTTAATATTATTTAAATTTAATCAAAAATAGACAAAAACAAGAGTTCCCATTGTGGCGCAGTGGTTCACGAATCCGACTAGGAACCATGAGGTTGCGGGTTCGGTCCCTGCCCTTGCTCAGTGGGTTAACGGTCCGGCGTTGCCGTGAACTGTGGTGTAGGTCGCAGACACGGCTCGGATACCTCGTTGCTGTGGGTCTGGCGTAGGCCGGTGGCTACAGCTCTGATTCGACCCCTAGCCTGGGAACCTCCATATGCCGTGGGAGCGGCCCAAGAAATAGCAAAGAGAAAAAAAAATAGACAAAAACAGGCTCATATAAATTATTTCATAAAATAAAATTTTGTTTTATAATATTAGTTTTTACTTTTTTGTATCATGTAATATATTGCTTCATTGTAGCTTGCTACTTTGTGAATATATCATTTAGAGCATTATATATGAACATATAAACCTTAATAATGAAAATGAAATGTAGCATGTCATTTATAATCTTGATAAACATAAGGAGAAACAAAGGAGAACTATATATATATATTTTGGCTGTATCCATGGTATGTTCCTGGGTCTGTGATCTCTTCATACCTAATTTTTGTATTTATTGTTTTATATTTCATATTCCTAAATCTAAATTTTGAAATAAAATCATATAATGTACAGGAAAATTTGTACATACATAAGATCATTTATGCACTATTTTCCTGGGAAAACTTCCAAGAGAAATTCTTGCATAGACCATATCTTTTTAGCAGGGCTTTAGAATCAGGCTAGAATCTATTACTGTAGGGTTGGATTACTACAATGTGGTTGTGTTGGGAGATTGTGGAATATTATTCTAAAAAAGATGAAATTTTTCTACATGCTGAAATGTGAAGGGTATTTTACAGTTATTAGATAAAAGCTGAAAATACATATATAGTTCATCATTAAAATTATAAACATATGCAAAATAATAAATGTATCATTTTGTTCAATGATAGCTAATGGTCTATGTTCACTTCTTAAATATTTCAGAGTGAATGCTGAATGTGAAAAATCAGATAATAGGAAGAAGGAAAGAGATAAAAATACAGTAGTATTAATTAATTTATGCTTTAGATGAAACAATAAGTTAATTATACTATGACTTTAAGTATTGACTAACTTAATACTGTGCACCTGACACTCAACAGGATGAAAAAAAGAGACAAAAAAGATAAACATGATGAATGCTATACCTTTTTAATTGACAACATAGCTTCTGTAGCTATTGCTATTTAAATGCTTATTTACCCTTTGGATTTTCAACAAACAGTGAAGAATCCAGAATTTTTTCCTGTGCTTTATCGCACACACACACAATTTTATTTTTTTATTTTTTTTGGCTGTGCCCACAGTGTATATGATTTCCCGGACCAGGGATTGAACCCATGCCACAGCAGACACCTAAGCCACTGCAATGACAACACCAGATCACACTGAACAGCCCACTGCACCACAAGGGAACTCTTTAATTTTATTTATTTATATTTCTTCCTCAGTTTCTTTCTATAATTAAATTATAATTGATGTATAAAAATTTATGTTGTTGCTGTGCAATATAGAGTAACAATTGTAAATGTTATATTCTATTTATAGTTATTATAAAATACTTGCTATATTCTCTGTGTTGTGCAACATATCTTTATAGCTTATTTAATACCTAATAGTATTTAACCTCTTAATGTGCTAGCATTATATTTCTCCTCCTTCTTATGGGTAACCACAAAATTTGCTCTCTATATTTTTGAGTCAGCTTCTTTTTTATTATATTCAAAGTTTGTTGCATTTTTTAGATTCCACACATAAATTGTATCACATAATACTTATTTTTCTCTCTCTGACTTATTTAGCATAATGGCCTTAAATTCCATCCATGTTTCTACTAATGGCAAAATTCCATTTTTATGGTTGAATAGTATATTTCATTGTGTGTGTATATATATATATTATATATATATATATGATTGCTTCTTTGTCTGGTCATCTGTTAGGAACATTTAATTTATTCACATATCCTTGTAATTCTAAATAATACTGATAGGAAAATAGGAGTTCATCTACCTTTTCAAATATTTGGGGCGGGGGGTTTGATATGTACCCAGGAGTAGAATTGCTGGGTCATATGATTGTTATATTTTTATTTTTTTCAGAACCCTCTTGTTTCTACAGTGGCTGTAACAATTTACATTCTGAAGAGCAACTCACAAGGGTTCCCTTTTCTCCATATCCCAATCAACATTTTTTATTGTGTTCTTTTTGGTGACATCTGTTCTTACAGGTGTCAGGTGATGGCTCTTCGTGGTTTTAATTTTAATTCCTCTGATGATTAACACTATTGAGCATATTTTCATGACCACGATGGCTACCTGTATGTCTTCTTTGGAGAAATGACTGTTCAGGTATTCTGCCTATTTTTTAATCAATGTTTTATGTTAAATTATATGAGTTCTTTGTACATTTTTGATATTAACCAACTTATTGGTCATATCAGTTGCAAATATTTTCTCTGATTCAATAGGTTTTCTTTTAATTTTGGCAATGGTTTCCTTGGTTGTCCAAAAGCTTTTAAGTTTAATTATATCTCTTTTTTATCTTTTATTTCCTTTGTTTTAGGAGATATATCCCAAAAACATTGTTATAGGAGTTCCTTCTAAGGCACAGAGAGTTAAGAATTTGACTGCAGCAACTTGGATCACTGCAGAGGTGCAGGTTTAATCTTTGGCCTGGGAAGTGGGTTAAGGATCTGGTATTGCTGCAGCTGTGATATATGTTGCAGCTGAAGCTCAGATTCAATCACTTGGCCCAGGAACTTCCATATGTCACAGGAATGGCCATAAAAAATATTGCTATGGTTTGTGTAAAAAATGTACTGACTATATTTTCTTCTAGTTTTATGGTATCCACGTTTACATGAAAGTATTTAAACCATTTTAGGGTTTTTTTTTTTTTTGTATAGGATGGTAGAGAGTATTCTAATATAATTCTTTTCAATGTAGACATCTATTTCTCCTAACACTATTTTTGAAGAGACTGCCTTTTCTCCACTGTATATTTTTGTTTCCTTTTATGAAATCAATACTCTGTGGGTTTATTTTTGAACTCTCTATTCAGTTTCATTTCTCAATATGGCTGTTTTTGTTCCAGCATTTTACTGTGTTGATTTGCAACTTTTTATTACAGTCTGAAGTCAGGCAGTGCAATTTCTATAGCTTTGTTATACTCTCAAGATATTTTTAATTATTTGAGCTCTTTTGTGTTTCCATACAAATTTTAAGGTTATTTGTTATAGCTCTATGAAAAATGCCATTGATATTTTGATAGGGAGTGCATTGAATCTGTAGATTACCTAGAATATTATGATTATTTTAATAACATTGATATTTTCCCATCTGTTTGTGTTGTCTTCAATGTAATGTTCTAAGTACAGGTATTTTGCATGCTCAAGTAGGTTTATTCCTAGGTTTTTTTATTCTTTTTGATAAAGTGATAAGTGAGATTTTAAAAAATTTCTTTCTTATTCTTTGTTTTTATTTAATAAAATTCAGCAGATTTGTGTATATTAATTTTGTATCCAGCAGGTTTATCAAATTCATTGATGAGGTCTAGTAGCTTTCTGGTGTCACCTTAAGGATTTTTTCTTTCTTCATAGGGTTACACCCATGGTATATCAATGTTTCCAGGCTAGGGGTCAAATTGGAGCTGTAGCTGCTGGCCTACACCAGAGCCACAGCAGTGCTAAATCTAAGCTTTGTCTCTGGTCTTCTTCAGAGCTCACATAAATGGTGGATACTTCACCAATTGAATGAGGCCAGGAGTCAAACCTGCATCTTCATAGATGCTAGTCAATTTCATTTCCACTGAGCCACAACAGGAACTCTTTAAGGATTTTCTATTTGTAATGTCATATCATCTGTAAACAGTGACAGTTTTACCTTTTTTGGGGGGTCTTTTTTGTCTTTTTACCTTCCATGGCATATGCAGGTTCCCAGGCTAGGGGTCCAATTAGAGCTGTAGCCACTGGCCTTTGCCACAGCCACAGCAACACAGGATCCAAGCTACCAACTGTGACCTACACCACAGCTCATGCAATGCCTGATCCTTAACTCACTGAGTGAGGCCAGGGATCAAACTCTTGTCCTCATGGATGTCAGGTTTGTTGCCTGCTGAATCATGATAGGAACTCTGACAGTTTTACCTATCATTTTCCAATTTGGATTCCTTTTATTTCTTTTTTCTCCTTAGAGTGTTGTGGTTACAAATTCAAAAACTATGTTGAATGAAAGTGGTGAGAATAGGAATCCTTGTCTTGCTTAGAGGAAATGTGTTCTATTTTCACCATTGAGTGTGATATTAGCTGTGGGTTTGATATATATTGCCTTCATTATGTTGGAGATTTTTCCTTCTAAATCTACATTGTTTAGTTTTTCTAATGAGTGGATTTTGAATTTTGTCAAAACAATTTTTTACATCTGTTGATATAAGCATATGTTTTTTATTCTTCAATTTAATTTTGCATATCACATTAATTTATTTTTGGATATTGAATAATCCTTGCATCCCTGGGATAAAATTTCACTTGATAATGGAGAATGATCATTTTAATATATTGTTGAATTTAGTTTGCTAGTATTTTGTTTAAGATTTTTTTCATCTGTATTTATCAGTAATATTTGCCTATAATTTTATTTTGTTGTGATATCAATTTTTGATTTGATATTAGGAAGATGGTAACATCAAAGAATGGATTTTTAAGTATTCCTTCCTCTGCAATATTTTGGAATAGTTTGAGGTGGATAGGCTTTAATTCTAAATATTTTGTAGAATTCAACTGTGAAGCTATCTGGTCCTGGACTTTTGCTTCTTGCAATTATTCAAATTACTCTTTCAATTCAACTGTTTGTAATTTGTCTGTTAATATTCACTATTTCTTCCTGTTCCAGCTTGGGAGATTGTACATTTTTAAGAATTTGCCCATTTCTTCTAGGTTGTCCATTTTATTGGCATATAGTTGTTTGTAGTTGCTTATGGTCCTTTGTATTTCTGTGGAGTTTGTTATAATTCCTCTTTTTTTAATTTCCAATTTTATTGATTTGGACCCTCTGCATTTTTCACTTGATGAGTCTGGCTTAAGTTTTATCAATTATTTTTTATCTCTTCAAATAACAAGCTTTTTGTTTCACTGATTTTTTTTTCTATTGTTTTCTTAGACTTTATTTCATTTATTTTCCCCTTATATTTGTTATTTATTTCTCTCTATTAACTTTGGGTTTTTTGTTCTTCTTTCTCTGGATCCTTCAGGTATATGGCTAAAGTCGTTTATTTGAATTTTTCTTGTATCTTAAGGTAAGTTTCTGTGGCAATAAACTCCCCTTTTAGATCTGCATTTGATGCATTCCATAGATTTGGGTTTTCATTTTCATTTGATTTAGGAATTTTTAAATTTCCATTTTGATTTCTTTGGTTGGTTAGTAGCTTATTATTTTTACTATTTATTAGTAGTAGCATACTATTTATTATGTTTAGCAGCATATTATTTAGCCTCCATGTGTTTTTGTATTTAGTTTTTTCCTTCTCATATTTGATTTCCAAATCACTGTGGTCAGAGCAGATGCTACATGTAATTTTAATTTTCTGACATTTACCAAGTCTTGTTTTGTGGTCTAGCATTTGATCTATCCTTGAGAATGTTCTGTGTGCACTTGAAAATAGTGTGTCTGCATTTTGATGGAGTGATTTATATATACTAATTAAATGCATCTGGTCTAATGTGTCATTTAAGGTCAGTGTTAACTTTTCATTTTCTGTATTGATAGTCTTTCCATTTTTGTAAGTGTTGTGTTCTATTTTTACTGTGTTACAATTGATTTCTCATTATTTGTTAATATTTTCTGTATATTGTGGTCCTCCTATGTTGGGTATATAGACAATCAATACATCTTATTTTTGGATTGGTTCTTTTTTTTTTTCTTTTTTGTCTTTTTGCCATTTCTTAGGCCACTCCTTCAGCATATGGAGGTTCCCAGGCTAGGGATCTAATTGGAGCTGTGGCCACCAGCCTACACCAGAGCCACAGCAACACAGGATCCAAGCCTCTTCTGCAGCCTACACCACCACCTCAGTGGGTTAAGGATCAAGGCAATGCCAGATCCTTAACCCACTGAGCAAGGTCAGGGATCAAACCCACAACCTCATGGTTCCTAGTAGGATTCGTTAACCATTGAGCCATGACAGGAACTCCTTGGATTGGTTCTTTGATCATTATTGTGTGTCCTTCTTTGTATCTTATAAGAGTATTTATTTTAAAGTCTATTTTGTCTGATGCAAGTATTGCTATTCTGGCTTTTTTTTTGATTCCCATTTGCATTAAATACCTTTTTCCATTCCCTAGTTTCAATCTGAGTGTCTCCTGATTTGAATGAGTCTCTCATTTCAACCATATATGTCTCTCTCTCTCTTTTTTTTTTTTTTTTTGGTATCCATTCAGCCATTCTGGTCTTTTGGTTGGATTATTTATTCCACATACATTTGAGGTAATTATCAGTATGTATGTTCTTATTGCCACTTTGTTAAGGGTTTTGGGTTCTGTAGGTCTTTTTTTCCCTTTTTTGTTCTCTTGTGATTTGTTAACTAAAGGGGAGGGCCAGGGCCCTGTTGGTCTCAGAGTAGAGTCTGGTCTGCTGTGGGCCACTGTTGCAAGACATGTTTCCTTGAAAACTCCATCTTGTCCTTCTTTACTTTATCCCATCTTCTTGTCTTACTTTATCCCATCTTCCTGCCTTGAAAAACAGTTGCAGTACTGGTAAATGACTTAAGCTTAAGAACAAAGACCTAAAGGCATAAGTGACTTAAGCTTAAGAACTGCTATGTGCCTAGAGGTCAGAGTAAGAGCTTAACCCTTTACCACCTCAAGTGGCTTTCTAAATAGTAAAAGAACTTATATAATAGTAAACAAACCCTGTATCCTCCACCCATAGCCACTCCTCCCTTGATCTCATCTAAAGAGCACAATAAAAGCAGTGTGGTTTCTCTTGGTCCCTGAGACCTTGAGTCCCCTGTTTCCCACCTTTACTTAAGATAAATGTCTCTGTGTCTTGTTTTATGTTAACTATTTTTCCTTAAGTTCCACAGCACCCGTTCTTCAGCCCCATCCTGCTGAGCTGGCCCTGGCATAGCTAGAATTGGTTTATTATTTATTTTTAAATATTATAAAATTATTTTTATTTCATAACTTTATATTTGATAATGGAACATGTTACTCTAATATAATATTGGTACTTTCCTTATTTTGTTTTATTTTTTCCATTTAAAGATATTTTGTATAAAATATTTAATCACCAAGGAGCTTACAGATATTGGCCTCAATCTACCCAGTATGTGGGACTAATTTCCAGTGTGCCAGGTGCTAGAAAGGAAAGCACAATTCCAAACAATAAATCATTACTTGTATAAATTCTTTACTTATTCGTAGGCTTTCCTTACCAGTCTACTATACACACCCTTCTCTCAGAAGAACTAAAATTCAAATTTAGTTACTTGCAATTCTAGAAAGTTAACAACATGTCTTCCATTTTCAGTGTGAATTGTACATGATCACCTCCACAAAAACATGCCCCTCTTAGTTCAGCATTCATTGTTTTTTGCTATGAATACATTACTATTGTAGTCTTTTCTTCTATTTTAATAGCTTATTTCATGAATTTTCATATCTCCTAAGAAGTCAATGCTGTCTTCGCTCTTTCACATATATGCCATGGTACATCAAAATTTGGTTTTCTTATATGCTTTTCCTCTTGCTTAACAATGGGCCTTAATCTAGGGAAAATATCCCCCTGCCACCAAAGGAGAATATTATTTAATTTTAATTGCTATGATTTCATAAGAAAGTAAGATATAATTCATAAGTTACATACTAAAAAAAAAACATAGTAAACAGCAGCCTTAGCAACCATATATATGAATCAGAACAAAATAGAAGAGAAAAAAATATTGGAAACATTTTCCCCTCAGTTTTATGTATTTTTGTTTATTTTTCTTTTTAAGAAAAGAATATGTATAGTTGAAATATGAAGAAAAATACTCAGTAACCATGACTAGTAACCATTGAAGGGCAAGAAATTGAGGAAAAAATCCTATGCTAGGAAAGTTATGGAGGGAAAAGCATATAATAAAAATATGGTTCCAAAGGACTATGAGGGCAAAGGAGGTGAGGGTAAAAAAGCAATCTTAGTGATTATGAGTGGTCTTCAGTGTTGAGATTTTGCTTTTCATCTCTTCAACAAATATTTATAAATCTGTAATTTATTTTAAAATATCTGCATATGCATAAACAGGTTAATTGTCTACAACTTTGGGGGTGGATAATTAGCATGTAGCATTTGCTTTTAATAAATGCACACTGCTTACAAGGATGTAACCAACCTGTCAATCATCCTTTCCTAAATACATACCAGAAGTTTTAATTTAATGTTGGGAAGCTAGAAATAATTTTCCTTGGAGCAATAGATAGTACTCCAAAAATGTGTATACCAAGAAGTATCACATAGGCATTACCATCTGTGTGAGAAAAATGTATAAATTCTTGAACCTAGCAGCTAAGCACTGAATGGATAATTCTTACCCAAATGAACACTTAATTAATATGCATGAGTAAATGCTTGACTCTGTGTTTCTCAAAGTGTCTAATAATAGAGTTGATGGGTTTGGAGATAATCTGCTGACTTACATCAACAATTTGTATGGCTTTTTCTTGACTTCTTTGCATTAAATATTTTTATGTGTAGACAAATTTTAGTGTAACATGCCACATGCTAGAGTGGTGCTGGTGATGAGGAAAATATCGATATTTATTCAAACAATCTGTTAATTTTTTATTTTATTCAAATAATTTAATTGTTATTTACTTAGCTTTGATCAGTTCATAAAACCAGTATTGTCTCTTTTTCTATTAATAGAAACGCAAATTTGTTCTCTGTAATAGCTCTATACAACACAAATATGTAATAGTCTGTTAAAGGTAATTAGAGCCATGAATAGGATGTTCCCTTTGTTATAAGGGATGCCTTAGCATTCTTGTAATCTGACCAATTATTACAAATCTTTAGTAGAGAGTATAATTCTAGAAGCAAACTTCCTAATTCATGTTTGTATTCATTTGGTAATTAATTTCTAAAATTGTCTAATATTCTTTACTGCTACTGTGTGCCAAGGACTGAAAATATACAAACAGAAAATAAACAGTCTCCTATTCTGAGAGCTTTCAAGCTGAGGAAAAAAAATAGGCAAGGAATTATTATATAGTGTACAATGATATGAATACTTAGACTGAAACCCTGAGATTCAGGAAAGAACATTTCTTTCAAGAATCATGAAGTGTTCTGTATATCTGGAGCATAAGCAGAAAAGAAAAGAAATGGAATGTGACCTAAATGTGGCAGATACCTAGAGGTCAACTCTAGTTTGGGATTTTTCCCTGAGGGCAATAGTGTGAAATTAAAAGGTTTCCAAATGGGAAGTGACATTCTCTCCATAGAGTCCATCCTCACAAATCTCCTTTTCATAATTAAGCAGACAGTGTACACTAGAGGCACATTGCAGAATGAGACTGTTGTGTCCTTCACAGACATCAATGTCAATTTCATCCTGGAGTCTGCAGTCTCTCTGAGTCTCAGCAGAGTCAGGAGCACTACCATTGTTTTCAGGGATTGCTACTGTAAAGTCATACATGACAAAGTATTCTTCCTGGAAAAAAGTATTTTTTAAATATTTTGCTAACTTTTTCTTTGACAATTAGATCCACAAGGCCTTTTTTCTGAGTGAAATGCACCACATCACATTTTAAATGTCTTGAAGTCTATGGTCAGGTAAGGATATAAGGCAGTCTTAACTTCAATTTTCTACCTTCCATGTTTGTTTGTTTTGTTTTGTTTTCTTTTTAGGGGCCAAACTTGTGGTGTATGGAAATTTCAAGACTAGAGGTAGAGTCAGAGCTGTTACTGCTGGCCTACACCACAGCAACAGAAATGGGGTTCTGAGCCTCATCTGCACACTATACCATAGATCATGCCAATGCTAGATCTTTAACCTACTGAGAGAGACCAGGGATCAAACCCCATGTCTTCATGGATATTAGTTGGGTTTATTACTGGTAAGCAATAACATGAATAAATAAATAAATGACATGAATAAATAAATAAATGTCTATTTTTGATTATTAATTCAAATCACTAGTTTAGGTATATAAAATTCCTAAGTATATTTATGAAGTTAACACATATTACTTGAAAATATATTCCTTCTTATATTTGCTTCAAACCTGAGAGACCTTCCACATGTGTACTGTGGTAGCTATTTTATCATTTCTTGTTTGCTTGTTTCCTGTTTTCCTGTTTTTTTTTTTAATAAGATAGCTTCATTTTCCACTTTTCTGCCAGTGAGTTGATGAGGTAGTCATTACTTTACAAAGAGATAAGAACTCTATCTTTGTGTAAATATTTTTAAATTATCATTAGGTATTCAAAAATAATCTATAAAATACTAAAGTGAATTAAGAGGAAAATCCTTTAAATATCTTATAATTAACAAAAAGAATATAAAATTTATAAAAATGGAAATCAATTTCAGTGGCTTAGGATTGAGAGTTTTTTCTAGTTACTTGGATATTTCTTTTATACAAAAAGGTAATAATTAATAAATTATTACTGACTGTAAATAATTTTATTTAAAATATGGGTTTTTTTGTAAGTTTGCACATTCGCTCTGTAGGTTTTATTTGTGAGTAGAATAAAAGTTAAGAACCCCCAAAAATCAAGTTTTGTTTTAGTGTTTATCTTTTTTATCTGTTGCTATAATTGGATGTTTTTATTTCATTTCTCAAAAAAGAGATAAATGCTTCTCTGATGGAAAATCTTGCATTTTAATGTTTGTTCTATCATATATTTTCTAAATGTACTAGTATTCCCTCAGTAAACATGAGAATATGAAGAAGCCCCAAATATATCTGTCATTCTCAGAGTGAAGAAAAAAAAGTACATCTACTTTGATGTCCGAGAATGCAGAAAGATAGAGGAAAATATTAAACCACAAAAACTGAAAACAGAAAAATACAATATTTAGCAACATTTATTTTTACCAGAATAAAATTTATTAGTGCTGACACTACTATTTTTTTCCCCAAACATGGAATTTTTTCTGTGTGAAAAATGCGTCATGTGCAACAATTTTCTCCCATTCCATGGGTTGTCATTTTGGTTTGTTTTTTATGGTTTCCTTTGATGTACAAAAGTTTGTCAGTAGAATTAGGTCTCTGGTTATTTATTTATTTTTTACTAAACAAACTTTTACTGCACAAACTCTTGCTTTTTTAAAAAGAAAACATTTTTTTCAATATTTTTAAAATTATAGTTGATTTACAATGTTGTGCCAGTTTCTGCTGTATAGCAAAGTGCACAGTCACATGTATATACCTATATACATACATTTTCCCTTTCTTATATCATCTTCCATCATGGTCTATTCCAAAAGATTGGATAAAGTTCTCTGTGTTATACAGTAGGACCTCATTGCCCACCCTTTTTCAATGGAATAGTTAGCACCTGCTAACCCCAAACTCCCAGTCCATCCTATCCTCTGCCCCTCACTTTCGGCAACCACAAGTCTGTTCCCCATGTCTGTGAGTCTGTTTCTGTTTTGTAGAGAGGTTCATTTGTGCCATATTTTAGATCCCAGGTATAAGTGATATCATATGGTGTTTGTCTTTCCCTTACTGACTTCACTTCATATGAGAATCTCTAGTTGCATCCACGTGGCTGCATTGTTTTTTGGTTAATTTATTTTATTTTATTTATTTATTTATTTATTTTTATTACTCATTGAATTTATTACATTTATAGTTGTACAATGATCATCACAATCCAATTTTATAGGATTTCCATCTGGTTAATTTTTGCTTTAATTTTTGTTTCATTCATTGGGAGATTGACCTGAGAAAACACTTGTATGGTTGATGTCAGAGAATGTTTTTCTTATGCTTTCTTTTGGAGAGGAGATTGATGGTGTTTTGTCTTTCATTTAAGAGTTTAAGCCATTTTGAGTTTATTTTTGTGCATGGCGTGAGGGTGTGTTATAGCTTCATTGATTTACATGTGGCTGTCTAGTTTTTCCAGCATCATTGATGAAAAGACTCTCTTTTTCTCATGATATATTCTTGCCTCTTTTTTTTGAAGATTGACCATAGGTGTCTTATTTATGGGTTCTCTGCTCTGTTCCATTGCTTTGTATATCTGTTTTGGTACCAATACCACACCATCTTTATGACTGTGGCTTTGTAATTTTGCCTGAAGCCTGGGAGATTTATGCCTCCCTCTTGGTTTTTTGTTCCTCAGGTTTGCTTTGGCAATTCTGGGTCTTTTACAGTTCCATGTATATTTTTGGATTGTTGTAGTTCTGTGGAAAATGTCATGGGTACTTTGAAAGGTATTGCATTGAATCTGTAGATTGCTTTGGGTAGTATGGCCATTTTTATCATATTAATTCTTCCAACAGAGGAGCATGAGATATCTTTCCATTTCTTTGCATCCTCTTTAATTCCTTGATTAATGTTTTATAATTCTCAGAATATAAGTCTTTCACCTTCTTGGTCATGTTTATTCCCAGCTATGTGATTTTGGGGGTTGCAATTTTAAAATGTATTATATTTTTATTCCCTTTCTAATATTTCATTTTTACTATATAGAAATGCAGCTGATTTCTGAATGTTAATCTTATATCCTGCTACTTTGCTGAATTAGTTGATAAGTTGGAATAGTTTTTGGGTTGAGTCCTTAGGGATTTCTATATATATAGTATCGTGTCATCTGCATACAGCCACAATTTTACCTCTTCTCTTCCAATCTGGATATCTTTTATTTCTTTTTTGTCTGGTTGCTGTGGCTAAGACTTCCAATACTATGTTGAATAACAGTGGTGAGAGTGGGCATCCTAGTCATATTCTAGATTTTAGTGGGAAGGCTTTCAGCTTTTCTCCACCGAGTATTAAATTTGCTGTAGGTTTGTTGTAAATGGCTTTTACTATGCTAAATTATGTTCCCTCTATACCCAATTTGGTAAGAGTTGTATTATGAAAGGATATTGGTATTTGATGTTTTTTTCTGCCTCTATTGAGATGATCATGTGGTTTTTTACTTTCTTGTGTCAATGTGGTGTATGATGTTGATTAAATATCTTGAACCAGCCTTGTGAAACTGGGATGAATCCCACTTGGTCATAGTATATGATCTTTTTTATAGGTTGTTGAATTTGGTTGGCTAAAATTTTGATGAGAATTATTGTGTCTATATTCATCAGAGATATTGGCCTATAATTTTCTTTTTTGGTTTTGTCTTTATCTGGTTCTGGTATTAGGGTGGTGCTGGCTTCATCAAATGGCTTTGGTAGTGTTCCTTTTTCAAACTTTTAGAAAAGTTTAAGAAGAATGGGTGTATGTTCTTTTCATGTTTGGTAGAATTCATCTGTGATGTCATCTGTTCCTGAACTTTTGTTTTTATTATATATTCAATTTCATTTCTAGTGATCAGTATATTCAGTTATCTATTTCTTCTTGATTCAGTTTTGGCAGACTGTAAGTCTCTATAAAGTTATCCATTTCTTCTAGGTTGTCAAATTTGTTGCCATACAATTGTTCATAGTATTCTCTTATGGATTTTTGTATTTCTGCAGTATCCATTGAGATTTCTCCTTTTTTAATTTCTTTTTCTTTAATTTGGGTTTTTTCTTTCCTCTTTTTGGTGAATCTGGACAGAGTTTTGCCAATTTTTTTTAACCTTTTCAAAGATACAGCTCTTGGTTTTGTTGATTTTTCTTTTCTTTTTGAATCTCCATTTTATTGATTTCCCTTCTGATTTTTATGATGTCTTTCCTTCTGCTGACTTTAGGTTTTGTTTGTTCTTTTTCTAATTCACTTAGTTGGTGTGTTAAGTTGTTGATTTGAGATTTTTCTTCTTCTTTGAGGAAGGCCTGGATAGCTATGATTTTCCCTCTAAGCACTGCCTTTGTGGTATCCCATAGATTTTGAATGTTCTTGTCTTCATTATCATTTGTCTTGAGGTATTTTTTAATTTATTTTTTGTTTATTCATTCCCCCCCCTTTTTTTCTAGTAGCATGTTATTTTGTCCCCATATAGTTCATTTTCCTGTGGTTCATTTCTAGTTTAATGCCACTGTGGTTAGAGAAGTTAATTGAAATAATTTCTATAGTCTTAAATTTGTTGAGGTTACGTTTGTTCCCCAATATGTACTCAATTCTTGAGAAGATTCCATGTGTACTTGAGAAGAATGTATATTCTGATTTTTTTTTTATGTAATATCCTGAAAATGTCAGTGAAGTCTAAATTTTCTATTGTGTCACTTAGGATCTCTGATGTCTTATAGAGTTTCTCTCTAGAGGATCTGTCCATTGATGTGAGTGGATATTAAAGTTTCTACTATTACTGTATTCCCTTCAATTTCCCCTCTTATGTCTGTTAGTATTTGTTGTATGTATCTTGGTGTCCCTATATTAGGGGCATATATATTGATGATTGTAATATCTTCTACTTGAATGGACTCTTTTATCATTAATTAGTGTCCTTCTTTGTATTTCTTTATGGCCTACATTTTAAAGTCTATTTTGTCTAATATGAATATTGCAACTCCTGCTTTCTTCTTTTGTCTTTGGCATGAGATATCTTTTCCCATTTCCTCACTTTCAATTTATATGTGTTCTTTGCCCTAAGACAATCTCTTGTAGACAGCATATTGTACTCTCTTGCTTTTTATCCAGTCTGCCACTCTGTGTCTTTTGATTGGAGCATTCAGTCCATTGACATTTAAAGTAATTACTGATAAATAGGTATTTATTGCCTTTTGAAAACTTGTTTTCCATTTGATTTTATGTTTCTCTTTTGTTCCTTTCTTTTTCTGATTGGATGATTTCATTTTATTTTATGCTTGTGTCCTTTTCTTCTTAGTTTTTGTGAATGTAATATTTGGTTTTTATTTGAGGTTTCCCTGTTTTTTGAGTATGTTAATCATTTCTTATATCTGCTTGCTTTAGCCTGATAGTCATATAAGCTCGAACACATTCTAAGAGTCTAGAATTTCTTGCTTTCTTTCCCCACATTCTATGATTTTGAAGTCCTTTTTTAACAGCTTTATGTTTCACCTTTGCTGTTCCTTTTGTTTATCATCAATTTTTAAAAGTTTTTTTCCTTTTATAACTGTATACTGGATTATTTGATTTCTTTCCAACTGTGATTTCCTCCAACCTATTTTTCTTACTTTTTTTTTATTTAGAGTATCTCTTTCAGTATTTCTTTTAGTATGGGTTTAGTATTTCTGTACTCTTTTAGTTTTTGATTGCTAGAGAAATTCTTTATTTCTCCTTCTAGTTTAAATGATATTCTTAGGTAGAGTTTTCTAGGCTGCAAATTTTATCCCTTTTAGAACTTTGAGTATATCTTGCCACTCTTCTGGCCTGTAGTGTTTCCATAGATAAGTCAGCTGATAGCCTTACGGGTGTTCCCTTATAATTAACATTTTAGGTTTTTCTTGCTGCCTTTAGAATCCTCTGTTTATCTTTAATTTTTGCCATTTTTACTATAATTTGTCTTGGTGTGGGTATGTTTGCTTTCAACATGTTTGGGGCCCTCTGTGCTTCCTGCATTTTGACATTTGTTTCCTTTAGTTTTGGAAAGTCTTCAGACATAATTTCTTCAAATATATTTTCAATCCTCTTTACTTTTTCTTCTCCTTCTGGAATTCATGTTATATGTAGTTTGGCCCAATTTATATTATCCCATGGGTCTCTTATATTACTTTTGTGTTTTTTCATTAGGTTTTCTGCTGTCCTGTATGGGTGATTTCCAGTATTATATCTTCCCAGTCACTAATTCCTTCCTCTGCATTATCCATTCTGCTTTTTAGTATCTTTAACTCAGTTTGAATCTCTGCAAGTGAATTTTCTATTTTTTTTCTTTTTTTCTCCTTATATTTTCCAGTTCCTTTCAGAAGCAATCTGCATTACTTTTTATATCCACTCTTAATTCTGTCATATTCACCCTTAATTCCTTAAGTATTTTCACTATCTCCCTTATATTAAGTATTTTCACTATCTCCCTTTTATACTCAGTGTCTATTATACTGCAGAGGTCTGTTTCATTGTTTGCTGCTTCAGGTGAATTCTCCTCTTCTTTTAACTGGGAATGGTTCCTGAGCATCTTCATGTCACTTATATTTTTTCTTTTTCTGTGAGTTTATGGAAATGCACTACTGTAGTCTTAGAGTGTTATTTTGATGCCAGAGTGCTCCTTTGTATTTTGTAGTGGTTTACTATTTAATTTTACATGTGAGTTTGAATATTTTCTGTCTCTTTCTTCAGTGTGAGCAGGCCATTATCCCCAGGGCGCTGAGTGTGTTTCCAGGGAGAGGGAAACAATGGGTAGGGCTAGTAATCAGTTCCTGGTTCCTGGGCTCATGACAGTAACAAGGACCTGAAGGAAGTTTGCAGAGGCTACTCCTAGATGCTGGGCCCTTGGAAGTGGTAATGAGCCTCTGGCAATTTTAGGCCATTTCTGGAGCATTTGGAAGTGGTAGGGTCTGTGAATTCCCAGGGGAGTGAGAGCAATAATGGGTGGTGTTTGGTCACAGTGCACTCCTCTATGGTGCCTTATAAGGTGACTGGGGCCACGGATGGTACCCATTCATGGACTCCTAGAATGGGCCACACTCACCTCTGGAGTCAGAAATAACTGTGGTGGTTTGCCCCCACCAGTTCTAGACCATGAAAAAAGCACCCTGTGCCACTTAGCCCATGCAGGAAGTGCTGCACAGGCTTGTTGCATGATCATGGGAAAAGACAGTGATCCAGCATGTGTGGGGGAGTCCCTGAGCACTTATCAGTGGCAGAAGCAATGTGGGTGTGTTTCCAGGGGAGTGAGAGCAACAATTGGTGGTGATCAGTTGCAATGTCCTCTTTTTTTTCTGGCCTCTGAAGTGACTGGGACCACAGGTAGAAGCTGTTCACAGACCCCTGTTGTGGTAGGCCATTCCTCCCTTTTGTTTCTAAGTTGATTGCTGTGTTTTGTCCCTGCCACCTCTGGATAACACAGGAATCACTGCCTTACACTTAGCCCCCCAATGCCCTTAGCCCACACAAGTGGTGCCCAACCACCCATAGCCCACACATGAAGCATCCTGTCTCCCATAGCTTGAGCAAGTCTCCTTTTGTTACCTGTGACTGCCCTCTGAGAGCCCCCACATGCATATATAGATTCCAGTGGCAGTCTACCACTCCTCCTTTTGCCCACCCCAACAGTGGAATCTTGCTTCTGTTACAGGCCAAACCTCCTCCCAGCTTCCCTTGGCTGTGGCATCATGTTCCCCAGCCCATTGCACACCACTCCCTAGCCCCCAGGACATCTCTATACAACTGACACTATTTCTCTTCCTGTAACTGACCTCTGGAGCCTAAGTCTCTATGCCCAGCCCCCACACAATTGACTCAGGCTGTGCTGTCTGGGGCAATGGTGCAGATGATCTGTGTGGTTCTCACTCTGATTTGCCCTCCCCAGTCTAGATGCTGCACTTTTCTTGGCAACTTTGAGGTCCCCTCCATCTCAGCTAATCTCCCCCCTGGTTAGGTGCCTTCCCAGGGTGTGTGTTCCTTTTCTCTTTAACAGCTCTTTCTCAGGAGTGCTACTCCAGTCCTGATTCATTTTGTCTCTCTCTCTCTCTCTCTTTTTTATTTTGTTCTGTGGAAATTGTGTCTTTCACTGAGTTTAATAATTTAAAGTAATTATCCATGATATTTGAGTATAAAAATATTCTTCCGTAAGTAAAAATTTGAGAATACTTTAAAAAGTAAAACATCTTCTTTGAATGAATCAATATAGAGCAACATTTTTATCAATTCATTCAAAGATGTTTCAATTTTTGTAGCATTCTCAATTTTTTACATATGGAGGAATGTTATGTTTATCACTCTAATTTTTCTACATCAAATGGTTCAACCAAATAACTTATGATGAAACATAATTATAAATTAAATGCACTGAAGTACAAAATGTACCTACATAATCTCAGAGATTACATGAAATAGTTTCATAATTAAATATATTAAAATATTGAAAATGAATTGGGTAAAACAGAAGCAGGAGAGAATTCTGATCAATACAAGGGTTAATGCAAATTTTATTTGCCACTATACATGCAGCATATCACAGTACTGTCTTCTAGAAAGTGCTTACTAAAATTTTGTTGGATGAATGGATGAGTAATGGTCAATAGACTAAATTGAATTAATCTTAGAACTAGTATTTTTTCCATGAATAACAGTTAACTTGAATATATCAATAAACTATATCTCACAAGTTGTTTCTTTCTTGCAGTTAAAATTTATTAAATATTTTCAAACACTTCAAGAAAATTAAATGCAGGTTGAGTGGAAAGTGTCAAGCTAATAGTGCCTTTCTTACATTCATAAAAGACAAGAGAATAATATGGTTTTAAGTCATATCTGATGCCATGATAAATAGTAGTTAGCCCTCTCAACCAAGAAAACAATTGAACACTTAGAGCTAATATATGAAATGGAGAAGCATACAAAACTTTTTTTTGGTGGTGATTTTAACTACTATCCACTAATAGGCTCTTGTAGATAAATAAAAAGACTATATAACTGTTGTGGAATTTCTATGTGGTCATTTGGTTATAATATTAAGAAATTGAAAACATTCATTTTATCATCAGAGAATAAAACAAAATCATTTTTGTTTAAATATTTAGTCAAAAATTCTCTATTATGTTGACAGCTTAATTCTATTTCCTACTTTCTTGCATGATTAGGCTGAATGTCTCTCTAACCTGAGTAAATATCCTCAAACATCTTTTGTCCAATAATGACATCAACCAGTATATGTATGTTGTTTTTCTGTAATCAGTGTTTGTGCTGTGCACTCTCTTATGATGTTTATTTGCTTATTTTCATTATTTCTTCAGTTACTATTCAAGATTGAATTAAGCCACAGTTTGAGCCTCAGTTTATATGCTGCTATTCATGCTATGTACATATTGTCCCTTTTGTCTTTTTTAGTCATCTGACGCTGATACAGTGTTAATAACAAAATCATAAAAATTTCTAAGACATGAAATGTAGTGAATTGTAATATCTCATACCTAGCATGTTGCTAAAGATAATGCTAAAGGTTCTGAGCCATCAATATACCTAAGTGTGAATTAACACAACAGATTTCATACCCTGGTGTATCTGAGTTTGATTGTTAAATAGTGAATTTGGTAATTAAAGAAACAAATAACTCATTTTAGTTTTATGAGTTATAGATTAGGCTATATAAACTTGAAAAATTTTTTCAAATAATTTAAAATCTTGAATATAATATTTTAAAACCAAAGAAAAACACTGTTGAAATTTACTTCTGAAATATACTTAGAGAAAGCTTTTTAGTAGTTATTCCAGTGTATTTATTTTGACAAGTATTAACATAGATTTTTTTTTTTTTTTAATGGCTGCACCTATGGCATATGGCAGTTCTTGGGCCAGGGACTGAATAAGAGCCATGGCTGTGGCAATGCCAGATTCTTTACCCTGGTGTCCAATGCTGGGGATCAGAGATCTCCATAGTGACCTGAGCTGCTACAGTCAGATTCCTAAACCACTGTACACAGTCAAAACTCCAATTTTTATTTTTATTTCTTTATGGTCAACATAATTCTGTGAAAATAATGTTAAAGACTTTGAAGGCAATTCTTGCCTAATAATCATCATAATGAAAAGCAGTTTAAGTGATTTTGTCTCATTCAACAATTATTATAATGTTATAAGTGTATGATGTGTTAAAATGTAAGATCATGGACAAAGGGAAACACCATAGAGTTAAGGTGATTTCTCAAAAATACCACATCTGACATTTAGAAAACAGTACAGCAATATGCTTTGCACCACCCTTTATTATGCATATTCTTGAAAAAAAGTCACTGTAGACAAAATAATAGCTACAGCATAGTGCTAAATATCTATTTAACAATTCACTAAGTATTATATAAATATATAAATTATAAAAATTAATCAATTGGTAATCAGGAAATAAATTTCAAGTCAAATAAATTTATTTAAGTGGAAGTATGTTTCTGATAAAACAGATATTTTTTTTGAATTTCATTTTTATTTAATAGTATTTTGCCTTTCCTAATAGTCCTCTGTTTACTATAACCACAAAAGATGTACCATAAACTGTTCTGGATTCCAAAGTATATAACATTATTTTGAACAATGAAGATTTTGATTTTAGATAAAATTGAGTGTATTTTCTTGATACAATTTACTGTCCTTTTATTTTAGCTTTAAGAACTCCCTTTAGCATTTCTTATAAGGCAGATCTAGTGGTGATGAACTCCCTCAACTCTTGTTTTCTGGGAAAATCTTGTACTGATGTTTGTATATTTTGTTGAGCAGTCTTGTCTTCCAGATTTACAGACTGGTTTTTGTGGGAAAGAGCTTCACCTTGGTTAGATGTGAAGGAGTCAGGTGGGTGGAGTGTAGCAGTTTCAGTTCCAGGGAAGCCCCAGTGCTGCAGTTTTTATGCAGATCCATCGGTTGAAGTTAGCATCTGATGAATACCTCAAGGATTCTCAGAGGCTAAAGATGAGAGTATATGGAGCAGTGGCAAGGGCTGATGTGGTCCTCTGTGACAAAGGCTGCTGGGGACCTCTTGATTGAATTTTCTCCCATAGGGATAGCTATGCTGTTGGAGTCCCTCATAGTACCAAATCTGACTCATGGGCACCCTTGCAATGATAAACAACCTTGTGTATAATGGTGCATGTGGGACAGTCACAGAATGGGTTCTGGACTACAAGTGCTCAGGGAATGAAATCAGCTCCAAGGTCCAGGGCACTGTCTGATTCACAGCATGGTGGCTCTGGGGATTGAGATCTGGTCCCATCTGGAGCAACCATGGACCAAGTTCTAAAGTGTGAGTACCCATGGTAGAGCTGGATCTCTGGGGTCTGGGACATGCAGGGTTGGGGAGAAGGCTGACAACCTTGATCCTGGACAGCACACAAGCTACATTTGAGGGGCACACAGCAGTGTCTCCAGAGTTTCTATGCCAGCAATGGTTGATTACTTCAATAGCAAAAACTGCCAGTGTTCTCAGAGAATAAGCTGCTGGGGTATGCAATGAACACTATGTGTTCTCTACTGTGAAAACTATGAGGACTCTGTTAGTGTCATGGTAGCTATTAAGGTCCTCAACAGCAAAGGCCCAGACTGGGCCACTGGGGACACCAATGACATCTGCCATATGGCTGATACTGATATCCCTCCCCTTTTTTTGTACCTAGCCATCTTCAGATGTCTTAGCTAAGCCAGACTCTCCATAGATATTTTATGTATGGTTATTATCTTTTTTTTTTTTTTTTTGCTCATCAGTCTCTAGTGGTTTTTAATTGGACTTTTGAACTTTCCAAGGTATGTATTCATTTGTGGATAGACATATAATTGTTTTTTGAGAGAAGAAGGAAGGATGCTCATACCCTGCCATCTTGATCTGAATTTGAATCTGAGTTCTTACAAATCTAGGACTATACTACTGAACTTCTATTATTCTGTTTAATTCAGAGTGAATGAAATGAACAATAGTACTTTCTTTACAAGGTGTTGTGAAAACAAATGAAATACATACATGAAGTAGAATGTGTATCATATAAATAGGCACCCATAAACCTGCATTACACTAATATGATTGTTAACTCTATTGGGAGACAATGTTCCATAAATGTTTTCACGTTAGTTTATTTTTTGAAGTATATTATTAAATGGTAAACATCCTCTTGAAATTAAAGATATTGAGTTGCTTTGGTGATATTTAGAGTATTATCTTCCCCTGAAGACATTTGATTACAGTTTTATGGTAAAAACCAGAGCTATTTTTTCCCTCTACACTAAGTATTTGCTCTTTTCCAGGGTAAAACTTTGGGGCCTTCCCTTACTCTCCAGCAATAGGATTTTCCCCAGAACAAAGAAAAATCAGATTTGTCTGCCACTGTATTTAAGTTCTGGGTCTCAGAATTAGGGGGTTTATCTCTTATGGTACAAAATCTGCTGCATATTCAGATGAATATCTGGTCCTCATTGCATAACCATCCAGAGATCTAGAACATAAGGAACAATATAAGATATATGTAACCTTTAGAATGGTATTCTCCTGAATTCTAAATATGTAAAAACAGGTCTGGATTGTGGCACTTAATAATTGTGCGACCTGTAATTTACTTTTTTATGGTCTGTCTTATTGTCGCTATTAAATATTTAAATTGAGGAACGCTTTTAAATCTTCTTTCTTTATAAATCCATATTTGCATGACTTTTAAAACTATATCAACTAATTAATTACTTATTGCCATCCATAGGTTGAGACAGAATATATTGTCTATATATTAGGAAATTTTACATCTTAAAATTGAGGATGCCTATATTAAAGCAATATCTTTAGAAATGTAAATAGAATAGTTTTATTTTAGTGGTAAAATAAACAGAATTAACCATTAATTAAATGCAAAGAATAGAAAAAAACTTACTAAATTTTGTGAAGTTTTCTTAGGCTGTAATTGTGTCATTAATAAAAATAATTACTAGAAGGTAGAACAAATTTGGAGGGATGCATGAATAATTTTATTTCATATTTTTGAGTTTGATCTGACAGAACTCAGGTGAAGCTATTGAGTAGGCAGTTCAAAAATCAGGCATTTTTGATTACTACTATTTTCATTTTGTAGAGTAGAATACATGCCTGAGGTCACCCACTAATCCATGTCTGAAAACAGCAGTGGTTTCAGATCTCCTGCATTTATTCCCTAATATATCTTGACTGTAACTTAAATGCCCCCCATAAAGTCCATGAATATTCTCCATTAACTACAGGGTAACTTTTATTCAGTTGTCTAAGACTCTCTTGAGAATTGCTCTTGATTTAACTTGAAAGTATACACAATATGATGAGCAGGTAACTCCTTAATAATTTCTGTTTTTCATTTTTAGTTATAATAAAAGAGTAATGTATTTGTTATTCTCAGTTAGACAAATGTAATAACATCTCCAAAATTCACAAATCTATTTGGATCCCCCAGTATTGTGCTGCTCAATGTGTGGTTCATAGGCTCAAGACAATTCAGATAATGTTTGCAACAAGTTCCACAATAGATAATTACTTAATTAGAAAATATTAAAGTTGATATATTTAGTAATTTTATAGATTAATTTTATGTTAATTAACCCTAATAACAAAAAATAAAGCCTTATACTTTGTGTATCACTTTTATTTTTCCAGTAATTTCTTTTTTAATGTATTTCATAAAATTATTCATCCATGGCAAATTGAGAGAAAAATGAACACATCCTTTATTACCAATAGTTTCAGAAGCAACAATGTATTTTTGCATTCTTGTCTGGAGTTCTTATTTATAAAATATAGTCAAAGACAGTAACCTCTGATATCTATGATTTAGTCTTTCTCTTCCTCTTTCTTTCAGTCTCTCTGATTATTATTATTATAAAATTTTCTAACACTCGAGCTAATTGTAATTTTAATATACACCTATATATTTCTTCTTTGTTCTGTAATATGTGTCCTATCCTCAAAACGCTCAGCTTCACAATAATATAGTTGGTTTATTTTCTCCAACTCAATATTTAGTCAGTCATACTTGATCTTATAACCCATTGACTAATTGTTAGCTATGATTCTTAATTTCTCCCAAAATACCTTTGTTTTATTTTACAAATGATTTAATTCAATATATTGTTATATTTTCTTTTTCCCCAAAGAGACTACATTTTATTTATGTTATCTGTCTCCTGCCTAATGTAGTATCTAGAATAAAAAGTTGGATATAAGTAGAACATAATAGGAAGATGTGATGGAGTAGTAAATTAATAGAAGTCTATCTGTAAAAAGGGAATTTTTTGGAATAAATGTATATTCAAATTATTGCTGTTGCAGAACAAAGAACTTCAAACTTAGTTGTTACTAAAATAATTTAATTCTTTTGAAAGATTCTGTGGATAAGAAATGTGGGTAGGACTTAAGATGAAAGCAATTTATTGAGATTAAAAATGGAAGACTAATATATTGCTTTACTTTCATTATCTGAAATTACTCAGTAGTATTTTACTGGCGTTTTGGCTTCTATTAATGGTACAATAAGGCTTTGCTCATCTGTCTCGAGCATAGGCAAGGATGAATGAAAGGATGGATACACCTAGATATACACCCACTCACCTCTTTTTTTTAAAACTAAATCATTTTATTAAAACTTGATCTAACACATCTTAAAGTGCAAATTAGGACTATTTCTTTTTTTATTTTTATTTTTTAATTTTCCCACCGTACAGCAAGGGGATCAAGTTATCCTTTCATGTATACATTACATTTACATTTTTTCCCCCAACCTTTGTTCTGTTGCAACATGAGTATCTAGACAAAGTTCTCAATGCTACTCAGCAGGATCTCCTTGTAAATCTATTCCAAGTTGTGTCTGATAAGCCCAAGCTACCGATCCCTCCCCCTCCCTCCCTCTCCCATCAGGCAGCCACAAGTCTCTTCTCCAAGTCCATGATTTTCTTTTCTGGGGAGGTGTTCATTTGTGCTGGATATTAGATTCCAGTTATAAGTGATATCACATGGTATTTGTCCTTGTCTTTCTCACTCATTTCACTCAGCATGAGAGTCTCTAGTTCCATCCATATTGCTGCAAATGGCATTATGTCATTCGTTTTTATGGCTGAATCCAATCCTCTGTTGATGGACATTTGGGTTGTTTCCATGTCCTGGCTATTGTGAATAGGGCTGCAATGAACATGCAGGTGCATGTGTCTCTTTTAAGTAGAGTTTTGTCCAGATATATGCCCAAGAGTGGGATTTTGGGGTCATATGGAAGTTCTATGGATAGATTTCTATGGTATCTCCAAACTGTTCTCCATAGTGGCTGTACCAGTTTACATTCCCACCAGCAGTGCAGGAGGGTTCCCTTTTCTCCACAGCCCCTCCAGCACTTGTTATTTGTGGATTTATTAATGATGGCCATTCTGACTGGTGTGTCACTCACCTCTTTAGCACTGTAGTCTCAGGAGAGTTGGAGTTCTTGCATGTCAACTTGTTAGGTTTAGAGTGAATATCAAACACATAACAAAGTGGGGACTTGTTGTCTTTTTGACTTAGTCTTGAAATATATATAGCTGTCTTCTCACATATACCATATGTGAAAGCATGTATAAACTTATCTAGATTGATGGACTGGGAAGTAAAATTCTATTTCCTGATGGGGAAGTGATAAGTTTACATGAAAGAAGAACACTGGGATGGGATATTGTTAGTATCATTTGAAAAAAAAATCTCAACTTGTAAATACATGAGATTGTCAAAATAACCTGGGAGAAATAGAAAGCTGATGTCTTAATTTTGAGACAAATGGCAAGAAAAATGGACCTCATCAGTCAGACATAGGAACCAAAAGGGAGAAAATTAGAAAATTAAAGAAATGGAAAATGAGAAAGAATACTAAAATAAATAATTATGCAAAGGTATCTAGGAGGGAAAAACTATACTGACTAGTTAATTAAGGGCACCAAACATCTGGTAAGGTCTGGAAAAAGATTAATGAGGAAGGTGCACTCTCAGTTTTTTTCTTTTTATGGCCAGACCTATGGCATATAAAAGTTTCAACTTACAAAACAAGCTGCAAATTAAACCTATGAAACCACTTGTTGCAATGCCAGATCATTAACCCACTAAGAAAGGCCAGGGGTTTAACCCACAACCTCATAGGCTCTAGGTTGGGATTTCAACCCACTGAGTCACAGAGGGAGCTCTAAAATTCTCAATTTTATTGACAATATTAAGAATCTCTCCCTAAAGGCTAGATTATAATACCAATAAATACATTTGATAGCTGTATGAATTTGAGTAAAACACCAAAATGTCTCGCATTGTGATACCATTTCATTGGCTTGTTATGAAGATTAACATAATTCATATATGCTTGGAACAATGCCTGGAAAATTGTAAGTTTGTAGATATAATATTTACTGTTTTTTTAAATTCATGTATTTTTAAAAAGTTTCACCTGTTGTTTGCCCAAGTAAGAGTTTTGATGTACAATACAAAGTGTTTTTTTTTTTTATTTCTCTGAAGGCCAATAATGATTTTATATCCTCTTAGCTCAATAATAAGTCAAAGCATCCTCAGTCTTCACCCTGGGAATTAAATCATAAAGTTATATCACAGCAAATGGAAATAAGCTTAAGTTCTCTATAATATTAAAGGAAATGAGAATAATTAAGACTTTTTAGGTGCTTATTTATAGTCTAAAGAGAATATCAACAAATTTTTTTCAGACACCTGATTTTATTAACTATACCTTGTTATATGATACAATAATAAATTATTCTATACCTACACTATATTCTTATTGATCAAAATACACACAAACAAAATGTAAAAGTTGAGATTTATGTTTCATCTAGAGCATTAATAAGGGATTAGCCTGGGAGACAGCTTCTCAGCATGCTCTGAGGAACTATTGCAAAGTGGTAAGTGAGGAGCCAGGATATAAAGAAGTTTTTACAGAAAAAAAGTTCTTGAACATCAAAAGACTACTGCTGATCACAAAGGAACATATATCTTAAGTTAATGATTTTAGTGTTTTTCTATGTATGAGAAGATGCAAGAGTCTGGGCTCATTGAAATACTTTCTTAGATGTACATCTTATCTAAGGCCAGTATCCTGTTTTTCTCCATCCTGAATTCCCCTTGGAGCACACGATTGGGGTGGCTGCAGTGGATAATGGCTTGAGAGAGGACAATATTTGTTGTTTACTGGAATGACAAGTAACATTTTTTGTTTACTAAAATAGTAGGCAATTATTTTTGTCTACAGTGCCTCCTCTTCATAATAAATTCAACCAAGATTTGAGAGGCATTTCATAACCAAACTGTTCCATGGGCTAGGAAGGCTAATTCCTAGATTAGACAAGGATTCTTTTGATAGGCCACTTGATGTGGTTGTATTATTAAGCCCTATTGATAACATAGAATTCTCTAGGTCCCCTGTCTTGCTACTGTATTATGATTGAGGAAGTGTTTTCCTTTGTTACTTCTTCCCATACCTAGAATCACACCATCACAATTATTTTCTGTAGAGTTATAAATGTAATCTATTCCCTCAATATATTTAGTCATCATCAGTTTTGTAGGAAGCTTGGTTATACATTGGGAATATAAAAGAAAAAATAATAAAATAGACAGGATATAAATTACACACCTAGCTAGTAATATTAATGAAGTCATGATGAAACAGATAGAGATAAAAATGCATAAACTGTTTGGAAACACAGAACAAGTTAAAAAAAATTAGGATAACTGTTTGTAATCATGTTTCAATAAGCACAAGTCCACATAGGAGTCTACTGGAGAAGGAAAATTCTAGATGGATTGAGTAAGAGAGAAAAAGATGAATGTTCTTTGCTTACCAAAATATACGTTATTAGTACGTGATAGGTCAGAGCATAACCAAAAAAAAAAAAAAAAAAAGTTTCCTGGAACAAACTATTAAAAACCAGTATATTTCAGAAAAAATCATGAAATTATAAATTATATTTATCAGTTCATTCTGTCCTGCCTAATTCCTGTTTATCTGAGTGAAGTCATCAGCTTTTCCATTAGATTGTAATTTCAAACACAGTTCAGTGGTATGATCTAAAATTTATCAGAAAATTTTATTTGTGGAAAAGCAATTTTATTAATCTTTTTGGAGATTTTTTTTGTAAAAGCATTGGAGTAAAATAATTATTACCTATAAATAATAAAGACTTAAGATGTCATAGTTAAAAATTTCATTAAAATGCAGTTGAAAAGAAATTGGTTATTTCTGTAACATATTTTAAAATATTAACTATAATTTTATGATTGATAACATTTTACCAGGACCTATCAGATTTTTAGAAATTCCATATAAATTTTGGAGTGTCTATATTAATGACATTTACACATACAATATAACATAGGAAGTTTTATCACACTAACAATGTATCCCATGTAATTTATCATACAAAATAAACCTAATTAGTTTAATATTTCTCTTTGGGATGTCTCAGGGGTCCATTGAGGCCTCCCAAAATTAGCTAGAAACCAAAAGAAGCTAATTTAGACTCTGACCTTGGGGAATTTAATCAAAGTTATCAAAAGATTTTTTAAAAATGCTTGATCAGAAGTTCTTATGTTGGTGCAGTGGAAATGAATCCAACTAGGATCCATGAGGTTGAAGGTTTGATCTCTGACCTCACTCAGTGTGTTAAGAATCTGGCATTACTGTGAGCTGTGGTATAGTTCACAGAGGTGGCTCAGATCTGGCATTTCTGTGTCTGTGGTGTAGGTCAGCATCTGTGGTTCCAATTAGAAGCCTATCCTGGGAACTTCCATATGCCATGGGTGCAGCCCTAAAAATTGCAAAAATAAATGAATTAAAAAAAATAAAAAATTTTGTCAAATAAGATCATAGGTCATTGTGAAACAATACTTATTCATTCAAAGTGAATAATACAGATCATTTACAGGGCAAAAACAATCTGTTATAAAAAGTAGATAAATATTCCAAGAAAACTTGGTTCTTTTAATTGGGGGAGAGAAAAGCAAATTTCAGTCCTGTGCTAGCCCACCCTCAAGAACAAAATACATTTACCTAATTAAATTTAATCCAATACCAGCCTGATTAAGCACAAAATTCCTCTTATAGGGCTACCTTTCCACAAACATTCCATAACTTTTACATAGTTTATATATTACTTTATCCCATATTTTTCTTTCCCATTTGTAAACGATCAGCTTTAGAAAAAAAAACACTTTCTCCTTAAAATGAATTTCCATTTGTCACTTTTTCTTTTCTTTCTTTTTTTTTGCTGGAAACACACATCCTCTTTCTTCCCATACTCAAAATTTTCCCTTGTATTTCTGGTAGTTTTAATTACATATTACATATTTAATTACATATTACATATTTAATGACATAGTTTAATTCAAAATCTCACCTCTTACAAACATTAATTTCTTGTGAAAACTAAGGATTAAGCAACAATGAACTTAGTAGTGTTTCTTGATTGGTAAATATATGAGCATATTCTATAACCTCTAGAAATGCATAATTTCTCATAGTCAATATTTTTTCCTTAATGTGGTACGGAGGTATGTCTAGTAGATCCAACAGCTTTAGTTTTCTTCTTGAAAAAAATCAAAAGTAAGTGAAGTTAAAACTTAGACTTGTTTAGCAATTAGTGTTCCAGTATTATATCTTATTTGAAATAATCTGTATATTCAGTGATTTCTATCATTTGACTTAGTTTAACAAAACTCTAAATTTTGTTACAGAAAAATTTGTAGAAACTATTTTAGATAGACATCTCCAAAACATAATGATTCTGAAGTGTTTATCTGAAAACTATTGTCTCACTAACCTTTATTTTATAACTTATGAAAATATCATCACACCACTTTATTTTTTCATGCTGAAAAACTCTGCAACAGAAGTAATGTAAATGTATTGACCACCAATAAACCTTGGCACAATAAAAGTAAGACATGTCTGTATTGATTAAACAAGCATAGGCTAGTTTTCAGATATGATTTTAATACTGAATGTTTCCTAGATCACATGAATCTAAAATTCATTCTGGCCAGTTTCTTTTATATAGAGAAATATTTAATTTGTAAACACTTTTTTTCAATAACTGTACCCTCAGCATATAGACATTTCTGGGCCAGGGACTGAATCCAATTTGCACCCGGAAGCTATGCCACAGCTGCGGCAACACCAGATCCTTCAACCCACTGTACTGGGCTTAGAATTGAACCTGTGACTCCACAGTTAACTGAACCACTGCAGTAAGATTCTTAACCAAATGTACCACAGTGGGAACTCCCTGTAAGTACTTACTTTTCAGTCAATTAAATAGAGCTCTTTTATCATCTAATTTTGATAATATTATCAAGAAGTCAAGACATTATTAGAAATCTCATGACTTTGTTTTAACACTGAGTTATGAGTCAAATATAAACATACTGGCTTATAAATTAGAGCTTAATAAATTAAATTTACATGCTCAGATTATTAGATTTTACATTTGTGGAAAACACCTTTAAGATTTGTATATGCTCTTCATAATTCTTTAAGGAGGCTGTGAATTAGATATTGGATGAGGGAAATTTTCCACAAGTTTGAGTTTAGAAAGGCCTTTCTCCTTCCCCACCCCACCCCCTTTGGTTTCAGGCTCTACCTGATTAATTTAACTAACCTCCATCTCAGATCCTTGTATGGTGCATATCTGATTTGTAAAGATTTGAAAGAAAAATACAGTTGTCTTTAATGCCCCAAAGAACTAATCTACCTCCTAAATGATGTTAAAAGATTGATTCATACAATTTGTTATTTATATCAGTGAGAAGATTTTCAAATAAGCAGAAAATCAAGAACTTTGGGTTTCAATTTATCATGGCTACAATATTCACACAAGGCATTCAACAAAAGCCCTCTCTTTGAGGGCATAAGTTAAATGCAGAGCCAAAAACCCCAAAACCAAAACATATTTTTTTAATGTAATGATTTTTATTTTTTACCATTATAGCACTGAGAAAAAAGAATGTATACAAAACACATTATTTTTATTAGCCCCCGAATATTAGTTCCCAATTTTTATTTCATACTGTGTGGGCTCATGTAACCCATTTTATTTTCTTTAGTATGTTTAATTAATACTGTCTAGAGGCAGATTAATATGTCTTGTCTTATAATACTAGACAGGGTGAAGCATTCCCCAGTCATTTATCTATCTTTGTAGAAATGCTTTAAGATCCCCAGTGAGGGGTTGAGCCAAAGGAGTGAGGTCCTTAATATTAATTAACTTTATTAATTGTCCTTAACTATTGTTCTAAGCAGGCCAGATATCTCAGGGTAATTTCCTTCCAACAATACATACATATATTTTATGTATATATACTCTATTAGTAATACATATTATTAATACATAACTAAATTAGTAATACATATTATTAATGCAAACTAAGAATGCTACCTGCCATGTCAGTAAACAAAGGACATTTTAGCCATCAAGCCACTAAAGCCACCCGCTATAGTGAGTTCTGAAGGAAATCAGGATGGAAACTTAATGCCTACCATCAAACCATCAGAAACTATAGCCATCACCAAAATAGTAAAACCTGAGAAAACTCAAGATGATAAGATTTGGGATACTTGCCCCTCATAACTGAGGTGCCTATCAAAGGAATGATTTCAGTGAACCTGTTATAGGCTTCAAGTCCCTTTCAAGGAGATTAAAACCTCTATGCCTCTATGTCTCATTGTAATACCCCTTCCCCACCTTGAACAGACTCATAGGGAAGGAATGTAACCCATTTCTCACCCCACCTCTATGTAACTTGTTACCCATGCAAATAAGGTATCCTGCCTGAAACCAGTCAGAAGGATCAAATATGCCCTATACAGAGATCAAAAAACACTCAGCCATTATGCATGACAAAGGGGGCTGGGGTAGGAGATATTGGGTCTCCACTCAAGACCACATTGTGGGATTATAAAAACAACTGTAAAATGAGTCAGGCCCTATTATAACCTGCCCATGTGTGAGCTCTCTCTCTCTCTGAAAATGCACTTTAGTTTTAATAAATTTTTAAAATGCCATACCACCTGCACTTCCAATCTTTGTTGTGTGTGGCCAAGGATCAAGAAATAATGCAGAGGGACTTGACATTTTAAACCATCCTCTGTTACCAGACCTGACATTAATGATGCCTGTGACTCAGATAAAGGGAGGAATCCCTGGTTCTAAAGGGATCTGTACTCCATCTTCCATCTATGGCTTGCAATACAGGAGGCAAGTGAAGGGGAGAGTATGGGACCTCTACTGAATTTTACTAGTATGACTTTCACTGACAATCCCTCTGGGATTTCTTTGAGATTTTCTTATGCAGCTGCCATTGCCATATCTGCCTCACTCACCAGACTGCAGGGCCTCTGCCACCATGGGGCCTGATCTGGTGATTTTCCTCAGCTGCTTTCATACCACCCAGGTTTGCTCATGGGAATTCAGGGTGGAGATCAGGAAGGAGGCTTTCTGTTCTCTGGAAGAAACTGACAAAACATGCCTCCAGATAGATATTTTCAGGTAAAGATTTTTATGAGTCCAAATTCTTGCATTTCACACCTAGGAAAACCCTAAGATCACTAACAGTGATATCTCCTTTAGCTATTTAGGATAAAAGCAAAATTAAAAGACATAATTGAGTATCTGTGGTTCAGACATCTAAGGTTATACCAGATAATACTTGGGGAGTAATTTTAGACAAATGTTTATATTAATAACTTAATATTTATACTCACTAGATGTCACCAGCCATTTTCAAAGCAACATCAGCTGGAAACTGAGAGCTGTGACCTTACATTTTTGAGGTCTCCTCTTGTAACAATGGAAAAAATAAAAACATATAATACTGATAGCTTCTGTTGTATGTTAATACCATATTAAATGGTGACATCCACCTAGATAAAACTAGACAACAAATTACCTGGCTACAAATCTCCCAATGGTGCCAGGTTAAAATTGGTTCTCAGGCCTATTAAAAAAATGAGATTTATTTTGTCTATTAATATGCAAACTGTCACTTCTCCAATTATTTCTGATAATATATTTCTTATATTAAATATATAACTGCATTAAGTGGCTTCACTACTTTACAATAATTCCCTTACTGATTTTTTGGCCTTGACTTTAATCTGTTTATTGTTTGTTTCTTCTAGAATACAACAAACAAGTCTCCAAATGATAATTCATTGGGAATATCAACTAGTCAACATCTGGACAACACTTGAACAAGCTGTCCCATGGATCCACACCTCCCTCTTCAGGAATGCCCTGACAGAGAGCAGTAATAGGGAGTCCAGAGCCCTACAGTGCCCCCATTAAGCAGGAAGCAGCTAAAGTTTTTGTCAGCCCCTTTCCCTTATAATCTGGGTTTCCATATGTCATAAGGGGAAATAAGCAAGCTGTTATATATGAGCAGGGTATTCAAAGGGGCCAAAGACTTGGCCCTTAAGAAAAAGAGGTGGGGGGGTTATAGGCTTCAAGTTCCCTTCAAGAAGATTAAACTCAAAAGCCTCTGTCCAAGTTTCATTGTAGTGTCCTTTCCCAAACCTGTGCTGCTCACTCCTTATTGTGGAAAGAATTTTGGTTATTCCTCACCCCACCTCTGTATAACCTGTTCCCCATCAAAATAATATCCATAGTGTGGGGAGTAAAGCAATTATAAAGTGATCTGGACTCTTTTTTAACCTTCACATGTAAGAGCTGTCTCTTTCTCTGAAATTTTTTTTAATAGATTTGTAAAATGCCAGATCACCTGCCTCCACTGAATCTATGCTGGCACAGCTGTAGCACTTCCAAACTACTTGTACCTCCAAATTCTTGCTGCATGTGGGCAAGATTCAAGAGAAATAATGCAGAAACTCTTGACAAGTACAATTATTGGTGATAGTTTTCTTTAGCTTTGTGGCCCTTTGTGATGTTAATGTTGAATTTGGATTATTTAATAGCACCTAATATTTTTCACCTTTTCCCAGATTCACTGGCCAATCTGAAAAAAATAAAATAAAACAAAGAAATAGATTATTAGTTATTCATTAAATATTTCAGTTGCTACTACTCTGACGTACCAGCAAATGGTTCCAAATTATTGGTAATTAAGTCCTTGTCTCTCACTCATTTCCCATATAGATTCCCAATTTATTCCATGTCCCAAGTATCCACCTGGTAAAAAGCCCAGTGCCATTTTCTTCCATATTATGATTGAATTCTGACATAAAATACAACTTGATCTTTTAATTTCAGATATCTGTGTCCTATATCTGGCACCTATACTTGTGGTCAGATTTTCTTCTAATGCTGTGATTTGGGTATCTATTAGTATCTTTCCCCTTATCTCTTGCTAGAACTCTGAAAGTAACAGGTAACCAGAACTTCATTCTGCTGCCTGCCCCTTGAAATTCCTTTAATATACACCTTTCACACAGAGCTCAGTATTAATCTCCTTGACCCAACAAGCCAAATCTTACTTAAGGAAAAAATGTCATGGAAAATAATCTTTTCAGCACCAGATATTAAACAATTTTAAAATGCACACCAGTCCTGGCCCAAAGATTTGAATAACATAAGCCTTATCTAATGGGTAAAATGGGAACAATTATTTCATCCCTAAGTACACATCAAAAGCAACATAAAATTAATATTATTGAAATCAAAATCTTATAATTTTATATTTAAGATATTGGCTATCATAAATTTAGATTTTCTGGATAAAAGTGTTTATAACATATGAAGGCTAATTTACAAGGAATAAACTTAGAAATTAACCACATTCAAAGAAAGGAGAGAGAACATAAAGGACAAGATTTGGATATAAATACATATACATGAAGGGCAATATTAAAAATTATTTTCTGGAAAATTTTAATAGATTAAGTAGGAATTCCAAATTTGACATTCAACAACACTAAACACAATCTCTTCAGAAGTCCAATGAGGAGTTTCTGCTGTGATACAGAATGTTAAGGATTTGGTGTTGCCATAGCTCTGGCTCAGATTCTATCCATCACTCAGGAAATTCCATATGCTGGAGTGTGAACAAAAAAGAAAAAAATAAAAGAGGATGTGGAACTTATCAAAGTGCATATATCAAACTAGATATTTTGAGTGTGTGGCTATTTTTATTCACCTAAGAAAGGAGTCACCAAACTTTGTGAAGAGTCAGATAGGAAATATTTTAGGTTTTCTGGGCCATATGGTCTTTGGTCTACTTGCTACTACCATAATCCCCTGTTATCCACAGGTAATATATTCCAAGATTCCCAGTGGATGCCTGAAATAATTGATAGTACCAAACACAATATATACTATTTTTTTCTATTCAGACTTACATATAATCAAGCTTAATTTTAAATTGTGCAGTCAGAGATTAACAAAATTAGCTAAAAATAAAATAGAACAATAATAATACATTATATTAACAGTTATATGAATACAGTTTCTCTCTCTAAAAATATCTTATTGTATACATTTAATATCTTTTCCATCTTAACCAAGCACTTATGCACTGTGGCCATGACTTTTGAAGTTTGACTTGCAACAGGAAAACTGGCACAATTTTTTTTTCTTCTGTGGGGTGCCAAGAAAATGCAGGGACTCAAAAAAAGGACCTTGTCTGATAGCAGAAAAACCTGAAGACAGGTTCCTAACCAAGGAAGGGAGCTCACCTGAAGGGTACAAGCCAAAGGTGGGCTTTTGGTCAGGAAAAAAGCTCCCTGAATGGTGCATGCTGAAGGTGGGCCTCTGGTCAGGATAAAATCCTGCCTGCATGGTACAAGCTGAGGGAAGGCCTCAAGTTACACAGCTCTCACTGCTGATGGGGAAAAATTGGGGCTTTCCTGGGAAAACAATTTCCATGTTTGCACTGGAGAACATGGATTGTTTCTCGTGTGATCTAGTCTTTCCTGTTGTTTTATTTGTTATCCAGTTTTCCTCAGTCTTTCCTGATTATTTACTTATTATTCTTATTTCCCATTCTTATTTTCCTGTGGTGATTTGTGATTTAACAAAGTTACAACAATAATATAATAAGAATTTCATACTGAAAGAATTTCCCCTATTTAAATCCAACTTAGTTAAAACATAGTGTTTATCTATTAACTAGTTATACAGTAAACTTTAGAGTTAGGATTTTAATGAGGTCTGTAGAAGTTAGCCATATCTTATCCAAAAAACATAGCTGTGAGTTTTGTCTTTGATTTTAAAAGCTTTTTAGTGATAACTAGTTTAATTAAGTTGGTTTATATTTACTTACACTGTCTCCCTGTCATAATGCTTTGAAGATAAGCACCAGTCTACAAAGTTTGTAAATGCCAAATTCTTGTGTTTTATGGCCTCTTCAAAATACTCACTAAGTTTAGTTAAGATAGAGATCTTAAAACAGGATGCAAAGCTGCTATACCATGTAATAGTTAATCAATGTACTTTTAACACTGTAATGTAATCCGAAGTGAAAAACTGTCTATATAATCAACCACTATTGCCAATAAAGTTTGAGCAGTCCAGCGCCCTAAAAGAAGGAACAAAGTGGCTGTCTCTGATGCAAAAGCTGATGTCCACCCACCTTCTTTGGGAAAGTGTACATGCCCTGGCCGCCGGAGCTGGCCTCCAACATTCTTCAATACAGTTTCACAGATAAAGATTCTCAGCAGCTTCAGCAAATTTCTTTTCTTATTTTCTTCTTACATTGAAAACATTTACTTTTTCACCTAAAGGAAGCACTTTAAAGCTTTTTTATTGCATATATGAATAGCCAGCACCAATAATCATGTATTTTGGAGCATTTATTAAGTAATCTAAGGATGATTTGAACATAATTAATCTGATAACCAAGTCATCCTTTCCCTGAAGGGAAGGTTCTTGTCAGAGAAGGAATTCAGAAATGAAATGGAAATTGAGAAACTAAAGTGGGATTTATTTAAGTGAGAAATAACACCTCTGAATGAAAGGTGGGTAGAGTGGTGAGTAGGTGCACTGCATTTCTTTGGCATGCTGGTTATAAGGGGAATACAGTTTCATAGGTGGGAATATTTCTGGGAAGGAGGGATTTGGGTCATAGTTACTGTGAGCTGAAGTTTGACCCTTGCCATCATCCTCTACATGGATTAAATAATGAGCCATGGCAGCTGCTGAACCATAGCATTCCCTGAGTGAAACTCAGTGTGGAGATCAAGAATGAGGCACTCTGTACTCTGGGAAAACTGGAAGAAAAATTCTTCAGATAGACATTTTTAGAAGATTTTATATGCCCAATTCTTGCATCTACTCATATCTAGAAAAACACTAAAATCCATCAAGGTGATGTCTGCTCCTTGTGGCTAGTAGTAAATTTCATGAGAACAGCAGCAAATTTTTGTAAAATATGTGCATGGCTGTGTGTTCCTCCCTCTCACCTTTACCATATACAAAGCTATTATTTTCTCCTTCCTCTTTGAGGTGGTATTTCACAGTCATCTGCAAATGCAGCCGTCTTCAAGATGAGCCTTTAACCCTGAAGGAAATGAAAACTCTGGATACTGGCCCCAATACCTGAGATGCATATCAAAGGAATGATTTCAGTAAGCCCAGATCTCTTTTGCTCCTGCTACCTGCCCTTTGTTGCAACAAACTCCTATATACCATTAAACTAAGGGATTCCTATGATGAATCCTTCATAACTGTATCTCTAAGAAAATATAAGCTATTTAGAATGTCTAGGCTACAAAGTGAGAGTCAGAGGCTAGTAGTCAATGTGAATGAATATATAGGTTGGGTAGGTATGGAAGTGCTTGGTAAAATAATCTTAAAACTGGATTTTTCTTATATATTAGAGGTTGTCAAATCAGTCCTGCCATCTTTTTGTAAATAAAGATTTATTGGAATAAAGCCATAAATTAGCTGTAATTACATTTATGTTACACAGTTGTGACAGAGATAATATGGTCAACAAAGCCTAGAATATTTATTATCTGACTCTTTAAAGAAAAAGTCACCAATATCATATATAATGGGTAGTTACTGAAAGAGTTAAGCATGGGAGAAATGTGGTAAAATTTAAATTTTATGGGTGGAGCTGAAGATTTTTTTTAATTTGATCTAAGATAGTAAATAAAGCTTGTGAAAAATATTGATTATATAAAATGTGACTAAATTAAAAGAATGACTAAAGCAAAGTAAGATCCATTTGATTCTAGTGAAGAAAAACATTAATTTATTGAAATTTTAATTACATTTTGCAATAATTGGAATAATGACACACTATCCATTCTCTGCCATTTAAATATAGAATCTCTGACAATGCTTGGTACATATTTTATAATTATGAAAAGTCTAGTTATCTATTTATAACCTTGTCACATATAAACATGATTTTGATGAATAAATATTATGTTGTAAATTTTTAATCAAGGGTCCTGAATTTAAAATCTAAAAATCAAGTTATCCTGCATAAATATTTTTGTCTTTTTTTTTAAGGGCTGTGCCCA
The DNA here is from genome assembly GCF_016906955.1 of Phacochoerus africanus. Classification (NCBI taxonomy): domain Eukaryota; kingdom Metazoa; phylum Chordata; class Mammalia; order Artiodactyla; family Suidae; genus Phacochoerus; species Phacochoerus africanus. The sequence goes on along the minus strand of NC_062556.1, from coordinate 35,780,087 downwards.
TGGCATATGGAGGCTCCCATGATAGGGGTTAAATTGTATATATAGCTTCCAGCCTATGCCACAGCAATGCCATATCTGAGCTGTGTCTGTAACCCACACTACAGCTCACAGCAATGCCATATCCTTAAACCACTTATCAAGGCCAGGGATCAAACCTGCATCCTCATGGAGGCTAGTCAGATTCACTTCTGCTGATCCACAATGGGAATTCCTCTTGCATAAATTTAACTTAATTAGTTTAGCTTAATTCAGGTATATACTGTTTCATTTATTTTTCCAAAACAACAAATATTAGGAATTCCAGTTTCCAGTTCCACATATAAGTAGCTCAGATGTCTCCATTCTGTCCTAACAACAAGCAAAATTCTGAGCAGACTAAAAATTCAGTAATTGTTCTCTAATCCTCAAGGGAGAAGACAGGTAAAATGGTTACTTCCAAGAGTGGGGAGAAAGAAAGGTAAATACAGGGAGTCATGGCTTTCTGGAAAAGAGACTGAAGAGTAGAAATTGCTGTGGAAACCAGTGCTGAGGTAGAGGAAACCTGTAATTTAAAGTGTAATTTAGGAGTTCCTGTCTTGGCTCAGTAGTCAACAAATCTGGCATCCATAAGGATGTAGGTTTCATCCCTGGCCTTGCTAAGTGGGTTATGGATTCAGCATTGCTGTGAGCTGTGGTGTAGGTCACAGAAACTGCTTAGATCATGTGTTGCTGTGGCTGTGGTATAGGCCAGCAGCTACAGTTCCGATTTGACCCCTAGCCTGGGAATCTCCATATGCAGTGGATGTGGCCCTAAAAAGCAAATATATATAGTAATTTAATTGCTGGAGGCTCAGTGTGAACAGTTTTGTTAGAAATTCCTAGGGAGGTGACAAAACTCCCTCATAATTCAGATAATACTCCAAAGATAGGGTTATCTAAATAGTGTGGTATTTGTACAAAAACAGTCGTACTGATCAATAGAACAGAATGGACAACCCCAAATCAACTCAGACACCTACAGTAAATTAATCATCAACAAAGGGGGCAAGATTATAACATGGGAAAAAGACAGTCTCCTCAGCAAGTTGTGCTGGGAAAACTGGATAGCAATATATAAATAAATTAAATTAGAACACACTCTCTCATCATGCACAAAAATAAAATCAAAATTGCTTAAATACTTAAACATAAGACAAGATAACATAAAACTCCTGGAAGAGAACATAGGCAAAATATTCTCTGACATAAACCATAAAAATATTTTCTTAGATCTGTCTCCTAGGACAATAGAAATAAAAACAAAACAAACAACAACAACAAAAAACCAATGAGGCCTAATCAAACTGGCAGTCTTTTGCACAGCAAAGTAAATCATTTAGAAAACTAAAAGTCTACCTAGAGAATGGGAGAAAATTGTGCAAACAATATGACTGACAATGGTTTAATCTCCAAAATATACAAACAACTCATACAATCCACCAACAAAAAAAAATTGATGACCCCAATCAATAAATGAGAAGAAGGCTTAAATAGATATTTCTCCAAAGAAGACAGACAGATGGACAGTAGTCACATGAAAAGAGGCTCAACATCACTAATTACTAGAGAAATGCAAGTCAAAACTATAGTGAGGTATCACCTCACACTTGTCAGCATGGTCATCACCAAAAAAGTCTACAAATAATAAATGTTGGAGAGGGTGTGGAGAAAGAGTAACCCTCCTACACTGTTGGTGGGGATGTGCATTGGAAAACAGTATGAAGTTTCTCAGAAAACTGAAGATAAAATTACCATATGATCCACTAATCCCATTCCTGGGCACATATTGGGACAAGATAATAATTCAAAAAGATACATTCACACTTATGTTCATAGTAGCACTATTTACAGTAACAAAAACATGGAAAAAACCTAAATGTCCATTGATGGGATGAATGGATAAGGAAGATGTGGTACATATATACAATGAAACATTAGTCATAAGAAGAATGGAATAATGCCATTTTCAGCAACATGGATGGATCTAGAAATTATCATACTAAGTGAAATAATCCAGACAGAGAAATATAAATACCTTATGATATCACTTGCATTTGGAATATAAAATAGGGCACAAATGAACTTACCTACAAATGGAAATAGGATTTGGTACATAAAGAATATTCTTGTGGTGTCAAAGGAGAAGGGGAAAGGAGTAGAATGGAAGAGGATTTTGGGTTAGTAGTTGCACAATATTACATTTAAAAATAATTAACTACAATATCCTACTGTACAACATGGGGAACTATGCCAATCTCCTGGGATAGATATTAAAAATAATATATATATGTTATATAAGTAATATATATATTACTTTCCTTTACATCAGAAATTGGCACACCATTGTAAATCAACTATACTTTAATAAAATATATATTTTTATAATTCCAGGGGCACCCAGTTATAATGAGACACCAATATTTTGTGAGCTTTATCTTCAGGAACTTGACCAGATTCTAACAGTAAATATTGGAGAAAAATGTGTTCATTTCTGCAACATGGAGTAGTAAAGGAACAAATTTGAAATATCATAGAACACCTTGTTATTCCTAATAGGGCTCACCCTTAGTATAATTACTTAACCAGAGCCTTACTTGCTGGAATGTTACCTGAGAAAAAACTGGGGAAATGAAATTCCTAACTCTAATAAAACCATCCATTGTCTTAAAAGTGCAGCTTTTGAAAACTTTGGCAGAAGTTCTAATTCAGGGCTCATACATTCCTATAGTGACATCTTGAAATATAATTTATATTTATTGTGAGTTATGTTTACTTTGAAATTGTTTATTAGAACACCACAAGATCCTGCTGAAGTCAAAAATTTATTTCAATAATTTGTAAACTATATTTAAATAAAATTATTTCATTAATTCAGTGTTTTATTTATTTTATTAACTTAAAAGTATTATTTTCAGAAGGCATATATTGGTTTCACCAGACTGCCAAAAGGGTCCATAGCCAAAAAAAATAAAATGTTTAATCATCTGTTTGTAAGCCAGATGCTTGAGAACTTTTGAGTTTGGGAAGTTTGCCTCAGTAATCTAAAGTATATAAAGACATTTTTCCATTGGGTTGTTGGCTTTTGGTGGTTGAGTTGTATAAGTTGTATGAATACTTTAGAGATTAAGCCCTTGTAAGTTGAATCATTTGAAACTATTTTTTCCCATTCTGTATGTTGTCTTTTTGTTTTCCTTTTGGTTTCCTTTGCTGTGCAAATCTTGTCAGTTTTTTTAGGTCACACATTTATTTTTGTTTTTATTAGTGCTGCTTTGGGAGACCCACCTGAGAAAATATTTGTAAGGTTGATGTCAGAGAATGTTTTGCCTATGTTCTATTCCAGGATTTTGATGGTGTCTTGTCTTATATTTAAGTTTATTTATAATGCCATTTGCAGCAACATGGAAGGAAATAGAGACTCTCATACTGAGTGAAGTAAGTCAGAAAGAGAAAGACAAATACCATATTATATCAGTTATAACTGGAATCTAATATATGGTGCAAATAAACGTTTCCTCAGAAAAGAAAATCATGGACTTGGAGAACAGACTTGTGGTTGCCAATGGGGAGGGGGAGGGGGAGGGGGAGGGAAAGGGAATAGGATGGATGGGATGCTTTGGGTTAATAGATGCAGACTATTGCCTTTGGAATGGTTAAGCAATGAGATCCTGCTGTGTAGGGCTGAGAACTGTATCTAGTCACTTATGATGGAGCATGATAATGTGAGAAAAAAGCATGTATACATGCATGTGTACTGGGTCATCATGCTGTACAGTAGAAAAAATAATGTATTGGGGAAATAATAAATAAATAACAAAAAATAAATAAATTAAAAAATAAGGTATATAAAGCCTGGGGCTAGCACCAGGAAGATACCCTGAAATGGGAAGTACATGTCTACAACTTACCATCATATCTGCAATCAATAATGTGCAGGAAAGTGAACAGTAAAGAACAAGTCTTCTGGAGTGAGGGATCTGAGTTTGAATTCCATGTTTACCCCTGGTTCTCTGCTTTTTATCTAAAAAATGAAAACAATAATAACCATAGTAAATTTGGTTTAAGAATTACATGACAATATCTAAAAAAGCACCAATAAAAACATATGTGCTATAGTAATCAATTACTAAACATTTGTTTTTTTTTTGAAGAGAGAATTAACAACTTCCATTTTATTCAACAATGTATGATTTCTCCCTCAAAATATCAATGTTTGTTGTTATTATTATAAAAACTTAGCTAATCTGGGAAGATCATGTTTTACTTTGTGTTTCATAAGTAACAAATTCTTTTTCATTTTCTTGCATATTTTCTTGGTTTATGAATTATGTTTCACATTATTTTCTTGTTTTTATATTATGGAATTTCTCTCTAGTCTTTTTAACTTGTAACAGTATTTTATGTGTTTTTTTAGAATGAATTCTCAGAAAGCAGAGCCAAAGATTTATGTGATATTCTTTTTTTAGGAAATGTGTAATAAGAAGAGTGGGAGTAAAGAACAAGCAGGCAAAGAAAGGAAAAAGGAAGGCCAATGCCATGAGCATTATCACTTGATATTAACATTACTGGCTGCTTGATCCCATGACTTCTGAGGAGCATTACAATGGATGCTTCTCAGCCATTACTATATGAGAGTGTAAGGGGTAAGAACTTACATGCTGGATCCTAAATATCCTTAGTCAAACATTTGTGGAATTCCTGTCATGGCTCAATGGTTAACGAACCTGACAAGGAGCCAAGAGTTTGCAAGTTTGATCCCTGGCTTCACTCAGTGGGTTAAGGATCTGGTGTTACAGTGAGCTGTGCTATATGTCACAGATGTGGTTCAGATTCTGTGTTGCTGTGGCTATGGCATAGCCAGCTGCTATAGCTCCTATTAGACCCCCAGCCTGGGAATCTCCATATGCATTGGGCATGGCCCTTGAAAGACAAAAAGATTAAAAAAAACACATTTGTGCTTCTAGATTTTAACTGACCCCCCCCATATTTGTTACTCATGCATATATGCTGAGATGTTTCAAGCCCTGTGTTCAACATGGAAGCCTCAGGTTTGGAAGCAAAAAGTATATGACCTAAGTCTTAGTAAGGATCTATTCACATAAAATCAGGAGCAATAACCACAGTTATTACAGTATTGCCTGTGTGGAACAACTGGCTAAGACCTGGGAGAGAGAGGAGGACTTGAAGTGTTACACTAGAGGAGCTTAATATGAGGAAAGTTAATCTTTTGTCATACATATTGCAACTTTTCATCCAGTTTCTTCTTAAATTTGGAGCATTGAAATATTTAAATATATATAGTCTGAGATCTGTTTTAAATATATTTTTTGAATTGAATTTTTTATACCTAATTTTATATATACAATACTTGGTTACTTATTATAATCTTAGAACTTTTCCTTAGTGCTAATGAAATGAATAAATTGTTGATTATATTTTTGTTAAGATATAATTTTTAATATACTTAAACAAAATTAAATCCAAACATTGGTTCTCTGTTAGTGGTAAAGAAAAACAATACAATGTAGCAATACACCTTGACTAAAATGAACATAAATTTAATGTAGCATTTCTTGACTACTTGTGGTTATGAATTTAGAATGACTTTTATAAGTTTAATTACATGAATTTTTCAATAAGCGTTTATTTTATACCAAAAAGTAGGCTTTTTCCTAATTTCCTCTATATCTGGAACACATTTTAAAATACAATGTGTATAATTATTACACAGTTAAATTGTTTACCCAAAAAAATAAAATAAGCATGTTAAAAAATGTTTATTTCTCCTTACAAAGTGGTGTTGAATTATCTACTCCTTTTCTATACATGGCATTAGAAATTTGAATTGAGCTCTAAATTTATCACTATAAATGTTTGTCTTTTATATGAGTGATATTTTATAGAGGATTTCAAGTTCACTCTTCCATATTAGGAATTAATCCTTTTACATATTAATATTCATTTTTACTAAATATGGAAACCACATATAATCAGCAATTTCCTCATAAATTTGGGGAGATCGTTACTGAGTTAGTATAGTATTAACACCAAAATGTCATTCTGGTTTAAAAATAAACAAGTGGTGATTTACCTATTATGTCTAATTTTACACATTATAAGTAGGAGTTTTTATAATGTAATTTATAATTTGTTTTAAAAGATGTTTAACTCATTCAGTCTATGAATTAAGTAAGAGAGGTAAAGAAGGAATGAGAGAAAGAAAAAAGAAAGGAAAACTAAAAATAATATTTCTATTTTTTCATTTTAATGTTACCAACATAAACTACAAATATTGTTATTGTATTCTAAGCACAAAAAACTATTAGCATCAGATAAACACCTATTTCTAGACCTGAAAGATACAAGACAAGGGTAAAATGATGTACCTTAGAGTAAAAGCAGGAGCCCCTGATGCTGAAAATAAGTAAAGAATGAAGTGATCAGAGATCATTGTCAAAAAAATTGTGGATATATATTAACCTCTTATTGCCATACCTTGTGATTATTGGATACACAGTAAATTAAATTGCAGTTTACATTTAAACATAGAATATTTATTGTTGTTCACAAAATAGAGCAGTGCCTATAACTTAAGAATTAAAATACACTTTCTTCATTTTTTTCAAATGAAAAAGAAGTATACTTCATCACAATACTTTATATTGCTGGGAGTTCCTACTGTGGCTCAGTGTTAATTAAACTGACTAGTGCCCAGAGGATTTGGGTTTGAGGATCTAGCATTGCCATGAGCTGTGGTGTAGGTCACAGAGGCAGCTCAGATATGGCATTGCTGTGGCTGTGGCATAGGCAAACAGCTATAGCTCTAATTCAACCCTAGCATGGGAAGTTTCATATACCATGGGTGCAGCCCTTAAAAAATACAAAAAAAAAAAAACCAACCTACATGGTCTTTTATTCTTTTTTTCATAAATGTATATATAGGAAATAGGAAGATGACAAACATGAAGTAAGTAAAATGAATCAAGTGCATTTACTATAATACTATACAAATTGTCAGTAATTCTTTAGTGTTGTAATATGATTTGTTTTTACTTATTTTGCTATTAAATTTCTAAACACTCATATATGTATGGCCAACCAATATTTGACAAAGAGGCTAAGAAAACTTATGAGAGAAGGAAGATTCTAGTAATAAATTTTGTTGGAAAAGCTGAATAATCACATGCTGAAAAAGAAAACTAAGCCCATATCTTACACCACTCAAAAACTAATTCAAAATAGATTAAAGACTTAAACATAACATTTTTAGCCATAAAAATCTAAGCATAAAGCAAGTCTAAAGCCTTTTGATATTGGGCCTTGCAAGGATTTTTCTTTATATAACACCAAAATCATAAGTAACAAATGCAAAAATAAATGACTAAAAAGTTTCTCTCAGGAAAATAATAAAATGAAGAGACAATCTATAGAAGTAGAGGAAATAGTTGCAAACCAAACATATAATAAAAAGTTAGCATCCAAAATATAAAAGCAATTTGGATACCATCCAATAAAAACAGCAATAAAACATGCACTGAGTAAAAAATGTGCAAAGTAACTGAATAGACATTTTTCCCAGGAAGACAACCAGATGTTTAACAGGTACATTTAAAAACGTATGGGAGAAGGGATCAACATGGTGGAGTATGACATCATGTTCACCTTCTCCCACAAATATATCAAAAAAAAAAAAAAAAGACACAGCTATATGTAGAATGATTCACACAGAACATCTACTGAATTCTGGCAGAAGAAATTAAACCTCCAAAAAGAGCAAGAAACACTCCACATAACTAGGCAGAATAAAAGAAAAAAGAGAGAGAAAGAAAATGAATCAGGATGGGACTAGATTCCTGAGAGGGAGCTGTGAAAGAGAAAAGGAACAAACACCCTGGGAAATCACCTAACCTACATGAAGCTCAGCCAAGATGGAAGGACCTCAAAGCCTCTAAGAAAAGCACAGTAGCCAGACTGAGGAAGACAGGGCAGTGTGAGAGTCACACAAATTATCTGCACAACTGCCCCAGACAACACAGCCTGAGACTTTCAGAGGGGGCCTGGGTGCTGAGACTCAAGCTGCAGAGGTCAGTTCCAGGAAGAGGACTAAGGCTGGTTTTGTGGAGACAGCCTGAGGGGTTAAGGAGTGCTGTGCCATAGGCTGGGAAATAGAAGGCCACAGCCAAGGGAACTGAGGAGGAGGTCTGTTCCTGCATGAGAAGAAAGGCACCATTGTTGGGGAGGGTGACAGGAGGATGGGAAGACCTCCATAGGAATCTGCCAGCACATTCATGGGCTATCAGATAGTGGGGCTTCTCTCACCCAGGCTATAGGTAGGTAGAGGGCCCTTTTTCCAGGTTATAGGAGATTGGGAGTTCATTGTGTGGGCTATTGGTGGTTGGGCACCACTTGTGTGGGCTAAGGTCAGTGGGGTGCTAAGCACAATGCAACACCTCTTGCATGATCTACAGGCAGTGGCAATAAAACACAGAAATAACCTAAGAAAACAGAGAGGCATAGGCTGCCACCAATAGGGGTCTGTGAAAAGACTCCACATGCAGCCCCAGTCACCTCAGAGATCAGCAAAATAGGGGCACTGCAACTGAGAATCATAAGTTGTTACTCTCAATCCCCTGGGAACACACCCACACTGTGCTGCTACTGAAAACTGCTTAAGGCAGCACCCACACATACTTGATCACAGTCACTTCCCAGGATTGACCACATACTGGGGCACAAAACTAACCTGGACAAAATTAAGGATATAGAAATTATTTCAAGTATCTTCTCTGACCACTGCCAAGACCAGCTCAACAGGATGGGGCTGAAGAAAACAGGTGCTGTGGAACTTAAGGAAAAAAGTTAACATAAAACAAGACACAGAGACATTTATCTTAAGTAAAGGTGGGAACCAGGGGACTCAAGGTCTCAGGGACCAACAGCACTGCCTCAAGAAACCACGCTGCTTTTATTGTGCTCTTTAGATGAGATCAAGTGAGGAGGGGCTATGGGTGAAGGATATAGGGTTTGTTTACTATTTTATAAGTTCTTTTACTATTTTAAAAGCCACTAAGCTGGTAAAAGGTTAAGCTCTTACTCTGACCTCTAGGCACATAACAGTTCTTAAGCTTAAGTCATTTATGCCTTTAGGACTTTGTTCTTAAGCTTAAACCATTTACCAGCACTGTGACTTTTTTTTCCAAGCAAGAAGATGGGATAAAGTAAAGAAGGAAGAGATGGCATTTTCAAAGAAACATGTCTTGTGACATCTCCCCCTTTTTGTTTTTGTGGGAAGACAAAAATAGATCTTGCAACTTTTTCATTTCTTCTTGGATTACTCACTTCTTACATCTATAGACAGAACACATGTCCAAGTTAAGTATCACGTGGAACTCCTCAGGCTTCTGCCATAGACTGACCAGCTTCCAGGGTGGCCAGAGCAGGACTTAGAGTTCTCTGACAATGGTGAATGGAGTCTCTGGAACTTGACCATGAGGGGATTCTCAAGGTGCTGTACAGCCTCTCTTGTGTCCATGTCAGCAGTAGATGCAGCCTTCTTGACTCTGATGTGATGGATCCATGGGGCAATACCTGCAACCTTCATAGCAGTTGGGGTTGCCATGCAACCCTCAGTTTACAAATGTTAATCAATAGCCACATCAAAGAATGAAGCCCATATCCCTACACTGACCACCTGAGTTAATATTCTGCCTCAATCCCCACCCCCGAGTTGGAGACTCTAACTGTGAGGAAAAGGGCTGATGACCACTCTGACTTCTTCCTGATGAAAAAGGGCATCACTAGGGAAAGCAGTTAGGTCTCCACTCATTGGGGTCAAGTGGACTTTGATACATTGCTTTGGGTACCCTTCTATCAACATTTGAACATTGATAACTTTTAATCAGGATGTAATGAAGCAAGAAATACAATTAATTATAATTAAAGGATCAGCACCACAATGAATACGGTGAATAAATATTTTCACCAGGAGGAGGAGGTCATCTGGTTCCACAGGGCAGCTCCAAAAGCTGGAGCTAGACAGGACAGCTCATGAATCTACTTTTGAAGATCTAGCAGGTAATTAGCCACATTCTGAGAACAATCAGGAATACAAGATTTAGATTTTATAATAGCACAGGTAACTCATATGATCTTTCTGATTTCTCTGGCTGGTTATGAAATATATGTATGCCTTGGTCAGCATGTAATTGAAAGCTACCTTATGTCCTTGTGAACAGTATGATTTATGGCACCACCTTACTTTTAAAGTTAACTTACTCAAATATATTCTAAACAGTCCCCACCATGCACAAAATTCTCTTCTCAGTGTCCACTTCCCACACACATTGTATCATGTTCTGTATCCATATTAGTCTGTCCCTTATTTTCCAACCAGAGCAATCAGCTGAAGACAATCTTTCTTTTGCTTTAATAAGATGAAATTCCCTTCCTCATTCCTTCTATATTGAAAACACACACATTCTACTTTTCTCAAGTAACCATGGACTGTCCTTTATAATTTCTAAAAACACATGTTTTTCTTATAGAAACCATCTCAGGGTGGCACTGATCATATTGATTAATCATTCTAAATAAATTTAGTTTTTTAGTAATTGATATCTCAGTGTCTAATTTGACTTCTGTTAAACCTAGTTACGATAAGATATTACACCTAATGTTGACAGCTGTAATGGCATGTATGTATTAGATTAGCAAACTTCAATTCTAATTTAAGATATTAATTTAATACTGAATATTTCCTAGTTTACTTGAACCTAAAATTAATTCTATCCAGTTAGTTACCTTCCATATTTTAAGAATTTGTATATGAAAATCCTTAGTCAAGGAAATGCAGAATAAAGGCATCTTTTAAATCTAGTCCATTGAAAGCAGGCATAAATCTTGATTAGGCTCCATTTGCATGTGCATTGAGGCTTTAACCTCTCATAAAATCTCTTTCTAAAAGAGGAGTTGGACTCTGAAACAACCAGAAAGGTATTGAGAAAAGAAAATGGATTCCCAGTCATAACTCAAAGGTTGTGTAAAGAATATTGTAACTGGCTTGCCAGAAACATGAATGTGGTAGATTCATGAGGGAGGGGCCCAGGATTGGAGAGGAGGACTGAAAAGTGGCTCTGTATTCAGGAGGAAGCCAATAGGCTGTCTTCCTACATTTAGAGTCACCCAGGACTACTGAGTCATGATAAGGACAGTAGCCATTACAGAGATGTCCCACCAGTCTTGATCCTGGGCCTGAGGGGTCAAGCACAGAGACCTTCATCTTCAGGGGCAGTCCCTCTTCCAGCGATGTCCTCAACATATGCGGCACAGCTGTGTCTAGGGGCATTCCCATTTAAAGGATCCCTCTTTTCCACAGAGGAAATGGGCTCTGTGCATAGGTCTCTGCCCTAGTCCTCTCACCTTGGAAACTCCCAGGTTGACTCCCTATAGCACCTCAGCCTTTTCCCTGTCTCTCTTCTTGTTCTCCTTTCATTCTTCCTGGCCCTGATTATAACATACTTGAGTTGCTACTCTGAGGAGGTGCTCCAGGTCCTGAACAGGGCCAAAAGACAATTTTTGGAGCTTGCTCCATATATCTGGCACTGATTGAGCTATGAATTTATCCTTTATTATTCAGTCCTCCATTGTTTCTGGGTTCCTTTGTATGTTTTCTTAATACCTTTCTGAGTCTTTCTAAGAAAGCTGATGGACTCTCTTGTTCCCCTAGTAAACCTCTGATAGTTTTTAACTGGCTTTACTCATGAGGTTTTTAATCCCTCTACTATACAAGTAATAAAATGATTTCTATGCCAATGTGAGAATACTCACTGAAATAGAAACCAAAGTAAAGAGAGCTAGGACCAAATTATTTGGAGTGAGAGGCTTTCCTTCTCTTCTAAGTAGATTTTCATCTTCTTGGGATAGATGATTGATCTGACCCCAAATGGAAAGATGAGGCCTCCTTCTGGGGTCTGGAGTTGAAGGATGCTTCATGGGCTTGCTCATGATATGGTTTGACTCTTCTTGATGGAATCCAAACAGGTTGTAATCCATGACCTGGTGAAATACAAGCATATCCCCACCTCACATGACAGGTTTTCCTGTAATAAGTTTTCCCAGAGATCAGAAGTTTGTTAATGGATCCTGCCACCAAATCAAGGGCTGTTCAGCTTGAGGAAAGTTAATCTTATTTTGTTCTGAATTAAAATGTCTCTCTTCAGCCATTTTTTCATCAGAGGCCAAATTTTAAAAATTTAAAGTGAGTAAGGTTTTATTTAAAAGTGTTTGTTGTGAATTAACTATTTCTATGTCTCCCCCTTTTTGTTTTTGAAGAGGCTGTTTTACATATAAATTGGCTCATTGCACAATAGCCTGTCCTTGGGGGTTGTAAGGGAGACCAGTAGAGTGAGCAATATGCCATGTGTCCAGGAATATTTTAAGCTGGACCATTATCAGTTTTAATTGCTTGTGGCAGGCCCATATCTGCAAAATAGGCATATAAATGATGAATAACATGTTTAGCAGATTCACCAGATTGAGCAGTAGCCCAAATAAATTTAGAGTAAGTGTCAATACATACATGAATAAATGACAATTTTCCAAAAGATGAATAATGAGTAACATCCATTTGCCAGAGAGCATTTGGGACAAGTCCCATAGGGTTAACTCCAGGCTCAGATTGAGAAGGATTGTTAATAACTTGACATGCAAGACATTGACAGACAATTGTCTTAGCTTTAGCCCATGTTGTTCCAAATCTCTTTTTAAGGCTGCAAACATGCACATGTGTTAAATCATGAAAATGTTGAGCTTCTTGTAACACAGTTGTCACCAAGTGGTTAATTTCTTTATTTCCTGCAACTAGGGGCCCAGGTAGGTTAGTATGTGCTCTGATATGGGTAATATAAAATGGATATCTTTTTTCCCTTACACAGTTTTTAATTCTGTAAACAAGTCAAATAACAAGATAGGTAGATTTTGTTTAATGGTAGCAGTTTCAATCATTTTGGCAGTATGAACTACATATGCCTAATTAGAAAGAATATTGATTGGCTCAGGATAATCCCTCAAGGCATGGATTACAGCAGTTACTTCAGCCTGTTGGGTGGAAAGGCCATGTGTTTCTATAATTTTATATTGATTAGCCACACATCCGGCCTTCCCTTTACTAATCCCATCAGTAAAGATCACAGGGCTTCAATGATGGGTGAATCTTTCAACTTTTATGGCAGAATCCATTGAGTTTTCTTTATAAATTGTAAAATGGGTTTTTTTGGATGATGATTATCTATTGATCCTACATAATCTGCAAAGGCAATTGGCCAACCTATATGGTTTTGAAAACAATTTTGGATTTCCTTAACAGTTAAACTAGCAATTACATGATTCAAATATTTTCCAGACATTTGTACACAATGAGTATGACTTTTTAGAATAAGTTGTGCCATAAGGTCCAGGTAAGACAAAGATATTGTGACATTATTGGGAAGAAAAAGCCACTCAAGAATGTTTTCTCATTGCATCAATATTCCTGTGGGAGAATGAGGAGAAGGCATAATTACTAACTGAATGGGCTGTTTTAGATTGACCCAACTTAGTTGGGAGTTTTGTATTTTACCTTCAATCTTTTTTAGTTCCTCTTCTGCTTCTGCAGTTAGTGGGGGCTGTTTAATTTAGAATCTCCCCTAAATAAGGAGAAAAGATTTGACAATTCATATGTATGAATCCCCAAAGTCAGAGCCAATTAATATCTCCTAACAGTTTTTGTAAATCATTTAATGTAGAAATTTGATCTCTTCTCAATTCTACCTTTTGAAGATGAACAGTGGTATGTTCAACTACAGTTCCCAGATATTGATATGGACTTTTCATTTAAATATTTTCAGGAGCAATAATCAATCCTGCTCCTTTTAGACAGGATTGCAAGCATTGAAAAACCTCAGTCAGCTGCTCCCGAGAGGGTGCAGCACAAAGTATATCATCCATATAATGAACAATATAGCATTTAGGAAATCGTCTTCACACTGGCTCAACAACTGAAGCCACATAGTACTGACACAAGGTAGGGAAATTTAACATACCTTGAGGCAGGACCTTCCATTGATAACACTTTCTAGGGGCCATATTGTTTACCACTGACTGAAAAAGCAATTTTTTCCCTGGGTGTAAAGAATTGTGAAAAAGCAGTCTTTTAAGTCCAGGATAATTAACACCCAGTCAGCTGGTATAATACTAGGAGATGGGAGGCCTGGTTGAAGGGCACCCATAGGCTGAATTACAGCATTTGCTCCTCTTAAATCTGTTAACAATCTCCATTTTACTAATTTTTTTCTGTATAACAAACACTGGCAAATTCCAAGGACTAAAGGATTCTTCTACATGGCCCTTCTCTAATTGTTCTTGGATGAGATCATTTAAAAGCTTTAATTTTTCTGGAGAGGCCACTGCTCAACCCAAACTGGTTTTTCTGTAGTCTATTTTAATTGAATAGGTTCAGGAAAAGCATAATTATTTTACAAGCAGTGGCCACTAATGAAAAGGCTGATGTCCCAAACCAGATTTGTCCATTTTAATCTCAGATTCAATAGGTTCCACTCTCCCCTGATAATGTCACCCTAACCCCAGTCTGGGAATGTTACCCTCTTTCTGTAATATTTTTTGGCTTTGATAACTATATGGATCTATATGGATTTAAATTTCTGCATGCCACTGTTGTAATAAATCTCTCCCCCATAGATTGATAGGGAGTTGAGCAACATAAGGTTTCAATATAGCTAGCTGCCCATCTGGTCCTTCACAATTAAGCCATTGGACACTCTTTTTGAGACCCTCTACTTTTCCTAACCCAGGGACTTCAATATCAGCTGGCTGAAGAGGCCAGGTGTCTGGCCAATGTAAATGGCTAATGATTGAAACATCAGCCCTACTATCAAACAATCCTCTAGAAGACTTCCCATTTATGATAACTTGACAAGAGGGTCATTCCTCTAGGACCTTTTCTGATAAAAACACTCCTGCCCCTCCTGTGGTATTGAATCCCTTCTGTCTAAAATTATTCCTCTCTTTTTTCTACTGTACTCTAGGTAAAATTAAGATTTGAGCAATCTGATCCCCTTTTTTAATTTTCCAAGGCATCGCAGTGGAAACCATCACTTGTACTTTATCATCCCCTGTATTATCCAATATCCCAGTATGAACTCAAACTCCTTGTTTTGTTAGCCCTGCCCTTCCTACTACAAATCCTACAGTATCTGCCAATAATGGCTTTTCCAATTTAGTTGTAATAGAAGTAGGAGTATCACTAGGAAGGAGAATTACATCCTGTAAACTAGGGAGATCTACTGTGATGTTGAACACTCATGCAGAGCATGGTCCCTGGGAATCTCGCATTAGTTGAGAGTTTGACTCTTGCTCTGCATAGGGAAATATTCCTTGGTTGATGGGGCTGGAAGCTTGCCCTGTAGTAGTAGTAGTACGAGGGTAGTTTCCTGACAAGGGGGAGTCCATCTTTATGAAAAATGGACTGGCAATGGTCTTGGACATAGTCTGGGCTGTTTATTATTGTTACTAGAAGGTGCTGAAGCTCTGTGAAAGAAAGGTCAGGCTCGTGGAAGAGCACGACACTTTTTTAACATGTCCTGTCTTGCCACAAATAAAACATTTTCCTGAAAATTTGTCTTTAACTTTTAAATTAGCCACTGCTTGGGCTAGCATTGAGGCCTTAAAGGGTTCCGTCCCTGCTCCCTGACAGGCTTTGATATATTTGGCAATGTTAGCTTTTCCTTTTAAAAATCCTATTGCCTTTGTGCAATCAGCATTTGCATTTTCATATGCTAACAATTGGAAAATAGTATCAGACACCTCAGAGTTAGTAATTGGTCATCTTAATGCCTCTTGTAAATGAGCTAGAAATTCAGTATAAGATTCCTAGGGCCTTGTAGGATCTTTTGAAAAGAAGTATTTATTTGATCCTTAGATTAAATTTTATCCCATGCCATTAAACAACATTGTCTAATCTGTTCAATAGCCAAATCATTTGATCTTGAGGATTACTCCAATGACCAATCCCTAACAATTATTCCATTGTAATCAGAAGATTTCAAGCCTGATTATGATTAGTAGTAATTTGGGCATGATCTTGCCACCAAGACTTAAATTGTAAATATTCACTAAGTGATAGCACTGCACGGGTTAAGTTATGCCAATCAGCAGAAATCATACAATTACCTTCAGCTACTCCCTGCATGATTCCTTTTGTAAAGGGAGAATTAACACCATAGTTTTGAATGGCCTGTTTTAATTCTTTAAGAATTTTAAAAGGAAAGGGCTCATGAGGAACTCGTAAACTCCATCAGGGTTGGCGGGATCAATGCCTGGATCCACTGTCTCCCCGACAGTTAATGGAAAGTCTAAATGTATGGCATCCAAATCACCTTCCCTTTAAGCCTATAAAATTCCCTGTTGAATGGATGATAGATGCTGTTCAGGGATAGTGCTCATTTTCTTTACAACCCTAGAAGTAGAGGCTTAATGACTCCTTGTCACCTTACTCCTAATAGGAGGCAATTGAGAAATACCAGAATCAAAAATTGGAGCTGAAAGCTTAGGATCCAAATATTCTCTATGATAATTTTGTTCAGGGACTGCATATTTAGGTTCCTCCAACACAGGTGTGAACTCCTCTTCTTCCTCTAAGTCCTCCGTGGTCTGTAGAGGTTCTAAAACTAATTTAATTAAGCTCCAAGTACTCCAAATGGACACAGGAATTGGAACACCCTCATCATGCAATATCCTAAGTTCCATTACTACCATTTCCCATATCTTTAAATATAATGTTTCTAATGTAAGAAACCAATCACAATGTTTCTCAATAGTCTGCAAAAGTTTCAAAAGCTTACCTTCACTTGTTTTTGCACCCCCTTTTTAAAGAGCTGTTCTAACAAACAAATGTAAGGACTATAGTTTCCTGCAATTACCTTATTTCCCATGTTAACCTGTTAACACCTGAGAGAGGGAATGTATCCACAGGATTTCTTTAGCGTGGCCATGCAAAATTCCTCCCTTCTTCTCAGGGCTCCACAGAACTTCCAGTGAATAAAAATTCCACTGTAGTCATGGTCCCTTTTTCTTCATGCCTGCCTGTTATTTAGTCTGTTAGACTGCCCCATGTTGGGCACGACTTGCCAAGACCAGCTCAGCAGGATGGGGCTGAAGAAAACAGGTGCTGTGGAACTTAAGGAAAAAAGTTAACATAAAACAAGACACAGAGACATTTATCTTAAGTAAAGGTGGGAACCAGGGGACTCAAGTTCTCAGGGACCAACAGCACTGCCTCAAGAAACCACGCTGCTTTTATTGTGCTCTTTAGATGAGATCAAGTGAGGAGGGGCTATGGGTGAAGGATATAGGGTTTGTTTACTATTTTATAAGTTCTTTTACTATTTTAAAAGCCACTAAGCTGGTAAAAGGTTAAGCTCTTACTCTGACCTCTAGGCACATAACAGTTCTTAAGCTTAAGTCATTTATGCCTTTAGGACTTTGTTCTTAAGCTTAAACCATTTACCAGCACTGTGACTTTTTTTTCCAAGCAAGAAGATGGGATAAAGTAAAGAAGGAAGAGATGGCGTTTTCAAAGAAACATGTCTTGTGACACACCACAATGGCATGAAACTAGAAATCAACCATAGGAAAAGAAATTAGAAAAACTGATGACATGGAGACTAAACAACATGCTACTACAAAATCAATCAGTAAATGAGGAAATCAAAAAAGAAATTAAAAATACCTTGAGACACACGTTAATGAAGAAAAAAACATTCAAAATCTATGGGATGCCAAAAACACACTGTTTAGGCCTTCCACAAAAAATAAGAAAAATATCAAATCAACCTCTTAAACCAACAACTTAATGAATTAGAAATAAAAGAGCAAACAATACCTAAAGTCAGAAGAATGAAGGAAATCATAAAGATCAGGGGGTAAATCAATAAAATAGAGAGTCAAAAAGCAGTAGAAAAAAGTCAATAAAACCAAGAGCTGGTTGTTTGAAAAGGTAAAATAAATTGACACACCATTGGTCAGAATCAACAAGAAGAGGAGAGAAAAAATCAAAGTAAACAAGTGAGAAACAATAAAGGAAGAATCTCAATGGATATTGCAGAAATACAAAAAAAAAAACACCAAAAGAATACTATGAAAAACTATATGCCAACGTTTGACATCCTAGAAGAAGAAATAGACAGAATTATAGAGACTTACAGCCTGCTAATATTGAATCAAGAATAAACAGATGAACTGAACAGACTGATCAGTAGAAATGAAATTGATTATGTAATAGAAACACTACCTACAAAGAAAAAAACAGGATCACATGGCTTCACAAGTGAATTCTATGTAACATAAAAAGAAGAATTTATACCCATCCTTCTTAATGTTTTCCAAATGGTCAAAGAAGAAAGAACACTCCCAAAGACATTCTATGAAGCCATCATCATGCTAACACCAAAACCAGACAAAGATCCCACAAAAATGAAAATTATAGGCCAATAAATCTGATGACTATAGCCACAAAAATTCTCAACAATAATTTAGCCATCTGAATCCAACAAGATATAAAAAGATCACACACTATGACAAAGTGGGATACATCCAGGTTCACAACATGAGCAAATCAATCCACAACATACACATTAACAAAAGAAAAGTCAAAATCAACATGTTATTATCAATAGATTCAATAAAAGCATTTGACAAAGTCCAACATCCATTCATGATAAAAACTCTTACCAAAGTGGGTATAGGAGGAACATATATTAACATAATAAAAGCCATTTATGACAAACCCACAGAAAATATACTACTTAATGGGGAAAAGCTGAAATCATTCCCTCTAAAATCTGGAATAAGGCAAAGATGCCAACTCTTACAAAATTTATTAAACATAATAATGGATGTACTAGTCACAGGAATCAAACAAAGAAATAAATCATATCCAAATTAGTAGAGAAAAGGTAAAATTATTACTGTATGCAGGTGCCAGAATGCTATATGTAGAAAACCCTAAGTACTCCCAAGAAAATATTCAAACTGATCAATGAAGTCAGCAAAGTAGCAGGATCCAAGATTAAGACTCAGAAATTGGGTTTCTGTATACTGAAAATGAAATATAAGAATAGGAATACAAAAATTCAATACCTTTTTAAATTGAACCCTCAAAAATTAAATACCTAGAATGAAACTGACCAAGGAGTTTAAAGATTTATATGCTAAGAACTATAAAACATTAATCAAGGAAATTAAATTAGATTCCAAGAAATCAAGATATTCCATGCTCTGGTTTGAAAGAATTAATATTGCTAAAATGACCATACTACCCAAAGCAATCTACACATGCAGTGCAATCCCTATCAAATTCCCCATGACATTTTTCAGAGAACTACAACAAATAATCCAAAAATTTATCTACAACCACAAAAGACCCAGAATTTCAAAAGCAATCCTGAGGGGGAAAAAAGAAAAAGCAAGCAGGAGACATAGCTCTCCCAGACTTAAGACAATATTATAAGACTTAAGGCAATATTGCAAAGTTACATTTGTCAAGAGTATAATGGGGCTGGTACCAAAACAGACATACGAACAAATGGAACAGAAAAGAGAGCCCAGAAACAAACCCATACACCCACAGTCAATTAATCTTCAATAAAGTTGGAAAAAAATTCGATAAAGGTGGTCTTTTCATCAAGTGGTGCTGGGATAACTTGACATTCCAATGTAAATCAATGAATCTGGAATGCACCCTCACAACATGCACAAAAACAAACTCAAAATGGCTGAAATACTTAAATATAATACAAGAAACCATCAAACACTTAGAAGAGAACATAGACAAAATATTCTCTGCCATTAACCTTACAAATATTTTCTTAGGTCAGTCTCTCAAGGCAACAGAAGTAAAAGCCAAAATAAACCAATGGGACCTAATCAAACTGACAAACTTTTGCACAGCAAAGGGGACTGTATATAGACAAACATAAGAATGGGAGAAAATAATTTCAAATGATGCAACTGCCTGCCAAGGGATTAATTAATACATTGAAAATGCAAATATATATAGAACTATTTCCCAAAAATTTTTGAAACACTGAACAAAAGACCTCAAGATTATCATAGAAGAAAAATATTACAAAATCTATTACGGATAGGATTGTTCCCTCTATATCCACATTAGTGAGAATTTTGATCATGAATGGATGAAGTACTTTGTCAAATGTTTTCTCTGCATCTATTGAGATGACGATGAGGTTCTTGACTTTTATTTTGTTAATGTGGTATATGGTGATTGATTTGCACATATTGAACCATCCTTGTGAACCTGGGATGAATTCCACTTGGTCATGGGGTATGATCTTTTTTAGGTGTTGTCAGATTTGGTTGGGGAAATTTTTGTTGAAATCTTCGCATCTATATTCATCAAAGATATTGGCCTATAGTTTTCCGTTTTGGTGGTATCTTTGGTTTTTGGAAATAGGGTGATGGTGGCATCATAGAATAAGGGACCATAAATTACCATAATAAAGCCATTTATGAAAAACCCACAGCAAATATAATACTCAATGGAGAAAAGCTGAAGGCCTTCCCACTAAAATCTGGAACAAGATAAGGATGCCCTCTCTCACCATGGTTATTCAACATAATATTGGAAGCCCTGGTTGCAGCAATTGAACAAACAAAATAAAAAGCATCCACATAGAAATACAAGAGGTAAAACTGTCACTGTATGAAGATGACATGATACTATATACAGTAAACCCTAAGGACTCAACACAAAAACTACTTGAAATGATCAAGTTCAGCAAAGTAGCAGGATATGAGATTAACATTCAGAAATCAGTCACATTTCTGTACACTAAAAATGAAATATAAGAAAAGGAATACAGAAATGCAATACCTTTTAATTGTACCAAAAAATCAAATAGCTGGGAATACACCTGACCAAAGTGCTAATGGATTTATATGCTGAGAATTATAAAACATTAATAAAGAAAATTAAAGAATATGTAAAGAAATGAAAAGATATTCTATGTTCATGGATTGGAAAAATCAATATTGTAAAAATGGCCATACTACCCAAAGCAATCTACACAGTCAATGCAATTCCATCTAATTACCTATGACATTATTCACAGAACTAGAACAAACACTCCAAAAATTTATATGGAACCAAAAAAGACCCAGAATTACCAAAGCATTCCTGAAAAACAAAAACAAGCAGGAGGCATAACTCTCCCAGACTTCACGCCATATTACAAAGCCACAGTCATCAAGATAGTGCGGTACTAGTACCAAAACAGACATTCAGACCAATGGAAGAGAATAGAGAACCCAGAAGTGAACCCAGATCTCTGGTAAATTACTCTTTGACAAAGGAGGCAAGAAAATAAAATGGGAAAAAATAGTCTTTTCAGCAAGTATTGCTGGGAAACCTGGACACCTGCATGCAAGTCAATGAAACTAGAACATACACCCACAACATGCACAAAAAAAAAACTCAAAATGGCTTAAAGACTTAAATAAAAGACAAGACACCATCAAACTCCTGGAAGAGAACATAGGCAAAACATTCTCTGACATCAACCTTACAAATGTTTTCTCAAGTTGGTCTCTGAAGGCAACAGAAATTAAAGCAAAAATAAACCAATGGGATCTCATCAAACTGACAAGATTTTGCACAGCAAAGAAGACCAAAAAGAAAACAAATAGACAACTTACAGAATGGGAGAAAATAGTTTCAAATGATGCAACTGTCAAGGGATTAATCTCTAAAATATGCAAGCGACTTATACAATTCCACAAAAAAAAGAGGCAACTATCCAATTGAAAAATGGGAAGAGACCTGAACAGACATTTCTTAAAAGAAGATATACAGATGGCCAATAAGCATATGAAAAAATGCTCCACCCCCCCTGATTAGTAGAGAAATGCAAATCAAAACTACCATGAGATACCACCTCACACCAGTCAGAATGGCCATTATTAAGAAGTCCACAAATAACAAGTGCTGGAGGAGGTGTGGAGAAAAGGGACCCCTCCTGCACTGTTGGTGGGGATGTAAGCTGGTATAACCACTATGGAGTTCAGTATGAAGGTAGCTTAGAAATCTATACATAGAACTACAATATGACCCAGCAATCCAACTCTTGGGCATATAACCAGACAAAATTTTCCTTAAAAAAACACCTGCACTTGCTTGTTAATTTCAGCACTATTCACAGTAGCCAAAACATGGAAACAACCCAAATGTACATGGATAGATGATTGGATTAGGAAGAAATGGTATATACACATGGAATACTACTCAACCATAAATAGTAACAAAGTAATGCCATTTGAAGCACCATGGATGGAATGAGGGACTCTCATACTGAGTGAAGTAAGTCAGAAAGAGAAAGACAAATACCAGAGGATATCATTTATATCTGGAATCTAATATATGGCACAAGTGAACCTTTCCACAGAAAAGAAAATCATGATCTTGGAGAATAGACTTGTGGTTTCCAAGGGGGAGGGGGAGGGATTGGGTTGGATGGGATGCTTGTGGTTAATAGATGTAGACTACTGCCTTTGGAATGGATCAGTGGTGGGATCCTGCTGTGTAGCACTTGGAACTATGTCTGGTCAGTTATGATGGAGCATGCTAATGTGAGAAAAAATCATGTATGCATGTATGTGTAACTTGGTCACCATGCTGTACAGTAGAAAAAAATTGTATTGTGGAAATAACAGTTTAAAAAAAAGAGAAAAAATGATTAAATGAGATATATTATGAAAGGATATTTGTGAACTCTTTAGCACTATGCAAATATTAATTATGAGTGTCATAAAAGCCATGAGAATAACTTTTTTTTTGGTCAAAACAAAGCCTCTTCTTTTGGAAGGGAGATTTTTTTGTATATTCTCATTGTCCCTTTAATTACATATCATCTAAAATTAAAAAAAAAAAAGATAGGGCATAAGGAGGTGTAAAGAAGAACAAGAGAAAAAGAAACAAAAGTAGATGGGATAGAACCTGCTTGCCCAGGAAGGAGGTGGGTATAGGAATTGATCCTCCACACTGGGTAGTGAGAGGGTCAGCCAGAACGGCAGAGGAACTCTAGACACATGGTGTGAAGCAAACCTATGGTGCCAGATTTTGGTGGGAACTAAAATTTTGGCCTTAGAAATTAGACCCGAATGGGTACTGGGGCCAGATATGTGGGGGGAAAACTGGGATTGGCCATGCAGAAACAGCCTAGAAGAAATAGTGTAAAGGGCAACCACAGTGGAGAGCTTCTAAGCAGAGACAACCCAGCTGGGCTTAGAGAATAGGCATCATTGTTTGGGGTTCCAGAATGAAGGAGTAGGACCAACCACTAAAGCCTTGTTCCCTGTACCCACTTCTCAAGCTGCAGGACATTGTCTGCTTCAGCTTGGGGAAACCACTTGGTTGTAACAGCTGCCCAGAAATTGCTGGGAAGGAGGTCTGCTCTTAAGGCTATAGACATCTTGGAGCAGGTGGATAAATATGTGGGAAAATAACACAAGTTTCCAGTTTGTGCTAGTGGTCCCCATGATAGTGGAATCCTACCTGGGATAGAAGAGCTCCTGATGGTGGTGCCCGTCTCCCCCATCAGGGAAAACACAGTGGCAAGGCTCCACCCAAAGAGTCTGAAGAGGCTCATGTCTCTTCAGTGGAGCCTGTTCAGCAACAGAATAGCTGCTGGAAGTGGTATCCATCCCCCATGAAATCAGAGAAAACACAGGCACCCAGTTTCCATCCAAAGAATCTGCAGAGGTTCACTTCAATAGAGCCCAATTGGCCCAAGAAGAGGTGTTGGCAGCAGCACCAATTCCCATGAGATGGTTGCAGTTTCCCACTCCCTGATCGAGTTGTGGGCCCCTCAATTGGAGAAAAGCAAAAGATACAGGGCCCCTGCCAGTAGCTTGTCGAAGACCCATATCAGTGGCACTCATTTCACACCAAGGGAGTGGGGGGAGTCCATAAACCTACATTCCAAACTTCAGGGTTACAGACATCACTCTGACAAGCAGCAAGACAATGGGAGGGAATGCCAGGAACATACACCCTGCAGCTACAGAGAGAGCATCTTAACAAAAATTAGGGAGAATTCTCCTTACCTCTGGGGCTTTAGAAGAGATCCTGAGAGTAGCCAAGCAAAGGGAGTGCTGGCAGAACAGTGGCACCTGCTCTTATACCTACAGAGAGAAGTCCCTAGAGACTACCTTGCAAATGGAGAGGTGTCAAGAGAAACCGTTGTCATTGACAGGTATGAAAAAGAGCCCTCAAAGCTACCTACCAGCATGAGGAGCAGTAAGTGACACTGCTATCCCTGTCAGCTACAAAAGCAATCCTGTGAATGGTAAAACACTACCATCTGCCTCACAGACAGTATCTGTGTCCCTAGTAGCCATCCCACTACAGGGGAAAAAGTGTGATACTGTTTCTACCAACACACATCCTACTAACATGTAAACCACTACCACCCCTGGGAACTCCAGGACTGCAAACCTGCTGCTGCATCTACACACCAACTGTCAAGGGGGGTGATGAACCAAAAGGAAAACACTATGAGACATCAAAGAAGCAACTTTATGACAAAGGAACTAGAGAAAAACCCCCAAAAACACTACATGATGAGGAGTCAGGCAATTTAACTGATAAATAATTGAGTGATAATTGTAATCTAGAAGAAAACAATAGCAGGTTAATGGAATCAGAGGAACGAATAAGTGAGGTGGAAGACAGATATTTGGAAATAACTGCAAAAGTAGCAATAATCATATTAGACAAAATAGATTTTGAAATAAAGAAGATCACAAGAAACAACGAAGGATATTCCATAATGATAAAAGGATAAATAAGAGAAGAAGAAATAACAATTGTGAACATATATGCAATTTACATATTGGATGAAACATAGGAGCAGTACAATATATAAGGCAACTACTAACAGCCATAAAAGGGGAAATTGACAGTAACTGCCGAAATCAGCTGAGTAGGATGGGTCTAAAGAACAAATGCTGTGAAACTTAAGGAAAAGCATTAACATAAAACAAGACACAGAGACATTTATCTTAAGTAAAAGTGGGAACCTGGGGACTCAAGGTCTCAGGGACCAAGAGTACTGCCTTACGAATCCACACTGCTTTTATTTTGTTTTGTTTTTTTTTTTATGATATGTCAAGTGAGAAGGGGTTTGTAGTTGCAGGATATAGGTTTTTTTTAAAAATTATTTTAAAAGTCACATAACTGGTTGCTGATTAAGCTTTTACTCTGACCTTTAGGCATTTAACAATCATTAGCATTTGAGGAAGCTTGATGTCAGGACAATCATTAGCATTTGAGGAAGCTTGATGTCAGCTATCTATGCATAGCATCTAGAGAATCACCATTGTTCTTCTGCAGAAGGCATGCCTATCTGCAGCAACCCAGCCTGCCTAGGTTTACACCTCCCTTCTCCTTCCTAATGCATTTCCAGCTAACAACCCCTCATAAACCCCTTTGGGCCATGAGGCTCCTCTTTTATTAAGAGGACATATGATGCTGTGCAAACAGCGTGCCAATCTGCATAGGTCCAGTGTGCCTCGACCAATGCATTAAGTCCTCATTTAGCTGGCCCTATGAATAACTGCCTTTAGGTCTTTGTTCCTAAGCTTAAGTCATTTGCCAGCACCACAACTGTTTTTCAAGCAGGAAGATGGGATAAAGTAAAGCAGGACAAGATGGAGTTTTCAGCAAAGAGGCATGTCTCACAACAAGTAACACAATAATAGTTGGAGATTGTAACACCCTACTTATGGCAATGGATACATTTTCCAACAGAAAATCAACAAAGAAACACAAGCCTTAAATGATACACTAGACGAAATAGACTTGGTTGATATCTATAGAACTTTTCACCCAAAGCAGCAGAATATAATTTCTCCTCAACTGCACAGAGAACATTCTCCAGGATAGAACACATCTTGGGCCACAGATCAATCCTTGATAAATTAAAAAAAAATGAAGTTATTTCAAGTGTTTTCTCTGATCAAAATGCAATAATACAAGAAAAAAAACAGCAAAACACACAAACTCTTGGAAGCTAAACAATATACTAATAAACAACCAATATTATCATTGAAGAAATCAAAGAGGAAATTAAAAGATACATAGACAAAAATGACAATGAAGAAACAACAATCAAAAACCTATGGGACACAGAAAAAGCATCACTGAGAGGGAAATTTATAGTGATGCAAACTTATCTCAGGAAAGAAGAAAAAAATGCAAACAACCTAAACTTATACCTGAAACATCTAGAAAAGGGAAAAGAGGAAAATCCCATAATTAGTAGAAGGAAAGAAATCATAAATATTAAAGCAGACATTAATAACATAGAGACAGAGATGGGATTAAGATGGCAGAGAAGAAGGACTGGAGCTCACCTTTCTCATAAAAGTGAAAAGTTACAACAAACTCCTGAACAATATTCAACCAAATAGGTTGCAAACTATCAAAAAAATCCTATGCAAGAAGACAAAGAGCAGGATATATTAAGATGAGAGGAGATATGATTACATGATATAAGCAACCCTATACCCACTGGGTGGGCAGCCCACAGAGAGGAAACTAACTGTATCTCAGAGACTCACCTACAGGAGTGAGAATTCTGAGCCCCACGTCAGGTCCCCATGCCTGGGGATCTGGCATCAGGAGAGGGAGTATCTGGAGCATTTGACTTTGAAAGCCAGTGGGGCTTGTGTGCAGGATCTCCACAGGACTGGGACAAACAGAGACCCCATTCTTGAAAGTCGCACACAGGCTTTCATATGCACTGGGTCCCAGGGCGAAACAGAGACTCCATAGGAATATGGGTTGTAACTGACTGCAGTACTTGGGGATATCCTGGGAAAACAGGGGATGACTGTGGCTTGTTGTGGGAGAGGGACATTGGAGGAATAATCATCAGTGTGTGTCCCTCTAGAGGTGGTCATTTTTGAAAAATAAAGCCTGACCCATTGATGCTGAGAAGCTGAGAACAAACAATAATGCAGGTGGGAATACAGCCCCACCCATCAGCAAACAGGCTGCCTAAAGATCCTCCCAGACACACAGCTGCCTCTACTCCCACCCAGTGACAAAGACCCACCCACCAGAGTGATAAGAAGGGGGCAGGCCCCAGTCCCTCCAATCAGGAAACCTACAGAAAGCCCCTGTACCAATTTCAGCCACGGGGGGGGGGGGCAGATATCAGAAGCGAGAGGCTACAATTCTACTGTCTGCAAAAAGGAAACCACAGCAAAAATCTATACAAAATGAAAAGGCAGAAAATTATAACTCAGATAAGTGAGCAATGGGTGTTCTGGAGATTATCAACCCTCAAGGAAAAAGATTTTAGACTGATGTTTGTGAAGATGATTCAAGACATTGGAAATAAACTGGAAGCAAAGAACGATAATTTACAAGAAACACTGAGCAAAAAAATAAAAGATTTAAGGATTATGCAAATAAAGATGCAAAATACAATAACTGAAATAAATATTCATTAGAAGCAACCAACAACAGAATATAGGAGGCAGAAGAATGAATAAGCAAAGCAGAGGACAGACTGGTAGAAATAACTGATATGGAAAAGAAAAAAGAAAAAAATGATTGAAAAGGACTAAAGACTATCTAAAAGAACTATGGGACAACATTATGCACCAAAATCCATATTATAGGGGTTCCAGAAGGAGAAGAGTGAAAGGGCCAGAAAAAAATATTTGAAGAGACAATAGCTGAAGACTACCCTAACACGGGAAAGGAATCATGCACTCAAATCCAGGAAGCACAATGAATACCATATATGATAAACACAAGAAGGAACACCATCAGACATTTATTAATCAAACTGACCAAAATTAAAGACAATGAGGAAATAATGAAATAATCTAGGGAAAAGAAAAAACAACATAGAAGGAAACTTTGATCAGGTCATCAGCAGATTTTTCAGCAGAGACTTTGGAAGTTAGAAGGTATTGACATGATATACTTAAAGTGATGATAGGGAAAAAAACCTCCAAACATAATTACTCTATGCAGCAGGGCTCTCACTGAAATTTTAAGGAGAAATCAAAAGCTCTATAGACAAGTAAAAGCTAAGAAAATTTAGCAACACTAAACCATCTTTACAACAAACACTAAAGGAACTTATTTAGGTGGAAAAGAAAAGGCCACAATAGGGACCAAAAATTATTATAAGTGACAAGGCACACCAGTAATGTCATACATATAATAAAAGTAGGAAATCATTGACACAAAAATCTGCTACCAAAATCAGAAATTGTGAGGAGTGTACAAATGCAGTACACTTGAGATGCCCTTGCAATTTACAGACCAATGACTTAAAACAATTTTGTATATATAGACTCCTATATCAAAACTTCAGGGTAATTGCAAACCAAATATCTACAATATATACACACACAAATAGGAAAGAAAAAACAACTTAAATACAACATTAAAGATAGTCATCAAACCCAAGAGAAGGAAAGAAAATAGATAAAAAAAATCAAAACAAGTTAATAAAATAGTAAAAGGAGTAATTCCCCTCAAAAAATACATAGACTGAATGGATACAAAAACAAGACCCATATATATGCTGTCTTCAAGAGAAGCACTTCAATACTAGGGATATGTACAAAATGAAAGTGAGAAGATGGAAGAAAATATTCCATGAAAATGTGAATCAAAAGAAAGCTGGAGTAGCAATACTCAATTCAGACAAAATAGACCTTAAAGAATATTATGAGAGACAAAAAAGGACATTACATAATGATAAAAGGATCAATCAAATAATTTATAACAATTACAAATATATATGCACCTAACATAGGATCACCTCATTATATAAGGCAACTGCTAACAATATTAAAAAGAGAAATTGGCAATAACACAGTAATAGTGGGAGATTTAAAACCTGGCTTATAGTAATGGAAATACAATCCAGACAGAAAAGCAAAAAGGAATCACAGCCCCTAAATGAAGCATTAGACCAGATGAACTTAATAGATATTTATAGGATATTCCAACCCAAAACAACAGAATACACATTCTTCTCAAGTGCACATGGAACAGTTTTGGGGCCACAAATCAAGCCTCAGTAACATGAATAAAATTAAAATCATGTCAAGCATCTTTTCTGACCACAACACTATACAACTGGAAATCAACAAAAAGAAAAAAAAAACTGGGAAAAGACAAATGTGGGAGACTAAACAGCATGCTACTAAACAACCATTGGATAACTGAATAATTCAAAGAATAATTTTAAAAATACCTAGAAACAAATGACAACAAAACACAACAATGCAAAACCTATGGGATACAGCTAAAACAGTTCTAAGAGGGAAGTGTATAGCAATACAATCCTACCTCAGGAAAGAAGCAAAAGTTAAAATAAACACCCTAACTTTACATCTAAACCAACTAGAGAGAGAAGAACAGACAACACATAAAATCTGCAGAAGAAATCATAAAGATCTGATCAGAAATAAATGAAATAGAACTGAAGAAAACCATAGAAAGGTCAATGAAACTAAAAGCAGATTCTTTGAAAATATCAACATAATTGATAAACCCTTATCCAACCTCATCAAGAAAAAGAGAGAAATGACTCTAATCAATCAAATTAGCAATGAAAAAGGAGAAGTTACAATGAACATTACAGAAATACAAAAGATCACAACAATAATATGCCAATAAAACAGACAATCCAGAAGAAATGGACAAATTCTTATAAAAGCACAATCTTCCAAGACTAAAACAAGCTGAAATAGAAAAGATGACCAGACCAATCACAAATATTGAAATTGAAACTGATTTAAAATCATCCAACAGTTATTCCCATTGTGGCTCAGTGGAAATGAATCAAATACCCATGAGGATGCAGGTTTGATCCCTGGCCTCACTTAGTCAGTTAAGGATCTGGCATTGCTGTGAGCTGTGGTGTAGGTCACAGACATGGCTTAGATAGAGCCTGCGTTGCTCAGGCTATGTTGTAGGTCAGTGGCTACATATCCAATTTGACCCATATCCTGGGAAACTCCAAATGCAACAGGAGTGTCCATAAAAAGATAAAGAACAATTTCAATGGACAAAATCCAGGACAGGATGGCTGCACAGGCAAATTCTATCAAACATTTATAGACGAACTACCACCTATATGTCTGAAACTACTCCAAAAAATTGCAGAGGAAGGAACACTCCCAAACTCACTCTATGAGGCCACCATCACCCTGATACCAAAACCAGACAATGATACCACAAAAAAGAAAATTACAGGCCAGTATAACTGATGAACATAGATGTAAAAATTCTCAACAAATGCTAGCAAACAGAATCCGACAATACATTAAAAGGATTATACATCATAACCAAGTGGGATTTATCTCAGGGATGCAAGGATACTTTAGTGTTCATAAATCCATCAGTGTGATACACCACATTTTCAAACTGAAGAATAAAAACAATACAATCCTCCTATTAGATGCAGAAATAGCATTTGACAAAATCCAATACCAATTTATGATAAAAACTTCCAAAAAGTGGGCATAGAGGGAAACTTTCTCAACATAATAAAGTCCATATATGACAAAGCCACTGCTAATAACATTCTCAATTGTGAAAGAATTCCCAGGAACAAGACAAGGAGAAAAGCTGAAGGAATTCCTGCTGAGATTAGGAACAAGAATAGTCTCATCACTACTATTCAAAATAGTTTTAGAAGCCCTAGCCATGGCAATAAAAGAATAAAAATAAATAAAAATAATCCAAATTAGAAAGGCATGGAGTTCCCACAGTGGCTCAGTGGTTAATGAATCTGACTAGGAACCATGAGGTTGCGGGTTCAATCCCTGGCCTTGCTCAGTGGGTTGGGGATCTGGCATTGCTGTGAGCTGTGGTGTAGGTTGCAGACGCTGCTTGGATCCCACGTTGCTGTGACTCTGGCGTAGGCTGGTGGCCACAGCTCCGATTTGACCCCTAGCCTGGGAGCCTCCATGTGCCACGGGAACAGCCGGAGAAATGGGAAAAACCAAAAAAAAAAGGCAGAAGTAAAACTCTCATTTTTTCCAGATGACATGATACTGTACCTAGAAAATCCTAAACACACTACCAGAAAAAAAGAGCTCATCAATGAATTTGGCAAAAGTAGCAGGATAAAAAATTAATACAGATATTGCCTGCATTTCTATATACTAACAATGAAAGATCAAAGTGAGAAATTAGGGAAACCATCCCATTACCATTGCATCAAAAAGAATAAAATACTAAGGAATAAATCTACTTAAAGAGTTAAAAGTCTTGAGCTCTGAAAACTATAAGACACTGATGAAAGAAATCAAAGATGACACAGACAGATGGAAAGATATACCATGCTCTTGGATTGGAAGAATCAATATTGTCAAAATGACTATACTACCCAAGGCAATCTACAGATTCAATGCTATTACTATCAAATTACCAAGGATATATTTTCACAGAACTAGAACAAATACTTTAAACTTTGGAAGCACAAAAGACCCAGAACAGCCAAAGCCATCCTGAGAAAGAAAAATGGAGCTGGAGGAATCAGGCTCCCTGGCTTTAGACTATACTACAAAATTACAGTCATCAAAAAACATAACTGGTACTGGCACAAAAACATAAATACAGATCAGTTGAACAGAAGAGAGAGACCAGAATTAAGCCCAAACGCCTACAGTCAACTAATCTACTGGCACAAAAACATAAATACAGATCAGTTGAACAGAAGAGAGAGACCAGAATTAAGCCCAAACGCCTACAGTCAACTAATCTACAACAATGGAAGCAAGAATATACAATGGAGAGAAGACAGCCCCTTCAATAATTGGGCTGGGAAAACTGGACAGCTACATGTTAAGGAATGAAATTAAAATGCTTCCTAACACCATACACAAAAATAAACTGAAAATAGATTAAAGACTTCAATATAAGGCCAGGTATTGTAAAACATAGGCCAAAAACTCTCTGAAATAAAACAACAGCCCTATCTCTCAGATCAACTTCCTAGAGTAATGACATGGCTGGTTTTAAAGGGAGGAATGGAAAATGAATACTAATATGTGTGGCATTTTTGGAGGGAGTTATGAAATATTTTAAAATTAGAGGGTAATAATATCATGACTCTGGATATACCGAAATCCACTGAATTGTATAGTTTTTTAAGGTGGATATTTTGGTGTGAGAATTATATCACAATAAAACTTCTATAAAATAAATTTGGTACTTATTCTGAATGAGAACTCAGTGATTATAGAAAGTAGTGGAACATATGAGAAATGTATTAATATAAAAAGAAAAATATAATCTGGCAGGAAACTTTCTCTGAAGGTAAATTGTAATTTGGAACTGTGAAGATTACCTACTGTGAAGCAGGGTGATAATTTTGTTGTATATTAAAAGCAATA
Organism: Phacochoerus africanus; assembly: GCF_016906955.1. Taxonomy (NCBI): domain Eukaryota; kingdom Metazoa; phylum Chordata; class Mammalia; order Artiodactyla; family Suidae; genus Phacochoerus; species Phacochoerus africanus. The sequence continues at coordinate 35,747,567 of NC_062556.1, read as the reverse complement.
TTAGAATAATCTTATGCTAAATGTTAATCTTAAAATAATATTGTTAATTTTATGTATGTTGATATAAAAGCATACAATGGACCAACTCAATTAAACATATTATTATATAGCATGGAGTTTCTTTTAGATATTATCTGGAATTGTTAATGACAAATGGAGATAGTCATAAATTTCTCTGTGTGCTTTGTGTGTGTGAGAGAGAAAGTTTCTGTGTATTTGAAGAGTGATGAATGACATGGTAGGTTGGGAATAAGGCAGCTAGATCTTTGGTTTAGAGTCACACATTGCTTACCTGATTTAGAAATGAAACACTTAAGGGTAAAATATTAAATTACTGAATATGACAGGGATAATTTAATATCATGGGGTCTATGGCTTGACAAAAAATTAAGAAGAGATTAAGGTTATTAACAATGGGAAAGATTAGGTTTATTTTCCAATAAAATTCTGAATTCAAATTTGCTTTTTGGAAAAAAATATATTTTTATTTATTTTTTTTTCAGCAAGCAAGCAAAGTCTTTACTACAGGAAAGCAAATAGCTCCCAAGGTAGCTGGTAGGGGGGAGAAGAGCCCATTTATCTATTTTCCTATAGAGGTTTTTAGTTCTTAAATGTGGGGAGGGTACCAATGTGGGGTCCAAAAAGATGTGTTTTTTTTTCTCCCATTGGCCTTGCTCAATTACCTATAATTTCACTTTAGCATTTGAAAAATCAAGAAAATATATCCTCCAACTTTTCCACATCAAATCTGTTAGCAAATCTGTCTCACAGGGTGAGAAAAACTATGTATTATTAAGCTGTTAACCCCTGGATTTATCACTACAGGTCAATTTATGAACAAAAATTCAGTTTATTTTTTGCTTAATTAAAATATACCCTTTATAAAGAATCTGTACTTGTAGATAGTATGCAGATATTTATCACCCACCTCCAAAATTTAAAATAGATGTCATAATGATGGTGTATAATACCAATGAGAATGAAAATATGATTAATTAGGTTAAATATGGTGCAGTTTTCTACTTACTAAAATTATTTTCATCTTGGGTGCTTATATATCATTCAAGTTAAACTGTTATTTAGTTGTTAATAAAATATAGCAATGATTCTTTTTTCTAAAAACAGCAAAGTAAATTTCTCATTTATACCACATTATAAAGCTCACAAAGGGACAGAAGCTAATGGAGGCCCCATATCAATATAATTATTCACCTATGCCTTGACAAGGAAATATACACTGACATTCAGAACTTTAACACAATACTGAAATCTATTTCTTGTTCTTGAATTTCATTGGCCAATATAATGGTCATTCTTATCTTCAAAGGACTTGGGAAATTGTCAACCTATTATGTTCTCCCCAAAAAAGAGAACAGAGGTTATAAGGGGAAGAGCATTAATAAATACAAGAATACCTAAAAGATATCACAGGTTCAGTTCCAAACCACCACAATAAAGTGAACATCAAAATAAAGTGAGATACATGAATTTTTTATTTCCCAGTGAATATAAAAGTTATATTAGGGAATTACCATTGTGGAAAAAGGGGGAAAAAGAAAGAAAGAAAAGAAAACAAGTAATCAGGACAGAACCAGGACTCCTGAGAGGAAATTGAGAAAAAGGAAAGGAATCCACACCCTAGTAGGGCAATTAACTGTCAGAGAGATCAGCTGAGAGAGAAGAGGATCCTCAAAGCCTTGGAGAAAAGCACAGCAGCTGGTCAGAGGAAATCAAAGGTGAGAGTGAGCCACACAGACCACAGGTACCATTGCCGAGGACACTACAGCCCAAGATATTTGGATGGAGCCTGGGGGATGAGAGTAGTGATTCATAGGTCAGTTTTGGGGAGAGGAAGAGGGGTGGCTATATGGAAACAGCCTGAGAGACCTAAGGTGCAATGCATTATGAACTGGAGAGTGTTATGCCACAGCCAGTCAAATGCAGGAGGAAGCCATGGCCCACAAGATAAAACAAGGGACCATTGTTGGAGAGGATGAGGGAAGAGAGGCAAGACAATAACATAATAATCTTTTTATGCACATGTGTAGGCTCTCTGACAGCAGGTGCTTCTTGTGTGGGTTACAGGGGTAGGTGAAAATAGACACAGCCATCTTGGATGCCTGAGGAGGACACAGCAAACTAGTACTAAGGGTCCCATGAATAGGTACTGGCTGAAGCCCAAGTCATCTCAGGGGTTGCCACTGAGGAGGGCCCTCCAACCAAATGCCATACATTGCCTTCACACATCTGGAAATGAACATACCAACCATTCTCTCTGCTAATGGTAATGAGTAACACCCCCAACTTCCTGAGTGCCACAGCTACTGCCCAGGGCTCTGTGACAAGGAGAAACCTATGCCTCCATGTCCTTGTGAGTCCTCATCACTACCAAGGGCCCAGAAACCAGACACTGGCTAGAGGCCCTGCCCACCACCTACCTGGAAACACATTTAGTCCACACACCCACACACCCCCTCTCAAGGAATAACAGCCTGCACACACTGAGGAGAGACACAGCAAACATGCAAACCAAAAGCAGCCCTTACCCAAAAAAACAGTAAGACCTCACAAGCTACCCCTTGACACTCCTGTATATAAATAGCCCTCCAAGACTACGGTAGATAATAGTTTTCCCTAAACAAACAGAATAAGAAAAATGTAAGCAAAACTAAAGGCACAGGAATCATTCCCACTTAAAAAAAAAAAGAAAAAAAAAGAAGTGTTTACCTGAAGGAGCATACAATGAAACAGACCTCTGCAGTCTAATAGACACTAAATTTAAAAAGGAGATACTAAAACTATTGAGAGTATTAAGAATGGGTATCAACAGTAATGCAGAATGCATTAGAAAGGGGTTAGAAATTATAAGGAGGAGCCGAGAGAAATTAGAAAATTAATTTGCAAAAGCTGATTTAAAGGCATTGAAAAGCAGAATAAGTAATGTAGAGAAATAAATAAGTGACTTGGAATATAAAATACTGGAAATCACCCAATCAGGACAACAGACAGAAAACCAATTTTTTTAAAAAATAAAAGCAATATAAGAGATCTATGGAATAATATAAAGCAGGGAAATTTACAAATAAAAAGGCTTCCAAAAGGAGAAGAAAAACAAAGGGGATTTAAAATACATTTGAAGAAATTATTGCTGAAAAATTTTCAAATCCAAAGAAAACAGATATCAAGATACAGGAAGCAAAGAGGGCCTCAAGTAACACAAAGACATAATAAAAATGTCAAAGATTAAAGAAAAGGAAAGGATTCTAAAGACAGCAAGAGAAAAACAAAGAATAACTTTTGAGGGATTCCCCCATAATGCTATCAGCTGACTTCTCTACAGAAACACAACAGAACAGAAGTGAGTAGCAAGATATATTCAAAGTTCTAAAAGGAAAGAAAAATTGCTGAGTAGAATATACTATCCATTTAAAATAGAAGGAAAAGTAAAGAATTTCTTCAACTGGAAAACAAGGTTTAAGATGGCAATAAATGTATATTTATCAATATTTACCTTGGATATCAGTAGACTGATGCTCAAATCAAAAGTTGTAGAGTAGTAGAGACTGGATTAAAAACAAGAGCATACAATATGCTGCTTATGAGAAACTCAAGTAAGGGCAAAGGACACAAAATGAAAGTGAGGGAATGGAAAAAGGTATTTCATGCAAATGGAAATGAAAAGAATTTGGGACTTGCAATACTCATATTGAACAAAATAGTCTTTAAAACAATGTCCATAAAGTAAAACAAAGAAGGGTAATATTTAATGATAAAAGATACATTCAAGAAGAGGATATTACAATCGTCAATATATATGCCCCTAATATAGGAGTACAGAAATATATATAACAAATACTAACCAACATAAAAGGAAAAATTGATGAGAATAAAATAATAGTAGGAGATTTTAGCACCTGACTCACATCAATGACATATCCACTAGGCAGAAAAATCAATAAGGCAACAGAGATCCTAAATGACAAAAGAGAACAGTTAGATTTAATTGATTTTTTTCAGGGCATTACACAAAAAAAAACTGAATATATATTCTTTCAAGTGCACATGGAACATTCTCAAGGAATGACAACATACTGAGACACAAGGCTAACCTCAACCAATTTAAGACTATAGAAATTACTTTAAGCATCTTATTTGACCACAATGGTATAAACTAGAAATCAACCCGAGGAAATGAAATGATAAAAAAATGACTACATGGAGACTTTCATCTTCAGCATGCTACTAAAAAAACAAAAACAAAAAAACTCAATGGTTCAAAGAGGAAATCAGAATTTTTTTTAAAAGGGAGTTCTTGTTGTGGCTCATCAGAATCAAACCCATCTTGTATCCATGAGGATGCAGGCTCAATCCCTGGCTCCACTCACAGGGTTAAGTTTCCAGCATTGTTGTGAGCCATGGTGTAGGTCAAAGACATGACTTGGATCGGGCATGGCTGTGGCATAGGATGGCATCTGTAGCTCTGATGTGACCCCTAACCTGGGACTTCCTTGTGCCACATGTGCAGCCCAAAAAGCCAGAAAGGAAGGAAGGAAGTATGGAAGGAAGGAGACAGACACAGAAAGAAAGCAAGGAAAAGGAAAAAATATTTTGAGACAAATTATATTGAAAACCCAACAAAATCAAAATCTATGAGGTGCTACAAAAGCAGTTCATAGGGTGAAGTTAAAAGTGATACAGGCCTTCTTTAAAAAAGAAGAATATTGAATCAAAAATCTCACCTACCACCTAAAATAATTAGAAAAAAATAGAACAAACAAATAAATCCAGCAGAGGAATGGAAATCTTAAGATGAGAGAGGATTCAATAAAATAGAGATTTTAAAATAACAGAAAAAAAAAATGAAACCAAGAGCTGGTTATTTGAAGGAGTAAACAAAATTGACAAACCTTTGGCCAGACTCACTTAGTAGAAAAGAGAGATAATTAAAATAAACAAAATAAGAAATGAAAAGGAGAAATCTCAACTGACACTGTAGAAATAATTTTAAAAAATTAGTAAATACTGCGAAAAATTATACACCAACAAATTGGAAACCTAGAAGAAATGACAAATTTCTAGAAACATACAGATCACCAAAACTGAATCAAGAAGAAATATATAATCTGAACAGAGCAATCAGTAGTTATGAAATTGAATGTGTAATAAAAACACTCCCTCCAAAAAAACCTCCAGGACCACATGGCTTCACAGGGAAATTATACCATTGTAAAATGAAGAATTAAACCCATTTTTAAAAAACTTTTCCAAAAGATTGAAGAAGGAACACTCCCAAAGACATCCTATGAAACAAATATCAGTATAATACCAAAACCAAATATACTGCCAAATTAAAAGAAAAGTCAAAAGCCACATAACTTCAACAGGTCCAGAAAAATATTTTGACAAAATACAATATCCATTCATGATAAAATTCTTACCAAATTGAGTATAGAGGGAACATAGCATAGTAGAAACCATTTATGACAAATCCATAGCCAATATAATTCTCAATGGAGAGAAGTTGATAGCCTTCCCACTTAAATCTGGAACAAGACAAGTATGCCCACTCTCACCACTTTTATTCAACATGATATTGGAAGTCCAAGCCACAATAATCAGACAAATATAAGAAATAAAATGTATCCAAATTAGAAGAGAAGAGGTAAATTTGTCACTGCATGGAGATGATATGATACTATATATATAGAAAACCCTAAGGACTCCACACAAAAACTACTCAAACTGATCAAGGAATTCATCAAAGTAGCAGGATACAATATTAACATTCAGAAATCAGTTGCATTTCTGTATTCTAAATATGAAATCTTTAAAAAGAATATAAATAAGAAATATATTTTGTAATCAGAACTCAAAAATAAAAACTAAGAGTAAACTTAAGTAGGTGAAAGCCTTATACCCTGAGAACTATAAAACATTAATCAAGTAATTTAAAGAGGATCCAAAGAAATGGAAAAATATTTCATGCTCCTGGATTGGAAAAACTAATATTGTTAAAATGACCATACTACCCAAAGCTATCTACAGTTTTAATGTAATCCCTATGAAATTACCCATAAGATTTTCATAGAACTAGAACAAAAAAGTAAAAAATCTAATGGAACTGTAAAAGACCCAGCATTGCCAATGTGATATTTAGGAAAATAAACTAAGTTGGTGGCATAAATCTCCCAGACTTCAGGAAATATTACAAAGTTACATAAATCAAGAGAGGATAGTACTAGAACAAAAACAGACATACAGAACAATAAAATATAATAGAGACCCCAGAAATAAACCCACACATCTATGACCAATTAATTTTTAGCAAAAGAGACTAAAATATAAATTGGGAAAACTCTCTTTAGAATGTGGGGCTGGCAAAACTTGACAACTGTATATAAATGAATGAATCTAAAACACACATTCACGCCATGCCATAACTAAACTCAAAATGGATTAAAGTCTTAAACATAAGATAAGGCAATATAAAACTTCTGGAAGAGATCATATGCAAAACATTCTCTAACATAAACAGTACAAATGTTTTATGAAGTCAATCTACCAAGGAAAGAGATATTTAAAAAATGAAATAAACAAATGGGACTTAATCCAACATACAAGTTTTTGCACAGTAAAGAAATCATTAAATAGGAAAGAAAAGACAATGTATGGAATGGGAGAAAATATTTGCAAATAACGTGACTGACAAGAGCTGAATCTCCAAAATATAAAAGCAACTCACAAAACTCAACAATAATAAACAAAAAATCCAAGTCAAAAAATGGGCTTAAGACCTACATAGACATATCCCAAGGAAGACAAGTGGATGAACAGTAGGTGCATTAAAAATGCTCAACATCACTAATTATTACATAAATGCAAATCCAAACCACAATGAGGTACCAGCTCACACTCGTCAGAATGTCTATCATTAGTAAATATACAAATAACAAGTGCTGTAGTGGGTGTGGTGAAAAAGGACCACTTTCTGCACTGCTTTTGTGAACCTTAATTGGTATAACTAAGATGTAAAAGAGTATGGAAGTTCCTCAGGAAAACTAAATATAAAACTACCTATGATCCAAAAATTCAATCCCTGGGCATGACTTTGGTTATATCTACAATTAAAAAAGGTACATGCTGATGTCAGAGAGTGTTTTGCCTATGTTTTCTTCTAGGAGTTTGACAGTGAATATTTTCTCAGGTCAGTCTCCCAAAGCAATCGAAATAAGAGCAAAAATAAACCCATGGGACCTCATCAAACTGAAAAGCTGTTGCACAGCAAAGGAAACCCAAAAGAAAACAAAAAGACAACTTTCAGAATGGGAGAAAATAGTTTCAAATGATGCAACCGACAAGGGCTTAATCTCTAGAATATATAAACAACTTATACTACCCAACAGCAAAAAAAGCCAATCAATCAATGGAAAAATGGGCAAAAGACCTGAATAGACTGTTCTCCAAGGAACATATACAGATGGCCAGCAAACACATGAAAAAATGCTCAACATCGTTGATTATAAGAGAAATGCAAATCAAAACTACCATGAGCTATCACCTCACACCAGTCAGAATGGCCATCATTAAGAAGTCCACAAAGAACAAGTGCTGGAGGGGCTGTGGAGAAAAGGGAGCCCTCCTGCACTGCTGGTGGGAATGTGAACTGGTACAGCCACTATGGAGAACAGTTTGGAGATACCTTAGAAATCTATCCATAGAACTTCCATATGACCCCACAATCCCACTCTTGGGCATATATCCAGACAAAACTCTACTTAGAAGAGACACATGTACTCGCATGTTCATTGCAGCCCTATTCACAATAGCCAGGACATGGAAACAATCCAAATGTCCACCAACAGATGATTGGATTCGGAAGAGGTGGTATGTATACACAATGGAATACTACTCAGCCATAAAAACAAAAAACTCATGCTGAGTGAAATGAGTGAGAAAGACAAGGACAAATACCATAGGATATCACTTATAACTGGAATCTAATATCCAGCACAAATGAACATCTCCTTAGAAAAGAAAATCATGGACTTGGAGAAAAGACTTGTGGCTGCCTGATGGGAGAGGGAGGGAGGGAGGGGGAGGAAGTGGGAGGGATCGGTAGCTTGGGCTTATCAGACACAACTTGGAATAGATTTACAAGGAGATCCTGCTGAGTAGCATTGAGAACTTTGTCTAGATACTCATGTTGCAACAGAACAAAGGGTGGGGAAAAAATGTAATTGTAGTGTATACATATAAGGATAACTTGATCCCCTTGCTGTACAGTGGGAAAATAAATATATATATATATATATATTTAAAAAAAAAGGTACATGCACCCATATGTTCATTGCAGCACTATTCACAAAACCAAGATGTAGAAACAACCTAAAAGTACATGGACAAATGAATAAATTGAAAAGATCTTGTCCATATAAACAATGGAATACTACACTGCCATAAAATAATAAAATAATGTCATTTGCAGCAACATGGATACAACTAGAGATTCTCATTTTAAGTGAAGTTAAGTAAAAAAAGAGAAAGGCAAACCATATCACTTATATGTGAATCTAAAATGTGGCACAAATTAACCTAGTTGCTAAAGAGAAACAGACTCACAGACAATAGGCTTGTGGTTTCTCAGGGTTAGGGGGGAGGGAATGGGTTGGTTGGGAGTTTGGGGTTAGTAGATGCAAACAATTATATTTAGAATGGATAAGCAATGAGGTTCTACTGTGTAGCATGGGGAATTATGACCAATCTATTTTTGTGATATAATATGATGGAAGATAGTAAGAGAAAAAGATAGATAGATAGATAGATAGATAGATAGATAGATAGATAGATAGATAGATAGATATTCAGACAGTCACATATATTTTATGACTGGGTCACTATGCTGTACAGAGGAAATTGAAATTGGCACAATATTGTAAATCAACTATATTCTAATTTAAAAAGATTTTAAAGAGCATAAAATGTTATTAATGTCATCTAGAATGTTGAATACTTTCCAGAAGATTTTCAATTGACTTTTCCCAGATTCATCAGATGAATCACTATCTATTGAAGTTATAGTTTTTCAAAATGTATTTATTAACTAATAATACATGAAAGTCAGAATGGATATTGTGTTAGCTTGCATAAAACAAAATTCATCTCATTGCACATCTCCTTTAGACCTCTTGATGAACAGGTTCATTCTCAATGAGTGAAATTTTGAGAGGAATCTTTATTTTCTTAGTAGTATGCTTCAAATATTTAGTCAACCAGATTACAAGAAAAAAATTGCTGTCATCCAGCCTTTGTCATTCCATTTATAGTGCACAAAGTATATTTAGCATAATTATAAAGGATGCTAGGGGTTTCAGAATGGGAAATGAGCATTGGTTTCAAGTCACTAAATTGCATTAGCCCCTAAGATGGGAGTCTTCCTATTCTTTGAAAATTTGAAACCAGGCATTGACTTCTCTCTAGCAATGAAACCCTATATGGCATCTTCTAAAACAAGGATATTTCATCTACATTGAGAATCTATTGTTTAGTGTAGCCACCATCATTTATTACCCTAGCTAGATCTTCTCAATAATGTGCTTCAGCTTCTATACTATGACTTGCTGCTTCATCTTGCACTTTTATCTTATGAAGAGAGCTTCCTTCCTTAAACCTCATGAACTAAACTTTGCTGGCTTCAAACATTTCATCTCCACTTCCTCATCTTTCTTCCCTGTATAGAACTGAAGAGAGTTAGGACTTTGCTCCATATTAGGATTTGGCTTAATGGAAAGTTGTTGCTGGTTTGATTTTCTATCCAAACCAGTAAATTTTTCCCTAGGTCAAAAATAAGGTTTTTTTTTTTTTTTTTTTTCATGTTTTCACTGGAGCAACACTTCCAGTTTACTTCGATAACTTTTTCTTGGACTGCCCATTGTGGCTCAGTGGTAATAAACATGAAGTTATCTCAGAGTATGTGGGTTTGATCCCTGGTCTCACTCAGTGGTTAAGGATCCTGTGTTGCTGTGACCTGTGGTGTGGGTCTCAGATTCAGCTTGGGTCCCATGTTGATATGGTGTGGTGAAGGCTGTAAGCTGCAGCTCTGATTCTGTCCCTAGCCTGGGAACTTGCATATGTTATAGGTGCAGCCCTGAAAAGAAAAAAAAAAAAAAAGAAATGTTTTCTTCATATTTACAACATGGCTGTTTGGCACAAATGTCCTAGATTCAGCCTATCTCAGCTATCAATATCCTTTCCTGATGAAGCTATTCCTAGGTTTTGATTTAAAGTGAAAAAATGGACACATATTCATTTCACCTACACTTAGAGGCTATTGTTGGGTTGTAAATTAGCCTAATTTAATTACTGCTGCATCTCAGGGAACAAGGAGTTTGAGAAGAGGACCAGAGATGGGCAACGGCCTGTCAGTGGAGCAGTCAGAACACACATTATCAATTATTTACCTATTTTAATGCATGTGGTTTGTGACTCCCTAGAACTTTAAAGCAATATTAGATATCACTGAACACAGATAATCATAATGAATACAATAATATAAAAATTTTGAAATCTTACACAAATTACCAAAATGTTATGCAGTGACTGGAAGTGAGTAAATGCTGTTATAGAAATGGCACCTATAGACTTCCTTGACTCAGATTTGCCACAAAACTTCAATTAGGAAAAAAAATGCAATGCCTGCAAAGCACAATAAAAAGGTGCATTAACATGAAGTATGCCTGTACACAATTTTTTTGGAGATAAAATTTTGATGTGTTAAATTGAGGCTGAAAACAACTTTATATTCATCTATCTTGTAAAAAGTTGAGAATTTGCAGAATTTGAGAAGAAGTAATTGATAAAAGCTCACCATACCACCAAGAACATTTTGTTAGGGTTAAGGTTAGTTTTTCTAAGTATGATCTAAGAGTAATGAAAACAACTAAAACATCTAATAAAGAGTCATTTTTATTGTATTTCAATTATAAATGTAATAATAATAAATAATAAATATATCTAAATAATATATTTACAGTTTTGTTCGCAAAGTGCTACAAAAATAAAACCTGGATGAATTTTATCTCTCAGCCTCTGGAGTATTAATTGAGTAATCAATTAGCACGATATGGCTCATAGCAAACATTCACAAGTAAAATCTAAAGTTATAAGTAAAACCTTTTAACACATTGATTCCTCACTTTATAAACAATGTCAAAGTTTGTTTTTTCAGTGTATTAATTTCATATATTTGCTATGAGAAATTACAATAGTCTTAGTAAAATAAAACTGTACAAATTTAGTACTTTCGGTTATGTAGAGCTGAATCCATATGCAGGTATGCTTTGCTGTGGAGATCCCAGGAAAAAAATCTCTTTCCTTTCTTTTTTCAGATTTTAGAGGCTAGCAGCATTCCAGGGCTCATGGACTCTTCCTCTATTTTCAAGACAGCAGTGCAAATCTTCAGGTCTCTCTTACTCACTTCTTTTATTATGTCCCTTACACTTTCTCTGATTTTTCCTGTCTCATCAGGACTCTTGCGATGAGGCTAGCTTGTTAATATACTGAATAACCTTAGAATTGTTTTGTTTTTGAATTTAAACAAGTACACAAATTATTCTCAAAATATTTTCTCCAGTTACAAGGAATTTTAATTAGAAGTTTTATTTATGATGGTATCAATTTTACCAATTATTACCAATTATTAGAAGTTCTATAAATGGATTTGAATGTACCAGAAGAATTGACTAAATTTGATGCATAAAAATTGACTATTGTATTTTCTTCCAACACAATTTTATATTATCTTTTAACAAGTCTGGGATAAGATTTTCTTTGAAAACAAGCAGAACAAAACAAAAACAAAGGGATCTAGCAGTTGTTTGGAAGAAACACATCAGCTTATTTTGTAAGCATAAGGCCAAAGATAAATACTTTAAAATAACTGTCCAGATGATATAGAAAATTATATATAATCCTTGGAAGCAAATTGGTAGCAAGTGGCAATTCTTATTCATTGATGCTTTTTTCATTTTACACTTTTTATCATTGCTTTTTTATCTGAGTTGATCATAATTGATGCTGAGGAAGTAAATGTGCTAGACTCATGATTTTCTACTTGCTCCAAGAACCACACCTCCACTGAGAGACATTCTGACAAACTTACCGAATGTCGAAGTAGATGTAGATGTAAGGTAATCTTGGTATAAAATTATCATGAAACTGTAATGTTTGATACAAATATAAAACTTGTATAATAGTATTAGTAATAAGCATTTATATAAATGTGGTTTAATAGTGACTGATGGTTTGAAGAGTGGATATTAATTTGAAAAAAGCATAACATCCAAGTAACACACAATCAGGCATTATTCAAAATGGTAAGTTATATGAGATAAAAGAGAAGTTTGAAATATCAATATGTGAATTTCAAAACCCATTGTCCATTTGGGAAGAAGTGACTAATGTGGATGTATTTGAGGAATCATCTAAAGATCAACGTTGTTATGTAGACAATAAGTATAATATAAATTAAATCTGAAAGTGCAGAAAAAGATTGAACTTAAAACAGAAAATGTTAAATCTGAATTTCTATTAAAAATGTTTTAGTAAAATGTCTACCAAATGATTTTAAAATGTTGGAATTATTTTTGTGTGAATATAAATTTTATTATATCTACCAATAATTAGTTAACAAATATATGGCTGTGTGTTTCAGTTACTGAATTACACTGAACAGCAAAAATCAACATCAATATATTGAGGTATTTCTTCTTTTACACATATTAGGAAGTTAGTAAAATTACCAAAATTATCATGTAATAGTGCCATCAATTTTTTTCTATATCTGTTACTTTAAAAAAAACTCAAAATTTTTCTACTATATGCATCAACAATTCTTTTGTAAATAGTGAGTAATGTTTATGTTATATTTACAATTTTGAGTCCAATATATATATTATCATAAAAGTATGTACAATCTATTGTCATATATACCACACAATAACTGCAAGAATACTTATTTTTTATTGAGTGTACACATTGATTTCCTAAAATTCTCCATTGCTTTATAAACAGTTAATAAAAACAGCATGACCTGGCTTGTTTTTGAAGTGTTTTTTTAAATTAACTTTGTAGTAAATTTTAATTATTCACTACTCAATTTGTATGATGCTGCTTATATTTTGCCAGTGGAGTTTTATGGCAGTATTGTGATTGGACATAGAGTCTTATGCAATAAAAGTTTATTAAATAGAGTATAGAATATATGTAGTTTATTATATGAGCACACAATGTTTCCCTGGTCCTTATGGCAACTAATTAATAACAGCCCATTGTTAAAGTTATATATTGTCATTATTTTTTAATAGAAAATATATACTGACATCATATTATAAGAAGAAAAAAAGGATGGAAATGACATTTTTTATAAAACAGCATCTCACATAATGATCATGATTGAACATGATTATTTGATCAATGTTTTCACTATTTTCTTTCCTGTTTGTTTACCATCAATCAGGCAAGTGGGTGATTTTGTGTATAATTCCTGGCACAAAGTTTATATCATGTAAACAACTCATTGGCAGAGAGAAACTGTGTGACATACCAAAGGAGATTTTACATATATATGAAAATACAGTGATAATAGTAAAACTTGTAACTCTTCAGTAGGACATTTATGTAAAAATTATAAACTATGAAAATATACGGAGTGAATGAAGCTATTACTGCTGACAATAAAGTGATGGTAGTGTTATAGAAACAAAGTTTTGAGAGAAGAAAATAATCAATTAAGTGGAATCAAGTATCATAAAATGAGACATACTATAAATCACAGAAGAATACCTGAGTTAGCAATAAAAATTTCTAGCAATATCTACCTGGTAATGGAATTTATTACACATCTAATGAAAAGTCCTGCTGAAAGCAGTTAAAAGTATAAGTTCCAAAATGATGATTATATGTTATCATGTCTTTTCCACATGCCACAGGTATGGCCCTAAACCCCCCAAACAATAAATAATAACAATACCACTTGCAAAAGTTTGAACAAAACTAATAATCTATAGAATCACTTGATAATTAAAAATAAACTACTTTAGATCATTTAATTTATGTTATACCTTGATTAGATTTAATTTAATTTGTTTTTCAGGCCTACATATCAAAATCTTTGAACCCTAAATCAGAAGAAAACTTTCCCAAAGCTGGTGATTCTCAAAATTTGCTGCATAATGTAATCATCATGAAGTGGAGGGAGAGAGCAATTTTTTAAAATATTGATTCTTAGGTATTACCTTCAGACATACAGATTTAATTGAAATCTTTAGAAGATTTTGAAGCTCACTACACAATCTCAGTATTCAGTAGAGTTTGGGAATTTAAAACCCTAATTCTTCTCAGAGATACATTTTGGAGCTACATGGAAAGAATTGAATATTGATAACTACTCTGAAATATTTTTACATTACAATCTTGAATGTCTTTCTGCTTTCTGAAACCCCATAACTAAACCATTAATCATGAGAAAGTATTTAACTTATTCAATGATTCAAGGACTGTTTATGACCCTCCTCGAATGCAAACATATGCATCCTGTTCATCTTTTTTTTTTCAACATCTGTTGCATATGGAAGTTCTCAGGCGTGGGATCAAACCCATGCCACAGCAGCAATCTGAGTGCTTCAGTGATAATACTGGATTCTTAACTCTTTGCACCACAAGGAATTCCAAGTCGTGCCTATCTAGATCAAACCCAGATTTAATTGCTAAATGTAGTGTAGTATGTTCCAGCTAAAAGTGAAAGATTATCGATCCTAGTTAAAAGTAATGACTGAGAGTAGGTTTATTGGAAATACAGTAGCTAATAATTCTTTTTTTTTTTTTTTTGTCTTTTTAGGGCTGCCCCCATGACGTATGGAGTTTTCCAGGCTAGGGATAAAATCAGAGCTGTAGGTGCTGGCTTATGCCAGAGCCAAAGCAAATGACAGATCTGAGCCACATCTGTGACCTGCACTACAGCTCATGGCAATGTCAGTTCCCTAAGCTGATGAGCAAGGGGAGGGGTCAACCTTTGAATCCACATGCATGCTAGTCATACTTGTTTCCACTGAGCCACAATGGGAACTTCCCATAGTAGCTAATAATCCTGATTATGCTACTATGTGTTCTCCATCTTACCAATGTAACATAATGGAATAGAAGTATTTCCCAAAGCAATAGAAATAATAGCAAAAATAAACCAATGGGGTCTAATAAAACTGACAAGCTTTTGCACAGCAAAGGAAACCATAAAAAAAAAGAATGGGAGGAAAATAGTTTCAAATGATGCAACTGGCAAGGACTTAATCTCTAACATATACAAACAACTTATACAACTCAACAGCAAAAACAAACAAACAACAAAAAAAAAATTGAAAAATGGGCAATAGACATTTTTCTAAAAATATACAGATGGCCAAGAGGCGCATGAAAAAATGCTCTACATCACTAATTATTAGAGAAATGCAAATCAAAACTACTATGAGGTAATACCTCATGCCAGTCAGAATGGCCGTAATTAACAATTCAACAAATAACAAATCCTGGAGAGGGTGTGGAGGAAAGGGAACCCTCCTACACTGTTGGTGGGAATGTAAATTGGTACAACCACTATGGGAAACAGTATGGTGGTACCTCAGAAAACTAAATATAGAACTACTATATGACCTAAAAATCCCACTCTTGGGCATATATCCAGAAAAAAAATCCCTTGAAAAAGATACACACACCCTTATGTTCATTGCAGCAGTATTCGCAATAGCCAAGACATGGAAACAACCTAAATGTCCATCTACAGAGGAATGGATTAAGAAGATACGGTAGGAGTTCCCGTCGCGGCTGTAGTGATTAATGAACCCGACTAGGAACCATGAGGCTGTGGGTTTGGTCCCTGGCCTTGCTCAGTGGGTTAAGGGATCCAGCATTGCTGCGAGCTGTGGTGTCAGTTGCAGACGCAGCTTGGATCCTGCATTGCTGTGGCTCTGGAGTAGGCTGGTGTCTACAGCTTTGATTATACACCTAGCCTGGGATCCTCCATGTGCCGTGGGAGCAGCCCAAGAAATGGCAGAAAGACAAAAAAAAAAAAAGAAAAAAAATGAAGATATGGTATATATACACAATGGAATCCTACTCAGCCATAAAAAGAAAAAAATAATGCCATTTGCAGCAACATGGATGGAACTAGAGACTTTCATAGTAAGTGAAGTAAGTCAGAAGGAGAAAGGCCAACATCATATAATATCACTTATAGGTGGACTCTAATATATGTTGCAAATGAATCTTTCCACAGAAAAGAAATGCATGGACTTGGAGAAAAAATTTGTGGTTGCTGGGGGGGAGGGGAGTGTGGGATGGACTGGAGTCTGGGGTTAATAAATGTAAACTATTACACTTAGAGTGATAAGCAATAAGATCCTGCTATATAGCACAGGGAACTATAGTAACTTTTATGGAACATAATGGAGTATAATGTGAAAAAAAATGTATGTATATATGTGTGTGTGTGTGTGTGCGCATGACTGGGTCAATTTGCTGTACAGTAGAAATTTTACATAATACTGTAAACCAACTATAATGTAAAATAATAAAAATCACTAAGAAAAAAACAGACAAGCACACAAAAGAAACAGACTTACAGATATTGAGAACAAACTGTTTAATAGCAACAAGAAGGAAGGTTAATGGAAAACTAGGGGTACGAGATTAAAATGTACAAACTATTATGCATAAAATAACATAGCCAATATCCTATAGTGATTATATAGCCAATATGTAATAATAACATATTATTGGAGCACACTTTTTAAAAATTATGAATCTCTATATCACATACCTGTAACATATATAATATTGTGCATCAACTATACTTCAATTAAAAAATAAAACCAACCAAAAAACAAAGAAATCACTATCAACTTTTAGATAAGAAATTAATATTTTGAGAATTTTACTATCTGTACAAAGTGTGGGGTTATGGAGGAATTGTAGAACATTCTTTCAGCCTGACTCAAAACCCTTTGATCATTTTCAACTTGCTGGGTTTAATTTCCTTCTGGAAATCAATAATGATCAAATTATTGAGATGCAGATCTAAAAGGAACATTTTGGATCATAGTGGTATTAAACCATAGAATATGTAGGTCTACTATATAGTCAAATGTCTAAATGATAATAAATATATATTAATGGAACTGACTGACAAAGTTTTTCTTTTTTTCTTAGGGCTGAACCCAGGGCATATGGACCTTCCCAGGCTAGGGGTTGAATTGGAGCTACAGTTGCCAGCCACAGCCACAGCAATGAAGGATCTGAGGAGTGTCTGTGACCTACATCACAGCTTATGGCACCACCAGATCCAAGGTCCACTTAGTGAGGCTAGGGATCAAAGCTGCATTTCAACTGCTCCTGACAAAATTTCTTAACAGTCTCTCAACACCACCCTAGATAGCTCAGCATCAAAATTAATGCAATTGTTTGAATCTAATGTGACTGAAATTTTATGTGGTAAACAAATATATGTATATGTATGTATGTTTATATATATGTGTGTATATACATATGTATAAGTTTGTTTATATTTAATATTTGAAAGTATTCCAAATGGAAGAGAAAACTAAATTAGGAATTATATTGGGGAATCTATTTTCATTTTATCCCCTCTTATTTTCTCTACAATAGAATCTATGTTTCATCCTATAACTTCCATATAATCTCTTATTCTGTCTCTAAATTACCTTTCAAAATACTTCTGAACTGTGTGCATCTCTCCTAAAAAACTATGAACTTGCATTTCTCTGTTTATAATAATTCCTTTTTTCACAATATTAATTTGTCCTTCCACAAAGCAACTTATATACATATATAAATATTTAACCAAGTTCTAGTGTTATGTCCTCAAATTCTTCTAGGTCATGACAGGAGTAACCAGTTCTCCCTTGCAACTCTATAGCCCGTGATACTCTCTAAGTAGATCTCATGCTGGTCACATTTTGATCTGTTCAAACACAGAACCTGGATATTAGCAAGACTGGCTTGAAATCCTGGCTCAATAATGTAGTAGTTGCTTGATTTTGTTCACATTGTTTCCTCTAAATTCCTTGTACTTTTCTCATCCTAATTAAGATTTAGTATTTCATAAATACATTGCAAAAATAAACAAAATAGGGAATATAAAGTACACATTGCATAGTAAGCACAATATATTGTTTAATATTTTAAAATTTGATTGTAAAATCACTATATATTTCTTCACTCTATATTGCATATAAAATTATATATATAATCTATGAATATACATGAAAATTTTTGAATCTATATTTTCAATTTGTTTTATCTATTGAAGAAAATAAATGCCATAGTGTTGGCCCCTCTTTAATCACCAAAATATCTGTTTTGCAATACTGGGAGATTTTCTTACAAAGTCATATTCACTCTATTTACTACCGTTCATTATGTGCACACACACACACACACACACACACAAATCCTGTTTTCCTTTCCAAGCAAGCAACTCCTATACTGATGGATTAAATTCAAATTCTTTATTTTACTGATGGCTTAATTTTGCAGAAATTATTCATCAAAATGTATTCCTCTAGAGGTGGCCATTTTACACAGACTGTAAAAAAGTTATCATAAAATGAAAACTTTAAAAATAAGGAAAAGCATATCAAGTTTATAATGTAGAGATAAGAATATCCAGCTATTTTAGAAGAAAAATAGTGAGTTTAAGAAGACTACATACATGAGATGAGATTAAGATCGTGGAAAGAAAGGACTGACACTCACCTTTTCTCATAAGAACAACAGAATTACAACCAAATGCTGAATAAGTTTCAACCAAATAGACTAAAAACTTTCAAAAAGATATTCTACTCCAGAAGACAAAGAGGAGGCCATAACAAGAGGTAGGAGGGGTGCTTATGTGATATAAGCAACACAATACCTCCAAGGTGAGAAGCCCCACAGACTGGAAAGTAACTGTATCACAGAGACTCATGTACAAGATGAGAGTTCTGAGACTCATGACAGGGGCCCACACCTGGGGATCTGACCTTTGGTGAAAGAGCCACTGGAGCATCTGGCAGTGAAGGCCAATGGGGGTTGTACACAGGAGCTCCACAGGACTGGGGGAAGAGAGCCCATTCTTGAAAGGTGCACACAGGGTTTCATGTGCACTGGGTCCCAGGGCAAAGCAGAGGCTCCATAGGAATCTGAGTCAGACCTAGGTGCAGGTCTTAGAGGACCTCCTAGGAAAACAGTGGTGACTGTGGGGGCTCATTGTGGGGGAAAGACATTGGAGGCAAAGTCACAGGAATATTCATCAAAATGTATTTCTCTAGATGTGGCCATTTTGGGAAAATTTGACCCCACCCATCAGTGCTGAGAAGCCCCAGGCCAAACAATATCAGATGGGATCACAGCCCCACCCATCAGCAAACTGGCTGCCCAAAATCACCCCAGGCACACAGCTACCTCTAATATCACCCAGAGACAAAGACCCACTCACTAAAGGGATAGTAATCAGCCCCACCTACCAGTGGGCAGTTACCAGTCCCAACCTTCAGGAAGCCTACAGCTATCCCCCATATCAACTTCAGACACAAGAGGTGAAGACATTAGAAGTAAGAGAGACTACAATACTATAGTCTGCAAAATGGAGCCCACATTGAAAACCTATAAAAATGAAAAGACAGAGAACTATAACTCAGATAAGGGAACAATAAAAAAGCCCTAGAAAAACAGCTGCATGAACTGGAGAGTATCATCCTCCAGGAAAGATACTTTAGACTGATGATGCTGAAGATGATGCAAGACATTGGAAATAAACTGGAGGAAAAATGGGTTATTTACAAGAAACACTGAGCAAAGATATACAAGATTTAAAACTTAAGCAAGAAGAGATGCAAAATGCACTAACTGAAATTAAAAAAAAAAATCATTAGAAGCAACAAATGGCAGAATACAGGAGGCAGAAGAATGAATAAGTGAGGTGGAGGACAGACTAATGGAAATCATTGATGCAGAACAGAAAAAAGAAAAAAAGATTGGAAAGAAATGAAAACAGTCTAAGAGAACTCTGGGACAATGTTAAACACAGCAACATCCATACTATAGGGATACCAGAAGAAGAGAGAGAGAAAGGGACAAAAAAAATATTCAAGGAGACAATAGCTGAAATCTTCCTTAACATGGGAAAGGAATGACTCACTCAAATCTAGGAAGTACAAGTACCATAAAAATGAACCCAAGGGGGAACACTCCAAAACACATATTAATCAAACTGCCCTAAATTAAAGACAATGAGAAAATACCAAAAGCATTTAGGGAAAAGAAACAAATAACATATAAGGGAACCCTGATAAGATTATCAACAGATTTTTCAGCAGCAACTCTGCAGGCCAGAAGGGATTAGCCTGATATAATTAATGAGATGAAAGGAAAAAACCTCAAACTAAATTTGTTTACCTAGCAGGGTTCTCATTCAGATTTGAAGGAGAAATCAAAAGCTTTACAGATAAGCAAAAGCTAAGAGAATTCAGCAATATGAAACCAGCTTTAGGACAAATAATAAAGGAACATCTCTAGGAAGAAAAGAAAAGGGCACAACTAGAAACAAAAATATCGCAAAGAACAAGGCTTGCCAGTAAAGGAAAATATACAATAAAAGTAGGAAATCATCCATGCACAAATTTCTACTGAAATCAGAAATCATGAGGAGAAGGTACAAATGCAGGACACTGGAGATGCACTTGCAATTAAGAGACCAACAAATCAAAACAATCATATATATACATATATATATATATATGTATATATACACACACACACACACACACACCCCTATATCAAAACCTCAGTGTAAATGTACACCAAAAATCTGCAATTAATACACACGCAAATAAGAAAAATCAACTCAAATACAACACTAAAGATAGTCATCAAACCACAAGAGGAGAGAACAAGAGGAGAAGCAAAGGAAAAAGCAACAGAAACAAACACAAAACAGTAAATAAAATGGCAATAAGAACATAGATATCAATAATTACCTTAAAAGTAAATGGATTAAATGCCCCAACCAAAAAACATTGGATGAATGGATACAAAAACAAGATCCAGATATAAGCTGTCTTCAACAGATCCGATTCACTTCTAGGGACACATAAAATTTGAAAGTAAGAGGATGGAAGAAAACATTCCATGCATAGGGTAATCAAAAGAAAGCTGGAGTAGCAATACTCATATGAGACAAAATAGACCTTAAAATAAACATTATAAGAGACAAAGAAGGACTTTACATAATGATCAAAGAATAAATCCAAGAAGAAGATATAACAATTTTAAATATGTATGCACCCAACATAGGATCACCTCAATGTATAAGGCAACTACTAACAACCTTAAAAGGAGAAATTGAAAAATAACATTTTAGTGGGACTTTAACACCCCACTTATAACAAAGGATAGATAATCTATACAGAAAATCAACAAGGAAACAGAGACCCTAAATGAAGCATTAGACCAGATGGACTTAGTAGATATTTATAGGATATTCCATTCAAAAGCAACAGAATACTCATTCTTTTCAAGTGAACACAGTACATACTGTAAGATTGATCACATTCTGGTCCACAAATCAAACCTCAATAACTTGAAGAAAATTGAAATCATATCAAGCATCTTTTTAAATTACAATGCTATACAACTGAAAATCAACAACAAGGAAAAAAACAGCAAAAAAAACACAAACAAGTGGAGGCTAAATACATGCTACTAAACAACAAATGGATCACTGAGGAAATCAAAAAGGAAATTAAAAAATACCTAGACGCAAATGACAATGAAGACACAACACTCCAAAACCTGTGGGATGCAACAAAAGCAGTTCTAAGAGGTAAGATTATAGCAATAGAAGCCCACCTCAGGAAACAAGAAAAACCTCAAATAAACAACCTAACTCTATAGCTAAAGCAGCTAGAGCAAGAAGAACAGATTAGACCTAAAGTTAACCGGAGGAAAGAAATCATAAAGATCAGAGTAGAAATAAATGAAATAGAAAAGAAGAAATGCATAGAAAAGATCAATGAAACTAAAAGCTGGTTCTTGGAAAAAAATCAATATAATTGTTAAACTCTTATACAGACTAATCAAGAAAAAAGAGAAAAGACTCAAATAAATAAAATTAGAAATGAAAAAGTACAAGTTACAACGGACCTCACAGAAATCAAAGGTTTATAAGAGACTACTACATGCAACTATATGCCAATAAAATGGAAAATATAGAAGAAATGGACTAATTATAAGAAAAGTACAATCTTCCAAGACCAAACCAAGATGAAATAGAAAGAGCAATGGACCAATCATAAGTACTGAAGTTGAAACTGTGAATAAAAATCTTCGAACAAACAAAAGTACAGGACTGGATGTCTTCACAGGTGATTTCTATCAAACATTTAAGGAAGAGCTAACACTTATTCTTCTGAAACTATTCAAAAAATTGCAGAGGAAGGGACACTCTCAAATTCATTCTATAAGGCCACCATCACCCTGATACCAAAACTAGACCAAGATACCACAAAAAAAGAGAAACTTACAGGTCAATTTCACTGACGAACATAAATGCAAAAATCCTCAACAAAATACTAGCAAACCAAATCCAACAATACATTAAAAGGATTTTATCATGATCAAGTATTATTTATCTCAGGGATGCAAGGACTCTTCAATATCTACAAATCAATCAGTAAGATATATCACATTAAAAAAATGAAAAATCAAAACCATATGATCCTCTCAATAGATACAGAAAAAGTCTTTGACAAAATCCAACATCCATTTCTGATAAAAACCCTTCAGAGGAGTTCCTGTCGTGGCACAGTGGTTAACGAATCCAACTAGGAACCATGAGGTTGCGTGTTCAATCCCTGCCCTTGCTCAGTGGGTTAATGATCAGGCATTGCCATGAGCTGTGGCGTAGGTCGCAGATGCGGCTCAGATCCTGTGCTGCTGTGGCTCTGGCATAGGCTGGTGGCTACAGCTCCAATTCGACCCCTAGCCTGGGAACCTCCATATGCTGTGAGAGCAGCCCAAGAAATGTCAAAAAGACAAAAAAAAAAAAAAAACCTTCAGAAAGTGGGCATAAAGGGAAGCTATCTCAACATAATAAATGCCATGTA
This sequence comes from Phacochoerus africanus, assembly GCF_016906955.1. Lineage (NCBI taxonomy): Eukaryota > Metazoa > Chordata > Mammalia > Artiodactyla > Suidae > Phacochoerus > Phacochoerus africanus. The sequence continues at coordinate 35,724,357 of NC_062556.1, read as the reverse complement.
TAAAAAATCCAATACTGAAAAACAGTAAGAATTCCCACTGAGATCAGGAATGAGACAAAGATGTCTGCTCTTGCCACCACTATTCAACATAGTTTCAGAAGTCCTAGCCATGAGAGATGAAAAAGAAACAAAAGGAATCCAAATTGGAAAGGAAGAAGTAAAATGATCACTATTTCCAGATGACACAATACTATATACCTAGAAAATCCCAAAGATGCTACCAGAAAACTGTTTACACTCCTCAATGAATTTGGCAAATTCCCAGGATACAAAATTAATTCACAGAAATTGACTGCATTGCTATATACTAAAGATGAAAGATCAGAAAGAGAAATTTAGGAAACAATCCCATTTACCATTGCATCAAAAAGAATAAAATACTTAAGAATAAACCTACGTAAAAAGACAAAAGACCTGAGCTCTGAAAACTAAGACACTGAAGAAAGAAATTTAAGATTACACACAGATGGAAAGACATATCATGCTCTTGGATTGGAAGAGTCAATATTGTCAAAATGACTATACTACCCAAGGAAATCTACAAATTCAATGCGACCTCTATCAAATTACCAAGGACATTACTCACAGAACTAGAACAAATACTTTAAAGTTTGTTAGGAAGCACAAAAACCCAGAATAGCCAAAGACATCCTGAGAAAGAAAAATGGAAATGGAGGAATCAGGCTCCCTGACTTCAGACTATATTGCAAAGCAACAGTCATCAAAATCATATGATACAGGCACAAAGACAGAAGTATAGATCAGTGGAACAGGATAGAAAGCCCAGAATTAAACCCACACATCTATGGTCAACTAATCTATAACAAGGGAGGCAAGAATACACAATGGAGAAAAGACAGACCCTTCAATAAGTGGTGCTGGGCAAATTGGACAGCCACATATAAAATGAATGAAATTAGAGCACTTCCTAACACCATACACAAAAATAAACTCAAATGGATTAAAGACCTAAATATAAGACCAGATATTATAAATGTCAGAGGAAAACATAGGCCAAACACTCTCGGACATACGCCACACTAATATCTTCTCAGATCCATCCCCTAGAGTAATGACAATAAAAACAATAAAATTGGACTTAAACTTAAAAGTTTCTGCACAGCAAAGCAAACCCTAGACAAAATGAAAAGACAACCCACAGAATGGGAGAAAATATTTACTAATGAAGCAACTGAAAAGAGATTAATTCCAAAATTTATAAACATCCTCTGCAGCTCCATTAAAAAAAATTTTAAAAACCCATCCAAAAATGAGCATACAATTTAAACATACAGTTCTCCAAACAAGACATACAGATGGCCAAAAAACATATGAAAAGATCTTCAACCTCACTAATTATTAGGGAAATGCCAATCAAAACCTCTGTGAGTTACCATGTTACACCAGCCAGAATGGCCAACATTAAAAAGTCTACAAACATTAAGTCCTGGAGAGGGTGTGGAGAAAAGGGAACCTTATTACACTGTTGGTGGGAATGCAAATTGGTGCAACCACTGTGGAAAACAGCATGGAGAGTCCTCAAAAAACTAAAAATAGAAATGCCATTTGATCCAGCAATCCCACTCCTGGGCATCGATTCAGAGAAAACCATGACTTGAAAAGATACATGTACTCCAATGTTTATGGCAGCACTATACAATAGCCAAGACATGGAACAAACTAAATGTCCATCAACAGAGGAGTGGATAAAGAAGACGTGGTACATATATACAATGGAATATTACTCAGTCTTTAACATAAAAGAAATAATGGCATTTGCTGCAACATGGATGGACCTAGAAATTATCATGGCAATTGAAGTTAGCCAGACAGTGAGACACCAACATCATACACTATCACTTGCATGTGGAATCTCAGAAAAGGACATAGTGAACTTTGCAGAACAGATATTGAGTTACAGACCTTGAAAAAATTTATGTTTTCCTAAGAAGAGAGGTTGGGGTGTGGGGGGGATGTGCCAGGGTTTGGGATGAATATGCTATAAAATTGGGTTGTAATGATCATTGTACAACTATAAATATAATAAACTTCACTGAATAATTTTAAAAAATAAAGAAAAGCAAGTGTTGCCTGGAAATAATAAGAAAATTTATATAGAATCTGGAAATACAATATGTAGAATATTCTACCATCATACCTTCCCCAAGGACAAAAATAAAAATGCATCACATTATGATTCTCACTTGTAGTTAATTGCCTCTTCTTTGGTCAACTTAACCACAACAATGCATAATCAAAGGTTACACAATCATATGGGTTTCCCATCATGGCTCGGTGGCAATCAGCCTGACTAGTATCCATGAGGATGTGGGTTTGATCCCTGGCCTCACTCAGTGGGTTAAGAATCTAGCATTGACATGAGCTGTAGTGGAAGTTACAGACATGGCTTGGATATGGTGTTGCTGTGGCTGTGGTGTTGGCAAACAGCCACAGCTCCAATTTAATCCCTAGCCTGGGAACTTCCATATGCCATAGGTGCAGCCCTAAAAAAAATTACACAAACTTACAGAGACATATTTAAATATTTAATAAATAATAGTCCTCTATTTTTTTCATGATCTAGATTCATCAGTATTTTGCCAGATTACCTCATTTCTTCTATCCACTGGAAAATAAGTGTCACACATATAAATTGTGTACATCACTGACTTACATTTCAAGAATTTTTAGAAAGTATATTACATTCTTCCAAATTTCCCATGCTTTCTAAATTATCATTAAGTATAAATATATCATCTTAAATATGCATATGTAAGATGTGTATATATATCATATATCCATGTCATTTATATGCACACATATATGTATCCATATATATATATATATATATATATATATATATATATATGCAGAGATATAATTATGATCATCTAGGAAAATTGCAGAGTAGGAAGTTCCAACTAGAAAATATTACAATGGTGGGATCTACATTCTGTAACCATTTTGGAAATCTAAAGTCTGTTTAAAGCTTCCAACTTCTACAGGAAGTCTTGGATGTCAAATTGCTATTAATTTCAGTTAATTCCAGCTCTTAATACAGTAACAGCTACCTATCCTCCATCATCTTTTTCACTCCCATGCCCACTTTATGAGTAAGTGTTTCAGGAGCAAATTGCCCACATAGCTTGTGAGAACTAGGGTGGTCAAAAAGAACCTGGCCATCCAAATACAGGGGAACTCTGCCCTGTTTTTTTTTTTTTTTTTTTTTATTGCAGCTGCTAATCTCAAAGTTGCACAGGAATGTCATCAAAACTAAAACCAATCGATGAAACAAACAAACTGTTACTAAATACTGATTGAAGGTATACCTCATCACCAAACATACTAAAAGTTGCTTAGTATGTTTGGAAGATATTATTCAACATTTAATATATTATTTTAAATGGAAGACATTATTCAACATTTAAAATAACAATATCGAAAAAACAGATAAATTGTCAAACATCCTATCAAACAATTGCGGTTATATGGCTCTGCTTCCTCATTATTTATAGACTTGATTGCTAATTTTTTATTCTAACACTTCACATACATCTGAATCACTCTTGAAACCATTTTGTTACACAATTTACTTGCTGACATAAATTTCTTTGTTCATTTACTTCCTATCTCCTAAAATGTTCATTCTATTACTGTCTGGCTTAAAGAAAAATATCTTCTTTACTCCCTCATATTATAAATATCCCCTCTAAGAAACTCATATACACTTGTTTTGATAACATAAAATTCACCATTTTAACCATTGTAAGTATACAATTCAATAGCATTAAGTACATTTACAGTGCTGTCTAACAATAACCACAATATTTTTAGATAACTTTTTTTATCACCCCAAACAGAAACTTTGTACACCTTAAGCATTACCTTGCTATTCCCCATTCCCTTTAGCCCATAAAAACTTTTGTTCTACTTTTATCCCTAGGAATTTGACTTTTCTAAGTACCTCATTTAAGTATAATGATAGAGTATCTCTGTATTTTAGCAACTGATATATTTATTTGCCATAATGTCCTCAAGGTTTATTCATGCTGTAGCATGTGTCAGAATTTCCTGCATTTTTAAGTTTGAATAATATGCCATTGTATGTATATACCATATTTTGTTTATCCACTCATCAGTTAACAAACACTTGGGTGCTTACTTTCCACATTTTGACTTTTATGAATCATCTTGCTATGAACATAGTTGTAAAAGAATCTTATGTGAGTCCCTCTTTTTAACTTTTTTTTTGTGTGAATACATAGAAAGAGAACTGGTGGATCAATTAAATTATATTTTTAGTTTTTTGAGGACCCTTCCTACTGTTTCCCATAGTGGTTATACCATTTATAGTCACACTAATAATGCCTGAGATTTACAATTTTCTACATTCTCAGTAACATGTATTTTTTGATTCCTTGAGAATAGGCAGATTAGATCTGCACTTCTCTAATAACTAGTAATGAATATTTTTCATGTGCTCATTGATGGCTTTCATATATTATTTTGATAAATGTCTACTCAAAAGTTTTTGCCCATTTTCAAAAGTTGTGGTAAAATACATATTTATCATCTTAATCATTCTTAGATGTACTATTTACTAGTGTTAAATACATTCACATTTTTTGCAACATATACATATAGAAATTTTTCAACTTGTGACACTGAAATTCTATACTCACAAATTATACGCTCTTCACTCATTGCTTGACAACCTCTTTTCTACTTTCTTTCAATGATTTTTTACTATTTAGATACTTTGTACGTGGGGAATGATACAGTATCTGTCCTTTTGTAACTGGCTTATTTTGCTTAGCATAATGTCCTTGAGGATCACCTATGTGACAAAATTTCCACTTTTTTATGTTAGCGAAACACTTATTTACACAGAAAAGACCTAATAACATGTTGTTAAACCATCTTCCTTGTCAATGAATGACACTTCTTTTCTTCCTTAATTTTGATAATTCAAATAGCTGTAGCAGTGTCTTTCCAATTCATGACCATGGAATGTCTTTCTATTTTTATTATAATTTATTTTTTAACAATGTCTTGTAATTTTCAGTGAACAATAGTTGACATTCTTGGTTATGCTTATTCATATATTTATTCTTCTTAATGCTACAGTAAATGGTATTGTGTTATCAAATTCTTTTTTATTTTTATTTCTTTTTTATTTTTTTGTCTTTTCGCCTTTTCTTGAGCCGCTCCCGCGGCATATGGAGGTTCCCAGGCTAGGGGTCGAAACAGAGCTGTAGCCACTGGCCTATGCCAGAGCCACAACAACACGGGATCCGATCCACGTCTGCGACCCACAACACAGCTCACGGCAATTGTGGATCCTTAACCCACTGAGCAAGGCCAGGGACTAAACCTGCAACCTCATGGTTCCTAGTTGGATCTGTCAACCACTGCACCACGATGGGAACTCGTCAAATTCTTTTTTAGACATCATTGTTAGCATATAGAGTTTCAAATTATTTTATATGTAAATTTCTTCTCTTTAAACTTTGTAGGATTTTTTAATAGTTATAGCAACTTTGTGAATCTTTAGGGTTTTGCACATAGCATATTATATCATCTGTAAATTCAGATAATTTTCTTTCTTTCCACTTTAGATGTATTTTTTGTCTGTTTCTTGTCTAATTGTTCTGTCTATAACTTCCCTCCCAGTACTGTGTTGAATGGCAGTAGTGATAATGGGCATCTTTTCTAGTTCTTCATGCTACAGAAACATTTTTCATTATTTCACTATTCAGTATGATGTTATCTGTGGGCATTTAACATATGACCTGTATTATGTTGGTGTAGTTTCCTTCAATTTTTAGTGGATTGAGTGTTTTTATCAAGAAAAGGGTCTTGAATTTAGTCAAATGTTTTTTCTACATCAGTTGAGATCATCTTGTGGGATTTTCCTTCATTTTCTTATTGTAGTATATTACATTTGTTTAACCATCATTGCACTCCAGAAATAAATCCTCTAGATTATGTATTGATAATAGTTTGAATATGCTGTTTAATTTGGTTTGCTAGTATTTGGTGTTGAGAATTTTTTGCATCAATGGTCATAAGGCATATTGGGCTCTAGTGCCCTTATCTTATAATTTTATTTCTGTCTTTGGTATCCAAATGAGGCTGGCCTCATCAGATGATTTATAGTGTTCATTTCCCATAAATTCTTGGAAAAAACCTTAAGGGGGATTTTTATTAATTCTTCCTTGACTGTTTGATAGACTACTCCAGTAAAGTCATCTGATACTGGACTTTTCTTTGTTGGAAAGTTTTGATTACCATTCAATCTCCTTAATAACTATAGGTTTGTTAATATTTTTATGTATTAATATGTTTTGGTAGGTTGTATGTTTCTATTAATTTACCCACCCCTTCTAGGTTATCCATTTTTTTCTTCCTTTTTTAGGGCCACGCCTGTGACATATGGAAATTCACAGGCTAGGAGTAGAATTGGAGCTACAACTGGCATTGTACCCTAGAGCAACATGGGATCTGAACCACATCTGTGACCTATACCACAGCTTGCAGCAATGCTGGATCCTTAAAGCACTGAAGCAATGCCAGGGATCAAATCCACATCCTCAGGGACACTATGTTGTGTTCTTAAACAACCGAGCCACAATGAGAACTTCTAGGTTATCCAATTTTTGATGAATATTTGTTTATAACAGTCGTTCATATATATTGTTTGTTATGTATGTGTAATTTCCCTTCTTTCAATTAGATTTTTTTTATTTTGTACTCTGTAAACCAACTATTATGGAAAAAAAATAAAAATCATTTAAAAAATACTTTTTAAAATTTTGTGTCATCTCTGTTTTTTATTGAGTTAAGACTTTGTCAATCTTGGTATCATTTACAAATTACAATTTTTGGTTATTTTTTCTATTCTACATTTCTCACTCTCTCTCTCTCTAATACTTATTCCCTTCCTTCTGGTAATTATGGGTTTAGTTTGATCTCTTTCTAGTTACTTAAGGTATGTTAGGTTGTTCACTTGAGAAGTTTTTTCCTTTTTAAGTATAATATTTTGCCACTATAAACTTCTCCCTTATTGCTGTTTTTGTAGTATTCTATAAATTTTATTATGTTTTGATTTTGTTTTCATTTGTCTGCAGACATTTTCTAAGTTTGTATTTTATTCTTTTTGACCCAATGGCTATTTCAGAGTATATTGTTTAAATTCAACATATTTCTGGAATTATGGTATTCTTTCTACTATTGATTTCTAGTTACTCTGTATGACGTTATTTTTCTTAAATGTCTAAGACTTGTTTTGTGGACGAAAGTGTTGTCTCTCTTAGAGATATTCCCTGTCTACTTGAGAAGACTGTTATTTCTACTGTTGAGAGTGTCTCCTATCTGTTAGGTTAAATTGGGCTATAGTGTTGATTGTGTACTGATCTTCTTTTTGCTGTTCTACTCATAATTAAAATGAAAACTTTCTACTATTTTTATGGTTCTATTTCTACTTTCATTTCTGTCTATATGTACGTTATATATTTGGGGACGTTCTTATTCTTAGTGGATGTTTATTTATAATTGATATCCCACTGTGGTGAATTGACCCATTTATCCTTCCTTGTTTCAAATAATGGACAAATAATGTCATTCTATGTTTCATGTGACAGTTTATGTCATAAAGTCTATTTTGTCTGGTATAATTATGGCTATAACTTTCTCTTTAGGTTTCTAGTTGTATAGAAAGCCATTTTACAGTCTTTCACTTTTAGCCTTTTGGTGTCTTTACATAAAAAAAATAACCTCTTACAGATATCATAGAGTAAGACCTTGTTTTTATATCCATTCAGCCAATATATGTCTGATAATTGCTGACTTCAATCATTTATATTCAAAGTGATAACTAATAATAAAGGATTTATTATTAACTTTTTAAATTTTTTTGGTATGTTTTGAAGATTTTTTTGTTTATCCTTTCTATTTTTACTGCTTTCATTTGTTTCATTAATTTTTGTCATATTGTGTTTTGATTTGTTTCATTTCCCTTTGTGTGTACGCTATAGATTCTTTCTTTGTGGTTACCATTGTAGTCAATAAAACTTCTTAAAGTTAAAACAATCAATTTAAAGTTGATACTAACTGTATTCACATATTAAAAGTTCTTATCCTTTACATCTCTGTCTCAACTCATTTTTGTAATTGATGATGTAAATTACTTATTTTATATTGTACATTCACAAGCATATATTTATTATTACTTTCTATGCTTTTTATTTTAAAATTCTATTTTAAATTTAAAATCAATGTACACCTATTTTACAATAATACAGAATTATATATTTGATTATATATTTATCTGGAGTTTTATCTTTTTGTATGATTTTGTATTTTTGTTTATTGTTTTTTGAATTCAACTTGAAGGAATCCTTTTGACATTTCTTTGAGGGTAATTCCTAGTAGCAATGAAATTTCTGACCTTTTGTGTATTGGGGAAAATCTTAATTTCTCCTTCATTTTTGAAATGTATTTTTGCCAGACATATATTCTTAATTGGCTTTTTAAAAAATTTCTGCACTTTGAATGTCACTACACTCTATTCTAGTCTGTTTCTGCTGAATAAACTTATTGATAATCTAATAGATGCACTCATGTTCATGACGAGATTATTTTATCTTGCTCCCTTCAAGATTCTCTTATTCTGTAACTTTAGTCAGTTTAATTATAATTTGTATTGACATAGTTTTTTTAGTTAGAGTTCTTTGAGCTTTATGAATTCATGTGTCCCTTTCTTTCCTCATTTTTATTATTTTCCTCATTTAGATTCAGTACAAATTTTGTGAATTTATACCTAAGTATTTTATTGTAACATATATTATGTATTAAAATTCAAATCCTAATTGTTTATTGCTAGGATATAAGGCAATTGGTTTTAGCATGTTAACATTTTATACTGCAAGATTAATGTAATCAATTATTAATTTCCATTTGGTTTTGATTTATTACTATTTTCTTGGGGTGGTATCAAGATAGCAGAGTATTAAGACATGGCACTCAAATTCTCCTACAAACACATCAAAAAATCATGCACATGTAGAACAATTCACACAGAACATCTACTGAACATTGGAAGAAGACATTAAACCTCCAAAAAGGGGAAGAAACCTGCCACTTAACTGGGTAGAACAAAACAGGAAAAAAAGAGCAAGAGAGAAGAGAAAAAATAGAATCATGATGGGACCAGCACTGCTGAGAGGGAGCTGTAAAGAAGAAAGGAATCTGCACCCTGGAAGGTGATGTAATTGATGGGGAGACAAGCCAAGATGGAGAAGCAATATCAAAGCCTTGGAGAAAAGTATAGCAAAGCAGAGAGAATCACAAACTTTTGGTACCACTGCACCCAGACAGCACAGCCTAATATATCAAGCTCTGGAGGTCAGTTCCAGGGATGAGATTAGGGTTGACTGTGTGGAAACAGTTTGAGGAGCTAGGGATTGGTGCCCTATTGTTTGGTAAGTGAAGATGTATATCCAAAGGAGTGTGAGAGGAGTCCTCGGCCTATAGGAGAAGCAAAGTGCCTTTGTTGGGAGGGTAAAAGAATGAGGAGTGGGACAAACATAGAAATATCTTTCTCTCCACATCTGTGGGCCCTTAGGTGTGAACTCCCTGACAGTGGGGCACCTATCTGTGGGCTATGGGTTGTGGGGGAAAACTACTGCAGCAATCTCAGACTCCAGATGCAGGTATGGCCCACTACCACTAGAGGTCTGTGAAAAGTCATCCCCTTCAGTCCCAGTCACTTCAGGGTTTGTCACAGAGGAGTGCACAGCAACTGAGCAGCACCCATTTTGCTCTCACTCCCTTGGGAACATATACTCCCTGCTGTCACAGTTGTAAAAAGGGCTGGGTACTGCCTACACCTGCCTAAGGGACACTACCACCTTCCCAGGCACTGCAACTAGGAATAGCCTAGGCCACCTCCCTGTGGGTTCTTGCCACTGTCAAGAGACCAGCAACCAGGCACTGGATACAGACCATGCCTATTGCCCCTATCTCCCTGGAAGCATGAACAGGCCATGCAACATCACACCACCTATCAAGGGGATAAAAGCCTGCACACACTGAGAGAGACACAACATGCATCCAAACAAAAGCAGCCCTCACACACACACCAAAGACAAGTAAACAAACAACAACAATAACAAACAAGTATAGTAAGCCCTCACAATCTACCTATGGGCACTCTCACATAAAATTAGTTCTCTAAGACTTTAGTACTTCTATTTACTAAAGTCATAGTGTAAGAAAGATATAAGCAAAATGAAGAAGCCCAGGAATCATTCCAAGTTAAAAGAACAGGAGAATTCCCCTAAAAAGCAATAAATGAAACAGAAATGTGTGGTTTAACAGACACCAAGTACAAAAAGGGGGTAGTGAAAATTCTGAAGGAATTAAGAGTGGATATGAATGATAAAGCAGATTGCTCTAGAAAGGAACAAGAAAATGTAAGGAGGAGCCAAGAAAAATTAGAAAATCATTTGCAGAGATGCAAGCTAAATGAAATGAAGTGAAGGTCAGAATGAATAATGCAGAGGAATGAAAAATTTACTTGGAACATAGAATAGTGGAAATCACCCAATCAGGACAGCAGACAGAAATCTAAATGAAAAAAGAGGAAATAAATATGAGATCCATGGGATAATATAAAGTGGGCCAATTCACACATAATATTGATTCCAGAGGAAGAAGAAAGTGAAAAGGGGATTGAAAATATACTGGAAGAAATTATGGCTGAAAACTTTCCAAATCAAAAGATAGAGGAAGCACAGACAGTCCAAAGCAAGTTGAACCCCAAAAGACCCATACCAAGATATAAGAAATATGGCAAAAGTTAAAAATAAGCAGAGGATTCTAAAGGCAGCAAGAGAAAAACAGAGTTAATTTTATGGGAATTCCCGTAAATCTATCAACTGACTTCTCTACCAAAACACTACAGATCAGAAGAGAGTAGCAAAATATATTCAAAGTTCTAAAAGGGAAAAATATGCAGCAAGAATATCATTTAATATTGAAGGAGAAATAATTTCTCCAGCAAAAACAAACAAAACCCCTAAAAGAATACAGCAATATTAAACACATTCTAAAAGAAATACTGAAATGTCTCCTCTAATTAGGAAAGAAGTAAGAAGATATAGGATGAAGGAATTCACAATGGAAAGTAATCACTTAAATAAGCCAGTACACAGATCAAAAAGAAAACAAAAATGTAAAAGTGACAATAAACACAATGAATAGCTAAATGATAAATAGGAATATATAAAAAGTAACATCAAAATCATAAAATGTGGGGATGGAAAGTAAGAAAATCTAGACTTTTTTTTAAAGAATGTTTTTGAGGCTATATGACTATCAGGGTAAAGCAAGCAGATATAGGAAGGGATTAACATACTTGAAAAACAGGTACCACAAATCAAATCAAACTGAAAGAGAACACTCACAAGAACTAAAAGGAGGAGGACATGAGTATAATATAAAAGGAAATCATCCAACCAAAAAAGAAAGGAACAAAGAAATATAGAACAATTGGAAAACAAGGTTAAAAAAGGAATAAATAAATATTTATCGATAATGACCTTAAAAATCAGTGGACTGAGTTCTCTAATCAAGCCTACAAGATACTGCCTACAAGAGACTCACCTTAAGGCAAAGGGCACATGTAAATTGAAAGTGAAGGCATGGAAAAAATCATTTCATGCAAATGGAAAAAAACAGAAATTTGGGAGTTACAATACTTATATCAGACGAAATACACTTTAAAACAAAAGCCATAAAGAAAGACAAAGAAGGACACTATTTAATGATAAAATGATGGATTCAAGAAGAGTATATACACTTATCAATATATATGCCCCTATTATGAGCAGCCAAATACATACAAATACTAACAGATGTAAAAGGATAAATTGATGCAAATACAGTAGTAGTAGATATTAACACTGCCCTCACATTAATGTATAGCTCCTCTAGACAGAAAATCAATAAGAAACTGAGATCCTAAATGATATAATATTTAAACTTAATTGATATTTTCAGTACATTACATCCAAAATGCCCCCAGAATATACATAATTTTCCAGTATACATGGAACATTCTCAAGGATTGACCACATGCAGGAGCACAAAACTAACCTCAAGAAATTCAAGAGTATAGACATTATAAACATCTTCTCTGATCAAAATAGCATGAAATTAGAAATAAACTACAGAAAGGAAATAATGAAAACACCTGATCACATGGATACTATACAACATTGCTAATAAAAACCATTGGGTCCATAAGGAAATAAAAAGGGAAATTTAAAAATGCCTTGAGACAAATGATAATGAAAACACAGCCATTCAAAATCTATGTGTGTGTGTGATTGTGTCTATTTGCTGTCCAGCAGAAATTGAAGAAACACTGTAAATCAACTATACTTTGATAAAAACAAACAAACAAGCAAAAAATATCTATGGGATGACAAAAAAGCCGTACTTAGAGGGAAGTTCATGGTGACAGAGGCTTTCCTCAAAAAAGAAGAAAAATTTCAAAACAACAACTTTACCTACCACCTAAAAGAAGACAATCAAAATTTGGAGTAAGCAGAAGGAAGGGAATAATAAAGATAGAGAAGAAATTAAAATAGAGATTCAAAAAATTAGAAAATATCAATTAAAAAAAGATCTGATTCTTTGAAAGGATAAACAAAACTGACAAAGATTTGGCAATCCTCACCAAGAAGAGAGAAAGAGCCCAAATAAACAAACTGGACAGTTGCATGTAAATCAGTGACACTAGAACACACCTTCACACCATGCACAAAAATAAACTCAAAATGGCTTAAAGTCTTCAACATAAAATAATACATCATAAAACTCCTAGAAGAGAATATAGGCAAAATATTCTCTGACATCAAACATACAAATATTGTCTTAGGTCAGTCTCTCAAGGCAATAGACATAAATTATATTCCAAAAATAAAGCAATGGGACTTAATCAAATATGAGATTTTGCACAGAAAAGGAAATTATAATAAAACAAAAAGACAACCTAGGAAATGGGAGAAAGTAGTTGCAGATGATGCAAGTGACAAAGGGCTTAATCTCCAAAATATACAGACAGCACATACAAATCAACAGAAAAAAAAAAAAAACTATTGCAAAATGGGCAGGAGTCCTAAATAAACATTTCTCCAAAGAACATATATGGATGTCCAAGAGGCACATGAAAAAATGTTAAATATCACTAATTATTTGAGAAATGCAAATTAAAAGTACCACGAGGTACCACTTCCCACTTGTCAGAATGGCATTCATAAGTCTACATATAAAAAATGTTGGAGATGGTGTAGAGAAAATGGAATCCTCCTAAATTTAGTGGGAATGTAGATTGATAAAACCACCATGGAAAATATTATAGAGGTACCTCAGAAAACTAAATATAGAACTACTGTATCCAGAAATCCCTCTCCTGTGCATTTATACAGTCAAAACTTTTTTTTTTTAATTGCTTTGCCTACTTTATTGTATCATTTATTTATATATTATTTTCTACTGTACAGCATGGTAACCCAGTTACACTTATATGTATACATTCTTTTTTCTCACATTAAGTGTCCCATCATAAGTGATTAGACAGAGTTCCCAGTGCTACACAGCAGGATCCCATTGCTAATCCATCCCGGAGGCAACATTCTGCATCTATTTACCCTAAGATCCCAGTCCCTCCCACTCTCCCCTTTCCCCCTGGCATCCACAAGTTTATTCTCCAAGTCCATGATTTTCCTTTCTGTGGAAAGTTTCCTTTGTGCTGTATAATATATTGCAGATATAAGTGATATCATAGGATATTTGTCTTCCTCTTTCTGACTTACTTCACTCAGGACTCTCATCCAGACAAAACTTTCATTCAAAAAGACACATTCCCAAATTTGCACTCACAGAGCTTGGAGCAGCTGAACTGGTCTGAAACCTTATTTGCATGTGCATGTCTTTTGAGACCAAATGAGCTTTTTCCAGCATGGCAAATACATCTTAACTCAGATGCAAGCTAGTTGAGCCTAATCATGAACTATGTGGAAATAAAGTAAATATTGCTTCTTAGTGAAAATCACTATTGGGCCTAGTAAGAACACTGCAAGAAACTACTTAGAAACATCCTTTTTTGTGACATTTTTAAGGGAGCCTACTTGAGGGGTGTGGCATAGGTAACTATGCCCTGGATTCCTACTGCAGCGAAAAAGAAGACATTTTCTAGCATGAAGAGTATGTTTTAACTCTGATGCAAGCTTGTTGAGCCCACACTTTGGACCTAGGGCACAAAAAGCTTTTGGCAGATTTATAGATCAGATATCATTATTATAAAGGAGAAGCCTAGTTAGAAACTGGGAAATTGTAGCTTTCTGGGATAAAAGAGCACTAGGCCTGGTGTGCTTTCACTAACAGATATATACATTGCAAGTAGGAAGAATGAATCCTCTCATTTGTGACTTTTGTAAGATTGCTGACTTGATGGGGGTGGGCTTTGGTTCCCATGGTAGTGAAAAATACTACCTTTTCATAATAAATGAGCCTTCTCCAGCATGGAAAACAATTTTAACTGCTGCATACTAGTTAAGCCTAGTTACTGAACTTCACTCACTTAGAGCATTTGGCTGCTGAGCAGGTTAGAAACCCTAAATATAAATGTAATTCCTAGGTGGAAAAGGGGAAGCTTTTTTTTTTTTTTTTTTTTTTTACAGGGAAAATCACTTTGGCCCTGGTGTGCTTTCAGTTTGTGGTGTGTGCATTGCAAGTAGAAAGAACAAAGTCTTTTGTGTGTGACATTTGTAAGAGTGTTTACTTGAGAAGAGCAACCTAGGTAGCCTTGCCCTAGGTTTCCACTATAGTGAAAGAGAATGCCTTTTCATACCAAATCAGCTTTTTCCAAATTAGTCAAGGCTTTTTCTCCAGTTATTTTATAGAGTATCAACCAAGACTACTGCAGGCCTACCAACCTGGGAGAGGAAATGTAGGCACTTGAGCAAATGCTAGGAATGGTTTTGGGCTAGCATGCCTCCTTTAAAGCTAGCCCAAAACCATACTTTGAATGAGTGGGATACAAGTTATTTCCTGCAGGATGAAAGAACAATCTGTATCAAAGTGGATTCAATAGCCAGCAGAACACCACAAGTGTGTTATCTCTGGGTGCAAAGCCTAATCATATAGTGCCAAGGCAGTCTGTCTTACTCAGGTTGAGAACCCAGAGTTCAGCTTTGTTTAGTTAGGCTCTGACTCTAGCTTGAGCTCTAAGAGAGTTTGAGGATTGCAGATTACAAGCTTCCTTCTTCAAATGTGTATTCCACTGACTTTTTTTTTTTTAATGCTATAAAAGAATTTTCTTCTGTAAGTGTAGGACAGGTGATAGAGTCCATCCAAAGTACATATAAATATTTGACTCCTATAAATTAAAATGTCTCCTGCATATTGTTTTTTTGTCACATATTTTTTCTCTAAATGAGTTAAACCTTTCAATTGGCTTGAAAGTTTTGTGGGGTATTTTTGCAGTCTTTTTTTTCATTATTATTATTTTTAATAGTTATTTCCCCAATATAATTTTTTTTTTGCTGTACAGCATGGTGACCCAGTTACACATACATGTACACATTCCATTGACTTTAAGTACCAAGGCTTAGTGCTACTTTCTAGTGACATAGTGGCTTGTCCACTTTCTTAAGAAAGCAAACAGGTTTAACACTGCTAGGGGAAAAGCTAACCTGGCAAATGTTGACTGCACTCTGACTTGAGCTCAGTGTCATGCAAAATAGAATTGGAAGCATTCTGGTTTGTGGAAGATAATCTCTGCTAATGAATCGCATACATGGTAATGTCCTTAACTGAAGTACAGGGATAGAAAATCTAGGGGAGAGCTAGCTCTATAGGGCTTCATTTTGACTGGGAATGTCTTCTTTGCACTCAGATAAAAGTGACCAAATCTTTTTTTCTTGTTTTGGAGAGAACATCCTCCAAGACTATTCCAGCCCTAGGATTACCAAGCATGCCTGCAGCACAATTGCCAGAAACCAAAGAATGAATGAATGGGAACACCATTTTTTTTCCTCCACTGACTCAAGGAACAATCTGTATCAAAGTGGTTTCAGTAGCCAGAAGAAAATCACAAATGTGTTCTGCCTGCGGTGGAGTTAGGAGAAAGACTGATCTTACAGTGCAAAGCCAATATATCATATTTAAATTGAGAACATGGATTTAAGCTTAGCTTGGCCCTTACTCTGCCTAATTACCAATGATAGATGTCTGAATCAACAGACTACTTGCTTCTTACCTCAAATGTGTATTTTACTGACTCCAAGTACTGATGGTTAAGTGATACTTTCCAGTGAATATCCATTTGCTCACTTTCCTAAACAGGCTAACAAGTTCAACTCTACTTCCTGAAAAGCTAAGGTGGTAAAGGCTTACAGCACCCTGATTCTAGCTCAATGTCACCTGCAGAATTCAAGAATGAGCTTTAAGGACAGTGGAAGTGAGTCACTGATCATTACTAACACACTGTAATCTCTCTCCCCTTGCAGAAATACAGGGTTAAAAGAGGTCTGCTGGTTTCTCTGGGGTCACCTTCTTTGTATGCATATAGAAGAGGCCTAGGCTTCTTCTTTCAGTGAAGTTATGGTATTAAAGAGACCATCATCAAGACTATTCCAGCTTTACTGATCTCAAAGAGACAGCAGCGAGTGAGGTCTTAATTTTTTGCTCAGGAATTGAACCTGGGCGGCCTGGGAGAAAATGAGGAATACTAGTCACTAGACTAGCTAGAGGCTAAAAGCAGAATTGCCCTGATTCTTGCCCCTTATGAAAGTAAGATTGTTTTAAGGATTCAAAGACTGTGAAAACAGGTATAAATTTTATTATTAAATGTAGTACATGTGGGAGACCACAGAATCATCTATCTAGAGAATGAGCAAAGAAGTAATACACACCCAAAAGAGGAATATGGGTGTGGGCATCCTCCTCAACGAAGAGCACACCAGAGAGATGATTTAAATCGTTTATATAGGACAGTTCTTCCGGGTCTTTGTTTCCCTTTGGCCAACTATTTTGTTTTATTTTCTTTGTTTTATTCAAAGAAAACTTCATTAATTCTTCTTAACCCCCCCAAATTTTACCACTTTATTACTATATAGAATTTTTCAAGTTATTGACCTTGCTTTCAAAGTTATAAATCATTTTCCTAATGAAGAATACTTGACTTAAGCAACATACCTCTACTTGCTAGCTTTTCTATGAGGAATAACCAAATAGAATTTCAAATTCAATAAACATAAAATTCAGAATTCGTCATTAATGGCATTGCAACCTCAGCTTCAGAGTCATTTATTGCACTATTTTATGCCAGGTGGTTATTCTGGAGTTTGTGTCAAGTCAGTTGTTACCTATCTTAGCAATAAGTTCTGCTAAAAATCATTCTCTTTGAGAGTAAATTGCCCTATTCAGAAGAAGTTTCAGACATGGATATAAAGATTGGTAATGAATGTTGTGCACTTGCATTAATCAATTGATTTATATTCATCCTGCAAAACATGCATGATCAATAGAATAATGGGAGGATATTAAAGTAAATAAACAGTTACCAGTTTTAGATTCTAGGAGAATTTCATTAAATAGTCTGGCTTTTAGGGTAAAAATCCCTTAAGATCATAATTTGTAAACACTGTTTACTTTTATCTAAGCTCAAAGAAGATTAAAAAAAACAATACACTTATCTCCTTTTTTTTCTATAGCTACATTAAAATTGTACTGTCCCCTTCTCCCTATTATAAATTTATTAAATATTAAATTTTGATTAAATTTGTTAACTGATAGCAACTTGATTATTTTTTGAGAGACTGGTACTACTGAACTGTTATTTCTTATCTTTATTTGCTTTATTCAAACAGCTAATTTATAGCTTTATTCTATATTTGAAGAGTAACAAAAAAATCTCTGTTCAAAAATGTTGGTCTTTGAAACTATTTACTTTTACCATATTTTTCAAATTAATTTGGAACTTTTTTCTTTCCCTAATATCCTTTTTAATTCATACAAGTTCTCTCTCTCTCTCTCTCTCTCTCACACACACACACACACACACACACACACACCCTTCTGCTTTTTCACCTTTAGAACTCTTCATACTGTTATATAACTCTACAGCTCCCAGTGTCTCCTGTTTTATTATTCCTTCAGGGAATACTGTGCTCCAGATCCTCACTAATGTTCTCATTTCTCATCCTGCTTAAGCTTGAAGAATAGTACAGAAAGTATATTTGTGGCTAGAAGAGAACACACTCACACACAACGAGAACACATTTTCTTCCCCCACAAAGATGGCACAGAGACCCTATCAAACCTCTAACATTGTTTACCTGTTCTTTTCATTCAGGGCAATCTCACATCTGTGTTATTAAAAAGAGCTTGTAACTGGCCCTTATGCATCCACAATTGTTCCCTGTTGGAGGTTGAATGTGCCCCCCCACAAAAAAATAGGTTCAAATCATAATCAAGGTTAGGCATTTATTTGGAAATAGTGACTTTGTAGAGCTAATCAAGTTAAGAAGTCATCTGGAATAGAGTGGACTTTAATATAAAAATTGATATTCTTATAATTATAGAGGGAAATTTGAAACAGAGACTGACAGGGGGACCACTTCATGCAAAGATTGAGGCAGAGGTTGGAGGACTGATGCACCAAAGAAATCAAGGAACATCAGAAATTGCCAGCAACCTCCAGAAGCTAAGAAAAAGTAGAGAAGTATCTTCCCCTAAAGATTTCAGTGTTCACATGCCTCCTAATAACCTGGTTTCAGACTCCTGAACTGTGAAGGAATAAACCTCTTATTTTATTTTATTTTTTATTTATTTATTTATTTATTTATTTTGTCTTTTTGCTATTTCTTTGGGCCGCTCCGGCGGCATATGGAGGTTGCCAGGCTAGGGGTCAAATCGGAGCTGTAGCCACCGGCCTACGCCAGAGCCACAGCAATGCAGGATCCGAGCGGCGTCTGCAACCTACACCACAGCTCACGGCAATGGTGGATCATTATCCCACTGAGCAAGGGCAGGGACGGAACCTGCAACCTCATGGTTCCTAGTCGGATTCGTTAACCACTGCACCACGACGGGAAATCCACTTTTTTTTTTCCTTTAATTTTATTTATTTATTTATTTATTTATTTTTTAACCTCTTATTTTAAGCCACCCAGTCTGTGTTGTTGTGGTAACCCTTGGAAACTGATACACCTTTTCTCAGTTCAGGCCCAACAGAATAGCAGAAAGTAATTTGTGTCCATAGTGTGTACTTAGTACAACTCTGACTGATATTTTAAATATATATGTACCAAATTGCATCCCTTTAATAACTCTAGTATCTCCACAGTTCTCTTACATAAAAAGCCATGATAATGTCTGCAGGATATGGTCCTTGTTAGCATTTCTGTATAAATTCCTACACTTTCTGTTTTGTTCAAGTGGCATTTTTATTGTTCCCAAAATATAGCTGGGATTTTATTTTCAGGCTTTAGCTTTATGAATTCTTTGTGTCTTGACTGTTTTTTTGCTCAGATAACTATGTGCTTAACACTTAGGACTTCCATCATTACTTTGTTCAGTTGTCAGTGTTTCTTCCATTACAATTTTTTTTTGTCTTTTTTTTTTGCCGTTTCTTGGGCCTTTCCCGCGGCATATGGAGGTTTCCGTGCTGCTGGCCTACTGCCAGAGCCACAGCAATGCAGGATGTGAGCCACGTCTGCAACATACACCACAGCTCACAGCAACGCCAGATCCTTAACCCACTGAGCAAGGTCAGGGATCGAACCCACAATCCCATGGTTCCTAGTCAGATTCGTTAACCATTGTGCCACGATGGGAACTCCTTCCTTTACAATTTTAATCAAATTGATTATGTTATAAGATTATATAAACTTTAATGAATTTTTAATTTATCTCTCCATGCTAGGATATAGTTTTTAAAGTCATCTAATTTTTCCTCTTTATCTTAGAATTACTCCATCCAATATAGTAGCCACTAGCTATTTGTGGCTATTGAAATTTTGATTTTTAGCATTAACATGTAAAATCAATTAACCAGTTTCAAAAACTTAGCTTAAAAAACATAAATTGTGCCATCATTATTTATATATTGCATATACATTGAAATAATATTTTAGATCTATAGAGTTAAATAAAATATAAAATTTCAACATTTTAAACTTTTTAAAATATAGCTTTCGGAAAATATTAAATCACATGTTTATCTCATGACACTAGTCTGCACTACATTTATATTGCAAGAATAGTGATCTTGCTGGATGAGATTGATTTTTAAAGGTTGGAAACAAAGTTTCGGGAAGAACTGTACTGTTCTGTTTATGCTTCCTAGGAAATGCATTTATGTTTTATGAAGAAGTTTCCAAATGCACTTCCTTTAAGAGTACATTATTTCATAGGAATTTTAGCAAAAATATAAAGTCAACTAGGGGCACGTTTTAAGGGGGACACAAGGTAAAAACCAATTGTGGGAAGTTCCCATGGTGGCTCACCTGAAACAAATCTGACTAGTATCCATGAGGATGTGGGTTCAATACCTGGCCTCACTCAGTGGATTAAGGATCCAGAATTGCTGTGAGCTATAGTACAGGTCACAATCTCAGCCTGTGGCAGTGGCCAGCAGCTGTAGGTCCAATTCAACCCCTAGCCTGGGAAATTCCATATGCTATGCATATGTCCCAAGAAAAAAAAAAAAACAAAAAAAACCTAATGGGCCTAGTTTTGTGAGTTAAAACAGACTAAGTATGTACAAATAGACACATTAAAAATGTTTTTACTCAGAGTTCCCATCATGGCTCAGTGGTTAATGAACCCGACTAGGAAGCATGAGGTTGTGGGTTCGATCCCTGGCCTTGCTCAGCGGGTTAAGGATCCTGCGTTGCTGTGAGCTGTGATGTAGGTCACAGACATGGCTTGGATCTGTGTTGCTGTGCCTCTGGCGTAGACCAGTGCCTACAGCTCCAATTTGACCCCTAGCCTGGGAACCTCCATATGCCATGGGAGCAGCCCAAGAAATGGCAAAAAGACAAAAAAAAAAAAGAAATGTTGTTACTCAAAGCAGAATGCATAGCTTTAAAATTACATCTTAATTTCAGAAGTAATATTTCTATGTTTTTTATTTATATAGCCTTGCACAGTACCATCAAACTAGCTTTAAAGTATATTCAGTACATGAGCTATGCTTCAGTAAAAGCTTGTGATATTTTGATAAAATAAAACACTCACAGTCATTTCAAATATAGGGTAT
The DNA here is from genome assembly GCF_016906955.1 of Phacochoerus africanus. NCBI lineage: Eukaryota > Metazoa > Chordata > Mammalia > Artiodactyla > Suidae > Phacochoerus > Phacochoerus africanus. Next base: position 35,703,020 of record NC_062556.1, on the reverse strand, counting down.
CAAATTAGAGTCATATATGGATGGAAATATTATTTTTGAAGAAAAAAATCAGAACAATGTCATTTTAACTTCACATTCCTTAAACTAATGTGTTGTGGTAAAGAGTCCATTAATTTTGATATTATGATTGTATATGCAACTCTATCATGATACATACATAAACACATATTACTGGCCATTCCTCCTTTGCTATATTCATTCCTCACTTGCTCTATTGTTACAGAATTATAACTGGAGATATGGCTAAGTGACTATATTTCTCTATCTTTTTGCTGTGAAGTGCGATCTATGGTTAATATCTTGACAAAGTAAAAAAAATATCTAAAGTGTGCAGACTATCTGGGTCTGTCCCTAAAATCATAGTTATCCATGCTCCCATAGTGGCTTTATATTTCCACAACCTTGAAAGTAGATAATGGGAAATCCAGTTTTGACATCATAGCCAAGGTCAAGGCCCTACAGGATAGCAAAAAACAAGATGGTTATGATTGGAGTTCCTTGATATTCTAGTGGTTAAGGATTTGACATTGTCACTGCAATGGCTCATTGTCATTTCTGTGGCTCATGTTCAATCCGTAGCTGTGAACTTCTGCATATTGTAGTCATGGCAAAAAAAAAAAAAAAAAAAGCAACAATCTTGGTTCCTGAATAAATATATTGGACAAAGCTACCTTAACAACCTATACTTCTTACGTCAAGATTGTTATAAATAAGATAAATTCCTATTTTCCTGAACATGCCACTATTTGGAACTTCTTTACAGAAGCTTAGGTTTTAATCTACTTAATAACATTTTGCCTCAAGAAAATTTCTCAAAGGGCAAATAAATAGTTTACAATAGTTACAATAAATTATTTGCTAATTTACATACACATGTACAAAAACACCCAGATTATCTTAATCCCATTAAGACCATTCACTCTCCTTAAAAATGCTATTCATCCACTCCCAATAAATGTATTATGTATTGTGATAAATTTATTCAGATTCTATTTTCCACACTGTCTCACACCCCACTGAGAATTAAATGTGGTGAGTTTTATGAATATCCTACTTACATTAATTTCAATGCAATGTGGACTAAATTTGAAACTTTTTTTTTCAAAACTTCTATGAGCATTTCTTAATTCAACAACACCCAGTTTATTAGTGCTTTATATTTACAGCACTAATCAGGCAATATACCATTTGAAAGGCAGCATATCATAAGGATAATAAGGGGAACCTGACACCGCTGATACTCCAGGCTCAAGCTCCATAGTCTAGATCCTTGGGCAAATTGTTTTATCTATATTTTACGTGGAAATGAGAACATTGCTAGTGTCTCACCTACAGTATGGTTCTGGATAAAGTAATTTGTAAAACTTGATAGAGTGATTTTTGAGAGAGTAATACATGTAAACTTTTAAGTGTAGGGTCAAACAGAGAATTTTTATTTACTTGTGTAAATTTACAAAAAAATATAATTTTCTGTTAGGTTGCATTTTAAGCTAGTGAATTGTTAAAAGTTATTGATAAATTAATTTGTTAAATAGGACTCAAAATATCAACCATATGTTGAGTTGTTTATCAATGACAGAAATTTATTTCTAAGTTTTTCATGCAGAAATTCCATGTTTAGTGTGCTAGCAGTTGTTGGGTTCTGGTTGAGAACCATCTTCCATGTTGTAAATGGTTGATCTTATTATGTCTTCACACAGGAGAAAAAGAGCAACAAATCTCTCTCCTAATTTTTATAAGGACATTAATAACCATTTATGAAGGCTCTACCCTCAATATTTCATCTAATTCTAATTACCTCCAAATACTGCACTTACTAATACCTAATACCATCACACTAAGGGAAGAGTTTCAACGTATGAAGCTGGAAGGGTACATGAACATTCAGTCCATAACATATCATACCCCAAACTCCTCCTACCTATATCAATTAGTTGTCATTTCTCTACTGGAGGTCCTGAATCAACTGTTTTGAATTGTATTTGAATGTTCTCCCTTCTTCTTTTCCCATCACACTGACTCAATCTCCATGTTATATCCACTATGTATTATATTACTGATTAGACTAATCAAATTTGTTAGTCAACAAAAACTAATTTAACATATAATAAATTATTTGACATACTTATTGCTATGAATATAAAAGGAAAAAAGAAATACACAGCCTCTAACTCACAGAAGTTGCAGGATATATTTAAAAAAAAAAAAAACCAACACAGGATTTTGTGCTTATGATAATTTTTACTGAATCTTTGCATTTCTCAAAAGGCTCATAATATTCAGTCTCTTTTCATGTGCTTAGTTGTCATTCTTCTTTACTTAAATCTTTCACCTATTAAAAAAATTCTTATATATTTCTACTTATTTAAAGTATCTGTCATTTTTGGAGTCCCCATTATGGCACAGCAGAAACAAATCTGACAAGGAACCAGTTTGATCCCCAGCCTCACTCAGTGGGTTAAGGATCCAGCATTGCCATGAGCTGTGGTGTAGGTCACAGATAGGTAGCTGTGGTATAGGTTTCAGATAAATAGCTTGGATCTGATGTTGCTGTGGCTTCAGGGTAGGCTGGCAGCTGTAGCTCTGATCAGACCCCTAACCTGGGAACCTCCATATGCCATGGTTGAGGTCTGAAAAAGAAAAAAAAAAAAAAAAAGTCCTGTCATTCTTGGAGCTCTCTTGCAGGTTAAGGATCTGCTGTTGTCACTGCAGCAGCTCTGTTCACTGCTGATGTGTGGGATTGATTCCTGGCCAGGGAACTTCCACATGCCAGAGGCACAGCTCCCCCCAAAGTATTCTGTCATTTTATTCTTTGTTGTATGATTTTACCTATATATTACAGACATCTGCCTTCCTCATATAAGAGTTTTTAATTTTTTCTTCCAATGTGCGTCCTGTTAATTCATTTCCTTTATAAGGTATTTTAAGAGCTGAAGTTTTTAATTTTCATGAAGTCCAATTTACTATTCTCCATTCTCTTTCTCTCTCTCTCTCTTTTTTTTTTTTTTGGTCTTTTTGCCTTTTCTGGGGCTGCTCCTATGGAATATGGAGGTTCCCAGGATAGGGGTGCAACCAGAGCTGTAGCCACTGGCCTACACCAGGGCCACAGCAACGTGGGATCTGAGCCGCGTCAGTGACCTACACCACAGCTCACAGCAATGCTGGATCCTTAACCCACTGAGCAAGGCCAAGGATCAAACCCGCAACCTCATGGTTCCTAGTCGGATTCGTTAACTACTGTGCCATGATGGGAACTCCTCTCTTCCTTCCTTCCTTCCTTCCTTCCTTCCTTCCTTCCTTCCTTCCTTTCTTTCTTTCTTTTTTCTTTCTTTCTTTCTTTCTTTCTTTCTTTCTTTCTTTCTTTCTTTCTTTCTTTCTTTCTTTCTTTCTTCTTTCTTTCTTTCTTCTTTCTTTCCCTCTCTCCCTCCTTCCCTCCCTCCCTCTCGCTCTTTCTTTCTTTCTTTCTCATTTACTGCCACACAAGAGGCATATGAAATTCCAAGTCCTGGGTCAAATTGGAACTGCATCTGTGGAGCTGCATAACACAGACATGGCAACACTGGATCTGAGCTGAACATGTGATCTACTCTTCAGCTTGCAGCAATGTCAGATCCTTAACCCAGTGAGCATGGCAAAAGATTGAGACTGCATCATCATAGAAATTATGTTGATGCCTCATTCCAATGAAACACAACAGGAACTCCTATTTGCTTTTATAATTAATGCTTTTTGTCCTATCTACAAAGTCTTTGACAGTGCTCACAAAGACTTTCTTTTTCTTCTTGAAATCTTGTTTGTTTTCATATGTTAAATTTATATATATGTCATTGAATTAATATTTTTATATGGAGTAAAGTGAGGATTGATTCATATCTTTTTCCCAGGGTTATACAGTTTGTCCAGTATAAATTCTTTAAAGAGTGTTCTGTTCCTACTAAATTAACTAGACACTTCCGTCACTCACAAATTGACAATATATGTGCACTCTATTTATGGAGTGTATTTTGTTTTATTGATTTATTAGTATATCCTTACACCATTTTCACAATATCTTTATCAAAATAATTTTCAAAATCATTAGACTCATTATTATTAGTGGCTTTTCATGCATTCTTTGAAAATTTCTATTTTCATCATGTTTATATATAGACAATTATATTATGTGATAAATTCATTTGAGTAATAAAAATAAAAAAAAGAATTATATTTATTTCTTTTCAACCTCTATGTTTTTGTCTTTTTAAAATCTGTTTTATTGTACTTAACTAAACATCAAAAAGAACACTGCCTAGGAGTAATAATCAGGTATCTTTGGCTTGATCCTTAAAAAAATCATATTTGGAATAAAATTTTCACCATTAATTAGACATAAATGTAGGTTACTTATAGATGGTCTCTATTATGTTGATGAAGTCCTTTTCTCTTCCTTGTTTGGTGAGAGCTTGCAGTTAAATCCTGGATTTAGTTTGATAATAATTTGTTTAAATATTTTTCTTTAATTTTCTTAAAATATAGTTTTTTTCTTATATTAGCTTATGATTTTTGTATCTTCATAATTCTATCCTCATACATTAATTTATGAAGGGTTCCTGAGCCTTTTACTTTATAGCAATAGAATTGGGAACCTTTCTCTATTATTTTTTGTTATAACTCACAATGAAGTTATCTAGCCATAAAATTTTGCATGTAGGATATTTTTAACTTGCAATTTAACTTATATAGCAAATATGAGGTTATTCAACGTATATATCCTTCTCAAACAGATAATAGAGAAATCTTGCAAGATTCATTGCATTTCTGAAGAGGGGTAACTGCAGAATTGTGTCTGCTCCTTCAGCTATAGAGAGAAGTCCTAAGATCCTCCCTGGCAAAGGGAGGGACTGGAGGAGCAGCTGCTGAAATTGCCAGCTTCAGTAAATAATCCTTAGAGATACGTGGTAGCAGGATAGGTCCCAGGAGCCACTACAGTCCCTGCAGGCTATAAAAGCAATTCTCTGAACTGTGAATCACTGCTTCCTTCCTCACAGACTCAATCCCTTGCAGCCTCCCAGCCCCAGAAGAGGTAGTTTGATACTACTGCTCCCAACAAAGTATTGTGTTCTGATAAAATGACTGAAAAAAATTCAACTTTTAAAAATTGCCCAAGCTTTTATCTGAGACTGAAGATGTTATCTCTCCTGGAAAATGTTCCATGCACACTTAAGAAAGTATATTCTGCTGCTTTGATGTGGTAAGTTTTATATATATTAGTTAATTCTATTTGGTCTAGTGTGTCATTTAAGGCCTGTGTTTCCTTGTTGATTTTCTGTCTGGATGGCCTGTCCATTGCTGTGAGTGGGTTTCTAAAGTCCCACACTATTATTTTTTGCTGCAAATTTCATCTTTTATGGCTGTACACATATAGTTGGTTATATCAAAATGTACTTGGAAACACAAAACGAAAATTATAATGAAAGTCTCTAGTTGCATCCATGTTGCTGCAAATGTCATTATTTTGTTGTTTTTTATGGCTGAGTAGTATTCCATTGTGTATATATACCACATCTTCCTAATCCAATCATCTGTTGATGGACATTTAGGTTGTTTCCCAGAGACTCTCATGCTGAGTGAAGTAAGTCATAAAGAGAAGACAAATACCATATGATATCACTTATATCTGGAATCTATTTTATTTTGTTTTTTTGTTTGTTTGTTTTTTGCTTTGATTTTTAGGGCTGCAGCCATGGCATATGGAACTTCCCAGGCTAGGGGTCAAATTGTGGCTACAGCTGCCAGCCCACACCACAGCCATATCAATGCAGGATGTGAGCCTATCTGCAGGCTATACCACAGCTCATGGCAATGCTGGATCCTTAACCCCCTGAGAAAGGCTGGGGATTGAACCCACATCCTCATGGGTCCTGGTCGGGTTTGTTAACTGCTGAGCCACAAAGGGAACTCTGGAATCTAATATATGGCACAAATGAATCTTTCCACAGAAAAGAAAATCATGGAATTGGTGAATACACTTGTGGTTGCCAAGGGGGAGGGAGAGGGAGTGGGATGGATTGGGAGTTTGGGGTTAATAGATGCAGAGAATTTGAGTTTTGACAACAAAAATGCCTGTACCTTGAGGTGGATCAATATGGACATTTTAGAATTTATCAGGATCTGATTCCTTACTTATAAAGCCAAGATTGGAGTAATCTTGTGGTTGCCAAGGGGAAGGGAGAGGGAGTGGATGGATTGGGAGCTTGTGGTTAATAGATGAAGACCATTGCTTTAGAATGGATTAACAATGAGATCCTGTTGTTTAGCACTGGGAACTACGTCTAGTCACATATGATGGAGCCTGAAGATGTGAGAAAAATTAATGTATACATGTATGTGTAACTGGGTCACCATTCTGTACAGTAGAAAATTGACAGAACCCTGAAAACCAGCTATAATGGAAAAAAGAGAAAAATCATTCTATTAAAAAATTGTAATTGAAACACATATAAAAGAGGAAAATAAATACAAACATCAAACTAAAATGGCCTATAAATCACAAGAGAAAAGAGGAAGAGACAAAAATAGACCCAAGATAAAAATCCAAAAAATTAAGTAAATGGCAATAAGTATGTATTTATTGATAATTACACTGAATGTAAATGGATTAAATATTCCAACTAAAATATACAGACTGAATCAATACAAAACAAAATCATATATATTCTGTTTACAAGAGACCCACTTCAGATCTAAGGACACATACACACTTAAAGTGAGGGTATGAAAGAAAATATTCCATGCAAATGGAAATAGAGAAAAGCAGATGTATCAATTCTCATATCAGAAAAAATAGATTTTAAAAGAAAAGTCATGAGATCCAAATAAAAATATTACATTATAATTAAAGGAATTCCAAGAAGAAAATATAACAATTATAAATACATATGCACCCAATATAAGAGCACTGCAATATATATGGATACTGCTTATAGCCATAAATCATTTTATCTAAACATAATAATGAAACTAGAAATCAAGTACAAAGAAAAAAACAGCAACAAAACAAAAACTCCTTGTAGCTAAACAATATGCTACTAAAAAACCAATAGATCTTTGAAGAAATCAAAGAGAAAATTAAAAGATACGTAGAGACAAATGACAATAGAGATACAATAATCCAAAACAAATGGGACACAGCAAAAGCAGTTCTGAGAGGGAAGTTTATAGCAACACAATTTTATCCCAGAAAAGAAGAAAAACTCAAGCAACCTAGCCTTACACCTAAAATATCTAGGGAAGGAAGAACAAAGTCCAGAATTAGTAAAAAGAAAGAAGTCATAAAAATTAGAGCAGAAATTAATGACCTAGTGGTAAATAAAACAATAGGAAAGACCAATGAAACAAAAAGTTGGTTCTTTGAAAAGGTCAACAAAATGTATAAACCATTAGCCAGAATCGTCAAGAAAAAAGGGAGAGGGTTCAAGTCAAATTAGAAATGAGAAATAAGAATCTACTTCTGACAGCACAGAAATACAAATAGAACAAAATATTTTAAAATTCATTTGGTAACAATAAAGACCCCAAATAGCCAAAGTAAATTTAAAAGAAAAAACAGCAGACTTGGAGGAATCAGGCTCCCTGACTTCAGACTATACTAGAAAGCCACAGTCATCACAGCCAGTATGGCACTAAGACAAAAATAGAAATAGAGATCAATGGAGCAGGATAGAAAGCCCAGAAATAATCCCAAACATGTATAGTCAACTAATCTATGGCAAAAGCAGCAAGAATATATGGTTCAGGAAAAGAGTCTCTTCAATAAATGGTGCTAGGAAAACTGGAAAGCTACTCGTAAAAGAATGAAATTAGAACATTCTCTAACACAATTCACAAAAACAATCTCAAAGTGGATTCAAGACATAAATGTAAGGCCAAATACTATAAAACTCCTAGAGGAAAACATAGGTAGAATGCTCTTTGACATAAATCACAGCAACATCTTGTTTGACCTACCTCCTAGAATGATGACAATAAAGACGCAAAGAAACCAATGGGACCTAATTAAACTCAAAAGCTTTTGCACAGCAAAGGCAACCATTAAAAAAGTGAAAAGACAACCCATAGAATGAGAGAAAATCTTTTCAAAAGATTAAACACACGAGTGCCTAATATCCAAAATATGGAAACAACATATACAACTCAACCACAAAAAACAAAACAACCTTATCAAAATCAGCAAAATACCTTGAGAAATATTTATCCAAAGAAGACATATGGATGGTTAGCAGACACAGGAAAAAATGCTCAACATCATTAAATATTAGAGAAATGTAAATAAAAACTACAACAAGATACAACCTAATACCAGTTAGAATGGTTATCATTCAAGCCAACAAACAAATGTTATATCAACTATATAACAAATGGTTATATCAAGTGAACAAACAACACACATTGTAGAGTGTATGGAAAAAAAGGAACCCTGCTTCACTTTGGTTGGGAATTTAAATTGGTACAACCACTAGGGAAAAAGTAAAAAGACATCTCAGAAAACTAAATATAGAAGTATGATCTAGCAATCTCACTCCTGAGTATTTATCCAGACAAAAGAAAAAAAATAAATAAATACATGCACCCATATGTTCATTGCAGCACTATTCACAAGAGCCATGCTATGGAAACAACTCAAATGACCATTGACATTTGGATTAAGAATGTATTAAGATGTATTCCATATATACAATGGAATATTATTCTGCCATAAAAACAAGAAAATAATGCCATTTGCAGCAACATAGATGGAACTAGAAAATCTCATACTAAGTGAGTCAGAAAGATAAAGACAAATACCATATGATTATCACTTATATGGGAGTCTAAAATATGGCACAGATGACCTATCTACAAAAGAGAAATAGATCAGAGACATGGAGATTAGACTTCTGTTTGCCAGGGTGGGAGGTAGAGAGAAGAGGGCAGAGAGTTTGGAGTTAGTAGAAGCAAACTATTACATTTAGAGTGGATAGGTAGTGGGATCCTACTGTACAGCACAGGAACCCATGCCCAGTCTCTTGAGTTAGAACATAATGGAAGATAGTATTAAAAAAAAAGGATATATGCATATGTGTGGCTGGGTCAATTTTATGTACAACAGAAATTGAAAGACTATTGTAAATCAACTATAATAAGGAAATAAAAGTCCAAAATTAAAAAATTAAAAAACAATTCATTGCATTTTTTATGTGTTAGGAAGTCATCATTTTCTAACACTCCACAAATAAGGTAAAATTAATAGTATTATATATCTTATTACATATCTTTTCTCTTTTTTTTCAGATTTGAAAATAGTTGTGATATTAAATGTGTAATATTATAATAATACTTAAATAATATTTGTCATGTTTGAAAGCCTTAAGTGGACAAAAATTAGAGTGGTATTAGTTATATATAAAACATTTTATTTTGGAATAAAATAAAACAGGGTGGTATATCAATTAGGTTGTTATTAGTTATATATTAAACTTTTTATTTCAACTAGGGTAGTATTAGTTATACATAAAACTTTTTGATTCTGTAATTATAATTAAAATAGAATTTGAAAAAAATTAGGAAATTAATGTACTAAGTTTTAATTTTAATATGTCACATATTTAGGAAAAAGAATATTACTTAAATTTTTCCTTTATTTCTATTAATTTCCTGTTGCAGCTATAAAAAAATTACCACAAATTCAGTGGCTTAAAACAACAAAAATTTATTATCTTAGAATTTTGTAAGTCAAAAGTCTGATGGATTAAAATCTTTGGGGATTTAAATAATGGTATAAACAGGGCTGAATAACCATCTGGAGATTCTATGAAGAATCTCTTTCCCTGTTTTTCTGGCTTCCAGAGGCTACTTGCTTCTTTGTGGCCTCCTTCCTCAATCTTCATGGATAGCAATATTGGTTCAAGTCCTCATGCTACCCATTTATGACTCTTTCTTCCTAGTTTTCTCTTCTACTTTTAAAGAACATTGTGAGTACATGGGGCTAACTTGGTAATCCAGGACTGAAAACACTTCAAATATGTTATAAATTTGAATATGTATGAATATGTCTATTTCTATTACATTTCCATGGTTTACTAATAATTGCTAGTGTAAAGAACAGAGATGACTCAATAGACTCTTATTTAAGATTATTTTCTTCTTCACAACTTTCACATTTCTTTACCTCCCCACTCTAAAATTCTGCATATTCATAATGCTGTTAGCATTCTGACTCCATTGTTTCCTTTCATTCTTCCTTCTCAAGTTCCATGACAGCGAAAAAAAAAAAAAAAAAAAACAGCAGAGTCACTTAACTTCTTCAGTTTTCTGCTATCATATCTGTGGACATGTGAATATCATAAAAAAAATACCTCTGAATCAATGAGGTTAAAGCAAGAAACATAGAATGCATTCATATTAATAACAAAGAAAATTAAATTAATTGAATAATTGTAAATAGAATATAAAGAAGCCAAAAGTAACCCATGACACACATTTGGGGTGTGAAGAAAAATGGAAATAAAGGAATATTATTCATGCAGTTAGGCCTAAAGAGGCCGGATGACATAGCAAATGGACACATATGGAAGTGGAAAGGACCACCTGATAAAAACTCAAGAATATGACTTTCAGCCCAGAATCACAGCCAGTTCTCAGTAGGTGAGAAACCAAGAAAATTGATCTCTCACTTTACTCTCTACCTTCTCTTCAACTTCCTGCAGGTGCTCACCAACTCCAACACTTAATAGTATGTGACCTGGGCAATTTTCTTAAGCTCTTTAAGAACTTAAGTTCTCTATAATAAGTTTAGTATGAGTTTTATGTATCTGAAAATCATTAAAACTATTTGGATCTCATAAGAGTTCAATAATCACAAGTCAAAATTATTATTAAAATATTACTTGATTGTGAAATTAATTAAAAACAGAATAATATAATTGGCTTGATATGGCATCACATCGAAAAGAGGAGAGATAAATAATTAAAACTAAGTTAATTTACTTAACATTGAATAGTTAATATATGTCAGGAACTTTCTTATTCATGGCAAATCATCTATGGTGTCAGGTGCAACTTCAAGTTAAAATTCGAGATGGTATATATAGAATTGAATTTTGAACAAAAGCAGTTAAACTGCAATGTAAAATAATCAATTTTCTATTTTCTAAGATAGCTACAGAAGCAGTTTATTTGATGACTATAATGAAGAAGAGAATGACTTGAAAAAATAAATTAGCAAAGTGTATGACAGTCAAATTACATTCCCCCTCTACTAAGAAGACAAGCATTGCCTATCACCAATCTGAGAAGCAACATCTGAACCAAAGCATCAGAAGCAGACTTGTGGTTGTCCAGGGGGAGGGGGAGGGAGTGGGAGGGATTGGGAGCTTGGGTCAATGGATGCAAACTATTGATCTTGGAACAGATTTATAATGAGATCCTGCTGTGTAGCACTGAGCACTATGTCTAGATACTTACAACTCAGAATGACAATGGGAGAAAAAATTATGTATACATGTATGTGTAACTGGGCTCTGAAGCTGTACGGTGGGAAAAAAATCTGTGTTGGAGGAAATAACAATTATATATATATATATCAGAAATAAATTTTTGTTTTTAAATTTCTTTCCTTTTCTTTGTTATTATTATTATTTTTAATAGTTATTTCCCAGATACAATTTTTTTCTACTGTACAACATGGTGACCCAGTTACACATACATATACACATTCTATTTTCACATTTTATCATGCTCCATCATAAGTGACTATACAGAGTTCCCAGTGCTTCACAGCAGGAACTCATTGTTAATCCATTCCAAAAGCAATAGTTTGCATCCATTAACCCCAAGCTCCCAATCCATCCTACTCTCTCCCCCACCCCCAGGCAACCACAAGTCTATTCTCCAAGTCCATGATTTTCTTGTCTGTGGAAACATTCATTTGCGCTGTATATTAAATACCAGATATGAGTGCTATCATATGGTATTTGTCTTTCTCTTTCTGAATTACTTCACTCAGTATGGGAGTTCCATCCATGTTGTTGCAAATGGCATTACTTCATTCTTTTTTTATGGCTGAGTAGTATTACTGTGTTGGGGAAGTTACAATAAAAAAATTTTAAAATAATATAAATATACTATCCTACTTAGAAATCAGAGTATTAGAGAAACCCTCCCTTTTACAGACTATCCCTCCTTCTTTCACTCACTGAATGCTTTCTTAGAAAAGTCATGTATCCCTTAAAGAATGTTTCTTCATCTGTAAATGCCCTATAAAACAACTAACAATATTTAATCCTTCAAACTGTCAAAATCTCTAATGATTAAAAACTAATATAAAACAGAGACTCTTTATCCCTGGTGTTATTGATATTTTGAGAAAAATTTGTGGAAAAAAGTTGTAAACACAGCAGCACGATATCTAAATGTCTGCTGAAGTTGGCAAATCTGTTGAAACTTGACTTTCTGACCAAAGTATATTTTATGCTCTGGCTACTTGTGACATATTTTTCATCTGCTGCTGATGCCCCAGTATTTAGAAAGTAAGGTCATTGTACACACACACACACACACACACACACACGTATGTCAAAATTGTCTTTGCTGACTTGAGAGGTTTTGTAGGATATTTTATAATGAAGCTGCCCTATTAAAACTGAAAAGTTAAAGGTAAAATGTAATAGTTTGTCACAATTATGTTTCATATTGGCAGATGGTCTGAACTTTCTGTTTGATAACTAGACATATAAATTTCTGTTCTTAAAGCTTTGCAGCCAATTTAAGGGCTCATTTATTTCACTGACAGCAAGATGTATGTGCAGCCTGGCATACCGGATGTCTGGGGCCAAAATTGGCACTTTGTTGCTTGCTCCTCTCACAGGGAGTAAAGAGTAGCAATTTTTCAGCATAGGTATAAAAGCACAAGGTGTTTAGCAAATAAATGAGCATAAGATGACCCATGGTGTCCTGAAAATTCATGAATAATAAAATGATCGATAGATTGTTAGCAGAGGGCTACTGCACAGGATAATTTGTAGCCAGTGAAGCTTTGCAGGATAAATTATAACTTTTGAAGATTTAATGACTTCATCAATTTGTACCTATTTTTTAAACCCAATATAATCTGCTGAATAACACTTCCAGCTGTGATTTCCTTGTAAGGAAATATCTTAAACACCTATATGTTTAGGTTTTTAAATTTTAGGATGCTCTATTTAGATTTCTTGATTGTTTTATACAACTCAGAATATACTGAGGAAAAAATTTTAGTGTTTGGATATTTTGTGATTAAAGTTTTATGAAAAGAAACTTGGTACACATAACTTTTTATATAGTTTGACACTATTATTTCAGGGGCATATCATTTCACTTTTAGGTTTTTCAGTTTAAATCCATGTAATGACAAAAATTAGTTTTTTCATCAAAATGTCATAGAAAAAATATTAAAACAAATATAAAAATCAATGAACTTTCTTATACTCCAAGTAGTTGAAGAATATTTTCAAATGATTCTTTTTAAACAAATAATAAACAATGCTTAAACTTTAGGTATTTGTTCTCTCATCAAAGAAAAATAATTTATTTAAAATTCCAGAATATATCTACACATTTTTCTCTTCCAATATTATATCTATTAATTTGCTTAGATTCTTTTTAGATTATGCCTAGATTATGGTTTTATGATGCTGTTCTTTTTTCTGAAGTTTCTGCCACTTGAAATTAAGAAATGTCTATCATTGTCTCATATTTAGAATGATGAAATGTTTTATAGATAGATGCACAATGTTTAGGTTTTCTCATTAACGTAGAATTTGTTCATTGAGAATGGTCTAGTTATCCCCCAAAACCAAACACATGTCTTGTTGATATCTGAACAAGTTAGTTAGAAAGCTGAATGATTCATGCACTATTTAGAAGTATGTGAATATAAAGCAAGAAAATTATTTTTATCTAGGATATATAAAAATTCAAAAGGAAGTATTATAATCATACAATTAAAATGTGGTGTTTTGGTGTGTTTATTTTATATGTAAAATATTTGGATTTTAGTAACAATATTATGACAACTTTGGTAAATTTATTTGATATTTATTTTTATTATTAATTTTATTTATTGTAATTAAACAGAAGGCATATTTGTCCACAATGTATTCTCTTTGAAGATTATTTTTATTTCACCATAGTATATTTATTTTCAACATAAAAATCATATCATTTATCTTTAATAACTATTTTCTTTCATTAAATAGAATCAGAATGGCAAATAAAGCTAAATAGCTACAAATTTTAACCTGTTATATGTTATTAATATACATGTAAATACTAATACTCAGAAGAAGTCTTACAATCATTGTGAATATGCAATGACTTATGAACTATTATTTTACCTATTATTACTTATTGTTTTACATATTAAATATTTTATTAGCTCCACATGACCTTGCCATATATAAATCAATGTCACAGGTTCATACATCAGCTAATTGAGCTAATAAGTAAAAGCAACTTTTTGATAGTCCTAGGTCTATTAAATGAAATAATAAAATTTGTACATATGTATCCAAATTGTATGTTCTTCCCAAAATACCACAAGTTCCCCAAGATCTACATGAAAGAAAGAAACACTTATTTTCAGTGTTTTTTTTTAATGGTGTGTTTAAACAATACGTAACAAAAAATTTAAATAATATTTGAAAATTTGCCTTGATTTACTTTTTTTTTTTTTTAGCTTCACACCTGCAGCATATGGAGGTTCCTAGGTTAGGGGTCTAATCAGAGCTACAGCTGCCAGCCTACACCACAGCCACAGCAATGCGAGATCCAAGCCACATCTGTGACACCACAGCTCACCGCAATGCCAGATCCTTAACCCACTGAGCAAGGCCAGGGATGGAACCCACAACCTCTTGGATACTAGTCAGGTTCATTTCCACTGCACCACAATAGGAACTCCTAGATTTACTTTTCACACTTATTTTTCATTATACTTTTCTCTACCTTGGTCAAACATACTATGCATTTTACATAACTTTTGAAATGCTGCTTTCACTTATACTATTGTCTGATATAAAGAAAAGAAGAAAAGAATTAAAGTAGTTTGATAGTCTTATGTCCCTGCTGTTTAATTCCATGGGTGAAGTTGGCACTGGTGAATAACATATAATGGACGTGATAGATCTAAAATACTGTAATTATAACTTCCATGATAGGAAGTGATTACCAAATGAGGACTAGAGCATCCAAAAATAATTGTGTTACAAAGACTATTTACAAATTCCTAAAATAGAGGGAGAAAGAAAGGGAGAGGGAGAATGAGAGAGAAAGAGGTAAAACAATGCCAAGAAGCAATTCATTTCAAATTGAGTTAGAAAATTAATAAAGCAGAATCAAACTGAGTAATCCTAGATTTTTTTAAAAAATTTATTCTATCAATTCCCCAAAATTACACACTATAAATAGGGCTGGCCAGAAAGCAATTTTATTTGTTATTTTTTTGGTTATTTATTTATTATTTATTTATTTTATTTATTTTTCTTTCAAATATTTTATTTTATTTTATTTTATTTTATTTTATTTTATTTTATATTCCCACCGTACAGCAAGGAGATCAAGTTATCCTTACATGAATACATTACATTTACATTTTTTTCACCACCCTTTGTTCTGTTACGATATAAGTATCTACACATAGTTCTCAATGCTACTCAGC
Organism: Phacochoerus africanus; assembly: GCF_016906955.1. Classification (NCBI taxonomy): domain Eukaryota; kingdom Metazoa; phylum Chordata; class Mammalia; order Artiodactyla; family Suidae; genus Phacochoerus; species Phacochoerus africanus. Next base: position 35,687,308 of record NC_062556.1, on the reverse strand, counting down.
AAGATCTCTTTGTAAATCCATTCTGAGTTGTATCCAATAACCCCAAGCTCCCAATCCCTCCCACTCCCTCCTTCTCCCATCAGGCAGCCACAAGTCTATTCTCCAAGTCCATGATTTTCTTTCCTGTGGAAAGGTTCATATGTGCTGGATATTAGATTCCAATTATAAGTGATATCATATGGTATTTGTCTTTGTCTTTCTGGCTCATTTCACTCAGTATGAGAGTCTCTAGTTCCATCCATGTTGTTGCAAATGGCATTATGTCATTCTTTTTTATGGCCGAGTAGTATTCCATTGTGTAAATGTACCACATTTCTTGATCCACTCCTCTGTTGATGGACATTTAGGTTGTTTCCATGTCTTGGCTACTAGGAATACTGCTGCAATGAACATGCGGGTGCATGTGTCTCTTTTAAGTAGAGTTTTGTCCAGACATGTGCCCAAGAGTGGGATTGCGGGGTCATATGGAAGTTCTATGTATAGATTTCTAAGGTATCTCCAAACTGTTCTCTGTAGTGGCTGTACCAGTTTACATTCCCACCAACAGTGCAGGAGGGTTCCCTTTCCTCCACAGCCCCTCCAGCACTTGTTATTTGTGGATTTATTAATGATGGCCATTCTGACTGGTGTGAGGTGGTATCTCATGGTAGTTTTGATTTGCATTTCTCTTATAATCAGCGATGTTGAGCATTTTTTCATGTGTTTCCTGGCCATCTGTATATTTTCCATGGAGAACAGTCTATTCAGGTCTTTTGCCCACTTTTCCATTGGTTCATTGGCTTTTTTGTTGTTAAATTGTATAAGTCGCTTATATATTCTAGAGATTAAGACCTTGTCGGTTGCATCGTTTGAAAGAACTTTCTCCCATTCTGAAAGCTGTCTTTTTGTTTTCTTTTGGGTTTCCTTTGCTGTGCAACAGCTTTTCAGTTTGATGAGGTCCCATGGGTTTATTTTTGCTCTAATTTCTATTGCTTTGGGAGACTGACCTGAGAAAATATTCATGAGGTTGATGTCAGAGAGTGTTTTGCCTATGTTCTCTTCTAGGAGTTTGATGGTGTCCTGTCACATATTTAAGTCTTTCAGCCATTTGGAGTTTATTTTTGGGCATGGTGTGAGGGTGTGTTCTCATTTCATTGCTTTGCATGCAACTGTCCAGGTTTCCCAGCAATGCTTGCTGAATAGACTTTCTTTTTCCCATTTTATGGTCTTGCCTCCCTTGTCAAAGATGAATTGACCATAGGTGTCAGGGTTTATTTCCAGGTTCTCTATTCTGTTCCATTGGTCTGTCTGTCTGTTTTGATACCAGTACCACACTGTTTTGATGACTGTGGCTTTGTAGTATTTCTTGAAGTCTGGGAGAGTTATGCCTCCTGCTTGGTTTTTGTTTCTCAGGATTGCTTTGGCGATTCTGGGTCTTTTGTTGTTCCATATAAGTTTTTGGATTGTTTGTTCTATCTCTGTGAAAAATGTCATGGGTAATTTGATAGGGACTGCATTGAATCTGTAGATTGCTTTGGGTCGTATGGCCGTTTTTACAATATTGACTTTTCCAATCCATGAACATGGAATATCTTTCCATTTCTTTACATCTTCTTTGATTTCTTTGATTAAAGTCTTATAGTTCTTGGCATATAGGTCCTTTACCTCCTTGGTCAGGTGTATTCCGAGGTATTTGATTTTGTGAGGTGCAATTTTAAAAGGTTTGTATTTTTGTATTCCTTTTCTAATACTTCCTTGCTGGTATACAGGAATGCGACTGACTTCTGACTGTTAATCTTATATCATGCTACGTTGCTGAATTTATTCATCAGTTCAAGTAATTTTTGGGTTGAGTCCTTAGGGTTTTCTATGTATAGATAGTATCATGTCGTCTGCATACAGTGACAGTTTTATCTCTTCTCTTCCTATAAGGATGCCTTTTATTTCTTCTGTTTGTCTAATTGCTGTGGCTAGGATTTCCAGTACTATGTTGAAGAGCAGTGGTGAGAGTGGGCATCCCTGTCTTGTTCCAGATTTGAGTGAGAAGGCTTTCAGTTTTTCCCCATTGAGCATTATATTTGCTGTGGGTTTATCATAAATGGCTTTGATTATGGTCAGGAATGTTCCCTTTATCCCCACTTTGGCGAGGGTCTTGATCATGAATGGATGTTGGACTTTGTCAAATGCTTTTTCTTCATCTATTGAGAGGATCATATGGTTTTTGACTTTTCATTTGTTAATGTGGTGTATGATGTTGATTGATTTGTGTATGTTGAACCATCCTTGTGAACCTGGGATGAACCCTACCTGGTCATGGTGTATGATCTTTTTGATATGTTGTTGGATTTGGTTGGCTGAGATTTTGTTGAGAATTTTTGCATCTGTATTCATCAATGATATTGGGCAATAGTTTTCTTTTTTGGTGGTTTCTTTGTCTGGTTTTGGAATGAAGGTGATGGTGGCATCACAGAATGTCTTTGGGAGTATTCCTTCTTCAAACTTTTGAAAGAGTTTAAGGAGGATGGGCACCTGTTCCTCTTTAGATGTTTGGTAGAATTCGCCTGTGAAGCCATCTGGCCCTGGACTTTTATTTGTAGGGAGTGTTTTTATGACCTCTTCAATTTCATTTCTAGTGATGGGTCTGTTCCGTTGGTCTGTTTCTTCTTGATTCAGTTTTGGCAGGCTGTAAGATTCTAGAAAGTTGTCCATTTCTTCCAGATTGTCAAACTTGTTGCCATACAGTTGTTCATAGTATTCTCTTATGGTTTTGTGTATTTCTGCAGTATCCGTTGTGATTTCCCCTTTTTCATTTGTAATTTTGGTTATTTGGGTTCTTTCTCTCTTCTTTTTAGTGAGTCTGGCCAGGGGTTTGTCAATTTTGTTTACCCTCTCAAAGAACCAGCTCCTGCTTTTATTAATTTTCTCTATTGTTTTTTGCATCTCTATTTTATTGATTTCCTCTTTGATCTTTATAATTTCCTTCCTTCTGCTGCCTTTAGGCCTTTTTTGTTCTTCTTTTTCTAATTCGTTTAGGTGGAGGGTTAAGTTGTCAATTTGGGATCTTTCTTCTTTTTTGAGAAAGGCCTGTATCGCTATGAATTTCCCTCTGAGCACTGCTTTTGCAGCATCCCATAGATTTTGAGCGGTTGTGTCTTTATTATCATTTGTTTCAAGGTAATTTCTAATTTCCTTCTTGATTTCCTCATTGACCCATTGGTCTTTTAGTAGCATGTTGTTTAGTCTCCATGTAGTATGATTTTTCTCTTTCCTTTTCCCATGGTTGATTTCTAATTTCATGGCATTGTGGTCAGAGAAGATACTTGAGATAATTTCTATGCTCCTAAATTTGTTGAGGTTAGCTTTGTGTCCCAATATGTGGCCAATTCTTGAGAATGTTCCATGTGCACTTGAGAATAATGTTTATTCTGTTTTTTTGGAGGTAGTGTCCTGAAGATGTCAATTAAGTCTACCTTTCTATTGTTTCCTTTAGGGTCTCTGCTGCTTTATTGGTTTTCTGTCTAGAGGATCTGTCCATTGGTGTGAGGGGGGTATTAAAGTCTCCAACTATGATTGTATTCTCATCAATATCTCCCTTTATGTCTGTTAATATTTGTTGTATGCATCTGGGTGCTCCTGTATTTGGGGCATATATGTTGACGATAGTAACATCCTCTCCTTGGATGTGTCCCTTAATCATTGAAGAGTGTCCTTCTTTGTCTTTCTTTATGTCTTTTGTTTTAAAGTCTATTTTGCCTGATATGAGTGTTGCAACTCCTCATTTTCTGTCATGTCTATTGGTGTGAAATATTTTTCCCCACCCTTTCACTTTCAATCTATATGTATCTTTTGGCCTAAGGTGAGTTTCTTGTAGGCAGCATATTGAAGGTTTTTGCCTTTTTATCCACTCAGCCCCTCTGTGTCTTTTGATTGGGGCATTCAGTCCATTGACATTTAAGGTGATAATTGATAGATGATTATTTATTGCCATTTGAACCTCGTGTTCCAGTTGATTCTATGGTTCTCCATTCTTCCTTTCTTTCTTTCTTTTTTTTTTTTTTTGGTTGGATGGTCTCCAGTTATTATCTGATTGAGTGGTTTTATTTTTTCATTTTTTGCGAATGCAATATTTGTTTTTGGCTTATGGTTGCCCTGTTTTTTAAGTATGCTAACCCCTTCCGATAATTGTGTGTTTTAGCCTGATGGTCCTGTAGGTTCCAACACTTCATTACCATATTAAAATTAAGAAGAGAAACATACAAACAAACAATAAAAAAGGGTCTATTTATTTCCTAACATTCCTTGCCCACATTTTATGATTTTGATGACTCTTTTAATTTTATTTTGTTTGAAACATGTTCATGATTAAATCTGTATGCTGGCTTATTTCAATGACTGCTCTCTGATTGTGGTTTCCTCAATCTTCTTTCTTCCTCTTCTTTTTTTTTCTTTTTCCTCCTTTTCTTTCCTTCCTTTCCTTTTGGTTTAGAGAAGCCCTTTCAGTATTTCTTTTAGCCTGGGTTTTGTATTGCTGTATTCTTTAAGTTTTTGTTTGTTGGAAAAATTTTTATTTCCCCTTCTATTTTAAATGATATTCTTGCTGGATAGAGTATTCTAGGTTGCATATTTTTTCCTTTTAGCACTTTCAATATCTCTTGCCATTCCCTCCTGGCCTGTAGTGTTTCTGTAGAGAAATCAGCTGATAATCTTATGGGGGTTCCCTTGTAGGTAACATTCTGCTTTTCTCTTGCTGCCTTTAGGAGCCTCTCTTTATCACTAACTTTTGCCATTTTTATTATGATGTGTCTTGGTGTGGGTATATTTGGGTTTAACTTGTTTGGGGCCCTCTGTGCTTCTTGTAACTTGAACCCAGTATCCTTTAGATTTGGGAGGTTTCCAGCGATAATTTCTTCAAATATATTTTCCATCCCCTTATCTTTTTCTACTCCTTCTGGAATTCCTATTATGTGTAGATTGGCCTGCTTTATATTATCCCATAGGTCTCTTCTATTGCTTTCCAGTTTTTTGATTTGGTTTTCTGCCTGCTGACCTGATTGGGTGATTTCCATTATTCTATCTTCCATATCACTGATTTGTTCTTCTGCATTATTCATTCTGGTTTTTACTGCCCTTTGTTAAACTGGGCAGAGCTTGCTTTGGTGTTTTTGGGCTGTGGGGCTCTTCCAGGTGGCTGGCTGTGCTGAGCAGCTGTTCCACAGGACTACTGCACCCCCCCAAGCGTGGGAACGACTGACTGGGCAACTGAGAACCCAAGGGCTCTTCCCCAGCTTAGCTGAATTGGCAGAACCACCTTGGGATGGAGGCAGGTGTTTCACAGCCAGGCTGAGCTTGTTCTAGATTTTATGGGCTGTGGGGGCTCTTGCAGGGGCTGGTGGTGCTGGGCAGCTGTTCCACAGGAGTGCAGCAGCCTCTGAGGGCAGGAGCAGGTACATGGGCTGCTAAGAACCTAAGGGGCTCCTCCCCAGGACAGCTGAATTGGAAGGACTGCCTAGGGATGGAGGAAGATATTGCATGGCTGGCTGAGGTTATTCTAGCTTTTCTGGGCTGCAGTCCTTTTCTAGGGGGCTGGGGGTGCTGGGTGCTGCTCTGCAGGGGTGTAGCCCCTTCAGGTGGCAGGCAGACCAGGGCTGGGAAAGCCCCTGCAGTGGTCACCTTCCTGCAAATGGTGAGGCCAGCCCTCCAGGATGGCAGGCAGTCTCAGGTCCAGCATGAGAGCATGGGGTTGGGGGAGGGGGGATGCACTGAGAAGCACAGCTTCTGATAGTTGGTGGGCAAGTGAGTTTGCTGTGGTGTGGGGAGTATTCTATAGTGGCCCACCACTTCGCCTCTACCCTCCCCAACACTGGCACCTTGTCTCTCCTGCAGATCCAGCTCTTCTGCCAGGTTCCCTCTGATGTGGCTTTCCACTCCCTAGTCCTTAGCCTATTGCTTCTCCACCCATGATGCTCCACTTTCTAGATTCCCAGGCAGTCTCTGCCCCACCAATCTGACAGAATGCTTCCTATACTCCCAGGGTGATCTCTTCCCTGCAAACCTGACTGACCAGTTCCTAGTTCCCCAAGCAGTCTCTGCACTGCCCACCCCAGCCTGTTCCCAGGGACTCAGCTCTGGAGCCAAGGTCTCAGTGCCCAGCCCCAACCCAAGGCTCTCTGTTTTTGGTGACTGTGCCAGTAGTTCAGATGATCTGTTCAGTTCATACTCTGCTCTTCAGATCTCAGACTTATTGCTGCACTCTTCTCTGCATCTGGAGATCCCTCCAATTTGGCTGATCTTTCTGTTGAGTAGGTGACTTTCCAGGGTGTGGGATCCCTTTCTCCTCCACACTTCCCTTTCAGGAGTGCCCGTCCAGCCCCAATTCTCCTTCTCTCACTCTCATTTTTTCTCTTGTTTTACCCAATTATGTCACAATATTCTTGCCATTATTGGAATTTAGGTTCTTCTGCCAGCGATTATTGCTGTTCTGTGTGAGTCATTTAACCTGTAGATGTGGTTTTTTATAGTTGTTGTGTTTGCAGGAGAGGGCGAGTGTGTCCCCCTTATCTTCTGCCATCTTGTCTCTCTGCTCCAAAATTATTCTTAAGTGAAAACTACTATTACCACATTCATTCAATCAATCTCTCATATTTTCATTCTTGACTCCACATAATATTATACATTATCCAAGGAAAGTAAGTCTCACAGTAAGATGCTTCTCCACTCACATTATTTCAAAGCATTCTCAAAAATATTTAGATAAAAATGCAAAAAAAAAAACCACCAAACCTGAGTTACCTTACAAATTCTTCAAGATAGCATACCTGACTTCTTCTGTAACATGTTTCCTAGTTGGGTGCTTTTGCTCACTCTATTCCAGCTAACATTTTTACTACTGCACTTTTGAAAACACATCAAGCATTTTCATATCCAATATTTTAGACTATGCCTAAAATCTTCTTCTTTCCATTATTATTATATTATTTTCCTTCAAATTATTCATAAAACTGAACTAAGACTACATAGATAGGCCTCCCCTACACACAATCTCCAAATGACATACTCTATACCAGGTTCCAGTAAAATTTTGAATCCAAATGATAAAGTAAGTATATTACTCTGTTAAAGCCATAAAATATCTGTCACAACTACATAAAATGTGTCATTGTAGCATGAAAACAACTATAGACAATGTGAAAATAAATAGTAGTGTCTGTGATACAACAAAATACTATTTACAAAAATACGTAGCTAGCTCATGGATCATAGATAGCTGACATCTGTTCCCCATCCCTGACTTTTTTATTGTTTTTCCAGTATTTATTTACCTATCATGTATTATATGTCTATATTATTTTTATTTATTTCCAGCTTTTCTATTTAATATAAACCTCTTGGGAAAGTTATTACTCTATTCCATTCTTTTCTCTGCCACAATCATGTAAAACATTGTGTAGTTCCAATAAATATTGGCTCAACAAACAAATGTATACATGAAAGCACCAATGAATACTGAATTCAAACATGAAGAAATAATAAGAACCTGTTCAACATTTTTGGTATCTTAGAGCACTACAAATTCATATTCATTGTCAATCATCATTATTGCTTTGAATATTCACTCTATAAATCTTAATAAATGTGACTTCTTTTTTATTTTAAGTATTTTTTGTAATCTGCATTTTGCATACTCTTGAAATTATATTTCCTGTTTCTTCATTATTAAAATGATTTCCACATATAAATAATCCCATCTCTTATGTTACTCTCTACCATAATAAACAGTAAAGCCATTGATTGAGGCACTATAAAGCTAAAAGGATATACTTAATTATCAAGTTATGGGTTTTATTTAATAATATGTAAATAGCTAATTTTAAAAAAATGTGACTAAAAGTAAATGTTTTATTCTGAGATAAAATTTTCTCCAACTCTGTTTTTTCTTTTCCTTTCTTTTCTTTTTGGCTGCCGTCTTTGCATATGAAAGTTCTTGGGCCAGGGATCAAATCTGAGCCAGAGCTGCAAACTACTTCACAGCTTCAGCAGCACTGGCTCCTTAATCCACTGTGCTGTTCTGGGATGAACAGGCACATCCACACAGATAAATGGGAACATTAACCCACTGCACCACAGCAGGAACCCCCACTATGTTTTGATAGGTATATTTTAGTTGCTTTATCAGCCTTCTCAAAAATCATCCTTGTTGCCATTTGATACATAGATTATTTACTAAATTCCCTCAGAGTTCCAGCCATCTGACTGTGTGGTCTACTCTTCTTATGAAACAGATAGAATATAACTCTAACCATGTAGAGAAGGAAAAATAGAATGTCTACTGCTGTGTTTAAGATGTGAGGTTACAGGAAATTTTAAGCAATCTGGTGGTGCAATAATTAAAATTGGATAATAAATGTAGTATTGTATGTAATGTAGTGACACTTTTGAAGTAAAAGGTATAGCATAGAATTATTCATCTAACATAACTGAAACTTTATTTCCATTAAGTAAAATGATACCTGTATCCTCCACTCCTCAGCCACTGGTAAACACTATTATATTCTCTGCTTCTAAGAGTTGGCTAATTTTAGATTCCTCACAGAAATGGAATTATTGAAGAATTAGTCATTCTATGACTGGCTTATTCCACTTAGCATAATATTTTAATGTTTCCACATGTCAACTTAAAAAAATGCACAACCTAAAAATTGAGTGTTAAGTTCTATTCAGTGGACAAAACTGATAATTTAAGCCTGGGAAGCAGCATCTCAAGTAACCCTAAAAAAAACTGCTCCAAGGAGGCAAGGGATATTAGAAATTTTGTAACAAAGGGAAGGTAGTAGGAACAAAATATGACTGCTAATAACAGTAAACTAGAAAACTCAAGGAATTTAGTGATTTTATATTAGTGGGAAGATGCAAAATCTGGGATCACTGAAACCATCCCCTTGATACGCATGTAAACTATCTGGGGCCAGTGTCCTGTGTTTTCACATCCTGAGTTCCTCAGGGCTCACACCTGGAAGTGGCTGTATTCTGATAGCTACTAGAGGACAGATGTTTTTTTGTTTCCTTCCTGAGCTCCTTCAGATCTCACTGGCTCACAATTGGAGGTGTCAGCACTCGCTGATGACTGCGACATCTTTTTTTTGGTAGACTTAAAAAAATGCTCAGTCCAAAAAGCCAAGAGTAAACTTCCACTGCAGGCAAAATGAAGACTAAATCCCAGGAGGCAGCATTTCATACAGCTCTGAAATTCTGTTCCAAAAAGGCAAGTGGAAATATATATGTGATAAAGGTGATGAAGGTAAAGGGGGAGGTGCATGCAGCCATTCACATGTTTTATGGAAGTATGAATTTTACAGAAGTTGGCTTCTGGTCTCATGAAGAATACTACTGGCCATGAGGAGCAGACATCACTATGATGGGTTTTAGTGCTTTTCTAGATATGAGTAGATGCAAGGATTGGGTTTATAAAACCTTCTCTTCAAAAAATCTAACTGTCTAAAGACACTTTCTGCCAAATTTTCCAGAGCACAGAGTCCCTCACTCCTGGTATCCACCCTGAGCTTCTTTCAGGGGTTGGTGAGGTTCAGCATCTATAGTGTATCATGATTTAATCCATGTAGAGGCACTTGGCAAGTGCCAAACTCCAGTTCACACATGTTTCCATGGGGAAATTTCCATGTTCATTCATATTGCTGCAAATGAAAGGATTTCTATTTTAAGGTTTAATGACATCCATTGTGTGTATATACTGATTTTCCTTATCTAGTCATTCACCAGGGGCAGGTTATTTCAAAGTTTTCAATATTGTGGTTAAATGCTGCAATAAATTAGAATAGCCAGATGTTTCTGCAAGATCACAGTTTCAACTCTTTTGGTTCTATAGCCAAAGGGGAAAGGAAATAAATACATACATGGAGGAAATAAATATAATAAAATAAGTTAAAAGGAATGAACAAATGGAGAGAAATGCTGCCGTTGATGAAATGGAAGCTCAATGATGACAGTAAATTTAATTACAAAGACAACATTTTTGCTAAAACAAAAAAAAAATCATTAAACAAAAAATGTTTAACAAGTAGCAAGAAGGAAAACAAAAATGTTAAACTCACTAGGAATAAAAAAAATTAATAAGCATGAACAAAAGAAATATTAAATTGTTATAATTGCATACAATGAAATATTTTTTACAATTTTAAAAAAGTAAAATAGAAATTACTTAAGAATATTATTATTGGATTAAGATAGCAGAGTAGAAGAACTAGAGCTCAGCTTCTCTCATAAAAGCAAAAAATTACAACCAAATAGACTTCATCTATGAAAAAATATATCCTACTCCAGAATACAAAGAGGAGACCATATCAAGACAGTAGGAGGGGTGATTAAGTGCTACAAGCAACCTTATAACCACCAGGTGGGCAGCCCACAGACTGGAAAGTAATTGTACTGCAGAGTATCACCCACGGGAATGAGAATCCTGAGTCCCACATAAGGTTTCCTCACCTGGAGATCTGACATTGGTAGGAGGATCCCCTTGAGCATTTGACATTGGGGACCAGTGGGGCTTGGGTACAGGAGCTCCTGTGGACTGGGATAAACAGAGACCCCATTCTTGAAAGGTGCACACAGATTTTCATGTGCACCGAGTCCCAGGGAAAAGCAGAGTCTGTAAATAAGCTAGTTCCCTGTGAGGCTTCTAGGCACACAAGTATTTCTGTATCTTACACTTCTTGTTTTTATGGAATAAGCCTCAGCCCCCATGACCATCTCTGAGTTCCAAATGGCAGTTGTAATCATGTAAGGGAAGAGATGCAGAGACCAGGGAGAAGCAGTATATCCTTGGGGCAGGATACTGGCTCATCCTCAAGAAATATATGTAACAGTATCTTTGAGCCTTTCTATAGAATTAAAGCCCTCAACAAATGGAAGAACTACTTGATGAAGCATTCTTCATTCTGGGAAGGAGGATCACTAGAATCAGTCCCAGGGCCACTAAATACTGTCTTTGAGAAACAATTCTAGCTTGCCTCCACCCTGCTACTTATCTATGGCCTTGATCCTTACTCTACTCCCCAAACTATAAAACCACCTACTAACTAACCACTTCCAAGAGGGACACAGTCTCTAAGGCATTAGCCTGCTGTGATCCACATTTCCTGGCAAAGCAATAAGGCTATATTTTTCTCCTTTACCCAAAATACTGTCTCTGCATTTCAATTTGGCACTGCAGATAGAGGCCAAATTTCAGAAACACAATTCCAAAGGAATCTTAGTCAGACCTGACTGCAGTTCTTGGTGGATAACCTGGAAAAACAGGGGTGACTATGCCTTGTTGTGGGGGAAGGACATTGTGTTCAAAGGTCTTAAGAATAACCATAAGTGTGTGTTACCTCTAGACTTGGCTATTTTGGAAAAATCTGGACTCACTCCTCAGGGACTGAGAAGCCCCATACCAAATAATAATTCAGGTGGGAACACAGCTCCACCCATCAGCAAACGGCCTCCTAAAGCCCCAAAGGCACACAGCTGCCCCTAATTTTACACAGAGCTTAAGCCCCAACTGCCAGAGATATAAGAATCATCTCAACCTACAAGTGAGCAGGCCCAGTCCCTCTGATTAGGAAGCCTGCAGCAAGCACATTTACCAAATTCAGCCACCAGGGGGACAGACAGCAGAAGAAAGTGAGGCTACAAACCTATTGTCTGCAAAAAGTGGACTACATCAAAAATCTATACAAAATGAAAAGGTAGAGAATTATGACTCATATAAGGGAACAAGGGGGAAAAAAAACAGAAAAATGGCTAAGTGATCTGGAGATTATCAACCTCCATAAAAAAAAGACTTTAGACTGATGATAGTGAGGATGACTCAAAATCTTGAAAATAAAGTGGAGGCAAATATTGATAAACTATAAGAAACCATGTGCAAAGATGTAGAAGAATTAAGAATTAAGCATGCAGAGATCAAAATATAGTAAGTGAAATAAAAAAATATAGTAAGTGAAATAAAAAAATAAAAAAAAATTTAATAGAAGAAATCAACAGAATACAGGGGGCAGAAGAATGAATACATGAGGTAGAAGAGAGAGTAGCGGAAATCACTGATGTGGAACAGAAAAGAGAAAAAGATTGAAAACAAATGAAGACACTCTAAGAGAAATCAGGGAAAATATTAAATGCATCGACATCCATATTATGGGGGGAGAGCAGAAGGAGAGGAGAGAGAGAAATATCCAGAAAATGTATTTGAATAGATAATAGTCAAAAATATTTCCAACATGGGAAAGGAATCACCCACTCAAATCGAGGAAGCACAATGAGTACCATATAAAATAAACCCAAGGAGGAACACCTGGAGACACATACTAATCAAACTGAAAAAAAATTAAAGGCAATAAGAAAATATTAAAAGCAGCTAGGGAAAAGAAACTTATAATATAAAAGGGAACCCTGATAAGATTATTGGCAGATTTTCCAGCAGAAACTCTGCAGGCCAGAAGAGAATGGCACAATACACTTTTTTTTTTGTCTTTTTGTTATTTCTTGGGCCGCTCCCATGGCATAAGGAGGTTCCCAGGCTAGGGGTCCAATTGGAGGTATAGCCACCGGCCTACGCCAGAGCCACAGCAATGTGGGATCTGAGCCGCATCTGCAACCTACACCACAGCTCACGGCAACACCGGATTGTTAACCCACTGAGCAAGGGCAGGGACCAAACCCGCAACCTCATGGTTCCTAGTCAGATTCATTAACCACTGTGCTGCGACAGGAACTCCAGGCACAATATACTTTACATGAAATGAAAAAACAAAAAAAAAACTCCAACCAAGATTAATCTACCAAGCAAGGCTCTCATTCATATTTGAAGGAGAAATCAAAAACTTCACAGATAAGCAAAAGCAAAGAGAACTCAACATCACTAGACCAGCTTTACAACATTTGCTAAAGGAATTTCTCTAGGTTGAAAAGAAAAGGCCACAACTAGAAACAAAAATTTAGCAAATGAAAGGAATCATCAGTAAATGTATAAATATAGTAAAGGAAGGAGATTATTCACACACAAATATTCTACTAAAACCAGAAACAGGGAGAAGATGAGGCAACAAATGCAGGACAGTGGAGAGGCACCTGTAATTAAGAGACCTACAAATTAGAACAATTGTGTGTGTGTGTGTGTGTGTGTGTATTTTTTCCCCATATCAAAACTTCATGGTAACTGCAAACCAAAAATCTACAATAGATACACACACAAATAAGAAAAACAACCCAAACACAACACTAAAGATAGTCATTACACCACAAGAGAAAAGAAGGGAAGAAAAAAGTCCAACAAAAGCAAACCCAAAACAGTTAATAAAATATCAATAAGAACATACATATCAATAATTACCTTAAATGCAAATGAACTAAATGCACCAACCAAAAGACATAGACTGGCTGAATGGATACAAAAACAAGATCCATATATATGCTGTCTTCAAGAGACCCACTTAAGCTCTAGGGACACATACAAAGTGAGAGGACAGAAGAAAATATTCCATGCAAACAGAAATCAAAAGAAAACTAGAGTAATAATACTCATATTAGACAAAATAGTCTTTAAAAATAGGGAGTATTATAAGAGACAAAGAAAGACACTACTTGGGGAGCACTGGGGCAAGATGACAAAAGACTAGGGGGATGTGTTCACCTTCACCCAGAAACAAAACAAAAAAATACATCTACACACAAAATATCTCACACAAAACATGAACTGAATGCTGGCAGAAAACTTAAACCTCCCAAAATGGTAAGAATCTCTTGATATAACTGGGTAAATCAACAGAAAAGTGGAGAGAGAAGGGGAATCAGGACATGACTAGCACTCCCTAGAGGGAGCTGTGAAGGAGAAAGGGAACCTACACCATGGGAAGCAACCTAACTGATATAAAGATTAGCCGAGTTGGAGAGATCTCCATGATGCTGAGAAAAGCGTAGCAGCAGGTCTGAGAACTTAAAAGCAGAATGAGAGCTGGACAGATCATCTGAACCACTGGCACAGACACCAAAGACTGAGATGCTCAAGTGGGGGCTGGGTGCTGAGACCTAGGGCTCAGAGGTCAGTCCCTGGGAAAAGGCTGGGGTTGGCAGTGTGGAGACAGTATGAGGGACTGGGAAGTGGTGCTCTGTGGGTGGAGAGAGTGATACACTATAGGCTTGGGAGTGGAAAGCCATGACAGAGGGAACCTGGGAGAAGGTTGGGAACCTCAAGAGAGACAAGGCACCATTGTTAGGGAGGGGAGAGGAGGAGAGGGCTGCCATAGAATAATCCTTGTGCTCCAGCATGTGTGCTTGCCTGCCAGCTAGCAGAGAGCAGAGCATTCCCAACACATCCCCCCACCCACCCCACATGCTCAATGACAGAAGCTGCCTGCCATCCATGGCAGACTGGCCTTACTGCCCACAGGAAGTCAACCATGACTGCAGTGTGCCCTGGCCAGGACTGCCCACCCACAGAAAGCACCCTGCTGCTGTGGTGTGCCCCAAAAAGCCCTGCCCTGGCCACAGGAAGTGCACTGCCACCACGGTGCATGCCCCTGCCCACACTTTGGAAGTAGCCCGCTGCCACAGAGCAACAAGGCCAGCCCTGACTGCCCTTAGGAAGTGTACTGCTGCTGCAGTGTGCCCTGGCAAGCCCTGTCTGGCCGTGGGAAGTGAACCTCCACTGTGGCATGTGCTGGCCAGCCCTGCCATCCTCAGGAAGAACACTGCCCATGAGGAGCAACCAGGCCAGAACCACACACTCAGGAAGCACCCTGACACCACAGGGTGTCCCAGAAAGCCCTGCCCAGACACAGGATGTGCACTGCCATCACCAGGGCAAGCCCCACCTTATCTCAGGAAGCATCCCACTGCCACAGAGTGATGTGGCCATCACTGGCCACCCTTGGGAAGGGCCCCACTGACACTGTGCACACTGGCAAGCCCCACACAGCTGTGGGAAGTGCACCACCACCACAGAGTAACCTGGACATCCCCACCTGTCTCAGGAAATGCCCCACTACTGCGGCATGCCCCGGAAAGCCCGACTGGCCACTGGGAGTGGACCACCATTGTGGCATGCATCAGCAAGCCCCAACCACCCTTAGGAAGTGCCCCACTGCTGTAGAGCAACCTGGCCAGCCACAGACCCTCACAAAGCCACCTGCTGCTGCAACATGCCCTAGCAAGACCCACTTGGCCACGAAAGGTGCACCACCACCACAGCACAAACCTACAAGCCCTGCTTGCCCTTGGGAGGTGCCCTGATGCCATGGTGCACCCCAGCCAGGTCTGACTGCATGTGGGAAGCACCTAGCCACAGCAGTGTGACCTGGCCAACCCTGCACACCCTTGGGAAGCGCCCCACTTGGGTGGCATGTCCCAGCCTTGGCCAACTTACAGTTTGGCTTCCCCAAATTCACAGAAAAACAAAAACAAAAGCAAGATGAATAAGCTCAGAAACCATTCCCAGTTAAAGGAACAGGAGAATTTACCTAAAGCAGTCAACAATAAAATGGATCTCTGCAGTCTGACTGACATTGGGTTCAAAAGGGAGAGAGTGGAGAAATACTGAAGAAATTAAGAGAATAGATGAGCAGTAATGAAGACTCCCTCAGAAAGGAACTACAAAATATAAGGACACACCAAGAAACACTAGAAAATTTATTTGCAGAGATACAAACTGAGCTAAGGGCAGTAAAGACCAGAATGAATAATGCAGAGGAATGAATTAGTGATGTGGAAGATAGAATAATGGAAATCACCCAAACATACAGCAGACAGGAAACAAAATGAAAAAGCATGAAAGCAATATAAGAGACATATGGGATAATACAAAGCAGGCCAATCTACGCATAATAGGAATTCTAGAAGAAGAAAAAAAATAAAAGGAGATTGAAAATAAATTTGAATAAATTATAGCTGAAAACTTCCCAAATCTAAAGGATACTGAGTTCAAGATACAGGAAGCAGAGGGCCCTAAACAAGTTGAACCAAAACAAGCCCACACCAAGACATATTGTAATAAAAATGGCAAAATTTAATGATAAAGCAATGATTCTAAAGGCAACAAGAGAAAATCAAAGTGTCAATTTCAGGGGAACACAATAAGACTACCAGCTCAACAGAAACTCTACAGGTCAGGAGGAAATGGTAAGAGATATTTAAAGCCTTGAAAGGAAAAATCTGCAGCCTAAATACTCTATCCAGCAAGAATATCATTTAAAATAGAAAGGGAAATATCATTTAAAATAGAAAGGGAAATAAAGAATTTATCCATCAAACAAAAGCTAAAAGAATACAGCAATACTATACCCATTCTAAAAGAAACACTGAAAGAGCCTCTCTAAATAAAAAAAAAAAAAATTAAAAAAAAGAGGAAGAACCTGGAAGGAGAAAACCACAATTAGAAAACAGTCACTTAAATAAGACAGCATAGAGATCTAATCATGACGAGGTTAAAAAAAAAAAGACATCAAATTCATACAATGTGGTCAAGGGAAGTAAGGAAATATTCATTTTCAAAATTGTATTATTGTAATTAATGAAGTGTTTCAGCCTACATGACTATCAGGCTTAGAGCACACAGTTTTAAGAAGGGGTTAACATAATTTAAAAACAGGGTAAGCACAAATCAAAACTGAACATTACACTCACAAAAACTGAAAAGTAAAGTACTCAAGCATAAAATAAATAGAAACCATATAACAAAAAAAAAAGAAAGGATAAATGGAGAATTATAGAATCAACTGAAAAACAAGGTTAAAAATGGAAATAAATAAACATCTATCAATTATCACCTTAAGTGTCAATGGACTGGATGTTCCAATCAAAAGACACAGAGTGGCTGATTGGATAAAGAAGCAAAAACATTCAATCTGATGCCTTCAAGAAACTCACCTAGGTCAAAGGACACATAGACTGAAATTGAGGGAATGGGAGAAGATATTTCATGCCAATGGACAAGACAGGAAAGCAGCAGTTGAAATACTCATATCAGACAAAACAGACATTAAAATAAAGGCCATAAAAAAGACAAAGAAGGACACTATTTCATCATTAAAGGATCCATGCAAGAAGAAGATATTAAAATCGTCAATATATATGTCCCAAATATTGGACCACCCAGACACATCAAACAAATATTAACATACATAAAGGGAGAAATATATGAGAATACAATCATAGTAGGGGACATTAACACCCCACTCACATCAATAGACAAATCCTCTAGACAGAAAATCAATAAAGCAACAGAGATCCTAAAGGACACAATAGAAAAGTTAGACTTAATGGGCATTTTCAGGACATTATATCCAAAAAAATCAGAATATACATTCTTCTCAAGTGCACATGGAACATTCTCAAGAATTTATCACATCCTGGGACACAAAGCTAACCTCAACAAATTTAAAAACATAGAAACTATTTCAAGTATCTTCTCTGACTCCAATGGCATGAAACTAGAAATCAACCACAGGAATAGAAATGAGAAAAAACTTACTACATGGAGACTAAAAAACATGCTACTAAAAAACCAATGGGTCAATGAGGAAATCAAGAAGAAATTAAAAAAATACCTGAGAAAAATGTATGATAACAAAGATACAACCACTCAAAATCTATGGGATGACACAAAAGCAGTGCTCAGAGGGAAATTATAGCAATACAGGCCTTCCTCAAAAAAGAAGATCTCAAATTGACAACTTAATCCACCACCTAGATGAATTAGAAAAAGAACAAACAAAACCTAAAGTCAGTAGAAGGAAGAACATCATAAAAATCAAAGAGGAAATCGATAAAATAGAGATTCAAAAAACAATAGAAAAAAATCAATGAAACCAAGAGCTGGATCTTTGAAAAGGTAAACAAAATTGACAAACCTCTGGCTAGACCCACCAAGGAGAGAAAAAACCCAAGAAAACAAACTAAGTAATGAAACATGAGAAAACACAGCTGATACTACAGAACTGAAAAAAAAAAATACGAGAATACTATGAACAATTATATGCCAACAAATTTGACAATCTGGAAGAAATGGACAACTTTCTAGAATCTTACAGCCTGACAAAACTGAATCAAGAAGAAACAGACCAACGGAACAGACCCATCACTAGAAATGAAATTGAAGAGGTCATAAAAACAATCGTTAAAAATTAAAGTCCAGGACCAGATGGCTTCACAGGTGAATTCTACCAAACATACAAAGAGGATCTGGTGCCCTTCCTCCTTAATCTTTTTCAAAAGTTTGAAGAAGAAGGAATACTCCCAAAGACATTCTATGATGCCACCATCACCCTAATTCCAAAACCAGACAGAGATACCACCAAAAAAGAAAACTGTCAGCCAATATCTTTGATGAATAGAGATGCAAAAATTCTCAACAAAATCTTAGCCAATCAAATCCAACAACACATCAAAAAGATCATACACCATGACCAGGTAGGGTTCATCCCAGGTTCACAAGGATGGTTCAACATACACAAATCAATCAACATCATACACCACATTAACCAAAGAAAATTCAAAAAACATATTATCATCTCAATAGATGCAGAAAAAGACTTTGACAAAATCCAACACCAATTTCTGATAAAAAGTCTCCAGAAAATGGGCATAAATGGAAGCTACATCAACCTAATAAAGGCTGTATATGAAAAACCCACAGCTAACATCATTCTCAATGGTGAAATGCTGAAAGATTTCCCACTAAGATCAGGAACAAGACAAGGATGTCCACTCTCACCACTGCTATTCAACATAGATTTTGAAGTCCTACACAGGGCAATCAGAGAAGAAAAATAAATAAAATTTATCCAAATTGGAAAGGAAGAAGTAAAATTATCATTGTTTGTAGATGAAATGATAATCTACTTTGAAAATACCAGAAAATTTCAGAACTCATCAATGAATTTGGTACAGTATACAAAATTAATACACAGAAATTGAGTGCCTTTCTATATACTATCAAGGAAAGATCAGAAAGAAAAATTGGGAAAATAATTCCATTTAGTGTCACATAAAAAATAATAAAATACCTAAGAATAAACATACCTAAAGTAGTAAAAGACCTGCACTCTGAAAACCACAAGACACTGATGAAAGAAGTCAAATTTGGAGTTCCCGCCATGGCGCAGTGGTTAACTAATCCGACTAGGAACCATGAGGTTGTGGGTTTGGTCCCTGCCCTTGCTCAGTGGGTTAACGATCTGGCATTGCCGTGAGCTGTGGTGTAGGTTGCAGATGCGGCTCAGATCCTGCGTTGCTGTGGCTCTGGCATAGGCCGGTGGCTATACCTCCAATTGGACCCCTAGCCTGGGAACCTCCATATGCTGCAGGAGCGGCCCAAGTAATAGCAAAAAGACAAAAAAAAAATAAAAATAAAAAGTCAAATTTGCAAAAACAGATGGACAGATATGTTCTTGGATTGGAAGAATCAATATTTTCAAAATTACTATACTACCCAAGGCAATCAACAGATTCAATTAAATCCCTATCAAATTATCAAGGACATTTTTTAACAGAACTAGAACAAAATATTTTAAAGTTTGTTTGGAAGCACAAAAGACCCAGAATAACCAAAGACATTCTGAGATAGAAAAATGGAGCTGGGGGAATCAGGTGCCCTGACTTCAGACTATTGTACAAAGATACAGTCGTCAAAACAGTGTGGTACTGGTACAAAAACAGAAATATAAATCAGTGGAAAAGGATAGAATTCTCAGAATTAAACTCAAACATCTGTAGTCAATAATCTATGACAAATGAGACAAAAATACACAATGGAGAAAAAATAGTACCTTCTAGTGGTGCTGGGACAATTGGAGAACTACAATTAAAAGAATAGAATTATAATGCTGACCAACACCAAACACAAAAATAAACTAAAAATGGATTGAAATCTAAAATATGACTAAATAATATAAAACACTTACAGGAAATCATTGGCCAAGAACTCTCTGGCATAAACCATGTAAATATCTTCTCAGATCCACTTCCTAGAGTAATGATCACAAAAGCAAAAATAAACAAGTGGAACTTAATTAAAATTAAATTTTTTTGCACAGCAAAGGAAACCCTAAACAATAGGAAAACACAACCCAGAGATAGGGGAAAATTTTTCCAAATGAAGTGACTAACAAGGGATTAATATCCAAAATATATAAACACTACCTCCAGCTCAATACCAAAAAACAAACAACACCATCAAAAATGGGCAGATCTAAACAGACAATTCTCCAAAGAAGACATACAGATCTACCTGTAAACAAATGAAAAGATGTTCAAGATCACTAATTATTAGAGAAATGCACATCAAAACTTACACATGGTACAAACACACACTAGCCAGAATGGCCATCATCAAAAAATATGCAAACAATAAATGATGGACAGGGTGCAGAGGAAGGGGTACCCTCTGACACTGTTGGTAGAAATGTAAATCAGTGCAACCACTATGGATAACAGCATGAATATTCCTGAAAAAAACTAAAAATAGATTACCATTTTATCCATCTATCCCGCTCCTGGGCATCTATCCAGAAAAAGACATGACTCTATAAGATTCATTAATTCCAATGTTCATTGCAGCACTATATACAACAGCCAAGACATGGGAGCAAACTAAATGTCCATCCACATAGGAATGGGTAAAGATGATGTGGTACATATACACAACAGAATAATAGTCATAAAAATGAATGAAATAATGGCATTTTTCATTATTACAAAATAATGACAGCAACATGGATGGACATAGACATTGTCACACCAAGCGAAGTTAGAGACACAAAAGTCATATGATATCACTTATATGTGGAATCTTAAAAAAGGATATAATGAACTTCTTAGCAGAACAGATACTGACTCACAGATGTTGAAAAATTTATGGTTTTCCTAAGAGATATGTAGGGGAGTAGGAAAGATGGAAATGCTGTAAAATTGGGTTGTGATCATTGCTGTACAACTATAAATATAATAAATTTTATTGGGTTTAAATAAAATAAAATAATTTTTCAACAAAATAGATTATATTACTATAAATGACCTAAGAAAAATTAACCTAATTTAATTAAACAACTACAGCCAAAACAGCAAAAGAAATTGATAAAATAAAAAGATTCATTTCCTTGTAAAGGCTCCAAAAAAAAAAAAAAACAACTTTTACACAAAATCAAAATAAAAAGGAGTTCCCATCACGGTGCAGCATAAACAAATCTAACTGGGAACCGTGAGGTTCTGGGTTCAATCCATGGCCTCATTCAGTGGGTTAAGAATCCAGCATTGCTATGAGCTGTGGTGTAGATTGCCAACGCGGCTTGGATCTGACATTGCTATGGCTGTGGTGTAGGCCAGCAGCTGTAGCTACAATTAGACCCCTAGCCTGGGAACATCCATATGCCGCAGGTGAGGCCCTAAAAGTCAAATAAATAAATAAATAAATAGGTAAACCAAATCCTATTTTAAACAGCTTTTCACAAACACACACAAAAAATTTGGGGGGCAATATCTAAGGTGTTTTCAGAAACTTGTTTATTACTTCTACTAAAGTAGTCATATATAGAACAATAATGAGAATAGAGTTTACACCAGAAAAAAGTAAGAGTGAATAGTATATAATGATAAAATGGGAGAACTTATACAAAATGTATACATATTATATATATATATATATATATATATATATATATATATATATATATATATATAATTCTCTCTATATATAAGGTATAATAGGTAAAGTATGTTGGGCACTTTCTCTTGGCTGTCAATTGATGAAAAGTTAGACATATCATTCACTAAAATTTTAGATGGATTAAAGTTCTTGCATTTAAATTTAAAAAATACAAAAAATTTAAAGTGTATACTTAAAGAATTATTGTACTAAAATAAATAGATTAATGATCTTGAAATAGAAATGCCTTTAAAAATTATTAAAGTATAGTTGATTTACAATGTTCATTTTCTGTTGCGCAGTGCAGTGACCAAGATATACACATTATTTTATACCATATTCCTTGATGTTCTAACCCAAGACACTGTACAGTGTTCCCTGTACTGTACAGTAGGACCCAATTACTTATCTATTCTAAATGTAGTAACTTGCCACTACAAACTCCAAGCTCGCTGTCAATCCCCTTCTCTACCTGACCTCCCTGGCAGACACAGCCCTGCTCTCCATGTCCATAATCTATTTCTGTTTTGCAGATAGGATCATTTGTGGCATGTTTTGGATTCCACATAGAAGTGAAATCATCTGGTATCTGTCTTTCTCTTTCGAACTTCCTTCATTTAGTATGAGAATTTCTAGTTGTATCCATGTTGCTGCAAACGGCATTATTTTGTCCTTTTTAAGTCTGAGTAGTATTTCATTACATATATGTACCCCTCCCCCTTTCTTAATCCATTTATCTGCTGATAGACATTTGGGTTGTTTATATGTCTTGGTTATTATGAATAATGCTGCAATGAATATAAGCATGCATGTATATTTTTCAATTAAAGTTTCATCTGGATATATTCACAAGAGTGGAATTGCTGGTTCATATTGATGTTCGATATTTATTTTTTTGAGGAACCTCCATACTATTTTTCTTAGAGATTGTACCAATTTACATTCCCACCAACAGTTACAGAGATTTCCCTTTCCTCCACATACTTTCCAATATTTTTTTATTTGTTGACATGTTAATGAGGGCCATCCGGACTGGTGTGAGGTGGTACCTCATTGTATTTTTTTCTTTGCACTTCTCTAGTAATTAGTGATGTTGAGCATTTTTGCATGTGCCTACTGTATGTCTTCTTTGGAGAAATGTCTATTTAGGTCTTCTGCCAATTTTTTCATTTTGTTGATGTTGTTGAATTGTATTATCTGTTTGTATATTTTGGAGATTAAGCCTTTGTTTTCTTTCATCAGTGTCTTATAGTTTTCAGAGTATAGGTCATTCGATTCTTTAGATAGTTTTAATTCTAAGTATTTTATTCTTTTTGATGTGATGATAATTTCTATTTCTTATCTTTCACTGTTTTATATATAGAAATGCAATAAATTTTGGTGTGGTAATTTTGTAGCTTGCAAATATATCAAATACATTGATGAGCACTAAACAGTTTTCCTGGGGTATACATTTTTCTAGGTATAGTACCATGTTCTCTTCAAACATGATGAATTTACTTTTTTTCCAATTTGGATTTCTTTTAATTTCTTTTTTCTTCTCTGATTGTCATGGCTAGGACAAGCCAAAACTGTGAATAAAACAGTTGAAAATGGACATCTTGTCTTGTTCCTGATGTTAGCAGGAATGGTTTCAGTTTTTTGCCATATTAGCTTTGTGTTTGTTATATAAGCTCTTATTATTTTGAGATAAGATCCCTCTGTGCCCCCTTTCTGGAGAGTTTTTATTAGAAATGGGTGTTGATTTTTAAAAATATATATATTTTTCTACATATATTGAATAATAATATGGTATTTATTTTTTAGTTTGTTAATATGCTGTATCACACTGATTGATTTGTGGATATTGAAGAATTCTTGCATCCCAGGGATGAAACCCACTTGATCATATTTTATGATCTTTTTAATATATATTTGGATTTGATTTGCTAATATTTTGTTGAGGATTTTTGCAAATATACTCATCAGTGATGTTGGCCTGTAGTTTTCTTTTTGTGTGTGGCTTCCTTGTATGATTTTGATATCAAGGTGATGATGGCTTCAGAGAATGAAATTGGGAGTGTTCCCGCCTCAGTTTTTTTTGGAATAGATTCAGAAATACAGGTGTTAACTCTTCTCTGAATGTTTGATTGAATTTACCTGTGAAGCCATTATTTCCTGGAATTTTGCTTTCTGGAAGTTTTTAAATCATATTTTCAATTTAATTACTTGTGATTTTTCTATTCGTATTTTCAATTTCTGCCTGGTTCAGTCTTGGTATCTTATACCTTTGTAAGAATCTGTCCATTTCTTCTAGGTTGTCCATTTTCTTGGCATACAGTTGCTCAGAGTAGTCTCTTATAATCATTTTTATTTCTGTAGTGTCAGTTGTAACTTTTTTTTATTTGTCTTTTTGCCATTTCTTGGGCCACTCCCACGGCACCTGGAGGTTCCCAGGCTAGGGGTCGAATCAGAGCTGTAGCCATTGGCCTATGCCAGAGCCAAAGCAACATGGGATCCAAGCTGCATCTGCAACCTACAACATAGCTCATGGCAACACTGGATCCTTAACCCACTGAGCAAGGCCAGGGATCAAACCCACAACCTCATGGTTCCGAGTCGGATTCGTTAACCACTGAGCCATGATGGGAACTCCAGTTGTAACTTTTTTTAATTTCCAGTTTTATTGATTGAACGCACCTCTTTTTTGTTGATGAGTCTGGTTAAAATTTTGTCATACATGTTGATCTTTTCAAAGAACCGAATTTGTATTCAATGATGTTATTTGCTCTATGTCATTAATTTCCACTCAATATTTATGAGTTCTTTCCTTATACTAATTATTGGCTTTGTTCTTCCTTCTCTAGATATTTTAGATGTAACGTTAGGTTGTTTATTTTAGGGTTTTTTTAAACACTTCCTGAGATTAGTTTATATTGCTAAAGACTTCTCTCTCAGAACTGCTTTTGCTGTTTGGTATGGTTTTTGGATCATTGCATCTTCATTATCCTTTGTCTATATGTATCTTTTGATTTTTACCCTTTAATTTCTTCTATGGTTGTTTGGTAGTACATTGTGTCATTTACAGGAGTCTGTACTTTTTTGTGATTTTTTCCATGTAGTTAAATTCTAGCCCCATAGCATGTGGTCTGAGAAAATGCTTGAAATAATTTTATATTTTAAAAAATTTACCAAGGCTTGATCTGTGGCCCAAGATATGATCTACCCTTGAGAATTTCCACATGAACTTGATAAGGCTGCCTGGGGATGGAGCATTCCATAAATTCCAGTTAAGTCTGTCCATTCTGGTGTGTCATTTAGGGCCTGTGTTTCTGTCTAGATTGCTCACTGGCATAAGTGCAGTTTGAAAATGCCCCACTATTATTTTGTTGCTGTTGAATTCCTAGTGCCTGCCTGTTTGTGAGCCTGCCCCACATTGGGCGCCACTTGCTGGGGCCAGCTCAGCAGGATGGGGCTGAAGAACGGGTGCTGTGGAACTTAAGGAAAAATAGTTAACATAAAACAAGACACAGAGACATTTATCTTAAGTAAAGGTGGGAACCGGGGGACTCAAAGTCTCAGGGACCAAGAGCCGGACTCAAGGTCTCAGGGACCAAGAGCACCCTGCCTCAAGAAACCACACTGCTTTTATTGTGAGATCAAGTGAGGAGTGGCTATGGGTGGATGATACAGGGTTTGTTTACTATTATATAAGTTCTTTTACTATTTAGAAAGCCACTTAGGTGGTAAAGGGTTAAGCTCTTACTCTGACCTCTAGGCACATAACAGTTCTTAAGCTTAAGTCACTTATGCCTTTAGGTCTTTGCTCTTAAGCTTAAGTCATTTACCAGCACTGTGACTGTTTCTCCAAGAAGGAAGATGGGATAAAATAAGACAAGAAGATGGGATAAAGTGAAGAAGGACAAGATGGAGTTTTCAAGGAAACATGTCTTGCAACATTCTTGTATAGCTGTTAGCAGTTTCCTTATATATTTTGGTGCTCCTTTACTGGATGCATATATATTTATAATTTTTATATCTTCTTTGATCCTTTATTATAAAATGTCATTCATTTCTCTTGTGACATCTTTTATTATAAAATCTATTTTTCTTGATATGAGTATTGCTACTTCTACTTTTTTAATGATTTCCATTTGCTTGTAACACTTTCTTCCACCCCCTTATTTTAAGTCTCTTGTGTCCTTAGATCTGAAGTGGGTGTCTTGTAAACAACATATATATGGGTCTTATTTTTGTATCCACTGAGCCAATCTGTATCTCTTAGTTGGAATATTTAATCCATTTACATTCAATGTAATTAAGGATAAGTATGTACTTATTGCCATTTTCTTAATTTTTGGATTGTTATTTTGGGCATTTTTTCTTTTCTTTTTGTTGTATAGTCTTGTGATTTGCTGACTGCCATTAGTGTTGTTTGTACTGCTTTTCCATTTTTATGTGTATCTATTATACATTTTTGATGTGTGGTTCCCATTATATTTTGATATAACCATTTGTATTTGGGCAGAATGGTTTCTGGTTGCTGGTCTCAATTTTCAGATGCATTTTCAATATTCATCTCCTCATGCCTGCCAGTTTTGATATCATTTTTGTTAATGGGTGATTTGCTACTTTTATATTATATTTGTCTTTACCAATGAGCTTCTTTTCATGTAATATATCTGTTTCTAATTGTGGTTTTTCCTTTATGCTTGAAAATTTCCTTTAGTAGTAGTAGTTGTTGTAGAGCTTGTTTAGAGGTGCGTAATTCTCTTAGCTTTTGATTGCCTGAAAACCTCTTGATCTCTCTATCAAATCTGAATGAGAGTTTTGCTGAGTAGAGTATTCTTGTTTCTAGGTTCCTCCTCTTCATCACTTCAAGTAGATCTTGCCACTCCCTTCTGGCTTGTTGAGTTTCTGCTGAAAAATCAGCTATAGTCCTCATGGATCTTCCATTGTATGTTATTTTTTTTTTTCCCCTGTGGCTTTTAATACTTTTTCTTCGTATTTAATTGTATCAGTTTGATTAATATGTGCCTTGCTCTGTTTCTCCTTGGGTTTATCTTCTATGGGATTCTCTCTGCTTCCTCAACTTGAGTGAGTATGTCCTTTCCCATATTAGGGAATTTTTCAACTATAATCTCTTCAAATATTTTCTTTGGCCCTTTCTCTCTCTCCTCCTTCTGGAATCCCTATGATGCAAATGTTGGTACATTTAATGTTGTTATAGAGGTCTCTTAGACTCTCCTCAGTTCTTTTCATTCTTTTTTATTCATTTCTGTGGTGGTGATTTCCACCACTCTGTTGTCTACCTCACTCATCTCTTCTTCTGCCTCCATTATCCTGCTATCAATTCCTTCTCATGTATTTCTCATTTCAGATATCATGCTATTCATCTTAATTTGCTTTCTCTTTAAATTAACTAGCTTTTTTATTAAACATTTATTTTAACTTTTTTATTTGTGTCTCCATTTTTTTCTGAAGATCTTGAATCATATTTATTATCATTACTCTGCATTATTTTTCACGTATTTTGCCTATCTCCTCCTCATTTAATTGTTTTTGTGTGTCCCTTGTCTTGTCCCTTGAAAGCTACTTCTCTGTTATCTCATAATGTATATCTTTCTGTTTATTGTTCCCTTGACAGCATATATGTAAATGTATAAACAGATGCCTAGTACTGGAGTTCTCAGAGGTGGTAGAATTTAATGTGTACTCAGAGCACATGATGAGAACAATGATATCACACTACCTCTCCTGGGAATGGGTGGCTACTATGGATGGAGTATGTGAAGAGGTGCCAGTGATTCGCAGTTCACAGGATTTCTTTTGTAGAATATGGGGACGTCAGTGGCTCATGTGACCTCTCCTCCTACCAGGTAACTGGCAGTACTATTTCGTGTACCTGGCAATGTCCACAGTTGCTCCTGCAGTTCCTCCCTTTTCCAGGGAGGCTCTTGGGACTGATCTCTGTAGCTCTACAGGTAGGCACCATTCTGCTGTCACTATATTTGTTTGGCCACTCTAGGTGTCACTCTCTGTGTAGCCCCAAGGGCAAGTACTGATCCTTAATTCTTACTAAAATGCTCTCTCTATAGCTGCAGGAAGTGCAATTCTGTCAGTCCCTCTCCTCACCTGGCTGCTAGTAGGAATGCTCTCAGTGGCAAACATCAGACTATGGACCAATGGGCCTCCCATGGATCCCTTGGTATAGAAGGAGCAACACTGAAAAGAGCCCCCACAGTATCAATGGCAAGAACTGTGGAGCTTGTGCTTTTCTCCAGCCAGCTAACCCTTCCCTACTCTAGGAAACATGAACTGGTCCTCCCCCACCCTGACTTCTTTGGCCCAGAACAGTCACTGATAGCACAGACACTTGCAGAACCATGGAGCTTGTGCTTTTCCTGTTTGTGGTACCCACAGGGGACATGCACCTGTGTCCTTCTTGAAGTTAATTTGGCACAAAATGGTGCCACTAGTGTGGGAGCCACTGGAAGGAGTCATAGAGCTTGTATTATTTCCCCAGGAAATTATTCCACCTTCTCTGAGTTCTCCGTACAGAGCCCCTAAGTGTGTGGCCATTCCCCAGTGTTGCTAAGAAGCTACTGCTGCCATGGCTCCCAGATCTGAAGCATACAGTGTCCTACAGCCTTAGAGAACATGCAGGTTACAAAGCTGTAGGTATGGATCCTGCCCCTTTCCTCCAGCACCCCTAATGCAGCTAGCCTCTAAGCCCAATTGTGTTGCCTCAACTTACACCCTTGAATATGTCCCCCCCCCCCCAATACTCTGCTCAGTCCCTCCAGGCTGTTTCTGCTTCTCTTCTGTTTTTTGTTTTTTGTTAATAGGCAGCCCAAGAACTCTCCTTGTGTCTAATCTCTAGGGCCAGAGTTTTAGTTCCTGGCAGTTGCTGACATCATCATACCATTTCTGGTTTCTGTAGCACTAACTACATGTTTAGGATTATTTCCATTTTAATTGTTTCGCACTGGTTTTTGTGTTCTCCTCAAATACTCTAAAGTTTCTCCTCTGTCTTGGCTTATCTCCTCACTGATGGGGGAACCGCCTATGGTGCAGAGGTTTTTGATATTTCAGCTCCCTCCTAGGCATGCAGGTAGTGTCTCACTTCTTTTCTCTTCTATATTTTTCTTTTTTATTCTTTCTTTTGTCCTTTATGTTTTTGTGAGGTTTTTATTGCTCTATCATAATCCTGATGTCTTTTGTCAGTGTTGGGCAAATTTTCTGTGCAAATAGTTTCACATGTAGATGCATTCTGAATGCATTTTTGGGAGTAGGGGAGCCTTACATCCTAATACTCTGCCATCTCCCTCTCCCAAAGGAATGCCTTTTTAAAACAAAAACTAAAAAAGAAGAAAAATAAATAAATGCTTAATATAATGGACTACATAAAAATAAATATGTATACATAATATGCCAAAGACATGTATATATATAATGCCAAAGACACAAGTAAACAAAATTAAGTGATTGAAAATATATTGTACAAAGTTTTTCTGGTTGAATTATATAAATAATACCAACAAATGCATAAGAAAAATACAAAAAACATATTAGAAAAGTGACAGGTAGATATGCAAACAGTTTTTATAATAAATATTGCATATAAAAATACATATATGAAAGATGCTTCCTTTTTCTTTTTTTTTTGCTTTTTAGGGCTGAATATGGAAGTTCCCAGGATAGGGGTACAATTGGTGTTATAGCTGCTGGCCTAAATCACAGCCACAGCAATGCAGGATCCAAGACACATCTGTTACCTACACCAGAGCTCATGGCAATGCTGGATCCTTAACCCACTGAGTGAGGCCAGGGATCAAACTCACATCCTCATGGATCCTAGTTGGGTTCACTAACTGCTGAGCCACAAAGGAAATTCAAAAGATACTCAAGTTAATCAGTAATTATAATCAGAAGTGATAAGATCCTACCATCAGATTGGGAAAAAATAGATGTTAACAAAAACAACAGCAACATAAATGTTAAAAAATGTCAAGTATTATTAAGCTTATTAAGCTTATCAATGGACTCTCCTCCGAATAAGTTCTAGTAGGAGCATAAAACAATAAAGGTAATTTCACTGCAAGTATTAAATTTAAAGAATTGCAGAAGAAATACTGGAGTCAGAGAAACGAACAAACAAAAATATTCCAGGTAACTAATTTATAGGTGCCTAAGAGGAAATGAAATTTTTCAACTAGAAAAAATCTACTTAAACTCTTTAAAGTTGTTTACACTATCTTCCCTATACAAAAATAGACAAGTATATCTATGTTTATGACATTTATTTCTATGTGGTACATACATATTAATGTTTAAATACAGAGATTGCTAGTTAGACAACAGCCCCATTTACTATAAATTTTAATGTAAGATAAATAAAAACACCTAGAATTTGTAATCATAAGAGGGAAACCAAGAAAAAGTAAATTTTGTAAAGATGGAACACAGATATCAGAAAATGAGAGAAAATGAGGGAAAAAATCATAAATATTAATGAAATTGGATATCTATATTGAGGTATCTATGCTGTACAAAAAAAGCATACAACTTTTGTAAAAAGCTGTACAACCTAACCAATCAAATATTAGGAAATGTAATTGTGGAACAATTCAAATAATAATGACTATTATGGTGATAATAATGGTATATGAGGGAGATTTAATATTGGGAATAATAAAGTATTTAACTATTATTAAAAATAGTTAACACCCTGATTTCAAACCATATTACAAATTCTAGTAATCAAAATAGTTTGGTATTGGAAAAAAAAGACACACAGTTCAATAGAACAGAATTGAGAACTCAGAAATAAACCTGTTCTCTATGTCAATTAATTTATGACAGGGATCCAAAAATATACAATGGGGAAAGGACAGACTCTGCAATTAGTGGACTACCAATGCAAAATAATGAAACTGGATGCTATCTTATATCATACACAAAAATTAACTCAAAAAGGATCAAAAATTTTATCTAGGACCTGAAATCATAAAACTCTCAGAAGAAAACATTGACATTAAACTCCCTGACATTGCTCTTGGTGAAAATTCTTTTAATTGACAGTAAAAGCAAAGGAAACAAAAGCAAAAATAAATAAGTGGAGCTACATCAAACTAAAAAGCTTCTGCAAAGCAGAGTAAATCATCAATACAATCAAATGAAAATCTACAGAATGGGAGAAAATATTTGTAAAGCATATATGTGACAAGGGGCTAATATCAAAAATGTATAAAGAACTCATACAACTCAATAGCTAGCAAAGAAACAATCTGATTAATGAGGGGCAGATGATCCGAATAAACATTTTTCCAAAGTGGATATACAGATGACCAGCATGAAAAACACTCAACATAATTATCACGGACATGTAAACCAAAATGACAATGATAAATCACCTCACATCTATTGAAATACCTCTTGCAAAAACAAGAAATAACAAATGTTGGGATGGATCTTGAGAAATTTTATATTGTTGTGGGGATGTAAATTTGTGCAGGCCAATATGGAAAACAGGATGGAGGTTCCTCAAAAGAACTGAGAATAGAACTACTGTATGATTCATCAATTTTATTGGTTATTTTTCCAAAGAAAATGAAAACACTAATTTGAAAAATATATGTGCAATCCCATGCCCATTGAAGCACTATTTACAATAGCCAAGGCATAGAAAAAACTAAATGTTTATCAATGGATGAGTGGATAAAGACTGTGTATGTGTATATAAACATATATTTTACTCAGCCATAAAAAAGATGAAATCCTACCATTTGTGATGACATGGATATATGTTGAAAGCATTATGCTAAATAAATCAGACAGAAAAATATAACCATGTTATTTTATCTACATACAGAATTTCAAAAAACAAAACACCATTCCCTAAAATAAAAACAACAAACAAAACTGAGCTTATGAATATAGAGGACAGTTTGGTGGTTACCTGAGAATGGGCATGTTGGGAGGGCAAAATGAGTGAAGTGATTCAAAAGTTACAAATTTTTTAGTTAAAAAATAAATGTAATGGGAACATAATGTACATCACGGTGACTATAGTTTATAACACTCTATTGAAAATTTGAAAGTAGTTGGGAGAGTGCATATTGAAAGTTCTTATAATAAGAAAAAAATTGTAACTCTGTATGATGATAGATGTTAACAGGACTTAATGTAGTGATCATTTTGCAGTATATACAAGTATCAAATTGTTATGTCATGCACCTGAAATGAATATAAATTCATGTCAATGTTACCTCATTTAAGAAAAAAAAGCATAAGCCAATAGGAAAAAATGATTTAAATATATCATTTTATTATTGTGGCACAGACTTTAAGAACTAAGGCTCTACAGCCAAGAGTCCTAGTTTCAAATCTCACCACAAGAATGATCTTGGGCAAACTAATTCAGCTCTGTCTCTGTCTTAGTCTGTTGTTGCTACTTGTAACAAGGTCTCAAACACTGAGTGGCAAATAAATAAAATAAATTTACTTCTCATAACTCTGGAGACAGAAAATCTGATATCAGGGTACCAGCATACTTGGGTTCCGGTGAGGGCCTTCCTACAGCTTGCAGACTTTTGGTTATATCCTTGCTTTGTGGAAAGAAGATGAGAGAGCGCTCTGTGATACTTATGTGATGTCATTAATCCTACTTGGGTGTTCCATCCTCATGACTTAATTAGCTCCCAAAGACCCTTTTAAACCAGAAAATTGGGGTTAGGATGCTCGGTCCCGCGGAGCTAAAGGCCGTGGGGTTGACCAGCTGTCCCTGCCGACACGGAACCGCAGGGTCGACCAGTTGTCCAGGCCCACACGGCTCCGGGTCCGAGGGTCTGAGAGGGGGCGGGGTCGACCAGATATACCAGCCGAAACGGACCTCGTATCCGTGGGGCCGTGGGGTCGACCAGCTTTCCTGGCCGACTCGGACCCCTGGTCCGAGGGGCCGCTGGTTCGACAAGCTCTCCAGGGCAACACGGTCCCAGGGCAGAGGAACTGTGCGGTAGACCAGCTATCCCGGCCCACTCGGTCCCGGGTCCAAGCTGACATGGGCTCAACAAGCTGTCCCAGCCGACTCGGACCCGGGTCCGAGCTGACGCGGGGTCGACCAGCTGTCCGGGCTGACTCGGACACAGTTTGTGAGGGGCCGCGGGGTCGACCAGTTGTCCCGGCAGAAACAGCACTGGGTCCGAGTTCTGAAGGGGGGGAAAATTGACCAGGTATACGGGCCAAACCAGAACTCTGGTACGAAGAGCCGAGGGGTCGACCAGTGATCATGGCCGTCTGGGACATGCGTCGGAGGTGCTCTGGGGTCAACCAGCTATCCCGGCCGTCTCGGGCCCGGGACTGAGGAGCTGTGGGGTCGACCAGCTATCCGGGCCGACTCGATCCCGGGTCCGAGCTGATGCGGGGTCAACCAGCTGCCCCGGTTTCCTCGGACCCGGGTCTGTGGAGCTGTCGGGTTGACCAGCTATCCCGGCCAACTCGTTCCCAGGTCCGTGCTGAATCAGGTTCGAGCTTCTGTCCTGGCCCAATCGGTCCCGGGTCCAGACTGACACAGGGTCGAGCAGCTGTCCCGGGAGACTCGGACCTGGGTCCGAGGTAACTTGTAGTTGACTAGCTGTCCTGGGCCACACGGACCCATGTCTGAGGAGCTGTGGGGTCGACCAGCTATCCCAGCCCACTCGGTCCTGGGTCCTGGAGGA
The DNA here is from genome assembly GCF_016906955.1 of Phacochoerus africanus. NCBI lineage: Eukaryota > Metazoa > Chordata > Mammalia > Artiodactyla > Suidae > Phacochoerus > Phacochoerus africanus. Next base: position 35,653,942 of record NC_062556.1, on the reverse strand, counting down.
CACGGGGTCGAAAAGCTGTCCTGGCCGACTCGAACCTGGGTCCGACGAGGTGTGGGGTCGACCAGCTGTCCGGGCCGACTCGGACCTGTGTCCAAGGAGCGGTGGGGTCGACCAGATCTTCCGACCGACGTGGTCCCGGGTCTGAACTGATGAGTGATCGAACAGGTATCCCGGCCCAGTCGGTCCGGGGTCCGGTCTGCCGCGGGTTCGAGCATTCGTCCTGGCCGAATCACAGCGGGTCCGAGGAGATGTGGGGTCGACCAGCTCTCCCGGCGGACTCGTTCCCATTTCCGATCTGACGCGGCGTCGACCAGATATCCCGGCCAATTCAGACTCGGGTCCAAGGAGCTCTGTTGTCCCCAAGCTACCCTGGCCGACTCGGTCCCAGGTCAGATCTGACACGTAATCGACCAGATGTCCCTGCCGAATTGGACCCGTCTCCGAGGAGTGGTTGGGTTGACCGGCTATGCCGGCCAACTCAGTCACGGGACCGAGCTGAGGCGGGGTCGCCCAACTTTCCGGACAGACTGGATCCGGGTGTAGGGAGCCGTAGGGTGGACCAGCTCTCCCAGCTGACACGGTCCCGGGTCTGAGCTGCCACAGGTGCGACCAGCTGTCCCGGCCGAATTGGACCCGGTTCTGAGCTGAAGCGGGGTCGACCAGCTACCCCGGCCCACTCAGTCCCGGGTCTGATCTGACGCATGGTCGACCAGCTGTCCTGGCCGACTCGAACCCGGGTCTGAGCTGGTGTGTGTTCGACCAGCTGTGCGGGCTGAATCAGACCCGGGTCTGAGGAGCTGAGGGGTGGACCAGCTACCCTGGCTGACTCGGTCCTGGGTCCCATCTGACACGTGGTGCACCAACTGTCCCAGCCGACACCAACCCGTCTCCGATGTTCCGCGGACTGGACCACTTGTCCCGGCCCACTCGGCCCCGGGTACGTGGGTCCTAGGGGTGGCGGGGTGTACCAGTTATATGGGCTGAATCGGCCCCTGGTCCGAGGAGCTGCGGGGTTGACCAGATATCAAGCACACTCGGTCCCGGCTCCCGGATGACGCGGGGTCGACCAGCTGTCACGGCCGACTCGGACCCGTGTCCAAGGAGCTGTGGTGTCGACCAGATCTTCCGACCGACGTGGTCCCAGGTCTGAGCTGATGAGGGATCGAACAGGTATCCCTGCCCACTCGGTCCCGGGTCCGGGCTGCCACGGTTTCGAGCATTCGTCCTGGCCGAATCGGACACGGTTCCGAGGAGCTGTGGGGTCGAACAGCTCTCCTGGCTGACTCGGTCCCGTTTCCGATCTGACGCGGCATCGACCTGATATCCCGGCCAATTCGGACTCGGGTCCAAGGAGCTCTGTTGTCCCCAAGCTACCCTGGCCGACTTGGTCCCAGGTCAGATCTGACACGTAATCGACCAGATGTCCCTGCCGACTTGGACCCGTGTCCGAGGAGCTGTTGGGTCAACCGGCTATGCCAGCCAACTCGGTCACGGAAAAGAGCTGATGTGGGGTCGCCCAGCTTTCCCCACCGACTGGACCCAGGTGTAGGGAGCCGTCGGGTGGATCAGCTCTTCCAGCTGACACGGTCCCGGGTCTGAGCTGTCACGGGTTCGACCAGCTGTCCCTGCCGACTCGGACCCGGATTCGAGGAGCTGTGGGCTCGACCAACTCTCCTGGCCAACTGGGTCCCGGGTCTGAGCTGACGCGGGGTCGACCAGCTTTCCCGGCTGACTCGGACTTGGGTCCGAAGGTCGGTGTGGTTGACCAGCGATCCCGGCCATCTCTCTCACTGGTCCGAGCTGACGTGGGGTCAACCAGCTGTCCTGCTGACTTGGGGTCGAGCTTCTGTCCTGGCCCACTTGGTCCCGGGTCCAGACTGACGTGGTGTCAACCAGTTGTCCCGGCAGAAACGGCACCGGGTCCATGTTCCGACGGGGGGATAGAGTTGACCAGGTATACGGGCCGAACCGGAACTCTGGTTCTATGGGCCGCAGGGTCTACCAGCGATCACGGTCGTCTCGGACATGCGTCTGAGGTGCTGTGGGCTGACTGGCTATCCCTGCTGTCTCGGTCCCGGGGCTGAGGAGCTGTGGTGTCGACCAGCTGTTCCGGCCGCCTCGGATCCTTGTCTAGGGAGCCGTGGGGTCTAACAATTATACCAGAGGACTCTGTCCCATGTCCGAGCTGAAGCAGGGTCTACAAACTATCCCAGCCGAATCGGACCCGGGTCCGAGCTGCCGCGGTGTCAACCAGCTATCCGGACCGACTCGAACCCAGTTTGTGAGGGGCCGCGGGGTCGACCAGTGGTCCCGGGAGAAACGAAACCAGGTCCGAGTTCCGACGGGGAGGCAGAGTTGACCAGGTGTACGGGCCGAACTGAAACTCTGGTTTGAGGGGCCACGGGGTTGACCAGCGATCACGGCCATCTCGGACATGCGTCTGAGGAGCTGTGGGGTCGACCATCTAACCCAGCCTACTCGGTCCCGGGTCCGAGGGGCCGCTGGTTCGACCAGCTCTCCCGGCCGACTTGGTCACGGGTCCATGAGCTGTGGGGTCGACCAGATATCCCGGCCAACTCGTTCCCGGGTCCTAGATGACACGGGGTTGACCAGCTGTCCCGGCTGACTCGGATCAGGGTCCGAGCTGTCGTGGGGTCGACCAACTGTCCTGGCCGACTCGGACCCGTCTCCGATGTTCCGCGGAGTCGACCACTGGTCCCGGCCCACTCGGCCCCGGGTACATGGGTCCTAGGGGTGGTGGGGTCTACCAGTTATATGGGCTGAATCGGCCCCGGGTCCGAGGAGGTGCGGGGTCAAACAGATAACAAGCACACTCGGTCCCGGCTCCTGGATGACGCGGGGTCAACCAGCTGTCCCGGCCAACACGGACCCGGGTCCGAGCTGACACGTAGTCGAACAACTGTCCCGCCAGACACGGTCCTGGGTACGAGAGGTCGCGTGTCGACCACCTGTCCCGGCCGTCTCGGCCCTGGGTCTGAAAGTCCGAGGGTGGGCGGGGTTGACCTGCTACCCTGGCCGACTCGGTCCCGGGTCCGGTCTGACACGTGGTCGACCTGTTGTCCTGGTCGAATTGGCCCCTGGTCCAAGGAGCTGTGGGGAAGACCACTATCCAGGCCAATTAGGTCCCGGGTCCGAGCTGACGCGGGGTCGACCAGCTGTCCCGGTTTCCTCGGACCTGGGTATGTGGAGGTGTCGGGTTGACCAACTATCCCGCCCAACTCGTTCCCGGTCCGTGCTGACTCGGGGTCGAGCTTCTGTCCTGGCCCACTCAGTCACGGGTCCAGACTGACGTGGGGTCGAGCAGCTGTCCGGCCATCTCGGACCTGGGTCTGAGCTGACTTGTAGTTGACTAGCTGTCCTGGGCCACACGGACCCATGTCTGAGGAGCTGTGGGGTCGACCAGCTATCCCAGCCCACGCGGTCCCGGGTCCTAGAGGACGCGGGGTCGACCAGCTGTCCCGGCCGACTCGAACCTGGGTCCAACGAGATGTAGGGTCGACCAGCTGTCCCGGCTGACTCGGACCCGTGTTGAAGGAGCAGTGTGGTCGACCAGATCTTACAACCGACGTGGTCCTGGGTCTGAGCCCTTGAGTGATCGAACAGGTATCCCGGCCCACTCGGTCCTGGGTCCGGGCTGTCGTGGTTTCGAGCATTCGTCCTGGCCGAATCGGACACGGGTCCGAGGAGATGTGGGGTCGACCAGCTCTGCCGGCTGACTCGGTCCCGTTTCCGATCTGACGCGGCATCGACCAGATACCCCGGCCAATTCGGACTCGTGTCCAGGGAGTTCTGTCGTCCCCAAGCTACCCTGGCCGACTCGGTCCCGGGTCCGATCTGACACGTAATCGACCAGTTGCCCCCGCCGACTCGGACCTGTGTCCGAGGAGCTATTGGGTCGACCGGCTATGCCGGCCAACTCGTTCATGGGACCGAGCTGATGCGGGGTCGCCCAGCTTTCCCGACCGACTGGATCCGGGTGTAGGGAGCCGTAGGGTGGACCAGCTCTCCCAGCTGACACGGTCCCGCGTCTGAGCTGTAACGGGTTAGACCAGCTGTCCGGGCCGTATGGACCCGGTTCTGAGCTGAAGCGCGGTTGACCAACTCTCCCGTCAGACGCGGTCCCGGCTCCGAGAGGTCGCGTGTCGACCACCTGTCCCGGCCCTGGGTCCGAAAGTCCGAGGGTGGGCGGGGATGACCTGCTAGCCCGGCCGACTCTGTCCCGGGTCCGATCTGACGCGGTGTCAACCAGATATCCCGGCCAATTCAGACTCGGGTCCAAGGAGCTCTGTTGTCCCCAAGCTACCCTGGCCGACTCGGTCCCGGGTCCGATCTGACACGTGGTCCACCAGCTGTCCTGCCCGAATCTGCCCCTGCTCCGAAGAGCTGTTGGGTCGACCGGCTATGCCGCCCAACTCGTTCATGGGACCAAGCTGATGCGGGGTCGCCCAGCTTCCCGACCGACTGGATCGGGATGTAGGGAGCCGTAGGGTGGACCAGCTCTCCCAGCCGACACGGTCCCGGGTCTGAGCTGCCACGGGTGCGACCAGCTGTCCCGGCCGACTTGGACCCGGTTCTGAGCTGACGCGTGGTCGACCAGCTGTCCTGGCCGACTCGAACCCGGGTCCGAGCTGCCGTGTGTTCGACCAGCTGTGCGGGCTGAATCAGACCCGAGTCTGAGGAGCTGAGGGGTGGACCAGCTACCCTGGCCGACTCGGTCCTGGGTCCCATCGGACACGTGGTCCACCGGCTGTCCCGGCCGCCTCGGACCCGGGTCTGAGGAGCTGGGGTGTCCACCAGCTATCCCTGCCCCCTCGGTCCCGGGTCCAGGCTGACCCAGTGTCGACCAGCTGTCCCGACCGACCCGGAACCGGGTCCGAGGAGACGAGGAGTCGACCAGCTCTCCCAGCTGACACGGCCCCGGGTCCGAGCTGACGCAGGGTCGACCACCCGTCCCGGCCGACAGGACCCCGGGTCCGAGGGTTCGAGGGGGGGCGGGTGGACCAACTGACACGGCCAAGTCGGACCTCGGTCTAGGGAGCCGTGGGGTGGACCAGCTATCCCGGCCCTCTCGGTCCTGGATCCGAGCGGACACAGGGTCGCCCGGCTGTGCCGGCCGACTCGGACCTGGTTCCGAGGAGCCGTGGGGTCGTCCAGCTCTCCGACCGACTTGGTCCCGGGCCTGCGCTGACTCGGAATCGCCCAGCTATCCCGGCCCACTCGGTCCCGGGGCCGAGCTGCCATGGGTTCGACCAGTGGTCCTGGCCGAATCGGACACGGGTCCGAGCAGCTGAGTGTTCGACCAGCTTCACTGGCCGACTCGGGCCCGGGTCCGGTCTAATGTGTGGTTCACCAGCTGTCCCTGCAGACTCGGACCCAGGTCCGTGGAGCTATGGGGTCTACCAGCTCTCCTGGCCGACTGGGTCCCGGGCCTGAGCTGACGCGGGGTGGACCAGCTGTCACGGCCGTCCCGGACACGGCTCCGAGCTGACACGGCGTCAACCAACTGTCCCGTCAGACGCGGTCCCGGCTCCGAGAGGTCGCGTGTCGACCACCTGAACCAGCCGACCCGGCCCCGAGTCCGAATGTCCGAGGGTGGGCGTGGTTGACCTGCTACCCTGGCCGACTCGGTCCCGGGTCCGATCTGACACGTGGCAACCAACTGTCCTGTCCGACACCAACCCATCTCCGCTGTTCCACGGACTGGACCACTTGTCCCAGCCCACTCGGCCCCGGGTACGTGAGTCCTAGGGGTGCCGGGGTCTACCAGTTATACTGTCCGAATTGGCCCCTGGCGGAGGAGCTGCAGGGTCGACCAGATATCAAGCACACTCGGTCCCGGCTCCCGGATGACGCGGGGTCGACCAGCTGTCACGGCCGACTCGAACCTGGGTCCGACGAGATGTGGTGTCGACCAGCTTTCCAGCCGACTCGGACCCGTGTCCAAGGAGCTGCGCGGTCGACCAGATCTTCCGACCGACGTGGTCCCGGGTCTGAACTGATGAGGGATCGAACAGGTATCCCGGCCCAGTCGGTCCCGGGTCCGGGCTGCCGTGGTTTCGAGCATTCTTCCTGGCCGAATCGGACACGGGTGTGACGAGCTGAGTCTTCGACCAGCTTCACTGGCCGACTCGGTCCTGGATCTGACCTGACGTGTGGTTCAACAGCTGTCCCTGCCGACTCGGACCCGGATTCGAGGAGCTGTGGGCTCGACCAACTCTCCTGGCCAACTGGGTCCCGGGTCTGAGCTGACGCGGGGTCGACCACCTTTCCCGGCTGACTCGGACCTGGGTCCGAAGGTCGGTGTGGTTGACCAGCGATCCCGGCCATCTCTCTCACTGGTCCGAGCTGACGTGGGGTCAACCAGCTGTCCTGCTGACTTGGGGTTGACCTGCTACCCTGGGCGACTCGGTCCCGGGTCCGACCTGACTCGAGGTCGACCTGCTGTCCAGGCCGAATCGGCCCCTGGTCCAAGGAGCTGTGGCTTCGATCAGCTATCCGGGCCGTTTCGGTCCCGGGTCCGGTCTGACGCGTGGTTCACCAGCTGTCCCTGCAGACTCGGACCCGGGTCCGAGGAGCTCTGGGGTCTACCAGCTCTCCTGGCCGACTGTGTCCTGGGCCTGAGCTGACGCGGGGTCGACCAGTTGTCCCGGCCCACTTGGACCCGCGTCCGAGCTGACATCTCATCGACCAACTGTCCCATCAGACACGGTCCCGGGTCCGAGAGGTCGCGTGTCGACCACCTGTACCGGCCAACCTGGCCCCGGGTTCGAAATTCCGACGGTGGGCGGGGAAGACTTGCTACCCTGGCCGACTCGGTCCCGGGTCCGATCGGACGCGTGGTCGACCAGCTGTCCTGGCCGACTCGAACCCGGGTCCGAGCTGCCGTGTGTTCGATCAGCTGTGCGGGCTGTATCAGACCCGGGTCCGAGGAGCTGAGTTGTGGACCAGCTACCCTGGCCGACTCGGTCCTGGGTCCGATCTGACACATGGTCCACCAGCTGTCCCGGCCATCTCGGACCCGGGTCTGAGGAGCTGGGCTGTCAACCAGCTCTCCTGGCCGACTGGGTCCCGAGTCTGTGCTGACGCGGGGTCGCCTTGTTTTCCCGGCTGACTCGGACCTGGATCCGAGGGCCTGCGTGGTCGACCAGCTATCCCGGCCCTCTCTCTCACTGGTCCGAGCTGACATGGGGTCAACTAGCTGTCCCGGCCGTCTCAGACTCAGGTCCGAGGTGGTGGGCGGTTCGACCAGCTATCCCGGATGACTCGGTCCCCTGTCTGTGCTGACGCGGGTTCGACCAGCTGATCCTGCAGCCTCAGAACTGTGTCCAAGGAGCAGTGGTGTTGACCAGCTGTTCCGGCCGCCTCGGACCCGTGTCTAGGGAGCCGTGGTGTCGAACAATTCTCCCGGAGGACTCTGTTCCGTGTCCGAGCAGACGCTGGGTCTACAAACTGTCCCAACCGACTCTGACCCGGGTCCGAGGTGACGCGGGGTCGACCAGCTGTCCGGGCCGACTCGGACCCAGTTTGTGAGGGCCCGCTGGGTCGACCAGTGGTGGCGGCAGAAACGAAACCGGGTCCGAGTTCCGACGCGGGGGCAGAGTTGACCAGGTCTACGGGCCGAACCGGAACTCTGGTTCGAGGGGCCGCGGGGTCGACCAGCGATCAGGGCCGTCTCGGACATGCGTCTGAGGTGCTGTGGGGTCGACCAGCTATCCCAGCCCACTCGTTCCCGGGTCCGAGGGGCTGCTGGTTGGACTAGCTCTCTCGGCTGACTTGGTCGCAAGTCCATGAGCTCTGGGGTCGACCAGATTTCCCGGCCCACTCGTTCCCGGGTCCTAGATGACACAGGGTCGACCAGCTGTCCCGGCCGACACCGACCCTTCTCGGATGTTCCGCAGAGTCGACCACCTGTCCCGGCCGACAGGACCCCGGGTCCGAGGGTTCAAGGGGGGGTGGGGTCGACCAACTGACACGGCCAAGTCGGACCTCGGTCTAGGGAGCCGTGGGGTGGACCAGCTATCCCGGCCCTCTCGGTCCTGGATCCGAGCGGACACAGGGTCGACCAGCTGTGCCGGACGACTCGGACCTGGTTCCGAGGAGCCGTGGGGTCGTCCAGCTCTCCAACCGACTTGGTCCCGGGCCTGAGCTGACTCGGAATCGCCCAGCTATCCCGGCCCACCTGGTCCCGGGTCCAAGCTGCCATGGGTTCGACCAGTGGTCCTGGCCGAATCGGACATGGGTCCGAGCAGCTGAGTGTTCGACCAGCTTCACTGGCCGACTCGGTCCCGGGTCCGGTCTGACGTGTGGTTCACCAGCTGTCCCTGCAGACTCGGACCCGGGTCCGAGGAGCTATGGGGTCGACCAGCTCTCCTGGCCGACTGGGTCCCGGGTCCGAGCTGACGTGGGGTCAACCAGATGTCCCGGATGACCCGGACCTGGGTCCGAGCTGACACGGCGTCGACCAACTTTCCCGTCAGACACTGTCCCGGCTCGAAGAGGTCGCGTGTTGACCACCTGAACTGGCCGTCCTGGCCCCGGGTCCGAAAGTCCGAGGGTGGGAGGGGGTTGATCTGCTACCCTGGCCGACTCGGTCCCGTGTCCGACCTGACGCGTGGTCGACCTACTGTCCAGGCCGAATCGGCCCCTGATTCAAGGAGCTGTGGGGTCGATCAGCTATCCGGGCCGTTTCGGTCCCGGGTCCGAGCTGACGCGGGATCGACCAGCTGTACTGGCCGACTCGAACCCGGGTCCGAGCTGCCGTGTGTTCGACCAGCTGTGCGGGCTGTATCAGACCCGGGTTGAGGAGCTGAGGGGTGGACTAGCTACCCTGGCCGACTCGGTCCTGGGTCCGATCTGACACATGGTCCACCAGCTGTCCCGGCCATCTCAGACCCGGGTCTGAGGAGCTGGGCTGTCAACCGGCTCTCCTGGCCGACTGGGTCCCGGGTCTGTGCTGACGCGGGGTCGCCTTGCTTTCCCGGCTGACTCCGACCTGGATCCGAGGGCCTGCGTGGTCGACCAGCTATCCCGGCCCTCTCTCTCACTGGTCCGAGCTGACATGGGGTCAACTAGCTGTCCCGGCCGTCTCAGACTCAGGTCCGAGGAGGTGGGCGTTTCGACCAGCTATCCCGGATGACTCGGTCCCCTGTCTGTGCTGACGCGGGTTCGACCAGCTGATCCTGCAGCCTCAGAACTGTGTCCAAGGAGCAGTGGTGTTGACCAGCTGTTCCGGCCGCCTCGGACCCGTGTCTAGGGAGCCGTGGTGTCGAACAATTCTCCCGGAGGACTCTGTCCCGTGTCCGAGCAGACGCTGGGTCTACAAACTGTCCCAGCCGAATCGGACCCGGGTCCGTGGTGACACAGCGTCGACCAGCTGTCCGGGCCGACTCGGACCCAGTTTGTGAGGGCCCGCTGGGTCGACCAGTGGTGGCGGCAGAAACGAAACCGGGTCCGAGTTCCGACGCGGGGGCAGAGTTGACCAGGTCTACGGGCCGAACCGGAACTCTGGTTCGAGGGGCCGCGGGGTCGATCAGCGATCAGGGCCGTCTCGGACATGCGTCTGAGGTGCTGTGGGGTCGACCAGCTATCCCGGCCGTCTCTGGCCCGGGGCTGAGGAGCTGTGGCGTCGAACAGCTATCCCAGCCTACTCGGTCCCGGATCCGTGGGGCCAGGGTTTCGACCAGCTCCCCGCCCGAATTGATCACAAGTCCATGAGCTCTGGGGTCGACCAGATTTCCCGGCCCACTCGTTCCCGGGTCCTAGATGACGCGGGGTCGACCAGCTGTCCCGGCTGACTCGGACCAGGGTCCGAGCTGTCGTGGGGTCGACCACTGTCCCGGCCGACACCGACCCGTCTCCGATGTTCCACAGAGTCGACCACTTGCCCCGGCCCACTAGGCCCGGTGTCCGAGGGTCGGAGGTGTGGCGGGGTCTACCAGTTATATGGGCTGAATCGGCCCCTGGTCTGAGGAGCTGTGGGGTCAACCAGATATAAAGCACACTCGGTCCCGGGTCCAGGCTGACCCAGTGTCGACCACCCGTCCCGGCCGACAGGACCCCGGGTCCGAGGGTTCGAGGGGGGGGCGGGTGGACCAACTGACACGGCCAAGTCGGACCTCGGTCTAGGGAGCCGTGGGGTGGACCAGCTATCCCGGCCCTCTCGGTCCTGGATCCGAGCGGACACAGGGTCGCCCGGCTGTGCCGGCCGACTCGGACCTGGTTCCGAGGAGCCGTGGGGTCGTCCAGCTCTCCGACCGACTTGGTCCCGGGCCTGCGCTGACTCGGAATCGCCCAGCTATCCCGGCCCACCTGGTCCCGGGTCCGAGCTGCCATGGGTTCGACCAGTGGTCCTGGCCGAATCGGACACGGGTCCGAGCAGCTGAGTGTTCGACCAGCTTCACTGGCCGACTCGGGCCCGGGTCCGGTCTGACGCGTGGTTCACCAGCTGTCCCTGCAGACTCGGACCCGGGTCCGAGGAGCTATGGGGTCGACCAGCTCTCCTGGCCGACTGGGTCCCGGGTCCGAGCTGACGCGGGGTCGACCGGCTGTCCCGGCCGACCCGGACCCGGGTCCGAGCTGACACGGCGTCGACCAACTGTCCCGTCAGACGCGGTCCCGGCTCCGAGAGGTCGCGTGTCGACCACCTGTCCCGGCCGACCTGGCCCCGGGTCCGAAAGTCCGAGGGTGGGCGGGGTTGACCTGCTACCCTGGCCGACTCGGTCCCGGGTCCGATCTGACGCGTGCTTCACCAGCTGTCCTGCCTGCTCGGACCCGGGTCCGAGGAGCTGCGCGGTCGACCAGATATCCAGCACACTCGGTCCCGTTTCCCGGATGACGCGGGGTCGACCAGCGGTCGCGGCCGACTCGAACCTGAGTCCGACGAGGTGTGGGGTCGACCAGCTGTCTCAGCCGACTCGGACCCGTGTCCAAGGAGCGGTGGGGTCGACCAGATTTCCCAACCGACGTGGGCCCGGGTCTGAGCTGAGGAGAAATCAAACAGGTATCCCGGCCCACTCGGTCCCGGGTCCAGGCTGCTGCGGGTTCGAGCATTCGTCCCGGCCGAATCGGACACGGGTCCGAGGAGCTGGGGGGTCGACCAGCTCTCCCGGCTGACTCGTTCCCGTTTCCGATCTGACGCGGCGTCGACCCGATATCCCGGCCAATGCGGGCTCGGGTCCGAGGAGCTCTGTTGTCCCCAAGCTACGCTGGCCGACTCGGACCCGGGTCCCCTCTGACGCGCGGTCGACCTGCTGTCACGGTCGAATCGGCCCCTACTCCAACGAGCTGTGTGCAAGACCTGCTCTCCGGGTCGATTCGGTCCCGGGTCCGAGCTGACGTGGGGTCGACCAGCTGAGCGGGCTGAATCAGACCCTTGTCTGAGGAGCTGAGGGGTGGACCAGCTACCGTGGCCGACTCGGTCCTGGGTCCCATCTGACACGTGGTCCACCGGCTGTCCCGGCCGCCTCGGACCCGGGTCTGAGGCGCTGGGGTGTCCACCAGCTATCCCTGCCCCCTCGGTCCCGGGTCCAGGCTGACCCAGTGTCGACCAGCTGTCCCGACCGACCCGGAACCGGGTCGGAGGAGACGAGGAGTCGACCAGCTCTCCCAGCTGACACGGCCCCGGGTCCGAGCTGACGCAGTGTCGACCACCCGTCCCGGCCGACAGGACCCCGGGTCCGAGGGTTCGAGGCGGGGGCGGGTGGACCAACTGACACGGCCAAGTCGGACCTCGGTCTAGGGAGCCGTGGGGTGGACCAGCTATCCCGGCCCTCTCGGTCCTGGATCCGAGCGGACACAGGGTCGCCCGGCTGTGCCGGCCGACTCGGACCTGGTTCCGAGGAGCCGTGGGGTCGTCCAGCTCTCCGACCGACTTGGTCCCGGGCCTGAGCTGACTCGGAATCGCCCAGCTATCCCGGCCCACCTGGTCCCGGGGCCGAGCTGCCATGGGTTCGACCAGTGGTCCTGGCCGAATCGGACACGGGTCCGAGGAGCTGAGTGTTCGACCAGCTTCTCTGGCCGACTCGGTCCCGGGTCCGGTCTGACGCGTGGTTCACCAGCTGTCCCTGCAGACTCGGACCCGGGTCCGAGGAGCTATGGGGTCGACCAGCTCTCCTGGCCGACTGGGTCCCGGGTCCGAGCTGACGCGGGGTCGACCGGCTGTCCCGGCGGACTCGGTCCCGGGTCCGATCTGACGCGTGCTTCACCAGCTGTCCTGCCTGCTCGGACCCGGGTCCGAGGAGCTGCGCGGTCGACCAGATATCCAGCACACTCGGTCCCGGCTCCCGGATGACGCGGGGTCGACCAGCGGTCGCGGCCGACTCGAACCTGAGTCCGACGAGGTGTGGGGTCGACCAGCTGTCTCAGCCGACTCGGACCCGTGTCCAAGGAGCGGTGGGGTCGACCAGATTTCCCAACCGACGTGGGCCCGGGTCTGAGCTGAGGAGAAATCAAACAGGTATCCCGGCCCACTCGGTCCCGGGTCCAGGCTGCTGCGGGTTCGAGCATTCGTCCCGGCCGAATCGGACACGGGTCCGAGGAGCTGGGGGGTCGACCAGCTCTCCCGGCTGACTCGTTCCCGTTTCCGATCTGACGCGGCGTCGACCCGATATCCCGGCCAATGCGGGCTCGGGTCCGAGGAGCTCTGTTGTCCCCAAGCTACCCTGGCCGACTCGGTCCCGGGTCCCCTCTGACGCGCGGTCGACCTGCTGTCCCGGCCGAATCGGCCCCTGCTCCAAGGAGCTGTGGGCCCGACCAGCTCTCCGGGCCGATTGGGTCCCGGGTCCGAGCTGACGTGGGGTCGACCAGCTGTCCTGGCCGACTTGGACCCGGTTCTGAGCTGAAGCGGGGTCGACCAGCTACCCCGGCCCACTCTGTCCCGGGTCCGATCTGACGTGGCGTCGACCAGATATCCCGGCCAATGCGGGCTCGGGTCCAAGGAGCTCTGTTGTCCCCAAGCTACCCTGGCCGACTCGGTCCCGGGTCCGATCTGACATGTAATCGACCAGAAGTCCCTGCTGACTCGGACCCGTCTCCGAGGAGCTGTTGGGTCGACCGGCTATGCCGCCCAACTCGTTCATGGGACCGAGCTGATGCGGGGTCGCCCAGCTTTCCCGACCGACTGGATCCGGGTGTAGGGAGCCGTAGGGTGGACCAGCTCTCCCAGCCGACACGGTCCCGGGTCTGAGCTGCCACGGGTGCGACCAGCTGTCCCGGCCGACTTGGACCCGGTTCTGAGCTGAAGCGGGGTCGACCAGCCATCCCGGCCCACTCTGTCCCGGGTCCGATCTGACGCGTGGTCGACCAGCTGTCCTGGCCGACTACTACAGTAACTCTATATCTGGCTTCTTTCTATCATAATACTTTCCAATGTTACTTCCATGTTTTAGGCGTAGCAGTATTTGACTCCTTTTTTATTTCTGAATGATATACCACATTTTGTTTATCATTTAGCGTGATGGACTTTGGATTGTTCTGATTGTTGCTGGATATGATTAAGCTGCTATAACCTTTGTGTACACATTTTGTGGGAATTGTTTAAAAAAATTTTTAATTATATATCTAACTGTGGAATGTTTTGATCATATAGACACTACATTTACTTTTTTATGAAATTTGATCCTGTTTCAATGCAGCACTGATTTACTTTTCCATGAACAAAATTAGGTTCCAATGTCTCCACTTCTCACCAACACTTGTTACTACTTTTTCTGTCATAGCCATACTGATTTGTGTGATTTGTATCTTGCTGTGGGTTTTAATTTGTATTTTGATAAATGGCAAATGTAGTATTGAATACTTTCATGTACTTATTGTCCAGTTGTATAATATAATCTTGGATAAATAACTTGAATCCTACCCTCATTTTAAATTAAAATTATTTGGGTTTTTTTTTTTTGGTGGATTTTAGGTTCTACGTCTGTTCTGATCTAGATATTTGTCATATATGTCATTTGCAATATTTTCTCCTATACTCTGATTGTCTTTTGACTTTCTTGATGGTGTCCTTTGCAGCAAGCAAGTTCTCTTAATTTTGATGAAGATCCAAATTAATATTTTTTCTTTTGGTTGGCAATTTAGGGCCTAAAAAAAGATTTATACTTTTTACATTTATATTTAATCTTTGAGTCATTGGGGGGGTGACTTAATTTTGTGTATGATGTTTAGCATCCAAATTCATTCTATCCGGGATTAGCTAGGTTGTCCCGGCACCTTTGGTTACAAATGCATTTTTCCTTTCCCATTCAATTGTTTTGACACATTTTGTTGAAAATTTAACTACCCGTAGATGTATGGGTTTATTTTGGAAATCTCATTCTTATCCATTAGTCTTATGTCTATTCTTATGCAATACTGCAGAGTTTGTTTGTTGCAGATTTGCAGTGAGTTTTTTAAAAAATCAGAAGTGGTGATTTACCCTTTGTTCTTTTCAGAAGTTTAACTATTCTTGATTCTTTGTACTTTTCTTGTGAATTTGGATCAGTTGGCAGTTATGCAAAAGGTATGGGGAGTTTTTGGTAGAGATCATGTTTTAAACTGTAGATAAATTTGGAATTATTACTGTCTTAAAATATGGAGGTCTTTACTTTATTTTCTTGCCAAACTACTCTAACAAAACCTTCAATATACTGTTGAAGAGAAAGGCGACAGTAGATATCCTTGTCTTTTTTCTTGTTCTTCAGAGAATCTTTTGTCTTTTGTTTGGTTTTGTCAAAGACTTTCTGGTATCTTTTAAGATCATCATTGAGTTTCTGTATTTTAATCTTATTAATCATGTTGTATATATGGTATGATTTCATATGGTTGAACGCAATCTTGATTAATAAGGTAAACCCCACCTAGTCACATATGTAATCCTTTTTATATGTGAAGTACATTTGCTTTTTTGATAGTCCGCTATTGTTCCAGTAATATTTACCTCTATGTAGTTTTATTTTAATATGATATCTTCACCGCTCTTTGGTATTAGGATATACTGGCTTCATAGAATTGGTTGTGAAATTAAGCATTCCATTTTTCTCTCTATTTTTTTCAAAGTATTGCGTGATGGATGTGGATATTCTTTATTATTTCATTGAATTCTTTAGTGAATCCAGTTGTTTAGGGATTTTCTTTGTTTTTGAGCCAGTGTTTTTTGTTATGTATTTTTTTTAGTTTGTCTTTTTGATATCTTTAGGCCGCTACCTGCAGCATATATGGAGTTCCCAGCGTAGGGGTCCAATGGAGTGTAGCCACCAGCCTACACCAGAGCCACAGCAACACGGGATCCGAGACGCGTCTGCAAGCTACATACCACGCTCACGCATGCCGAGTCGTTATAACCCACTGAGTGGGCAAAGGATTGGACTCCTCACCTCATTGTTCCTATCCATTTGCTTCATCTTCACCACAACAGGAACTCTCCATATGTGATTTTTCTTGATTACTAAATTCAAATCTCTACATGTTCTGGATTCTGCTTATATCTGTCTTATTATATAGTATTCTTCCTCTTTTCCAATAGATGTCCATTTAAGTTAAGCTTTGTTTGCTGTTTCTTAAATAACCCAAATCTCACCTGTTTACCCGTGCTCTGTTTTCTTCTTCCTTGCTAAACAGTAAAAGCCTAACTAACTGAATATCTCTAATGTTATAGTCACTTGATGATTTCTTATTAACTTTTATCTAAGCAACAATCTTGTCTAGTTACTGGAAAACTGAAGACTTAAGAGGTGTGTACTCATCCATTGTAAATTATTATAAGATTCTGTGAAAACTGGGAATTAACTACTTTTGTTATTCATTTGCCTAATGTTGTCTTATCTACAATATTAGAGCCAGAATTTAAACCAATGTTCTGTCTGACTCCAGAGTCCAATATTTTCCTACTGCTATACTAAATTTGCCTCATTTGTATGAGGATCAAGTGAAATGACACATGTAACCCCTACTTTATAATACAATTTAAACTTTCTTAGATATTCCCAAAATTTTTATGTTGTTATAGTTAGAATGATCGAGAATGTATGAAGTGAGAGATATTTTTTTTCTACTTCTCAACTTCTGGTCTAAGCATCATGTCTCCACCATATGCCTCAATCTAATATATCATTATATCAGCTTATTAGATGATCGATAATCACAATAGATATAAATAATTGTGCTTTTTTCTACTATAATCCTTGCACACACTATTCTCCGTTGTTTCAGATGCCGTTGTCCAGAAGGATCAAGGATCCAAGCCACATCTACAACCTTCACCAGAGCTCACAGCAGCATAGGATCCTTAACCTACAGAGCAAGGCCAGGGATCAAACCCATACCCTTATGGATGATAATCAGGTTTGTTAACCACTGAGCCCTGACGGGAACTCCCATGAAACTTTTCTTAAGCTGAAATGGTATAAAGTGAAGAAGCATAGGACATATCTTGCTAACGGCTGCACAAAATAAATTGAGATCAAACACAGATGCTTACAGACACAGTTCAATGCACAGAAGGCGTGAGGCTGAGATGCTGAGTGTAGTATATGCTGCCCCTGTAGGCTCACTGCAAACAAACACCAAATGCTATTTTCAGCTTACTACTGTCTTCACGAAAGCAAAAGTCCTCTTTGGGTTTCCTTGTTAGCAAAAATAGGCACTAATGCAGGTCTTTCATATAAGCCAAATGGGGCAGAAAGGACTTTCAGAAAGCAGTGTATAATACTTGTATTAATTAGCTTAATTGTCATTATTTCACAATGTAAAGATATTGTCTGGTTGCACAGCTTAAATACGTATAATTTTTGGTTGTCAGTAACACCTTAAATAAATTACATATTTAGTTATAAAGTTTTAATATAGTAGATACATGCATGTATATATAACCAGAATTTAAATAACTTAATTTAGTAAAAACTAGAGTTTTATATCACAAAAAATGCAGAATTAAACAAGTTTTGAGAATAACTGTTTGATGAAAAATTCTGCATGGGATTTTATTATGTAAAGATGTGTCCAGTCCATGTACATGGCCTCTCATTACATCTCTGGGTTTTGAGATTTAAATTTAAATGAATAAGAAAAGGTAGAAGAGAATAAAAAATATACAGAATAGAATAAAATACTGGAAACTTTGCAAGTGTTTACTGAAAGTTTTGCAGGAAAAAACAGAACTTGGAAGAAATAAAGAATTGTAATAAGGTACAACTCAAAATATTTAATTTACAACTTGGTATCATGTTGCAAGTTTTAAAGGATTTTGAGGAAAGGAAAATGGCTAAATAATATCTCATATAAAGTAGTGTGAATAATACAACCAACTAACTGTTTTTAAAAAAGAAGAGGAGACTTCATTGTAGCTCTGTGGGTTAAGAACCTGATAAAATGTCTGTGAGGATGCAGATTCGAGCCCTGGCCTTGCTCAGTGGGTTAAGGATCCGATGTTTCTGCAAGCTGTGACAAAGATTGCAGATGCAGCTCAGAGACACTGTTGCTGTGGCATAGGCCTACAGCTGCAGCTCCAGTTAGACCCCTAGCCCGGGAACTTTGAGATTCCATGCGTGCAGCCCTAAAAAGACAAAAAAATTTAAAAAAATGAAAAAGAAGAAGAAGAAAGATAAACCAGTGTCTTTGAGATGGGGTTTTCATTAGGATATGGAGGACAGTACTGTAGTCCTAGGGCATCTATACAAAAAATTAAAGTCCTAAAAGACAAAATATGAATAGAGATAATTTTTTCAATTCCAGAGTATAAATAAAAGAATTCAAGTTCTGCCATATTTTTATACTCTTGCAAACCTGGGCAGGGGTCTATCCTAATTCAAAAGTTTTATTCACAGAATGACTCCATGTGTGAAACATTCTCAACAATGACTAAACCAAATTTCAAGCTTATTTAGAATTACATGTATAGAGTTTGTTCAGAATGCCATCACATATACCATTATTTAGATGATATACTTATAATATATTTGAGAAGGAGACAATACATCAGCCAAAAACTGACAAAGTCTTTATAATACAGTATCTTGTGTGAATATAGTTTATATAGATTACAATTTCCTATTCATAAATATGGAATATGAAAATAAATTACAAATCACAAATATAACAAAATAAGCCTAGCAAGAAAGAAAGCAAATATGTTTGATTTGTGCATACTACAGATTTTACACAATTTCATTATCATATAAATAGCTCACATATATAATCTTTCATGCGTTAATTCTGATAAATGCAAGAGTAAAAATTAAGATTAATAGAGTCTGCTTTGAAAGGTTTGCTACAAGTTATATCTGCAACCCTTTTCAGCATGGTTGCATTGTTCTCTAAGAAAGTTTGTGCATTCTATTAGTGATTTACAATATCTGCTAACTTGTGTTTTTATAGACTGTTAAACCATGCAAAATTGCTTTTTTTATCCTTAACTTTGGATGCCTAGATTTTTGTAAGTTATGAATCTTTACAAATATGCTGATCATAAAAGAATAAATTTAAAAGTGTTTGTAATATTTAAAAAAAATTAAAACAAATAAAAAGTGGTTGTAACATTTAAAAACTGCACTGGTCTATAGCGAGCCAGTCATATTTTCTTCGTTATTGTTAATATTACACATGTAATTTTTATCTTATTAAATAATTAATTTATTAACTTGGTAAATACTTATCATGTAAGCCATCTTCTATCTACAGATCATTGAACTACCAGGAAAATACAATAAAACTATAATGCATTCACCAAACTCAGGAATTTACAGCCTACTTAGGAAAACATGCATAAGGAAACAATTGCAATAAGTTATTATAAATGCTATGGTAAAAAGCAAGTTGATGGTAATATGGGAACATAGCTTGGAAGTCAGGGCAGATCAATAATAAAAATAACCTCAACATATACTTGAGATAGGAGTTCAGGTCAGGCTGACTTGGGTGTAGGTGAGGAATTTAAGAAAACAGAATTTACATATGTAAGAATACATGTTGCAAGAGGACATTTCTGGAACTTTTCATACTTGGGTATACTAATGTACTAAACACTGCAGGTAGAATAACTAGGAGCATGGCTTGGATGGCTAATGAAGACAAGATCACAGAGGTTTATAAATCAGGGTAAAAGGATGATGCTTAATATTGAAGGCAAAAGAGAGACAGTGAAAAGTTTAAAATAGAAAATAAAATTTTACTATGCATTATGAAATTAAAAGATCAACCTAAGGAAATATAGTGGCTATTATTTCTTCAAATATTTGCTTTATTCCATTCTCTTTCTCTTTTCCTCTGGGATGGCAGTTAGAGTGGGGCTCTTCTCTTATTGTCTCTCTTTTTCTCTGTGTTTTACTTTGAATAATTTCTGTTAACACAACTTTCCATCCTCAACACTTACAAGTCTACTGGTATGTCTAATGAAATCATTCTTCCTATCCTATGATTTATAATTATCTCTGGAATCTTCATTTGACTATTTCAGTTTTTATCTCTTTACTGAGATCTCTAGTGATGGCTAATTTTATGTGTCAAATTGTGTGGATCACAGGGTACCCAGGTATTTGGGTAAATATTCTGAGTGTGTCTGTGAGGATGTTTCTGGATGAGATTAACATTTAAATCAACTGAATAAATCAGATTGTCCTACCCAAACTGTTTGCACCTAATCCATTTTTGTTAGAGGCTTGACTACAACAGAAATGTCTGAGTAAGGGAGAATTCACTCTTCTAAGTCTGACTGTTTTAAAGTTGGGACATCTGTCTTCTCTTGCTGTCCGACTGGCACTTACACAATTGGCTTTCCTGGGTATCCAGCTTGCCAGCTCTAAAACTGGGAACTTCTCAGCCTCTATAATGATGTGAGCAATTCCTTGTAATAAATCTTTCTATACAATACATTTCATATAAATATATTGATTTATTTTTATATAAATATTTTATATAAATGTTATTTTATGTAAATAACATATATGCTATGTTATATTACATGTTAATTATCCTATGTAATATAACATAGGATATATTACAATGATTACATCTCATTGGTTCTATTTCTCTAGAAAAACCAGGCTATGACCTCTCCCTATATTTACACATATTGTATAGTTTTCCCACTACATGTACTAATATTATCATCATAGTTATTACAAGTCTCCTGTGTGATCGTCAATAACTGAGTCATTTATGAATCTCATCTGTTTTTTGCTTTGCCTCTTTATCGCAGGATGTTCTTGTAGGGGGGGGGTTCTTAAACATGTAGTAGAGTGTTATTTCGTGCACTCGATCAGTAGAGACAGGTATACAACAGCCTCAGCTGTTTCTGACTGAAAAGTAGGCTCCTTAGTCTCAGCAGTTCATTATAATTCAGCTGATTAAATTTTATTGAGGCCACACAGACACACAGTTGAGGTAATTCTCATGTTCCATCATTCTCCAGAAGGAACTCATCTTATGTGTGAATTTTAGGTATACATGGTTGCTTTGTCGCCTTAGATTTCTGATAGACTCAAAAGAAATGATACCTTAGTTTAATCAACATTTACTCATTTTTTGTGTGTGATAAGGTATATTTGCAGGTTTATATAATCAAGGGAAGTTGGAAGAGCTCACATATAAAAAACAAAAAACAACAACAAAAAAACCACCTCCAGTGCCAAAGATTTACTCCACGACTTTAGTTTTCTTCCTTTGTGATAAATTAAGTTTCCTAATACAACTCTAAAGTTGACTGACGTCGGGTTTTAATTTTGCAGTAAATTTTTATCTTTGGATTCAGACCTACTTACAGGATGTGATTCTGTTTTTAATCCAAAGAGATGCAGTTTTAAAATATTTTATTTAAATTGATATGCAGTTCTTAGGAAGGAATGAAAAGTTACCTCATTTTCTTACACCCTCTTCTTGACACTTGCACATTTTTTATGGCTACACCCACATCATATGGAAGTTCCCCAGGCCAGGATCCAAGCCATAGGTATGGCAACACTAGAGCCTTTAACTCACTGCCCCAGGCCAGAACAGCAAACCCACACCTCCTTGGTGACCCAAGACATGGAAGTCAGATTCTTAACCCACTGTACCAGAGAGGGAACTTTAATACTTGAATGTTTTAAAATAGTGTCCTGGTTAACCTCTAAGCAGAATTCATAACATTTTCCCACTCTTCCTTCCTTCCAGAAGAGTCTTTTTTGCCGTAGATTAACCTCTGTCTTTCTCATTCTGTCTCTATTCTCTGGGTTACATTGTCTTTCCAATATATTCAAATACACATAAACTATGATGACCATTTAATACATCTGGAGTCCAAAACTGTCTTGAGTTCTTTTCCAGGTAAGTACTAGATATTTCCCCTCAGATGTTTCAATGGACCTTTAGGCAAAATACATACTGAATGTAACTCTTGATTTTTCCCATAGATTTTCTTTACTTCAAACTCGCCAACCTATAAGTGATGATGCCATTCAGCTATTTGTTGCAAGTGAAGGGCAGGCCTCTGCAGCTCTTCTCCCTTCACCAACCATTTGTCTGTTACCAAGTTATGTTGGCTTACCTTCAAAATATATTCCAAATCTATCCAATTATCTCTTTTGCAGTTGTGACCTCTCTAATTCAGCCTCCAATTATTTCTTGATGGTGATACCTTCTAATTGTCTCTTCACGTTCAACACACTCTGCTCCCCCATTCCATTCTCCTGAAGGTAAATTTTATTTTCAAAATGAAAATAAGTGAATATTGTTATCTTCTTAAAGTTTGTTATGGGCTCCTCAATAAGCTTGGTACTAAATTCAAATTTCTTGCTTTTGCCAACAAATTCTTTCATAATCTGGAAATTCTTTAGTCTCTTCTGCATTAGTTTTATCTACCTCACAATTTCCAGCCATGCTGGCTGGCTTTCAGATGACTGAATCCATTAAGCTCTTTTATCATATCTGGACATGATGCTTCTTCTAACTGCAGTGCCCTTTACTAATTTTTTGTTAATAATTTTCTATGTGTCCTTTAGGTCTTACCTGGTATATAAATTCTTCTGGCAAGCCTTCCATGAACGCTAATCTAAATTTGGTAATCCTCATGCTATTCTATATTTTCTATATATAAAGAATTATTGTTCGTCATTTTGTGTGTATTTGATTATTGCTTCAATACCTTTTTCTCCTATACTGTAAAATTTAGTAGGTCAGGAATTGTGACTCTTTTATCATTACTCTATTCTCTGTATTTACAGCGGGCACAGAATGCAACTGATTTTTAGACTGAAAGAATGAATAAATATTTGAAGGTATAGTAGTATGTTTTGCTTTATATTAA
This sequence comes from Phacochoerus africanus, assembly GCF_016906955.1. NCBI lineage: Eukaryota > Metazoa > Chordata > Mammalia > Artiodactyla > Suidae > Phacochoerus > Phacochoerus africanus. The sequence continues at coordinate 35,631,669 of NC_062556.1, read as the reverse complement.
CAAACTCAAAAGCATTAAATTTGCTCCTTTAAATTTTGATATTTTATAACTGTCCCCAAATAAAGTTTATGACATATGATATGGCTTGCTTTAAAATATAAAAATATCTTAATTGTTAAATAATCACTTTTAAAAAGTCTATAAAAATAAACTTTATATATTTGGCCAAATATTCTTTATGCTATTAGCAAAATCTTCCATATAATGAGGAACAAGAATCTTTCTAAGTTATCTTTTTAGTTATCTTTTAGCTGAAAAGAATATCTAATAAATATACAGTGTGGCTTTAGAACAGAGCAAAAGCATATAATTGTCATTTCCCCTATTACAATTTTTCTCTATTGTCTTGCCCCTTTCCTAGTTATTTTACTTAATATTCTCTCTTATTTTGTTGTTATCACTGTTCCTACATATAAAATTTTATATTATATTAAATTAGATCACTAGGAACACACCCATTAATTTCCACCCTTTCTTACCCTAAATGACTGATAGGTAAATTCATGTATGCTTTAGTGAGTATAATGACATAAATTCAAGTTTTAAAGAGTTAAATCACTTAAAATTGGGTAATAGAAAGTGTTTCTTTCCAAATGAAAGCTGCTGTGGTGCAAAAGTAAAGGCTCAGTTTGTTTACACAATAGCACTTTAAGTGACATATCTCTGCCCTAACTTCCCTATTGTTCTTTAGCATTTTAAAATACATCTCATGTAAACATTCCTCTAAAGGGAAACAGCAATAAATCTTTAATAAATTCTTAGCCAAATTTCCAGTTGCAGTGACAATATTTTGCAACAAAAGTATCACTGATAAATTATATTAAAAATAAATAAACTTAAACCCATTATTAAAAGGCTTGCCTCTTTTCTAGAACATAGTTTCATATTTGAGTTTGTCAGGAATTAAAGAGCCATACATTTTTAATGAAGAATAGATGAATATACCAATGAATTGAGAGATTTACTGACACGTTCATATCCATTGGGTAGTGTCTTATTAAACTATTTGTGTTCTTTCCTTAATAGGGTTTATATATTCAGTATTAATAATAGATGAATATTTTAAATTCATTCCTATTGTTAAATCCTATTTGTACTCTTGCAGGAACATTATGAAAACTGATCTTATAAAACTTATTTCTCAAGATACATATGTATAAGAGTTACTGCTGTTCAAAAAAAATTCTATGTGCCTAAAATTTCCAAATCATTATAAATAAATTATTCATTTGTTAACTGCCAGAAGTGATTGTTTTTTTACACAGTTCTCCTTGAAGGTGGCCTCAGGAATGATATACTTATCATTACCCAAGGAGTACATATTGTTTACTAATCTGTTAGAAAGAAACATTACTCACCTTGCATGCTGATCTTTAGTGAGATGCTAATCGAATTTAATGTCCAGATCTGAGGTAATCTTTACTTTGCATTAATAAGCTGGAAAATTTACAGTTTGCCAATAGAATGCAAGTAACTTAAAACTTCAGTGTCCACTTGTGTGTTTTGATTATCAGAACCAGAGACCACAAAGAAGTTACCCTGAATCAGTTTGTCCATAATGTTACAGTGAAAATACCATAAATTGTTAAGTGATACATGCATCCATTGTATAGCAATTTTGAAAATAAAAAAGTATTTTGTGAATAAAACAAAATGCAAATAGGAAAAGTTACTTCACTGATTTAAATGTCCAATTAAACAGACTCTAAAATATTTGCATTTATCCTGTCATTATCTAAATGTATTTTCTGCAGCAATGTTTTCCAGATTTTTGGCTTCATGTACCAGAAACAATGGAAACAACAAGGAGTTGTCATATATTGGCAAATTTTATTTTTGCTAAGATAGGACATAAAATTAAAAAAAAAAAAGTCCCAGGGAGTTCCCATCATGATTCAGTGGAAACAAATCCAACTAGTATACATGAGGATGTGGGTTTGATTCCTGGCCTCACCTAGGGGGTTGGAGATCTGGCATTGCCATGAGCTGTGGTGTAGGTCACAGATGTGGCTTGGATTCCATGTTGCTGTGGCTGTGGTGTAGGTTGGCACCTGTAGCTCAGATTCGACCCCTAGCCTAGGAACTTCCATATGCCTCAGATGCAGCTCTATATAAATAAATTAAAAAAAAAAAGTCTCCAAAAAACCACACCAGTAAAACCAAACAAAAGTTCTCCATTCACAATGCACTAAACAAATGTCTCCTGAAACCCATTTCATGCTGTGCAGCCTTGACTAGGACAACAGAGAGAAATAAACAAAATCATCACTTTTCCTGCCCTTAATGAACTTACAGTAAGAGAGAAGAACATAGCCAAATATTCAAAGGAATAAATATATATTACAAAACTTGATCTTCACTATGTTGCACAATTACACAATAGTTTGAGAGAGTATTACAGAAGGATATAATTTAGGTTGAGGATCCTTTGGAGAAATAATATTTATGTTGACGTCTTAAGGATAAGAGTCATTCGGGTATATAAGAGGGAAAGAATGTTCCAGAAGAGGTAATAATATATGCACAGGGTGAGGATACATATTATTAAAATTTTACTATTTTAAAAATGTTTTTTCTGTTCAAAAACATTACACTTGGTTTGGAGATTCAAAAGCAAACACAGTAGACATAATATTTTCCTTTATGAAACTTGTAAGCCAGTGAAGGAAAGACAATTAAAAACACTATTAAAGAGCACAGATCAGTGATTATTATTAGGTGTTAAATCACATCAATATGTAGTTGCAATGTGGAAGAATCCTCAGGGGAAGTGACATATCCAAATAACAATTTGAATTCCTCAGAAGAAAGAGAGGCATATGTACTTTTGATGGGGCCAGAGAAATAAATCCTCTTCAAAGATTTTTCCAGATAAAGTTTGTGATTTAAGACAATAGGGTCTCAGCAGAAGAGTGACATGTATTTTTACAGTTTTACATAAATAAAATTTGTTTTACATAGGACTCTAACTGCAGATGGAAAATAAACACTTTGAAAAGAAAAATAAATATAAATATAGGAAAAAACTTAAAATACCTTTGTAATTTCCTAGGTGTTCAAATTATAGTCATGTGCTTTCAAGGCTACAGAGAAATTTGAAAGGAATTTATTTTCTTTCTTTTTTTTTAATTTTATTTTTGCACTGTACAGCAAGTGGATCAAGTTATCATTACATGTATACATTACATTTACATTTTTTCCCCACCCTTTGTTCTGTTGCAACATGAGTATCTAGACATAGTTCTCAATGCTACTCATCAGGATCTCCTTGTAAATCTATTCTAAATTGTATCTGATAACCCCAAGCTCCCCATCCCTCCCACTCCCTCCCTCTGTTGTTTCAATTAGGCAAAAGAAAATTGAAAGCTTTCATTTTACCTTTACTTATTCCTTCCTTGATGTTCTTTCTTTCTTTATGTTGATCCAAGTTTCTGACCTATATTATTTTCTTTATGCTATAGAATTTCTTTTAACATTTTTTGCAAAACAAGTTTACAGGCAACAAATCCTTGAGAAAGTCAAATTAAAAAAAAAAAGTCCTCTTCACTTTTGAAGTGCAATTTCACAAGCCAGAGAATTCCAGACAAATATGGGGTTTTCGCTGTTGTTGTTTTTCTCAAAATACTTTAAATATTTCTCTCCAGTTACTTCTTATTTGCTTGGTGTCTGAAGAGAAGTTGGATATAATTCTTCTCTTTGTTCCTCTATAAGTAATGTGCTTTTTTCCCTTTGTCTTCTTTCAGGGTTTTGTTTTTTATTTTTCCTAATAATTGATTTTCTGTACTTTGAAAATGTCATGTGAGTATAGAGTTTTCCTGGCATTTATCTTACTTAATCATCTCTGAGCTTTCTGGATTTGTGGTTTGGTGTCTGTCTTTGATTTAAGGAAATTCTCATCCACCTTTGTTTCAAATGTTTCTTCTGCTTCTTTCTTTCTTTCTTTCTCTTCTGGCATTTGTATTACAGGTAAGTGACATATTTTATAATTGCACCACTATCCTTGGACATTATTCCCTCTTTTTTTCAGTCTTCATTCTCTTTGATTTTTTTGGATTTCAAGGATTCTATTGAAATACCCTCTAGCTCAGAGACTCTTTCTATGTATTAATGGGTTTATCAAAGTCACCCTTCACTTCTGTTACAGTGTTATTTTATCTTTAACACATCTGTTTAGTTCTTTATTAGGATTTCTATCTCTCCACTTACAATGCCCATTTGTTTTGCACGTCTACTTTTCCATTAGACCTCTTAGCATAAGATCATAGTTGTATGATAACTCCAATGTCTGGTTCTAATGCTTGCTTTTTCTCATCTTTCTTTTTTTCTCTCTTAAGAAAATGTCTCTTAAGTTTTCTTGATTTCCAGACATGATGTTCAAGGTAAATGAAGCTCTTGTAAATAGGCCTTAGTAATTTGATGGTGAGATGTGCTGAGAGAGGCAGAATTCTTTATGCCCATGACTAGGTCTGTCTTTTAGTGAGCCTATACCTCTGGACTGTGAACATTACAAGTGATTCTCATGTTTGTTTGTTTGTTTGTTTTCTTCCCCCTTTTCATGGAATAGATTAGCTAGAGTGAGCTGGCATTGGCTATTGCCATTTTCCAGGTCTGTTAGGCTCTGATAATATCCTAACAGGCTAGATTCTAGTTTAATAGTTTCCCCTGAGGGCAGGTCTTATTAAAATAAAATTTAAAAAATGCCCCAGCGTAGTTCAAAATGGTCATTTCTCCCTTTCCATTGTTGGGAGCACAAATGGATCTTTTTCCAATATTTACTGTAGGTAACTTGTCAAGCTCCTAGAGCCCCACAATATTGTAGCCCTCCCCTCCCCCCAAGCATGACTGGATCCCTCTGAAGTTTTAAACTCTCAGAGTTGCCCACAGTAAGTCTCTAGTAGTTTGTCAATTAGAGTTCAGATTCCCTTACCTTGGCATTGGTTCCCAAGGTGGTTTCCACCGATCTGGTTCCCAAGGTATTTCCACCACTCCAGTAAATTATAGCTCCCTATATTTCCCTATTTCTCTCCAGTCACAGTAGTTTGTCCTGTGTCCTCCACATTTTTTGGACCCAGGAAGACTTGTTATTTTCCAATATAGTCAGCTTTTTACTCACTTTTAGAACAGAGAGGCAAATTCCAAGTTCTTTACATGTGGAAAAAGAAACTAGCATTATCTACCACACAGAGAAATATTATTTTACAGAATTCCTTGTCTTTACCATATATTCCCAATTTTGAAGTTAGATCTCTTGAATATTTGATGACATTGGAAATTAATCTTTTTAATTTGATAATTAATCTTAATTTCCCTATGACCTTTGTTTCTTGTAAGAGGTTATTTTATTTTATTTTATTTTATTTTGTCTTTTTGCTATTTCTAGGGCCGCTCCCATGGCATATGGAGGTTCCCAGGCTAGGGGTCCAATTGGAGCTGTAGCCACCAGCCTACACCAGAGCCACAGCAACACGGGATCCGAGCCGCGTCTGCGACCTACACCACAGCTCACTGCAACGCCGGATCGTTAACCCACTGAGCAAGGGCAGGGACCCAACATGCAACCTCATGGTTCCTAGTCGGATTCGTTAACCACTGCGCCACGACGGGAACCGGGAACTCCTTTTTTTTTTTTTTTTTTTGAAGAGCTTATTTTATGAAGAAATCCAGTTTGACCTAGGTAAGATCTAATTCATGTCTAATCCCATATTTTAAAGCACTTATTTAAATTCATGCATTATAGGTTTCATTCAGTTTCTGAATGAATAGCATTTTGTATCGAACTTTTAGACATGCATCTGGAAATCAGAGTATGCATAATTATATCTTGCACTGAATTAGATCAAGAACGTGTCTTTCATTAATTTGTAAATAATATACATAGAACAATTCCAAACTGTATCAACATTTTATTTAAAATGTATTTTCCCAAAAATGTATTTTCCCATTTAGCAGAGAGTAGACAAGAGGTCATTATCAACCAATTTGATATATTTCCTATAAAATATCTACCCAAAAGGAAAAAAAAAAAGATAAGAATGTTTGCTCTCACTATCATTTGTGTGTATCTGGAATGCTTAAATTAATTATTGTTATGCTAATGCTTTAAAATATCCACTTGCGTCATTTTCAGTTCATAAACATTTTCAGCTATGTTACTTTACACCTTTTATTGTTTGTTTTCTTAGTTGAAAGGAAAAAGTCATGGTGGGGTAGTTCTCAACCAAAGGTCACAAATGTATTGGTTGAGAGGTATTAGGCTTTGTAGGTCATGGTGTACTTTGCAAGTTTTCTGCAGCCCACTTAATTTCTGAAGGCCTCTCCCACATACTTACTTAGGGTCTCCTAGCACTTCCTGTTCTGCACATGACATTCAGAGAACTCCATTAACACCGGGGTAGTTCTTAATTACCTTTTTTGTAAGCATGGATGATTTGCTTTACAATCTTTCTTTATCTGATAAAATGCACCCATATCCAATTAAAAAAATTTTTTTGATCAGATCCCTGAGTTAATGAATATCATGTTTAAAGCTATTTAAAAGTCTTTTAAAATGTTTGATGGTAATATGGAATAAGTTGAAAACTTGTTAAATTTTTGTTTTTATTTAAAAATATTAATAGCTTTGAATGTAATGAGTCTAACCACAGTTACTTTGCCAATAAATTACTTTAGACTATAAATTCAAAACCATCTTTAAATGAAGTAGGGCTTTCCTTAAATAAGAGACTCTACAGCAGATTGGTACTAAAGGAAGTACTGCTGGTAATTGAAAACCAAGAACCTAGAAGAAAAATTCTTATCAATGCCAAAAGACATCCAAAGTGTATGTCTGGATAGTTTTCTTCTTTCCCACTTCTACTTCGTCTCAAGAGTAAAAATCGGAGTTCCCGTCGTGGCGCAGTGGTTAACGAATCCGACTAGGAATCATGAGGTTGCGGGTTCGGTCCCTGCCCTTGCTCAGTGGGTTAACGATCCGGCGTTGCCGTGAGCTGTGGTGTAGGTCGCAGACGCGGCTCGGATCCCGCGTTGCTGTGGCTCTGGCGTAGCCCGGTGGCTACAGCTCCGATTCAACCCCTAGCCTGGGAACCTCCATATGTCCCGGGAGCGGCCCAAGAAATAGCAACAACAACAACAACGACAAAAAAGACAAAAAAAAAAGTAAAAATCCACCTGCTAGTAAACAAACAAAAAGAAATTCTCATTGAATTTTAAAATGAAAAGTAATGTAGAATTATTAAAATTATTTATATTTATCCTTCTTATTATATTGTCCCTATATTTGGAGCAGAAATCTTGTGTATCTTATACTGTCATATTATTCATGGAAATAATTAATGTTTAACTTTCTGAAAAATGAATCCTACTACTGTCTTTCCAGGCCCTAAGATAATAGGTTTCAGAGTCACTATAAGAAATGTCTCCAGTGAATCCTAAGTCACAAATATCCTCACTCTCTATGTGGTCATATAGAATTTGGAATAACCTCTTATAAATGAAGAGTAAAAAACTGTAATTGAAGACTGGTCCTTTCATTTTGCTTTAAAAACATTTCAGTCAGTAATATATGTCCTTTATACTTCTTCTTAACCACACTAAACCTTATTCCACATTAAAAGCAACATCGATTCTATTCTCATGCATCTGCCATGTGCGTGGTGCCACCTGTTCTGCAACAGCACAGCTCCAACACCTGGCCTTCCTCCATTTTGTATTATTCATCAAGCACATGTGTAGAGGTTTTACATTTGCAATCTGTTCTTCATGTGAACCCTCAATTCTTTGTTAAGTTGTGATAAATCGAGGGTTAGGAATAGAATTAGAGAGATCAGTTGGCTTTATGTATAGCCTGCCTAGGTGTCTGCCTATATGGTGTGATCTGAAATATGCTTGCAAGCTAGCACATCCTGAAATATAACTCAATCAATCCAAAACGATGCCTGGAATGTGCCAGGGGAGCAGAAATTAACTTCTTTTTCTACATATTTCAGTTTTGCAAACTGTGAGTTGAGGGAAAAATTATATAATTCAGAGAGTAGAAAGGGGTATACATAAGTCAGCTATTAAGGGGAGTGTAAATATAATGGAATTAATGTGATTTTGAGTACATTACACAAAAATTTCAGGAAATAGTAATAAGCAAAAGCACTAGTAAAAAAGAAAAACTAATGCATGACTACAATTAAGCCATTGGTATTCTTGCATCTAGTCTTTGTGTGTGAATATGCCTACAATAAATACATATACATAACTGAATCACTTTGCTGTACACCTAAAATTGACACTACACTCTAAATCAACTATACTTCAAGGAAAAAGAAAAAAAAATAAACTGACAGAGAAAGGCTATTTCCATTTTCATGAAACAGCATGTGGAGGCATTCTAGATTTTTAGTGGATGGGACCAGAGGTTCTTGAAATCCCATTAGGAATGGGACTTCCATGTCTACCAAATAATTATTTTACATTTTGGATGACTCTTATATGTCTCAATGTCTATTCATATAAATGAAAAGCAAGTTTGTTAGTATCTGAGCATAGAAATCAACTGTTTTATACACAAACATAAAATGCTTGTGCTTTTATTATAAATTTAATACCAAAATCCAATTGTCTTGTGAATTGGAGGGAGTTTATATTTCATTTTGTTCAGAACATTATTAGAGTGGTTCATTATTTAAGAAAATCAACCCACCAATGGTTATGCTGCTATGGTACTGAATCAACAATATTAAAATATGGTTTGTTCGCACAAGGTGTGGCATCTGCAAGTGAGAGTATTTGACTAGTGTATTATTTAGTTTAACGTTACCTAAGAACTTTAAATTCATATTTATCATGAAATATTTATATTTAGTCTTTTTTACTATTAGGGTGTTATATTTATTGGGAAATTTATGTGCTTAAATAGATTATATTATCCTTACATTAACTTCAGGAGAGTGTTGTGGATTGAATTTTATCCCCCAAAATAATATGTTGAGGTTCTAATCCCACATACTTGTGAATGTTTACCTGGAAATAGGGTCTTTACAGATGTAATCAAATTAAGAATGAGTCATACTGGATTAAGGTGGGCCCTAAAATCAGTTATTGATGTCTTAGTAAGAGAAAGGAGAAGGAAATTCACATAGAGGAACAGAAGGATACACGGATACCTAGGAGAGAAGATCCTGTGAAAAGAGAAGTAGAAATTGGAATTATATTGCCACAACCCAAGGAACACCAACGATTTCCAGGTACCTCCAGAATTCAGGAAGAGACGAGAAAGAATTTTTCCCTGAACATTTTAAAGGGAGCATGGCCCTGCTGACACCTTGATTTTAGACCTCTAGCCTCCAAAACTCTAAGGTAATACAGTTTTCTTGTTCTAAGCCATTCAGTTTGTGGTAATTTTTATGGAAGTACTAGGACACTAATGCAGAAAGTAAAAGAGGTGTTACAAAGTTCATCCAAGGGCAAGAGTAAAGGTGGGGTTCGCAAAAATGAAAACCACTGAAATGGTATTAGATTTTTCATAGCCCTTCAGGGTATGCTGGGAACTTGACTTTTCCAACTAATCATTTCACAATTACCCTTCCTAGAACTTATCATTATCTGAAAATACACCACCTTTATTTGTGTTCACTATTGTGCTGGAAATGATAATCCCCTTATCTCTTTATGGTTAAATACTAACCATGACATTAGTATGCCAGTTTATGTTTCCTTTTTTATGACAAATAAGCATATCCTGACTCATATTATGTATGTCAGTATACATATATAATATTTCATAATTATATGAAATAGAAACATCTTATTAGTCTTTGTAGCCTCATCTGCACTGACCATAGTACTTTGAATACTATGTGTAATCAATTAGATAGATGATGATAGATAGATAGGTGCTTAAGATACAGACAAAATGCTTTTAAAAGAAGAGCTCTTGGTGAAGTTAGACAGTCAAAGACAAACATCATATGATATCACTTAAATATGGCATCTAAAAAATGGATACAGATGAACTTATTTACCGAAAAGAAACAGTCTCCCAGACTTTGAAAAACTGGTGGTTACCAAAAGGTACAGGTGGGGGAGGAAGGGATGGACTAGAGGTTTGGGATTGGCATATGCACACGGAAGTATATGGAAAAATTGGCCAATGGGGACCTGCTATATAGCACAAAAAAACTCTACCCAATATTATGTGATAATCTATGTAGAAAAAAGAAACTGAAAGAGAATGGATGTGTGTATATGTACAACTGAATCACTTCGTCATACAGCAGAAATTATCACAACACTGTAATTCAACAGTATTTTAATAAAACTTAAAAAAAATCCTGGTCATGACCCACTTTAAAAAGGAGAAAGAGAAGAATGAGGAGGAGGAGAAGGAAAGCTCTAGGAGAGTACCAAAAAAATGGAATTGTAAAAATTTTAAGAATTAAAGAAATAGAAGATGGCCATAAAAAATAAATCTAAGAAAGAATTTCTAAAAATAAAATAAACAGTGAAAAAAAGATGCATCTGACTGGAGAAAAGCATATTTTGTCCAAAGTAGGCAGGGCAGAAAGCAAAATTTACATTTGCTATTAGTGCTTATCATGTCTACATATAGATGGCCAAGACCTGGGAGTGACCTTTATGATATCATTAGATGGTGGATCTCGGAGACCTAACCGTTTTTTAACAAGTTAGGTAATCCACACACAGGCCCAAAAGACATTTATGTATGTTCTTTCCTCTTTCATTCACTTAGTACATAAAGAGGAGTGTCATTGCTTCAGAATTAGACTATTTTAATAAGCAAGGCAATTTTATTACAGATATCAGCCATAACAAATATTTGTTAAATCTTAATAACATTCTTTTACTCCTACACAATAAATTACAAGTAAAAACTGCTTTGGCTGTGACATTTTTCACTATTTGCATTGCCATCAACTCTTACAAAGTCATACATTCCAATTTTGAAAAGAAAAGCTTTCACAAACATTATGACATTTGATTGAATTGAGTAACTTTAAAACCGTGCCTTATTAAAATATTTTCTAAAGTCAAATTTCTCTTCAAAAATCAGCCTTAGGCAGATTTATAATTGTAATTATCACCCTTCCCTCAAGATGGCTAATATGTTATTTCTGTATACTGAGTCCTATAACTCCCTCCCCACCCTTCTTTCTATCTTCCACAATTAGTGACTTAATGTTTCCACTTAAAACATTTGTTTCCTCATTCTCAGTGTTTCTCAATGCACTATTCATAACCTATAAAGAAAGCAACATGGCATTTTACAGTCAAACTTGTATAGATTAAAAAATAATAATATTTTAAAATCCTTCATGTATTCTTATTCACAAAGTTACTTGTATTTTGGAGAATATTCTCTGATGTCTATAAACTAAAGATATGAATATTAGTAAAAATAACTGGAATCACTGGACTTTCAAGCATCATAGGTGCTAACTGGGTAGACAACCCCATTAGGGATCTTCAATAATCCATTGAAGCTTGGGGCTTCACTACATTTAGCTCTCTGATCTGATTTCTCTCTCAGGTGTTATTGTTGCTGTTATTATTTTCATTTTATTGAAGCTCATACTTTTTTTAGTACTTAAGTAATGATAAAAACAGTTGAAATCATAACTGATATTATAAAAATAGCTAACATTGTATAGTAGGTATAGCAACTTTTAATAATTTCATGTGCAATAAATCTTTTAAACCAGTGATTCTCAATGGAAGGTGATTTTGCCTTCCAAGAGAAATTTGGAGTGTCTGGAAACATTTTTGTATGTCACTGTAGGAGTTGTGCTTCTGGAATCTAATAGATAGAAACCAGGGATGCTGCTAAACATCCTACAATACACAAATTCCTGCAAGAAAGAATTATCTGGTCCAAAATCTCAATGGTGCCAATATTGAGAAATTTTTTTTTCCATTTATTCCATTCTATTTATTCTATTCCTATGAGATGGATAGGTATTTCCTCTAGTTTAGTATTTAAAAACATGAGGTGACTATAATGTTAACAACATGCCAATGTCACTAAGAAAATAAATTATTAATAATCTCTTTTTTAAACATTTCTTGTGGCTTCTTAATCTCCCTCCATTCTTGTTTATAAAGCAGAAACAAACACAATTTCAAAACCAATCTTATGATCACCACAGGTGAAACAGTTGGGGGGAAGGAAGAATTAGTAAAAATAACTGGAATCACTGGAATTTCAAGCACCATAGGTGCTAACTGGGTAGAATGAGAATAACATACATACACTACTATATAAAATAGATGATTAACATGAAACCACTGTATAGCACAGGGAAATCTACTCAATAGTTTGTAATAAACTATATGGGAAAAGGAATGGATATATTTATATGCATGACTGATTCATTTTGCCATACACCTGACACTAATACAACATTATAAGCCAACTATACTCCAGTAGAATTAAATTTAAAATATAAAAATAAAAAAATAAATTATTGAGCTAGAACTTCAACCTAGGCAAACTCAAGGAGTTTGGCAAACATGGTTGTAAAAACTGTCATGCTGTCTCATTGATGTTATGATAGACAACTTAAAGGATGGCTCTTAATAACCCTTAATTCCTGGTATTCACATAATTGCATAATACCCTCAATTTGGGTGTGTTATGGACTAACTTAATTTTAGAATAGATTGCAGGAAAAATTTTGGAAAATCACTCCCATCATTAGGTTATATAAAAAAAATCACTTCTCAGTATAGTTTATGGTTTGCAAATATTGTATCCTTCTGCAGGTTCCCTTTGCATTATTAATTGTTTCCTTTGGTGTGCAGAAGCTTTTTTGTTTTATGTGGTCCCACTTATTCACCTTTGTTTTTCTTGACTCTGATTGTGATGTCATGTAATGAAATCATAGCCAGAATCAATTTTATGAGGTTTTACTTCTGGGTATTTTTTTTCTGGTAGTTTTAGAGTTTAAGGTCTTACTATAGTCTTCATTCTATGTTGAATTAATTTTTGTATAGGTGGTATAAGATCAAGGTCTAATTTCCCTCCTTTGATTGAGGATTTCTAATTTTTCTAGCATCAATTTGTTGAAGAGGCTATCCTTTCTCCATTGTGCATTCTTGGTACCATATCAAAGATCAATACATCCTATATTCATGAATTTTGTCCCATTGATCTATATGCATGTCTTTATGCCAAATATTTTGATTACTGCAGTTTTGTAAAATAGTTTGAAATCAGGAAGTGTGATTCCCTCAGCCCTGTCTTTCTCAGGATTAATGTGGTTATTCATGGTCTTTTGTGGTTCCATACAAATGGTAGAAATGTTTTCTACTTTTCTATATAATACCATTGGTATTTTGATAGAAATTTTATTAATCTGTACATCACTTTGAGTAGTATGAACATTTTAACAATATTGTCTTTCAGTCCATGAACATGGGATGCTTCTACTTCTTTGAATCTTCTATAATTTCTTTCATCAGTGTTTCATAGCTTTTAGTATACAAGTCTTTCATTTCCTTAAAAATAAAACTATCATATAACCAAACACACCTAGTTTTAGGTATTGATTGAAAAGAATTTAAATCAGAATTTCAAAAAGACATTAACACTCCCATGTTCATTGCAGCACTTTCCACAATAGCCAAGGTATATAAACAACATATATACCTATCAACATAGAAATAGATAAGTAAAATGTGGTATGCACTTTCCATAAACTATTATTCAGCCTTAAAAAGAAGGAAATTCTTCAATATGCAACAATGTGGCTAAATCTTGAAGATATTAATATAAATGAAAAAGCCAATCACAGAAAGACAAATACATCATGATACAACTTATATGAGTTAACTAAATAATTAAATTCACAGAATCAATGGGTAGAATGTTCATTACCAGGGACTAGGGGAGAAAGGGAAGTGCAGAGTTACTAATAAATTGGCATCAAATATTGTTTAAATAAGATGACCGTGCTTTAAGTATCTGTTGTATAATATTGCACTTACAGTCAACTTTAATATATTGTAAATTTAAAAATCTGTTAAAAGGGTAGATCTCATGTCAAGTGTCCTTGCCACAGAAAAACAAAATTAAATAACCTTTTAAAAATAAAATATTTTTCTTATTTAAAGAAAATGACTATGTCATTATGCTAGTAACACTCTTCCTGGTTTTGTCTTTATTAGTTGTTTTTTTTTTTTAGGGCTGCACCCATGGCATGTGGAGTTTCCCAGGCTAAGGGTCTAATTGGAGGTGTAGCTGCTGCCCTACACCACAGCTACAGCAATGTCAGATCTGGGCTTCATTTGTGACCTACACCACAGCTCATGGCAATGCCGAATCCTTAACCCACTCAACGAGGCCATCTTCATTGATGCTAGTCAGATTCAGTACCACTGAGCCATGATGGGAACCCCATTATTAGTTTAATGGTTACAACACTATGAGTCATTATAGATTATACTCCACTTAAAGTTATTACAAAATATTGGATATATTCCCTTTAATGTATAAGATATCCTTGTAGCTTATTTGTTTCATGCCTCTTAATTCTCTATGCCTATCTTGCCCTAATCCCTTCCTTCTCCTCATAGGTAATCACTAATTTGACCTCTGTATACATGAGTCTCTTTCTGTTTTGTTATATTCATTTGCTTTATTTTTCACATGGGTTCATTTAAAATATATCTTCAAAAGATGTTTGCAAGGCTTTTACATGTTTCTTAGAGAGAGAAAATACACTAGGAGCTATATCCATAGAATTCCTTTAAATTTCTTTCAACAAATGATTTACAAATAATAATTTAAATGAAGTAAAATAATTTAGTGTATGTTTAATATTATCATTAGTAATGTAACTATAATAGCTACTAAATATTAATACATATACAAGTCATCATTTAAATGTAATGTGTCAATCACAATGATTGATTATAGGTCAAACAAGTTTTACTGATATTTTGGTGCTGTCATAAGTGCTGATGTAAGTTAAATAATAGCTAATAGATATTATAATTACTCAATCCCAAAAATATGTAACCTGATTTTAAAGTCTAAAGGAAAAGAATGCTAGTTAACAGAACTGGCAGAAAATGGTCAGTAACTTAACACTCTTTTTGTAAAATTACACATTTTGTAACTGAATATTCTTTTTTTTTTCTTTTTGTCTTTTTTTTTTCGCCTTTTCTAGGGCCATTTCCCGAGGCATATGGAGGTTCCCAGGGGAGAGGTCTAATCAGAGCTGAAGCTGCTGGCCTATGCCAGAGCCACAGCAACGTGGGATCTGAGCTGCGTGTGACCTACACCACAGCTCATGGCAACATCTGATCCTTAACCCACTGAGCAAGGCCAGGGATCAAACCTTCAACCTCATGGTTCCTGGTCAGATTCATTAACCCCCTGCACCATGATGGGAACTCCTTATAACTGAATATTCTTAATCAAGATGGTAAATATGTAAAACTTCCACATTTGATTTACTTCTGTCATCATGTGAAACTTTAGGCTCCTCCTATGTCAATATTCTGCAAAAATCAAACATAAAGACAAGCTCTTCTTATGCAATCTACAGATATGATTTACTATGAAAATTATACTTAAATATTTCTCAATTATAAGTCGGTAAAATAAGAGCAGGAACATTACTGTTTCTTGAGCTCTTCAAACAATGTCTGGTACATAGTGACACCCAGTCTATATTTGTTCTCATGTTAAAATTGTAAAACTGTTTAAAAATTATAAACTTTATTAACTATATAAAAACAATCATTTGGAGTTCCCGTCGTGGCGCAGTGGTTAACGAATCCGACTAGGAATCATGAGGTTGCGGGTTCGGTCCCTGCCCTTGCTCAGTGGGTTAACGATCCGGCGTTGCCGTAAGCTGTGGTGTAGGTTGCAGACACGGCTCGGATCCCGCGTTGCTGTGGCTCTGGCGTAGGCCGGTGTCTACAGCTCCGATTAGACCCCTAGCCTGGGAACCTCCATATGCCGCGGGAGCGGCCCTAGAAAAGACAAAAAAAATAAAAAATAAAAAAAAATAAAAACAATGATTTAAAAATATCAACCAATAAAATATGTAAAAAGGAAAACTATGAGTCAATAATATGGCAAAAATGTAATGCTTTCTAGTTATATTTCTATTTGTATTAATTGTGAATTAATCAAAAATATGTATTAAATGTCTACTATATTTCAAACACAATATTAGACTGAGGACATGCTATTAGAAAAGAAAGAAAAAAGACAATTTTATACTAATGGAGCCTTATAGAAGAATGGGAAGACAGACCTTAAACTAATTAAAATATAGTTATATACTGAAATATATGCTTTAAGCAAACAAGGTGCTTTGAGGCAGGATGACCTTTTTTTTTTTTTTTTTTTTTGAGGAAGCTGTCAAGGAAAATCTTTCCGAATAAAAGGCATTCAAGTTATTACTGAATGGTGGATAGCTGATACCAAAAAGGCAGACAGATAAGTGTTCCAAGTAGCAAGTACAAAAAGTACAGGCTCCAAGATGTAAGAGGGAAGACATAATCTTGCTAGAAACTTGGACCAGTATCTATTGTCTATTAGAGAACTGATGGAACTGTGTTAAAGAATGCTCTCCAAGGACATTTGAGCAGTTAACCCACAAATCTGAGAGAATTTAAGGATATCTTGTCCTAGTACCACTTCCTGTTCTGGAGCTTGGAATCTAATCCTAATAAAAGTGATACATTGCATTATTGTACTCTTCCACTTTTTTTTTTTTTGTTAATTATGAAAGTGTGCTCTCTACTACTTTCTAAAATGCTGCCAATTTATATGCTGTGGGGCTGCCCCTTGACCTCTATGTGCCAGAGCATTCCACAACCATTTGTCTCAAGGCAACACAATTATGTGAATCAAAAAGCTACTTGACACAAAAATCTCTTAAAAAGTGCCACCCAAAGGCCTTCCATATGTTTTCTTTTTTGGGCAGAAAAAGAAGGTAATATTACCTTGATTCCTACTGTCTGCAAGCACAATAAAACTTTCCCCATAGCCTTCCCAGTTCCAATATCATTATTTATTTTTGTCACTTTACAAAATTTCTCTAACTTTACTTGACTATTTCAAATAGCACATCTGTTAATACATTTGGGTAACTATTAGACTTTATTCCATATTTTTAAAACATTATTTTGGTGAGTATTTTTTTTAAAATCTTTGGAATTCCACCATATCAAAAGATAGATACAGCCCTGCTCTCATAGAGTTTAGAGTGATATAAGGACAATTAAAATAAGTAATTATATTAAGGTGTGAAAAGTATTGCAATAGGGGCCATAATGGATAAAATGAAAGCACAAAATAGGTAGAACTCAGTCTTCAGGCCAGAAAAATGTTCCAGAGGTACCTCTTCTTAAAATGGAGATTTGGAAGGTAATATAAGATGCTCAGAAAAAATGAGAAAATTGGAGATGGATGGGTAGGAGGGGAATGAATAGTGAGAGGCTCATTTTTGGACAGAAAACATAATGTGCAAAAGCCTAAAAGGAAGAGACAGCAGGTCACTTTGGTAGGCAAAGAAAACTCAGTATATCTGAAGCATAAAGTTAAAGACTACTGAGTGTGTGATGGAGAGAAGGCAAGAGATGAGGTGGAGAGAAAGCAAAGTGCCATGATATAAGGCCCCATAAAGCAGGATTCTTTATTCTTTGGGCAATGGGAATCCAAAGAAGGAGTTAAAGCAGCACAGACATGATTTAAGACACAGTCCTCCCACAGTGTACAGATTGAATAAACTCATTTAACAGTATGTTGGAGTAATTCAGGCAAGAGATGATCTGATCATTTACCTTACTAGACAGATGACTAGAGATTAATTATTTAGACGCTTAGGGGATAAAATGTCAGTACTTGGTGTCTGAATAGAGTCAATAAGAACAAAAAGAGAAATAACTGATGATTTCCAAGATTTTAGCTTTGAAAATAGGCTTAACAAAGGAATCATTTATTGGGAGGAGAGAACCTCATGTTAAAAATCAATATAATATATTCAATTTTGACTGTATATGTTATGCCAAGCAGAAATGACCAGTGAGCAAGAACCTCTAAAGTTCCACTATTTTTCAGAGTAAAGTGGAATGTCTTAATTTTATGAAAATATTAATGTACTTCCTTCCATGATTTTTCTGCAATATTGATCCATTTAATACAAAGGGATGAATTGTTTATGCCTAATGATTGTTTCACCACTGCTCTTAAGACATAAAGTGAGATAATAGTGAGAAGCCAAGGATAAGCTTGAGATGCTAACTTATAATGAAGTTAGGTGAGTTAGAAAGTGAATTATATGGAAGTACTTTGAATTATGATGTTCTGTAAGTGTTTCAGTTACAATCACTTGTATTTTATGTGTAACACTTAAAGCCATATATGCATCTTCTGGAGATCTCTTTTTTAAATTTTTAAATTTTTAATTTTTTTTATTTTTTTAAATTTTTTATTATAGTTGATTTCTGTCAATTTCTGCTATATAGCAAAGTGACCCAGTTACACATATACATACATGATTTTTCTCACATTATCCTCCATCATGTTCCATCACAAGTAATTTGATTTATTTCCCTTTGCTGTACAGCAGGATCTCACCATTTATCCCCTCCAAATGCAATAGTTTGCATCTACCAACACACAACTGCCAGTACATCCCACTCCCTCCCCCTCCCATTGGCAACCACAAGTCTGTTCTCTAAGTCATGAGTTTGTTTCTTCTCTGCAGATAGGTTTATTTATTCTATATACTAGATTTCAGATATATGTGATATCATATGATATTTGGCTTTCTCTTTCTGATTTACTTCACTTAGTATGAGAATCTAGAGTTCCATCAATATTGCTGCACATGGCATTATTTTGTTCATTTTATGACTGCATAATATTCCACAGTTTGATTGAGTACCATTAGTTTATTTTTGTTTCTATTTCTATTGCTATGGGAGACTGACCTAGGAAAACATTTGCATGCTTGATGTCAGAGAATGTTTCGCCTATGTTCTTTTATAGGAGTTTTATGGTGTCTTGTCTTGTGTTTAGGTCTTTAAGCCAATTTGAGTTTATTTTTGTGCATAGTGCAAGGGTGTGTTCTAGTTTCATTGATTTACCTGCTGTTGTCCAGTTTCCCAGCACCACTTGCTGAAGAGACTTTTTCCCACTTTCTATTCTTGTCTCCTTTGTTGAAGATTAATTGACCTTAGGTGTCTGGGTTTATTTCTGGATTCTCTATTCTGTTCCATTGGTCTGTATGTCTCTTTTGGTGCCAGTACCACACTGTCTTGATTACTGTAGCTGTGCAGTATTGTCTTAAGTCTGCTTGGTTTTTGCTCCTCAGGATTACTTTGACAAGTCTGGGTCGTTTATGGTTTCATGTAAATTTTTGGATTGTTTATTCTAGTTCTCTGAAAAATGTCATGAGTAATTTGATAGTGATTGCATTGCATCTGTATATTGCTTTGGGTAGTATGACCATTTTAACATTAATTCCTCCAATCTGGGATCATGGAATATCTTTCCATTTCTTTGAATCCTCTTTAATTTCCCTGATTAATGCTTTACAGTTCTTGGCATATAAGTCTTTCACCTCCTCAGTCAGGTATATTCCTAGCTATTTAATTTTTGGGGGGTGCCATCTTTGTATTTTCATATTATATTTTATATTCCTTTCTAATATTACATTGTTAGTGTACAGAAATGCAACCAACTTCTGAATATTACCCTTGCATCCTACTACTTTGCTGAATTTGTTGAGCAGTTCGGGAAGTTTTTGTGTGGAGTCCTTAGGGTTCTCTATATATAGTATCATGTCATCTGCATTGAGTTGCAATTTTACCTCTTCTCTACCAGTTTGGATACTTTTATTTCCTTTGTTTGTCTGATTGCTGTGGCTAGGACTTCCAATACTATATTGATAATAAATGTGGTGAGTGTAGGTGTCATTGTCTTTTCCCAGATTTAACAGAAAAGCTTTCAGCTTTTCTCCATTGAGTATTACATTGGCTATGGGTTTATCATAAAAAGGTCCTTAATTAAATTAAAGGTATATTCGCCCTATACCCACTTTGGAAAGAGTTTTTTAATCATGAATGGATGTGGGATTTTGTCAAATGCTTTTTCTGCACCTATTGAGATGATTGTGTAATGTTTAACTTATCTTTTGTTAATTTGGTGTATGACTTTGATTGATTTGTGTATGTTGAACCATCCTTGTGAACTTGGGATGAATCCCACTTGATTGTGGTATATAATCTTTTTCATATGTTGGTGAATTTGATTGGCTAAAATTTTGTTGAGAATTTTTGTGTCTATATTAATCAAAGATATTGGCCTATAATTTTCTTTTTTGGTAGTGTTTGGTTTTAGAATTAGGGTGATCATGGCTTTGTAGATTGTCTTTGGGATTATTCTTTCTTCTTCAAACTTTTGAAAAGTTTAAGAAGGATGGGAATAAGTTCTTCTTTGTATGTTTGGTAGAATTTGCCTGTGAAGCCATCTGGTCCTGGACTTTTATTTTTAGGGAGTGTTTTTTACTACATATTCAATTTCATTTCTAGTGATCAGTCTGTTCAGTTGATCTATTTTTTCTTGATTAAGTTTTGATGGGCTGTAAGTCTCTAGAAATTTGTCCCTTTCTTCTAGGTTGTCCAGTTTGTTGGCATGTAATTTTTTATGCTATACTCTTATTATTTGTATTTGCATTTCTGCAGTATCCATTGAGATTTCCCTTTTTTCATGTCTTATTTTTTTCCTCTACTTGAGTTCTTTCTCTCTTCATTTTAGTGAGTATGGCCAGAGGTTTGTTGATTTTGTTTACCTTTTCGAAGAACCAGCTCTTAGTTTTATTTTTTTCTATTTTTTGAATCTCTATTTTATTGATTTCCTCTCTGATTTTTATGATTTCCTTCATTTTAATTTTTGCTGATTTTAATTTTTGTCTGTTCTTTTTCTAATTCTTTTAGATGGTAGGTTAAGTTTTTTATTTGAGATTTTTCTTCTTTTTAAAGGAAGGCCTGTACCACTATGAACTTCCCTCTGAGAACTGCTTTTGAAGCATCCCATAGATTTTGAATGGTACTGTTTTCATTATCACTTGTCTCAAGGTAAATTTTAATTTCCCTTTTAATATTCTCATTGACCCATTGGTTATTTCATAGCATATTCTTTAGTCACTCTGTAGTCAGTTTTTTCTCATTTCTTTTCCTATGGTAGATTTCTAGTTTCATGCCATTTTGGTTAGAGAAGATACATAAAGTAATTTCAACCCTTAAATTTGTTGAGATTATTTTTGTACCCCATTATATGGTCAATCCATTAGAATGTTCCATGTGTACTTGAAAAGAATGTATATTCTGATTTTTTTTTTTTGGATGTAATGTCCTGAAAATATCAATGAAGTCAAACTTTTGTATTATGTCATTTAGGATCTCTGTTGCGTTATTGATTTTCAACCTAGATCTGTCCATTGATGTGAGTGGGGTGTTAAATTCTCCTGCTATTATTGTATCTCCATCAATTTCTCCTTTTATGTCTTTTATTATTTGTTGTATGTATTTGGGTGCTCCTATGTTATGTACAAATATATTGACAAATGTAATATCATCTTCTTGAATTGATCCTTTTATCATTAAATAGTGCCCTTCTTTGTCTTTCTTTATGGCCCTTGTTTTAAAATCTATTTTTTTATGATATGAATATTACAACTCACACTTTCCTGTTTTTTCCATTATCATGAAATAGCTTTTTCCATCCCTTACTTTCATTTGGTATGTGTCCCTTGCCCTAAGATCAATCTATTGTTGGCAACATATTGTAGCCTCTTTTTTTTTTTTAATTTGGTCTGCCACTCTATGACTTTTTATTGGAGCATTGTGTTCATTGATATTTATGGTAATCACTGATGAATATGTATTTATTAGCCACTTTAAACCTATTTTTCCTGTTGATTCTGTTTCTCTTTGTTCCTTTCTTTTTATTTTTTTTTTGATTGGATGACTTTATTTTGTGTTTGTCGCCTCTTCTTTTTAGTTTTTATTACTGTATTGTTTGGTATTGATCTGTGGTTGCCCTGCTTTTCAAGTATGTAAACCCCTTCCTATATCTGCTTCCTTTAGCCTGATAGTCATATAGACTCATACAGACACTCTAAAAAGAAAAAAAAAAAAAAAGAGTCAAGATTTTCTTACTTTCTTTCCCCACATTTTATGATTTTGATGTCCTTTTTAAAAATCTTCACAGTTTCTCTTTCACTTTTCGTTGTGTGTATCATCACTTTTACAATAGTTTGCTGTTGTTGGTTTTCTTTTAGATCTGTATACTGGCTTATTTAAGTGATTGCTTTTCAATTCTTGATTTCCTCTGTCCTATTTCTTCTTTCTTCTTTTTTACTTAGAGGAGTCTTTCAGTAATTCTTTTAGGATGGATTTAGTATTGCTGTATACCTTTGGTTTTTGTTCATTGGAGAAGTTATTTATTTATCCTTCTGTTTTAAATGATATTCTTGATGAGTAGAGTAATCTAGTCAGCAAATGTTTCCCTTTTAGAACTTTGAATATATGTTGCCACTCTCTTCTGGCCTGTAGTGTTTCTGTAGAGAAATTAGCTGATAGCCTTGTGGGGTTTCCCTTATAATTAACTCTTCATTTTTTTTTCCTTGTCACTTTTAGAATCCTCTCCTTATGTTTAACTTTTGCAATTCTTTTATTATAATATGTCTTGGTGTGTGTCTGTTTGGTTTCAACATGTTTGGGACCCTCCGTGTTTTCTGTATCTTGATATCTGTCTCCTTTAGATTTGGCAAGTTTTCAGCCATACTTTATTCACATTTATTTTAAATCCCCTTTTGTTTTTCTTATCCTTCTGGAATCCATATTATATGAAGATTGGCCTGCTTTATGTCTGTAGACATAAAAATTGCCTCTCTCCGGATATGTTAATAATATAGTGAAACACACATTACATTGTGAATGATATCTATGATTGTATAAATAACAAATAGTTTTATATATTAATGTAAAACCAAATAGACCTTTGTTAAGTAGGACTTTAATGCCCAAGTCATCTTTTGAAACTAATCAGATTGATTATTACAACAAAAGTTATATCACCAAAATGTTGTTATAATCAAGTGAAAATGGAAAATTACTTTTTATAAGAAAATAAACTCAGAAATATTTGTTTGAATTAGCTTTCCACATTTAATACAATTAAGTTAAATAAAATTAACTCATATAGCTCTTACTCTAAGGGTGATCTTCTGAAAACTTCATTCCCCTGTAATTTTTTTTCCATGTGCTTAAATAAGTAAAAATAAAATATCATGAAAGAACCTTGAAGAGTTATGCTCAAATTAAGTATCAAAATGTAGTACCATAATCTGAAATAAAAATAATGGAGTCACATGGGAAAACACCTTTGAAAATGAAGTACATAGATAACAGCATTCTTAACTTGTTCCAACATTACACTTATTCAACTATTTATTGAGTGTCTACTATCTGCCATTAAACAGGGATAGAATAATGATGTCAGTCAAAGCAGAGAGCATATAATCTAGTAAGAAAGTTGTTAAAACCATATGCTTATTTTATTAGCCAAAAAATATTTTTAAGCATCTTGAAAATGTGTAAAACTTGAACATTAATCATAATTTTAACTATAAAGCATATGTGGGAACATGCCACATAATTAATAAGAACTAGTCTTTTAAATCCAAATACATATTTTTCCCATAGTCCTTTGGACAAGAGTGAAAGAAAAATTATCATTTAAATTGGCAAATAAAGAATTCCCTAGTGGCTTATCAGTTAAGGATTTGGCATTGTTTCTACTGTGGCAAAATTTCAATCCCTGGCCTGGGAACTTACACAGGCCTTGGATACTGCCAAAAAATAAATAAATAAAATCTGAAATAATATTTATATGTTCAGGAAAGTAAGGAAAATTGTACTACTGACCTTACCAGAAAGAAAAATATGAGACTGAAGACTAATACATGTGATTTCCTATTTTTAGGAAATCGTAACACCTTAAAAAATCAGAATCTAGGAGTTCCCGTCATGGCGCAGTGGTTAATGAATCCAACTAGGAACCATGAGGTTGCGGGTTCGCTCAGTGGGTTAAGGATCCGGCGTTGCCATGAGCTGTAGTGTAGGTTGCAGATGTGGCTCAGATCCCGAGTTGCTGTGGCTGTGATGTAGGCCAGCAACTGTCGCTCTGATTTGACCCCTAGCCTGGGAACCTCCATATGCAGCAGGAGCGGCCCTAGAAGAGGCAAAAAAGACAAAAAAAAATCAGCATCTAGAAAAATGTTTTTTGAGTAGCTTAACTACACCACAAGGATCAACATTGTGTTGAGTGTCCTATTCAAAGGACTTTGAATTCCCTGCATGTCCTGTCATGATTTCTTCCACTAGGCCTAAGTTTGCTTCAGGTTAACTCACAGTCTGTGCATTTAGTGATTCTAACCCCAGAACATTCTGAATTATTTCACAGAATTTAAACTTTATATAGATTGTCTAAAAACCAGACTTGAAGTTGCCAAGGGAGAGGGGAGGAAGTGGGATGGATAGGGAGTTAGGGTTGGAGATGCAAACTATGACATTTAGATGGACAAATAATGATGTCCTACTGTACAGCACAGGGAACTAAATCCGATCTCATGAGATAGAATCTAATGTAAGATATTATGAGAAAAAGAATGTGTATATAGGTATAACTGGGTCACAGCAGAAATTGACACTGTAAATCAACTATAATAAAAAATTTAAAAACTTAAAAAAAAAGTTTTTTTTTCAGCAGAAGCAGTACCAGACACATTGTTTGGTACATGACACCAATACATCAATTAAACATGAAAATGCATTAAAAAAAAAAAAAGGGACAAAATGTGTGCCTGAGACTGAGGCTGAATCAGAAAGAATTCCCCACTTTTTTGCCCTACCACCATATGAACAAGCATCAAATGATAGTGTAATAGAGATGAGGATACTGAAAATAGACACTTTCTCTGGGGTATAAAGGAAAAAGTCAAAGCCAGGAGGTGAGCAGACATTGAGGAAATAACCTCTGATTCTGAGAGCGCACTCATCAAATGAATGTTGTCACACGTGTGTTGTATTAGAAAGTCCACACCTAAAATTGCAATGTTGAAAATAATCATAAAGGCAAAAATGAGCTTCAAGTAGGACACAGTTTGATACAGCGACCCATAGCACCCTATGTAACTATAAGCTTCTTGAGTGGCAGAAGGGCCCCTTTTTTGCCAAATGGTTTTAAACCCACTCAACACTGGTCATGTCACATTTTAATGACTGCTGTGCACCTGAAGAGCAGTCTTCTGGAGGGCTACAGCAAGCAGGTATTCAATAGGATATAATTAAATGTGATAGTACTCAAAATAATGCAAAATGAATTTGTTTGAAAATTCAAGACATGTTTAGCTCTGAGAAAGAAGAGCCTATGAAATATATATTAGGTGTTCAAAACCATTTAAAGGATTTTCAAATGGAAAAATCCCACATTTCATGTGTGGTATTGAAAGATAGACATAATTAAAACCAATATGAATGAATCCTTGAGATATATGTTTTTTAATCATGGAAGAAATACCTCATAATTCATCAAAGTAGTCTAAACATAAATATACCACTTTGGAGGTATATCGTTAAAGATACTCAGGTATATGTCATATTATCAATATTTTATATTTTTAAGTAATTGACCATTAGAACAAATTATATCTAATACCCATTGATTATATTATTGTATCAGAGGTGACATATTCCAAGTCTTCCAGTTTAGATTATATTGATAGCTTCCAAGGAAGGAAACTCTTTATCATACTTAGACTAAAAATTCTATGTAATATTAGACACTAGAAATCTCCTAAGCTTAATTCCTTGGCAGAAGTAGTAATAACTTTCTAGTTCAATTAAAAAAGTAAAGTTAAGAAAAGAGTAATGTAAACAATTCAGAAAAAAAACAACATTTCAAAATGGACAAGAGACTTATGTTTATTAAATGTATTAAAACAGTGAAGCACACTGTATTATGAATTACTTATGCTTCAACAATGCACTTTTCTTCCAAAGGAAAGTGACCTCAATATGTTCCATGAATCATCTTTCATTCAGGAAACACTGGGACTTGCCAGTATCAGTGAAGGTGACTCTTTTGTAAGAGTTTTCTTTCTTTTTGTCCTGTCTTCCACCAGATTCTTAGAAAAACTGTAAAAATCCCATTTGACACTTACAGAATATATCATTCATAGTTAAATATGAAGAACTCTATAATTTAAAGGAAAATTTGACGATGCATTGTAGCTTGTGTTAATAGGGAAGATTTCATGAAACAAAAGACTGAAAACTAAAAATGGCTTTTGGTTTCACTTTTGCAAAATAGGAATTTGCTGCCAGGGATAACAGAATGTGAAACAAGCCTTGCAATTCATCAATACAATTTTTGTTTAACCTGAAGCAGAATTGGTCGAACAGATGTGGTGGGATTTGTGTTCAGGGAAAAGTATTCTGGATCCACATAAAACGGCTATTTGTTCAGTGTAGAGTCCTAAGGGATGTCTGTGGTGATGAGGCAACACCTGTAACCATGGCTTATTCTCCTGAGTTGAAAAAGCACAAGAACATTATCAGTCTATGTTTACCCAGAAGAGAGTGTCTGGCATTAAATTTAAGAATAAATATTGTGGAAAACCATGTAGCAAGAACTATTTTTTAAATAAAATTAGATCAATTAATTATTAAAGAACTCAGATTTTAATTTGAGATTGAAATAAAATCCAATGAAAGGGCAACTGATGTTACTTAAAAAAACACAAATGAAATACTTGTTTTAAATATTTTAATAATTTGTTCAATAATAATTATGTTAAATGATTCACATATTTTATAATTCATTGAATTCATATAAATGCCAGCACTTCCAAACCTAAAAGTTTTAAGCAGTTTGGGGGGAAGTGAACAGCCAAATATATAATCATATTTGTTTTCTGCAATGTTTCTATCGTCTATGATTTTTGACATTTATCAATAATGGATGAAGATTTAACCAGGCCGAAACATGGAGTAGCTCTTTCTCCATTAAGCATGTTCATCTTATGTCCAAGAACAAAACTAAAACAAACAAATAAAAATCCTGGTCATAACATAATCCTTGGAAAATAATACACTCTCAATAGCCAATGGCACACACATAACAATTAATAGAGCAAGTTGCATTCTTAAGCCTCATGTATAAGCATAGTATAATTCTGCCGCAGGAGAGAGCCCATGAGAAAAAAGAAAGAAATATTTTTAACCAATACTTGAATCTAGAACATATGTAGATAAAGATATAGTTATATCTTAACACTCATGTAGAGATCTTAATTCACATTCTCATCATCAATTTCAGTGCAGAATTTTAATAGGCTCTGATCTGATAAGCTGAGTAGCTTTCCACAGTTATTAATAGCTATTACATACAAACAACATACTGTTAACTGAAAATGAAGAATATTTTTTTACTTTCCTGAGTGTATGGATACTGTTTTTAAGGTATCATTTTAGAAGTTTAGCAAGGTGAGCTGTGGAGTAAGTGATTTATCTTATTAGAAGACAACCTGATAAATAGACCCAGAGGCAAAAGAATATTTAAAACCCTTCATTCACTTTGTAAACATACACAAAAAAAATGGAAATAATCAGAGCAATATTATTGAAAACAGGACTTAACAGGACATGGAAAATGGTATTAGGAGCTTCACATAGAATTAAAGCTATGGTCTGTATATCTGTTTTGGTACCAGTACCACACTGCCTTGATTATTGTAGCTTCGTAATATTGCCTGAAGTCTGGGAGAGTTATGCCTCCTGCTTGTTTTTTGTTCCTAAGGATTGCTTTGGCATTTCTGGGTCTTTTATGGTCCCATATAAATTATTGGATGGTTTGCTCTAGTTCTTTGGAAAGTGTCATGGGTAATTTGAAAGGGATTGCATTGAATCTGTAGATTGCTTTGGGTAGTATGGCCATTTTCATGATATTAACTTTGGAGTTAATAGATGCAAACTATTGCCTTTGGAATGGATAAGCAATGAGATCCTGCTGTATAGCACTGGGAACTATACCTAGTCACTTATGATGGAGCATGATAATGTGAGAAAAAACAATGTACGTATAACTTGATCACCATGCTGTATAGTAGACAATTGACAGAACACTGTAAACTAGCTATAATATTAAAAAATCATTATAAAATAAAAAAGAATTGAAGCTATGCTTTTTTTTTGGTTTTTTTTTTTTGGTCTTTTTGCATTTTTTAGGGCTGCTCCCGTGGCATATGGAGATTCCCAGGCTAGGGGTCTAATCGGAACTGTAGCCACAGGCCTATGCCAGAGCCACAGCAACGCAGGATCCGAGCCACATCTGCAAACTATACCACAGCTCACGGCAACGCCAGATCCTTAACCCACTGAGCAAGGCCAGGGATCGAACCCGCAACCACATGGTTCCTAGTCAGATTTGTTAACCACTGAGCCACGATGGAAACTCCTTGAAGCTATACTTAATATCAGTACTTTTGCTCCAAGAAAATGTAAACACAAGATTGAATTATAAGAATGAAGAAAGTATTTAAGTTTATAAAGTGAGGATAATACTATGTCATATTATTGCATTTCTTCAAACTTTAATTCATTTTTATGCTAGTCTTACTTAATATTTGAAGAAATACAGAAACTTTTAGAATGGAAAAATCTCTAGGTAGCATCTATCCATCACTCATTTTTGAAGAGAGTAAAAGAAAGTTTATAATATCTGGATGAGATGTTTAATGTTACGCAAGTATTTAGAAGCAGATATGAAATTTTATTGTTAGTTTTTTAAATATAACTATATAATCTAGTTTATTTTTATTTATACCAACTTGTTAAGTGGTTTACAATTTATCTAGTTTGCACTGAATGAAACACCTCATACAATGTCAGATAGTTAAATTTCCTATACCTATTTCTGCATTTTCATGATGTGCCAAGAGGCCAAAGCATTAATTCCAACAATAGCTCCCTCTTTAGATATATTGCACTACTACTTTGTCTCTCATTACCAACCTTATGTGTAGGTAGTAGCAGACATAGATACACAGATGGATCTTTAAGGTAAAAGCATACTAACCTACTTGCTTGTTATGGGCTGAATTTTGCTTCCTCCAAATCCATATGTTCACATGCTGATTTGAATATCTTAAACCTCAGTGCCTCAGAGTGTGGCCATATTTGGAGATGTGAACTTTGAAGAGATGGCTAAGATAAAATGAAGTCTTTGGGGTGGACCCTAGGTCAATAGGATGGGCGTCTTTGTAGTTAAAGATGATTTGGACGTATAGAAACACCAGTTACATGTGCATGCAAAAGGATGGCCATGTGAAGACATAGTAAGAAATTGGCCATCTGCAAGCCAAGGAGTAAGGCCCCAGAAGAAACCAATCTTGCTGATACCTTCATCTCAGACTTTCAGACTGAAGAACTGTGAGAAAAATCAATATCTGTGGTTTAAGCCATCCAGTGTGTTGTATTTTTCTTATGGCAGCCTTAGCAAACTAATATACTGCCTGTTTTAATTTGTGAATATGCATCATGAGGAATTCACTGCTTTGGGCCTTTTGGTTTCTAGGATTTATTTATTGCTACAAATACACTTATCATTATTTCACTTTCACTGTAGTAATTAGTTCAGAAGCAGGAAAAAAAATGTTATCTCTTCTGTGTGAGCACCATGTGTAGCATGAAGCTTCCAAGAGTCAATTAATAGTATGTTGTTTTATTTGAGATGTATTTGGGGATATAACAATAGATCTGGCTATCTTGCCTTGTTTTAGACTGTTAGAATCCATCTTACCTCAGAGTTTTGCTGACCATAGTCCTGACAAAAGTCCAATCCTTCCAATTCAATGTAAAATATCATTTCTGTATATTCACTAATCTTATCCAATTCCCCATCCCTTCCCGCTTTATTCATACATCTTATTACCTTATGAGCAGCAAACTTGCTTATATTTGCACAATTTTCTCTTGTTCTTACTACCATCAGTTTTATGGAAACTCAGCTCTCAGTTGACAATAGCTTCCCCTATAGCTTCACTAACCTGAAATTGTTTTTGTTGTTTTATATACAAGTACTGGAGGATAAACTGATACCTCTTTGCTTGCAGTTGTCACTGCTGCTGGATCTGTTCTGTCCTAAAAAGTAGTAAAAACACGAAGAAAAAAATCATAACAGCAATATTTTCTCTTTCACTGGATATTACAGAAGATTAAAACATTTTGAACGTGCTAAAAGGAAAATATGCAACCTAGATAACTCTATCCACCAAGAATAGCATTTAAATAGAAGGGAAATAAAAATTTTTTCCAACAAACAAAAACTTAAAGAATACAGCACACAAAACCCAGGTTAAAGGAAAATTGAAAGGGCTTCTCTAACCAAAAAGAAAGGAAGGAAGGGAGAAAAAAAGAAAAAAAAAAAGAAGTAGAGGAAGAACTAGGACTGAGGAAACCACAATCGAGAGCAGTCACTCAAATAAGCCAGCAACAGATTTAACCATGAAAGGCCTCAAACAAAATAAATTAAAAAGAACAAAATAAAAAAGAGTCATCAAAACCATAAAATGTGGGCAAGGAAGTTAGGAAGTAAATAACCCTTTTTGTTTGTATGTTTCTCTTCTTAATTTTAATATAGTAATGAAGTGTTGGAACTGCAGACCATCAGGCTAAAACACACAATTATGGGAAGGGGTTAGCATACTTAACAAACGGGCAACCACAAGCCAAAACCAATATTGCATTTGCAAAAAATGAAAAAAATACACTCAAGCAGATAATAACAGCAGACCATCCAACCAAAAAAAAAAAAAAAAGAAAGGAAGAATGGAGACCATAAAATCAACTGGAACACGAGGTTCAAATGGCAATAATAATCATCTATCAATTATCACCTTAAATGTCAATGGACTGAAGCCCCAATCAAAAGACACAGAGTGGCTGAGTGGATAAAAAGGCAAAAACTTCAATATGCTGGCTACAAGAAACTCACCTTAGACAAAAGTACTATAGATTGAAAGAAGGGTGGGGAAAAATATTTCACGCAATAGACATGACAGAAAAGCAGGAGTCGCAACGCTCATATCAGACAAAATAGACTTTAAAACAAAGACATAAAAAAGACAAAGAAGGACACTACTTAATGATTAAGGGATCCATCCAAGAGAGGATTTACTATCATCAACATATATGCCCAAATACAGGAGCACCCAGATACATACAAAAAAATATTACAGACATAAAGGAGATATGGATAGAATACAATCATAGTAGGACCTTAATACCCCCCTCACATCAATGGACAGATCCTCTAGACAGAAAACCATAAAGCAACAGAGATCCTAAAGGAAACAATAGAAAAGTTAGACTTCATTGATCTCTTCAGGACCCTTATACCACT